>NC_133617.1:679700967-681008467 GCF_048593235.1 Sminthopsis crassicaudata
TGAATGTGTTATAAAAATAAAAGATGGATTAAAAAGTAAAATGTCTTTTTCAAAAGAAATTATGAATGAAAGAACAAAATCAACCCTCCTGGGAACATAAAAATAAGAGTTGATATTTGTGTAGGATGCTAAATTTTACAAGCATGTATATGCCTTGTCTCATTTAATACACAAATGCCATAAAGTTCTATGGATTATTAATCCATGTGATAAACAGAGAAAATTAAGGCTAGGTGATTTGAAGTAATTTGCCAGAGACAGAAATCAAACAGATCTCTCCTGACTCCAAGTCTAGTGTTCTTTATATAATATCAAACTTTCTCATCTTACCTTATTCATACTTCAGATTATAGTTCTTAGCCATAAATGAAACTCAGTCATTATCTAAAAAGGTCTAAAATTTAGAAAAATAGCCAACACTTCACAGGATCAGAGCTAGGGGGACTTTAAAAAGGTTATCCACCAGAATGCATTCCTTTTATATAAGACAAAACTAAATCAATATAAAGACATAAAATGATTTGCCTACCCTCACATAGCTAATAAGAGAGATAGGACTAGAAGCCAGGAATTCTTGCCTCAAAGTCTAGTTGTTCCATTTATTAAATCTTGCTACTTCTCACCAATTAGAAATCCTGAGCAAAATGTATTAACAGATATTTTTTAAAACTTAGCCTTATTTTCCTTTATTTGGAAAGAACTGACCTAAGGAAATGTTATAATATTCCATACTTTATAATGTTGAAATAAATATACTAACAACTATGACAACAACGACTACTAATGCTACTACTATTACTAGTAGTACTACTAGTACTACTACTACTACTACTATTACTACTACTATTACAACTGCTAGTAATAATAATAATATAACCTAACCTTTGTAGATTGCTTTAAGACTTAAAAAATGCTTTTCCCATGTTATCTTATTTTATCCACACAACCACACTGGAAGGTAGATGCTATTATTTTACAGATGAATAATCTGAGGCTGAGAAAGATTAAGTTAATTTCTGAGGATCACAGGATCAATATCTGACACATGATTTGAAATCAAGTTTTCCTGACCTCATGTCCCATGTTTTGTCTTCTACAAATATTGAATATTATACATTATGATTAAAAATTGGAAAAATTCTTCCTATTCACCTCCTAGCATTTTACAAAAATTGTAAAGCACTATGTAATTGTGAAATACCACAAGAATTTTAATATACTGAGGAATTTGACTCCGTTTTCTCATTTGTAAAATGAGCTGGAAAAGGCAAACCACTCCAATATCTTTGTCAAGAAAACCTCAAAATGGGATCACAAAGAATTGGACATAACTCTAAATGATTAAAATATGATTGTTATTAAAATTATCAGTCTTTTCTTTCAAGGTGACATTTTATTTTTTTCTGCCTTCAAATTCAACACTCTTTCCACTCTACCATTATCGCTCCCTTAAATATCTATAGTCAGAATAAAACTAAGATTCAAAACCATTTCCAAGTTGCAGGAAGAGTGGTAATCCAGAGCCAAAAGATGCTAACAAATAGACAAACATGTATTAACTAAACTTCCACTCAAGAGTAAGGTATATTTTTTAAAAGACTGCATTTTTTTCTGAACTCTGGTAGCGTCTTAGCCTTTGACACAAAAATGTCCACTTCAGATAACTCAGTATGGAGGTGACTGAAGCTTCTAGAAGAATTTTACAACAGAGTGGGAAGTTCTGGCACCTAAGCTGTAAAGGCTTAAATATGGGTCCATCTACTTATTCTAGGACAGATTCAAAGTCAAAGAAACTCTTCCACAGAGGGTAGGCCACCATCTAATGAATATTTTTGACCAGAGCAATTCAAGAAGACCATAATGAAGGTATAAAATAGCTGGATCTGTTTGGTTGGAGATGATACAATTTAAAAAAAAAAAAATCACTGGTCCTTGAGGTACTCACCAAATGGTACATTTATTAAGCATTTACTATGCACTAGGCACTGAACTAAACTTTGGGGACCCAAAATAGAAACAAAAAGAATAATTCCTGAATCCACAGAGTTTATAACTAAAAGAAAGAGAGCTAAGAGGGTGAGAGTAGGATGGTACCCACCCAGGAGTATAAGGAATAGCCAATCTGAATTCTTCCTCAAAATGGAGACAAATTCATCCATTGGAGAAGTTAGAGAATCTGGCTTCAATTTTACCCCTCAGGAATATTAGCTAGTGTTCTTGGGCAAAATACATAAGCTTCACTTCTTTATCTATAGAATGAGAGTATGTGATTAGATGATCTTATTTCCTCTACATTTGTAATCCTGTAATTCTCAGAATATTACGACTTTGCAGAAAACCTCTCCAGGTACTCCTTTGTACATATGACATCAGGACTCTGGTCTGAGCTAGATAGGGAATGGTATTTCTCTGCCATTGTTTGCAAAGCCTTTTGGATGAGCAAAACCTTTCACTCAACACAATAGAAGAACCGAAGAGCTCAACATACCATCCTTAGAAAACAACTAAACAAAAAAAGGCTCACCTGGGCACCACACTAAATTTGATACATTTCAAAAGTATTTGGATCCCCTTCAAAGCATTGGCTTTCTTATCATTTCCAGTCTCTGAACATGTTCCAGACACCTGTAATCAGATGTGTAGCTACCTTACTTTTCATGATATCTAATCCTTTGTTCTGTTCATGCAATTTTTGCCTTGTTATGTTAAAATTATGCAAATTGAGTCTTGAAAATAATTGAGTTTGACTATCCGATCATCCTACTTAATTCAGATGCTTCATTATGCCTTGGGGTTGATTCTAGGTTCTAAAAGGTTATCCTGTGTCCTATTAAGCAAAGAAAGCATTTCTTTTTTACTAGCTAAACTTATAAAGGAATAAAATATAGTCGAGGAAAGGTAATAATCTGCATCAAAGTATCTATTCATGATCAAAAAGTCTTGGATTTGGAAAAAAAAACCAATGTCAGTCAATTAGCATTTATTGTCAGCTAGATAACAGACATCATACTAAGCACCTATGCATGCTGTCTTATGCATTCTTGCAATAATTCTTTTTTAAAATTATTAAAGCTTTTGATTTTCAAAACATATGCATAGATAATTTTCAACATTCACCCTTGCAAAACCTTGTACTACAATTTTTTTCCTTTTTTCCCCCCCACCTCTTCCCCTAGACTGCAAGTAATCCAATATATGTTAAACATATCTTATTAATTTCTATTTGCCAATATTTATTAAGCACCTACTAGATACATAGCACTGTAATGTGTTGGAGGTGGATGGCATGAGAATACACAAAGTTTAGATAAGGCATGGTCCCATATTATACAGTCTAGTAGTAGTGACTGGCCAACTTAATGTTTTATAGCTAAAAATGAAAATGTTTTAATGATTTTGTTTCTACCCAGAAAAAGTGTAATAGAAATGAGTACTGTAACACTGTCTGTGATACCTGGCCAATCTTGAACTTTGTAATATCACCCAGTATGATTTTTGGTCCTCTGCGACACATTCCATTCTCATCATACATGGAATGCTTATTTCTTAAGCTAGTCACTTCCTTCTAAAAAAGATTATAGTCAATAATAAAGTCCCAGGAAAATTTTTAGCTTGACAACTTCCCAGGATAGTCTAACTCTTGATAGCTTCTATGAAGCTAAGCCTTCTGTTCAGATTTTATTAAACAAGAATTATAATAATTATTGATATTTACATAGCACTTTAGACTATGTAAAACATGTTTTCATGCTATCTCTCTAGTTCTAAATGATTTCCCAAATAACTAGTGAAAATGTGATAAATATCCTAAGAATCTTAATAACTTTTTTTTTATTATGAACTTAACTCAGATGAATATTTTGGCTAAGTCTGTATTATTAATATTGAAAACTTTTCTGCATATCCTTATCATCAATTTTTGAAACCTTTGAAAATAAAAGTAATTTCTTACTTCTACTCTTATATTCTTTTACTACCATATTGCTCTTCTTTTTATTTCCTTCTTCTCATTCAATTTTCATCTTGAAATACTCATAAAAAATCACAATTGTCAATTTTTAACATCTTGAAAAATTCAGAATGATTTAAAAGTAAAACAAATCTTATGATTGGATGGCTTGAAGAGATTTGGTAACAATTTATTTTGACTTTTTCTAACATAAGAAACAACAAGCTTCAGGCTATGCACTCTGGAAAAGGGATGAAGCTATCACACACTTTTGGCACATCCTGTTCATTTCAGAGTCTCATTTTCCATACACATACATTCTTGCCAGAATATGCTCTCTTGTAGATGACTCTTTTGGCTCTGTTCATCCTTTTAAACACAAGAACCAGTTTACTTAAAGGGGGGGGAAATGTCTGTTAAGTGAGCATGTTCCCTCCAAACTTCTTTTAAATGTGTGAGATGAAGGGGAGAAAATTTTAACATATGGTAAAAGGGGGAGAAAGAAAAGGACCAAGTTTCAATCTTGCCTCTGGTAATTGAGTGATATTATCCTGGAAAAGTTACTTAACCACGTAAGTTCCTGGGATTTGTATTTTTAAAGCTTGGAATAAGTGAATTAAAATCAATTATAATAATGATGTAAAAATGATTATTACTCAACTCGCTAATAAAAGTAAGGTCTTATGCTTGCATTAATCTTGCACCTGAAAATGTTCTCACATCCACATCTTCCTCGATCTTCAAAATATCCCTGTGAGATCTATGGAGTAGGTGTGATTAGCTGATGTGATTAACTCTATTTTACAAATGAAGAAAATATGGTCCAAAGAAGGCCTACCACTGAGAAGTTGTCAGAGATGGGACCAGTAGCCAGGTAATTAATTGCTACACTTCATTCTCTTGTGTCAATAAATTATGATCAAATAACATTTTGAGAAAAATCTCTTTACTGTTGATATTCACATAACTCTAACAAGGAACAACCTAAATTTCTCCTGTAAAAACTGAAAGAGGAACATGGTTAAGGCATTCCAGTAATATGTGACAAAAACAACCTACCATGTTGGCTGGAATTCCTGATTATGTTATTATCTCCCTTCTCAAGAAATCTGTGGTTTGCCCGCAGAGCTCCTCCCGCTTTGCTGTCAGGAGATGCAGATCCATTTGTTTGACTTGTCATGGTATTCATGTGAGTTGGGATGGGTTCAAATGTTGGATCTAGTTCCAAAATCAGCCTATTGAGCTGTTCAATGGATTGGTCAATATCCAGAGTTGGGGATCCTGGTAAAATTCCTGCATTCAATCCCACGTCCACCCCATTTATCTCCTTCTCTGGTGTTAACCTAGGCTTGAAACCTTCTGGATAAGAGTGCTGAGGTACCTCACCAGGATTCGATATACCCCCTAAGCCCCTCTGCACAGCATCCCTGCTGCTGGAGCCTCTGGTGGGAGTTAGGGGGACCCTGGGCTGGGCCGGAACATAGTTTGAATTCTCTGAAGAGCTGTGAATGGCAAATCTCCCCTCGCTCTCCGTCGCGTAGCTGTACTGATGGGCTGCCACTAGTTGCTGTTGGCGCACCCAGGTCTGGGTGGAATAGGTTCCCGGTCCATAGACCGGTGCTTGAGCTGCAGGGTTCCTCAGGTGCTGCTGACCCTGCTTGGGCTCACCATTTCCAAATGATCGTTCATAAAGGGGATCCACCCCAATGCCCAGGTCAGGAGCAAGGGCAATATGGTGATCTTCGCCAGTGTTGCTCCCAAAGCCATCTGATAAGAGAGAATTTTGACTACTTTTATGGCAGGTAAAGTTTCCCAGGTGGCTGGAGTGTTGCCCTTCTGAAGAGGACAAAGTCCCGATGCTGTCCACGCTGTGTAAGTCATGATTGGGCATCTCATCATCGAGAATGTCTGTCTCCCTGTCTTTCAGCTTGGAGTCTCCGTTCACATGAACCTGGGCCGGCACTACGTGACGAGTCCCGCTGTACTTATTTCGGGCATCGGTCATATCCTTTGGGGAGCTCACGGAGTCCTCCAGGCCAAACCCACTGAGAAGCTGGTCCAGTTCTGCCTTCTCCTGTGGGCTCAAGCCTCGCTTGGCGCCCGGAGCTGAGCGCTCTTCTGTCTTGTCCGTCCTGACAGAGGCAGTGGAATGGCCTGAATCACTGCTGACAGACAGGGTATGGTCACTGTGATCAGGGCTGCCGGTCACAGGAACAACCTGGGTCCCACCGGGGATGTTGTTGTCCGACAGGCTCTTCTTCCTCACTTTGGCATAGAGGCTGCCATCAATGGGACCTTGGGTGTGTAACACTGGGTTGGTAAAGAGAGAGAAAAAAAAAAGAAATGATTAGAGAAAAATCCAAAACACCTCTAGAGGTGAAGAGGTAAATATTATTACACCAGAGACTAATGCATGCAATAATCCCATCAGCGCAGAAGAGTACCATGCTTTAAGTACCACAGCCTGGCACACTTGTACCACCCTAAGCTACACCTTTCACTTCATAACAAAGGTATCATAAAGTAAATACACACACACACACTCTTTGTCTATCTTTCTGTGTCTCTGTCCCTCCCGTCTCTCCCTCCCTCCTTCCTTCTCTCCTTCCCTCTTTCCCTCTCCTTCTTTCTCTCTCTTCCCCTCCTACCCTATCTCCCTCTCCACCGTCTTTCTCTTCTTTCCTCCCTCCTCCTCCTCCCTCTCTCTCTCTGTCTCTCTTTCTCAGAACAAGTTGAGGAAGGCAAACAAAAACATCAGCTCAAAGAGCTTGTGGCCAACTTTGTTTTCTCCATCTCTGCTTTATTTTACTTTGCGCTGAAATTGTGGTCAAACAATAACAAGATTTGAAAAACCACACTCTCCGGGCACCTGGAATTTGTGAGACATGACGAACACACATTCCACAATAGAATGAACATGGCTTCTGAATTGTTCAGGAGAGACATGCTTTAAGCGTGTGTCTCAGGGCTCTTGGTCTGTCAGTTCATGCTGAATGCATTATTGTGGGTCAATGACTATTGGGGTTTCTCCCCTACCCTCCTTTCCAAAGCCTGAAAAAATGTAAAGCACTACATCAAAAGCATGTGTTTCTAAGCAGCATGTCAGAACACATACCTGCCTGGCTAAGGTGTATAAAGAAATAACCAAATCAATGTGAATAGTGCTTCTTTTTTATTTTGGCTTTAATAATGACAGAGAAATCCTATCGTATTACATAGCAGATGTAATAAAAGCAGGTGAGTAGCTGGCTCAAGGTGAGCAATCATGTAACAGCTTTATGTAAATATAGGAAGATGGATTATAGGGAAGGATGTGTGTGCGCATGTGTGTGTGCACGTGCAAATATGTGTCTATGACAGGGAGTTGGGGACAGTAATGTCGTATACCAAAGACCTTGAAAATAATTCAATTCTACAAAAGAAAATCTTCACTGAAATTGAGAAAAATAAGCATTCAAAAGGAACTTGCAAATAGGGCTAAGGTCTATGTCCACATCAGATTTCTGTAAAAAGTCACTCACAAGTATATACATAAACTTATTGAGTTGCAAACTCTTAAATCTTTGAGCCAACACACAAGATAATTCTTCAAATCATCTAAAAGAATCAACTGTTTTACTTTCTCATATATTTATAACACATGATCAGAAATAATTATATAATTGAAAATAATTACATTGCCAAATTTATAATTTGTCATGAATTTATTTTGTAAAACTGTATATTGAGGTCTTCATTTTTCAGTGTGTTATTTTTTAATCACTCAAGGGAGATTGAATTAGCGGGAACAAGAAATTAGCAAAAGAAAAATAATTTGTCATAAAAAATAATTTGTCAAGATAGATGAAACAGATTAGTGCTTCATTACTATAAAAATAAAGCCAAGAATAAGTGGAAAATAGGTTCTCAAGATATACCTGAAATACCTTTTAAATAGCATATCAATAATTTCTGTCTACAAACAACAGTCCAGAATACTGGAAAGATTAAGTAAGTATGAGCAGTGTTTGGTCACAACTGAATAGGCCAACTGTTACCTTGAGGTGTTACTGGGGAAGCTTGTAGAGCCTCTATTCAGAAGTGACTATCTTCTGAGTTCTTGCATTCTTTTTTTGAGTGGGGAGAGGGAAGTTACTCTTAAGATCAGTGATATGAAACGGTTGGAGCTTCAAAGGTCTCAAAAGTAGGAGCCCTAACAATAGAAATTAAGGGGGCTTCATTGGAGGTCTATGTAATTGAGAGGCCTGATTACCAATGTTTAGGTGGGGTGATATCAGGGTCTTCAGCAGCAGAAGTGGTAGCCACTAAAGGAGTAAGCCCAAGAGGGTTCTATTATCAGGATAAGCTGATTCCTATATTTCTGAATTGGCCCTGGAAATACTTTTTTTATTTGTTTTTTCATTTTGCCAAGGAAAAATAATATTTAATACAATTCATAAGCATTTACAAACTGCCTACAAGCATTTTGCTAAGGATGACAATACAAAGGAGAAAATTATATAGTACCCAAAAGTCCCAAAGTCAATATGAATTTATTAAATACCTACCATATCTAGGTATTGTACTAATTACTGATTGTACGTAGAGCTAAGAGCGAAAAATGGTATCCTTAGGTAGTTCAAATTCTAATGGAGAAGATGATATGCAAATATCTATATAAATACACATAATATTTATATGCAATATATAAAATACCTATGTAATATACATGGAAGAAAATCTCCTTATACTTTTTATATTATATATACATATTTTATATTTATACATATATAATTTATATATATATATGTATGTATACACATAGTACTTAAAAAATAACCAAGATCCACTCAAGTAAACAATATATGAACAAGCACCTAGGAGTCACCTGTGTGAGATAAAACAGTAGGTGGTAAAGATACCTTGTTGCAGCTTCAATCCTACAGGACTTTATATTTTATTGAGAGGAAGAAAATGCTTGTATCAAGGTAATTTGGAATAAAGGCACTAGCAGCTGGGGATCAAGGTAAGACTCACACAGAAGGGGAAGCTTGATCAGGACTTGAAAGGTAATAAAATAATCTTAAGCTATAGAGGTGGGGAGGGGAATGCATTCCATGAATGGGGGACACAGGTAAGAAAAGGTCTGGTCTGTGTAAATGTACAAAGAGGGAATAGAATGTCTGTTGTGAGGAACAGAAAGAAGTCCAGTTTGGCTAGATGACAGAGCATGAAAAAGTGTAATAAGCTTGGAAAAGTAGGTTAGATCCAGTTTGGGAAGGGCTTTAAATGCCAAACAGGTTTGAATTTTATCATAAAAGCAACAGGGTGTGTTATTGAACATATTGACATACTTAGTTAGACCTGCCCTTTAGAAATATTCCCTTGGCAGCTGTATGGAGGATAGATTAGAGAGTGAGGAAGAGATCTGAGTCAAAGAGACCAATAAGAGTCTACAACAGGGCAAATGAGAGGAGATAATGGTGATGTGTGTGTGTGAATGGATGGAGATGAAGAATGAGAAAGCAAAAAACTGACAAGACTTGGCAACTGATTGGCCATGGGGCATAAGTGAAAGAAAGAGTGGAGTTATAAAAATCTTGAAGTTTGTTCTATACTCCAACACTTTTCCCATTTTAATCTACATACAGAATATTAAAGTTCAGGTTCCCATTGGGGGAGGGTCCAAATAAATTTTTTCATCAAAATGGGAATAATTCATTGAGAAGGGACACCCTCCACTGAATTCAAATGGCCCTTATAGTCTTAGAGTCTAAACTCTGAAAGGTTAAGTGGCTTTATACAAGCCATACAACCAGTATAGATGGGACAGTGGTATGGATAGGACAAAGTTTTACTGATTCTAAACTTGGCATTCTCTCACCAGTATTTATGTCAAAAATTGAAAGATAAAATAATTCTAGAAAAAGTATAAGTAAAAGTACAAGTATTATGGAATAATCAGCAAAAATTCTAAAGGAGGGAATTCAATGCCTTAGGGAACAATGAGAAATCTTAGTCTTTGTTTGTTTTCTGTGATTAAAGAAACATTGGTTGACCTCAGCATGTTCTTGGGACTAGTCAGTGTTAGTCTGCATAGCAGCTAGAACATATTTTCAAGCAGGATATTACTAATTAAACATTTAAAGATTCCTTCCTGGGAATTGTCATATAGCAGAGTTAGAAATTTAGCATTCATCATTTTCTAGATAATGGGCCATTTTTGTTAAGTGAAATTAATTGGACTACAGAGATTATTTTAGGGCCCAGATAATAAATATTTTCAGTCCCTCTGCAGTCTAGAGCACAGGCTAAAAAGAGCTTGGAATGTTAATCAACACACAGTATCACCGAATGTGAGTCGATTAGGCAAACCAGAGCTTGTTCTCTGTTGGCATAAGTTGGGAATTCTAAGCAGGACTTTATTAGAGGATTAATTCATATGATAAATCAGAGCTCTACAACATTTTGTAGTTTACAAAAAAAGCTTGCCCTATGTGGTAGATAGTGCAAGCATTAATGATTCCATTTTACAAGAAAAGGGAACTTTAAACAAGCTTATTGGGCTTTCTAGAGCTCAATTCCCTTATGGGTAAAATGAGGTAGTAGGACTAGGTCAGAGATTCCCAATATTTTTTAGTCCCCAAATATTTGTTTTTTAATAAAATCTCCTATGCTTTTTCTTTTTTTTTCAATAAAAAAGGAAATAATGCTAGACTTTGCCATGCATATTTTAGAAAAAATTTAAAAAGTTTAACCAAATCCCCCCCATACACACACTTTCCCCTTTAACAAGTTTGTCCTACTCCCTATTGGTAAACATATTCCAAGATTGAGAACTCTTAGACTAAATGACCTCTAAGGTTCCTCCCAGCACTAAATCCTATGATCTTAAGGATGAGACATTAAGTGTTTTGCTCACAGTTGTACATGTATCAACTCTAGGCTTTAAACAACTATCTTCAGTCAGTGATCTTAAGGTCACCGTATAACAAATAGGTGGTTCCTATAACAGCCGTGCCAAGAGGGAAGGAATTCTATAACAGATATGTGGAATATAGAAAGCTTCATGTACAAGGATGTCAAAGACAAAAAAAAAAAATACAGAGGATACAAAATATTTAGAACAATATTTAGTTATTTTGTAGTAGAGCAAAGAAAAAGTAGCTGCCCTTTTGTTGGAAACCGTTAAAAGAAGTTGGCAGGAGGACTTAGTGTTGGTTGTTTTACTAAAACATGTCAACATATTTTAAAGGAGTATAGTGTGATTTTATAGAACAAGGCAGAGAGCTCTCTGGCTACACAACCTTCAAACCCAAGGATCATTTTCCTTTTTAAGTGGGCAGTTTTGCTCAGTTTCATTCAGAAAAATACCTCTCCAAAGATTAATCAGTTAATTCATTCAATAAACATTTATTTAGGGCTTTGAAAGCTGTGCTAATTAGCATTTCAAAGCATGTGTGACAGGACTAAACCACACAGAATATGGGAAGTTTAGTTCCACAAAATTACCTTACCATTTAATGAAGGAAACATTCTCTTCTCCTTTCTTTTCTGCCTTCTTTCCCCCTTATTCCACCCCAAACCTTCAACTTTCAGACCATATCTTTCTCCTTTTATGCAAAATTCTTTGTATTTGTCGAATAAAGTTTTATGTCCCCTGTCTTTAATTTAAGTAGCAGATGATCTCAATGTTTTATGCCTTCCCAAGAGAATATGAACTAGCTATACATTGCATTTTTATATTGGATTATATCATTACTGTATTTTTTTTTTTTTTTTTTTTTTGGTGGAATGGGAATGGAGAAGAAAGGAAGGTTTCCTGACCTTTGAGAATTACAAAGGTCATTGTTCTTTGCAATATACTCTGAATTACAGCAGAGGAATAGGGCAATATTTCTCTAAACACATGTTCTTTTATAAGCACCAAACCCAAATTAGTGCCTTACCTCAAAAACACTACATATAGTGAACACTATCCTACTCACCTCTCCATGAATGAGTCATTCTGTACCACCCAGTAAACAGAATTCACCAGTGAAACAGTTTACATGAGGTGGATAGTAGTATATGTTTCCAATGTGCTTTAACTTAAAAGCTCACATTTTTTACAACTATAGCTTTCCAGAAACAGGGTTTCTTTTTATGTTGAGGTAGGAGAAGAAGGAGCACATTACGTACTATCACACACTTGAAAATAAAGAGGTATAAAAAGAAAGAAATATTACAATATCCATTATGTAAACAGCAGAAACATTTGTCCTAGCACGGTGTATAAGGTATATGAAATTATAATAAAATTAAATAATATTTGGCAGCATGAACTAAAATATGAGGTCATGGTGTGTGCATGTGTGTTTAAATGCTTTCCTTTTAAAATAAAAATTCTGAAAGCCATTGATCACTTCAAATAACACTTAAATTGTGGTTTATAAATTAGTTTATTTTCAAAATCTAAAAAAAAGAAAAGAAAATTAGAATTATGTTTAAACTAATCACAATATGAAAATAAATTCTAATAATCTTTGAATATCATTTAAAGGAAAGTACAGTAGACATTTGTCCTAATTTGTTTCTCTGCCTGAAATTCCTCCAATTTGTTCTTGAAGAAAACATCAGGAAGGTGATGCCACGACATTCAAGTGAATAGGATTTAAATGAGGAAGGTTTATGCAAGGTTACCTGCCTCAGTTTCTCCTCTAGAGCCATTTGGGTCCAGTGGCCAGATATAGATCAAGACAACTGGAGACGGCCCTGGATGGCAATGAGAGATTTTTGCCTTTTTAAACTAAGCAATTTATCCTCTACAAAGGCACCAAAATGATTTTCCTAAAGAGTAGATTGGATTATACCAATTCTTCTTTTGTCCCCAATATGCTCAAAGACTCCTATTACCTCCAGAATCATATGTAAAGTCATTTGGTTTGGAGTTTCAAGTTGTCCCTAACTTAGCTCTCACCAACTTTTGCAACTTTATTATAAATAATTCCCTCAAGATACTCTTCTGTTCTGTCGGTGTCTTCCTTTCTGCTCCTTATATTTGACACTCAAATTCCCCTTCTCTCACTGTCATTCATGCTTAGAATGTATTCTTCCTCTCCAATATCACTTCTTGGAATTCCCTGTATTAACTGAGATGATACTAGGTGTTTGGGTCATAATTCCTCCTTAAAGATTCAGCTTAGGCTATCTTCTGTATCCAGCCTTTCCACTAAGGTTACTGGGTTCTATTTTATGTTTTGTATATACAAATACATGTGTTTGGATGGATGGATGGATGGATGGATGTCACCCAATTTTTTTGCAAAGCTTGGGGACAATGGGCATGGAACTTTTTTCCAATACTGCAGTTAACAAGTTGATCTGTTCTCCTCATTTTTAGTCTTTGTTATAAGGAATGGCTTTTGAGAAAGGAAATACATATGATATAAAAACAAAAATCATCAGTCTATGGGCTAGTGCTTACATTATTAAATAGAAACAATGTAGCTGTGACTGCTGTAACTGTATTATAACATCTCTGCTTGTCAGGCTGATGAGAAGAAATGTGAGAAAATAGAAGAAACATGGGGCTTAAATTTAAAAGACAAGAACTCAAGTTCTGTCTCAGACGTATACTTTTGTGTAATCTTAGGTAGGTCACTTAACTTCTATTCGTTGGACATTTTTTCCACTTGTAAGATGGAGAGCTCAATACTTCTACCTGTCTCAAACAGATGAGATGAATATAGCCAATTGTTAATGTAAATCATGATGGTCAATACAAATGTGAACTGCTGTTTGGATGAGCTATATGTTTACACAATTAGTTCCCCTTTCTCTCTCATAGACAAGGATGTGAGTTTCATGTTTAATTCCCTGATACAGAGGTATCATGTTTGGTCAGTAATACACAGAATAATTCTTAATGGAATCCCCAAATAAACTCTCAAGTTCTAAGGGCCTTTCCAAAGTATTTATTTGTGACCCACTCATTCTTTCTGATATATCTATTATCCTCACTGACCTAATTCAGCCATTCTAAATTTATAGATCACAGGCCTGTGGGTTAACTCTCTCCTTGAAAACAGGAAGGAAGGTACATCTTCCTGGAACCCTTAATTTTTTTCTCTCCTTTCACTGAGTTTCTGCCTCATTCAAACTGAGAACCTCTGTCTTTAATACCCCAAAGAGGCAATCAAGAAAAGGCCGTGGTGTCAAAGGCCATGGATCTTAAGCTAGAGTATGAGACCAGTCAAAAGAGTTTCCCTAGGCCTTCCTATAACCTGTTACATCATATCCTAGATTAGGGGGCAGATCTAACATTCCATGAACAGGAAGTTCTCAGAGAACCTGTTCTGTTAGCAAAAGTAACCATAATAATGAAAAAACTAGACTATCTTAATATTCATCCTTGAAAGATTTAACATTACAGAAAATAAGGAATTATACATTCAAAAGCATTCATGAGATTTTGCTCCAACCTAGAAAGAAGCATTGATATAGCTCTGGTATTGGCAAATTTAAGCCATAGAAAAGGTCATATATTCACTATGACTGATAATAGAATTTAACAAAAACTGTTACTAAGTGCTACTATGTGCAATAAGCACCAGTGTATCTATGTTTTTCACACATTGTATTTCAGTCACTCCTTAAAACAGCCCTGAAAAGTTCATTTTAAAGATGATGGGGCTCAGAGCATTTTTGGATATCTGTCCATAGTCACACAACTATTAAGAGCGAGGAGCAGAATTAAACCTACATCACTCAGCTGCATAACCAGTGCAATGCAAGAAAATATTTCTTGAACTGGATGGAATAAAGCCTCCTATTTTAGAGAATGTTTATTCATCAGATGAAATTCAGAGCCTAACCTTTTTGGAACTAAGACCTGGCCCAAAGTTTCCTAAGAGACTGGTTCCCCCTCATGGAGTTTTAAAAGCTGATATACTATCCAAGCACCAAATTCCAGTGCTGAAACTTAGCCCATGACATCAGAAAAAAGATTTTCCTCAACCACAATGCCTTCCTCATGTTCCAACAGACTATGAACTTTCAGACTAAATCATAAGTCCCCTAAATCTCTCTCTACTCTTCTGGCTTTATTACTACTAAACAGCAATCTCTCTACAAAACTTAGCTTTTGGATAAAAGAAATGTTTATGGAGCAAAAACCCCTAGCTAATAGGGTAAGCAGATTTGTGAAAAATGTACTGCCCTGCTTCTGAATAATTAAAGTTTTATTTAATTGGTGCGGGATTACTTTTCATTCCATAGAAAATCAAAGCTGTAGAATTATATGTCGGACTAACCTTAGAAAAATGTTACCTTTAATCTACCAAAAAAAATCAGAGACACTGTGACTTTAATATATTACAGACTCAGATCAAATGAGCTCCTTTCTCTTTCTTTTTACTAAAACCAGAAGATGATGATAAACTGCTAAGAATCCCATGGGCTTGAAAACTTTGGCATTTTGCCTCTATATATAACTTAACCACTTTGAACTGTTAGTTTTGTTAAGAGACGTTCCTGAAATAACTCAGCTTGAAGACAGATCTTTCTTAATAGTGTAGTCTTAACACTTTATGAAGATCTATTTGTTGAAGAATTCAAAACAGGTAACAATATATTCATACTTTACCAAGATGGAAGAGGCAGGTCCCCAAAAAAGCTAACAAGGGGTGTCTTGGCCAGCACCATTTAGATCTGTTACACCTTGCTAAAAGTACCGTGCCAAGTTGGCCTAAGAAAAATATCTCACTTCTATGTAAAACTCAGCTCTGTGCTCATTTTTTCCAAGGAACCAGCAGGCTGTAAAACTTTTGGAGAAACACATACTAGCTATCCAAAAAAAAAAAAAAAAAAAAAAAAAATGCAGCTACCAAGTAAGAGTGAGATGCAATCTGCAGAATCTTCACCTGAATTGGAAACCACCTTCTCTGGATGAAGGAAACAGTTCGTTTAACTACCACCACCACCACTCCTAAACTTCCTAGATAAAGAAAACAGTTCACTTAACTATCATCCCTTTCTACCACCTTCCCCCACATTCAGAGACATGGTTATGATTCCAGGCCACGAGTCCAAGTGCTACCAACAATCTACAGTATAAGCAATAGGAGAGCTGTTGGGATGAAAGACTGAATTCACAGGGTGGGTGGGTCTGTCTGTATGTTTTTGTAGATATTACTATGCAAAAAGTTAAAACGCAATAGTTAATATACTGTAGTTCATCTGTCTTCCAGGACTTGACTTATAGGATTTTTCTAAATTGAACCCTAAATATTTGAAGGCTGAGTGTGTGTGTGTGTGTGTGTGTGTGTGTGTGTGTGTGTGTATACACACACACACACACACACACACACACATACACACACATTTCTCTTCACGTGTTGTTTTTCTGTCTTGTCTCAAGTTATCCCTATCCAGTTACTTACAACATGTGAAAACACATTCAGACTCAAGTCTGCTAGGTAAACACAGGGTACTGACACCCCAATAAGAAATGCTTTGCCCCTCTCCATCCAGAAAAAAAAGGACCCAGCTCGGACAGATGGCAGAGTCTGTCTCTCTAGCATCTCCCATCCCGCTCAAGCAGGTAGAGCCGAATCTGTTTTCTGCCTTATAAAACAAATATTCCTTCCCTCGGGCCAACTTGGACGAGTCCAGAGCCACATTCCTCCTGGCCAGGTTAGACTTCTTTTCCCGGCTGACTCCTCTCACCTTCTCCCCACACGGCTGAGCACAAACATCTGCACTTCTCCAGCCTGGCTTCCAGGCAAGGCTCAGACACACTGCTTGGCTCCGTTTCAAGCTCGGAGCCACAAAGAAGGACTGAGCATCCCCCCAGGACCCCCGCTTACCTCCTTTCGGATAACCCCCGGCTCTTTCCGGCTCCAACCAGTCCAACGGCTATTCCTTAAGGACAGCTCGAAGCCCCAAGAGGAGGCACAGACATGGGGAGAGTTTCCCCAGCTCAGAGGGCACACGGAAGGCTGGGTTCTCCTCCTCTTACTATTGCTGAAGGTAACTGATCTTATTGGATAAGCATGAGACTTTGATTCAGCCAAAAAAGGGGGATGAAATGTAAACACGGGGGTGGAGCTACAGAGCAATCAGGTTTAGTGAAATTTGAACTCCAGAAACTAAGGAGGAGGAGAAATGTGCAGTTTGAAAAGGTGGCTCAAGCAAAGCCTTTCCTTTACCTCCACCTCTTTTCCTGTGTCCCCTTAAAAAAAAAAAAAAAAAAAAAAAAAAAAAAAAAAAAGCCACCTAATCATACCTAGGGGAGACCACTTTCTAGTTTAGTCTGAAATCCCTACTTTTACATTTGCAATCTTTCCTCATACGGCTCTCTAAACAAATCAACAGGTCAGTATCCACACTGGAGCCGGAGGAAAAAAGCACCTAGTGTTAACAGTCTCACCTCTGCCACTTGCAGTGTATCCTGCACCACATTTGCGAATAAGGAGGTCCCGTCCGGCTCCAAATTTTATTTAAGTGTTTTAACCTCAAATCCAAACCCAATTTCAGTCATCTATGATTCTCCAGGGCTATAGATTTTCAGTAATAATTGCATGTAATGCTTTGGGGGAGAGGGGTTATAATACCTAGACCACTAACCGCCCCTCCCCACCAAGTTCTGTCTCATAACTCCTTTCATCCCTGACCTGAATATATAGAAATTAAGTGGAATCAGCCTACAAAGAATCACCTTTGACTACTGGGAATCTTTACTTCTGATTCCAGCTGCATTTTGCCTCTGCCAGAGCTCAGACTTCCCTTTACTCTTCAAATGAACCCAACTGCAAGACAAACAATCAAAGTACATTATAATACCAACAAGTCCCGCCCAAAATGACCTGACTATTTCACCAAGGCCTTCTATTGTTTCAAAATCTGTCACCACTTCATCCCTTCTCCCAGGGAGAAAGTGCACAATCTTTTCCATTCCTGGAGTGAGCAATACATATGCTAGACTTTAAAAAAAAAAAAAAAAAAAAAAAAAAAAAATCAACTTTAAAAGACAAGTTATCCACAAGCTAATTGCAGAATAAAAATAGCAACCATTCCCTAACTGGGAATTTATGTATTGGTAAAATGTATGCATATTTTATTGTAGACCACAGTAAACTAGATGGCCACAAAGCTCTCTTCCAGCTCTGTAATCTATGATCCCTTTTTGTCAAAGTTTCTGAAATGTTTAGTGCTTGAGAATTGCTATTAATGTATTAAACAAATCATTCCCTGGTAAAGGAGTCAAATATTATTTTCCTTCTGAAGATCACAAGGTTGATATAATAAAAATTGCAATGACTTTTGACATTTTTCTCTCAAGAAAATTCAAAAGAAAAAAAATCAAAGATAAATTTAAGATGCAAGAGAGATAGATAAGAGAGAAATCTCTCAAAGAAGCTGATTCTAGCCAAATTGTCCTAAAAAACCTACATCCCCAATTATCAGGAAAGTTCTCCTCATATTTTTATCTCTTTAGAATACCTAGCTTTCTTGATTTTCTTGATTGATCCAGTTATTGGTTCCCACCCAAAGTACTTTGTACTTATAGTTTATGTATGTAACTATGCCCAGGATACACTGCAAACTCCTGGAGGGAAAAGACAGTTTTCTTTATCTATTTCTACAACTTATCACAGAACTGGGCCTACAATATGCATTAATAATAGTGTGTAAAGTTGAATGGAGGCCTATGTGTCAACCATAGATTGACTTAAGTTTTTAGATTGGTCACCATGATTGAGAATTATGACTGACAATATTTAAATTTTCACATTAAAAAAGTAGTTAAGAGTACAATACTACATAGGAAAACAAATATTTTAAAGCATTTTGTCTTTTATGCTCTCTTTTTAGTTTAGTGGCAATGAGACATCAAAAACAAAATTAATGAGCTATTGAGTTTAAGAACAAAAATATTCTTTTGATCTTTACCATATTTTCTTTATGACCTAAAGTTATTTTACTTCATTTTATCAATAACTTATATAAAAGAACTGACATAAATTTTAGTGTGTCCATGAGCATATGACTTTGTGTATGTTATATAGAGTGGTAAAAACTGACAACTGGTTATATGCTTGTCTTCCAATCTTAATTTTTTATGTGATCAATACTAAAAAGAACTTATCATATTGCTGTTATTAACCAAATGTTATTTTTCCCAAGTGGATTTAGGGCCAATGTAAGCTGTTTATCCCACTAGTATTGATATACAAAAATATCCTGCTATTTGAGCATTCTCAGAAGTTTCTCCAGTAAGGATCTATGTGGTTCTAAGTATTTGTAAAGTCTCAAAACCTTTAACCCTAAACAGTTGTGATTTTGTGAATGGAATTTCACTATCTACATCAAAGCATGGATAAAGATCAGTGTTTTATGCATCCATTAAAACAAAGTTTAAAAAAATACAGGAAACCTAGCTTATTTCCTATAAGAAGTTTGCAAAGCAGAAAGTAGGGCCCCCTGGTGGGATGCCATTTAAAAAAAAACAAAAAAAAAAAAAAAAAAGATGCTTCCAAAAGGAAAAAGGAACAGGCAGACATATATTCTCTAGCTGATGAGTTATGGAATATATAAAGAGAAGTATGGAAATGAAAATATCATTAAACCAAGAACTCCACAGAAATTTAAGGGAGAGATGAAGGGACTGAAAAGTAAGGAAAGAGAGGTACACAGGTGTTCGGGAGCCAAGATGTAATTGGCCAGAACTCTTAAGAAATATACTTGAGGGAAGGATTCTTACATGGTGTTAACTCAGTGGAATTGATAAGATAATGGTTATCTAGTTTAGCATGGTGATTAATAGTTCTCTAGTTCAGTATGATTGATTTAATCTTACAATAAATAATGGTAACCTAGTGATACAAATGATTGGTTTATACTCAGTATGTTGAATTGATTTAATTGTAATAGAGTAGATAAACTGGGGACAAACTCTGGCACAGAAAAAGACTTGACCAGCCTCATGGTGGCTCTCCTGCCTTCATCACTTCTCTACTAAGACCAAGGACTTGGGCTGGTCCTGAGATCCTCCAGAGAGCTAGTCTGGATACTATATTTTAATCTGCCTGGGTGTGGTGGCTCTAGAAAGCAATGGTACATTTTGTCACTCCAACTTGGGGGCTCTAGAAAGCAGGACATTACATTTGGATGTGCAGACTGCTGACTGCTGATTGGTTGAGACTGCTGATGAAGGCTGGGAGACTGAAAGAGACAATTTATCTTTGACTATTCTAGTGGTGATTATTCTGCTGAAACCAAGGCTGGTCCTGAGACCTCCAGAAAGCTAACCAGAACATTACACACAGGAGAGTAAGCTGAAGCTAGGGACAATGGGAAGATCAAAGCACATTGGGCTTATGTCTAGAAGGGATCTTAAGAGATCTTCTAGTCCAAAAATGCAGCACAACACAGAAAATAAAAATAAAAGACTAGAAAGAGTGAAGAAAAAAATAATAAATTCGCAGAAGTCTATCAGAAAAAGAAGTGGGGGAAGAAGACAAGGAAAGGGAAGGGAAAGCGAGGTGATAGGACACTGGCCCTGGAGGCAGGGGAACTCCAGTTCAAATTAGACCTCAATTGCTATATTATGTGACCCTAGGCAAGTCATTTAACCCCAACTGTTTCTCCTCCATCTTCCTCCCACTTCCTCAACAACAAGAAAAGTCTATCAGAGGCACGGAATTATGTAGAAAGAGCACTGAAAGAGGAATCAGGAAACTTGCGTTCCAGACCCAATCCTGCTACTAAAGAATTAAACACTACAAGTCCAAGTGTTTTGGGGCTTTTGTTTTGTTTTTTTGTTTGTTTTTTTCCCCCCAAAAAAATAATGGATTTTAATTAAATTGGGGATTCTTAATTTAGAGTCCATTAATTTGATTTTATCAAAAGTTTTTGATAGCTATTTCAATAAAAATGTTTTCCTCATATGGTGATATATTTTATTTTATGCATTTAAAACATGATTTTGAAAAAGGGATTACAGGATTTACATATGGTCAAAGGGATCCCAGACATATAAATATTAAGAGCTTATCTTTAGACTAGATGATTTTTAAGGATTTTCCATTAATTTAAATATATTCTTCAGTTTATCTGTAAAATCAGAATAATAATAGCACCTACCTCACAATACTGCTTTCAGGATCCAATAAGATAACATATATAACATTTTGCAACCCTTAAATCAATATTGTTTTTGTTATGCTCCTTATGTGTACAGACTGGTTCCCTGGCATATAATAAAAGCTTAGTAAATACTTGATTGATTGGTTGCTAACTGTAGCCTTCTATAGATCAAGAAGATATAGTTACTATACTAGCATATCGTCACAGAATTTCAGGATTTAGAAGGGACTTCTGAGACCATCTAACCAAATCCTCTCAATTACAAAGAAAGAAAATGGTGTCCCAAAAGACTTGTCCAAGAAAATATAGTAGGGCAATGGCTGACAAGAGAACTAAATTTTGCTTCTGCTGATTTAGAACCCAAGTCTCCCGATTCCTGAGAAAATTCCAATATATTACAAAGTTCCTACATTCACATTAAAAATAAATAGTTCCAATTTACAGGTTATCATTGTCCCAGTGACCCAAAGCATCAAACCATAGCCTTTTATAAAAAAAAAAAAAAAAAAAAAAAAAAAAAAAAAGGTGATAAGAGATGATGAGTGGCAAGACTTAGAATGGCAGACTTTTTTTTTTTTTTTAATGTAGTACAGATCTCAAACTAACAACTAAAGAGAAGCTTAGGAAAATACAAGAAACCATATAAAGAATTTTCAAAATAACAGGTTCCTAAATGATTTGTCTTCCTGGTTTTCTCAAAGACTTAGCTCAGAATCTTTTTTTTCTGGAGTCCTAGGTTCCTGAATCACAACTTTGTCCTTCTCACTACCCTCCCTGAAATTCTAGTGCTTTCTTTATTTCCTTGTGTATTTGTCTTAAATCTGTTAGTTGGCATTCTATTCTCTGAACCACCTAATTTCCCAGGAATAGGATAACTGATTTTAAATAATTAAAAGTCTGTGACATGTCTAGATGTGTTATTAATGCTAAAGGGCAGAAATAAGGAAGGATGCAATTCTAGGAGAGGGCAAGATCCTTGAGGAAAAAGCCCATCTCACTGCTGTATTTGTATCACAGGACAAATAACAGCTAGTTATTTACAAATTGTCTCCACCATTCAAATGTGCGCTCTGTGAGGATGAGGATTGTTTTTACCTTTTTTTCATCTCCTGTAAAGCCAGATGGTACAAAGGATAAAGTGTCAGACCTGGAGAAAGGAAGATCATATTTCTGAGTTCAAATCTGGTCTTGCATTCGTATTAGCTGTGTGACCCTGCACAAATCACTTAACTCCATTTACCTCAGTTTCCTCAAAATGTTATAGAAAAAGGAAAGGAAAAACCACTATAATGTCTTTGCCAAGAAAATCCCAAATGGGGTTATCCAGAATCAGACATAAATGGAAGTGACTAAACAACAACAAAAATTTTGCAAAATGCTTGACAAAGATAAAATTTAATTAAATTCCACATCAAACACCTAGAAAATGAGAACACTGACATCTATGATGTCTGATTCCTATATATAAACGTTATTCTATCCTATATACACAAATATATTTCTAGAGCACCTTAGAAAAGATAGGAGGAAATTGCAAACAAACAAAAAAAAATGCCAATCCATTTTTGTTGTTGCTGATCTGACTCTCCATGACCCCATTTGAGGTTTACTTGCTAAAGATACTGGAACAATTTGCCATTTCGTTCTCCAGTTCATTTTATAGATAAGGAAACTGAGCAGAGCTAAATGATTTGAACAGGGTCATACAGCTAGTAAATGTATGGATCCAGATTTGACTCCAAGCCCAGCACTCTATCCAATGTGCCACCTAACTCCATTAGGAAATGGCTAAACAAAATATCATCCATGAATTTGATGGACTGATATAGAGAAGATACAAGAGCTCCAAATTCTGATGAAGACTGAAATAAGTAAAGTCAAGAAAACAATCTGCACAATGATTAGAAAAAGGCCACAAGAACCACACATACAAATCAAAAGTAAATGTTGCAAAACTTTAAAGAATAAATATAGCTTAAAACAAGAGGTATAAGAAGACATCTATATATTCTACCCTTTGTAGAGTTGGGAGTCCCACAAGGGTTGCATACTACACATATTTTCAGATTTTCTATATACTGATCAAATATGCTGATTTTTTTTTGTCTTTGTCTTTCAGTCTTTTTTAGGCTCTCTAAGGAGGGAAGGGATACAGTGATGCAAAAAAAAAGCCAATAAAATGCATTTGAAAAAAAGAAGAAAATTTTTGAGAGAAAATTATTACTATTACTTCATTAAATTAATTTAAAATGAAAATTCTAATTTTCATTTTTCAACATTTCTTTTTTATAATTAGCTACCAGTGTTCTGAGGAAACCTAAGAAATGCTTTTACAAAAATGATATCATTAATTTAGCTAATGTTCCAGGATTGGGGATTAGAGGTAGGAGAGAAAGGGAACTGAAATGCTCTGCAAATCATGTTAACATAGGTTAACATAATCAAAATGTAACTTGATGGTAGACCTACTGATATTTATAAATTGGTATGATGAAGATAAATCATTATTAAGAATAAATAATGGGGCAGGAGATGAGGACCTCAAAAATATGATTTTGAAGAAGAAAAAAAATAATTGTGAAGGAATCAGGGATGTTTTATGGAAACAAGCAAGCTTTAAAAAATAAGAAAAGCTAGAATATAAATAAAAAATTTTGAGAGCTGCCCAAGAATCATATAACTCTTGTAAAGAGGAGTGTCACTCAGAGAAATTCTGAATACAGGATATAAGGCTGAAAAAAATAAAAACAAAAAACAGATTGGGTGGCTTTGACAAAACAATTTTAATTGAGATCAAGTACCTGGGATCCTAGACAAAAAGTATCTTGTTTCTTGAATGAAAAAAGCAAAGGAACGCCCTGCTCTTATAGTAAATATAAAAATAAACTAGGAAGAGATAAATAAATAAATAGTTTAAATAAAAGTTTAAAAGTCTGATGTATGGGTGATCCCAATTGAATGAATCATAATAACAAGAATATAGTACTTCAGGTTTGCAAAACCTATTTTATATAGTTTATCCTTCCTGATACTTACAATAAGCCTATGAGATAGATACTACAAGGCAGCAGATGATGAGAAATTAATGATTTGCCTTCCACAGGTACACATCTAGTATGTGTCAAGTCTTGTCTCAGAGTCCCCTTAACACTTTAACTACTGTGCTATTTAGATGCCTCCCATGGTGATTCAATATGCTCATAAACTTATATCATCAACACTAATTTATGCTATCTAAGGGCACTCCATGATGTTAAAATATAACTGATTGATTGGACTTACTATACTGAAAGAATTAATGCAAGAAGGGCAGAAAGAGAAAATGCGGTGGTAGGATTTAATTCAATTCAACAAACATTTATTAAGTTTCTACTCAGAGAACTCATGGATATACAGCCATCTGACAGCTATCTGTACAGAGCTACAAGTTATCATGAGAATAGGAAACATTTTCCACATTTTTAAATTAAAAATAAACACAATCAAGACAGAGGAAATGAAAGGAACAGTGACAAATTCAGGCAGTGTTTGTCTCTCTTAGGACTAACCAGTGGTAATGTTGGAAAGAGCCAATCTGAAGTGGATTGGAATGGGTTTTTGGCAAATCACTTAACTTCTACTTCTTAAAAGAAAAATACTGTACAATGATATCTTAAAGACTGGAATCCCTTTATAGTGAAGTTCATCATATTACTAAAGCAGATTTTTCATAAATTCAAGGTTTTGTCATCATGGAGTTAGCTGCCTCTAATATTCAGTCTTAGCTCTCAACAGAACAACAAGGAGTTAAACCAAATTTATAATACAACAGATATCCAAACAAGGACAACTGAGAGCTACAAGAAAGGTGCTATGTGGGGTCCACCAAGGAAAGTAATAATTGTGTTAGACTTGAAATTAGTAATAACAATTCAAATGGCACCAGAGTTGTTCTTGTGTAATACTTTATCTGCTATTCCCATGCCATTGCAGTCCCTGGCCCTTATGTCTAAAATGAGCTTCCTTCATCCTTTTGCTTCTAAGAATTTCATGCACCTTTTAGAGGCTACTATCTGTGGATGACTTTTTTCTGTCTTTGTCATTTGAGTATAAGCTCCTCCAGGACAAAAAATATCTTGCCTTTTTGACTTTCTTTGACACTCTAAGCATCTAGTACAGTTCTCCTGGGCACATTGTAAGTATTTGAGAAATGCTAGCTGATTGATTGACTGTAGCTCAATAGCCATATTCCTGTTAAGATTCAATAAAGCAAAATTACCTCTCTACTTTTTCCTATTTGTAACTAAAGTCATTTGTGGGAAAGAGTTTACCATATTGACTAATTAACCAACAGCAATGACTATAATTATACTTGGAGTGGCATCTTACAGGTTGATTATGGGAGAAAGACTGCAAACATTAGAGAATAATGCACATGTCTAATTGTTACTGAGGACTAAGGAGGTTAAATGCCTAACCCAAGATTACAAAGCTAGTTATTGGCAAGGTCAAGAATAAAATCTGGATCAACTTCCTTCTGGGATAATTAGCTTCTCATTACTGGAAAAATAAGAACTAAGGCTTTTTGCCTGGTAGATTGTACACTGGGTTCATGCACCAATCTGGGGATTGGCCTAGATTTTAACAGAAGCAACCTTAAGGCTAATCTTTATGGTCTCTTCTAACTTAAAGAGTCTGTGATGTTCCTATTTAAAAGAATGCAACCACTGAATGATTTTAGAGCCTAGGATTACAGTATAAATAAATACATGTACAGATAGAAAGAATTTTAGACACCAATTAGTCATAGTCCAATACTTATTTTCCATAGGAATAGGGGCACAGAGGAGCTATCACAGAGATGCTGAGATTTGAAATCAGGTCCTTTGGCACTCCAAAATCAGGAATTTGACTGTTTTATTATAATAATGATGTGCTTATCATGAAAAAATATTTCAGAAAATTATTCAAAAGAAAACTCTTTCTGGGGATTAAAACAGTAAAATATTAATGATATAACAAATAGTAAAAATAAGCAAATTCTATAAAATAATTTTAATAACTAAGATATTATTTGATAGGTCAATTAAAAAAAAGTCTTTAAAAAAACTTTTTTCTTCAAAATGATCTTCAAAACAGCAACATCTAAGGAGTTAGAATCTAAGAAACTTGATACTTTCCCCCAAACTCCCTGAGTCGGGATTCCTCATCCTGAGCCAACATTTTGCATGCTCTTGGCGCACACAGACACATAAATGGTTAGACTCTTCTTGACCCAACTTGTAGTCATCAGCAGTACAATTACCAATGTTTGGCACAGCCCCCCTAATGCGATGAGAACAACCCATTTAAGACTGCATCCTATTGTTCTTTCCACTCAGACACTTGAATCCCCTTTAGCTTGTCTGTTCCAACAGAAGAGTCAGTCCTAACATTGTGGGCTCTGGAAACAATTGTAGTTGCTGAGGGAGCCAAATGCCAGTTCTTGGAATGTGTGTGAGATTATGATCAACTCCTGTCAATAGACTCCAAGCCTGACTGTGGCTTGAACCTCATTCCTCAGACCTGTAAAGTTGTGTAGCTGTGGCAAATAGATTGTGAAAGGTGGGGCTGAGGATGGAAGATAGTGGACTGGGATAGGCTGAGGAGGAAAAGGAGGGAGTATAGTATAGGATTTTCATCTGTGTATTTTTAAATACATGCATGAGAGAGGCTGACCCCTAAAATCAACTTTAAAGAAAGAGGAAGGGGGGAGGAAAGGAAAGACAAGGTCATATGGAATTTGAATTCTTTATAACTTCCATTAAAAGCAATAGCAATAAAATGGAATTCTGTGCAACTGTAATGACCAAGGCAACACTTTCCCACCCACCCCCCCAAAAAAGATAAGATAATACACCTCCTTTAGAGGAAGAGCTCTAAGGGGTATAGAAAATTGCAAATACTGTCAGAATCCTTTAGTTTTGATTTTTTATGTTTTGTTCTGAGGACAGCTTATTTGGTAAGGGAAGAAAATAATTTGAAAAAAAGTTGATGGAAAAACAAAAGACTGGGTGTCCCTATTTCACTAAGACTGGTAGGATAATACCATTGTGATTAATGAGGAGCTTTGACCCGCTCCATTCCCAACCTGTTTAGGCAGGTTGCTTCTGCTTTGGCAGTACGGTGGCCCTCATGTCCATAAGGATATGTGCTCAAATGTCTTAGCCCAAAGCTCAGGATCTCAAAAGATCCACCAGCTTCAGTCTGCTAGGTAGCTGGGATTATAGACAGCAATTACACCATATGGCAAAGTTGTTCTTTTACCAAATACTTTCTTGGAAAATCCAAATTGGTTTCGCATTATATGCAAGAATGAACTTGGGGGAGAGCATTTTACTTATAATCAATTCCCAATTGTTCTGGAACAGATTACCCAGTGAACTCATCATTTACAGAGTTAGTTTCATCACTTATAGATAAAGTGACACAATGAAGTCATATCACAATAGAACAGGAAAAGCATATGGAGAGCATTCAATCCAGCTGCTTCATTGAACAAATGAGAAAAAGCAAGCTCAGGTCATTTTAAGAATCATGAGAATATTAGAGCTTAAACATGTTTTGTTATTATGTAACCTAATATCCTTATTTGATAGGTGGAAAAACTAAGAATTAGAGAGGTTCACTGTCTTGCCTTTTAAATAAGAGGTAGAATGAGAATTTGAATCCTGTCACCCTGTTTTCCAAGCCCATGCTTTCTACATCCTACACTACAGCTTTCAAGAAAATGGTTATATAAGAACAATATTTTTATTCATTGATATTTTAAAAATCATGTTTTGCTTTTTAAAATTTTGTGTTCATATAGTTTGTTTGAATTCAGAAGACATTTCCTAAAAAATACTAAAAGACATATCCTCATAAACCAATTTCTCTAAAAAGTTAAATACAAGTAAGAGTTAGTAATCACCAAGTCTTTTTTTTTTCCCCCCCTTCTGCTTTTACGTTAGGGCTCTTACTATTGTATTGATAGAATTTGGGATAAAGAATATTTATCACTTAACTCCCTTTGCTATTTGTTAGAAACCCTAGCAAAATGTTTAATAACTACTATGGTTTACTCTAATGGTAAGACATAAAAGTTTTTGATAATTTGTGACTTTCTATTTATCATACTACATAAAGGGCCACCAAATATAAATTCTATGAATTTCATATATTAATTTCAACATAATCTGGGAATAGTAATGGTATGCTGTAACTACATCTAATAGGTTAAAATATTTCCTCTTCCTGGATACTTCATCTCAAAAAAATCTCTACTGTTGTGAAAGAAAAGCAAAGACTTCAGTAACTTTACATTTCCTGACCTCAGTTTTGTCCTATATAAAATTGGATCATATGATTGATAAAGGTTCTTGTATGTTTTATTAATTCTAGAAATCCATGAGTCCTTGCATTGTCACCAATTCTTGTGGGAAAACAAAATGCAAGTTACCATTTATCAAAATTAGTTCTAAACTAATAAAACTACAAGTATAACTACTATAGAAAAATATGGTTTTAGAACTAAAAGGGACCACAGACGTCATCAAGTGTAACTCTTTCATAAAGGAGAGGCAGGATCTGAAAAGGTTACTGGATACACATTTACATACCCTTTCATAGGTAAGTACAATTTTGCAAATTGTGAGAAATGCTATTACTGAAAGAGAACATAATTTCATTGAAATCTAAAAATAATTAGTATTAGAAATGGGAACCAAACACAGAACAGATCAAAATGTCAACTGAACTAATGATGAATTTAACTATAGGATTTTGACCTAAATGAATGACTAATTTTTGGTCAAATTAGCATAACTGCACAGCAGACCACACAATGTAGATGTTTAATAAATGTTTGAGTACCGAAAAGAAAATGGAAGAAAAGTAGGCTTTTCCTACATTGCTGATAATATTTCAAACTAACTTTAATACATATTTAGCTCCTTGAACATCTCCTTATTAAAAAAAAAAAAGGAATGTATCTTTATATTCTAATTATATAATTTTGTTTTGTTTTAGTTTTTTCAATATATTTCTTGGCACAACTGTGAGAAATTAGGCAGGCAGACTAGGGAAAGATTGTTTTCCACCAGAGGAAAGCATATGAATCTCATTTTTCTTGTTTTTTGAAAAATTAAAATGATAGCCTTAGATCAATCACAGAAAATCCATAGATTTCAGAACTAGCAACATATCAAAACTACTTGATACTACTACTTGGATTATTTCATGCAATTCTACTTAAGCCTCAGGTTCTTAATGTGTCAGCCAATAATCATTTATTAAGCAGCTACCATATCCATTAATTGTGTTAAGGAACAAGAATACAAAGGAAGTCAAAATACAGTTCATTCTTTTAAGGAGCTCACAATGCACACAAATATGTACAAAGATGTATGAATGAGTTTATTAGGCTTGAGGAGGCACTTTTAAAATTAAAACTAGAACTTTTTTTTTTTTCCTGACTGGTATTAAAAATATAAAATATGTACAATAATAACAAACATCTAAACTTTTATAGTAAAATAAAAGTTCTCACAAGCTATGCCCATAGATGATGAGAATTTACATTTCCTGAATGTAAGGTAAGGAATGTGAGTTCTCTAGGCAATCAACATATTTTGTTCATCTTGCTCATCTAACATGGTTGTGTTTCATCACACTTGCTACAAGCCATTTCAGGGGAAAGGAAGTGAGAATAAGCATTCGGTGTTCAAGAGTTGTTTGTTCTAGCATACTAGAGACTTAAAGCCTTCACATTAAATACAAGGGACAACTTCTGTGAGCTAAAGGTATCAAAATTTAACATAACATCAGTTAAAGAAAATGTAGATATTTTAAAAGCCTAATTAAAAAGGCTTTCCCCATCCCTCACAACTCCATTTATCTAGGATTATCTATTTGGTTTCTTTTTTTCAGGGAAAACAATACAAAAATGGTGTTCTAAGGGTACACCTTTATAAAAGCCATTTTCATATTTAAAGGACATATTCTTTTAATTGGTTGTTTTTCTTCAAGCTATGAATTTGATAATCATTTACAGGATGCAACAAATACCACATGAGCCCAGTGTTATCTCTTCATGACATATGTGTCTGTGTATATACATACATACATACATACACACACATACATATATATATGTATGTATGTATGTATGTATGTATAAAAATATGTGTATGTGTCCCAGATGAGGGCTATGATTTCAGTGGTATGCAAAAATGCCAGTGAAGAAGCTTCTAATAATTCTGATTAATAGCTATTTTGAAATTTAAACTCTTGGAGAATTTCCTGAGACACTGAGAAATGATTTGCAAGAGATTTGTCCTCTGTCTACTCTAGAACTCAGTTCTTCCATTTTTTAAGACCAGATCTTTATTCACTAGACTATGCCTCTCAGTGACAAGGAATAAATAATACTTGTAGTTAATTCCCTAACAGAGTTATTATAAGGAGATTATTTCACAAACCTTAAAGTACTTTCTGAATAGTTATCTCAGAAGAGGAAGGCAGACACAAACAGAATAAAGGCAACAGGGATATGCCTTTAAGGTCTAAAGGGATGGTAAAGGTCTTTCTGCTGCTAATTTCCAGAGTCCCCCAAAAAACTATGTGGAGAGAGGAATCATCTTCCCAGTTAATCCTCCTCTCTCTGTAGAATCTATTCAACCATCTATACTGTGTCGTATCAGCTCCATCTTCTTTGCAGGGAGAAAAGGTGGTAGCTGGATTGCCCCTCACCACTACCTTTTTTATTCTTCCTCTCCTTTAGTATCACTATCTTTAATCAGGAGAATATGAAAGTTTAATTGCAACTTTTAAGTTTATTAGGGGACACTGATCTTCAATTTTGAGACCTCCTGATCTCTTACCAGGCAAACCCCCCAAAATACCAAAGGTTTCAGAAAAGTAGTAATGACATACTTAAGACTGCTCTATTGACACACCATTATTATTTCCCTCAGTGATTATAATAAGAATTTGATGGTTTGGAACACAAATATGAAAAAGAAATCTGATAAATGGTGACTAACTTTCTGAGTCAATCTACTTATTTCTATTTAACTTATACTATATTAATTATTTTAAAGTATCTCTCTGACAAAATATATTTAGAATTCTAAAATAACAGGGGAAATAGTACCTCCTATGCATCAATTACTATGCTAAGTCCTTTGGTTGTGGTAGAAGGAATAGAGAATAAGAATTAATTTAAAGGAAAAAAGATAGAGAGGATTGGTGATAATAGGAGTGAGACATGGGTCTGTTCCAGTTCCAGTATGGAAAAAATGTGAAATGAAAAGTATGATAAAATAGACCATAGTGGGTGGGGAAAGGTATGATGGTAATCAGTCAACAGATTAGAATTAAATTGCAGCATAAGGTGTGAGTGGTAAGGAAAGGTATATGTCAAATTTAAGGGGAATGGAGAATCCACAACAGCCCCCAAAAGAGCAGGGGAACTCCTGCATTCATGGCATTAAGATAAGTGAATCCATATTTAGGGCAGCTTTCAGAATGTCAAAAGATTTTTATAAGTAGAATCATATGTTGTAGACAATCACCTATATACCTCTCAGTCATATTATGAGAACTGTATCTTGTGACCCATTTTAATGTAAAATTATTCTCTGATACTGCATCTTATATTCTAATAAATAATAAATCCATTATTTAAGTCCCTGTGATTTTGGAAGTTCTGTTAATTTAAATAGAAAGAATGAAAATAAGCATTTATTAAACTTATTAGGTATCATTTATTATGCTGATAGCACTGTGCTAAGTGTTTTTTCCAAATATCTCATTTTATCTTTACAACCACTCTGCAAGATAGTTTCTTTTATAATCCTAATTTTACAGATGAAGAAACTGAGGCATACAGGTTAAATATCTTATCTAGAATCATCTAGTAAGTGGGTGACAATAGATTTACGCTCAGGCCTTCCAGGCCCATTGACCAAATTGAAACTTATTTCAGCAGTATGAAAAAAATGATGAAATAAATTATGGGTATCAAAAAGATGGTTTGATAGTTTTAAGAAACTAATCTAAAGTTGTATTGACCTAATAATATACATGTTCTTCAAAAGAAAATGGAGGAAAGAGATGTGCTTTTAAAATTTTCTTTAAAAAAGTTTCTAATACTAGACCTAGTATTTTTTTTTTAGATCTAATATTGAGAAATTTTGGATTTAAAGGAAATTTCAGCTAGCCAATAGGCTAACTAAAGAAACAAAATCAGCTTTGTTTTTCCCATCATACGCTACTTCTTTAAAACGCAGAGAGGAGAATGCTCTATTTTTAACATTTAGAAAATATTGACAAAAAAAGGATTTGCATTTTTTAGAGTAAGAGTACAAAATGTCCCTTTTCTTCTTCAGATTTTTAGTCAAATGTGTACTTATACTTATTTTAGCCAAAGCTTGCCTATGAAGACAGGAGAACATACAACCATATAGAGGCAGTTCACAGTATATACAAAAAAATTACTTCAGAGGGAAAAAGTTTTAAGGGGAAAAGGTGCAAACCCAAAATTGTCAATAGTAAATATTTCTTTTTTAAAATTCTGTAATTCAAGCTTTTGGCTAATTCCCTAATCCCCACCATAGATTACTTCAAATTACTAGGAATATCTGGCATTTTTGTATCTCCTCTTTACAACTTTTTATTTCCATGTTATTTTGATTTATGAATTTCTTTGGGATTGGAATTGGAACTGGACATATAATATAATTTTACTGCTATTAGGAATTCTTGGATGAGGAAACTTCCTCGCATCAGTACCTCCTCTGAAAGTTATAAAATATTTCCTTTAGTAGCTATTAATTCCTTTGTTTAAGCCTGTTTACCCAGAATTTACCAAAATTAGGGCAGTTTATCTTACAAAGCTCTTCAAAGATAAGAAAAGTTATTGTTCTTTCAGAGTTCCAATAGGGAAAGGATCCTATCTTTCCTTTTGAAGGTCAAGCAAAAGGCTCTAGTAAACTAAAGAATGCCAATCCTTTCACCTCTCAAGCTCATGAGAAAAACAAAAGTCCTTTAAGCCATCATGGAAGGGAAATAAAAATAACATTTTCCCAGATTTAGGGATGGCTATGGAAAATAAACAGTTTATAAGGAGATATTCACTGTTTGACTTGAAAGAAAGATTCCATAAATATTATAGATTTCTGTAATAGAAAACTAAAAGCAATCTGGCTGCCCAATGATTAAAATTAATGATCTATGCTATATTAATATAATGGAATATTGTTGCACCAATCATTCAATCAACAAACATTCATTAAGGGCATTACCCAAGGTATTGTATTAAACCCCATTAAAAAAAAAAAAAGAACAACATATATTGGAAGACTTGTAGAGATGAACACAAAATTCAACAAGCAGAAAAAAAAATAATAAATATAATTTTTATAAATATGGAAAGGGAAAGGAACATTCAGATTCTCATGAATAATAATGACCAATCTTGAGCAAAGAAAACAGAAGATGGAATACTCTTCCTTTCTGAGTAGAAAATTAGAGAAATAGGGGTGTAAAAAGTTGCATACACTGGAAGACACAGATTCTATGCCAATTGGGCTTAATTAACTGTTTTATTTTTTCTCAGGTGAGAATTAAGTGGAGTGGCAAGTATAATTAAAATTTTATGGCATAAAAACAAAGAGTATTTACAAAATTTGAAAACAAAACCAGATTCAACCTGAAGGATGAATGCGGTTCATTTTTTTTTTTTCTTTTAGTACCACAAAATAGTACTAGGATAGAAAAGTATTAAAGAAGAAGGGGAAAAAAAAAAGCCAGGTCTTGTTGATGTTAATGAGACCCTTTTTCTCTCTTATAATGGTCATACGGCTGTTGTCATACTTAAAATACAGTGGTACACCAATGGAGCCCTGAATGCTCCAAGAGTTTCCAAAAGGACAAGAGAAGGTTTTCGATGGCCCTTGTAATCACACGATCATTTTGGTCTCCAGGGAGAAACTGTTAATGTAGCTAAGACTATTCTTGGCATTTGAGTACGTGAGCTCTACTTATTCATATGTAGGACAAAAGTGAAGAGAACATGTCATTCTCTAGGGCCCCTTCAGAATAATAGCTTTGTGAATAATGTTAGGGACTGCCCTTCATTAATGTGAAATCCCCAGGTAGACTCTACAGAGAAAGAATGATTGTTGATGGGGAAGGGGGGGAAAGGGAATGTAGCTGTCTTCAAATATTTGAAGGACTGTCACAGAATTGGCTTCAGAGTACATTAGTAGGGACAAAGGGACAGAAGTTTACAAAGAGGCAACCATGTCAGGAAAGATTTACTAACATGACAGCTATCCAAAAGGAGAACAGGCTGCTTCAATTGATAGAGATTCCTCCATATTGAAGCTATTCAGGTAGAGGGGCAGGTTTGACTTTTCAGCTATAATGTAGTGGTAAAAGTTTTGGGGGTATGAATAGGACTAGATTAAAGATGTCCACTCAAGGCCCAAAATATCAAGTGCAGTCAAAATAAATTAAAATATAACTGAGACATGTGGCCAGCTGGAATCCATTTCTATTTAAGTTTGACACTATTAGTTGAGAAGAAGTTGAAGACTTTTCCAACCAATTTAAAGGATTCTCTGATTCTGTAGCTTCATTCTGATACAGTAACAGAGTGTAAACATCACAAGAGCACATAATTTTACAAAAGACCCCCACAGTAACACATCAGGAGATTATTCATAAATTAAAAAAACAAAATAAAATATACTTATTCCCACTGAAACAATGAGACTTTTGTAAAGTCTTGTCCACATTCGCTCCCCTCTTAACATCAGCATCTTCATAACAAAAGAAAATCATAGCATTAAGATATAAAAAAGGGAGCTCTTTGTGGAAGGGGGAACAACTGATGGCAGATGAAGGAAAAAGGCATGATTCCAAACTGGCAATAATTTCTACAGCAGAAATCCGGTAATTCAGTATTTCTGTTTTCATTACCCACACCATTTAGAGAATGGGAAACTGTTGTAATTTACTACCTTTCAATGGAAAACAAACTTCTTTTGGCCTGTTATACCTTTATTTTTCAAAGTTTCACAACATTCAAGGCCCAAAGCGGGAACTGTTTTCATCACCAAAAATGTGGTTTAAAAAAAGCTCCCCAGAAATAGCTTCTACCCTGGTGTAATTAAGAGATATTGGCGTTCCTTTGAAAAGTACTCAATCCAAGCATTTCCACCAAGCAGTCCTCCACTGAGAGACTTTCACTTCCCAACAAGGCAACTCCCTGTTCAATAGCTATTAACTTGACAATGAAGAAAGGGTGAAAATGAAGGAAAATAAGTCAAAAGTCAAATGAAATCATAAAGCATGGTTACATTCCTGAACATCAATGAGTGCTTTTCACTGAGGAGAAAAGGTATTTATGACAAAGACAGCACAGAACCAATGTGGATAAACTTCTCTCCCTTACAATGAGAAAGTCTAAAAGTTCTTCTAAAGAGGACCAGTTCACTATTTACTCCTCCAGAACTAGCCACTGTCACAGGGTAGAAGGATACATGATACTGATGATGATCAATTCAATAGCACTGAATAATACATCTTTATTAGACCTTTGCTATAAGATCCAATTGTCTACTGGTAAACATCTATTCCCCTGTAGGAATGCAACAATGCAAAATGCTGAGATCTTCTTCCCTTTCCAGGGGCTTTCCATGTAATTGAGAAGAAGTGATATGTAATAAAACAGTAGAGCAGCAATACACTGTATTATATGTTGCATGCATAATGAGAGAGAAAGCATAATATAACAATATAGTTCTTTCCAAACATTATCTCATTTTATCCCTACAACAACCTTCAGGAAAACATTCTATTTTTATTCCCATTTTACAGATGAGGAATCTGAAACAGACAAGTTAAATGACTTGTTCAGGGACTCACAGTTAATCATGTATGAGTTGGGTTTGGGAGAGATATTGGTGACTCCAAGTCTAGGGCTCTATTTGCTGCACTACTAAGCTACCAAAGGAAGGGAGGAGGCTGGAAAAAGGCAGGGAACAAGCATTAGTGGAAAAAAGGAAACCCTCACTGCTAAGGGAACTTCTTTAAGTTTAAATTTTGAAAAAGTGAACATTCATACAGCAGGAGCACTTACAGGAAAAAAAGGAAAGAAAGAAGCAAATCAGAACTCAAAAGAGGAACCAGATTTTCCTGAACTTTTTCAAAGATAGATGATAGATAATTGAGATAGAAAAGATAGAAATAGCAATAGAGAATTAGATGATGAAAGGAAAAGTAATAGCAATATAGATGAGAGAAATACATGATAGAGAGATAAATAGCATTATTTATTTATTAAGTGCTTATTATGGTGTAATTGATTTAGTTCTCACTCTTGCATATAGATGCCCCCCCCATTTCTGATTTTGATGAGGAAAAATACAAATTACCAATTTCTCTGAAAAGCAACAGATAAAACTGAGTTTTATTTTATTTTTTAATAATTTAAAGGTTCCTGAATGCCATGGTGGGATATTATCACCACCAAGACATATTATAATCCCTTAGGGATTTTGTGTATTACCTTTGTATGGGGGGGAAATGCTATTTCAGGCCTCTGACAGCAGTCACACAGTTCACTGCCAAGCCTACACTTTGAGTATAATAAACATTTCTTAAGCACTGACTCAAAACTAGGCACTGGAAACTCAGGACCCTGGAAGTCTTTGTGTCTTGAGAATGCCTAAGGTGGGATGTGGGCCCAGAACTCTTAACTTTGAGTGCAGCACTCCAAACACTTCTCAAAGGCCTCTATCACTGAGGGATCAGACTGCATGATCTCTAATTTCCCAGTTTCAACATATCTAGTTCAAAGTACTATGATCTATGCTCCTATATCATATGAGTTATGTCTAGGTAAAATGAAAAGAAAAAAATTAAATATCATTTTCAAGGAAGCATATTTAACTGAAGGGATCATTCTAAGTATACAAAATAATAAGAAACAAAATCTTGTTCTGGGCCCAAAGCAGAGAACTACCTCCTTTTAAATAAGCATGATTCATAACTTGGCTGTAGCGGTGTTATGCCAGTAATGATATCCTTTTAACCAGCCTAAATAAATTGGTAAGAGTCTCTGCCCAGCACACCATGAATGCACTCCTTTCACCAATACTAGACACTGTCTCCCACCCAGGGTCTAAATAGCCACTAGAATTCTGGAAAGGGTGGAGCAGGGATCTTATTCATTTTCTATTCAAATAATTGAGGAAAGCATTTTTGCTTCACTTTATTGACCATGCAAGGAAGATGTTAAATTCCCTAACACAAGAAACAAAGAAATGCAACAATAACAATACAACATGGATTTCAGAGCATGAGGAACTCTCTACCACAATAGATCATCAATCCTTCTATGACACTGTATATAGAGAATAGCTTGAATTTAAGTGACACACCCAGGACCATTTCATAAAAGTAATATTATATTTATCAGAAGTAGCATTTGAACCCAAGCCTTCCTGACCCCAAATCTAGCATTTGGTTTACTACACATAACAATAGCAAAAGAAATAAGGCAAGAGAGATATGGAGATGAAGACCTGAGACAAAGCCTTGTGTTTCTGGATAAGTCATTTAATTTTTTAAAATCAAGTTTTGATAAAACAGAGATAATAAAAGCACCTACCTCCCATGGTTGTAGTGAGGATAATATGAAACAACAACAGATGCAAAGCGTTTTGCCAACTTTAAAGTACTAAATGTCAGTAGTGATGATGATGATGATGATGATGATGGTTGTAATGGCGATGTTAAATCAGTGTTTACTAACATGAAACACTTCAAATACTGTCTCCCTCCCAGGGCCTAACAGAGCAGTAATAACAATGATGAAGATTATCAGAAACTCCGAGTCCTGCTCTGCTTCATCTAAACAAAATAACAGGATCCTGAAAGAAATTACGGCTGCTCCATACAGACATGTTTATACCCCAAGTTTCCAAAGATGCACTGACTCAATAAAAGCTCCCATCTTCTGAAGGAGCCCTGGTGTGAGCCATTAGGAGAAAGCAGTTAGTGGCTATCGCTGTTGCCTAAGGACACAGTAACCTCCCTGCCTACTTATAGAGCAAGGACATCATGTTATCTTGTTCAATCACAAAATGTCTTCCTTTTGTTTACTTCGCTCCTGGGAACAGCAATTTGACAAGTGTTTTTTCTTTACTCTCCCCAACCTAACCTGATTCTCAACCAATGATTCACAGGAGATGAAAGATATCCTGAACTAGATCAGAATCACTGTGATTTCATCTATTGAAATCTACACTCTGCTTACTTGTTTCTATAGAGAACTGTACATTATCACCTCATTCCTTCAATTCTTTTCCATGTTTTTACTTGTGATGTAACATTTTATTGTGTGTGAGTACAGAGAGTGAACTGGCACGCAGAGAAGGGAGGGGTGGAAGATAGAAGGCCATAACTCCAAATGGCTAATATTAAATGATTAAGGTTCTGAAAATAAGAACTAAATATAGGAGGTTCCATAAAAGTCTTAGTGTAGATTTAAGCTATTAATGTTTAACATACCTGCAAAAGTTTTTGAAAGACCCTGCATATTTGGTTCATTGGGCTACAAAAGGAATCGTAATCCATTGCTTAAGATATAATAGATCATTCTCTTTATAAAAACAGGAAGGGAGAGTACTTTAAGGAACAAAGATCTTTAGCAACTTACAAATACAATTTTAGAAGAACTTTTTATATATATATATATATATATATATATATATATATATATATATATATATGGAAGTTCCTCTCTCTCTCTTCATGTATATGTGTGTATATATATGCACATACACACACATACATATATATACTTCACTGACCGGTCACCAACTATTTACAGCTTTTCAAAACTCTGACCAAAATCCAAGCAATATGTGGTTCATGAACTCCAGAAACCTATGACTGTGCCACACCACACGTCTCTACAGTTTCTGCATTCTGTAAATACAATAAGATTACATCTTCTAAGTTTGTTGAGAGGGGATCTGTTTTGGTAAAGGCAATGGATTTTTTCTTCTCAGATTCTTTTCACCTACCTTACTTATTTCATCCCATTGAAAAGCAACCTCATTTGAAGATTTTATATAAAAGCCAGTTTAAAAAGCCAGTTAAACTCACCTTCCCCATCAGGACTCATATTTTCATAAGAATCCCACCGGATCAGTGGGTCAGCAGTATTGTAATCCACAACCACTCCATGGTCATTTTGTAAATGTTCAGATCCTTGAATAGAGGACAAAGACAAAATCAAGTTGTCAAAAGGGAAGTAAGAGATTTTGTATTTTATTGCCAGTTATGAGAGAGGCAAATGTTTCCAGTGGCTAGAAATGGTAAAGTGAACTGATGAGTCAGAACCAAGAAGTCCCTCATCAATGTTCCAAAAGAGGGTAGGGCAGATTTTTTGGAGACATAAAGGAAAAACATGATAGTCCTAAAGGTTAGTGCTGTGACAGGTTTATCAAATTTGTTGTTGTTGCTTTTGGTTCACATCTTATTTATTTGTTTTTCTTTCATGGATCACACACTTAGAGTCAGAAGGAAATTCTGGCTCATCTTTCCACTGAAGCTCACCAAGATTGTGACTTGTCCAAAGTTAAATATCCTAAGTAGCAGAACTAGGGTTTTAACCAAATCTTCTAAATGCAAATCCACTCTACCTCCTTAGAATTATTTTAAAATGCCGATGAAATTTTTATTATATGATTTAGAGTGTTTCAATTCAGATTTTATCATATTAAAAAGGGGGGAAGGGAAGTTATAGAAAATAATGAATGATAGCAAGAATAGTTTCTATTTAATACAACTTGCATTCACATGTAAGTATACTCTGATTCTGGAGGTATAAAATTCCTTCTGGGAAAGGAAGATTATTTTTAGTTTTCACTTTGTAATAAGCTCAAATATATAAAAATAAATAAATATTTCTTATGCTAAATGCTTACCTTGTATTTTTTCAGGTGTAGCAGAAAAGACTAACTCAATCTTCCCATAATCAGGAAAGCGGTCATCTGAAATCAAAGAACAATATAAATGCATTGAGAAATTAAGAAGTGGAATCAGAGAGAAGGAATCTAAATTTTTATCTGTTCTGCATTATACTTATTTTTCAGAAAGGAAATAATATTTTCTGTTACAGGAAAAAAAATGTCTTCTCTCCATTCTCTACCTGCCAATTTCAATCAATTCTCCCAAAATAAATAATCCATTGTTTTATAACTTGGGATTTTAGGGAGATGTCTGTGGCACTGAGAAGTTAAGTGATGTGCTGAGAGTTACCTAGCCAGTATTTATCAAAAATGTGGTTTGAAGTCAGGTGTTCCTGAAAACTAGACCAGCCTTCTATCCACTATCACATACTGCCTTTCTCAAACAAAGATGCTATTATTTTAAAAGTAAAGAATATGAATAATTTCTCTTATAACATGTAGGGTGATGTCTTTCTTTAGCTGGAAACATTTGGCCAGATTCAAAATCAGCATGTATCAACAGCATCCAAACATTGAAAAACATTGGGAGCATTAAAAATGAACCAAGGGAGCAAAAATGCTAGTAATTCATATTTGTGTGCACTTACTGTCAGACAATCAGTGCATACCCTAGAGAACTTAGTACCCTCAGAATTCTACCTTTGTTAGCATTGTCCAGATCTTCCTTCCTAAACATCAGTCCATAGCCTTGAATGGCTCCTGTGTGAAACTGCAGGCGGAAAATGACATCACGAGTAGCAGATCGATATTTTTTGTGGTAACATTTCAACTGTTTTAAGGAGAGAAAAAAATAGAAAATATCAGCAGGTTTCTATTGGGGGTTCATTTCATAATTAACAAATTGCACAATTGTTCAAGATAAGAAGTTCCCCGGAATTAAAATAAAGAACAATTTCATGTAGATACTGGACAGTTCAAAATACAATGTTGCTTTTGATACTCTAGATAAGAAAAATCACTTAGAATAATCTCAGCTATTTTTAAAAGGCCTTCTGATAGTTACGGTCATGCCATAATTTAATCATATCTTCCATAAGAACTTTTAATGCTTTTCCCCTAGTGACAGATTCATAAAATCATCCATCTGAAATACCACATAGACCATGATTTCACTTTTAAGTCTTTACGTTTAAGTTTCACATTTAAGTCGTCTTCCCCTAAGTCATTCTTGACAAATAAAATTTTATTAGATTTAAGCCTGATAATTTCAAAAAATAAGCTATTTTGCAATCTTCTGTTAATAAGATTTGTTACATTTAGCCAGACTATTTATTCCTCAGGCAAGAGACATACATTTCACTAATAATAATACCTAGCACTATAATAACACTTTCAAGGTTAAAAATGCTTTACAACTATTAATTTACTTAAGCTTCACAACAATTCTGAAAAGTAGGTAGTTTATTATGCATATTTTACAGATGAAAAAATTGCAGCAGAGAATAAGTGAATAGTCTATGGTTACAGAACTAGTGTTTAGGGCCAGATAGGAACTTAAATCTTCCTAATTTTAGGACTATCCCTCAAACACTGTGCCACTTCTAGTTTGATAGAACTTGGCAATGCTTTTTATTTCACTGAAATATCCTTCAACAAAACAGCATCTCTGCCATGTCATCAGGGAGGTAGGGTTACTCATTCTGGAATAAGATTTTCAGGAGGATTTTGCTGAAGAGAAGTCATGCTTGTGAATACTTGAGGCAAACATGCAAAATAGTGACATAAATAGAAACTATAATTCAATTACCCCAATTCATTCATTCAATTCCTTCCTTCTTTCTTTTTTCCTCCCTCCTCCTTTCTTTCTTCTCTCCCTCCCTCCTTCCTTCTTTCTTTCTCTTCCTTTTTTCCTTCCTTTTTCCTTCCTTTCTTTCCTTTTTAGGGGGTGAGTGATATTAATAAATAAATCATATAACATTATTTGAAAAAACGAAGAAACATTTGGCACACACACTGTGGCTTAATTTATTAGCACAACATGGGCTAATTCAAAGATGAAACTATACAAACAGAAGGAAAGACAGACAAGTAGAGTTATATATTGAAATTTATATATGTGTGTATATACATATATATATGTATGTATATATGTGAATGTCATATTGTGTAAGCAATATACTGAATAAGCAAGGGAATGCCTAATATATATTCATAATTTCAGGTATGATCCTTTTTTTTCCTGTTCTCATTTATGGAAATGTTCATTTTATTTGGTGTGCAAATTCAGGGGAAAAAAATCCCCATAACGATGTGGCTTTTTTTTTTTTTTTTAAAGAATTCAGTTTCCATTCATTCTTTAAAAAATATTTGAAATTAAAAGATACAAGCCTACTAACAGTAAGATATTGTGATTCATGTTGACAAAACAATCACATCTAACTATGGGTGTATATAAAATTCCACATGGCAGTAACAGAACAGACATGGCCCTGGGTGATTGGCTTCAATTCCATTGTTAAGGTTGTCCCAAGCCAATTCTAAAGGTGGGGCACTTACTTTCAGACAACATCCCCACCAGACAAGAAACTTTTATAAGATTATTTAAAGAATGGGTAAAGAAAATATTAAAACTTGGCAAATGCAAGTCATTAACAGTCAGAGAAAAAAAAAAAAAGATCAACAAAGAAGAACTCCATGTAAGTACAGATAACACTATAATTACACAGAAAATCCTATTACTTCAAGATTCTATTCAGGAATCTGTGATCCTCATAAAGTGCTTAAATTGGAACTTACCTTGGAGGTAACTAAAAGAGAATAGACATCGTCCCAATATTTTTATTTCTGTTGAGAGCAAACCATTCTCCTAGTTACTTAAACTTTCACTTAAACTTTAAATGTGTTGATTTTGTTTTATTTTTGCAAAGGAAATACTTTATTATTTATATTCCTTAGTCAATCATTTATCACATGTGAAATGACTCTTGTATCTAATTTTTAGTCTAGGTCACACATTAATACAAGATGGCTGCCTCCTAATTGCTTTCCCTGCTACTTAATTAAGTAGTTCCCAATCTATATTCTTCATGTACTCTTGCTCTCACTTCAAGTTTTTTGGTAGACAAAATAGCATTTCATGGTCCTATACCCATGTGTCCCAAGCCTTCATTCATGACAATGCCTTTTCCCTCTATATCTCCAAATACTATCCTCCTTCACCCCTTTTCTATCAAATCCCATTTCCCATCTATAGTCTTCTGCAGTTTCTCTCATAACAATAATAATTCTCTTATTCTCAATGATGATGACCTTTATTTTTTAACACCATTAATTTCTGCTTTCGATTCTGTATTTCTTTGTAAAATATCACTAAAACTGTTTCATGACCATAATCTTTCCATCTTGACTACAACCTTCTAGAGGACAAGGACTAAGTCTTATATTTCTTTTTTTTTTGGGGGGGGGGGGATTTGCATACAGTATACACCACCCAATCTTTAATTAATCTTTAATTACATTTCATGAAAAATAAAAAAATGAAATAAATGTTAAAGCAACCTATGTTGGAACAATATTCCAAGTATTCACCCACCATTGAAAAGTTGTATAGGCAGCAGCCAAAAAAGGGAATAAATTGGAAACGGCAACTAACCTTTTGCTTAATTTCTGGGACTTTCTTTAAAGACGATAAACAATGATAATGATCCCTGAAGATGACCGTGGGGGAACTATACATTCTTCCCTTGTTATTCATTTGGCTATGGTATTTTGACTTGTTCAGGTTTTTTCCAGAAACTGCCCAGAAGACTGACAAAATTTTTTTGACTCTTTGAACTTTCCAAATAAAGCAATATTTTAAAGGTTTTGTTATCTGATGTTGAAAATGAAAACTTCCACCAAAAATTCTGCCAATAAACTTGTAGAAAGAAATTAGCATAACTTGATTTTATGTGAAATCCTCACTTCTCTAAATTCCCGTTACCTGTAATACCCATCAAAGCATAGGAGCCTTTTAATAATAATTTTTTAAAATTGCTTTTTGGCTTTAAAAAGTCAAAAAACTTGATCAAAGGACAGTTACAAGTGGTAGCTAAAGAAAGTGGTATCCAAATGATTTCCTTTGCAAAAATAAAACAAAATTAACACATTTTGATATCCACAATTTTATCAAGAATTGCATATGAAAGATTTGAAGGGTCAGGATTATTATTAATATTATTTTTTTTTTTTTTTGCAAGGGAAAGGAAGTACAGTACTTGCTACATTTTGCAATATAAGAACAGGACAGAACTTCTGAAATAGGATCCGTGACCATAAGGAAGTAGTGCAAAAATTCAAAATGAAGAGAAACAAAGAATGGGGTCAGAGGTGAGAAAGAATGTAGAATACCTAATTTTGAATTGGTATTCAGAGAACTGACATTTGAATGCTGGGTTCCACCATCTGTACAAGCTTAAATAAATCACTTCATCTTTCAGAGCTTTTGTTTAGTGATCTCTAAAATAAGTATTGAAACGATCAACCTCTAAGATCCCTCCTAGTTCTAAATCCGTGCCATTGGTGTTTATGTGATGTGCAATTGGGTAGGTACTCCAATAAGTTAGACTATCAGTACATATGTATAGCCCAAGCACTAAAGATGAACAGGAAGCTTGATCAAAATTCAATAGGATATGAGCAGCTAAGAGGCAAAGTAGATAGAGCACTGGCCTTGGAATCAGGAGGACTTGAATTCAAATACTTCCTAGATGTATGAGCTTGAACAAGTCATTTAATCTCAAATACCTCCAAAAAGAAAAACAAAGCAGGCTAGACTGAGTTTTAAAATTACTATAAACTTTCAATGATTCTAAACTGTTCCTTCATATATATCCTCCTATTTCTTAAGATCAAAATTGTCCTGGTGATGCTATTTGGCTATAAATGATGGAATAGAATAATGCATAAACAATCAAAATTGTGAGTAATCCAGTGCACAAGGAGAAATATGTATAGTGGGGTGTATTAATGATAATGTTTACAGAAGAAGTGGTATAAGGTACATCATCTGGAAAATGTAGATTGCGAAAAAGCTGACTCAAGTCATATAGCAAGAGTTCAGATGATAAAGAAATAGCCAATGTGTCACATTGGTTTCCACAAAACTGGGAAATCCAAACAGAATAATTCCAAAACAAAGAGAATGTTACCTATTAAGGATTTACAGAAAAATATAAATAAGCCTCAACAGAATAATATTGCACGAATGGGTTGAGTCTACACCACTGGAGTAAAGAGATTGCTAAAGAAGTCCAGGGCCTTATAATAAAATGCTCTGATAATTCAGCTCTCATGTGTGTACCATGTTGCTCAAGGCTCAGTGTTCTCATTCCTAACATAGTTGGAAAATGGGAAATAAAACAAAGTCTGAGATTCATCAGAAAAGACATAACATAAAGCCACCAATAGTTATATAAGATGCATAAGAAATTTACATGTAATTTTTAGTTCAGAAATCTGGAAAAGATCCAGAGACCAGATCTAACTTGTTGCTTCTCATCTTGGTGTCTGTCATCAAAGCTTGTAAACAGGTTTCCACCCAGTATTTTGGTGGGAAAAATGTTTTATAAACTAGAAGGTTCTCTATGAATGTGAACCCATACTTTTGCTGTTATTTCATTTGTTCTTGGATGTATCAATATTTATCATCTTCCTTTGTTCATTAACTAAACTCTATTACCTTGCTGCCCTAACCTCAATGTATTATATAGATAATTCCAAACTTATTCCTTCTTGCTAGAGACTCAAATATTTCAAAGAAAAAAAAATTACAGTCAGGAAAAGTTAATATGAATAACCCAATTCACTTCTTCATTTTACAAATGAGCAAACTGAGTTCTCCAGAGAGAAAAGTGACATCCCAAATGGCACATGGTTATTTGATAGTAAAAGGCTCACTCCAAGTTTCTTGCCAATATTCATTCTTCTTCACACCACTACAGTGGCCTCTTTATTGACCCTATAAATTATGTTATTTATTCAATATTCATATTCATATATAATCCATATTCATATAAATTATGTTATTCATATAAAATAGAAATAATTTATATAATTCTTCTTTCCCATGAGAGACATCAAAATGTAATAGATTGAGATCTGGCTTTGATATCAGGAAGGCCCAAATTCAAATCTCAATTCTGACACATGCCAGCTTTCTAACTCTAAGCAAGCCAGTTAACTTCTCATTGTTTCAATCAAATTGCAAACATATTAAATTGTCAAGATAACAATTTGTATTGGTATAGGGTGTCCTCATTTGAACCCATAAAAATAAGCCATTAAAGCATTTTACCAGAAGACACTGGTTTGCTACAAAATAACAATAATGATAGCAATTCATGACATGGAGGGCAAGTGAGGGGTTATCTTTTTTTAGGTTTATGCTGATGGATAACCAAATAAAAATATATTTATATCTAAATACGCTAGATCTGACCTAATCCCATAATTCAGTCGTATTGTCAGCTAGTTTCTCCCTTCCTAATACTTCGTCGGGTAATATAAATAGGAGTGATCTGGATTCAGATATTGATTATACTCCTTATTTAGGGGAATACTGGTAAATATTTCACAAATGACTTTTTTTTTAAGTGTATACTACACATGCTAAAGTATAATCTGTACAATTATTATTTTCTCTATCACTTTCTTAAATCTAGGAAACCAATCAACCAAACAATAAATCAAGACCTGATTTATAACATTTGCTCCTTTCGGAGGTGGAAATATTCACAACAACAACAACTGTCAATTAGATCTTGCAAAATGGTATATTCTTATCCAGAACACCCCGATTATTACTTGGACAAATAAGTTAATATCTCTGGGCCTTGGTTTGGTGATCTATAAAATTAAAGTAATTGGAGTAAATAACCTCTAAAGTACTTCTTCTTTGGTCCTATTGTACACTATGCCTTTCAATTTAACAATCATATGTTTTACCTAACCTTGGTTCTGACTATGCCTATGACTATGTTAAAACTAGTATATGTTAATATATTTATGGTAACTTTTATGCAGACTACATATAAAGAAAGTTTTTCCGTGTTTGCATATAAATGAAACAATCTGCAACTGGAGAGTTTGATGAAAGTTTGCTAAAAATGGATGAAAAAAATTAAGGCATAAAGGAAAAAATGTTATTCCAGATTTCTCCAAAGGAAGAAAAAAGGCACAAATTTTCATTTTGGATCTACCTTTCTCTTTTCTGGCCAATGCAGTAAGCTCAAGAAATATAGCTCAACAAAGAAGACTCACTGTAGGATTTGGGTGGTAAATCTATTAAAAAAAACATTTTCATTCCTTAGAATGCTTTCCAAATTATAGTCTTTGCCAAATATTTTATGAGCTATGGGAGTGCTCACATATTTGAACTGTTATACAGAGAAACACTGTTTTACTTGACTATGCCTTTTTTCTAGCTCACTTATTAATGTATTTATCGCCTCCACTCCACCATAATATTTTCAACTCAGCCTGAAATATATATGTATACAATATATATTGTTTATGTGTATATACACACACATACACACATATATTCACTAGATTTCCAATAATATAGCAGAAAACAAAATAATTATACAAGTATAATTTTAAGCATGTCAGGAGACAAATAGGCAGTATGGTTTTTATAATTTATGTTTTTCATTATACATCAACTGGGTGATCTTTGTGGTTACTCTAAGTTTGTACAGTTCTTGATTCCTCCACCAGAGGGGTTACATAAGGAGTGACACTGACATAATTTTTCATATCATTCTCCAAGTATGTTTCTGCTTTTAAGGGAAAGAGGAATGCTACCTTGGAGGGGAAAAAACAAATGGAATAATCTCTCTTTTTGATCTTAATTTCTCCCCTAAGACTATTTTCTCATATGAAATACATTGCCAACAGGAATACATGAAAAACAAAAAGAATCCCTTTTTGAATAAAGATTGAAGCATTCCAACTTAATTCAAATTAACAGAAGTCCAACAGAATATAAACAAAAAATTACAATGGAGAAGGGATATGAAGGATAATAGCAAAGAGATGTGATTTAAAAAAATCAACAAGCAGAGGTGGGATAGAAACATGGTCAGAATGAGGGATGAATGAGGGATGGTCCATTAGCATCATATACATGATTATAAGACCATGAAACTTACATCTCTGTGTTTAGTCTGTTTCCAAGGCTGCTGGCTAGACTTTTGTACCTAGATGCCTCAGTTACATTTCACATTAATACACATGACAACAAGAGAAATGAGGAAAGCTTGAGCAGTTAAGATAGATACATTGTATCAAAATGAATGCCCAGGACTGGCACATACAGATGGCTTACTTATTTGATTCTCTGGAGGGACTATTCACATCAAAACAAACAGGTAGTACAACTGATGAGTGCTAGATCTTGAATTAAAAAGACAAGAGTTCAAATCTTGTCTTAGACTCTGTCATATAGTTATATTACATAAAAAATAGTTATATAGTTAATATGACTTAGAGCAGGCCATTCAATTCTGTCTACCTCAGTTTTTTCATCTGTAAAATGGGGGCAATAATAACACCTACCATTCAGTTTTGCTTTGCAAATAAAATGATATATTATAAAGTATTTTGCAAAGCTTTGGGCACTATATGAATGCTATCTATTGTTGGCATTATCAATTATTATCAAGAGATCACAGATCTATTAGAGTCTTTGTGTTAGTCCTTCATTAATATCCTAAGTTCCAATGAGTTAAATTACCATATCTTATCTCTCCTAGGACCTAACATAGAAAGTAGTTAGATATTTATTATTGTTAAAATTACATATTATTAAATATACAATATTTATTAATTATATATAAATAAAATAAAAAATTTAATTTGTTGAAAAAAATAAATTGCAAAAAAGTAGGAAAGATCTGGCATAAGCAGAGTGAAACAAACTTAAGCAGAAATGTCTAGCTAGTAACTTTGGAAATAGAATAACAGCATAGAGATTTAGGAACCAGTTCAAAGACAAACCTGGAAAGAAGACAGAGAAAAAAAATAAAGCAAAAGAGAAGACTCTATCATAATAATGATAGGAAAACTTAGGAGGTAAGTTATGAAGAGGTATCCAGCAAAGAATTCTAAAAAGAAGCATCAGTAAAGTTGAACAAGCAGGAGAAAAGAGAAGACAAGGCCTGAGGAAATATTCAAATGACTTTGTAACCAACAAAAAGGCAGTTTCTAGAATGTTATGGTCAGAAATCTAATTTCTAAGGATTTCTAGAGCAATGAGTGTGTGGTAAGGAAGAATAGGGATTAGGGTTATAGACTGTTTCTGAAAGTAAAAGAGAGGAGACGTATAGAAGGACAATGCAAGGGATGCTAGAAATCACTTAATCATGATAGAGCCTTCACTTTATCCTGGATCATTTTTTTTTTCTTTCCTGCTTTCTCTTTTTGGTTTAGATTATAAACTGGTAAAAACTAAATATCTGTGATAAGCTTAATCTGTTCCCAAAAAAGATGGCTATATATTTCTAAATAAATACAATTTGTTTGGTATCATTTCATTCTTTTCTTTATCCAGTTCTACTCCCAACCTCTATCAAATTTTCCTTATATCAAACTTTTCTATTTTTTATCCTCTGGCATTTGGGAATAGAGGTTAAATATTTTTAATATTTTTATTGAAGCTTTTTTATTTTCAAAACATATGCAAGGATAATTTTTCACCATTGGCTTTGCAAAACTTTGTGTTCCAATTCCCAAACCCCTTCCTTGCATCCCCTTTCCTACATGGAAAGTAATCCAATATATGTTATACGTGGTAAAAATATATGTTAAATTCAATATATGCACACATATTTATATAATTATCTTGTTGCACAAGAAAAACAGATCCAAAAAGGAAAAATGAGAAAGAAAATAAAATTCAAGCAAACAACAATAAAAGAGTGAAAATGCTATGTTGTGATCCACAGTCAGTTCCCACAATCTTTCTGGATGTAGATGGCTCTCATCATCATGGGATCATTGGAACTGGACTGAATCACCTCATTGTTGAGAAGAGCCAGAGAATTGATCATCATATAGTCTTGCTGCTATGTACAATGATCTCCTAGTTCTGCTGGTTTCACTTAGCATCAGTTTATGTAAGTAGAGGATAGATGTTTGTGGTTTTTTTTAAAGATGACAAAAAAAAAAAAGAGGGAGTTCCAAATGGAAATATTTCTTTTCTGTTTTTATTTTATTGTAGTAGTAGGGAGCAAAGTCAATTATTGATAACCTGGGAGTTTGAAGAAAGAAGATATTTATAGGAGAATGTCCTTTTTTTTCCCCATATCGAGACCAAACTCTATAAAACTTGGAGGCTATTGATTATACCACAGGTAGACAGCTGACTCTTCTTGAAAATAATGAAAATTCTAACATCTTTGGCTTTTTTCCTTTACAATGAAAAAATGTGGTGTTCTTCCATTTCAGATAATCTCTACCTCCTATTCCTTAATTAATCTCCTCCACCTTACTATAAAATATGACCAAAATATGATTTTATCCCAAATTTTAAATAACTAAATGTTTTAGTCATATAGTCATCAACTATTTATGTGATGTTAGGTATATCTACTAAACTGTTAAAATCTAAAAGATGTCAGGTTCAAAAAATTCACCATGTTTATCAAGATGCAACCAAGTAGCTGATCACCAAACAGATGATGAACAGTCTCTGAACTTACTTGAAAAGCTTGCCATCCTTCACTGAACTTCTACTTGAAGTCTAGCCAGTTTCTTAGATTTATTATTTACTGAATAAAGGCAATAGAAAAATCATATTACTTAATGATTATCAGAAATACAGGGATGGTTGAGTCCTTAAAATTTGGGTCTTATGCTCCCATTTCCCACCATTTCCTACTAACTATTCTTTTTTATTAGAAGTGTGTTTATAAGTATGGATCGTTGCCTTAGATGTTATGACCACAGTTTTCTGGATCCTGAGATGTTCAAGATCTCTAAATGTAATCATTACAAGTTAATGATGTTACTGAACCACATCCTGAATCAGGCTAGGAAGAAGCATGAAAGGGTAGCTGCTTAACACTATGGGAAGAAACACTGAAATCTTGTTTCAGGATCTTGGTAAGTGCAAATTTCACTTTCCCTTTTGGAGGTTATCTTACCTTTCTCTAATTAATTATATGCCAATTCATTTTCTATTTTCCCTTCTCTTATTAACTGCACACAACTCCTTGAACAGAAATTTTGAGTTTAATACAAGAACAGCCCTTCATGCTTCTCTAAAGATTATTTTTTTTAATAATCAAAATTGATGGTCTCTCATTTTAGCTGTTTATCCTTGTCCCAAGAACAGAAAGAAATTGAAAAGCCTGTAAAATGAATGAATTATTATGGGAATGATATTAATTGTTACTACCTATTCTATTTGAAAACATCTTCATGGTAAAAGAAAGGGGTAAACACTCTGGCATAAGAGATTAAAAACAGGCAGAGATCTGGTTTCTAGTTCTGAAATGAAAGGGGAGAACACAAAAGTGTTAGGATGGAGTATCTGATTTAATGAGGAAGTCTTCCTTCAAGACAAAGTGAGATATGTAGATTTATCCAAAAAGCTGACTTTCCAGACAGGGAATTTAGTGATAAGACTTTCAAGGTTTTCAGAAAGAGGGGAAACCATGATAATATTGACTAGAGGCACAGCAAGATAGGAGAAGAGGAAAAAGTTGCTTAAAATGATCAACTTCAATAGAAAGAAAGGTACTTTCCTGGGGAAGAGTAGAATGTAACCCCCTTATCATAAAAGGAAACTGCACAGATGATGAGTCAAGGATCCTAAAGAGGAAACATATCTAAATAGAAAGGAGAAAATAAAAGGCAAAGGGATAGTTTGGAAATATTTTTCTTAAAATTAAAACCCAAAAATCCATCAAACTACTTGTCCCCCAAATGTGAGATTTTTTGTTTCTTCCCAGAATGAAAGGCTCATATTTTCACTGAAAAATTCTCATTATTCCAAGAACTTCTCTTCTCATAGATATGATAAAGGCTATAGATCACCCATCTTCATGGATAATAATGTTGGATAATAAAGCTAACTGAAAAATTATATTATCAGTTCAGTAACAGAAATACAGTGATTGAATGCTTAGAATATGAGAAAGCTGCCAGTAAATGCTTAAAAAAATCTTACTGACCAGTTAGCTTTGCAAAACAACAATTATTTGACTTGAGACAAGATTTAGAATGTTGTTCAAAAAAATAAACTTTATTTATTGTGCAATGGTCACTGATTTGGAATATATATCTATTATCTGCTGACAGCCACAAGTCTAATAGTACTTTTGGTATAACTAAGAATAAAACAAGATGAGCCAAAATGAGGGCTCCCTGGAGTTACTGATAAAAGTGTAGCTTCCCAGCTATTATTAAGAATCTATTGGCATTTCCTGGCCTGCCCCAAATGTTTCCATGAATTATTCATAATATCTCTTAAAAAATAAAATCTTAGGTACACATCGCAATCTGCACATGTGGTATAGACAACACAATAGGAAAAGTATTCATTTAATTTTCCTCTTATATAACATTTGAAAATATATAATAGTTACTCTGTTGTGAAAGGCAAATGGGCACTAAAGCTACTTCACAGTTCATTTTCAAAATCCTTTTTCTGTACTTTTTTAGAGTTCCTGAGTCCTAGGGACTTAATTTTCAGAAACCACTGAATATTTGTCACCAGTCAAATATATGATTAACTCTGGTGCCAAGCACTCATAACTAGATTGAATGCCTCCTTTGTGAAATATGATCCCTCCCCATGCCCAGAACAGAGTGCTAAATGGCTAAGAAAAGGACTCTTATAGGATGATTAACACATAAATACCATTGAGGAGTACCAATACTGTGACATAAACCAACGGGAAAAAAAAAAGGGTATAAAATAAAATATGGCTGCTTAAAGGCCAGTGCTTTTCTATTTAATGAGTTATCACTCTATTTTCATTCTGTATTTACCTAATCTTAAAAATGTGAATTTATATTTAAAATTCAGAATACTAAAAACAAATACTAAATAAAACTTATGTAAAACTACTTAAATAATATTACTTAATACTGCCACCCCCATCATAACAGTTGCTATTCTTGATGCCTTGAATTTATACATGAGTAATAAAAATAGCATTCATTAAATTTCTAGTTTGGAGAGTTCACTCAACTGATACCATTTCCACAATAAACTTTATTGAACTCTTAGAAGTTTTCCAGTTATAAATTTTATGGTTTTAAACTCCAAAAGAAAACTTCTTTGTCATAAATAAACTTGGCTATAGATGGGGCCACATGGTTTGGGGCAAAGTCATAAAGGGTAAAAAATAAAAGTAATGAATGCTTCTCTCTTGTTGTGCCAAATTCTACATTTTCACTCCCAGATGTAATCCATGAGTGATGGGCCACTAACAAAAATTTGTACAGTAAGTTTCCATTTATTGACACATGAAAATGTAGCATTTATAATCCTTCAGATAATAGCTGAGCTAAAATTTACTTTGATATTATCAATAAGAAGTTATACATAATACAAGTTTATAGGGGAAAATGAATATATTCTTTAAGAGAATAAGATTATTTGTAAACACATTAGGTACATAGTTTATACATGAAAAATTAAATTTCAGATTTTTCTAATTCATTACAACAAATTCTTTAAGAGGCATTTCCTGACTGACATTGAATGAATTAATGAAAGAATGAATGGCAAAATCAATTAATAAATTAATTTTGAGAAAGCTATTTTAGGTCCAAAAAAATTGTGCTAAATTCTGAGGATACAGATAGAGGAGAGAACTCACTTATTCTTTGTTAGTCACATTCACTCAACCTGGTATACTTACATGAAAATAACAGAAAGCTATACACATATAAAACTATATCAATATATGTAAAATATCTAATAATCAATTTTTCACTATTTAAGACTGAAATTTCCTTTCATTAGCCTACACTAACATGTCCTAGCTAAAAGTAAAAAAAAAATACTTCATGTTAAAATAATGAAGACTTCATTTTTGAATTGACAAAATTTGCTAAAAGAAATTGAGATAACTAAAAGAAAAAAATATATATATATACAGAATATGATGGATGGCAATAAAATTAACCATACTTCTTAACAATTATATTATGTACATATAGGAATTTATTCGCATGTGATTTTAATTGGTCAGAAACAATGATTTCATAGGAAAAGAAATTATAATTATGAATGAAGACTGGCAAATTATCTGTAATTTATAAACCTAAGGAACATGCAGAACTAATGGTCAGAAGCATTTTTAAGTACTATCATGGGTTAATGGTTTGCTAATTCTGTGCCTTTGCTCCCAAGATTCTTTCCCCATCTTTCAAATTACTTTCCATCTTAGAAGTTCACACAAAACAACATATTTCTAAACTTTCTATGATTTGATCCCCTTCCCTCCATCCCCTTGATTAGAAGTCATGTCTATTTCCTTTGCCATGTCAGTTTAGAACTCTTCCATAATGCTTATTACTGTACCACCTCATTATCAAATACAAAAGGGATTCGGAAACATATATTAATGACTCAATTAGAACACCTACCATTATGTCTCCCTTCAAAAGCTGGGCTGGTTCAATGGCAATGCAGACTCTGCTTTGGTTTTCTGGACCAACATTGCTAAATAAAGAAAGAACATAAACATTAAAGAGATCTTGTGGTTCTGAGGCTGTGAAAACCTTCTTTTTCAGGTACTTTGGTTGCAGTGGTAATTCAGAGCATTGTGGGTAAAGGAAAGCTGAAATAAATAACGTTATTCTTCTAAATAAATGGATCCCAATCATCTAAATGTTTTCTGTATTTTTATAATTCTTTCAGTTTTGCTTATTCTTAGTTAATTATAATAATGTACCTTCAGTCTCTCCTCCGATACTTTCTAACAAGTATTTGGCATGCAAATTACTCATAAACCAAAATAAGGCATCAGAGAAAGAAAGCAGGCTGGGAAGAAGGAGCACAAATAAGAATCTATGGACAAATCACACAGAATCTTCTTGAAGGTCATTTACTTTGGCTTTCCCCTTTGATAATCTCTTCCTTAACAAAGAAACCATATAGGTAAAATAACAGTTTTGCATGAGTTCCCAAAAAATCCCTCAAGAGCTAAAGATATTTATAGATAAAAGATCACAAAGACTTACTAGATTCCTGATGTATACACTGGCTGCATTGCTTGATAGAGCTTCAGAAAAGGTCGGCAAACTGAAAGAACCAAAATGTTTGTAAGTAAGAAAAAAAAATCAGACTTATTTAAAAAGAAACTTTTAAATCAGGAAGTCATACGAGCTAACAGAAAGATTGAACAGCAAAGAATTATCCCATTTAGGGAGATTTCACAAGCCTTCTGCATATATGCACAAAGTACTTTCCCAATTCTATAACAATAGACTATGGGAAGTGGGGTGAGGTAGTTAAAGGTAGCACCACCATATTCTGGTACATCATGGACAAGGGCAGGGGAAGGAAGGATTCCAAGGTTATTTTCAGATGGGACCAACGGTAAAAAAGGTGAAAGAATGTCTTAATTATCAGCCAAGAAGGGTGAAAATATTATATCACGGTAAAAATAAGATTCTTTACTATTCAAATTATACTCTAAGAATGTGAAAAAGTCATAATTTCCATACAAATATGAGAGCACTAATATGATGTATTTGGGCTCATCCACACCCACCTTTTGCCGATGTCTTTTGTAGCCAAAAAAAAATCATAAGCTTATTAGACAGCTATCTGGGGAGAGGAGGTCAATATATGGCCACTAAGGAGATGGAAATTGGCTTGAAAAAGACTTAATTTGGACTTCGTGTTAATGACCACAAACATAACTTATTAATTAACCCTGCAATCCCAGAGTTCAGAATAGGTCACTGGCCTTATTTTTTAGATAAGCAAGCAGACTAAATCAAAAAGTCATAAAAGGAAAGGAGTTTTGTTCTCACATAGTTGATACCAAGAAAATATGCAGAATTTCTGAGGATTGGATTCTGGTCATTAACCACTTGAACCTCAAGAAGCATAAAAGTGAGGATTCTTTTTAATTTAAGCAAAGGAATTCCATCATCATACATTTCAAAAAAGATGTGGTTTTACTAGTGGGATTTACAGATCCTACCAATGCAGACTGCAGATTCTTAGGATTTTCTTGCCAATAATAAAATCATTATCTGGCAGCCAACCTCCTGGGAATAAGCTTCTTAAACCTTTGTTGGATCAGTTATTGTAATGAAAAATTAATTGTCAGATGCAGGAACTGACTGAGGGTACAGTTTAAAAACAGCTTTTGATAGCCCAAATTTACCTCCAAACAATAATGAAGACTCAAATAGGGCTTTATTGGAGGAAAATCATCTTTTTTGTCTATATTGATTTCATCAGTGTAAGAAACTACCTCCAACAGTGCAACTCAGAAAATTCTCTGTAACTTAAAGTCTTTAGCGTATTGTCATGAAATATATAGGGTTATTCAACATAATAGTCAGTTATTGCAAAGGGTAGGCCTTACTCCAACGCTACTTTTGGCACCATATTTATTATGTCTAAAAAATGAGTAATAAAAGCATCCATCTAGATAAGGTACCCACCCTCCCACTTACCTCCACCAGTATCAAAGTTGGGGATGCCATGGAGAATTACAAAATGCAGAAAGAGGGGTGTGGTATTCATTTTCACAGATCCCGAGAGAAGACCACTGAGGAAGTGAACATATCTGAAAAGAATGCAATATTCAAACTAGTTAGAGAATACAATGAATTCCAAAAAAATATAGGATCCCGACATAACAGAGAAAGGTATAGTAATAGTAATGTCATACTGTCTCATTCTTCTTGCATTTCTAAGAGTAAACATAAGTAGATTCATAGATACATTCAAGTGGAATTCAAGTTTTCCTTAAAGATGTTTTCCCAACTTTGCCAAAGCATAAATGCCATGAGAATACTTCACTGATCTGCTATCAGCATCAATGATCATATACATAAAAGAAATTTTCAACTATCTGATCTTTACTTGTGTACACAGCAAGGGGCAAATTTAAATATGTATTATATGTATGCATATATGAGTGTATACACACAAACAAACAAATATACATTGTTTAGGACAGAAATATTTCTAATATAAATCATACTCCTAGTTTTATTAATCCAAATTGCTGAAAAGGATTAACCTTTTCATCAAAACTTAGTCTCATATGAATTAATTTTAATAATTATTGTTGAGATGTCCTAAGATTACATTATATATAGAAATATATATACATATATATATGTGTATATATATATATATATATATATATATATATATATATATATATATATATATATTTTTTTTTTTTTTTTTTTTTTTGCATATTCCAGTGCTCCTACTACTGGAAGCAGTTTGGAGATGCAGTGGAGAGAGTGATGGGTTTGAATTCAGAAAGACTAGAATTCAAATGCAGAGTTAAAATTTTTCAAGCAGTATGACCCTAGGTAAATTACTTAACTGTTTCTTTATTTGTAAAATGAAGCTAGTAATAGCACTTTTTATTGAAGGTTATTATTGAAGGATAAGGTTAATATCCTTATTGTCAAGGATAAGATAAAATTTGTAAAATACTCTGCAAAACTTAAAGACATAATTATGTCTCTCTATATATAATATATACACACATATGTATGTACATATATGTATATAAATGTTACATGTTGTTATAACCAAATAACTTCTATTTTATTATAATTTAACCTCATCTTTGGACTGGTACATTGTTAGTAAATTAAAAATAATCAACCTATGTCAAGGATCAATGGTTTTGTGGGGATGGGAAGGCAACCTACAGAACCACAAATCATGACCCAATTCTTAATAGATTTAGGAAATCATATGAGACTCAGAAGTAAAAGGAAAGTCCACGACTGAACAGCTAGCTATGGAAGTAATACAGTTCTACTATTATTTTAATCCTATTATATGTAATGATATATTAATATGTTAATATATTATATAATGTTAAGTGTTAGGGTTTCAAAAAGGTGGTGCTTATTTGCATAAGCACTAGCTAGGTATGCCAGCAGATAGATTTCTATGATATTGTGCCAATTCCAGTAACCAGAAGTATTCCTGCCTTTCTATCATATTGAATTTTGATTGAGAGTTAAGAACAATTATCAAACATCTGAAGAAAAATATAAGAAAACAACTAAATTATATTTTATAAAGAATTTATTTACTACTTAATTTCCTTTAAAATCTTTTTTTTCCATTAAAAGCAAAACCCTACTAACAAGTATGCATTTTAGGAAAAACAAATGTCCACATTAGCTTTGTCCAAGAATGTAAGTCTCATTTTGTGTAATATTTAGTCCTTCCCTTTTTGGTCTGGAGGTGAGTGACATTTTTTTTTTTCATTTTAAGACCTGTCAACATGGTTGTTTGTACATGTAAAGTACATAGCAATCTAAATGATTCTTTGTTTAAGTCAAAGTCAGAGAGTTCTAGAGTTCAGAGGGACCATAGGAGTGATCTTATCTAATGCCTCACCCTCTAAGAAGACCCTCCTCCTTACAGTATTCTGGACAAGTGGTCAAGCAAGATTCTTTTTGAATCTCAAGTGATCTGGATTATAAGGTCATTCATCCATTCTTGGATAGTTCTAACTAAATTTCTTTCAGGAAAGTGCCTTTATTTTATTATCTTTCTGATATTATACTCAGTTGCATTTTTATTGCGTCAGTTACAGTCAATTTGCTTCTTTTTCACTTTACAGTAACTTTCTAGCACCATGTACATGTGAAAGAGCTCATTTTCCTAATCTAAAATTGTACACAGACCTACTTCTGCAGGCAAGACTCAGGCCAGTGGGAATAAAGAATGAGCTTTTGCATTTAGAAAAAAAAATGTAAGCTTATAATAGTACTATTGAGCTCTGTTTTCCCTGAAGAACAAGGGATGAGTGAGGAGTATGTTTTCTTAAGAAGCTCTGAAAGAGCTGTAATACCTCTGGGCAGATCAGATAATTTCTCTGGGTCTATTTATTCATCTTTGAATTAAGTGAGTTTATCTACATGATGTTTAAGGTCAATTTTACCTCTCCAAATCAATCACTCAAAAAGCATCAGCTGACCTAGAAATAGCTAGCCATATTACCTTCCACAAGGAAAAGTTCTTAAGGATCAGAAATCCCTGCTAAGACAGTCAGAAAACTATAACCCTCAAACCCACAGTCTAAAAAGAGGTCTTCATTTCACCAAAAGGACATAGGAAAATCTGCTTTGTTTTGAGGGGCAATATGAAGTAAAGAATGTGTGTGGGTTTTTGCTTTTTGGGGTTTTTTGTTTGTTTTTTGACAACAGAGTTTTATGAAGGGAACACAAGTAGCTTCTTCTACTATTCAGGTTGCCTTGGGTAAGAAGGTAGAAGTAATAGGAAATGAAAAAGAGGTGAGGGTTCTAATTTTTAGACTTTTTAGTAAGAAAAAAATCCAAATTCATTGTCTCATAGAATTTATTTTCCTGGGCCAACTCACAAATTCAACATGATAATGTAATATATAAAGTTGGACTAAAAGTTCAAACCCTGCCTCAGATACCTGTTAACTGTATGACCCTGGGCAAGTCACTTAAATGTCTTCAGTCTCAGTTTCCCCATTAGTAAAATGAGAATAATAAAAGCACCAATCACACAGGCTTATTGTGAAAATCAAAACAGAAATACAGGTATAATATGTTGCTAACCTAAAAAAAATAAACCTTATTATTGCAGTTGCTGCTATTATTGTTATTGCTATTGTTTATTTAAAACATATTTTTTCAAAATGTTAAAAAAAAAATTGAAATACAAATGAAATTAGGAACATAATCCTTTGGTGGAGCCAGGGTTGGACTTTTTTTTTTTTAATAATTCAGTTCAACAAGCATTAAGAACTCTTTATGTGCTAGCAAGATTGCTAGGCACAATGGGGGAAAGAAAGCATTCCTTGCCTTCAAAGACCTTTGGTAAACCTTTTGGTGATATGTTATTTACTTTGGAGAGAGTTTTCAATATTGTAATTTTACATAATAGAAAGTCCTTTCAGTGATCTCTAAAAGACTGCTATTTTTTTCATATCGCTAAGACTATTGGTAATTTAGCCCACTTGGATTTTTTGTTTTTATTTTTTTTTTTTTGCTGAGGAAATTGAGGTTAAGTGACTTGCCCAGGGTCATATAACTAGTAAGTGTTAAGTGTCTGAGATCAGATCTTAACTCAGGTCCTCCTGACTTCAGGGCTGGTGCTCTATCTACTATACTACCTAGCTGCCCCACTGGGTCTGTTTTTTAATAGCAAGAATTTAATGCAATTCAATGCAACAAATATTTATTTATTACCTACTTGCAAGAAAATGGGCATTGTGGAAGGACTAAGAATAAGATCCTTCTATCAAGGTGCTTCTTTCTACTGGGAAGATATGCTTTTACAAATATATAAATACAAGATAATATGAAGAGAGAAAATATGACAAAAGATCAGGAAAGCTTTCATGGAAACATTGCTATCTAAGCTGAGAGAGAAAGAAGGATTCTATGAAGTGAGGAAGACAATTTGAAGAACACTAAGTGGGCTGATTGTTTATGTGAAGGGCTTTATAGATAACAATATTATATATCAGGAAAAAAAGAAGTTAGATATATTCTGAAGGTATATGAATACACTAATTTTGTCTGAGCAGAAATGAGAAATAAAAATATTTTTGACTATAGTAGTAAAATGAGTAAGTCCTTTGTATTAGGAAAGATTACTTGTACAAAAGAATGGAATAAGATCTTGAGAAGGAGGAGACAAAGTGGGCATTACAGATTTTTTTATAAGAATACCATAAAGAAGGTCTAGAGATCCCTAATTAGGTGATAGCCACCTGAGTGAACACAAGAGAGGAAAAAGCTATGGAGGCAAAATCAACACCAACTGGCAAATCATTTCAGATACAGGCTGAGTATTCATGAGAAAGGTAAGGTCATTGGTCAAAAGAAATAATAGGACATAAAATTTTAAAGGTATGCTAAGTTTTACTCTTTGATTTTTGTGCTGTAGATTCTACTTTTGGTCTCCCTTATCCTGATTTTAATGATAATAAAATATAGAAAGATATATTTAGATAGCTGTTATATTATCATATATAGATCATATCTATATATCTATTTACATTGCTATTATTTTTCAATCTGTTATCATCCTCCATCTACTTCATCTCCCTATCCAACTCTCTAGCCATCTATCTGTCCAACTATATATCTTGTAGTTATTATCCTCAGTCATAAGGAACATCAAAAAAGATATATCTAGCTATATAACTACAAAAGGGGATCTAACTATATATCTCATCATTAACATTATTAACATATATTAACTTATATATCTACATAGAATTATAGATTACAATGATATGGCTCATTAATATAATTATCTTATCATTGCCCAATCATAAGAAAGACCAAAAAAAATATATAGATAAGGAAAGTACAGTGAAAATTACCATAATTCCTAAAATAACATATGTATATACATAAGCATACATGGGCTAGAAGGGGGAGTCTTTTTGTTTGCTTACTTTTTGCTGAGGAGAATGAAAATGTAAAGTACAATTAAGTAACAAACTTTCTATTTTCAATTTCCTCAAATAAGAAAAAAAAATGGGTCAAAGAAGTCTTCCAGATATGCTGTTATTGGAAGCTGTCATATCAATGTTATATAGTACTCTGATGACTGCAGTGCAAGGACGGTCCTGATGATTAGCACCAGAAAACAGTAGGTACTAAATAGATTCTTATTAATGGACATGGACCTCTCCTGTCTCTGCCTAGAAAAGTGACAAAAGACGTTAACAGAGGGAGATCAGGATGGCAGAGTGATTAGAACTGACCTTGAAGTCAAAAAGAGAAAAGTTCAAGTCCCAGCTTGGATATATAACGGCGATATGTCTCTGGAAAAGTAGTTTTGCTTCTCAATGTTTTGGCCAATCTCTAAGACAATAAGTTATAAAACAGGGGGTGCCTGCAAAGAGTATCTTCATCTTGGAAGTCTTTATACCAAGAAATAAGTCCAGATTAATATTCTTTTCCTCCTCTTTGCATACAAAGAAATCAATTTGTGGATGAGACAATAGAAAGGCCTAAATGTTAAATGGATTTCCTTAGGTGCTCCAGTTAGTGTTAGACAGAAATCAGGTGTCCAGATTCTCAGTGTGGTCCCCTTTCCACTATACTATGCTGTCCCCTAATATTTATAAGATGAAAACAAAATTTACCTAAATTTTTCCTGTCTGCTGCAGACAAATTATGATTAAACGAGAAAACTATTTTTTTTTTTTTTTTATCAAAGGAGAGAAAACTTGAGGGTCATATGTGTAATCAAAGCACATCAGCTATCAAAATAGCTATTGGTCAAAATAATAGCAAGTACCACCAGGTGGTATGGGTCACAGACATGGTGTTTGAACAAGCTAGTTCACATGGAGACATACTGTTTATGAAAAATAGAGGGTGCTTTAAAAAGAGAGAGAAAGAGACAGGAAGAAAGAGAGAGAAAAACACATACATTGCAAAAGAACCTTTGTTAGGAACACGTCATTCAAATAGGGTTATTATTGACTTGGCTCCCATGGTGCCTGACTCTGCATATGATAGGTGCCCTTTACAAGTATGTGAAATTTAAGTAATAAAGGATTGTTTCCAATCAATGTGCTTAATGAATAATGAACTGGCAAGACTAAATATTTATTAATATTTAAGGTCTCCAAGGACTCTCCTGTTATTTTTAATATGAACAACAGCTGTGTAAGCTACAGGATAAGCACATCAAGGTCCTCGGCCAGAATCTGAAAGCTAATTAATGTACTCTGCTTATGTTAAGATTGACTCATAAATGATTACTTGGTCTAAGATTTAAAATAAGTTTTCAAAATCCCTAAATATTGGCACAGATAATCCACTAGCTGATGCCTTCTATTTGCTAAGAGTCTATTTCCAGGAATTCAATTACTAAAAGATACTTTTTTGGGGGAAATTAAATGCCAAGTAATCTAACTCTCAATTTGATTGCTTTCTCTAGGTTTTTTTTCTTTATTAATTTACTTATTTGATAATCAAGAATTAACTGTGAACAATGTGCAAAATACTATGCTGTGGGTCACACAAAGGTAATGATAACAGTTAACATCTATATGGTACCTTTAAGATTTCCAAAGCAACACACATATAATGTATGAAATAATTCATATGTAATGAAGTTATTATAAAGGGCAGCTAAGTGATACAGAGGATAGAATACAAGGTCTGGAGTGAGGAATTCTCTTCCTAATTTCAAATCTGGTGTCAGTCAAAAGTCACTTAACTCTCTTTGTCTCAGTTTCCTCATCTGTAAAATAAGATAGAGAAAGAAATGGCAAACCATTCCAGTATCTCTGACAAGAAAACCACAAATGGGGTCATGAAAAGTTGGACATGACTGAAAAATTACTGAAAAATTATATAATATACATTTTGATTACAACAATAATTACAATAACTTTGTGAGATATGTTCTTTCATTGTCATTCAATTTGACAAATGAGAAAATTAAGGTTCCTTGAGGTTAAACACTTATCATAGTTACCCAGCTAGTAAATGTCTGAAGAGGATTTTATTTACTTCAAGATCAGTATTTTAGCAACTGCCCAGGTACACTGGTTCCTAATTAAGGCTCACATCCATATAATACTTCACATTATTCCTGGAAATAGACTCTTAGCAAATAGAAGGCATCAGCTAGTGAATTATCTGTGCCAATATTTATTATTATATTTATCATCTCAATCATCTTTATCCTATCAACATCTGCCATTCTAATGCTTAGAAAATATTTTACTTTATCTGATTTTAATTTCAAAAGAACCTAATGAGGTAGTCAGAGTAAATAATGTCCTCTCCATTTCACAGATGAGAAAACTGAGACTTAGAAACATCCTTACCCACAATTTGATAACTACTGTCAAAGCTAAAATAAAACCATCACCATCTGACTCTAAGGCACTGCATTTCTATTATGCTATCTCTACACCCTATTCCTAACACTAAATTTCAAAAACTGATTCCTGAGAGGGAGAAAATCCATCTCCTTTATTTTATGGCTCTACAATTTGTCCAAACATTTACACCACAGATTTGGAAAATTTTGGAATAGATCAAGTAAGGGATTAAAAGAATAGGAATATCATTTGAGAACTTGAAGGAGAAAGGAACCTTTTACATCTTGTGTGTGGAAGGGAATCATGTAGTATATATGTATATGTGTATGCTTGGATAAATTTTTAAAATGTGCATAGTATATATATCTATACATATATGTGTATATTATATGTGCTATATGAAATACATAGAAATACTTTAAAATTAAGGAAAACCATTTGCACTGATAATTTTACTAATAACAAAAAAACATATACCTTTTCTGGGATGGCTGCATTAAAGCTGAAACTTTATCATCAAAAAATTTCTTCATTGCGAATCTGTCGAGAGCTTGGTCAGCACTACAGAAGAAGCAGAAAACATGTTATCAGTATTGTACTTTCCCCCAGATTGCAGGCATTTTCATGCTATTCTAAATCAAATACAAAGTCCTGTACCACACACACAGAAGCCTTGCTCTCCCCTACTCTATCACTCTCAACAAAGATGTAGTATACAGACTTCACTGCTCATATGAAAGGAACATGTATTTTCCAGATGCAAAGGTAGTTCTTTGGAATTTACTAAAACTTTGAATGTTTAATCACATATCTCTTTTCATTATTTGTTTAATTAAGATATTACTAAAGTTGCATTATAGAAACATATAAAACCCACTAAGGCAAATGAAGCTTGTTTTCAAGAAACCATCAAATAACAAATCTATGGAAGCACATTTTCTTGGACTCAGCTTCAGTACTAATTAGTAGGATGCGAAGCAAATTCACAAATTTTGCTAATGAGATGCTAGAATGGACTTTTATCCAACATCACTGAAGAAAACAGTATTGTTTCAGCATCTTTTTATCAAAAAGTAAACAAAAACAGTGGGGGGAACTAGTAGAGGATTAGGGGGGAAACTTGCAAAATGAACCCTGAATAATTTGATAATTTCTTTTGCACTACTAATACCTGCCAACCCAGAAGCACAAAGCTGTAGCTACTGGCTTGAGCCCTCAGGCAGGGATGCCTCATCATAATACACAAACTGATCTTTATAGAAGGCAGGAATTTCCAGAAGTAGTTTCTAAGTCTCACCTGATTCTCTTTTCCTGCTATTATAAACTAGCAGAAGATTTTGGGAAGTTTCAGTAAAATATGGCAGAGAAGTTGCACAAAAGAAGGTGGACAATTGAAAAATAACACTTCTAAGTCCTATGATTTACTACACAGAGTTGTTCCTCCTATTTGGATTAATGAAATACAACCTAAAGTCAGCTCAAACCATCTTTCTCCTGAGAGAAAAATGTTTTTAGATTGAGCCTTTAGACCTCAGAAATTCACAGATATCACAAATCAGAGCTTTATTTTGGTCTTGATGATTTCCTAGACTTAGGAAAGTTTTAATAATGCAGATTAAATATGTTTATATGTTCTTCCTTGCCTGCTTCTGGAGAGATGTCTGTTAAACATCTACCAGGATACCTCCACTGAAATTCCTCTATGACTTGACAGATAAGAATTACCGCAGCAAAATAAATAAATAAATGAATGAAATTGTGACCCTAGAGTAACCCAGGGATTAGAATCTTAAATCTCCACTAAATTTGTTCTGGGACAAAGTGGTATAATTCTATTACTATTACTAATATTCTATTACTAGATCATACTTCATTTTTTTCTAATTTTCTAAAACTTCTTACAGTTTCTGATTCACCGCATGGGTTCATGAAAATAAGGTCACAATGAAATATCAAAAGACAAGAAAAAATAGAAGTCTAAGATGTAATAACAATATAAATAATAGAAGGTTTAAAATGTAACATAAAATTTGGCAGAAATAATCCAGATTTAACTTATAGAATAATAGAATAGAGTCTGGGACATCCTTTACATACCAGGAAAAAAAAAAAAAAAAAAAAGAAAGGATTGACAAGGTACTTTAAATCAGGTTTTAAAGAATAAAGTCCAAAGACCCTAGGATCCAGGAACTTGAATAGGGGAAAATTACCTTTTTCCAATAAAATTTGTTTCTACTGTGATCCTATGTATTTATTTTATCCATTTAAAAACATCATTCTGAGAAGAGACTCATAAGAACTAGATTGTCAAAAAGATTCATGACACAAAAAAGTGTCTAAGTGATTCCATTAAAGCTTGTTTAAAAAGAGAATTTGCATAAAAGATATTTGTTTAAAATGCAAGTTAGTTTTAAAATTCTGAAAGTTAATTTTGATAATGGTATGTAATAAGCATACATACACACATACTTCCTTTTGTCTGCAATTAAAATAAATTTGTGTAGACTATGATCGTATTCAGAGACTAGTATAAAAATTCCCAATATAGCTTTCATTGATTTAAGAATTCCAAGTTTTGAAATTATAGGCATTTGGCCAAAAAAAAAAAAAAATAGACAAAGCTCAGGAGTATTCCTATAGAAGTGAGAATTACCCTGACTATATGAGATTTGAGTTCCACACAGGCCTTCGTTGTCAGAGGCTGGTAGAAATATTGAAATTGATCTATCTCTCCAAATTCCTCCAAGTAAAATCTGCTCTTTGGCAAACAAATTTGTATTAAATCACTGTCTCCAAGTAATAAGGAATATTAGTAGGCTCAGCCTATATGTAAATGCTTACTCTCACCAATAAGTGGGTAGGTAGGGTACACATTTTCACTTTGCTACCAATTAGGAAATCGAGGAATTATATTTTCTCCAAAGCAGGAAAAAATGTGTTTAAATTTCATTTCTTAATGCAAAAAGAGAAACAGTTTATCATCACCGTATGAATGGTATTATATTTCTTCCTTTGGACACTAAGCAAAGGTTGTATGGGCAGAGAGGATGATTAAAAAGATTGTGGTTTACTAAGTATGTTAAATAACAAAAAGAATATTTCTAAAAAATAAGAACTGAGTAAAATTACCCATGCATATATCTGGTAAATAAAAACTATTACAATAGAAAAAAATAAAAAATAAAAACTGACAAAAAAGTAATTTAGACAGATTTTATTTTGTCATCAGAAATGAGAACTATATAAAATAAATCATTTATCTCTCCACTACTTACTGACTCTCCATTTTTATCCCCTTCCCAACAGCCATGTACTTCCCCCAGATCCCAGATGACTCTTTTCTGACTCATTATCATTATCTTGTAAGTAAACTCAGATAAGACATTATAAGAATACAACAAAGTTGTGCAGGTCACAGTTCTTTTAGGTCCTCAAGTCCCATCATAAAGCATGAGTCAGTAACTGTTAAGTGAATGGGTGTACATATACATGTATGCACATACATTATTCATTGATTACTTTTCCAAAGAAGTTTGTCTTACCTTGAATATACAGCAACAGAGAAATAGATTTCAAAAACAAAGCATGATCCCAAAATAATAAGACCGATTTTTTCTAGCCATGCATGGGAGTTAGTCCCATTGCTTTTCTCAAACAACTCTCATTCTAGAATAGGAATATAACCTTTTAAATCATTTCCACCACTTCTATTTAATTGGTATATTTCCACATTTTAAAGTATTAAGCTAGAGTTCTCATTTTCATAAATATGAAACTCCAAAAGTCAGCATAACACTCTGGATTTGAAATAGAAGAAAATGCTGTAATTGAAATCAATTTTTGGCTTTATTCATTTTCTAATAGTAAAATCACATAAAGTTAGACCTACAGAAGACCTCAGAGATCCCCAAGTCCAACCCCAGCATTTTACAGATGAGGAAACTAACACCTAAAAAGATTCAAATGTTTGCTGCATGTCAAAATGTCAGTTCATGGCAAGCCGGGAGCTAGAACCAGGACTGCTGGATACTCAATTCTCCCTCTGGAAGGTTATGTTATAAATAGAGAAAATTTACTTTATTTTCACCTTACCTGGCAGAAACGTTGGTGAAATGCATGTACGATGATATGACAACTCCTATCCGTCCCTTTCCACCCTGAGGGAATGAAAGAATTGATATATCTTTATCCTGAAATGGGAAGTAGAGCTGACTATAACTTAGACAGTGTCCTATACATTCCATAGATTAAAAGGCAGATCATGCTGAAGAGATGAAATCAATGTCAGATCTTTGGGGAGTACTGATTACTCAGGGCTGCACTCTGACATCCTTCATCAGCCGTGGAAAAGAAAATTAGCCTCTAATTTTATACTATTACATTGTTAATGAAGGATTTTCAATGCTAGAAATCTGGAGCAGCTATTAATTGATGGCATTTGGAGAGGCTGGGCAACAAAGTACAATATGCTGCTAATTAAAATAATACCAATTACAGCTCAAGAAAATTGACAGCAATCCACTCAGTTTCATTTCACAGAGGTAATGCACCCCTAGCTGGTCAGAAGGAGGAACTACACAGGGGCACAAACTTGGTAGAGTTGAAATCACCTCATTATAGGGACAGGTTCCAAAGTATCTGCAGACATCAATGTGATGATGACCTCAAGTGTACCTTTTGGTACTTTGATTCACTCTACTGACCTCCATCACTAGATAAAACTGTGGATCTTTTATTGTGCTTTTTATTCCTATTTCTTTACAAGATTCTAATATCATTTATAGTTATTTAGGTAAATGTCTTATCATCCCCTCAATAATATAACCCCCTTTAAGAAAGAAAAAATGAGTTATCCATCTTTGCACCACTAATCACAACTGCAATGCTACCATAATTCGACTCCCACTCCTTATTCCAATGGCACATTAAGGTTTGCAAAGGTCTCATTAAAGCTAAATAAATAATTCAAGAAAGGTATGTGTATAAAAACATCATAAGCCTAGCCTCATGCTGAAATTCGGAAGAAATGTGCAAGTGATAGTCTACCATATAAAATCACCCATAAGTTGATGCAGCCAAAATAATCCTTTGCTGCTTACCAATGAATGAATGCATGCATGATTTCTGGAAATATTCTTATGTGCCTATTTGTATTCAGCTTTAATCATTAAATTTTCAACTAAAATCTTTTATGACAAAAGGGGTTAAACAGGATGAGATTCATTTCCTTGACAGAAAATGTAAGTCAAAATTTTCCCCAAAACTGATTTAAGAAATGTGAATCAAATAAGCAAAAAAATAACAATAACAAAAAGAAATTTTAAAAAGAGAAATGAGCTCCCTTTTGTTTCTTTGTGGTTCATATTTAAATGGTATACCATTTCATTAAAATAAAGAGCTTTACAACCATTTTCTCAGTTTGATCTTCCCCCAAAGGCATTATTCATTTTCATTATTACAAGGCAGAAAGTTAATATTCAGAAATATTTACATAACTTGCCTGAGGCTATAGAGCAAGCCATATTTTTGAAGTAGTGAAGTTTGATCTGAAATACTAGAAAACTAATACTCTAAAATATACAGACAGTATTTTCATGGCAGATTAAGTTATAATTTGCCAAAGTTCACTTCCTAATATAAATGAAAAGAAATAAGGACCTTCTAGAGATCAGGTTCTATAAATGAAAACTATGTTTTCACTCAGTAACACAGATTAAACAACTGGAGGGTGGGAAGAAGAGGGAAGAATATCTATCATTTACACTAAATTAAGAAAAAAAGTATAAAATAGTAATAAGAATCTTCCCATTTCTTAGCATATCCAAGCCAAGACAAGCTTAACTATTTTAACAATTTCTGGCATGACAGGCTATGAGGTATTCATTCTAGAAAGCACATGAATTTTGACAGGTATCAGCAATTTTACCCAGGAGTTATGATTTATCACAAGCCAGAGTTAAAGCCAATGTCAGTAATTTGGAATTAAAGGTGAATTAATCTTTCATGGTTTGTTTTCTAAATGTTTCCAAAACTTATTAAATAGCTTACATGACACCAGTACAAATGACTGATAAATCATTTTTATGAGTTTTAACATGTTTCCTATTAATTCACCCAACAAGTTTTGTCTAGAGGTAAAAGGAACAGTTGTTCAGGGGAAGCAAGTGCTTTAAAGGCCAAAGGCAGTAAATCCATCAGCTATTAGATTCTTTTTTTTTTTTTTTTTTTTTTTTTTTCTGAGGCTGGGGTTAAGTGACTTGCCCAGGATCTCACAGCTAGGAAGTCTTAAGTGTCTGAGATCAAATTTGAACTCAGGTCCTCCTGAATTCAAGGCTGGTGCTCTATCCACTGCGCCACCTAGCTGCCCCTATTAGATTCTGATTTATTATTTTTTGAGTAATATTCTAGCTAATTTATTTCACATATAATTGAGGTAAGAAAATGAAAAGGAATGAAGAGCCTTAAAAATGCAATGTATAATATATTTAAATAGCTATTTTTAAAAAAGGAATAAAAAAAGGAAAATTCCAAACCTAAAATTGATGATTATCATGTAGTTCAACTTTTAAAAAATTATAAAAACCTAATTCTTCCTTTCTTTGGTTTATAAGAATATGTAAATTTCTGAAAGAAAATCCACCTTTGTACACGTGTTTTTGAAGAAGCACACATGCTCTTACTTACTAACTGATTGATTAACTGATTTACAGGAGCATACTAAGAGCTTCTTGAACCCAGGTCCAGAACTCTACCCACTCAATCACCTAGTGGCTATAACTGATGGATGGTATCAAACAAATAGAACAGGAGCTATTAAACCAAACCTAAAGGTTCCTGCTGAATATTGTCTTACAGAACCACATACTAACATTATCTTATGTTCTATGGTATTTTTATTTATTTTATTAAATATTTTTCAATTCTATCTGGTTTGGCAGCACTGGACTGCATTCTGACACATTTATGATAGATATTGGAATCTAATGTAAATAGTAATGTATTAAAAATGCTAATAATAAAAGTTTCATTTGAGAAGTGGGAAATTTGGCTCATTAATTTCAATAGGTTTCAAAATCTATGTTGGTAAACTCTCTGAAAATCTGTACTCATATGAGTGAACAATCCACATATTCCCTCTGGGTTTCATTGGGCTCATGATTATATTTGAGACTTCATGATCACACAGATCTCTTCCATCTCTGAGATTCTTTGATCTTAAAATTTCAGAAATTATACTTTATATGGGTGAGGTTAATTGAGGTGTATGTAGGTAGGAGGGGAGACATGGCAAACATGGGGAAAGCTCCCAGGAATTCTTTAGAAAGCTTATTAATTACAGAATACTTCAGTTACTCCTTTAAATGCAAATTCCCCTAGGTAATTTTAAGTCAATCAATAAATGGTCCTTTTATATGAACAGCTTTAAATCCATAAATTCTCACCAATTAAGATGTCACAATGATTTTTTTTCCAGAAGATTTATAGAGAAAATTTGAGACTGTGTATCAAAATGAGATACTGAGGGCATAATGCACTTGAAAGATGAAAAAGGGGACAGATGAGGTGGGAAAGAGGAAAATGGAAATGAGAGGAGAGTACCTACCTTCTAATTTTGCTAAAGGATTATGATAGAAATACATGAAAGTCACTGATTTTTTTTTTGTTTTTACTTATTTCGAATGTTCATTTACAAGTTTCTTTAGACATCTGAACAATAGCTATATTGGACTTCTAAAGGTTGCGCTACAATGTTTTTTTGGCAGAGAACCTTGAAACATGTAATGTTTTGGGCCAGAACTCTGAACTCGAAACAAAGGATTCTTACAAAGTGATAACTCAGTGGAATTGATAAAGACAGTGGTTGTTTAGCATGGTGCTTAATAAACTCTCTAGTTCAGTACATGTACTTAGTACTTAATATAGTTCTACAAGATTCACACCTATGATAAGAGAGCATATAAGCTGGGCCCCAGCTGACAATAAAGGATTTGGAATTTAACATCTTGCTGCACTTGTGATGATAACTGAACTGAAAAGAAGGCTGCTCCCAGAGACCTCCAAGAAAACCAAAACCAAAGAGAACACTACAATAAAATGAACAATAATATAAACTCACCTTTATGTGAAGAAATGAATCCATAAGAATGTATGGACCCCTTGAAGGAGTCACACTGAATATTGCATCCCTTCAAGTCCTCCTGAATTGTCTTACATATAATTTATATTCTGTCAAGATAATTGAACTGAATATAATCCTCTGGAACAGGAGTGGTGAACATCCAGCCCAATGACAGCATAAGGCACTCAAAATCATTAGCTAAAGCAACCACAAGTTAGGTATCACAACCTTCCACTGCTTGAATTATATAAGTTGGTAATTTTGTATGGCCTGTGAATGATATTATAAAAATCCCAATGGCCCTTGGCAGAAAAAAAGGCTCCCCAACCCTACTCTAGAATTTTAATTCAGTTTACTAAAGATTTTACTTTTACTGCAAAATTATTAAGCACTGTGCCTACAATCATACATTAATAAAAAAGAAACAAACCTCCTTAAGTATAACACAAATGTTCTTCTGAGATGAAAGCAAAAATTGAAAGGAAAAATTATTTTAACAATTCAGTTGAATGACAAATATGTTTAACCTATATCAGATTACTTCCTGTCATAGAAAGGAGGGAAAAATGGAGGGAGAAAAATTTAGAATACACAGTTTTACAAAAATGAATGTTGAAAACTATCTTTACATGCATTTGGAAAAATAAAATACTATTAAAAAGATTCAGTTGCAATAATGAATATATCACTCAGTATCAATAGGTACTTTCTATTTTTTTTAAACAAACACTATATAAAATAAGTTTTTAAAATTATGGCTATTACACTAGGCAATTATTCAGTTACATATTTATGGCCCATATTTGTCATAACATGTTGAGCCCTCAAATTCATAAAAATGTATTTTTTGTCTTTTTGAAGGTTACTTTGTTTAACTATATGAATAGATGATGTATGTTAAGGGTTTTGTAAACCTTAAAGTACCATGTCATCTATTGAGCTTTTTGGAGATCATGATCTAATTATTGATGCTAAATTTATTGCTGAAATGAGCCTTAACAAATCTTGATCCAGTGATTTGCAAACTGTAGTTCATACATCTCTGGGGATCCCCCAAGACCTGTTCAGAGAGTTCATGCGGGCAAAACTATTTTCAAAATCATGCTAAGATTATTATTTGCCTAATAAAATATTATTCCCTTAATCACAATAATAATAATATTGTAATATTTATCAACTGTGAATGACGTAGATACTCTGATCAATAATTCAAGATAATTCCAAAGGACTCATGATGAAAAAATGCTAATAATTCTTTTCAGAGAAAGAGAGCTGATAAACTCCAAATACAAGTTGAAATATAGTTGTCTCTCTTTATTTTTCTTTCTTTTGGAGGGTTTTTGTTTTTTTTGGTGATATGGCTAATATGGAAATGTCTTAGATGATTTCATATGTATAAATGATATTATAGCTGAAGAAAGAAATGGCAAATCACTGCAGTACCTTTGTCAAGAAAATCCAAATGGGATCACAAACAATCAAACATGACTGAAATGACTTAACAACCACAAAAAAAAAAAATGATGTTATATTGCTTGCTTTCTCAGTGGGCTGGGAAAAATGGGGGAGGTAAGGAAAGAATTTGGAACTCAAACCTTTTTTTAAAGAGCATTAAAAATAAAGAAATAAAAAATATAATTTTTCAAAAGAATTTAAGTCTAAAAAGAAAACCATTCCTTTCTTTTCCAACTACCTATCTGTGTGAGGCTGGATTTTTTTCCATATGTTTCATTGAAAACAACAAATCACAACAGATTGAATGGAAGTAGATATGAGAATTCAGATGTCTCTTACTAAGCCAGATATTATAGAAATGTGCAAGACAATGTAAAACAATACTATGCTTGCATGCTAATAGCTTAAAATGGCTCTGAGACTTTGGGACACCTTTTTCTTTTTAATGTATCAGTTTTCATTTCTAAGGTAGCAATTAACAATGGATTTAACCCACATAGCTAAAAACTCTCTTGGGTCCTTTATCATTTTTAAGACTATAAAAGGATTCTGAAAGCAAAAAGAAAAGCTTGAGAAGTGCTCATCTAGTCCAGCTCCCTCACTTTGCAGATGAAGAAAGTAAAGTTACAAAAAGAGAAGGGATTTGAGTGAAGTCATACAGGTAAGAAGTAGTGAAGCCAGAATTTGAACTCAGGTCCTATCTCTCTAAAACCTATGTTCTTTCTAATATATTGTGTATACATACATGTATATGTATCCACACATCTATGTATATATATGAATATAGAGAGATATAGATATATATGTGTATACTTTTCATTTTTTTAGCCAAGTATAAAATGATAATTAGCATTTACACAGTGCCTTAAAGTTTGCAAAGTACTTTATAAAAATTTCTTGTTTTTCTTCACAATAATCCTCAAAGGTAGGCGGTATGATTACTCCCATTCTATACATGAAGAAACTGAGGAAAAGAAAAGTTAAATGACTTGCTAAGAGTTGTATAACTGTACAATATTTAAGGATGGATTTGAATTCAGTTCTTTCTGGCTCCAAATCCAGTGTTTTATGCACTGATCCAGAAACCATTTCTAAAGAATGTCATAGAAAAAAGTAATAATGTTTCAAAACCTGTAAATTATTACTGAGATTTCTACTCTTCTTATTTCCCCTAAGCATGTGGGGGAAACAATAACAACAATAACAATAACAACCCAAACTATGAACTCCATTCATTTCTCCTTAGGATAAAATAAAATTTTTATTCAAAATTAAATTAAACTCAAATGAACAATTTATAATGCATCTTGCTTACCCTGCAGTGGATGACAACTACATGCTGTGGATCACTATTTAACCAGTTCTCTTGAGTCTTACAGATGGTACACATTTTATCAAGGGGAGGAGCATGGAGGTCAGGCCAACCCACATCCATAATCTAGGAGAAAAGAAATTATATTTATTTACTTCTTCATCACTGAAGTAATAACTTTGCAACATTCATTAAACTCTGTATTATGGGTTCACTTCATATATTTATTGCCGATATGAATGAGATGAAACGTGCTTCCAATTCTAAAAGACACCATAGTGTTATATAACACCAAAAAAACCACCTTTCAAAGGCCTTCTCAATATTTCAGAAGGTGGAATGACAGTTCTAAATATGTTCTTTCAGGGCAGTTAATGATTCAGAGGCATCTAGGTATGGACACAGAGAGAGAAAAGGATGAAGGACTAGGAAGCTTTAGCTTAGGGGCTTGCCCCAAATTCCTCTGATCAAAATGAAATCTCAGTTTAAAATATCCAATTGTTCACAAATATTGTTAATTATTATTTAAAAATTAAGGAATAAAATATGAATGGGAAATAGCAAAATTATCTAAAAATAAAAGTATCCATAAAAGAAGGGAGGAATAACGGAAAACACTGAATCATAAAACATATTAGATTAGGAGAATTAGGCAAAACAGCAATTCCACATGTATGTCTGTTATGTAAATACAAAATAGCTATCTTAGATCAGAAATTGTAGTTTGAATAAAGGTAAAGATAATACCTTTGGGTTAAGCTTGGTAAGGTCATATCTCTTTTCAGAGAGATTTATCACCTGTAATGTGAAAAAACAAACAAATACTAAGATATTATAAAAGCCATCACTTTCAGAAATAGGAAAAACAGAATTAAATTAGTTATCATCTATAAGATTTTGTTAGACTTTAGCGGTTTTTCATGTGGTTAAAAGGACAAGTAGAGTGATTTCTTTGAACTAGGTAAGAAAGCAATTAGGTGGTATAGTGGATAAAGCACTAGGCTTAAAGTCAGTGAGTTCAAATTCAACCTCAGACACTTAATGTGCTACACTGGGAAAGTCACTTAAACTGCCTGTTTCCTCATCTGTTAAATGAGGATCATTACAATAAATGCCCCAGGATGGTTATAAGATCAAATGAGATATTTGTAAAGCACTTAGCACTTAATACAGACTAGGTACTTGATAAATATTTGCTTCTTTCCTTTCTCCCTTCACTCTTCCCTTTTAGGCCTTCTCTGTAATTTAAACTCTTAAGGAGTTGCCAAAACCTCTAGGTACTCATTATTGTACTTCAAATATAAAAGGATAAATAGGGAAAATAAAGATTATGAAAAATGCTATCTTGAAAGGGATAAACAGTCCTCTAAAAAATAAGTGTTTACTCCTAAAAAGGAAGCAGCAGGATACACTGAAATGAACATTGGATTTATAGCCTATCTCCAATTGTACCATTTCACTCTGATACAGCTTCAGAGTTCAATACATTTAATAGTAAAGATTACCTTAGTAGTTACCTAGTATGAGTCTTTTTTAAAAAAATAACTAAAGATTAGGTAATTAAGGCTTAAAGAGATAATGACTTGACCATGGTTACACAGGGAATAAATGAAAAAGCTGAGAGTTGACTGCAGTTTTTCTGACTCCAATCCAGCACTTTCCTCATTGTGTTACTTGAACCTCCCTCCAAATCATGGGTTAAGAATGTAGTATTTTAATCTATGCTTTATTCTTTCATTAGGTCCTCTCTTCCTTCAAATGTTAATCTATCACCCAATTTTACTCTCACTTTGCATTTCTATGTTCCCAATTTCTTCTGATTCCTAACCCAACATTTACTACCACCACCACCACCACTATTACTACTTACTACTTACTACTACTACTACTACTACTACTACTACTACTACTACTACTACTACTACTACTACTACTACTACTATTACTACTACTACTACTACTACTACTTCTACTGTAACTAGTGTTCCTACAGAACTTTAAGCATTTTACATGTTCTATTTCATATGGTTCTCATAATGATCCTGTTAATTAGGAGCCAGTGTTATACCCATTTTAGAGAGGAGATACCTAAAACTGAGAGAATTTAGAAAATTGCCTAAAGTCACAAATGTAGCAGGGATATGATATAAGAATTGAATAATTGAATCCAGGTATATTATATCACCCAACTACTCAGCACAAGTGGGGACCAAAATGCTCATATTTTAGCTATATTAAAAAAAAAAAACCCTCTTTATTCAACTTTATCATTACCATACCAAAACCAAATTTGCTCAAACTCATTTCAAATTACTATCACTTTTCACTTCTTCCCTGTTACTACCAAAGTTCATATAAAAGCTTTCTATAATTGTCATGTCCACTTATTGTTATAGAACTTAACTCACGTGAGAGTTCCCTAAAGTAGTTTTTTGGAAGATTCTCCTTTTTGGCATAATTTGCAATTTATAATCAAATTTCATATTGCAGAGTCTTCCATCTTCCCTTCTGAAACAATGGGATCCTAACACCGATTTTCTAAAACTCTTGAGAAATGTCCTTTTTTTTCTCTTGGTATTACAAGATCATAACCTTTTAGATAGAAAAAGGGCCTTGAGGATTATCTATTTCTTCCCCTTTTACAGATGGAGCAATTGAGGCTCATAGAATTTAATTACATGTCCAAATTCACATAAAAACTAAATAGCAAAAATGGAATTGGAATGTCTTCTGATTTGCCATACAGTTACACTACATGACTGACTGAGCAGGTTAGTGGAAAATATAAAATACAAATATATAAAATTATGGCATTTAGAACATAAAGAAACACTTGTAGAAATTGCCAACAAAAAAAATCCAATAGCAAATTTGAATGTAATTATTAATCAGAGTAGCAACCAACTGAAATTCAATGGCAATGAACTTTCAATTATAATAACTAAGGATATTCACTGACACAGCTCCAGGACTACAAACTCTTCTAACAGGTTCCATTTCATTTTATACAGTCACTAAAGTTTAATGAGTACAACAGATGGCATGTGATGTAGCAAAATGGACTGCATTATATACCTGTTAAATAGATCAATTAAGAAATTGGTCTAATAGTGAGAAATGAATGGAAAGAAGATATTCATACCCATTCGACTAGATTTTTATGCGATAATGACAAAAGATAGGTTTAGAATTGAGAATATCAGCCTTTCTCTTTCAAATGACAGATTTTAACATAGTACATTATATTCTGTCACAAAAGCAAAAAGAATAAAAAAATATTATTTTTTTTGTATTGCCTATATTCCTATTCCTAGAACATCTTAAAAGTATGAAAACAAATTTGAATTCCTAATCACTATTATATGTATGATTTTCTTACACCAGAATATTGCATACAATGGCCATATATGCTTTTCACTATGATCTTGCTAAATAGGTCCTATTATTATATTACCCATTTTAGAGAGGAGGAAATTAAAAATTGCCCAAAGTTTTGGTTATTCTATCAGTTATTGTTGCTTAACTATTTGAGGAAATATCTATTTTTATTTGTTAAAAGGGAGAACTCAATGTCTTCATTCTACTTACCCCTACCTTCACCCCACAGGTATAATCAAAAACTGACTTTGCTATAAGACAAATGGCAGTATTTTTAAAATTCTTACAAGCAAGTCTTCATAGTATTTACTAAAGCAAACAGTGCGGACTCTTACCAGGTAGTTATCTCCATGTTTGGATTTTAGCATTCGGGTTACATCTTGCAAGTTATGTAGATAAGTTTCCTCAGAACAACTAGCTGGGAAGGAGACAGCAATGATCCGCTCGGTGATGTAGGTGAGATCGAGTTCATAGCCCTCCTCCATGATATGACCCAATATGGCACTCCTATGAAAGATTGGAAGATTCAAAAGTAGGCACAGAAAAAGGGAATTAGACAAAGGTATGAAGAAGGGATAAGAAGAAGGGGGGGAAAGAGAAAAATGAATGATACCCATTTTCAGCAAAATTCATATATATTTATTCTTGAAAGATGACAAAATTCAAATAATAATTTTTAAGCTTAACTCACTATCAGCTGATCAGCATTTTATTTCAATTAAATATCAATTATGAAAGATTGAATTTCAAGGATAAAACTTGTATTTAGTTTTAACTTGTGACTTTCTTTCATTTACCAATTCTTTCTCTCTTCATTCTGACTGCTCCCATACTAATCTCATCACTCAGAGCCTAAACCACATGTGAACAGCCTCACAGTAAAGATCAAAACCCTGACATCCAAAGCCATTAGGTAATTTGCTCTAGACAGAACCAGTAAAGAAGAGTTGACATTTTAACCTTATTTTCATTCTCCAAGTTCTTTGTTTCTCTGACTATATGAAACTATCTCTAAAAACTTAATTCAGATGTGTTGGTTTTGTTATTTTTTTTTCTCCCGAAGTCCTATTATTTAGTCAAACTGCATTCTCTTGCCAAGATATTCTGGATTTTTGTGCTCTGGACTTCTTAAAGATAGGACTTTTAAGGTATAATAATTATATCTGGAAAAAGTAAGTAAAATTATGCCATACAGAGAGATAAGATGATCACTTTCCTGTAGATTTAATGTTGGCTGGAGGCACAGACACACAAAATAATTGTTGAAAGGAACACTTACTGAGAAAATTTATCACAGCAGAATGAAGAACTTTTGGAAAAACTGTCAGATGCCTGAGGGGAAGAAAACAAATTGTTAATCATTTTAAATTTTCTTTGGGGTAATAAACCACACACATCAATATATATCACAGAAAGCTAAATAAAGCAAAACCAACATTTTGTAAAATATGCTGTGTCAAAATTTAGACCTATGCTTTTATCAATTTGAAATACATTCACAGCATCCTTTTATGCTTGTGCTCTGGAAATATGTTTGGAAGCTTTTTGATAGAGGAAACATAATAGACTTGTGCTGGTTCTAATATAAGATAGATAAGTATATGAGTGAAAAGTAAACAAATATATTTCAGAAGCTTCTAGCCATTCACCAGGGCACTAGAGTTTGCTCAGGTATGGTAATCTTGCCATCTACCCTGCTGTTACTGTTCTCCTTCTTCTTGACAAGAACAGTGATTTTCTACATCATTTTTTCAACCATTCCATTTTATCCTATCCCACTTCAGATCTTGGAATAATAATCACAACTACTGTCCTATGGCTACACATGTCATCTCTGATTATTTGTGGAGACAATGACACTTGTTTCTTAATGTTAGAGATGAAACACAATGCTTGGTACATCTCAGATACATAGCAAATGACTATTGACAGATGGTTTCCCCTCTAACCGTGAGTACTTCTTCATGAGCAGGTCAACCACTAAATTATGAATATTTTGGCCAAAGAATCCTTGAAACTAATTTTTAAAATATTTAAAAATTTTAAAAAATTAAATTTTTAAAATGTATAGTAAGTAGTCATGAATAATAGTAGGGAAGCAGATTTTAGAAAAAAAAATCCTCAGTTAATGGAAATCACAATAACCATGAAAATCCTTTGTTAATTTAAGATTTTTAGATTAAAATAAGGAGGCACTAATCAATTCTTGGTTTTATATATGGCTGCTACTTTTCTTTTTCTTCAGCTGAGGAAATGCCAAATGAAGAAAAACATTGACAGAAACTGTTATTCTATTTTATGTACACAAACCACTCATAATCTGTTTATAACTCTTTCATTCTTCCCATCAGGTGTTTAAAGCTTTTTCTTTTTTACTTCTTCAATAGTATTCAATTTTTCCTATTACATCTAAAGATTGTTTTCAACAATCATTTTTTGTAAGATTTTGAGTTCAATACTTTTTCTCCCTCCCTTCCTTGTTTCCCTCTTCTCTAAGACAGCAAACAATCTGTTATAGGTTATATGTATGGAATCATTTTCAACATATTTCTATATTATTCATGCTGTGAAAGAAAAATCAGAACAAAAGGGAAAAATCACAAGAAAGAAAAGGAAAAAAAAAGTGAAAAGAGTATGGTTCAATCCACATTCAATCTCCATACTTCTTTCACCGGATGGGGATGACATTTTCCATCCCAAGTTTAGAACTTTTTCTGAGAGGCCTGCTGTTTCCTAGATTATCTACAACAAAATAATCAATTATGATTTCAGGGTCTCTTCTTGGTACATCACCCTATCCTTCATCAGTCTAGTGAACCATTTTCCCACTTGTCAAGTGCCCAATGTTCATTTCCTTATCAAAGCATTCTAGTTATTTATAGTTGCTTGCTTTTCTATGCTACTAGGCCTGTAATTGTGCTGCATACATTACTCCTACACCCAGAAATCATTAGATCAGTAAGTGTTCTTTTTGAGTTATTATGCTCAAAAAAACTCAAACTACCTAGTGGCAAATGTCCATTATGAGACTTAGCACTTAGCTTCAGGAAAGCCGACACCTGCCTCTAACTAAAACTTTTGAAGGAACTACCAAATCTTGTCATGTTTTCACAAAGCCTTCAAAATTCTGGATTACCTTCATTGCCTCCAACTACTTCTGGAGATAATTATAAATGTTATTGGTTGCCTCTCCAAGAGGAACTTGTACTATTCTAAGCTGTATCTTTAATTTTCAATTAATTTTTTAAGTGTTATAGTTGAATAATAGTAATTTGAAGGATCATAGAGTTAAAAAGAATTTATTTTCTGAATCTCAGAAATCAAGCTGCTACCATCTTCCTATGCTATACTCTAATAAGCCCAAAGTATCTACAACCAGAATACTTTTCTGGAAAAAAGAATTGAAACAATAAGTTCTCAGAGTTAATTCATCATTTCATCTATCACTTATTGTAGTCATTTTTGCTCCTCTCAAAAGTATGGAAGATATAATGAATAAATAGCACAGAGCTTATTTTCATAAATGTCAATAGCACATATAAGATATATAAGGATGTCATATAAAAAGGAATTTATACTTTATTCCTCCCAGGTGTTGGGCTGAATAAAATGAACTTAGATATAAATTATGAGGTAGTGTAAAAGCAGTGATAAATAAAATTAATGACCTAATTACACATTTATTCACTATACATCAAGGTTGATAAGGAAAAAAATTTCCATTAAGAAATAGCTCCCATATTTTTTTAAGGGTTATGAAAAGATTCTGAATAGCTAGATGGTACAATAGATAGAATGCTGGCTCTAGAGTCAGGAAGACCTGAATTCAAATTCAGCCTCAAACACTTAACTAGCTAGATGACCCTGATTATTATCACTTAATCTTGTTTCCCTCAATTTCCTCATCTGTAAAATAAGCTGGAGGTAGAAATGGCAAACCATTTCAAAGTCTTTTGCCAAGAAAACTCCAAATAGAGTCAAAAAAGGCCTGATATGACTAAAAAAACCCAACTAAACACTAAAATACGCACATTAGCCATTTTAATTTTCATACTGCTCTTAATAAAAGTTAAGACTATTTCTTCTATCGCTGAGAATCATGAAAGAAAGAAAGAAAAAAAGGAAGGAAAGGAAAGGGGAAAGGAAAGGAAAGGGGAAAGGAAAGGAAAGGGGAAAGGAAAGGAAAGGGGAAAGGAAAGGAAAGGGGAAAGGAAAGGAAAGGGGAAAGGAAAGGAAAGGGGAAAGGAAAGGAAAGGGGAAAGGAAAGGAAAGGGGAAAGGAAAGGAAAGGGGAAAGGAAAGGAAAAACTACCAAGTAACTTAACTTTTGGAGGAATAAGGAAAAGAAAACATAAAATGCTTCATTCATCAGATTTTTAAATTAAAAGAAGAGAACTTAATATTCAAGATAGTCTTCATTTATGTGTCATGGCTATTTTAGAGATGAACTGGAAGTGGAAGAAAAAGACAGATATTTTTTTCTTTTTTTAAGAATCAAGAAATGTAAGGAAAAAAGCTGAAAGAAAATATCTATATAAACATAAAGCAATGGTGTAAATCCTAGAAATATTTTTAAATTCCTCTTAACCCTGACATTTTTAAAGTTCTTAAAAACTATCTTTAGTTAAGGAACCTAGGTAAAAAAAAGTAGATAAACCACAAGACTTACTGAGTTAGTAAGATCTGAATTCACATTTTGTCTCAGACATGTACTACTTATGTAACCACAGGCAGATCACTTTAGCTCTCTGTGTCTAAGAGAAAAAGCATCCTTAAAATCAAAGTTGCTTAATAATGGAAGAAACTTTCACACAAAGTAGTTCTTTCAAGTCTTTGTTATACAACATGGAACTTTGAGACCTCAAACAATTATTAGCATTTTACCAAGTTTCATGCCAATTTTTATTCTTAAGCCCTAGGAAGAAGTATGAAACAAACAATAGTTGATGATGGTTCATTATCACAATGACAAAGATAAATTAAGTCATAAATATATGAGTAGCTCATTTTGTTACATGACTGGTATGGTAAATGAAGTGTCTCTGCTAAATTTAAGCTTCTAACATCTGGCCTTACTTAGTTATGTAAATGACCAATGCTATTTCTAAAATGAATCCCAAGACTAAGACTTTAGTATGGTTCCAATTTTTTGTACTTGGATGAGTATTTTGAAGAGAGGGAAATCAATTGGTTTTCCCCCCTTTGTTCCTTAACCTTAAATTAGGTGTCTCTTGATTGTGTCACATGTGAAACAAGAGCCTGCCACTGAACGATAATTGGTAAATAGAGAACATATACCAGATACCTGTGTATCTTGAGTATACTTGAAAAGGAAATTAAAGCTCCACATGCATGTCTTCCATCACCTTATTAACAGTATCAGCTCACTTCTCTCCTTCAACAGAATTTCTACTAACTTTTGTCAGTGATAAATACATTCTGGATGAAATCAGGAAACAAGACTTCCTATACCATCAAGATAACTGCAAGGTATAGGAAAGAGAACTTCTTCCAAGCAGTAAAATACAGTCTCATTATACAATTAGATCAGCTGAGTTAATTTTGTAAGTGCCAGGGGCCAGAAAGCATAAATACGCAATGGTTATCAGAGGACTTGAGAAAATAGAGTGTTTTTCTTTCCTCCAGTCTCTCCATAGAAAAAAATAGTGATAGGAATACTCAAATCATTTGTGAACTGATTCTGGCCACCATCTCAGCAATGCTTTTTAGCAGAAACTCTGTGTTTTTACAGGCACAAATTATACCATGTGATTTGGGGAAATGTCATCTATAGTGTTTTAGGGTACTTTTCCAATCTGACATTGTGTGCATGTCTTTAAAGTTTTAAAATACATTCTTTCCTAAGGAGCATAAGAAAAAGAGCCCCTCTCTAAGATCAAAAAAGTGAGAGTCTCAAAAGAGGAATTCTACTAGCTTCTGTCTTCTGAGGGGTAATAGAAAGAAAAGAGGGAAATGGCTGGGGTGGACTGATCTTGATAGGACTAGCAACAGACAGGATGAACTTGACCAAGAAAATTGTTTTGTTCCATATCAGAACTAGTACCAAACTGGATGTATTAAGTTCCTCTCTTGGAACATGGCTGAGAGGTGCTGCATCTACTTTTAAAGAATAATAACTCAGAAAGAGGAAATATCTTTACAAATTCCATCTCTAAATATAGAACAACTCAATTTATCTAGGTCATTGTGAAAATTAACTATCATCACTGAATTTAGAATCATATTGGAATTCCTTGTTTTTTTCCTGGCTACCTACTTGGAAAGAATACCAAGGCACTTAGAATAGCCTATAGAATGCAAGGGAAGAAATCTATAACCTATAATAATTTTTTTTCTCCTACAGGTTAACACTGTATCAATTTCTAAGAACTGGATTATCATCACCCAGGTTCCATTTTAAGATTAGTTGTACATAGCATACAGAAAAGTGACAAAAGGTAAACTATGGAAGTGAGGGAGGAGGATATATTCTGAATTCAGGTATGAAATGATGCAGCTAAAGTCAACTCTTTGACTCTCTCCTCTCAAAGCTCATCAAAACACACATACTTTTTCTAGAGGGTTTAGTTATTTTGCATTCTTTATAACACGGTATTGCCTTGAGTATAATTTTCATTGGCAAAGGAGAAAATGATCATTTAACCATTAGAGAGAAGGTTGTCTAGGAGACCAATATCATGAGTTTTAAGTTTATACATAAATAGTTAATCATCACGGAAAAGCTTTTAGCTGACCAACCCAGAGAATTAAATTCCAATTCTAATTATGAAATGTGCACACAGTCTGTGATATTGTGGATTTGGGGAAAGATTTGCTAATCTTTTAATTAAGGAATTTAAAAGTAACTATGTTTTAGCTCCCTCATTATGAAAACAAAGAAACTGAAGGCCACAGAGATAAATTAACTTTCCCAAATTATGGAAGGAAAATAATTAGGATTTGAACTCATCCTCCCAACTAAGATCCCACATTCTTTCCATTGCACTGTTTTGTTCATTAGGATACTTCTCATGGCATTCTCCAAAACAAAAAAGATAGAAGGGAAAAATAAAAGTTCTATGACATAATCAATCTATTTAATTACCAAAACTAAAATGCACTAAATGCTAAGAAGGCTAAGGACAGCACAAAGATTTGCCACATGTTTATATATATATATTGATGACAAAAAGGAAGACTGGCACAGGGACATAATCAGTACTTGTGGAGGATAGTATAATAATGCAAGACAGAAGAGGGAAGATAGAGTTACTCTGATCTTATTTTTCTTATGCTTTCTCTGCAAAGGAGAATATTTTTTGGTCTATAAAAGGCAATAAATTTGGTTACTAGAAAAGTGAAATGTATGTATGCATGCATGTATATATGTATAATATAAGGGAATAAAGAAAGTACCTAACTGTCTTTCATGAATTAAAGTTACCAGGCCCAGATAAGTGACATCTTAAGGGAACCATAGTCACTGTTCTTTGACAACCCAAAGAAAAAATATCCAGCATATTGAAGAAAAGTCTAAATAAAGACTAATATGCTATTCATTGACCAAGACTGAAAGATTTTTTTGATCTTATTAGAAAACTTGCCACATAAATTCTATGAAATGAAACTGACCTTAATTTCAATAATCATCGTAGTCTTTCCTGCATTCTTTCTTCATTCAAAATTTCAAATAGTTAATAATTAATCTACATAGGAGAAATGTAAGCTCTAAATAGAATGACTGCACAGCAGAATCTAAAGTTTTTATTTGCAAGCACAATATAGTCCTTTGAGCAGAGATTATAACTTAGATATCATTATAGTAATTCCACTGAACATTTTAATCATAAAATCTGATTTGGTGGAAAAAAAATTTCTAATAACAATCTGTAAAAATTACACAATTAGTTGAACCTTAAAGCAAGTCTTATTAAACCCTTTTAAAGATAAATTGTAATTACATAATGTTAGCAGTCAAGATTTAATGCTATCCATTCACCACAGAAAAAACAAGATAAAATAGTACACTCCACCATTACCTGAAGAGAGGCCCATTTCCCCTTTCAGTTTGTGTGCCTACTGTTAAATATCTTATTATTAGCAGCAAAAAGTCATTAACTTTAAGTCAATTATTCCTCTCATAGGAATATGCTACTATATTTATTTGGAGGAAAAAAAAAAGGTGAATTTTTAAAAAAGTCAGCAAGGACATTATTGTAATATTTATGACACATAGTACAAAAGATAAGGTGAATTATTTTTAAAATCAACATTTTTACTTATTTGGGATTTTAAAAACTCAACACACCATATTTTTTTGTTTAGTGGTTTGCTTTTTATTTTAAAAAATGTTTTTACACTACCATTTCATGGTCCAAAAATTCAAAAAAGTAAGTAAGAGATGGAAACTGAAAGGATGACATAGTTTTGATGATAAAATTTAAAACTGCAAAGTAATTTAAAGATTATTTCAATTCATTTAAATGATGAGAACCCACAGGCTCTCCAGAGAGTAACTTTTAACTTTTTTTTTTTTTTTTTTTTAACTCCAGAGAGTAACAAGTAACTTTTTTAAAGTTATACAAGTAATAAGTAGCAAACCCAGATTCAAGTCTAGTTCCCCTGGGGCAAGTTCATTCATCATTTACTAGAAAGAGAGCTGGATTTATATTTAGAGAATTGAATTTTGAGTGTTAAGTTGATGCTGGTCTGGGAATCTTTTCAACTTTGGATGAAAACTAAAGTTGTCAACAGAGATTTTCTCAGATCAATTCATTTTACCTCTACTTTGTTGTATACTACCATTCCTCTCATTGTTCTTCTCTCTCTGAAGGGATAAAGAGTAAAAAATAGTGAGAGAAAGGGAGGAAGAATCTTAGTAAAAGGAGATTTATTTCCCTTCCTATTTATTCTGCTATTACTATGAGTAACAGTTCCTTATTGCAGAGGGCTAGCAAGCTTAGTTAAGGTGAGAAGTTCCTTATCACTATACTCACAGGCATAGTAGGGGCTTTCAAGGGTTAAGTATTGCAAACAGAACTAAGTAATAGATCCAATGGGCTGAAGATAGCAAGCTTCCAGGGAAACTTATCTCAAGGACACTTTGGGGAGGAATTGAACTTGGTCAGGTGCCAAGTAGAATGAGAGAGACAAGATAAAGAAGTAAAGAGTAAATGTACAAGTGTAGTTAAGTGTGATTGAAACTGAAAAACCTTCTAATATGGAAGACTAGCATTCTCAAAAGAAATAACAATTAAATATACAAAGAAGAAAAGACAAGAGGAAAAGAAGTATACTTATAAGCAGGTAAAAATAAACAGATAAAATATGCACTGAATCCTGATATCCTAAAATACTCAAGTTACTCTATATTTTGGGGGAGCCATCCTGGCTTGGAAAGGAGACCAAACCATAGAATCCAAGCAAAGGCATTTGAATTTGTTGTAGTGTAAGAAGTAGGCTTTTCAATAATGCCTGCAGTTGATGCTTAATAAAAGTTTGTTGAATTATATTGAATTCTTACTGACTCAGAGGAGAATTTGGGAGAGGAAAAAAATATGTTAAGCTTCAGTTTTGAATGAAAATTTGCTTTTCTCTGAGAGCCATAATGGAATAGTACTACTCCAGATCAGAAAAGAAAAGGAAGCTTTGTTGAAATATGCGTTGGAAACATTTGTTGGTGGGTAAAGAAAATGAATAATTTAAAACTCGTTCAGAGGAAAGAAGAGAAAACATTCTAGATTTCCTTCAAGGTAAATGAATATCTTTAAATTTTTTCCTGGATTTTCAGAGATTTCTTAAAATTCCAGTTTCTATTTGTGAAGGAGATTTCTTAAAAATGTCTCTTGCTCTTTATTCTTCTATGTCATGTGAAATAAATTTATCCCAAAAATATCAGTGATGCTTGAGATGCATAGGTAGAAAACCATAATGAACTTGAGCAGCAGAGGGCAGTCTTGCCTTTGGAGTGGGGTCCTTGACAAATATCTTGGCAAAGACGTTTCAATTCATCTCTTGGCCTGAGTGAAAGCTAGTATTTGGAGTAATCTAGATTTTTTGTATTAAAATCTGGGCAACAATACAACTTGCTCCCCATTTCTCTTTGTATTTTACACTAACCCTTGCCCAGTATATACTTTAATCTCATTCCAGCCCCTCAAGCCTATTCATTGTTCCTGGATTTTGCCAGCCATAGTCTATCTTTATTAACCTCTCAAGGAGTAAACTTCTGCTTCTTTCTTTCTGTTTATGGTCGTCTTCTTTATTTGTGGCAGAAAAAAAAATTGTCTACTCTCTCCCATTCTTTACCCTGCTTCTCAATGACTCGTGTTTTTTTTTTTTTTTCCCATTAGCCTAACATTTGATTCCTAAAGTTTTTACAAAGAATTTATCTATTTGTCTTGCATTATAAATGATGTCATTTTTACTTTTTTTTCCTTTGTCCATTTTTCTATCCCCAGGTTCTACTTCTTACATGAACTGTGAATGAATCAAAGTAAAATGGGGAGAGATGAGTCGAGAAGAGAGTGGATCAGGCTTATTTGGGAAGGGATGAGCTGAATGTCAAAATCTCTTCCCAGTTTTAACCACCTGAATTTATCAGTCTGTCTGTCTGTCTGTCTGTCTCTCCCTCTTTTTTCCTAGCCTCTCTTTATCCCTCTCTCCTTACTGGATAACACCAAATGTGTTTGAGTACTGTGAAATAATTCAATCATTATATCAACAAGTACTTCCTGACTGTAAAGATACTGTACCAAATGCTGTGGATATTATAATTCATTGGTATTTGTTCAGGGTTCCCCATTTCTATCAATGATTACCACTATGCTCTGAGTCACTTAACTAGAGTCTTCTTTCAAAAGCACTATGTGATGCAAAAACAAGAAATAAAAATCACCAAGTTTATGGAGAAAACGAGGTTAGAGGAATAATGCTCAAAAATGTTGTCAGTTACTAAAAAAATAAAAAAGGAAAAATAAGAAAGCAATAAAAATGGTAGCAGTTTTATACCTGTTAAATGGTTAATACATAAACAATATAATATAATATAATTCAGATCTTCCTGACTCCAAACCCAACACCATATGCAGTTTGCTATCAGCTAATTATAAAGTAATGGAGTTTTCTGAATTCTTACTATTTCTTCCCTTTTGAAATTACCAAAAAAAAAAAAAAAAAGGCAACTAGAAATTTATACTTATGCTAAAATATTCCTTAATATATTAGTTGTATTAAAATGAATCCTCATTTTTTCACAAGTGTTACAGCAGAATTGACTATGCATGAAATCTCCTAATTAATCTCATTGGATGCTGAAGGCCCAGCCTTATTACCACTATTAAGTGTCCATAACCTCACCACACCTTATCACTCTCTACTCAGCAACCCAGAACTCCCTCCTACCTATCTAATCAATTTCAAATAACTTAGTATAGAATTCAAAACTTTTGCTAAATTGGCCCCATTTCACCCATCTAAACTTATGTTATGCTATCATTGTCAATTGAGCTTTCTCCTACATATCTGTTTGTTCCTCTTCTCCATGTCTCTGATTTACTGTTCCCTATGGATTCCACCTTTATTCATTTTTATCCAAAAGTTTCCCTTAGGGCTCAGCTCAAAACCTAGCTCCTCCCTTAATACTCTAACTTAGAATTAGTTCTCCTTTTTTCTGATCTTCTGTAATGTGTACTATACATATCACATATTTTAATTCTTAATGATATTGTTTTATTTTATTTACTTATTGTATATCTGTCATATGTCCCCTGTGACCTTGTAAATTGACTTTTTTATTCCTACTTCATTCTAGGGACATAGTAGATGATCATTCATTAAACAAACATTTACTATGTCTGTTACATATATCTCATGGCACTATGCACTAAGAAAGAATATTTAGAAAAGCGAGACTCAATGTCTTCATCAAATTTATAGTCACAGATTTCTATCACACAGCACTCCATGATAAGTACATTGAAAAGTTATAAATGCAAAATGCTTGATGAAGTAAGGGAGAAGAGATTATTTTATTGGAATGGAAGAAAAATGGAAAGAGAATGGCTTCAGAGAGGAAAAAAATACCTGAGATGGGCTTTAAAAGACAGATAGAAATTCCAGGATTATTTGTTAAATTGAACTGAACAGCTTTGGTGAATTATTGAATTGAGAAAGCAGAAAAGTGTCAAACTTCCCCTGGAAAATTCTAACTTTAAACAGTAAGGACTCCTACCTTGGAGCAGCAAGTCTACCTGGTAGTCTAAAATGATGAATCTAAAGCTTGCTCATTTTTACTTCTCCCTTAATTTATATATCTTGAAAGGTTAGGTTTAAAATCTAAGACTGGAAAATAAGTATTTAAAAAAAGCAACAAGTTAACAATTAAAATTCAAGTATGAATAATCTGCCTGAAGCAGGCACAGTTTTTATATTTAGAATTGGCTAGCTTTTCTCATATGTAGTCTATCTGTCACACATTCAGTCAAGAACTAACTGTATGGCCCAGATGTCAGTCTCTGGATCAAGTAATCTGAAAGGGGAGTTTCAAGAACAAATTGTTTATGTAAGAATATTAGCCACCCAAGGACTAACAAAAAAGATGTCACTCTGAATTCTTTTGGGATACTTAACACCAATTAAATATTAAGGAGAGGAAAATTAAAAATGTTTCCTATAGTAGAAGGTAAAGAATGTAGATGTATATTATCTCAAAAGGTTATGGTGAAATTCAAATGTAATAATAAATGTAAAAATCCAATTTGCAACCTTTAAATTATAACTAGCAAGTATTATTGTTGTTATAATAATAATAATTATCATCATTAGAAAGGTAGGGGGAAAAAAAGGTTAAGTTATACTCTGTGGTACAATGGAAAGAATGACTACCGTTTACTCTAAAAGCAAAAAAGCCAGATTTAAATACAGGCTCTAACAATGCTGCCTATGTGACTTTGGAAAAGTCACTTTATCTTTGTATTTTAATTTCATCAGCTATAAAATTAAGCTGACATCTAAGGTTCTTTCCAACTAAAAACCTATGATATCATCAGCTGGACTTATATAGTGATTTGAAGGCTTCTAAAATATGCATACGTATGTACACACACACATACATATATATATATATATATACATATATATATATATATATACTGATATATATATATATATATATATATATATATATACTGATATAAATATACATGCATTCAAAGATAAAGAGAGATACAATCTCATTTGAACTTTAAGTCAAGCTTGTGAGCACAATATCCTCTAAACAGTAAGTACTTCCTGATTTCTTTTTGATTAAGTGAATGGATCTCACCCAATCAAATTCCAATATATGTTTAAATGACAATAATGTTATGTTTCTCAGTGAGTATCCTAGAATCATAGAATTTTTTTTTTACATATTCTAGTGCTCTCATACAAAGTTTTGATAGGAAGAGGGAAAAGGTCATATACAAAATTTATCTTTAGTCCCAATAGCATCCTTTTAGGCAATATTCAAGAAAATCACAAACTTAGAATAAAGAGGAGACTAAACGTAAGAAACAGGCCAAAGAAAAGATGAAAACTTATTTCCCTCACTATTAATTTTATTATTGTTAAACCAGGTGGAAACGATTATGGTATTTGCCATGTAAAACATTAGAATACTAGCAAATAGCATTAAATTAGGTTCAGTAATCACATTTAAATTTCTATTTTATAATTTTGTTTGATGTTTATTCATTTCTAAAAATCACTCTGAATAATGAATCAATTCTATGGCAGAAAAGTTAATTACTCAAGTTTACCTCTATATCTTCTAGGTAAAACCCAATCTATTTCTAAGACTTAGCTTAAAAAAAAAACACAACTGTTAATATGTAAAAAAGAATAAATAAAAAGACTAAAAATTATCAATTACAATAAATTCTGTCACAACAACAACAAAAACCTCTGCTTAACAAATTAATTTCAGTTTCTAAACAAAGAACTAAAGAGTAGATAGGATTCCAATCCTTGCCCTCCACCCCCCCCAAAAAAAAATCCAGAATATTTGGGCAGCTCCTTGGATTTGACCTAAAGTAGTACTAAACAGATATTACAAAAATGTGATGTTGTAATCAGATGAACATATTACTGATTCTATAATTCACACTAGCATAACAGATTTGAAACAGAATCAAAATATTTTGCAATATAATTTTGCAACAACTTCCATCCTCCTCTTTCACCCCCTCTTTTAGTCCTTTAAAACACACAAGAAATAGCTCTATGGATATTATAGATTTCAGCCAAGCTGAGTTTAAAAAGGAGTATTAAAAATAAAACACTAATAAATAAAGCATACTGAATAGTGATATATTTGTGATAATATATATATAATATAATAGGGATAATTCCTAAAATATCATTAACACACAAACATGTGGCTATTGTGAAAAGATAGTCTATTATATTCAAAATATGAATAATTCCTTCAGTTATATTAAATAAACTAAGTAGAGCCATGTGCTCAACTACTCAACTTGTAAGCAATCTTGGGCAAGTCACTTAACTTGTTGGAAGAAGTTGGACTTGACTATGTCTGAGTGCTGCCCATATCACTAAAATATAATTATTTGGTTATGGAATCCAATGGAAACCAGAGATAATCAATACCTCAGCAATAAAAATGAAAGTGATGAAATATAGGATAGTAAGATTTATTACTTTTTAGCTACTTGTATTAAAACTAGCCTATATGTAAACAGATATTATATATATGCATGTATATGTTTTTGCATGTAAAAGCTTGAAAAAAATGATTCCTCTAAAAACAAAGAATTCACTTGAATATTCTGCTACTACTTAGTATAAATTTTAATACTAAATATTTTAGGAAACAACACATCTAATAACAGAATAGAAAGAGCCAAAGTCCATATTTAAATAAGAGTTGAGTCACTAGAAATTGTGTTTTATCAAGATTTTATATATGTCAACATACTCTTCTAAACTAATACTTTTGGTTTCAGAGTTCTAATTAAAATTAAGGGATGTATGTGTATGTGTGTGTGTATATACACATATATATGGAAATATATAGACATACTAATACATACATTTATAATACATATATAATGCATATACATACATATATACTTATATAATTTTTAGATATACAAAGCCAATTATCCACCTAGTAGTTCCTTTATCTTAATATCTTGTGATGCTTTTGTTAAATTTAATCCCAAATAATGGACACAGAAGTTAATTTGATATTTGCAATAAAGAAAATAAGATTTAAAGAATGTTTTTGACTCATAACATTTTCTATAGTTTTTTTTAATTGAATTAAGTTTCAATGTAATTACCTTGAGATGTGTTATTTATTTTTAAATAGATTAAGAGAAACTTGGGAAAATATGCATGAATTGATGTAAAGTGAGTCTCTTCCTAGAGTCATCAATTTCAGTAAACCATGCATTATTGTTATGACTTTTCAAATTTTCTGTGAGAAAATTAATGGCTGAAAGGAGCTAACCTTTCAGTAGATAACAATTCAAGGACTTTATTTCACTTTTAACAACTATATCTCAACCAAAAGCTTTCAGAATTACCTGGCTCTGTCTAGTTCATCAGTATGATCACTCATATTCATTCATGTATATTCCTTACAAATTCTCCTTTATTTTATTATTGTCATCTTTTCCCTCTGGCATCTGATAAATCTACATACATGATAATGAAGAAGAGAGAGAAAGCAGGAGAACAAAAGACAAGATTCTGATGAAGGAGTGAAATGTGCTTCAAGAAAATGAAGATATTAGAACTATTTCTTTTTTTTTTCTAAAATGCAAAGCTATTGTCAAAATTACAGGAAAATGAAAAAGAATACTTTCTAAGTCACTGATAAGATAATTCTGTCTGGTAAGAAACCATAAAAAGTTATCACTTGTGCAATAAATGTGCAGTTAAGAAATTATCTCCCCCTCAATTCAACCAAATAAAATGACTAATGACAGTGAAATATAATATACCTGCCTAATCTTGTACCTACAGTAGAGATGAGTTCTTAACCTTTTTTGTGCATGTTTCATGTATCCAATGAAGCTTATAGACCCCTTCTCTCAATAATTTTTAAACATAAAATGAAATATAAGATTAAATAAGAAATAAATAATAATGAAATACAATTATCAGAGTATTTTTAAAAAGCTTCATACTTTGCTGTTTAAGAAACAATCTAGATAATGAGATTTTTTTGCAAATTATCTGGATGAAACTAGTCTCTAATCTCTTCTAGATAGTTCTTAGAAATCCTCTGAAGTGAAAAAATGGAATACAATAATTTTTTTAAAAGAGTTAAGGATTCAAACCAAAACTTTCTCATGTTATAAAATAGATACTGGAAACCTGAAGTTTTGTGTTGATTCAATAGTTTTATCTTTTTCATGAAACTGTATAAATCAAGACAGGAATCTTTCCTTTGGTGCCTAAAGTAAGCAAATAAATAATAAGTGCAAAAGTGGAGAGTTTTTATTATTTTAATAATAAACAGCAAAAATATGGTAAATGGCCACAAGATGGTGATGTTACTTTATGAAATCCTATTAGGTTATTTATTTAGTTGATCCAGAATTTATTATTTTTTGCCCAGATATTGATTCAGTAGTCTTCCAAAAGTCCTACCTCTGATGTTTCATTGTTACATAAAAGTTATTTGTAGGTTCTCGAGCTTCCACGAGGGAATTAAAGATCTGATAGGCCCTACCAACCTGTAGTGTCTTTGAGTACAAAGGCCCCATGATAAATCAGTTTGGTCATCCAAAATACATGTTTTGCTAAGTCAGGAGAAACTTAGGATGAGGTGATTATTAAGTGACAAAATTTGGAAAGGAGTGGGGATGGATAGCAATCTTTGAAAATCACTCTCTGTACTGTATGAAAGTTGAAAACTATATTGGTTAAAACAACTAGCCAAAGTGATGAAAAATTGAAGCGTCTCAAAACGACTGATCCACTTCTCCTTCCTTACAATAATGAAGAACAAATTTTAAAAAGATATTCTCCTATAAGAATACAGAAAAGAAGATAAAGTCTTAAATGAACTGGGGTTGACAAAAATGTTAAAGAGAACAATTATAAGCAAGGACTTTTTAAAACTCAATATTATGGGCAAGAATTGAAAAAAAAGAGGAAATAAGTTCATCGTTTGGAGTAATGGGTGGATGGGCCTGGTTATCAGAGAAAAGGAGTCAGTCAATTTGCATTTTGCTTCTCTTCTTTAAAAAAAAAAGAATATTAAAAAGAAGATAATGATTTTCAAAAAGAGAAGAATAAGCAAAACATAAAGGGATTGAAATCCAAAAGAAGTGAGAAGATGGAAAAAGGACAAATAGATTACCTAAATGAAATCATTTCTTCCAAATTACATCCCAGTGTTCTGGACAGGCTTTTAAGTTTTGATTTCTGAATTTAATTGAGAAAACATTAACTGGTAAATTTCAATCATAGAAATTAGGAGGGTTATGTTGAGACTGAAAAGGAACAATTGTGCTCATTTCCATAATGAAGGAAAAGGTTAATCTTTAAAATTACAAGCTAGAAAAACTTGATATAGATTATTACAAAGGAAAATTCTAAAATAAATCAATAAATGGATAGTTTTTGAGCATTTAAAAAAACTAACAATGATTTTTTAAAAATCTATATGGGTTCAAAAAGGAGCAATGAATGAGAACATTCAAAAAATAGTATGGTATATTGAAAAAGTCTTTTGTAAGAGGTTCTGAGGGCAAGTCATTTTGACTTGGGGGATCATAGTTTTCCCATGTGAAAAAGGAAAGAGATGTTAAGAGCTGACCTCTGAGTTCTTTCCACTCTATCATGCCATCCAATGAGTATCATGGCAGTCAAATGAAAACTTTGAATAGTTCCTGAATCCAGTCCTTCATTTGACAGATGAGCCAATGCACAGAAAAGTTAAATGATTTGGCAATGAGAGGATCATGATATTTGTCTACATGTCACATAATAGTGAAAATGTTTTCTCATTGCCAGAAACATTCCTAAAACTTTTAATTTTCATTTTCATTTCTGCTCATTCTCTTATCATATATATCTGTCCCTTCCCTACATATCTCTCATGAGTAAACAATGCTATATTGTGCTAAGGTAAAGGTTTTACAGAAAGGTGATAATCTTGCCAAGACAGGAAGCTTGTGGCTTCCTGCTAAACAGAACAGCTGCACTCCATCCAGTTTCCAAAAAGCCATAAGGTTGCACCAAAAACACCTCTGATGGAAACCTCTAGAACTAAGCATATGTTAATAGAACTAAGGCACCTACATTCACAAAGAAATTAGTCAAGATACTTATTAATTTAAATAAAAATGAAACAGGGAAACTTTTTAAAGAAAACTATATAAAAGCTAGCTAGGAGGAAAAGAAAGAGGTATATATCACATGAAAAAAATAAGATAAGAGAGGTGATTGTTATTCAATGGTTACTAAAATAAGTAACAGCAGACACAAATAAGAATCATACCTAAGGTTGATCTAAAAAGATTATCAGTGAATTATAATAACACAATACATTTTATATTTAATACAAATTATTTGTATTTTATGCAAGTTTCCAAACTGGTATGACATAGCTACACATTAAAAGCCAAAAATGTTTCCCTAAAACATCTGCTTTATTGTAATAACATCTTACATGTACATAGAGGTTACAATTAACAAAGTGTTTTCCCTTGTAATAAAATAAACAAACAAACAAACAATGAGGTAATTTTTTTTGAATCTGGCCAATGAGAGAATTTGTTTGACTGTGTGTGTGTTTTTAAATAGGGGTTTTATTTTTTTCTTATTTTCTCTATAGGATAGAGGGAAGCATGTATACTATAATTATAGCCAATGAAAAAACAAATGTTTATAATAATAATAAACATAATACAACACTTTAATGCTTGCAAAATCCTTTACAACTATTAACTTATGTTATCCTCACAATATTCCTGAAAGATAGTTACTATCATTATGTCCACTTTATAGATAAGGAAATCAAATTTATACAGAACTTAAGTGACTTGTTCAGGAAAATATGTGAATAAAACTCAAAACACTGAAATTCAGGATAGATGAGGGCTTGTTTGAACCAATAATTCCAAAAGAATTATTCAACTTAAAGAAATATGTTTAATAATGTTTCTTAAAAAAGAAAAATCCAAGGGATATTTATTCAAATGAAAAGGAACATTTGAACCTGTAATACCAAAACTTCATTTTAAAAGTAAGCTTAGATAAAGTATCTCAGCTGATACTGAAGATCCTAGTAAACACCTAAAAATGGGAAGTGTTCCTATTTTTCTCTATGTCCTATACCTAGTAGTGCTGAAATGTTGAAAACTATGAGTAAAAACAATTCATTAAACACTAGTCCAAAATACAGTATAATATAATCCACATTAATCAAGAAAGAAAAACTACTTACTGCCCTAGTTACGTGACCAGATACATCAGAGTTATTAGGCTGTAAAAGGAAAAGAAAAATAATGCAATCAATACAATTTCATTGTAATACTCTTTCTTCACATCTTAAAGTAGCTCCTTTCCCATACTAAAATAAAATTAAACATCGGCTTTATTCAAAGGCATAAAGTGTATGAATTTGTTTCACTTTCTTGGGTGTTTTCTCTGCTACAAAAGAAAAATTCTGGATTAGAACACCTCTAAGTTTCCTGTTAGATGTAAAGTTCTATGAAGAAGAAATCATTGATTTGACAAATTTGATAGATATTCTTTTCCACTGTGAACTTATGGCTGTAGCTTTAGCAAACTGGAAGACCAATAAAATCACCACAGACACCTAACTTTCAGAGAACAGTTAGGAAAAAGTCAAAGTGTTGGATATACAATCAGGAAGATCTGCCTTAGCTTAACCTACTTTTTATGTCTAAGTTTACTTATTTCCCATTAGTCCTTTCCAAACAAGGTATCCCAGGAGAGTCACCATTATGCAAACATAGCCACACTGGCCTATCTCCATGCCTTTGTTTATACTGATCCCTCAGTGTTGTCTACAACATGCATCCATGTGCCCTTTTTGTCTGTCACAACTGTACCCATCTCATAAAACTTTACAAACCAATCCCTGATCCCTCCAAATGAAAACAACATTCTCCTGTTCTACCTTCTTGCAACACTTTCTTTCCAACACATCTTTTTGCTTTAGATAATATTTACTCATGTGCATATATTATTTCCTAAAGTGCCCAGATCAGTGATTCACAAGGCTAATTGCTCAATAAATCTGCTTAATGCAATGATAGTATTCCAAAAATCAAACACAAAATATTAGGTGTTATGCTGATTTGAGCTCCAGTACCATATGGTATCAAGAAGTCAAACCTCTTATTACGCTCCCCTTCTCCCCCCAAAAAAGTACAAAAGGAAGTATTATCAGAATGAGGAAGGGCTCATGTTTTAAATAAACCTAAAGTTTTGAGTGCTCCCACCATACTTAAAAGCTAAGATTCATTTGATAAACCAGCAGCCACTCTGGGAAGGAATCTATAGAAAGCTGAGTCTCTGAGAAGTGAGAAGCCATCCAATGCCCAATGCAAGGTGCTCAAATCAATTAAAACAACTTTTACTGCTTGCTGCAGGACATGGAACAGATGAGGAGTTAAACAGATTAGCAGAGAAGCAGGCAGGATTCTGACACAGATGAAATACACAATGAATAAAGTCCTACCCTCTAAATCCACAGTTTCTGGCAGGAGACCTCAGAGCACCCAGTAAAATACTGAGAAACTGAGTTTCTCAGGAGAGAACTGGCTTTCAGAAGGAGCTCTTCATCGATGTTTCTTTCTCTCCTCTTGATGTAGCAAACACATCCTCATCTTAGAAAAGCACAGAAGCAGTAATAAATAGAAAGCTCAGCTCTACACGGCTCAATGTGGAGAGCTGTGACCAGTTTTAAGTGCAACATGAAGGGTTGGAACAAGTTTGAAGCTCGATAAAGGTTAACGCTCAAGTCTTTGCAGAAAATACAATGTTTGCCCAAGGCTAGGAGTGCCAGCCTCTGCCAAGACTCTGGATTATGGAGATTAGGGCTCTTCTGATAGACTGACATGACCAGGAACTACAACTCCACAATGTTCACAAGGCTCTGAATAGAGAGTGTACCTTTGAATACAAGGACAATAAGACTTAATGAACACAAATAGGACCAGCAATTTTTAAAGATGAACTATGTGATAGGTTAGTGACACACTTCATTGACAAAACTTTTTGTAGTATCATCAGAAAAACATCTTGGAGTGAAAAAAGGAAAGTAAAATATACATATGCTATAGTCACTGTTCATTTGAGCAAGTAAAATAAATAGACTTGCTTGGTGACTTTCAGCATAGTCACATGTGTTGGATCCACATAGCCAAATCAGATAGCACCCCCGGATACTGGCCTCCTTTCCCCCCAGTGGCTTCTTCTAATCTATCAAAACAGCAAACATTATCTAGAGACCAAATTGGACTTAAAATCTTTGGGGCACTTCTAAACAGTGGCACATAAACTACACATGTACCTCCCTTCTCCCTCTCTCTGGCTGCCTTTCTCCCCCTTCTCTCTCTCTCTCTCCCTCACTCCTTCTTCCTCTGTCTCTCTCTCTCTCTCTCTCTCTCTCCCCCTCCCACCCCCAACTCTGTTAAAATCTGCCCCTGCAGCTTCTACTCATTGTTTTCTGATTCAAGGATTTTTCAAATATTTGAAGACAGCTCTCATGGCCCCCCTCTTCTATTCTCCTTTTATTATCCAAGCTAAATATCTCTAGACTACAAGCTCTATGAGGACATTAGTTATCTTCTATTTTATCTATCCATGCAATGGCACACAGAGTTCACAAGGCCACAGAACTAGATTTGAAAAGGGTCTCAGAAATTCTCTAGTGCAACTCAATCATTTTATAGATTAGAAAACTGAGGCCTTCAAAAATTAAATATTTGCCTGAGATGGTATAATGGGGATAAAGATGAATTCTGGACTTCAATTTTCTTTCTGACTCCAAATTTGACCACTATGATGACTGAATTCTCTGCAAAAAGTTACCAATATTTAACACATGTGTGCTAAATTTATATTGCAATTTTGATCAGGTATGACCAAACAAGAACAAGTGAATTTGCAGAGGAGAGCTTTTTTACAGATCAGAAACAAGTCCAGACAGCCAAATAAAGCAAAGAAGCAAACTAGACCTTGATTGTTTTTATTTTTGGTTTTTGTTTGTTTGTTTGTTTGGTTGGTTGGTTTTTTCTGAATCTGACAGTTATAGCCCAATAGTATGATTTAGTAACCATGATCCCCTTGGATTCTTAACTATTAAAAGCTTGGTTATTTCATTGTACTCTCAATAAAAGGTAAGTTCCTGAAGGCACTGGCTGTGTTTTTTAATTGTCTGTATCTACTATGCACCATTTAGAAACTTGCACCTAGCAAGCAACTAATATTTACAAAAAGGAGCTACAACCTGACAATTGGTTGAATATGCAAAAAATGCACCCTGTTATGTTTTGATAAATATCTGTAATGATTTCTTCCAAATTCCAATCTGATTATTTAGTATCACTGTGATATTTTTGGAGATGAAAACTACAAATCACAAAATGTTTGAATTTCTTTGTTGTTGTTCAGTGTTGTGTTTGGTTCTTTGTAACCTAAGAATGAAAATAAAAGTTTATTCAAAAATCAACTAGAGCATTATGGTTATTTGTACATTTTAGATGCACCAAGGAGTTAGCAAAATTAAAGAATCATATTGATATTTTCCTGAAATTACTGGTTCCAAAGCACATAATTAGAGAAGAGGGAGACCACAGGGAAAAGAATAATTCTGCCATTAAGATTCTATTAGGTAATGCCACAGAAGGCTTATGTTTTCATTGGCTGAGGTCCTCTACCTAATAGCATGGGTGTCAGTATAAATCAAAAGTTCACTTAGCTGTGGGATTCACATGAAAGATAAAAAAAAATTAACCAAATCTGAGCTTTTGTATACAGAAGTATACCATTAAATTCACTAGCTGAACTGAAAAATATCAGAAATATTGTTTAAAAATAATTTTTCAGAGACAAAAAAACCCAGTTCTTTTAGGAAGGGGCACACATTAGACAGGATGGGAGGATCAGAGAAGCAATTGCACCATATTCTTCTTTCATGTGCCTGTTAATCACATATTTGCCCAATCAAGGCAAGATGCTTGGTTCCAAGGTAAATATTTCACATATCCTATTAACCAACTTAATCAATAGATATCTGTTAAATAACTGTTATGTGTTGTATCCAACAAGCTGAGGAACATATCAAAATTTGCCTAAACATAGTCTGAATCCTCAAGGAGTTTATAATCTAGTAGGCCATAAGATACACAATTATAGTACAATAATTACCATATAAAATTAATATATTATATAACTATAGTACAAAACTAATACATGGTAAGTCCACAAAAATTGATCTGCTGGAAAGATTACTTACTCTACAATCAAAAATCATGTGTTAAAATTCTACCTTTGCAACTTTGGGTAAGACAATTACCTACCTGGAGCTTAGTTTCTCTTGTTTGGAAAGAAATAACAAAAGAGATATATTTATGCCTCTTGATATGTGGTCCTAGTGATATGTTATGAAAGGCCCTACAAGGGTGAGAATGGAGGGAGATCCTCCCATCTTATGGATTACTGCAATAATCTGATGATAGGTTTGATGGTCTCCAATCTCTCCCCGTCCCAAACCTTTCTCTAATAAGTCACTAACATGATTCTCCTAAAACTTAGGTCCCCTCATGTCATTTCTCTACAATACGCTCCATTGGTTTCTGAGTTGTCTCCAGGGTCAAATACAAGTTGCTTGTTTGCTACTCAAAGACCCATTACCAAACCTCTCTTATTTTTCCCAATATTTTTACTCCCTCATATGTATATATGTACAAAAATCTGCTAGGTCAAATAAGATAGTCTTCTAAGAGAAATGTGAACAAAATTCTAAGGTAAGACTTCATAAAAATGGTATATGAATTGGGCCTTAAAGGAATTTTTATAGGCAAGGATTGGAAAGATAGTATTCCAAAAAAGGGGAAAATAACCATGAGAAAAGGAAAAGATAGAAAATTTCAGAACATTATTTAGCAGTTCCACCAATAAAAGATTCTATCTTTCAGTTCCAAAAGTTCACTCTAGCTGTTCCCCTCCTATGTACCAACTACTGATCTCCCCGACTTCTGGTAAGTTCAACTGGAACCCCATCTTCTCTAGGAAGCCATCATCAACTTCTCTTAATGACAATAACTTCCTTCTGTTAATTATTTCCTATTTGTCCTATGTCTAGCTTGTCTATATATTTTTTCTTGCATGCGGTCTCCCTCTTTAGATTGTAAGCTTCTTCAGGACAGGGCCTGCTGCTGACTTTTAGTAAGTAAATATTTTTAATTTGTTAGTTATTATTAATTCAAAAGATCAGAAAAAGCTATGTGAAAGGGGTCACATTTAAGCTGCATTTTAAAGTATGGGTGAGATTATAAGAAAAACAGTAGTATGGAAGGTGAGACAGTTTGGAACACAGGGAAACAACATGAGCAAAAGGGAGATCATAGAAGGTTTTCAATGGTTCCGTTGGAGTGTAGAATGATACAATATGAAGCAGATAAAGTTCTGAAAAGGAAGCATGGTGCTATGTCACAGATGTTCTTGAATGTCCAGCTATAGTTTGACTTTTATTATAGGCCGATGAAGGGAAAACACTGAGAAATCTTGTTAAATTGACAAAGCCAAGATCTGTTCAACATAATGACAGAAAGAAAGGAAACAAATGAAAGGAAGCATTTGGTGAAAGAAAAATTGAATAACATTTTCTGTCTTTACAAAACCTTTGTCCTAAGGGATATCTTTTTCTTCTTGGACGTAGAATGCATGAAGAATTGAAGAAATTTATTTTTTTCCCTTTACTTCAAGGAGCATTTTCCTATCAATGAACTGTTCAACAAGTGGTATGGGTTCTTTTATTAGGGAGATTCCACGTAACTTGAAGTCTTCAGAGTCGGGACAAATATTTTTCTGGGATGCTCTGGAGGGGATTTCAGAAATAGACTGGACTAGTTTATTTCTATGATCTCTTCCAGTCTTGAATAGTCTTTATCTATAGAATGAAGTAGTCGATCCAAACTCTAGTCATCTCAAAGATATGTTCCAATTGTCAAATACATGGACCAGCAAAATCCCATATCAAATTGGAGAAAAACAAGTCTAAAAATAGGCCTTATTGGCTGATTTGGTCAAGAATATTAAGCACTTTATTATAATTGCCGTTGCTACTGCTCCTTATGCTGCTGCCGTCATCATCACTACCAACTATTATTGGCAACAAGATCCAAAAAAGCCTAGGTTTTGACCATAGACTATAACATTTATTAGAGGTGCAACTAAGGGCAAATCACTAAATGCTTCTGTGCTGGAGTACAAAATGGAGATATTTATTTTGAACAGCTGTATTCACACATCTTTGTGTTGTTACTTATATTTTTATTGACACAAGGTAAAACATGATGACTATGAATCCCATAGTTTCCAGCATCTGAAATTTCATTAGGTAATTAGCAGAATTATGCTAATTATAATACAGTTTAACCAGGATTAATTAGTAGGTTAGTTATTATAGACCAAATGAGGTGCTCCAGCAGAGAGTTCTAAAGAAATGGGCTGAACAGAAAGATTCAATAATTAGTCAGCACTAAAAACAACAAAAAAAAATTACAATTTCTGGCTTCCCTGACAAAACTGTAGGAGAATTTGAAGACCAAAAGAAATGATTTCTGTTAACCAGATATCTTGCAATTGAGAGGAACAAATGGTTTAGGTTCAGTTTGATGAAAGAAAAAGTTTGGAAACTGCAGTTTTCTGAGTGCTGGAAGGAAGACATATGACTAACAGTTAGTAAATGTCAGCAGAGAATTAAGAAAAATGTATTATTTCACTTCTTAGAAAAATATTTTTGAATGCTTACTATGTGGGAGGCTCACTGTTAGGCAATATACAGTTATAATTAATATAATTCATAAGAGGAAATAAGAGAAAGGCACAAAAATCTGCAATGTCAAGTAAGATATACTGAAGTCTTGTAAGAGAAGTGTGAGCAAAATTCTAGGGTAAGACTTCATAAAAATGGTATGTGAACTTAAAGGAATTTTTATAGGCATGAATTAGGAAGATAATATTCCAAAAAGGGAAAATAACCATGAGAAAAAAAAAAAGACAAAATTTCAGTACACTATTTAGTAAATAGTACAGAATACACAGAGGGAAGTTAAAGTTAATTTTGGAAAGCAAGATAAAATCATGGATGATCTTGAATTTCACCTAAGAAGTCTGGCTTTTGAGCCTTAAACAATGAAAAATCCTTTAAAATTTGTAAGCAGAAGAAGGATACGATGAAAACTTTGTTTTAAGAAGATTCATAATGAAGAAGTACAGAGGATAGATTGGGCAGGGGAGAAGACAAATACTGGAAAATAATTCAGGAAGTTGCAGGTATAATCTAGAAAAATGGAAAGAAGAAAAGGATGAAGTCAATTTAGACAAAAGAAGTCATTAGATTAGCTTAATAAGTGATGAGTATGGAGGGGTGAGAAAGAGAAGAGAGTCAAAGATTTCAATGCTAAGTATATGTCTAAGACTGACAATGAAATCAGAATAAGGAACTGGTTTAGGAGTTTACATAAAGATAGGTCATTTTATATAGCATGTTGTTATATATAAAGTGGCTTGACATTATTGCATTTGAAGAAGAAATTCAATTTGACATTGCACATGTTAATTTTTAAATGCAATTACAGCAATGTATCTGTTATTTAGGAAAGAAAGCAGGAGATGAAAAAGTAGTGTTCAGGAGGGAAGTCACCTTTCTTTTTTGGAGGTAATTTGTAAAAAGTGGTCATTGAATAGATAAGAATAAAAAGAACAACCAGGAATGCAGCATAGGAAAAAGACTTAAAAATCAAATACAGAGGCTTGAAATCTACAGAATGAGTCCTAAGCCATTTTTACAATTCCAAAAAAAAAAAAAAAAAATGAACAGATGAATAAGTAAAGGGTGACCACTGAATTTCTCCTATAATCACAGAGATGGATTTTTTTTCCCCCAGTCTAAAGTAGAAATGACAAACATCTGTTCCCCATCTCCAATTAATAATCCTTCATACACTTCAAAAATCCTAGTTCAATTCAACATTTATTACCCATCTGTCTAGTCATCTCTAGGGTAATCACAATTCCTCTAACTTTTCCTCCATAAATCACATTTTCCAACTTTTTAATTATTTCTGTGACTCTTCTTTGAATTCTTTCCAATTTTTTTCATATCCTTCTTAAGAATCAATCCCACAACTTAAGAGTAGAACTCTAATAAGAGCCTGTTGTGGTTCATCATTTCAGACTCTTCCTGACCCCATATGGGTTATTCTTGGCAGAGACACCAGAGCTTTGTCATTTTCTATTTCCTTCTCCAGCTTTTTTTTTCTTTTTTTTTTTTTTTTTTTAATAGGTGAGAAAACTGAGGCAAAAAGGTTACGTGACTTGTCCCAGGTCACACAACTAGTAAATGTCTGAGGTCTGGTCTGAATTCAGGAAGATGAGTCTTCTTGCTTCCAAGTCCAATACTCTGTCCACTGTGCCAGCTGGTTCCCTTAATAAGAGCCCGACCAATGCCCATTAGAGAAGCAAAATGTAGTTTTTCTATTTTGTGCACCATTTCTAATTCAGTTTTGTGTTTTCTTTTCTAGTTACATTATATTCTTCCTTCAAAATTGCTCTCAGATTGACTTTCTTCTATTCCACTCCTACTGTTATCACCATAATGCAGAATCCCATCTCCCCTGACTTCAATTCTGGCAAAAGTCTGCAGCCTCATAAACCTGACTCCAGTCTTTCTCTACTTGAATCTAATCTGCATAACACTAGTTACCTACCTAATCTTCCTCACACACTTTTAACACATCCTTTTACTGCTCTGGTTCCTACAATGGCTTAATTTAATTCAACAGACATTTTTTAAAGTGTTGACTAGATGCTGACCAAATGGTCACCCTGAGCACAGACTACAGGAATAATAATGACATGCAAGCCCTTGTATGGTGTTTCAACTTTTGCAAAGCACCTTATAAATATTGCCTCATTTTTATCTTCACAAGAATCCTAGCAGGTAAGTGTTATTGTTTTTCTCCATTTAACAAATGAAGAAACTGAAGCTGAAGGAGAATAAAATAAGTAGCCCAGGGTCACAGAAGCAAGTAAAAATTTAAGTCAGCATTTGAAGTCAGGCCTTCCTCACTACAAGTCCAGTGCTCTATCCATAATGTATTCTGAACATTTTACATTAGGATTTAAAACTGAAAAATGAGCTTTGAATGACCATTTTGTAACATTTTGTAAAACTGAAAAAGCATTAGGTAATACATCAGATTACTTGCTGTCTTGGAAAGGAGGGAAATAAGGGAGGGAGGAAGAAAAAATGGAAATAAAAATCTTACAAAAATGTTGAAAACTATCTTTACATGTAATTGGAAAAATAAAATGCTATTCAGAAAAAATTTAAAACATTAGGTAAATATGAATTAGCAGAGTTGTTTTAATTTGCAAGTAGAATTTTGCTTCTCTCTTTTAAGATATCATTAGCAAACTTCATCAATCTACTTAACTCCCTATTTCATTATACAGATCACTGAGGGGGAAATGGGCACTGTAGGAGTCACAAGACTTCCTGAAGAGCTCCACTAACCATGCCCATTCAAATGATTTCTGAAATCTTCAAGCATGACATTCCAACAATTTATAGCATCCCTTCCCCCAAGTAAAGGGTCCTAGGCTTATGGCTACAGTCGGATATAGAGCATCAATTCTACTTAAAATGAGGAATATTAAAATGTTTTTATATGACAACCCCCTCAAATATGGTAGCACCAATGTTACAGCTCTTTGGAGTCATTAGTACAAATTTAGAAAGTCAATGGTACTTCTCTGATCAAACTTTTTTTCTCCTTTCTCCCACACACAGCCCTCCAGCTGTGTTCTTCAGAGGTCAAACAGGTAATTCTGATTTTAACTGGCAAAGAGCAAACTCCCTCACAATCTAACCTGTGAAATCAGGAAGCTGGCAACTGATTGCCCTTCAATAAACAGAAGCCTGCCACTCTTTAAAACCATCTGTGTGATGAATGAGCGGCTTTTAGGACTGTCCAATTTTTTTTTTCAGCTGCTTTATACAGCTTAGGAGTTAAGAACCAGGGGTGAATATTCTGTACTCTCTTCTAAGGAGAACAACACCTATCTTGTTCTTAAAACCATAAACCTGGTCCTTGCTTCAAGCCTATAGAGAGTCCCTACTTACTTCTGTATTGATTCACAACAAGGCCATGTTTCTTTCCTTTTTGATTCATGTGATTCACTTAAGCATAAAACATATCCTTATTTTAAAAAAGAATGGGAAAAAAATCAATCTCAACTTAAGAATCACAGAAAAATCTAATTACAGAGAAATTTCCAGACTGAAAACATAGAAAACAATAAGGAGGAAAGGATCCCTGAGTCTCAAGAGAGATGGCCTGTGCAGTGGATGGTGCTAAACTCAAAAATGGGAAAATGAGTCAAACTCTACATCAGACACTTAATAGTAATAAGCAAGTAACTTAACTGTCCTAGAGCTCAATTTCTCCAATTGTAAAGAGAATGGGTTTGAATAGATACCCTGACCTACAAAGGTCCCCATTCTAAGTTTTAAATTTCTGTTCCCATGAAAAATTTCCTAATCCAATGTAGCTTTCTTTACCTGTAAATATCTGAACAGGGAATATTTTATAAAGAACTATATTAACAATGCCATTTTACCCATGTTGTTTAACCACTTTGCAGTCATGTCAGACCCTCTGTGACCCCTTTGGGGTTTTCTTGGCAAAGATAAAGAAGTGGTTTGCCATTTCTTTCTTCTAGTTCATTTTAATGATCAGGATAATATAGAGAGTTAAATGATTCTCAGACTCACAGAGCTAATATCTGAGGCTGGATTTGAACTCAGGAAGAAGAATCTTCCTGACTCCTGGTCCAGTTAGTCTATTCACTGAAGTACTGCCTTTTACCCACAAGTGCTTAATATTTTTGAATTAACTAATTATAAAAAAACTCACAATTATATAATAACTAGATTACAAAATATTTGTTTTATGGCAGTTCTCTGAAATAGAACATATATAAGCATGATGATCCCCATTTTACAGATCATATAGTATTTGGAAATTAAAGAACTTTAGCAGTAATCTTGTTTAGTCTCTTCATTTTATAAGGAGAAACTGAGGCTCCTAGTGGTATGAATAAGGTCAGCCAACTAGCAGAAAGCACGACCCAGTTTCAATCTCATGTTTTCTGGCTACATGAGACAGATCTGTGGGACCTGGAATGAAGAAAACTTGAATTTCAATCTTGCCCCAAATATTTTACACACAAGGCTTAGCTTCATCTGTTAAAATGAAAATGATGATCCTATTTACTTCATAGGGTTGTTATAAGATCAAAAACACAGAAAGTGTATGTAAAATGTATTGTAAATTCGAAAGCCTATATAAATATTAGCTAAGCTAAATGTCCCCTACAATGGGACATCTTGGAAGTTTCTGACTAGTATAAAACCATGGAGCTCAGGATAACAGGAAAAGAATGAAAAAGAAATATGGCCACTCCCCCAAACCCCAAAGTTGTTACAAAATAACCATCACCAAATAATTGAAAGAATGAGTTGACTTAAAGTGACAGTTTAATATGGCAGTTGCATTATGTTTTGTTTTGTTACTGACCCTCTCTATAGCTGAAAGAGTTCAACTGCCAAGTTATGATCAGAAAAACCAAAAGCACAGTAAAACCTCACTTTCTCTGTGAAAACCTCCCCCAACATTTTCTGTTCTTTGACCTCTCCCCTAAGTTAAAAATGTACATTCCCTGCCAGTTTAAGTATGGGAAGTGTGGGATGAAAAGCAATGTTTACTTATCTAAGGATAACATAATCATCTCCCTAGTTTTCTGTTGGTTGTTTTATTTTTTAAGGCCATCTGGAGTCTTCTAAGTACATTTGTAAAAGAATAAAATGGGAAGAATTTTTTTAAATCCTATAGCCTTACACGCCTAAAGTAAGTAGTCAAAACACTGAATCAACAAGATATAATCAAAACCTGCAGGAAGGTGGGATCATAATCATGAACCGATCTCCATTCCATCTATGAAACCAAAACCTCCTTCGTGTTCCTTCATCATAAAACTTAAAAGGCCCATGGCCACCAATCAGAAAGAAGCATCACTTCATACTCATCCCCTTCACAGGGACCTTGAAGGAAAGAAAAAAATGGGAGCCCAGAATTAATGATTTCTAATTGCCCTGTTAACATCATACAAGTCTCCAGGCTGCCCCCTTCCTTGAGAGGCTATATCTCTCTGTTCCAATCAACTTAACATTCAACGATTCTTTGTCAAACACATATAATGCTTTTTTGCTCACTTATTTAAGCTCCCATCGACTAATACACAAAATCTCTTTCCTTTCCATCCCTTCTGGAGCTTGTGACATCAGTCATTTCTTCACTAGCAATTTTATCCTTTCCCTCTACACTGAAATGTCCCTTATTATCCAGGCACAGCAGCCACTCATCTCTTCTAACTTCTAAGATTCATTCACTTTACTCCCTCAAGCTGTCTGTCTGTCTGTCTTCTGTCTCCAGCCCAAAGCTCTCTGCAAAACTTTCATCTCATACTTAGGGCATCTTCCCCTAGATATTCTACTGGCATGTTACATTCAAGGTTTGAAAACAAAATTTCCCTTTATCTTTGTATAAAACCTAGCCTACCACAAACTTGTCTGCTACCAGACTCCCAGTAAGCCAGATCCATAATCTTAGAGGCATTTCTGACATTCTCTCTTCCCCATCATCTACTCCACATCCAATCAGTTGCCAGCTCTTGTCAAGTTTATCTCCATAACACTATTCTCTACACTTATACGATCATATTCCAGTTCAGATACAAGTCATATCTTACACAGTTTGTTGTGACAGTCTTCTAAATGATCTCTGTTTTTCATCTCTTCCCTTCTCAGCTTCTGAAAAATCCTTCCCAGTTCTGAAAAAATCACACAACTGACCTGTCACACAACTAACCCCCTCTTCAACTATATTCAGTGGCTTCCTATTACCTCAAAGACCTAACACAAACTCCTTAGTTTGAAATTTAAGATCTAGAAAATGACTGCAACATACCAGTACCACCTCTCACATTATTCCTCTTTGTTCACTTTCTCTGTCTTCCAAATTGGACCACTTGCTGTTCAATGAGTTTGACTTTCATTCTTTTGTCTTCTTGCATTTATACAGACTTTCTGGGGTGCCTTCACATTTTCCTTCCTTCTTCGTTCCTTTTGAAGTATCTGTCTTCCTTAGGTTGTCATCTCTTAAATGGAGTCTTCCCCACTCTCCTCTTCTTACTGTTCTCTTCCTTCAAATATTCCTCTAACATTTGTCTGTATCTCTCCAGCTTACTTAATACCTGTGACATACTTACAAGAACATGAATTTTTTGAGGAACTGTTTTGTTTTTTCTTATTTATTTAAATGCCCAGAGCCTAGCCTAATGGCTGGCAGATACTGGGCATTTAATTTTATACTATTAAAATTTTGTAAACAAAGTTCATATTTTTCAGGGAATATGATCTTCTAGCTAAGGAATTTGTTGATACTATGTTTAAATCAGTTCAATTAAGTAATTCAGTTCAACAAATTTTGACCTACTGTGTGCCCAGAACGGTTCTTGCACATTAGGTAATAAAAAATAACTCAGCACATGACAACAAAAAAAGATTACTTGGGGCCTTACCTACTAAATTTACTTACAATACAGCTAATAAAAAATGGCCACACACAAAAATCTACAACAGAATAATAACATTACTAAAAGAGAACACAAGTTGTACAAATGTCTTCGAATCTTAAGTGTTAAGAGAGAAAAATTTGGAACACAGGGTTATGCAAGGGTGAATTGTAAAAATTATCCATGCACATGCTTTGAAAATTAAAAAGCCTTAATAAAAAAAAGTTTTAAAGTCATGAGAACTGAGAAATTATGTAATTATACATCAGAATCATAAATGGCATCTGCATTTTCTTTAACAAGTGATCCTCTAGCAACTGCTTAGTGGCCTCTAATGATAAGAAAATAGTCCTGGAGGGACCATTTGGAGATGATTTAACAGTTATAAAGTTTTCCTCATTTACATAAAAGGATGCCTCTCTGTAACTTCAACACCAATAAAGCAAACATAGCTTAGGTGTTTATGGTGTAAAGAATACCAGAAGAGGCACTACAGACAATGTAATGCTTAATGAAAGAGATTCCCTGCTATCCAGGAGCAGACAATCTAGTTGACATACATGTACCTTGAAAAAGCACTGAACTTGGATTACTAGGATTTCCCATCCAATCTCAGTTCTGCAATTTATGTGTGAAAGTGGGCAAATCAATTCATCTTTTGAAGTATCAGTTTCCTTATTTGCAATATGAGAGAATTGGACTAAATAAATGCTAAAGTCCTATATATACCCCCCAACACACACACCTTAGTTCTTAATCTATGATAGTAAAATTGAAGAAGATACCAACATTGATAGTTATAATAAACAATAATAATCAAAATCTGGGGAAGGGGATGTAGACTAATGAGGAGAGGGGAAAGAAAAGGAGTATTCCTTCATCCATCCATCCCACTTTCACCTTTCAAGCTAACCTCAAATGTGAACTTCTTCAGGAAAGAATTCTAATACCATAGTGGGTAGGTATTCTTTTTCCCCATGCCCTCCTGTGTACACAGCAGACATTTAATAAATGTATGTCAATTGACTGATTGCTTTCCCAAAAGAGCCAGAAGATCAATTGAGCCCTAAAGTGACAGTAGTACTTTAAAAACTTGATGAATTCCAGGAAAAGAATGTGGGCTTTAGCCTTTCTCTAGTTACATGCAGACCCATGGTGTAAGGCCACTTAGTACAATTCCCTTCCTCCCCTTTCCCACTGATTCCTAGCACCCTTATCTAGATGCCCTAGGGATTAATCTCTTCTCTACAAGTTCCTGTGCACAGAATGAACATAGCCAAAGCAGACGAGGCTAGTTCATAGCCTGTTGAGCACAGCCTCATGCCCTGGGTGACATTTTAAACAGTAATGAAAACTCCCAGGCTTTGTGGAATCCCAGCTGCAGCTCTGGCTGAGAGAACAGGATGTGGAATTGTATGGCCATGAATGCAGGGGGGCTTTCTTTTTTTTTTTTTTTTTTTTTTTTTTTTTTTCTGAGAAACAGAAAACAGTGAATAACTTTGAGCTGATGGCTCCATAATGAGGCAGTCACAGGACTGGCTAGTCAATATTTAAGCTACAAAAGTTAATGTATTAAGGGACATTTTCCTTCCCTTGAAGAGATAACTGGAAAGTTTTAGCCCATAAATACTCTGCACATATTAAACAAGCTGATAGGAGGACAACATTATAGTGTTATTAAAAAAAATTATAACTAGACCCCATTACAATTTAACTCAACTGTAAATAGATTTCTGTTTTTACTCAATGTGGTGTATGTTGTGGTGATAATATAACCCAGAAAACATTGGGGGAAATCAATTCTTAGTTGAGGACAAGTAAGTGAACAGGTAATATAACAGAGAGAGAGAGAGAGAGAGAGAGAGAGAGAGAGAGAGAGAGAGAGAGAGAGAGAGAGAGAGAGAGAGAGAGAGAGAGAGATTATCAAAGAAATAGGAAAGTTTAAAAACATACATTTTTACTCTTTGTCCCAAAGATGGCTGCCATTTTGGAAATGCATCAAGGAATCATAGAATATTCAAAATAAAAAATAGCACAGAAATCATATAGATATCTAGATAAGAAAAAGGAGAGGAGAGGGACTTGAAGCAAGGAAGTATTTAAGTAGTTACTCCACTACCAATCTAAGTAATAGCGAAAAGAGTCACATCAAACAAAACCTAATTTTATTTCTATGCGACTTCCTAATTCTACTTGAGTCTTGTCTCTCATATATGGGACAGACCTTCAAATATTTGAATACTGCTGCATCAGGAGCAATGAAGGAGAAATCCTTCAAAGGAGAAGGATTTCATTTGGAGTCATAATCTTGACAGATGAAAGAGTTAAGATTTTTGTAGTATGGCATCTACATGACACAGTGGAGAGAGCACTGGTTCTGGAATAAAAAACTTGAAATATGGCATAAAATATTTACTGACCATGTGACTCTGAGTGAAAGCACATAACCTCCAGTTGCCTCAGTTTCCTCAACCATAAAATGGGGATAATGATACCATTTACCTCATAAAGTTCTTATAAAAATCAAATAAGATAACATCTGTAAAATGTTTAGCACAATTGTTTTTCTTATCAGTTTCAGTCATAACCAACTCTATTTGGAGTTTTTCTGGCAAAGATACTGAAGTTATTTACCATTTTCTTCTCTAACTCATTTTATAAATGAAAAAACTGAGGACAATAGAATTAAATGACCTACCCAGTCTTATTCCCTCCCTTTTTTGAGATAGACTGTTTTTTTTACACACACACACACACACACACACACATATACACACTTTTTTTTTTTTTTTACCATGTTTAATATATACTGGATTACCTGCAATCTAGGGGAGGAGGGAGGAAATGGGGGGGGGGGGGGAAATTGGAATACAAGGTTTTGCAAGACTCAATATTGAAAAATTATCCATGCATATGTTTGAAAATAAAAAGCCATAATAGAAAATGATATACTGTTATAAAGTGTTATTTTAAAAACAAAATGTAGATAGATAGGTAGATAAGAAAGTAGGGAAATTACACCTCCTTAGCTCGTTCACTTAAATCAAGCAGTTCATTCAGCTATCAGAATCTGCCATGATCTGGGCCATGTTCATGCTATTGCATCTCTACACCCATCAACATGCTTACTTCCATTCTTAGGATATGGTAAGAGGGAGCAGTGAGTCCCAATGAAACAAATATTGACCAACTCAAAGGGTAGCATGTTCTTCTGGAGCTGATAAATGTGTAGTCAGCTTCCTTTCCATGGAGTTGTTTCTAAGAAAAAAATCTCTATAGAAATGACAGTATCAGACTTGTCTAAAAATGTTACTTAAATTTCTCCCAACAAAAGCTCCTTTATATCTGTCTACTTCTCCACTTCCAACACTAGATACATTTTTGGATTGTCTACAATGTCACTTCTGGATGGTACTATGATGGACTGCTGCCAATAGTGTTATGTTATATGGCACATAAGCTTCCTAAAGGTAAAAGCTCCCTAAGGATATTTTTTTTAACATTAACTTTTGGCCAACTTAGTATATAGTCTGGAAGTCCTGGGTTCAAATCTAGCCTCAGATACGTGACCCTGGACAAGTTACTTAAGTGCTCTTTAACTTAATTTCCTCATCTGTAAAGTAAAACTAATAATAGCATATATGTGATAGTATTGATATAAATATAAAGATCAAATGAGTTAACATGCACAGCTCTTCATAAACTTTGAAGTTCTATATAACTAAAGATAAAAGCTAACATCTATATCCTTAAATAAATTTAACTTAATAATAAATAAATGTATCCTTTAAGTGCATTTAAATTCTTAAGGATTTTTTTTAAGTTTACAAATATTATAAATCCTCACAAAAACTTGGAATATAAATGTTTTTATTATCCTCATTTAACCCTGGTCTACCTCGGCTTCTTCATCAAATGCTACTGGTACTGCTATTTGTCTTTATACCACTAAGAAAAGAAAACTGGGTTTAAGAAAGAAGACCTGTATCCAAGCTCTGCCTTGGACAAAAATTAGTTGTGTGACTAGTGAATTAATCTTTCATCACTCTCAGGCAGTTTTCTATGAGTTGTAAAGGGGGTACCAACTCAGAAATTCTCCAAGTCAATAAGATTCACAAATCCAATTAAAAAGAATGGGGGGAGGTTAAATACCTCAGAAATTTGTCACTAAATTGGTTTGATTTCTTCACTTATTGGCAATGAGGACACACCTAAATGTGTCTGACAATTTGTCATAAGTCACTATAGTTTGAACATCCAACCTTTGACATAATACAATAAAAGGAATGTTGGATTTCCAGTCAAGATTCTAGGATTGTACCCTGGCTTTGTCCCTATTTGTATCATCCCTGACAAGCTATATCACATTCTCTGGAGTAAAGAAAAATGAGAAAGTGGCCTAAAAGGCTTCTAAGGATGCTCCTAGTAGGAAATTTGTGTACCAAAGAGAAGAAGAAAAGAACAATGCATGCTTAAGAGAAATAGCTCATTTAAAATAGTGAGGATGGTGATGATGATGATGATGATGATGATGATTCACATTCACTTAATGCTTTAAGGCATTTTGCTTCTTTTCCCCACCATGTTTTGAGTTTCAAACTGTCTCTTTCCCTTCTTCCCCTTTTGCTTCCCTTTTGCTCATTTCACTCTTCATTATTACATGCAAGTCTTTACATGTTTTTCTAAAATCCATCAGCTCATCATTTCTTACAGAACAAAGTCTTTTTCTCAAATAAATATATGAACCAGGTAGAAAAAGGAAGCAAATGAGAAGTCAAAATGCATTAATTCCAGTCCCTGCTCTGTCTGTCACCACTGTGCTCTTGGGCAAATCACATCCCAGTGTTAGACCCCTTTCTTCAAGGTATTCATAATTTAGAAAGAGATTGACATTTAATAATGGAGCAACCAATAAGTGATATTTTGTAAAGCTTAAAGATCTGTAAAAACATCACTAAAATGTTAATAATAACTATAACAGCTAATATTTATAAAGCACTTTAAGTAAGCAAAATGTTTTAGATATGTAACTCATTTATTTGATTTTCTGCCTTTTACATTATTTGATCTACCTGGGGGAGGGAAATTGTATTACTTCACTCCACTTGACAAATAAGGAAACTTAATGAATTGTGCAGTCACAGAGCTAATAGGCATATCTAAAGTGGGATTTGAACTTGTCTCCTTGACTCCAATTCAATAATCCAGTCACTATCCCACAGTTCTTTATTATTCTAATATGAGCCCATCCATAGTTACAAACACCTACTCCAATTAAGAGTTCAACTGAGGACAACAAGCCCTCCTTTCCATAGCTGTTAAATATACTTTTCCTTGAGAAATTTTTCTCAGCACTGAGTCAGGATCAGATGTAATATCTAGAATACAAAAATGGACAATAAAAAGCTATAGATGCCTGCCTGCTATCAAGATTTCGCGGTACAAGACTATAATATAGAGTGTGGGAATTCCTTTAAACCATCTCCTCTTGCCAGGTACCCAGAAAACTGACTCACAGAAAGGAAACAAAAAAATCTGAAACAACTTAAAATTTGTTCTAGGCACAAAGGCTTCACATCACCAATGGTACTCTCTTATGTCAGTTTATGGGCAAATTTAGTGGGTTCAAGTTATTCATGTTCTGAGTAGCCCACACTGTAGCACTGCTAAAATATGATCTTCCCAGAGGCTAATATTCCAATGCCTAAATGCACAATGTGACCTGAAGGCAGGCAGCTAAGGATGTATGAAATGTGGCTAAGTACCAGGCTCAAATGGAAAAACTAGGGAGAGAGGACATTACAATTCATCATCCAACCTACTTTTATGATTTTCTAGACAAGGCATTCATTGGGAGTCTACTACATCAACCATTCAGACAAGACCAAACCAAATGATCAAGGTGATCCTGATCTAATTACTCACCTCAGCTGTAAAATGGAGATGATCTTAGCACCTATCTCCCAGGACTGTTATAAGGATCAAATGAAATAATATTGTAAAGCACTTAGAACAATACCTGGCACATAGCAAGAGTTATATGAACGTAAGCTATTGTTATTAATATATATGGACAAGTACCTGTCCCCCTATGTTTCAAGAGTTAATACATTTTAACTATGTGTATCAGGATGATTATTCAATGACTTTTGTGATGGTTGTTCCTAGGATGTAAGCATCTTTTGGCAAGTAAAATACTGTACCTGGCTCTATGCAACAGATGTATTACTTAAGTTGAATACATATTTGTGCTTTTTTAAAAATCCAATTACATTATAAATGCATTAGAGGAACTAGCTATAAAAATTGGAATCTAGATTGCATCTGTTGCTGCTTTAAAGAAAAATCAATAAAATCACCAATGAATTCATCTGTTTGGAAAGACAAAGTGTTTTCAGCCAGGGGGATTCTAGAATACAATTGAAATAAAAGTTTTTTACAAAAGTAAAAAAGTTCAGCAGTCTAACATAAGTATTTCCTACAAGCATTCTGTTCTCCAGTAATTTGAAAAAGTTAAAAAATTACACCATCTTATATCTAGAAGAGATCTCGAAATTTATGTAGAATATTAAGAGTTTATCAAAATGAACATCACCACATGATGCCATCTTAGCTTTTTGCTCTACTTTGTATATTACAATCTTCATGAAGCTATTCTTTTTTCCCCAAAAAAAAATCTTTAAATAAGACAAAAGAAAACAAAATCAAGAAAAGTTAGTGGAAAAGATAAATAGCTAATCAATGGCATAAGGGTGACATAAACCCAGGTCTTCCTCCATGTTCCTTCAAATTCATATAGTTTGTTCACAGTGAATATTGCCCGTTCATTCATTTACTTATTTGTTTAGCAAATACTCATTAAGCATTCATTTTGTCAAAAGCACAAGGAGGTGATGAAAACATAGAGAGTAACAAAGCATAAACGGATTGTGGACAAACAAACATGGATGTCAGACACAGTCACCCCTCCTAGCTCATTGGGTATTAAAAGCCACATTTATAAAATACAAGGCCTTGAATTGATCAGGGGTTCTTGACTTTTTGTGTTTTGTGTCATGAACCCTTTTGGTTAGTCTGGTGAAACCCATGAGCTTCTAAAGAAAAAAAAAAGTATATTTTTAGATGCAAAAAATGAAAATAATATTGAAAAAGTTATCAAAAGATTATAAAACTCCTAGAGTAGATGATCTAGCTCCAAGATTCTGTCTGTCTCTAACATTCTGATTTTTACATTCCAAGTCTTCCTTGAGGGCATGAGGGCAGGGGCTATTTCATTTTTATCTTTGTTTCTCTTGCTCCTAATAAAATACTAAGTACAGGGTACCTTATAAATTTTTGTTATTAGTTGATTGGTAGAGTTTTGAAAAATAGGTAATTTATGTTCATGATTTTTTTTAATCATTAAAGTTTCTTAATCTTAGTAGATTAAAGTTCCAAAACATCCTTATGTATTCATGCCAATTAAAATATATCTAGGATAAAATGAGATGGAATGTGTTTAATAACAAATATTTATTGTGTATATATCAGATTCAGAAAACTGTGATGGAGGATAGGACTGTAGTGAGGAACTGAAATAGATGTGTACTTTCTTTGGCATGGGGAATTCCCAAATGAGGAAATTCCCACAGTCAGTGAAGCTAGGCCACTCTCTGAAAATTAAATTTTAAGAAAGTGCCTAAAATGTGGAAGAGTTACAACTTTTTCAGAGCCACAAGATAATGAATCAGAAGCACTAACTTAAATGAAGGTATTCCTGGTTCTCTATTCAACAATAATAACTTGGTCTAACCTCAAAAAGTGGCAACTCTGGAAAAAATTCTAGTTCCCCAAAAGACAATCAAAATGAGACAAGAAATGGAAAGTGAGGTTCTGTGAATAAGTTCCTTTTTATTTATTCATTCATTTAAAAAATAAAAATTAAGCTTAGAATGTAGAATGTACTCTACTGGGCTAAAGGAAACCTCAAGGATGAATTAGTCAGTTTGAGACTTCAGGAAGCTTGCAGTCAGCATGCGAGTTAAATAGCTCTGCAACAAAACGTACAATATTTTCACTAGAGAGGGACTAAGGAGGAATAGATTGTTTCTGACTAGTGGGATTTGAGGGATGAGATGCAGAGATGATCCAGGTACAGTTGGGAACAGTTAGACAGTTTCATGGAGAAAGTGAGGGCATTTCAATCAGGCTTTGAAGAATGGTTAGGAATCCAAAAGGCAAACAAGCAGGCCATTCTACCAGAATGAACTTTATGAACAAAGGAATGGATGAAAACGTGAGCTATGTTTAGGGAAATTAAAAGTAGTCCATTTTGGCAGAAGGACTGAGTATGGGAAGGAACACAGTGGAAAAAAATAATATAAGCCAATAAAGACCAGGATAGATTTGGACCCTATTCAACAGGCAAAGATGAGCCATAAAGGTTTTTGATTAATACTGTAATCAGATCTGTTCATTAGGAAGATTAATCAAACAATTAAGGGATAGAGAGAAAGAATAGAGGCAAGACTGATAAGGAGGCAATTTCCTTTTTTCCTCCTTAAATCATGACCTAAAACTCAAAACAAGTACAATTTCCATGCATTTTCACTATTGGTACACTGTTATTGAAAGCAGGTGGTTTTAATATAATGCATTCAATTTTTCATGGTAACATTAGTGAGCAGTAACATTAAAAAATGAAAGTTTCCCCATCAACTGTGAATAAAGTTGAAATATAAAGCACTGCTTAATATTTATTTATTCTACTAAATCAGGCTTGAAATAAAAACCATCTCCAGGAATTAAAGCAACTTCGATTCTCAAACTATTCAAATTATAAAAGGCATCTGGATTTTTTTAATGAAGGAAGAAAAGGTGAAAGCAGAAAAAGGAATATATTCATAAGGAAATGAAGCGATCAAAAGTTCAGACTGTGGTTAGATTTATTTTCTTTAAGCCACTTGGAAGTCTTCAAGCTGCCACTTATTTTACCAAGAATTTATTACTGTGGTGTCAAAATGGCAACCACACAGGTATGTGGAATGTTTTGGCAAGCAGCTAAAAAAGAAGAGGCAGGACAAAGGTCAAGTCACAATTTTCCCTGGTAAGCATCACCCATTAATTGTGCCTTGGCTCAGACACACCAAGCTGCCATCGGGTCCATTTCAACAATAGAGTCATTTTGTGATAGGAATGGAAGTGAGCCATAGGGTTCAAGCTTTCAAGACACATTTAGCTAATGCAAGGCATGCATCAGGATACTCTAGGAGCCTCCAGGGAATGAACGCTTTAAATTCCTTACTCTTGAAGGCTGATGGAAGAAGGAAAGAAAACTGACAGAAAAAGGAAAAAAAAAAAATACTTCCCACAATACCACATTTAAAAATACAGACTACATGTATTTAATTTATTTCCACATGCTTATTAGATTATTCACTTATCCAATCAACACACTTCTTATATTTCTGAGAGACCCATTCTGAGCATGACAGGAAGATTCTAATAGTGATGATGAGATTTTATAAGATGTTCTCTAAGCATCTTTTTCAATAAAGCCATGCTTCTGTGACCCCCTTTTGTTCAAGGACTATCTTTGTAGACAATTAGAGACAATACTTAACTGGAAGAAAAAATAGAAGATAACTTCAAAAACAAAAACTGTGCAGAGGGTTTAGAAAAAAGGATAATCTTCAAAAATCTCATTTCATACTAAAATTCCCCGATGTTACTCCATCAATAAATGTTTATTAAGTGCCTACTATGTACCAGGCTCTGTGTTAAGTATTAAGCAAATTATGTACAACATAAACAGGAAATAATTAAAAGAGAGACGGGAATAGAATTGGAGAGGGCTTCTTGTAGGTTAGATTTTAGTTGTGACTTAAAAGAAAAACAGAAAGGTCCATAGTCAGAACTGAGGTGGGACAGCCAGAGAAAATATCTAGAGTGGTGGGATCAAGTTCAGCATTTTGTTGTTCAATTGTTTCAAACATCTAACTCTTCATGACATTTTCTTGGCAAATATACTGGAGGATTTGATGCTTCCTTCTCCATTTTATACATGGACAGATGAGGCAATCAGGGTTAAGTGACTTTTTCAGAGTCACACAACTAATAAGTATCTGAGGCCAGATTTGAACTTGAGAAGATGAGACTTCCTGACCTGGGAACCAGCACTCTATTCTACTTAGCTTCCCCTAAGTTCAGCACTACTTAATATTAAAGTAGATATGCAGTCAACACTTTTTGTGTTGGTAAACAACCAGAAACAAAGAAGATACCCCTCCATTGGAAAATGCTTCAACAGATAAATAGATGATAGATGGATTGATATGTGTATACATATATGTATATGTATCTATGTATGTGTGATTGTGTGTATGTGTATCTATATACACATATAATAATCAGGTTTTGTTTTTACATATACATACACACATACATACACACACATATATTACACACACATACACAGAGAGAACAAAAACAGATTACTACTGAGTCTTAAATGACAAAAGTAATGAAGAAATCAGAAGGGTAAAAGGCCTTATATAAAAGAGTAAAATAAAGAGAATCAGAAAAAATAACATATAAAATGATTATAATAATGTAAGTTTTAAAAACTAAAAACAAACAAGCAAACAACAACAAAAAAAATACACCTGTATGCTGTAAAATTGCAATGACCAATCTTCATTGGGACAACACATAAGAAAATTTTCGCTCACCTTCTTTGCACTGCCAAGGGACTATAGGTAGAGAATGTTGCATATACTGTCAGGCTTAGCTGCTGGTTTGGTTGTTATTGCCTAAACTGCTTTAAATAATTTGCTAAATCCTTTAAAGAACTCCTTTCATTTAATTTTTTATTACAAAGAATGGCTCTGGGTAAATGCATTTCAAAAGGTGATATAAAAACAAAGAGAATTTTTTCTTAAGGAAAGTATGTGAAAATCATGAATACTAAGGATTCCAGAGATGTCAAAGCCATTAGACATAAAAATATTGTAAATTTATTAGTCATAATCTGTATCTCCTAATAGTCCTTTCTCTAGTATTTCAGTGTGACATGGAGATGAATTTAGATTCTTAAAGAATATACCCACAGATCTTTTAAAAAACACTCCTTGAGTTATAGAAGATTTATGATCTCTATGAATGGAGGATAGTATTTACCATAAAGAGATCACAGATGCTTTAATAATCAATCAAGCAATAAGCGTTAATGTTCATTCTATATGCCAGATACTATGCCATGTATTAAAAAAACAAAAGCAACTATTAAAAAGCACTTAATATCAAGGAGATTAAAATCTACCAGGTAGAGACAAGATTTACTTGGGGATATGTATAAAGACTTCATTTTGAAGGTGGCACTCAATAATTCAGATTTATTCAAATAAAGTAGTAAGAATTCCCACACTTTTTGACTCAGAATTTCTACCACTGGGGCTCAGGTCACAAAGAGGCCACTGATAAAAAGAAAGAAAGTCTTATACTTTCTATATACACCAAAATATTTATAGTATTTCTGTGATAGGAAAGAAGTGGTGGTGGGGAAACAGATATTCACTAACTGCACAATGTATAAACATATTGTGATTTATGGAACATTACTGAGTTAGAGTAGAAAGGTGTAATGAATAGACTTGGTCCTGAATTCAGGAAGATCTGAGGTCAAATTCAGCCTCAGATATTTGACACAAATTGTGTGTCCCTTGGCAAATGACTTAACTCTGATTCCTTTAAAAAAAAAAAAAAAAAGGAACATTACTGGGCAGCAAGAAATGATGACTGCCGTGAATACAGAGAAACATGCAAAGATTTACAGTCTGATGAAGAATGAAGTAGCAGAGTCTGTCTCCCTGTATGTCTCTCTTTCCCTTCCTCCCTTCTCCCTCTCATCCCTCCCTCCCTCTCTTTCTCCAATTACCTTCCACTCTGGGAGGGAAATAAGAAAAGATACTAAGTAAAATTTGATACTATAAAAATTATCTCAGCAACAATTAACATTAAGAAGAAGAAAGAAAGCATCACTTGAACTGAGCCTTGAGAACTAGAGGACAAAATAAGGATAGAGTGCATGGGAGGCACAGGGAACATCCAGTAGAAAGACATGGAAATGGAAGATGGAGATGGACATGCTGATTGTGAGAAACAAGAAGGCAATTCAGCTACATGAGGATTTCTCACTTTTTCTACACACAACAATTTTTTCTGCCTAAGAAATTTTTACATGACCCTGAATTAAATAGGTATAAAAATAGATATACAAATCAAATATTTATAGAAAATAAATCACAATTTCATGACCTTCACATTTCATTACAAGACCCCATATTGAATGGTGAACCACAGTTTAAGAAGCTAGACCATAAAGTACAGGAAAGAAAGTAGTGTATCATAAAGCTAGAAAAGTTAGTTGAGGTCAGATTGGAAGCTCTTTTCATTATTATTGGCATCTGAGAAATGATATGAGCTTAATTAATAATATAGTAGCTAAGTGAATAGAGGTAAAGATATGATGCAAAAGTTACTGTGAAAGTGGAAACAACTTCAAGTTTGGCAAACTCATTGGATATATGTAGTAAAAAAAGAGTGAAGATAAATCAATTCACAAATAACAACAAAATATACAAAAAAAATCTCACTTATCAAGGAAGGAAGAATAAAGGAAATGAAAGAACTTAAAAATGTAATTCACAAGACCACAAGTAGCTGAAGGCCTTAAACTCAAATGGACAAACCAATAGTCCAAATATTTTGATACAAATGGAAATGGCAAACAAGAAATTTTCTACTTGTCTGACAAGGAGTGCATCAGTGTGGAACTGTGAAACGTGAAACGTGAATATGGATCCTTCCCTGAGAATCATAATTGCCCTTCATACTCTACTAGGAAGGCCATATTTACTCCTTGACTTTTTAAATTGCCATTTAAGTGCCTCTGGGTCTTTCCAAATGTGCTTCTACAGCTGAATTGGATAAATTTTCAAACAAGTTGGCTACTTCCCCCTTTAGGAACCTTTCTCTGAACTCTTTACTTGTCAATCTTTGCCTACACACAAATAGCAGACCACTGCATTCATCTACTGTGTGGTTTATGGCTGATTCAAGAAAAAAAAAAAAAAAAAAGCACGACATGCAAAGAAATACTGAAAGGATTCACTGTAGTGTCCTGAAAACTTAAAAAGGAGAATGTGTCCAGAAGGAGAAATTAGTCAAATGATTGAAATGAAGTGGATAGGGAGGGAAGAATGAGGAATGACAAGAAACAACAGACGGGACTTTAGAGATATGTTTCAGTTGAGTGATATGGTCAAAACCCAGAGTACAAAGGACTGAGGATTAAGTGAATACTAAAGAGGTGGAGAAGCAAAAGTAGACAGCTTTCTCAAGATTTAACTGAGAAAAAAAAAAGAGTAATAGGAATATAGATGGGGAGAGAGAGAAAGAGACAGAAACAGAAAGAGAGAGGGAGGGAAGAAGGTAAGAAAGGAAGGAAGGGAGGGAAGGAGAAAGAGAGAGAGAGAGAGAGAGAGAGAGAGAGAGAGAGAGAGAGAGAGAGAGAGAGAGAGAGAGAGAGAGAGAGAGAGAGAGAGAGAAAGACAGAGAGAGAGAGAGAGACAGAGAGACAGAGAGAGAGAGACAGAGAGAGACAGAGACAGAGAGACACAAGAGATGAGGGAAAGGGTCAGACAGACAGACAAAGACAGTGAGAGAGAGACAAAGAAAGACAGAGAAACAGAAAAAGAATGACAAAGTTTGCAATTTGAAAGAGGGATGAAAAGATGGGAAGGTGGTCAAGCATACATATAGAATGGTTAACCTTGGCAAAGAGAAAGCTCATCTCTGTCAAAGAATAAAGAAAAACAGAAATGGAAGATTAGATCAAAGGATTTTGAGAAAGACGGAGCTCCCATCAAATGGCCTCAATTTTCTCAGTAAAGTTAGAGACAAAACACTCAATTGAAAGACAGGGATGAGATAAAGAAGGCTTGAATTCGGAAAAGAAAATTTGGAATGGTTTCAGCGGGATGTGAGATCAGGAACCAATAGCAAGGAATAAAAAAACTCCCTAGCTTTAGTGAGGACTCTGTTTAAGGTGGACAATATGAATTTAAAATAATAAACTGTAATGTTTCTATATATAATATATATACATATTTAATGAACACAATAAATTTATCTTAATGTTACATCATTCTGAAAGATCTGAATAAAGAAATCTTTTGCTGTTCAGTCTCACACTGATCCCATTCAGGCTCAAAATGGGAAATATACTATGTAGCACTGCTCACAAAGATGATTATCAGCTCTTCTTTATGAGCCCCATCTTCTCAAGATCTCAGAATACTACCAAGTTTTACTTCAGCAGTAAAGGATTCACATCTGAACCTATGGAGACTCGTGACAATTCTTATCCCCACCAGATGGCTTGTGTGGTCTTGGATTGGGTAAGGCTCCAAAATGTATGTGTGGCCAGGATTTAATTTTCATTGTTGATACTCTGAACCACAATGCTCTTTCATCAACTGCCTCAGTGAGTCATCATATAAGATCATTCTTGAATATAAATTTCTCAAATCCTCCTTTCCTTCCCCTCAAAAAATTTCTGTTCTTTACATCCTTGAAATCTGGTCTAAATGAGTTGTGGGTGGGGGGAAGGGGGATCACACACATGCATATAATAGAATTCAAAGTAAAATATGTCCATTATTCACCAGACATGAATATAACTTTACTATTGATAACTAAAAAGAATATCCTTACTGATGTGATTTCTCAAATTCTATGATTTGTGGATTCTGGTTAGTTAACACCAGTTAGTCTAGGCTTCTAACATCTGACTTTTTTTTAAACAAAGTATTAATGAAAACAATCTGATTAACAGCAAGACTATCTGAGAAACAGATGTAGATACAAATGTTGAAAAAAAGTTGAGAGAGAGAGAGGGTAGCATTTTCTATCCATGCTATTTTCTGCTTGATGAGAATCATTTTTGATCAACAAAGCATACTGATTTTCTATTAATTTTTTTTTAAAATTATGATTTCAACAAGCGTTTGAATCAGGATTACAGCATTGTAAAATCTCTCATCCAAACAGAGAAGCCAAAAATGTCAAAAGAATGCCAGCAGTTTCCAAACACCCAGAAACAGCTGGTTTGCATCTTAACACCTGGAACTCTGAATAGCTGAACCAGAGAGTGGCTGAAGCAGGAGGAGTCTGGAAGTATCTGTAAACTATCAAGCACATGTCTTATGAGGAGTGAGAATAATAGGCCGTTCAAGCACACACACACACACACACACACACACACACACACACACACACACACACAGCAATTTGGGAGTAGAAGGGAAACCAGTTACTTATGTCTGGTTCATTCTATAGTGCACAAATTAATCTTTAGGACTGCTGTGATTTTTAGAAAAGTGTGATTTAAGAAATCTCTCTCCATCTGTGTATGTGTCTGTCTGTCTACATATATTAGGTATCAAACAGGACTCAAATCCAGACTCAGATACTAGTTGAGTGACCCTATCCATGTCTGTTTGCCTCAGTTTCTTCATCTATAATACAGGGATAAAAACAGCACCTCCTTCCCAGGTTGGGAGGACCAAATGAAATAATATTTGTAAACTACTATATAGATTGCGAAGTGCCACATAAGTTCTAGTAATGATTATAAATCACATCACTAACATGATAAATCATGTTAAAATAATTCTTTAGATAAGGTTATATAATAAGGTTTCTATTCTACATAGTAAGTTCACTAATTGAATGGAAGATTTTTAGAAGCACAAGATTTCCCAACAATTTTATCCAACAGGTATACTTTATTAGACATGGGTGAAATGCTATGTCCAATGCATTCCACAATGTGTTCTTGTGTCTGTCATGTGACATAGCACATGAAGGGCATGACATGGTATGCCCACCACAAATTGGAAGCATGTTGATCGCATGATCACATGTTACTGTTATCATGTGGCTGGCTTCTATCACGTTAATTTTCTTTTCATAATTTTTCATAATTTTCTTCATTTGTTTTCATTTCTTTAGCCACCTTTTTCTCTATTTTATTTGATTTTTAAAAATCACTTTTACCTCTCATAAAATTCATATTACTTTTGAGTCCAATTCACATTTTTCTTTAATACTCTTCTTGTAGCCATTTGGCTTCTTTGTCTTCTGAGTTTGTTTCTTGATCTTCCCTGTCCCTATAGTAGATTTTTACGATCAGCTCCTTTTTTTGTTGTTTGCTCATTTTCCTAGTCTATTCTTGATTTTTAATTTTATGTTAAAATTGGGCTCTTTTCCCAGAATGTAGGGAGAAGAACACTGTCTTAAACTTCAGGTTTTTTCACATGACTGTTTTTAGAACTAGTTCTCTATATATCTGTAAATTTGCGTATATATGTGTACACACACTCAAAGGTGCTTTGGTTTTATCTTTCTCTCTCATAAATATATGACCACATGCATACAATTATATATGAATAAATATAAATGTAAATATATAAGCACATATAAAAACATATTAAAATGTTTTTTTTTTTTATGTAGGTCAATTTGTACCCAGATATAATTTATATGAGAAAGTCCAAATGTGAAAAATCTCTCCAGCTTTGCAGATTAGCACATAACTTTTTTAAAAATCTTAGTTATCAAGGGAACTGAGGGTTTAGGAGACTTACCTATGATCTCACAGCTAGTATGTGTCAAAGGTAGAACCAGAACACAAAGATTCCTGATCCTAGAGCCAACTCTCTATCCCTTTTGTGATGCTGACTCTTAAGAGGTATATGTGGGTGTGGATGTTATACACATGTGTATACACAGGCATTCATATGAATTGACATATGGCCCTATAGTAAAGTGTTTTAGAAAAATTAAAAGATTTTATTGTGTCAGATGGCCAATAGATATGTAGATCTAGCTATAGATTTAATATATATATATATATATATATATATATATATATATATATATATATATATATATATATATTATATATAACAAAGCAAAATTTAAAAAGTCTCTAGTTTAAGCAAGATAGTATAGAGACCAAAAAGTTTCCCCTTTTTGAAATTAATCAAAGATTACCAATAAATCAACTGTTCAGCTCTCAGAGGTACAGTACATTTCACACAGTCATTATCCTCTTGTGCCATCCTGGATAAATGTTAAACCACTGAGGCATGTAAGTATGTGCTAAGATCAATAGAAAACTAGGAATTCAGACATGGCCTTGATCCCAGAATACACAGCAGGGGATGCCTATAGAGGATAAGGACATAATATGTTGGAGAGCTCTACTTGTGCATCAGCTTACCAGCTGTGATCAGATCCCAATTTTCTCACCCATTTCTGGAAAGGGGTCAGAGAATAAGAAGCTCAAGTAAAAGAAAGAGGAAAATAAAAAGCCCAATGCTGGTAATTCTGTCAATGTGTAAGCTGGCCTGGGGCAAATAGCTATCCAAGGGAAAAACAAAACAAAACAATCAGGCCAGCAGCAATCTAATAACTTTAAAAGAGAAACCCAAAGCCCCAGAAAGTTCACTGGGGCATATTCACGACTTAGATAAGAGCAGAGAAAAATTGAATGAGCCCTCTGAGACACTCCCCCCATCAAGTGAACATTTTGAACATCTCTGATCACCTGTATAGCTAAAAAAATTCAATGATCTGTCCAAAATGAGCCTATCTCACTCAAGCCACAAATATGAATGACAAAAGAATAAAGGGGGGGAAAAAAGGAAATATTTTGACTTGACATATAAAAAATGACCATTCTAGAAATCCAAAAATATATTGGGCAGTCTGTGGGGTGATGAATTTCCCTCACTGAAAATCTTGGGTATGCTATAAGAAGCCTAGAACATAGAGCACTAAACACAAAGTCAGGACAACTGAGAATTAATAACAAAATTGTTTCACCAACTGGGAGACTCTGAGGACTGCCTTTATTTGGTTGAGATAACTTCCTCATTTGTAAAATGGAAATAAGTTTCTCTATTTCACATTATATTTGTGAGGATCAAATGAGATGATATAGAAACTTTGCAAACCCAAAAGTATCATATAAATGTGATTGATTATATCTACATTCTGTTAAGATAAAAAAAAAAAAAAGATGACATGTGCCAAAAAGCTGATTTTGATAAAAATAGGTAGTTAATAACATAAACAAACTTAATAGAGAAGGAAAAAAAAATTATTAGGCAATCAACATTCTTGTTTATTTTGTTTTTCCAATCAAAGTCCCTCAAAAGCTTTGGTTGCTAAAGTTCAATGGCCTTTCAGGAGTCTCATTTTTCTAGGAGTTATGTGAATAAGTCAACCATAATAATTTGTGGGTGTCACAAATCAATTCCTTCATGGGTGAAAGAATATCATGAAAATAGGATCAGAACAACAAGACAGCTTATTCTCCTAAAACAAAACAAAAACAGAAATAAACCAACTATATCATAGCACAAAGATCTGGTGAGCAATTTCTGAAAATATGGGGTTTTCAGAATGGAGTTTGTTGGGTTTTTTAAAATTCAATTTTTAAAAATAAATATAATGGATCTACAAGATAACTTTTACCTAATAACATAAGCACTGAGGATATAAAGGCAAAAAAAAAAATTTGTCCTAAAGAAATTTACATTCTATTGGAGGATAACAAAATAAACACAGAAAAATATAAATTATACCATATACTAATAAAGAAGTACTTGTTGTTCAATCATTTTTCAACCATCATTTTCACACCCCATCTGGGGTTTTCTTGGCAGAGATATTGAATGCTGTCATTTCCTTCTCCAGCTTATTTTACAGATGCGGAAACTGAGGCAAAGAATGACTTGCCCAGGATCACACAGCTAGGAAGCGTCCAAGTTCAGCTTTGAATTTAGTAAAATGTGATGTTGGTCTCATCTAATTGTAGTAAGAAAACTGTTGAGGGGATTTTCCAGATAATTCTAACATTTTAAAAGATTAATAAACTTTTCCCTATGTTAAAGAATTAAAGTAATTAAGAAACATTAAGACTTTAAAAAAGAAACTTTAGTGAGCTATTTAGACTTTATTGAGCAGAAAATTCAACTCCTTTTTGAAGGATCTTCTTTGTATAAGGCATTTTCAACAAAGTTGAAAATGCGACAATCTGCTCACAAGGAGCTTATAATCTCATTTTCACACAGTTATCGCAGGGCTGAAATAGGAGTGATATAATGCAAAGAGAGCCAACTTACCAATGGGTCATTGATTGGTACGTGGCAGGGTATCACCACCTTAAATTAAAAAAAAGAAATAACAAAATAAGTATGAGACACGTAAAACATCATAGGATAAACTCTGTCCCAATTGAAATCAATCCATTGTCATCATGTTATGCTCCTTAATAAATGGGAATGATAAAGAATCTAAGAATAAGTGATATGATTCCATTTGATCTAAGGAAAAGCCTCAATAAAATGAGTCAACCCTTTGACCCAGCAGTGTTACTACTGGGCTTATATCACAAAGAGATCTTAAAGAAGGGCAAAGGCCCTGTATGTGCAAGAATGTTTGTGGCAGCCCTCTTTGTGGTGGCCAGAAACTGGAAACTAAGTGGATGCTCATCGATGGGAGAATGGCTGAACAAGTTGTGGTATATGAATATTATGGAATATTATTGTTCTGTAAGAAATGACCAACAGGATAATTTCAGAAAGGCCTGGAGAGACTTATATGAATTGATGCTGAGTGAAATGAGCAGGACCAGGAGACCATTATATACTTCAACAACAATACTATATGACGATCAATTCTGATGGATGTGGCCATCTTCAACGATAAGATGAATCAAATCAGTTCCAATAGAGCAGTAATGAACTGAACCAGCTACACCCAGCAAAAGAACTCTGGGAAATGAGTACGAACCACTACATGGAATTCCCAATCCCTCTATTTTTGTCCGCCTGCATTTTTGATTTCCTTCACAGGCTAATTAAACACTGTTTCAAAGTCCGATTCTTTTTGTACAGCAAAATAACTGTATGGACATGTATACATACATCATATTTGGCATATACTTTAACATTTTAACATGTATTGGTCAACCTGCCATCTGGAGGAAGAGGTGGGGGGAAGGAGGGGAAAAATTGGAACAAAAGGTTTTGCAATTGTCAATGCTGAAAAATTACCCATGCATATATCTGGTAAATAAAAAGCTATAATAAGAAAAATCCATCATTTTATAGATGAAGAAACAGAGGCAGAAAGAGAAGGAGTGACAATGCTATCAATGTAAGAGGTGGGTCTCAAATTCAGTTATTTTTGATTTCAAGTCCAAATTTGTACCAATCACCTAAGTCATTGCCTAATGATTGCCTAAAATCTGCCTAAAATCCTCACATCTGTAACTGGAGGTTCCTATACCAGGTGATTACTGAGTACTGGTGGTATGTTAGGAAGATGGAGTGGGAAACTTGCAGGGGCAAATAGGAAGGAGGAAGATTACAACCTTTTTCTCCAATAAATAAACAAACAAACAAAAATCAACAGGGACTAAGTTGAACTCTGCAAGATGTGAAGAACAGAACAGTATTTTCCAGGCTACAGAGGGAGGATAAAAACGGTAGCCATCTCCAAACCCCTTTCATGTCACTATCTTGGTGAAAAACAAAACAAAATAAAACCTTATATAACCCATTCTAGTTTCAGCTCTGGTCAGGCTTTAATAATAATGGTAATGATGATAAAGATGGTGATAATGATTATGATTGTGGTGAGGGGGATAGCTTTTTAAAATCGACAAAAGAGTTTAAAATATATTTATATTTCTAATCACAAAACTAATTTTATAATAGTGATGGGGGAGATAGCTTTTTTTGATCTACAAAACAAGTTAAAATATATTTATGTTCCTAATCCTAAAATCAATTTACAAACATTGTTCCCCTAATAACTCTGAACTCAATAGGTGGAACTTTATAGGTAAAAGGGCATGGAGCAAATGGACTGCAAAGCCATCTTTTGAGATTTTTCCATTTGAAAAGCTGCTATTCATAACTTCCACATCTATTAAAATATCTATCATTTTTAAAAGCTTTAAAAATACTATAATATTATATCACTTTATCCTGATAACAATACTGGAAGGCAGTGGCTAGTATCAATCCCCTTTTTACAACTGAGGAAAAAGAAAAAGAGGTTAAAAATGACTTGCCCAGCTCAACTCAATTCTTCCTGACTGGTTAGGAAAGCATTATGTAAATTATTAAGTGCTCAAGTAGTCTTTTTAATTGGAACATTCAACCTCATTGATCTATATATGTAAATATTATGTGTGTTTGTATGTATATATATCTATATCTATCTGTATTTTCTCCTTACCTTTTTTCCTTCCTCTTCCTCTCTCTCCCCTTCCAAATATATATATATATATATATATATATATATATATATATTTACCAAATAAGAAAGTTTAAAACAGTATTATTATAAAAGTCTTGAATTTATGCCCCCTTTAAAAAGTTCTCAGGGATCCCAAGGGATTCCTCAGATCCTACTTTGAGAACCAATGATTTAGAAGTTAGCTCTTGAATTAAGTTTTGAGAAAAACCATGAACTCCTAAGAGGCAGAGATGAGAAGGGAATCATTCCAGGCATGGGAGAAGAATCAGTGCAAAGGAATAAAGAGAGGAGATTGGTTTTCTTGTGTGAAAAATAACAACTAGACTGGCACAGCTGGATCGAAGGGTGCAAAGAGGTACAAGGAGCAAAGTCTACAAAGAAAGGGGTTAGCTTGTAAAGCATTATAATTGGGTTGTATCTTTAAATATTTTTGTTTAGAAAACTGCATTGCTTAATTTGTGATGTTTTTATTCATTATTAGCATTAATTCAACATTACCAAGTATCAAAGAACATGTGGATACATGTGGGTGGATACATAATGATACACATAAATAGTATGTAAACGGATGTATACATACACTGTGTTTTTATGGCTGCCCAAGGATGCCTTTTTCATGAATGTCTCTCTGATATTTAGTATTGCTCCCTGCCCTATATATTCTACATGTAGTTTGAGAGTTTGCCCATTACACATAATTAGTGCTCTCTAGGGTATTTCCTTTACTATCCATAACAAGTCTCCAGGAACTAGCCCAGTGTGACAGATATGAAAAGTTTAGAGAACAAAGGACAAACTCTAAGCTCCAAGGTTATCCTGGGGTGTATATAGATCAGTCACAAAAACTTCTTCTCCAGGCCAGAGATCACAAACAATGCTTATCATGGGAAGGAATCTATTTACATAACACATGACTACAAGTCTAACCATCAAAACAATCTAAGGCATTTACAACTTGGGTGCTAGATTAGAGAGCCAATATCCATATCTGAACCAATGGATTTGCCTGGACACAGAGGAGTGTTTTCTTAACCAGGACTGTGACATCAACCCCTGACTAGGGGTCAGTGGTCAGAGTCAAGGGCTCTCTCAAGTTATCTGAGAAATCTTAACTGTGCATTATGAAGTTAGCAAAATGACACTGCAATTGCAATCAGAAACCTGAGTTCAAGTCCTGCTTCAGACACTTAATAGCAGCTGTGTGACTGGGACAAATCATTTAACTACAGCCACAATTTCCTTATTCATAAAATGGGGAGAATAACAAAAACTATACCACCGATTGTTGTGAGAATTACATAAGAAAACATATTTCTAAGCAGGCTGAAGTCCTCTGAACTTCTCCATCATGTCCAACTTCTTTTGCCCCTCTTCTCTAAACCTCTTTCCAGCTTTCTTTTATGCGTTGTCTTGAGCATTGGGATGTAGGATATTTGGGATTAATGGTTGTCTTTCTCCCTATTTGTATTTGTATTCCTAGTATTGCACTGTCCCTTAAATACATAGTAAGCATTTAATATATTGACTGATTGCCTCTTCTCTCCCTAATAAAAAAAGGAGCTATTATTTCAGTTTTGTGGATATAATAGCTTTTTATTTTCAAAATATATTATTATCAAAAAAAAAGGAACCACTAGAAAATAGTCGAATAAATATTAAAAGCTTACAATAAGGTATCTGAATGTTGAAAACTATCTTTGCATATATTTTGCAAATGAAAAACAATTATTATCAGAAAAAAGAGCCACTGGAAAATAGTTAAATAAATATCAAAAGCTTATAATAATATATCAAAAGACAACATCAGTACTAGGGTATAAATGGATATGGTTATTAAAAAAAAAGAAAAGGAGAAATGGAGGAGAAGAGAAAGGGAAAGGGGAAGGGAAGGGGAAAAGAGAAAGGGAAGGAGAAGAAGAAAGGGAAGGAAAGGGAAAGGGAGGGGATGAGGAAGGGAAGGAAAGCTACTATAAATGGCTATGAAGAGTCTCTAAAACCCCCCAAAACTTCCAATATGGACACCCAGAACTTTCTGTGACCTGTGGTACCGCCTAGTTTCAGAGTTCTTTTGAAATTGCCCTTTTGCATGTGTTCAAAGTCACTCATTGCTACTAATATGCTGTTGCCAAGGAGAAAGCACAAACAAATAAGGTATTTATCTGAGACACCTGGCTACATGGTCTATAAGTGTCTAAAGTTTTGTTTCAATGCCAACAATTCAACACAGCAATAGTAATAAAGTTGGGGGCTTTCCACTAAGGCATTGGTGTGTAATGAGGAGATATAACAGAAAAGTGTTTGGAGATATACAATAGAAGAGGCACACATACACACACCTATTCAGGTATCAAAAAACAAGTTCCATTTATCCTAAGGTGGTTTTATCCAGTTTAAACATGATTCTCCTCCAAATGTTTACCTTATCATCATTTCACTGATAACATGCTTCCAGATGGGTGGTTAGACAAAGGACACTTCAGTCAATTTAATAGTCCTGTGATCTTGCTTTCTAAGGGAAGCTTCAGAGAAGCTAGGAACTGCTCAGGTAGGAAAAAAGGAAGAATTCTAAAGGGTCCATTTATCCAGCCCAAGAAAATACATATAGATGGGAGATTTCACATCCAGTTCAAGAACTAGCCAGAGTCATATTAATAGCTGGGAAAATCAGATGGAGCTCTGTCAAGAGCTTACATATGAGGCTAAGGAACTGGTATTCTATATGAAAAGCAATGGGGAGCTTCTAAGTACTTTTAAATCAGGTGTATGACATGATCAGCCAGGAGAAATGGATTCTGGCTGTTATGAAAGGGCTGGTTTATGAAGTAAGGCGGTTGGGAAATAATTACCATCCTTCAGTTGTGAGGTGTTGAAGACCTGAACTAAAAGTCCTATCCTTGGGAAGCTGGAGAAAGGAACCTAGATATCTTGGAGTTAAAATAATCAGGATTTTGTCATGGATTATTAAATTGATGTTGTTTGTCCTTCATTCTCAGTGAGAACCATAACATCAGGGAGGTGATGCCATGATATGCAAGTGAATTGGATTTACGTGAGGGAAGGCTGTGTCTCACTTTTCCCTCTAGAGTCATCTGGGTCCAGTGGCCAGATATAGATCAGGATGACTGCACATGGCCCTGGATGCAATGGGAGACTTGAATCTTTTTAAGCAAAGATCTTCAACAGGTCTCAGTTTGACTGAGGCAACTACTCATTCAGTGATTAAGACTGGATAGCAATTGAGGCAAAGAATCTTCTCTTTCACCTAGTTCAAAAAACCAATCTAAATAAATAAATGAATTGAATATATATGGGGAGTAAAAGAGAGAAGAGAAATCACAGATGACCAAAGATAGATGGCTGACCATCTACAAGGATGGCTGTGACTGTCAAAAGAAACAATTAGGAAGACATATGTTCCATTTACTCTTCATATTCTGTCATTCAAAGGATTTTGATCACATGGATAGTAATATTCATTTCCAATTATTTGCAACTAATTTATATATTGAGCAATTTTATAATTTCTGCTTCAAATTTTAAAAGCAGATATGTACAATTTTAATGAGATTTCTCAACACTAGCCTATCCTCCAGGGGCAAGAAAAAAGACCTATAAATAATATTACTTAAATAATGTTAAAAGATGTTACTTTTCATTTTAGTGTGGTCCCTAACAGATTTATACCTGTAGTTCAATAATTTTTTGACGTATAAAAGAAAATCTTGTTTTGCCCACTGCTGTAGACATGCAGGCATAAAGAAGAAAAGAAACACATCACTAAAGATAGATATATTATGGCAGTATATTGTTTTTGGAATTGCTCTAAAAGTACCAAATAAAATAATAGTAAGGAATGAAAAGTTACTATCTTCCTTCAAGGCAAGCCAGAAGCCCAATTTATTCTATATTTTTATTTGACTTAGCTGTTGCAAAATAAGCTAGCTCAGTGAATATAAAAATAAGCCAAGATGGTAGTCCCAGTCCTTCTGCCAGGATCTTACTACATAAGTCTGTGTTTTTTGGCCACACCCTTGGAATAAAAAATGCTTCACTGACTATTTTATCAAATGATTATTTTACGGAAATAAAGATGATTGACAAGAAAATGTTCTCAGAGAATAGGAAGGGGTCACAAAAATGAAGCTGCATGACTTTCTTGCCTGTAATAAACTGGTTCAAGGGAGAATTAAATAGTCAAAAGGCTAGTTTGGTAGTGAAAAGACATAAATTTGAATCTTGACACTACTACTCATATCTTCTGCATGACCTTGGAATGGAAAACCATTTCAATTTTCTGGCCCTCCATATCCTTATTTGTAAAATGAGAACATTGGATTAACTTGAAATTATATGATCTCTCATCTACAACTAATATCACTACTATGTCTTGAGAAAACATAGGCATCTAATGTCACCTGGAATTTCTAAATCACTAAATTGTTTGTAAAACTACCTATGAAAATATTTAATTATTCCTTTTTATATACTACGTGCCTATTATCCATTTCCAGCAAAGGAATAGGCTACTGTCCTTAACTTGTTACAAGAAAACATTTTGAGGGCTCTGTCTCCCTGATAAAAAGTCACTTTTGTTGATATGAGTCTTTGGATAGGAGACCATCTTTGGAAGACATGCAGTAAAAAGAAAAGTAATTCAGGAAAGTTGTATTTATGTCATGGGTACTCCATGCATTTTGTAAACTTTAGCAAATCCCTATATACTCATCCAGAAAATGAGAAGAGTACATTACATTGTCTTCTAAAGACCCTTTCAGTTTTACAACTTGTGAATCTATGCTGTTTTCTTCCCCCCTCAGATTCTCTTCTCTGTTTTCTCCCCCTGTCTAGATCATCTATTTAATGGAATGGCATAATGTGAACAATAAAAATTCTTCATCTACCTGTTCTTGTCTGTCTGAATGGTTAGGTGGGGTGGAGAAAGGAAGAAGAAGAAAGGATGAAAAGGAAAAAATATTTACATGATAACATTATTATATGTTTAAAGGGAATAGCAACTATACATAACAGACTTATAGTTTCATGTGCAATAACAGTTTTATTATACTTTGTTATGGAAATGCCTATTCTATTTCATAAATTTAAAAGAAAAGAGAGGACTGAGGTTTACCTGGTTCCATGAGCTGATTTTATTGATGAGAAAAATGAAGGTCAGAGATTGAATAACTTGCCAGCTAATGATAAGAAGGCTGAGGGAAGTATATCTCAAAATAATTCTGAAGTAAAAATAATGAATCTTTCAAAAAAAAAATCAAAAAAGAATGAATTGAAGAGAGAAGGAACTAAAGACAGAGAAGAGTTAAAAGAATATCTTATTAAAGCAAAGACCTGAATGAGTTCACTGGACACAAGCATGCTAACATATGACTTTGCTGTAATAGAGACAGAAGTTGACAAGGCAGTGTCAGAGCTAAAAACCACGTTAACTGATCTGTCATGGAAAAAATGCCACACTTGAAATCAGAAGACCTGGATTTAATTTCCAACCTCCTCAATCCCTACCCCAGTTCTTGATAGGACCTCAGTTTTCTTACCTGTAACATAAAAGATTCTGGACTACCAATCAATCAATCAACATTTAATATTAGAGGACTTTTGCATTTAATCTAAATCTATGATTCAATTATCCTTCATGTTTATGATGCTAAGTTCTATCTGATGCCATTCTTTCTATAGCTATTAGCTTTCCATCATTGTCTTTTCAATCATAGGTGATATGACATTTGACGCTATTATTTGCCTAATATTAATAATAACTATTACCTAAATTAGATTTTATGGGACCTTGTAATTTAGTAAGGACATTCACATCCATTATTTAAATGAATCCTTACAACAATCTTCTTAGATAAGACTGGATAGGGATTACTGTCTCCACTTTACAGACTTGCTTCAAGTTTCATCTTAAAATCCCATTTTCTGCAAGAAACTTTTTCAGGTACCACTAAATTATAATGCCAGGGATTTATTATTTATCTCAGAGATAACGTTCAATTTATCCTTTATAAATCCTATTATGCATAGTTATTTGCATGCTATTTTTTCCCTAATGGATTGTTAGTTCCTTAGGAACAGAGCCTGTAAAAAAATTCCTTTTTTTTGTGTTCTCCCGTTAAGTATAGTGACAAGTATGTATATAATAGGAGCTCAATAAATGCTTACTGACAACTTGAAAAAACTGATATCCTGATTAATTTATAATACAAGGTTAAATAAAATATAGGAATAATTAGTAAAAGTAGGATGATTTACCATTAAGGTAGCCTGGTATACTGGAATACAGAACAAGCCTTGAAACCAAGAGCATATAGAACCTAAATTTTCTAACTATGTTTATTGACTCTCATTTTTTTGGTCATAACTCAGCTTGTTAAAAATTAAGAGCAAATGCTTCAAGATCAAATGAGAGGGGTAGCTAGATGACACAGTGGTTAGAGTACTGGCCCTGAAGTCAGGAGGCCCTGAGTTCAAATTTGACCTCAGACACTTAATACTTCCTGGCTGTGTGATCTTGGGCAAGTCATTTAATCCTAATTGCCTCAGGGGGGAAAAAATCAAATGAGATTATAAATAGATGATTTGGTAAACACAAATGAAACTATAACATTTTTGGTTTTAAAGTTAAATAACTTTAAATAAAGATGTGACATTTTTCAATTTTTTTGTTGCTGTGAAAGTGATATAATTCTGATCCTACTGCCTATTAAAAATAGACTATTATCTACAATTAATTTGACTTCTTTATTTTCTTTTCAACCAAGATTAAAGAAACATTTTAAGAGGGGCAGCTACTTTTATATAATTTTAATATTCTGTCGTCCAACCTAGAAATTTTAAAATGAAGAGTTTCCAAACAACCTTTCCCTATTGAAATAGGTTTGATGATGAAAAAAATTTCAAATAGAAGCAATGGGAGGGGCTTATCACATGGAGTAAGGAAGGGTTTGAACAATGCCTACCACAAATAATACATCTAAGACCAAGCCACTTATTTATCTAAGTTACAGTTGCTAATGTGTGTAAGTAGAAAGGGCTCTCTATGTTCAATGAAAGCACCGAAATGAGCCATTTCCTAACCTCCCCCCCCAAAAAAAAACCCCTGACAATATAATTAAACAGCCAGCCAAAACCATTTACTATTAATGATTATACAAGTACCAGTGTTGACATAGTTAGATACTCCTAACACAGTTTAACTGTAAAAACAATTCCTTTTGTATCAATTCCCTTTAGAATCTTTGTAGATAGGTCAAGGAACAAGATTTGTTTCAGCTTGTATGTCTTTAAAGCATGTAAAAATACTTCTTAAAAATGGCTGTGACACAGACTCTGAGACATTCTAATGAAGGGTAAATCTAGGGGATACGGTTAATTTAAGTAAGAGTAAATCTGGGTCATGCAGCTAATAATATTAGATTTAGACTCAAGAAAACTCAAGTTCTAATCCAGCCTCAGACATTTCCAAATTATGTGGTCCTGGGCAAATCACTTAACTACTTTCTGCCTCAGTTTCTACCTCTGTGAAATGGGGAATAATAATAGCACCTTTCTTCCAGAACTGATGGAGGTCAAACAAAATATTTGTAAAGCATTTTGCAAGTCTTAAGGATCTATGTAAATGTTAGCTATCATTATTATGAGTTATAGTAACCTAAACTTTATATTGGATAGAATTCATGTTCCAAAATTCTTCCTTGGAAATTCTAAATTCCATTTCTAAATTTCAGCAAGTATCTGGATTCATTTATCTCTCAACATCGAAAAGTAAATGTGACAAAGGCTAGTTCTTAAAAAATAATAAAAACATTACTCCTCTTTCCTTGGAGCCCACTTAAACAGGAGAACTAACAATCCACCCTTTCTTCCAAAAATAAAAACCTCTGATTTGAGGCTTTGGAGTCAATGATGCTGCCTTTGCAGATGAGCAAACAGATGGCTGTAAACAAGGTCCTTCCTTGAGTTCTGGATAGACAAGCAGTGTTCAGATCAAAATACAGCAAAGGATAGATAGCTCCTGACTCCAAGGTAAAACCAGTTGGGAGAACCCAAAAGATAATGCTAAGGACTCAGACCATGAAAGGCATTTAAAGGGAAGGGTTTGGACATATAGTTAATTTATTCCCACCCTCCCCCAAAAGGAAAGAATTCAAATTTATTAGTGAATTTTAAATCTATTTTCAAATACTTTTTCAAGACAAAGATAAACTGGTGAACCTGTGAGACAGACTTAGTATTAAAAACCTTTTTATTTTTTAATAACAATGCAGGCTTTATGTCCATAAAGGGCAAGTTAAAGTCTTTATACTTTAGACTATATACAGTTTGTCTTCAATCAGGAGGCTCATTCTTCAAACAGCTCATTACAATGACATTAAATCTAGCAGAAAGCAAAACATTTTGCAGATAGTGTAAGCTAATATTACCTCTTAAGCATTCTCCTTCTGGAAACACTGAATAGAATCCAAAGGTCACTATCAGTGGTTAAGTTTTCCATTAGATTCTCCTAGATCAAACGATTAGTTTCAACTGAACTTTTGTTAATAATAACCTAGAGAAATTGTAAACACATAAAGTATCCCACAAATATGTATATTTAGGCTCCATTTGAAAGTTGTTTCCTGCTGTAACGGTTTGAGAATTTATGAATTATTTGCTGGCAAAGATTAATTTAATTTTTCATAATATAATCAATTCTCAATACCAGGACATCAAGAATTAAACAAATCTATAGCTATCCATACTAGTTTGTAAAACCTAATATTTATATGGTGCATTAAGGTTTACAAATTGCTATGCAAAAATAACTTCAATTAGTCATGACAAACACCTAATGAAGTAGTTATTATGACGTCTATTTTACAGATGTAGAAAATGTATCAAAAAGAAATTACCTGACTTAGCCTTGGTGACAGCTAGTAAATGACTGACAAGGACTCTAAACTCAGGTCTTCAGGAGTTTAGGCAATGCTCTACCCACTGGGCCACCTAGTTGCTGAAACATTTCATACATATTTTGTTTTACTTCATAGCTTCAACCTTACTCACATTTTATTAGAACTACTACTAGGCAACTAAATTAAAAGATTTTGGTTTTAGAAACTGTTCCTATACCAGGTCAGATCTGACAGAGTGACTTCCAAACAAGAAAAACAAGCCTGAAAATAATTCACAACCTAAAACATCATAAATCACAAAGTGTTAGAGAGAAATTTGCTTATTTTAGAAATGAGGAAATGAAAGTCCAGAAAGGTCGTTTATTTGTCTTGACCTAGGTTAAATTGCAAGTAAGTGACAAAACTAGGACTTTATCTCAGTTCTTCTAATACCAAGTCCAGTGTTCCTGCCTCATCATTTCCTGATATGTGTCAATTAGGAAATCATACATCAAAGCCACATGCAAAAGATTGTCAACCCAAAAGAGATAGATTCATCAAATGAATTAAAATGTCAAGTTCTTAGGTGAGAGCACTATTATTTTAATTATTGGAATTTTAAAAAGAACTTGTGCTAGAAGTCTCACCATATATACTATGAAATTGTGTACCTTATGGTAAGAATTGTCTTTAGTCAAAATTATAACTCATATAGACACACAGTGAAAATTTTACATTTCATGTTTATATATAATATTGTTGTTTACTATAAGGATAGCATTTTCTTATCTATTGTACAATATAATGACTTATACTGTATATTATAAACAATTGTAAACTATATTGCAATTATATATTTTACAATTGTTTATATATATGCATATAAATGTATATAAACATCACCACATATAACATAAATATTTTGTTGCTCTTTATCCCTCAATTTCCTATAAATACTAGGAAAAATACTTGAATTATATATTTCAGAAAGTTTGTAAAGTCTGGAGTTCTATGTGAATGTGAATTCTTGTTACTGGACTAAAATTCAGTGGTTGCACAGCTAACTAGCCTCATGGCCCAGCTCGGAAGTCAGTTTTATCACTATAAAAGCAACATATTTTCTAAATGTGATCCAATGAGTCAGACAGTGACTCAGAAAAATCTGATTCAGTGGTAGGATGTTTGTACCACGTCTGGACAGCAATCTCCTTTCTGGACAACACCTGCTCTCAATTTTCTTATTGCCAGTTTCCTTTATTCTTGACATTTACACAAGCATTTATTGAGCTTTTAGTCACTGAAAAGTCCTAACAATACAAAAAATGAAAACAAAACAGCTTCAAAAGTCTGCACTGGTGAGAAGGAGAGGTATTCTGGGCAAAGGAACAGCCTATTGTAAGACAGAGGATCATAGAGGTAGAGCTGATAGAAACCTCAGATGAAAAATGGAATGTGAATTGCAGTAAAGAAATAACAATATCCCTGCTGGGAATTAAGATGTAGGACAAGGAAAAAAGGGATTAAAGTCTAGGAAAGTGGCTGGGAGTCAGTGGGTGAGAGCTGGGCAAAAGGAGTTTCTATTTTATAATAGCAGCAACAGGCAGTCACTAAAGATTGTAAAGTAAGGGAATGTGTACAGAATGGTGTCTAAGAATGTTAATTTAGCAGCCATAGGGGAGATGGATTGGAGTATGCAAAGCCTAGATGGAAAGACTAATTGCCTAATTATTTACAACTGTGCTATGGAAGATTTGATAAGGGTCTGAACAAGGAGTCTGACTGCATCACAGGAAAAGATCACAGCTTTAGGAAAATAGAATCATCACAATCAAGTAAGTGATTGGGATGCATTGTGTCTCAGGGAGAAGAAATTAAACAAGAATGATTGAGAATATGAGTTAAAGAATGATGGCATCCTTTATATATTGGGAAATCTTCGGAGCAATGAGTTTGACTGGAGAGTTAACGAACTCCTTCTGAGATGTCTGAAATGACATGGGACTTCACAGTGGAGCTGTCCAGCAAATAATTGGTGACTAACTGGGACAGTAGTTCAGGAGGAAGATTTAGGAATAGATACATAGGGAATTGATGGATCATCTATATAGATATAATCATTGAACTCATGAAAGCTAATGAGGTTGCAGGGAGAGAGATCTCATGTTGAAAAGAAGTAATAATATGTTTTGTTTTATTTTAAACATGTTCAGCTGCTAATTAATACCTATGTTTTCATTAGCTGTACCAAGGGATTCTAATATACATATGATGTTCCTCTATGTGGAACTGGAAATTTAATTTTGATATCAGTTGTTCTCTCCAGAATGGACACCCATAATTTGGTTGGGAGCCCTGGTTACTTTTCAAAAGCCTATCACAGTTTTCATCATAATGTCTTTTAAAAGAATTGGAAATACTCTCGTATAATCACAAACCATCTTGGTTGCTATATGAATGAAGAAATATTTAGCAAATATAAATATCCATAAAACATTTTCATGTAAGTTTTTTTTTTCTTTTCAATACTTAATTACGCGCAAAAAATAGAACAGACACACATCTTAGGTTTTTTTCTTAGCTGAAGATATGCTTTTATTATTCATTTTTCAATTCTTTTTCCATTAGCTTCTTGTTCCTCTTTATTTTTCTAAACAATTTCTTGTCATTCTCTCTGGAATATTAAAAGGTTTAGCAAGTGGTCACTAAAGATGATCTCTCTTGCAATAACAAGGTCTATGCAATAACAACAAAAAAAGTTTTCCCTGCCTGCTCTAACTTGACAATTTAGGTCAGTAAGAAATAAAAAAAAAAAAAAGAATATGATTTAGGAAGATAAAGCTTGTAAAACAAAGAGAAGGCCATAAAAATACAATATTTTGTTAATGATATGTAAGAAATTCTAGAATAAAGTTCAGTCTCAGCTATGTGATGTAGTGGAGACAAATTGGATTAAAACTGGAGCCTGTCCAGATTCCTCTAGTATTTTGCTACATGAATAAAGTAAAAAAAAAAAAAAAAAAAAAAAAAAAATCATAGATCTTAGTTTCTTTGTCTGTTAATTGAGGATTCCGGTGGAAAAGAAAAAGTACTGGATTTGACATCAGGTGACTTTATTTCAAATCCCAGTTTTATCATGCAATTCTCTTTGGTAAACATGGGCTCTTGCCCATGTTCACTACTAGAGGCCCAACTAGTGCAGAAGCCTTCCTTTCCTTTCCTTGGTCCTGTGAAGGTATCACAAAATTTGGGCTGTCATCTCTTGATTTTGCAATTCCCTTCTTGTTGTACAATTCTGGGTGACTTCTCCAAATTGCCTTGTTCTTATGCATCGCCAATTGCTTGGTGCCATGCAACACCTTTTTGTTGCTCTCTGTTCATCCTTATTTCCTTTGGAACTCAGTTTATCAACTCCAGATGAGAGATTAAGCTCCACAGAGGTAAATATGGACAAAAGTTTACAAGTAGGGATAGGCTGTGATTTTCATTATTGATATACAATTTTAATTAATTTTAACAATTAACAAAATATATTTTATCTCTCAGCCACCTCAACTCCTACTTCAGTGACAAAGAAAAATAAAACCCCTGATTTATTCTTCACTGTTGAAGAATGTTACCATATCTCTGAGATCATAGATATATTTGAGTATGACTAGAAAAGGAAGTGGGCTAACCATGAAATGAAAATGAAAGAAAATAGATCAGTCAATCTACAAACATTTACATTTCTAGAACTGGACTAGGTTCAAATACAAATACAAAATCCAAAGAATGAGTCCCTGATCTAACAAATGATTGCACTAGTATGTCCTACATAGTAAAAAAGAGGCCAAGAAAGGTCTCTAGCATGTTAGACAGATCCTCTATGTAGAATTCCAAAGAAATCCAAGCAAGAATCCCACAGGATATAGAGTAATTCGGGACACACATACACTGACATACACATACATCCCAATACACCATGGCCAAAGGCAAGAATTGAGACCCTTGAACATAAATGAAAACAATTCAATAATAGTTTTGAAATATTTAAATTTCAGCCAAATCCTGCCAGTTATTTCAGATGGAAGTAAATTCAAGCTATCCTAGATATTTCTATGTTTGAAGAAAAACATAAAGCAAAAACTTCATGGATTCTTGCCTAAAATACAAAGCATTAAGAGGATGGAGAACGAGCAGAAATTAATCCATTTTAGACTCCAATTTTACTTAACAGACAATAGATAACAAAGATGGAGAAAGTGATGAGGCAGATAAACAACCTAACATCATTTCAGCCATACTACTAAAAGAAGTTATAGAGTAAATATAAGGAAGGAAGGAAAAAAACACTTATTAACTGCTTATTATATACCAAGCACAATATTAAACAGTGAGGAAAAATTGTAAGCAAGAAAGATAAGACTTTGTCCTCAAATAGATTACATTACAATAAGAAAAAAATAACAAATCTGGAGTTGGGTAGAGGGGTGGCCAAAGAGGAATGTTTGGGACAAGCAGACAGAAGCTGGCAATTCATTGACATTTTCTTACTAGAAATGATAGTTTTGATTTGATTAATGTTCTCAAAGTTAAGATTGAGAAATATTGAGATATTGATATTTACTATTCAATTGATGTCTTCATCACTATCTCTGAATATTTTTAAATGAGAAAAAATATGTAAATACTTGTAGTAACTAAGTTTCTCTCTTACATGATAGTGATGCTTTGGAGACAGCATTAAATATTATGAAAGGATGGGTACAATTCCTCTGAAATTTGCTAGTGATATAGACTTAAAATTTATAAATTTCAGCTCCATCTTCTATAAAATGGGAATGTTACCCATAATATTTACCTCATAGAATTACTGTGAGGACATATCACACTGAAAATATAGTTTCCCTTCCTGCACAGTGGCCCTTTCCTCCTACCATTATTCAGGACAGTGTCCAGGGCAGTCATGTTTTTTTCATTCCTTTCTGAACTCTGTTCTTAACTCTTTGGATCATCTCCAACACGCCTGTTGTACCATCTTGGCAAAAATCACTTTGGCTTTCTAGTTCTCAGTTTTCTACTAGGTAAATGAAAAGAAGACTGATCTCAAAGATATACAATTCTGTCAACAGAAATATAATCTTCCCTGACAGGAAATCTTGAAATCATCACTGACTTCTCTTTTCTTTCATCTCCCACAATCAATTATCAAGTCCTGTCAATTCTTCTTCCCTCACGAATTCTTCTATATCCACCTTGTTCCTTTCCCACTACCACTATCTATATTGTAGGAATCTCTCAGTGACTGCAACCTCCTAGTTGATCTTGCTATCTCAGGTCTCTCCCTCTATCAGATCTTTTATATGCTATTTCCTGTGATGGAGAAAAGTATAAAAAAAAGTCAATAATGGCTTACATCTTGTCTTGAATTTAGTGCCCAAAACTAACTAATTAATAGTGAAAAGGTCTAGAGAAAAATCTAAAGAAAAAGAAAAAAATTTGATATATGTGTGATAAGATCATACAAGTGAAGATATTGAGAATAGGTTTAGATTAAAAGCCCATGTTATGTTCAAATTTAAGGGATAGGAAACAGAAACACTGAAGACAGATTGGACAGGTAGGGGATAAGTTACTGTCATGAAACCCAGAAAGAACTTTCAAGACAAAGATATTGAATACTACCAAATGATTCTGACCAACTGAAAAAACGATAATTGGGGAAGTCATTGGAATAAGCAATTCTGGGGTCATCAGAAGTCTTGAAGAGAGTCATTTCAGTTGGGTTATGGAAACAAAAGACAAACTTCACTAAATTAAGGAATGAAAGATTAGTGAGGTAATAGAGGCAGCAAGCATATTGGCGGTTAAAAATTTCATTTTTAAAAACCCAATTACTAGTCATTTACAGTGGAAAACACCATGATAGACACTTCAAGTGTATCATCATCCTCCTTTAAGAAGCCCAACGTTTAAAGAAGAGACAGTGTCACCTAATCTGTTCTTTATTCAGCTGATATTATTTCTCTAATTTAGAATGCACAAATACTTCATGAAGAAACATCAGATATCCATTAACTAGAAGAATCTGATACTGATTATTATCACAAGTCAATCCTCACATTTCTGGCCAAGGAAAGGTCTAGGGCTTATTTCTATGAGTCAAAGGACCTTAAAGAATTTCATTTTCCTAAGAAAGCAAAATAAACAAAAAACATTAACAGGTTGAATTTCAAACTAAAACCACAGTGTGCCACATAAAATTCACATGAGGTAAAAGAAGAAATAGAACCTAATAAGGTCAAGGAAGCAAAGCTAACTTACTAAATAAAATTAAAAGTGAAGAGATTTTGAAAGGGTAGCTAGAAAAGGGGCATATTAATAAGCTAAATTTGGGTCCAGTGGATCTGGGTGGGCTTAGGAAAGTGTGAACACACCTAACTCATTATTCAGAGTGGGAATGTTAGAAATTCAATTCAACAAACAATTCAACAAACTACAAATTAACCATCATGGTAGGCCCTGAGGTTATGAAAACAACCCCAGTCTGGCACAACATATGGTACACTGGACTTGGAATAGAAGCTGAGTTTGAATTCTGACTACCTACAGATAATGCTCACTTATAATGCCTGGATTTTTCAATCAATTGCCATGGATAACTTGGGTAATTCACTAAAAAAGACTCCAAATCTCAGGTTTTCATCCACAAAATAAAGCTAATAAGATCTATAGCACTCACCTTCCATCCAGAGTTGTTATGAAGCTCGAAGTGAAATAATGTATGGAAAGTGTTTTTCATAAATTAAAATGCTACACAAATTTCAACTATTTTCATTATCAATTAGCTCTAGTCTAACTCTTAGAAAGGATTTAGAATTGTCATTTATCCCACGGAGCTCTATTTCTCTGAGGAAATGAGAAATACTCACCAGGGTGAATATACTTGGAGGGCTACTTTTTACCCATGCCTACAATTACCCTATTGGAGCACAATTATTGGCAGTCAATTCCAGATATCTGGACTTTCTTTTCCTATCATATTCATTAATCACACTGACATCTCCTGTGCTAAAATGAGTTGTGTTTACAATGAACTCCATATGGTTCTGTTTAAAGAAACGTATTGACTGAGAGAAACTGGAATGATAACTAAAAGAAAAGAAGGGTCAAGAGATTACTTTTCTAAACTAGGAAGGACCTAAACATAGTACTAGAAGGAGGTCAAGAAGTTAATTGAGAAGGAGATATTTTAGTTGAAAAGCAGAAGGGAGGTAATAGTAATTCTAAGGTAAAAACCTCAAAGAGGAAGATAATAGTGATTTGAATAGAATTAAAAAACTCAAAATTTCAGAAGTCATTGAGACTATGGGCTCTTAACCTTGGGGATATCAGGGAATCAGAACTTGGATGAGAAAGAATTTTTACTTTTATTTTCACTAATCCCTAATTGAAATTTGCCATCCCCTCCATTTAAGAATGCAATGAGTCACAGTAGTATTAGCAGTTCCTGTAACTTTGTCATCAATAGAAACCACAGATCATTTGATAGCACATTACAGCTGTTGCAGATAGCTCAGAATAATATTTAGGGTAATCACTATTTCAAATTTAGTGTAATTATTAGACTCACCACTAGGATATATGACTGTATTACAATTTTTTTTTACATTGATAATTATACTTAAATGCTGATTACCTTTCTTTGCAATTCTCTATTTCCATTTTATTCACTTAAAAACATTATTCTGAAAAGGGGTTCATAGACTACCAGACTGTTACAGAGGTTTTTGGTGCATAAGGGCACACATCTGCATTGTGCACATACACACACACACATACACAATTTCTAATCTAGACTATTATAACATCATATTTGGTCCACTCTCTTCCTTTTCCAAAATTATATTCTATACATCAAATTCCAATGATACCTTTTGCCTCAAGGAAAAAAAATATAAACTCTTATGTGTAATTTTGAAAGCCCACCATAATCTGGTTCCAATCTACCTTTCCATTACTCTCCTTTATCCACTTTTTTCTAGTCAATCTGACCTGCTTGCTTTTCTTATAATACATTGCTTCTTGTATGTCTGTGCCCCATGTGCAACACAGACAGTCCAGCTTTTCCTCTTTAGCCTCTCAGAAGGCCTAAAGGTTCCCTTAAGACTAATCATCACCTTATATTAACCTGGTTTTACTAGCAGCTAGTGCCCTTGTCTCAGAAATTAAACTGTATTTCATTTTCTATATACAGGTTGTTTCCCGCAATTTAAATGAATATTCCCTCATGGCAGAGACAAATGTGTTAGTATCTTGGTATCCTTAGCATGAAGCACAATACCAGGAGTACAGTAATACTTAACACTTGGTGAAAATGATATTGAATAAGAATGCTCTCTGTGCAGTACATATAACAAAGCTGCCCTGACTTTGCTTGAAGACCTCCAATGACAGAATTCACTACCTCCTGAGGTGGTCCGTGTTACTTTGGAAAATTCTAATTTTAGAAAGTTTTTCTTTTCATCAATCTTAAAGCTTTGTAGCTTCCAATATGACCAAGACAAAATTATAGAAGTACCATAGATTGGGGCTCACTTTGTCTCCAGGGAAGTAATTAGTCCTATACCAATGGAAAAAGCCATATGGAACTACTTTCTAGTTAGACATCTATAGACTGAGGTAATGAGGCATTAATTGGACCAATTAAATAGGATTCATATTACTGAAACCAAAGACCATTCTTAAAAACAAATTTTGATGCAAATATCTTAAAATATATTAAACAATCACAAGAGAGCCCCTATTTATTAAAAGAGAAGAGAATGTTTTTAAATGTTAATTGAAATAATGGATATTTAACAAATGCAAAACTGAAGACTGGAACTTAATATAGCTAAATGCCTGAAAGCTACATTAATCCTTGATATAAATACACATTAAACAATGTTTCTTAAAAAAAACTTTACTTCATGAATGATCTATGATTTCATATTGGCAGTGGTCAATGTTAACATTCAGGACTGAAAAGAAAAATTTGGCAAAGAGGCTCCCCTTCAGTCCATCAACCACAAAAACTACTTTGTTATTTTACTCTCAGCATTCTCCTCTCTTAGGGAGTCCTCCAAATCTGTAAGGATTTTTTTCGTACATTTATGCTCATGAATATTCATAAATTCTGTTTCATTAGAAGGATATTTCATATTTTTTAAAAGATCTGGAGGGGTTGGAAAATAAAGGTGTGTTTTGTTTTTTGGGGTTTTTTTTTAATGCACTTCATAAAGAATCCTCAACTTTGGTTTAGTCACTTTAGATTTATATCCTAAGACCTTATATGCTCAGAACACAGGAAGTATCTTGAGAATAAGGTCTCTGGCCAATTCTAGGTCATTTTAGCATTTCAGTTCCCCATAATTGTATTGGTTTGTTTTCTGGGGCTAGCAGAACCACACACTTTTTTGTTTAACTTGTCTGGAAGAACAGTTCACATATTTGTTATTCTCTTCATGAAAAAGTGTTTCCTGACATCTGTTCTCAATTCAGAGGTATCTTATTTCCACTAACGCCCCTTTGTCCTATCTGTGCAAAGCTGAAACAGAGCAAAGTAATGCACACACATCTTTACTTAAAATTTTTACAGCCTGATGTTTATAAAAATCCACTTCCTACTTGTGATTGGTGTTCACACAGCTAATACACCAAGAATTTGATAGGGTGAAAAAGAGGGTCCTGTGCTCAGATTTCAGACGGTTTAAATTTGTGACTCCATCAATCTGTCCCTAATGTTTGATCCCCTAAGACACATCTAAGTCTCCTTTGGATGAGTTAAGCTGTTACTGAATTCTATCTGCAGATATTAGTACAAACTATCATTGCTGATTTTTGTCTTTGGCTGCTACAGAATAATATTTTTCTAGTTATTTCTTCATGGTCAAGGAAAATTTCTGTCTTCATTGTTATTGTTATAGGACTTTAAAGACCACAAAAGACTTTTTTCACATCAAAACTTTGATGAGTGGGGTTGAATTTTGAGGAATCTGGGAGTGGAGGAAAAATTTTAATAGAAATATGCCATTTGTGATAACATTAACTGGGCTTATAATTGTTATTTTTAATGAATAAATATTTTGAAATTTTATCAATTAATTTTAAATTCTAATGAATAATTTATTAAATAAGTTAAAATTATATATTATTTTAATAATATTTTAAATTATATATCATGTTATGTGGTGTATGAATATATAAAATAATTTTAAACTGTATATTATAAATAATGATTTCATTTAAAAATAAAAAAACACCACAGAAACAAAAGCTTTTTGGAGAATAAAGGGGTTCTGAACCCAAACAGAACTGCTTGCCTAGAGAACTAAGAGGTTTAAAAGATTTGCCCAATTACTAAAAAGATTAATAATTTTATACGTATAATGAGAATTATTGATTTGTCCTAAATTATGATCCCAAGAGATTTCTGTTGAGAACAACATTAAAAATATTAAAATAAGGAAATGAGAATTGTTGCTCAAAAGAGCCCTTTTGGAGGGTGAGATACCCTTCCTGTTATGTTGCTGTTCCTCACAACTCTTGAGGAACCACTCTTGGTAACTACTCTCAAAGGAAGTTTAAGGGTCACACTTTGATCCAGTGAAATTTCTAGAAACTTATTCTTTTCAATCAGATTCAATTCAACAAAAGTTTATTTAGTCATACTAAAGGAAAGATATTACATAAATAAGGTAGTAAGGCAATGGAGGCAAAAAAAGACATAATCCCTGTTTTCCAATTGCTTATACTCTAGTGGGTAAAAGCCTAAGATTAGAGAAAACCTAGAGAGCTAAAAGTTTATCACAGCACTACACCCAAATAATAGGTATATATATATAGGTATATATATCTATATCTATATCTATATCTATATATAAATAGACATATAGATATAGACATAGACATAGACATATAGATATAGATATAGACATAGACATAGACATAGACATAGACATAGACATAGACATAGATAAACAAAGCAACTATTTCTGACAGTATAACCAGCCTTCCATACCCACCAACCACTGCTTTTTTATGGGGATTAGGGACGTGTCATTGTTGATGATATTTTTAAATCACTCTTCTATTTTAATTCCCTAATTTAGCCCCTTTCTTTATAGTATAGTGCAAAATTATCAGAGGCTCCTTCATCAAAGTTAGCTAGGTAGTACAGGTTATAGGTACTGGGCCTGAAGTCAGGAAGTTCAAAGTTAGATTCAGCTAGGTGACCTTCTGAAAGCCAAGTAACTTCAGTAAACATAACTTTCTTTATCTGTCAAATAAGGATAAATAATAGCATCTTCCTCCCAGGGTCATTGTGAGGATCAAAGGAGACAATAGTAATTATAAAGTATTCAGCCCATTACTTGGCATAATAAGCACTACATAAATGCTAATGTTTATTGTTATCTATTAATCATTATTTATTAATAATAATATTGTTTATTATTATTAAGTTGGAGATTTTTAGGAAGTTTTATAGTACCAGAGGTAGCTGTAATCATAAGAGCATTACGTCTTGTTCCACAATCCTCAGTACGACATTTAGACAAGTCCCCTCACATCTTTTAGTCTTAGTTTCCTCCTCTGCATTTGTATCAGATGCCATCCAAATTTCCCTTTCAGCTCTAGGGAGTTGTGAGCCTATTACTAGGCCTGAATGTTTAAAAGGAATGCAGAAAGCTATAAGATCAAATGAAATCAGATAAGGGAGAAATTATTTCCAGCTGGGGGAATTAGAGAAGATTTCATGGAGGAGATGCCTTTAAAATCAACTTTGAAAACTGTGTGGGACATCAACAGGCCTCCATCTGGAGGGAGAGGCAGTGGATTCTCAGAGGCACAGAAGAAAAATTTACTTTTTCCTAATTAACTAGTCCTAGGTACTTCAATGATTCTTAATGCAATGCCTACACTTAACACATAGATTTTTGAGGCACAAATTCTTGATTAAAAACCTAAGTTTTACACAATGCTATAAAAATTATTTTTGTTATTATTGGAGGACAGTGTGATTTTGAGTTTTCCCCACCAAACTAGCCATCTTTCTTTGGATATACTATAATCTGTCAAGTCTGTCACTACTCTTCCTGCAATGGATCACTCATGACTAAACATGGTATGTTTCTAGAGTTGGTATGACCACAGCAGAATACCGTCATCTTCTTTGTTCTAGCCATGCTAGTTTTAATTTTTATTGCAATTGAAGTTTTTGTTGGTGGTTTTTTTTTTTTTTTTTTTTTTTTTTTTTTAGTTGTCTCACATTGCTGAGAATTCTGAGCTTGTGGCTTACCAAAAGGAGTCACTGGAACATCAACTAAAGCAATGACTTCCATGGAAGAACCCTTTGACAAACATCAGCTCCATTTAATTCAATTCAATTCAATCAAGAGACTAACGTGACTATAGAATGCTCCACAAGGAATCACATCGCTCACAATCTGAGTTATTGCTGTGCTCTTATGTTCTGTGCATTAAACATAATGTCTCCTAATAGCTGACTCCAAGTTTTTACTCTGTAACAAAACCTGCATTTCTTCTCTACAGAGTAGGAATTTGGAGTCAGCTATTAAGAGATATTCTTAGCTTTGGCAAAGAACTCACTGGTATGGAGACCAAGTGTCAAAGTGACATCCTTGTTTCTCTTCATCTAAGCAGCATCTGAGCCATCTGCATCTGATGCTAGGAGGGACCAATTGAGGAAATGGCTGCAGCTGTGCAAATGTCATTGGGTGAAATCTGTTAAATGGCTTTTGTTACCCTGACTAGTATATACTAAATGCAGAAAGAAAATAAGGAAAATAAAGCTAAGCTACTACAGGACACAGTGACTAGATTTTGTTGATTTGGGATAGAGAGGGAGAAATAGAAAGCATAAGAATCAAAAAAAAACAGTCCTGGTGGGAACCTTAGAAATTGCATGGTCCCTTGGTGATAGATGAACAATGGTGGAAATGAGGGGGCATGTGGTGCTAAGTGAAAGGACCACTAAGATAAATAATGATAGAATCTCTTCTGAAGTAACAACAATTTAATAGCAGGGAGAAGATATAGACTGTTATAAATTTACAGAAATAAAAATGATAGAGGGAAAAAATATCAATGGGCAAAGATAGTCCAGGCAAATCAGGAGAGAGAGAGAGAGAGAGAGAGAGAGAGAGACGGAGAGAGAGAGAGAGAGAGAGAGAGAGAGAGAGAGAGAGAGAGAGAGAGAGAGAGAGAGGATTAAGAAGTAGAGAAATCAAATAAGTCTTCTTGAAGGAAGGGTCAATTTTGAACCATTTCAAGAACAGAGATGAGGGAGGGACTCTGAGGGAGGGACGGACGGACGGAAGGAAGGAAGGAAGGAAGGAAGGAAGGAAGGAAGGAAGGAAGGAAGGAAGGAAGGAAGGAAGGAAGGGAGGGAGGGAGGGAGGGGAGGGAGGGAGGGAGGGAGGGGAGGGAGGAGAGAGAGAGAGAGAGAGAGAGAGAGAGAGAGAGAGAGAGAGAGAGAGAGAGAGAGAGAGAGAGAGAGAGAGAGAAAGAAAGAAAGAGAGAGAGAGAGAGAGAGAGAGAGAGGAGAGAGAGAGAGAGAGAAGAAAGAAAGAAAGAAGAAAGAAGAAAGAAAGAAGAAAGAAAGAAAGAGAAAGAAAGAAAAGAAAGAAAGAAAGAAAGAAAGAAAGAAAGAAAGAAAGAAAGAAAGAAAGAAAGAAAGAAAGAAAGAAAGAAAGAAAGAAAGAAAGTAGAAGAGAGAGAGAGAGAGAGAAAGAAAGAAAGAAAGAAAGAAAGAAAGAAAGAAAGAAAGAAAGAAGAAAGAAAGAAAGAAAGAAAGAAAGAAAGAAAGAAAGAAAGAAAGAAAGAAAGAAAGAAAGAAAGAATAATGATAATTTGGAGGTAAGAGACTGTCAGAATCTAGATGACATTAGGAATCTAATTTGCACAGTAATATGAAATAAGGTTAAATAAGAAGGCTGGAGGTGGATATTGGGGAGCCATATGTAATAAATAATAATGAATAACAAAAAAAATGCTGAATTTGATTATTGGTCAGCAGAAATTAAAAGAAACAGAACTATCTCCAGACCACAGGAAAGGAGTTCTCCGGTGCCCATGAGGAAGCTGTGACCCAGCTGGGTTCTGTAATTTGCCCAAGGTCACAGAGCAAATAAGAAGGCAAGCTGGCATTAAAAAAAAAAAAAAAAAAAAAACAAACCTGCTGAATCGTCCCTACAAAATAATGAGAAACTCGATTAATTATTTTCTTTTCTCTTTATTTTTAATTCAGTTTGGAAACTGTAGTGAAATGATTAAAAACCAAAGCATTGATTCTTTTGTTTCTCATTCCATATGTAAACCAACAGTAAGTTAAATAAATGAACAGTTGCAGAAATTACTGGATGTCATAAGAGATTAAGAATTGACTGGAATATTCCCAATAGACTTGTGATGGAGATAGCCATCTTCATCCAGAGAAAGGATTATGGGGACTGAATATGGATTACAACATAGTATTTTCAAAAAAAAATTTTTTTTTTTGTTCTTTGCTTGCTTTTGTTTTTTGGTTTTTTTCCAATTTTTTTTTTCCTTTTTGATCTGATTTTTCTTGTGCAGCATGATAAACATGGAAATGTGTTTAGAAGAATTGTACATGTTTAACCTGCATTGTTTTACTTGCTATATAAGTAATGGGGCTAAGGGGGGATGGGAGGGAGAGAAAAATATGGAACACAAGGTTTTGCAGGGGTGAATGTTGAAAACTATATTTGCACATATTTTGAAAATAAAAAGCTTTTTATCTAAATTATGAATTCTGGGATTTTTCCATTCAGAAGGCAAAACTTAGTACTAAGAGTGATTTGGACTATGGCAATACTTTGAATTCCTAAAAGATAAATGAGTCACACAGAAGTTCACAAGAAAAAAAAAAAAAAAAAAAAAAAGGATATATAGTCTCTGGGAAGACACATTAAGAGAAAGGATTAATGAGACCAGGATACTTAGCCCATCTTATCTATTTAATAATCTGCACAAGTATGATAACTAACAGACAGAACAAGGAAAAATTTTTCAGAGAAAGAAAAACAGAAGGAGAGCTATAAAAAAGAAAGGATCTAGGTGGGCCACTGAGTTAAGCTTAGCTTCTCATTTTCATTTCTTCAAGGTCTGGAAGAAATATATTTTTTTAAAAATTGCTTTTTTCCCAAATTCCACTCCTACCTGCCAACTACCCAATAACAGACATTACATTATGACTTTGTTTTTTTTGCTTAAATTTTTCTGGTATACTTAACATGTTGCAAAAATAGAGACTTGGGATAAGGTACCAAAAATTTAAGTTAAGGTAAAGTGCTGAATCTCTCTCTCACTGTTGGCAGTCTTCTTAATGGGGGGGGCTCCAAGCTATTTTAACTCATAAACTTTGAACAATAATTATACTAATAAAGAGCAAAGGAAGAGATTCCTTTCATGTTGCACATAAAACTAAAATCAAGATGACCACTGTAATAGAGTACGGCCAATTAAATCAACCATCCTTCTCTCTCTCTGCCTCTTACTCTTTCTTGGTCTCTCTCTCCTTCTTCCTCTCAGAGTGGGAATAAAATAATATGAATCAAAGCTTAGGTGGGAGTCAATGCTAACCCCCTTCCCAGAACAGAAAAAAGCAGAAAGGATTGAGGAATGGGATGACTTCAGTTCACCTACCAGTATTACACATGGAAAAGAGATTTCTCCTGGAAAGAAAAAAAGCTATATATCAAAAGAAATAAATTAACTATTAAGATATGTCTCAAGATAAAGGTTTGAATCATATTTTAAAATAAAACTGTCCATGTAACTAGTTCAAAGGCAAAGAAGAAAATATTTCTTTGCCTTACAACTGAATTTGGGAATCGCAAGTACTGGATTTAATTTAAACCATGTTGAGGGGAAATTTCTTAAGTGTCTTGGTCATATCTACTTTGTCCCCCAGTGTTTGATTCTCCCGTTAATTTTTAAATAAATTCAAATGACAAATATAAGTATATGTATATTTCTCATACTCATAATAAGACTGACACTGCTTAAGGGAGTTAGGATAACAATAATAAGAGTTATAACAATAGTAATAATAATTAATAACAAATAACAAGTAATTCCCAGCTGCAGGCTGAGTGTTCTGTTACATCTAGCTGTCCCAGTAACAAATATCTGCAAAACACGGTGTGCCTGGAACTGTGCTAAATGTTTTGATCCTCACAACAACCCAAGGACATGGGTGCTGTTATTATCCCCATTTTACAAATGAGAAAATTAAGGGTGAGAAAGACTGAACTGGATTTGAATGCACACACCTTCCTGCCTCTCAGCCCAGGGTTCTGTCTTCTGCAGGAGGAGGAGGAGAAAGGATGACACAATCATTTTTATAGATTATGAAGGAATTTGAACAGTCATATATACTCGGTATAAGGGGGCTAAGTAATCATCCCCTGAGTTAAGGTCACAAATGTCTTATTCTACTTATATATGAAGTGATTTTGATGTCTAATTAATTTCTCATAGATTATGAGAAATTTTCATAATTCCAAACCACTTGACTAAATGCTTTTTACAATATGATTAGCCACAATCAGGAGTGAAAACAGAAGAAAAATCTGCTTTAAACAGTCAACAAAAGGAGTTTTTCTTTGTTTACCCAATTATCTATGCCATAATTTGCCAAAAACATGGCAGGAAACCAAAGTGTTCTAAAGGAGACTACAATTGCAAGCTGTTCCTCTCACATCTGGCATTTAAAAACAGCCAATAGAATTAGACTTCCTTTTTGTCTGTTCATCATAATCTGCCCTGTTATGGGGTGTTTGTGAATATTTTTATTATATTCTTCATTCCGTTTTTCCTTTTTCCTCTGCGCTGATGAACAAACTTGAGTGACATCCAAGGGCAAAAGAAATTGAGTCATCATGAAGGAGTACAGAACATGACCAAGGTCAGGTGTTCCGAAGCTAGTTTTCACCCTGATTCTTCCTGTAATTTCCTGCCCAATGCAGGATGTTATTTAATTTCCTATGACTGACTAGAAACTTGAGATTAAAATGCTGACTTACCTCCTGAGGACACTAGAATATATTAACCAGGAATGAATCTAGAATACTGCCTTTCTTGTATATAAGGCGATCAAAAAAGATAAGTTGACAGAAAACACGAATGGATAAAATGAAAAAATGATGAACTACTAAGAATTTTAACTTCTGTGTTCTTGATCCTGTGGTCTGCACAGCAGCATTCTTGTATGAATCTCATATTAATGATTATCAACTAAAAGTAAAATATAAAAATCTACTGGTACTACTTAAGTACTAAAAGCAGATGCATTCTAGTGCAGGAACAGAAGTATTTCTACTGCTTGTCTAAGGAGCATCTGATAGAAATATATAACAGATATTCAATGGCCACTTTATTATATTCTATATTAAGCCAGTTACTTTATTATTTTTAGAGTAATTCTATGCAGATAAAGGAAGCTGTTGATTAAATAAAATGAACAGGATATTTTTTCTCCCTTGGTGATTTAATACAAGTAAAAAGTTTGGGAATTTTTTTTTCCCTTCCTAAATAAAAACTGTTATAAAGCAGACAATAAACTACATTGGTTCAGGGAGTTTCTAACTGGCAATTCCCCATATCGATGAAATCACAAGTCTAATGCAAGAAAATTAATATACTTTGAAATTTTAAGTACTATATGACTTGTTTATTGTTTCTACTAATTACCTAATTACTTAAGCTCCTTTTAATTGACCTGTGTCCCTCAAGTCCTTATCTATAAAAAGATGGTGACCCAAAACCAAACAAACAAAATTTGCTGAAGACCATCCCTTGGAAATGCTAGGCCCAACAAGTACCCCAGGGGTCCGTGATCTCCTTAGTTAACTTGAAACTCAAGATTAAGCAATATCTTTCCAGATATACATAGTTGAATTTTGTAATTCTAGGCATTTTTGGTAGGTCAGGGAATATTTAGCAAAACTTCAGGGTTTTTGCATTTATTATCACCAAATGGCTTTCCAATGTCTTAATTCCTCTATATATTAGGTTTAACACTTGCCTTTTTTATTCACAAAACAAGAGTTTTAATACAATATAATATAATTACATTACATTATATCATATAATATAAATAACTCAAAGAAATGTCAAGTTAACAAAAAAAGATTCCTCAAATGAGACAGTTTTTAGCCTTCCAGACAATCCTTTTATCATTTGCCTTTCTATGTTCAAAATGGCTTGTCAATCTCCTTGTTCTGTTTAACCTTTTCTCTCTTTGCTCAGTTTTTAATTTCTCCTTATCCACTGGCTCTTTTCTTATTGTTTACCAACATACCTATAGTCCCCCAAGCCTAATAAAAACAAACAAACAAACAAACAAACAAAAACCCTCTTCATTTGATCTTCTTAAGTCCTCTCTCTTCCTAGGACCACTAATCTTCTGTTCACATTAAAACTCAGAAAAGCTATGTATATTCATCACACTCACATCTCAACCCCTGGCAAACTGGCTTATGGCTTCATAACTAAATTGAAACTGCCTTCTCCAAGATTATCAGTGACCACTTAATTACTGGTCCTTTCTGATGTCTCTGTAGCATATGATTTTGGTGATCACTTCCTCCTCCAAGTTCACTCCTTTGCTTCCCAGATACCCCTTAAATTCTTTCCTAGATCCCCGCCTTTCTATCTTGTCACTCAGTCCTCAAGGCTCTATCTGTCCTGGGCCCTCTTTTCTTCACTATCTCTTAATAATCTCATTAGCTAGTGTATGCTCAACTATCATCTCAAAGCAAATCACTCCCAGACTTCATCTGGCTCCTGAAATCTGACCCTGCCTATTGGATATCTCCAAATGGATGTCTTGTAGACAACCTAAACTCGACCTGCCCAAAGCAAAACTAATCTTCATTTTAAGAAATTCTTTCTTCCTAACCTCCTTATTTCTTTTGGGGTTCTCACCAACCTTCCAGTTACCCTATTTACCACTTAAAAATGGTAAACTTTCCCCTCCCTTTTCCTTATCCCTCAGAGCTAACATTTGCCAAGTCTTCTCCTACACCATTTTTTGCACCCATCTCTTCTATTCATATGGCCACCATCATAATTCAGGCACTCATTATTAGTGGAGCAGTCTAACTGCTAATAACTAACTGGTCTTAAGGACTTCAATTTCTCCCATATCCAATCCGTTCTCCACATGGCCACCAATCAATACTTGTAATTTGTACAATATTTGCAAAGTACAGGTGTGGACTATATCACTCACTTTCTTACCCAAAACATTACAGTAGCTCCCTATTGCCACTTGAAGAAAATATAAAATCATCTGGCTGACTACCCCTTCATTAATTACCTAGATCTAAACCCAGTGACACTACTTGCCATTTCCTATTCATACTATTCAACCATCGGTCTCTTGTTTTTACAGTAGTAATCCCCCATCCTTGGAATATTCTTCCTCCTCACCTCTGTCTTGAAGAATCCCTAGCTGACTCAATTTGTATGCTCCCTCTGACACAAGGCCGATCATGATGCTCCCCAATTAACACCAGCCTCCTCTCTCCAGCACTTTCTTGGTCCTTACTCTATATGTTCTATGTCCATGCTGTTGTCCATCATTATGGACAGTCTTAACAGAAAATAAATTACCTTAGGGCAGGTAATACTTACGTTTAATTTCTGTATTCCCAGGGCCTAATATAGTACCTGGCATATCACAGGAACTTAATAAATGTTTACTGAATGAATGAATCAAGAACAATTATTTCCTATTGATGGCTTAATTCAGAGAGTGATTCAAATGCTAGAATTTAATTTTTTTAATAAAAAAATTTTAATGAAATTAATCTACATCCCCCCAATAAAAAGATACCAAGTTTTCTCATCCATTACCTTAATAGAAAATGTGTTAATCAATAACCCTTCCCAAACACTAAGAATGAATTGCAACTTGACAGCAGAAGCTAACACTGGAAGAAAGAATTGTTACAGAAAAGCAAGCAATATTCAAACCACAGAAGACAATTCTAGGAGTACAGAGCCAATTGGTTCATTATATAGACAGTATAAACTTTAAGGTGATATATAAATATAATTAACAGCTACTATTGCTATTGATATCATCACCACCACAACTATCCAACAAACCTTGTCCCAAGCCAGAATTTAAAATGTTCAAGTAATATGGAAGTTGTATAGTTGCTGTATTTTAATGTAATGTAATGTAAATAAAAGAGATGGTATTCCTTGATATAAATAGTAAAGTGAGGACCAGGAGAACAAATTATTCAATAAACAAAAGCATTGTAAACACAAGCATCTTCAAAAGGGTTAAGAACTGTGATCAATGTGATAATGTGTCATGATTCTAGAAGACTGATAATGAAAGATGCTCCTCACCTCCTGAGACATAGAGGTAATGAATTCAGGAAACAAAAGGAGACACACATTTTTGAATAGAGCCAAAATAATGGAATATCTATGGAGTATGTCTATTTTGTTACAAAGGTTTTGTTTTTCTTTCTTTTTTTTTTTTTTTAAGAAAAAATTTGGGGTGAGGAAGGTGAGGAAAGAAAACAAATATTTAAGTAAAACAAATTTAAAATATATATACATATATATAATATTCTTATAGTAGTTATTTTTCAAAGAAGCATTCTTTTTAACTAAATTTAATTCTATGCATTTCATTCCACAAAATCTAACCCATAATATACCACTGAAACAGAGAAATGCAGTACTTACCTTTGTTTCACATTTCTTGTGGCAGGAATACTTGCACACTACAAAAAAAAAACAAAGACAAATGCTGAGTTGTTTGACAAGTAATGCTTATTTTATCCAACAAGTCCTCCCAATCCTTGAAAAAGTTCCTATTACAGGACAGTTAGGCACTTTGGAGGGCAGAGCTGGAACTTTTCCTGATAACTACAGAGATTATTCATTTATGATGTAATCCAAAATTGCAAAAGAAAGTTGGTGGGCAGCAAGCATGAGGGCATACCAAGTTAAAATTTGATAGCAGTTACCAACTGTTAGAGTGAGGGTATGATGACTCAGGTGAAAGTTTTGGGCTGTTTTTTTCCCCTCCTGGAGATTAGCTACAAAGAGATTGATTTTCTTAAAGCGCTCCTTACTTTGGAAGCCAAATCCAAGCATGCAAGGAAAGATTCGATTATCCCAGAAAACTAACAAGCATTAGGATATACTCAGACATTTCTGGACACCTGCTCAAAAAGAAAGAAAGGTTTCAAAGTACCAGCAGAAAAGCAGTACAACTCCATGCTCTTAGCTCCAATGAAGTCGTGCATTTGGTTTATTTCTCCTTCCATTTCCGGACAACATAAGAATCAACTGTCAAAATAAATACATGTCTAAATTCCTACAGGCAAAACCTTCAACTTGGGCCAATTGTCTAAATTGAGCAGGTCATGTGTTGGCTTGAAGGTCCTAACAATGCCGATTTAAAGCTGGAACCAATGCAGATTTCACAGGACTTCTCCCCAGGAGGATGCAGCTGTGCCATAATAAGGAACTAAAAGCATTCTCCCTCTGCCACAATAGGATCTCCATAGTCACTGGCTGACCACTAGTTGTTTTTTTTTCTCCTCTCTAGGAAACAACTGGGCATTCAAAGACTTCAAGACTGAAGGATGACAGAAAGAATTTCACCATCTCCTACATATACAAGATCAATCAATGTTGTAATCCAGTCAAGTCCTTCAAGTTTTCCTTTCCAGTTTTCCTGAATTTTAAACGGATTTTTCTAAGTTCCTTCATACTTAGGACCTTGTGTGCCTTCTCATTTTAAAAGGGATTATTCATGTTGTTGATCATAGAATAAGATCAACCAGGAAAAATATTTATTTTTCATTTAGTGAGTGCACGTCCCAGAAGTAACTGTGTTAAATGGTTAACTGATCAAAAGAATCTTACTGTGGAAATGGGGAGGGGGTGATAGAAGGGGGTCTCTCTATCCTGTACAGATCATAAATATATATGGTTTGGAATATATTTTGAATAAAAGCTATACCTGATGTATAGAAGGAAGGTAAAAATCCACATTGACTTATTTATCCATCTGGTCAATGATATTCATAGTGAATTAATGAACTCTGGAATTCTTCCTGAACCCCTAGGGCACTCTGATGCATGTGATGAAGCATAAAGACTAGCCAACCATAAAATTATTTTAGCTTCTATTATGCCTGATTCTGAAATCTGCCACAGAACTGGAAGAGCTACCATTAGGCAGGAAACCAAAGTACCCTGGTAATAACGTCCATGGGTTATATGTAGCCCCAAAAAGAGAAGTTTATTTTTAATGGGATCCCCCAAAAGTGTCAAATATAAAAAAGTCATAAAAATAAGCGATGTGCCAAAAGTCTGGGAACGCAGAGACAAGTCTATCTATTTTACTTAGCCCAATAAGTGAACATAAGAAAATCTACGGCATGAAATCATACTTCATTCAGTAAGGACTTTAGAAGTACCTCACAGGCTGACTTCAGAGTAACAAATCATTCTGATTATAAGATACAAATGCACAACTTTGAATCCCCAAAGGCTCTAACTCTGAGGAATGCATACAGCATTCCAGATGTACCAGCATCACTTAAACAAAAGTCTGAAGGAACAAGACAATCTGCTAGTAAAAGGTTTTCATGCAGAGAATAACAGCAAATGCGACCTCTCCATCCAAGGTTTTCCATATACTATTCTAAATATCATAAATGCCGAGTGCAAACTAGAAAAGCTCATTTATTTATTACCCCTAGTTTCCCAAATACCTACTTTCATCATGATTTTAAAATGAACTGTGTCTCAGACTACAAGGTCTCTCTCAAAGTTTTCTCATTGTTTCTCACAGTGGTGACTTAACTTTAAAGCATGAGTTCTTAATATTTGTGTGAGTCATGGACCCCTCTGATGAAACATATACTCTCCAGTACATGATGTTACAAAGAAAACCAATAATTGTTTAACTAAATTGCAAAAACATTTCAACATTTTAAAGAACAATTTTGAAAGGCAGAAGAATTCTGATCAATGTAAATAATCAACTCTGACTCCAGAGGAGTTATGGTGAGACACATTTTTGTACATTGCCCATGTGGGAATTTGCTTGCTTGAGTGCATCTTTATTATAAAAGGTTTTGTCCTATTTTGTCCCCCAGAGTGAGGGATGGAGTTGAGAGGGGAAAAAAATAAATGCTTATCAATTTTAAAAAATAATTTTAAAACACCAGCTTTTGCTAGTATTTTGATGAAAAAAGCTATCTATCTATCTATCTATCTATATAGATATAGATAAATATTTTAAAGTCCACAGACACTAGGTTAAGAACTTCTGGTTTAAGGTATTAAAATATAATGGAATTCATTTTTAAAAAATCAAGCTAGTGTTCAACCTCCTCCCTTCCCCACCCCACCCCAAAAGTCCTCACAGGGATGAGATCAGAATCTGTTCAGGTAGTGGGGTCAAAACAAGGTTCTCATTGTCCTCTAAAATAGAAAGCCTTTTCCGCTTAATTCTCTGATGAAAATCAACATGTATAATATTAACCTAACCAGTACTGGATGCAACACTGACTCCATCCTGTAAAGCTGCTACTGCTATCATTTAAATGCATTTCAATGACAAGTTTATACCTAGAAAACAAAAATAAAGTAAGATGCTCCGTACCCCTCCCCCTCCCAAGCTCATTAACCCCACATCTGTCATCATCATTTCTCCATTAAGTCCCAAGGGTGCATTCATCTGATGTATTTTTCCATAGACACTAAATCTTTTCAACACCAAACTTCCGAAAAGAATCTATTCTCACTGTCTCCTCTTCTCTCATCACCTACTTACTGGTTAAATTCTTGCAATCTGACTTCTACAGCTACCATTCTCTTGCAGTTGTTTCCTCAGAAGGTCAGTGACCTGCTAATCACCAAATCCAAAAGTTTCTTCTGAATTCTCGTCCTCCTTGACCTCTGCGCAGTATCCACCCCTGTGGGCACACTGTCCTGGAAGCTCCTTTTTCCCTTCCACGACATGATACTTTCCCAGTTGTCTTTCTACTGCCATCATAACCTTCTGTTATTCTTTCTGCAGCTTTCATTGCTCATCATTTCTTTCCCCTCATCCTTAAATTGACATTCATTCCCCAAAGACCAAGGACAGCAGCAGGGCAGGTACAAGACAAATTACACTGGTCCTCTGAAGACAGACTTATAATCTATGACCAATGGTCAAACTGATCTTGCTGTTCCTTACATGTGACACTCCATCTCCTCTTCCACATTTTCATTTCTCTCGAGAATGGGCCATGCCTGTGTGTGTGTCTGTCTGTCTGTCTCGGGGGAAAATACCCCTTTACTTACCCACCTGGGCAAGGGATAGTCTGAGTCATATAAGGCATTGGAAGAATCACAAGTATTTATTTTCCTCAACTCTGTTCTATTTCCACTCTGATCCACAACTTTTTAAGAGGAGGTCGATGAATTTAGGTGAGGAAAAAACTGCATTTAATTTCATTAATCTCTAATTTAAATATACAGTCAGTGTCCTCAAGCAAAAGGAAACCGACAGAGAACAGAAAATTAAATATATATAGTTTCTTCTAATTATTGGAAGGCCTGATACAGACATCCAGGACTACACAATATTATTAATAATATCTAGCATTTATCTAACACATTAGGTTTGCAAGATACTTAATTAGTTGCAAGTGGTACATACTATTATTATCCCTATTTTACAATAAGGAAACTGAACGAGATAGAAGTTGGTCAAGGAAAAAAGGACAGGAATAAGCATCTACTATGTGCTAGATAATGAGTTAATCACTTTGCAATTATTACTTATCTAAATTCTCTCAACAACTTTGGAAGATAGGTACTATTATTATCCTCATTTTATAGATTGGGATCACACAGCTAGGAAAGGTCTGAGGCTAGATTTGAATTCAGGTATTCTATCCACTTTATCACCCAACTGCCTCTAAGATTAAAAGGGTCACACAGCTAAGTATCTGGGCCAGAATTCTATCTCAGAATTTCCTAATGCAGTAATTTAGCTGCTATGCTACTCGGCTGCCTGCAACACTGTTGGACACGGGAAGGAGCTGTTTAGTTCATTTCCTTGTTTTAGGCATCCTGGTTGTGTGCTATTTCCCAAGAATGATCCTAAGTTTTGTGGATGTTTATACAACTATTGACTGCCGCAGAGGAAAAAAGGCTGGTCTTCTGGAAAGGCCTTTGGCTCTCCTACCAAGCTCCACTTTTACTACTTTCTCCCTCAAAAACAGCTCCTCTGTTTTTAGTTTACCTGTCACCCCTAAGTCGTCATATACCATGTTTATTTAACTCTCCAGTGTTGACCTCTCACCCAAGTGCCAGTCTTATGTCTCCAATTGGTTCCTTGATATTTCTATTTTTACTTTTCCAGATATTTTTATTTTTACTTTCTTACCCTCCCCTCCTTAATTCCATACTTAACATATCCCAAAACCAGTTACTGATGGCACAACATTCAGAAATCTCTGATTCATAGGAATGAGTCTATTTACCCTTCATAGCCAATCAATCACCTTCCTTGAACCTTCTCTAGTTCCCTGACCCGTACTGATTTCTCTCCTCTTTGAGGACATAAGGAGCTGCCACAAAGGACGAATTAGAAGTATCTCGATAAATACAAAGCCATGCACTGTTACTGAGTACAAATGTGTTTATAAAGTGTATTAATTAATACACTTCAATTAATAATAAGTGTAATAACAAGCTTAAGATTAGGGAAGGTGGTACATATTCATATTTTGCGTCTTCATCTATTGGAAGCAATTAATTATAGGATTTTTCTGAGGCATTGAGAAGAAGTTAAGTATCCCAGGTCATGGTTAGACAGACTGTAATGTTTCAGAGGCAGCATTTGAATCCATATCTTTCTGACTCCAAGGCCTACTCTAACCATTATATCAAACTCTCTCATATATGATTATATCCTTTAAAAAATGATGTTCAACTATTACCTATAAAATTTCTCAAAATGATAATTGATGGTTATCAGATATCCAATGTTTTTATTATATACTTAATATTTCATTCTATTGAGGAGAACCCAACATAGGCCCTATGAAAAAGACACCATCTTTTAAAGACTATAAACATGGGAAAATAGGTGTATAAAAGTTCAAATCTTGCTGCAGATAGTAGTTGTTTGATTCTGAGCAATTCGCTTAACCCAGTTTGCCTCAGTTTCCTGATCTGTATAATGTGCTGGAGAAAAAAATGGCAGACCACTCCTGTATTTTTGTTAAGAAAAGCCAAAAGGGATTATGAAGAGTTGGACACTACTAAAACTTCTCAACAACAACAAATGTGGGAATTTGAAAATTGAAATTAGATATTAAAGAAGGGAGGGGTGAGACTTATGGTGAACAACTAAAACCCCTCATTTAACACTGTATGTTAGAGCTGGATAGCTTACTTACAGATACATATGATAATAAACTGATTCTTTCTCAGTCAGATTCCATTTCTGTCTGTGGTTTTTCAATGACAGTTGTTAGGGATTTTTTGGAACTGACTCTGTGTGACAGAATCCAGCTGATTTAATCAATATTGGGCTCATCAGCCCTGCTTTCAGTACTTCCTCTTGTCAGCTAAAGGTCTGAACACCACATATCAGTTCCCTTGTCAAGTTAGGCTATTTCCAAAATCGTCTATTAATTATAATATGTTACACTTCCTACAAAACTCCATAACCTACAATGAGGAACAACTACTTTGGCAGGTGAAAATTAATAAGGCAATGACAAGATTAATGAATAAATCAACAACCCTTTACCTTTGATAATATGAAACCTGAAAGAGAACTTCCATTACAAAGTGCAATTATATAACAAATCATTTTTTCCCATTTCCATTTACTACTGTCATTACATGTGTCACTAAAATTTAAAGGATCTCTCTCTCTCTCTCTCTCTCTCTCTCTCTCTCTCTCTCTCTCTATATATATATATATATATATATATATATATATATATATATACATATACACACATATATATATATATATATATGTATATGTATATATATATATATATGTATATACACATACACACACACACACACACACACACACACACAGTAAAGCAATATTCTTGACAGTATTTACCTGCTAAATCACATGGAACAATAAGTTACCAAGAACACTAAAAGGCTGCACAGTACACAGATGGCAGATCACACCTGACCACAGGCCTACAGTGGAAGCAGTCACTGTGGACAAATTGAAAACTTTGTTCCAAATAGAGAAAAGCATTCCTGCAGAGGAATGGGAGTCGGGAGGGAACCTGATAATCACTGATTTCTGGCCTTTGATACAGAAAATCATTAAGAAATGTTTTACTAGACTCCAGGAGCAACCAAAGGGAATAACAAACTCCATTTCTGAATTCCTCAGAGAGCCCCATCTTGAATAATCATTTTTTGCATCCAGTTTTAATTTACAGGTAAACATAAAAGAGACAGACTATTCTAAGAATATATGCTATGGCAGTGGAAAATGTGTTTCATGTGTAATAATCATCTATCACTTTTATTTCTGTTCTTAGTAGTTATGGATTCACAAAAGTCACTACATATTATATATATATAAAATCCTCTGTTTAATGAAGTCTTACTTTCCTTGGTCTGACAGTTCTTAATGAGAACAAAAAAAGGAAAAACTGAATATGTGATGAACTCACTGATTTTTTTACATGGCCAAGTTGTAATAACTTTGTAAAGCAATTAAATATGGAGAAACTGGTTCATCAATTCCCTTTCCAAAGTGATTATCACTGGAAATAGTTTTGGAGGAATTAAAGAAAAGTGATTAGTAAAGATATTGAGTAAAAGACATCTATCTGTGGAAAAGTTCTCAAAGGAACAGAAGAGATTGAATTTTCTCAGACCACAATATATAAGCATATTTAATCCCTTCCACCAATTAGTATAAAAGAAATCTCATATGAAATATGGGGATCCCAGGAAAAGACAGATTATCTAGCTAGATATCATCAGGAACTATACTCTCTTGGCAATATAAATTTGCCATTCATGTACTTTGGATTGACTTTAGATTAGTGTAATAGAATGTCAATTGGGAAGATTTGGATTCCAATCCTGCCCTCTGACACATAGTATATATACTATGTGACCCTGGGCAAATCATTTAACTTTTCCATATCTGAGGCAACTCTCCAAACCTATAAACTACAGAGAAGCTATAGGTCCATACCTCCACAAACCAAATCTTTGACTAAAACAAAACATCTCCATCACTAGATGGCTAAAAATGAAGATACATCTATGGAAAATTTCAAAACAGTCCCAGTTTCTCATATCCAAATGGAACAAATTTAGAGAAAATTAGTTATAGGAAATACATGATATCACAGAGCTTAAAAAAAACAATAATACAGGAATACATGAAAAAAAGATAAATTCCTAACTTTCAATTCATTAAGTTTATAAATAGCTCTTGGGAATAAAATAGAATATAATTAAATAAATAAAAAGGAATGGATAAGAGTAACCAAACAGTTCTGCTCCTTTGAAAAATAGTTTTTAAAAAATAAACAAACTTGAATAAGATAAAGAAGAAGGAAATCTGGGCAGGATATCTAATATACTATGTGAAGAAGTGATCATTTATAAGTGAATGAATGAATGATACATAATTTGTTAAGTGCTTACTACATATAGGCACTGTGTTAAAGGTATTTACGAAGACAAAATCAGAAAGGATAGTTCCATACCATATAAAACTAAGTGTAAGTGGAAAAGCTGGAAATAGGGAGCCTAATGATTATTACTATGGTCCAAGCAAGAGCTGATTCAGGCAAAGAGTTGGATATTAATCAATCATGTGAGTGTGGAGGAGACAAAAGATGGAAAAAATGTTTCCAGAGTAAAATCTAGAGAATGTAGCAAGCATCTGGATAGATTTGAAGGGTAAAAGAAAGACAAGAATCAAGGATGACTCTGAGATCATGTTAGTAGAATGATTAGGAAAATGATGATGGCTGTAACATAGATAAAGAAGTTAGGTCACCTATGTATTAAACCTTCCCTCATTTCTATAAGCTGTTAGCTATTCTATGTCAAATATTTCTAAATTTCTAAATTCTCTCTCCATTGCACCTTCATTCTCTACTTCAAGTTGTACTTGTCAGTGTGCCCATCCACTTCCACATTAGAAGTCATTATTCCTTCAAGATGTAGACTTCTTCGACAGCTCCTAACACCATACTTGATATAGTATATGCTTAATATTTATTATGTTGGAGTGAATGGATTCACCAAAAACTGACATCAAATGAACTTAGTCGAGGAATCTAGATATTTATCAGAACTTTCTGCCAGCATCCTGGAAGATATTTCATATAAAACACAGATATGGTCATGGAATATATTTGACTCAAAATTAAAGTTGGTCATAGCCTAAAGAAAGAAAAACAACAGATGGATCAGATGAGTAATTCAGTACATTGGTCACAGCAATCGCAGCAAGAATGTGTCCATTGGGTTCATTTGATACTCCACAGATTCATGGGTAAATATTGATAAGAACTGTACACTATGGAACAAGCATGAGAGATTGCATAAAGGAATTGACTTCCTCTATTGATAAACTGAATCTTCATAATAATATAATCATAGACTCAAAGTATACCTAAAAATGAAACAGGTTACTGAATACATATTCACATAATAAAATCTGTGTCGTTTTAATAAAAGCAAATAAACATGAATAATCATTTTTGTCTTTGTATACCCAACAAGCACATCACTTGAAATACGGTTTATACTTAAAAGCTTAATTGAATCAATTTCAACTGTAAAGACTTATGGGCTCCAAGAGTATAAATTAAGGGAAACAATGCAAAAAACTGGTCAATTATAACCCTCCTTTCCCCATTCAAAAACATGGTTATATACAAATCAAAATGATAAGGGAAAGAGGATAAATTTCATGTGTCTTTTAGTCAAATTTTGCCAAGAAAAATAAATCACATAAGTTGCCTTTGAAAATGAGACAAGTTTATCCAGCTCATATATATAATATACAGCTTAAAAAGTTGCTTTCTTCTCATATTATCTTATATTTACATAGTTCTTTTTATCCTAAATTATGTCAAAGTCTTTTTTTTTTTAACCAACCCTATATTTAGATCATAAGCCTGGCTAATATTCCCTATCATACTCCAAAGCTATCTTGTAGCAACAAGAATGTAGTATGCTGTTTCATTTCTGAAATCTGACAAGCCCCCCCTTAAATTACTGAGACTCAGCTTACCAAGAACACAAAACAGAATACAATTCACAGCAGCAGTAGTTTTGTTGCTAACAAACTCAAACTATAGTATGCTATTAGTTTATGTGAATGGGAATGGCATATGGAGAAGAAACACATTCTCTTTCATGTTATAAATGGCAAACTGACAAATCCAAACTGAAAAGTTGTATGAATCCAACAAGAAATCTACTTTTTAGTTTCTATGAAGCTAAGGAATACATGGATTCCTCCTAATGAAGAGAGACATATCCATGTAAGGTATTAAGTTTTCTCAGCTAAATGGACTAAATGGGAAATCAATACACCTCTAAAACCAACCTAACACATATTTACTCCAACAAACTAGGATTTGCACAAAATAACTTAATACTTTACAATGAAAAAAAAAATCAAAACACTCTGGGTCAAGCAACAATCTATACATGTTTGAACTTAGAAAACATAACCCTCTCCTTCTTTCACTTAAAATCCTCTTCCAGAGTCACACTGTGACAGAACGAAAACTCTGGGAGATCCTTTTACCAACCTGGAAATGCTTCAGGTCCAGGCTCCCTCACTGATTGAATACCAGTTGTCTGAGGATCAAAACAGGTAAGCTCTCTGAGGCTCATCACCAGCTGATCTCCAAGGTGATGATGCTCAGCTGAAACATCTCACGGAAATCTACTAAAAGAGTCCTTGAATGGAATACCTTTACCAGTGAAATCGCAAGTTGGAGAATGATCAAAGAATATATATATATATAAACAGGTCATAAGGTCCATATGCAACAACTTGCCAGCTCATCTGAAAATGGGGTAATAGAACCTAATCATGTAGAAAACTAGTTTAAAATTTTACTGACATTCAAGTTAATTGGGGATAAGGGTTGAGAGCAGAAAAAGTAATTTATTGAAAGTCAAGAGTAGTGGAGTGAAAAGAGCATTGAATTTGGAGTCAGAGGATCTTGCTCTGCTATTTACTACTTGAGTCACCTTCAGTAAGTTATTTCATCTCTCCTGGACAGTTTCCTCATCTGTAAAATGGAGAAATTGGAAAGCATAATCTCTAAGACTCATTCCAATTCTACTTCTAATGATCTACGAGCCTGAGTTCCTTTTTAAATAGCTATTCAATAGTTCCATTGATTATGTATTCTTTGGTCAGCTAGGTGGCTGAAAAATAGAGGTCAGGGCTTGAAATAAGGAAGTCCTTAGTTCAAATTTTCCCTTATTCTTAACCAACTGTGAAACTCTGAACTAATCACGTAAGCCCTTTTTGTCTCAGGTCTGACATCTGTAAAATGAGGATAATATTGTAGCCCTTCCCTCACAAGGTGGTTGTGAGTGAATTAATACTGATAAAGTTCTTTGTAAGCCTGAAAGCATTATAAGAATGCTAGCTATTATTTTAAATTCAGTGAAAATAGGGGGTGGTAGTGTACTGCAGCTTAAGGGAAAAAAAAAAAAAAAAAAAGAGAGAGAGAGAGAGAGAAATTTACAGTCACAGGACCTAGGACTGAATTCTGCCTCTGTTATTTACTGTTTATATAACTTAGAAACACCACTTAACCCTCTTCTGTGCCTCAGGTTCCTCCAAAAAAAAAGACTTTGATCCAGGTGATTGCTAAGGTTTCTACCAGTGATAAATCTTGATAATTTATGAAAAGTATGATTTATGTATTAACTCAATAGAGAGAGAGAGAGAGAGAGAGAGAGAGAGAGAGAGAGAGAGAGAGAGAGAGAGAGAGAGAGAGAGACACAGACACAGACACAGACACAAAGAGAGAGAGAAAGGGAGAGAGAGAGACAGAGACAGAAAGACAGAGAGGCAGAAAGTGACAGGGAGAAAGAGACAGACAGAGAGACAGAGACAGAGAAAGGGAGAGACAGAAAGAGAGAGAGAAAGGGAGAAACAGAAAAAGAGAGACACAGAGACAGAGAGAAACTATGTAATAAAGGTCTAAGAGCCAGTGATCTAAATTATTCACATAGGTTATTTGATTCAAAACATTTCTGTAATAAGTAATACCAATTTCATATTCTCACTGTATTGAAACTTAACATAGGGGAGAAAGAAAGGCCAGTAATGTTTTGTTCTATTTTTTTTTAAACTATCTCCATTTATATATGTGCCTCCCTTTGTGGGAAGATGACAAATCTACAGAAAATATTTTACTTATTTCAAGCTTCTGGTCTAAACAGGGCCTACATGGAGGGGAAAGTGGCAAAAATTAACACCATCTAAGAACATTCAGTTAAAGATTTGGGTGGAGATTTCTAGCAAGGCTCAATGTGTTCTTGTTTTATCAAAGCCACTTGACCAGTCTTATCAGTTTCCTAAAAAAAATTGGTGACATAAGATAGTAATTTAGTCCCCAACAATATAGTTCCAAGACAACACTGAAATGGTTATCATCAAAAATTATTATAATTTATGAGTTCATTCTGTTTTTTTCCAAGTATTACAATTTCCTAACTCAACACAATATTCTCATAAATCTTATTTATATAACATGAACCTGCACTTAGTTTTATGTTGCTTTGAACTGTTCTTCCCTTGGAAATCATTTTTTCTCTTTCTTAATCTTCCAACTGCTCCTTTGGAGAGTCAGAAAGTGTCTTCCCTCAGAGCTTTGCCAAGGGGATACAGCAGAAATGCACACTTATGAACTGAACTAGAAAATAGGATTGAAGATGTAGAAGACATGGTACCCTTCTTCCCCAGAAGAACTTTTAGTGTCCTAATTAGTTGGTAATACAACCCGTAAGTAGTAGAGGAAAGCAAAGTAGGGAATATGTAGGGAATACACCATTTGAAATGGAATTTGTCAGGGTGATTATCTTAAAGGATATGAGGGGGTGGGGCAAGATTTACACAAGGGTCTTAAGGAGTGTAGATTCAGACTGGGGTACTAAGGGATATAGGGAATGGGAGACAATTCACTGAAATATAGATGAACGAGTATGTAGAAATACTACAAGGCAGAGACTAAGATGTTCAGCAATCTGATATAGAACTGAAAGCCTAGAATTAGCAGGCTCTTTGGAATACAAAAAGTGCCATGCAAAAATCCCACCTGGCTGCTCACCTGAACTTCCTGACAGTCGCCAGAAGCCCATCTTCCTGTAAAATTACATCAACTCTGAAATTCACACATCCTCGGTCCCTCCTTCCTTCTCCCTCCTCCACCCCTTCTGCCTTGGGGTTCTTCCTCCTGATTGAAAAGTCTGGAGGATGGGCATAAGAAAGATCTTCCATGTTAAGAGGGAAGCCAGGACAGACACCTCATTTCCTACCAGGCTCAAAGACTTCCTTCAGCAGCAGAGCCAGGTACCCTCAGCTCTTTTTACTTCCCTCCCCCTTACAGCTCCTTTTAACCTAAAGTCCCTTTTTAGATAGAAAGATCCCGGAGGGCAGAAAATTTTACTTTTCTTTGTCTCTCCAGTGCTTGGCTCAAAGAAGGTACTTAACAAATGTTTATTGCCTGACAAACTGATAAACTTAGGATAGGTTCAATGTAAAGGCAGGGTAGTATCCACTGGATACTTGGAGTCAAAGAATCTCAGCTCTGCAGCTGCTTCTCTATGTGATTTGGGGCAAATCACTTAATCCTCACTTTTCCCCCATCTACAAAAGGGGAGGCTGGAACTAAATGATCCCTAAATTCTCTAATCTTATTATAAAACCCGGAAATCTGAGGCAAACTTTGAACAACTGGTCAATTTCTCCTGTTAGAGTGATGTCAATAATTATTTCTTCACTTTAACAACAGAGTATGGTTATTTTAATGCAAATACTTTTGAAAATTTTGAATTTCTCTATTGAAAAAATAATACATCAATTTAGTGTGTGGAGCATAATCTGAGAGTTTAATGAGCCTTTATTTTTCCCCCCTGGCTAAAGTAACAGCCAGGCTACACCGCTACCCAGTTCCAAGCAGATGACTATCTACTATAATGGAGCCCAAAATGCTAATGGCTCAGATAGCTTAGAACTCCCAAGAGAGAATCCAGAAATTTTCTGACAGCTCAACAGAGTAGGGAGGATTATAGAGCAAGTCAAAGAAAGCTAAGAAAGCTAAGGTATGTGTGGCAGCCGGGAAATCCAGCACTTCAGGTATGCACGGGGCAGCAGCTTTCAACAGAAAACCAGACTCCAGACAAAAAAGAAGGGGAAAGAGAATACAACTTGGCAGGAACCTTGAATCAGAAAGACAGTAGACAAAAACCTGTATTTGAAGCTCTTTTAATTAGCTAATTGTCAACAGAACCAGAAATCGTTCACTGAGACCTACATTGGGCAGTTTTAATTGAGCTTCGCTTTTCATTAGCTTTGCAAAAAATAGCATCAAGTTGCTGAGCCACAGTTGTGGCTACATTTTCAATGTGTGTGGCCAAGAACACTCTTTTTTTTTTTTTTTTTTTTTTTTTTTTTAACAGTATAATACACATAATCTGAAGCCTTAGAAAGAGATATAAGGGGATAGTTCTATTCTGAGCTGGTCAGACTCTCTTGGAGAGCTCTTATAAGAAGACAATGTTGTCCAGAAGAAGGTATCCAAGATGGTGAGAAGACCCAGGGGGAAATAGCCCAAAGAATAGGGGGGAATGACAACTCTGTGCTGGGGAAGAGAGATTTGTTCTGCAAGGTCCCAAAACACAGGGCTAAAATCAGGAGGTAGAATCCATGGGATCATAAATCAGAGCTGAAGATCATCTCTTCCAACCAACTCATTTTATAGATGAGGAAACTAATAAAGTTGGGAAACATTAAATGATTTGTCAAGACCACATAGGTTTAAGTAAATAATAGTCAAGACTCAAACTCAGACCCTCAGTCTCCATACCATACTCTATTCTACTACACTATCTATACTATACTATACTATACTATACTATACTATACTATACTATACTATACTATACTATACTATACTATACTATACTATATATACTATACTATACTATCCCCAAAAGCCTCAGATTTCAACAACTTGATGGGAGGGGGGAAATTTCCTAATGAGTTATCCAAAAATGAAAGAGATGGTTAAAAGAGGCACTGGATTTGGCCCCTAGCTCCTAGTGTCTTCCTCTCTGAGAATACTTTCCATGTATACTGTCTATAAGGTATTTGGGGTTCAGGAGATAAAGGACCCGACCTGAAGTCAACAAGACTATTTTCCTGAGCTCAAATTAGGACTCACTATGAGATCCTGGACAAGTCACTTAACTCTGTTTGCTTTGGTTCTTCATCTATAAAATATGCTGGAAAAGAAAATGGCAAACCACTGCATAACTTGGCCAAGAAAACCCCAAATGAGGTCACAAAAAGTCAGACATGACTGTAATGACTAAACAACCAAAACAATTCTGGGGATGTTTTATAACTATCTATTTATAGGTAGTCTCTCCTATTAGGTGTCTTTATATTTCTTTTATCACTAGGATTGAGCAGAGCATATATAATAAATGCTTGTTGATTGATTAACTATATCTCCAAGTGGAAATGACTTGTCAGAAACATTTTAAAGAGCATTCAAAGTCCAGGCTGAACTACACGAACCCTCAAATTCTCTCCCCATTCAGATCTTCTGATCTGGTTTGGAATTCTTCCATCTGAACCATGTCAGTAGGGATATGACACCCAGTGAAAGTAACATTTGTCAAACAAGAGAACAAACTATCATGCTATAAATAATCCATAAAACTTGCCACCATCAGTAGACTAGCATAGAGAGTGCTTCTGTAGGGTTGAGGGAGACACTGACAAATCCAAAATAATTTAGCTTGATAATTTGGGGAAATCTCTCACTTGCCATCCCATTTTACTTGAAAAAAAACAACATAAAGCAACATAATATTTCATATGTTGGGTAATCATCAAAACAGAAAAAGCAGATTATAATGGATGAAGAGACAATCTAAAAACCAGGAAAATTCCAATTCAAATTCCAACTGTGACACATACTGTCCAAGTTACTCTGGGTTAAGACAATTAACCTCTCAGTATCCTAAGCAACTCAGAGACTTTAAGCTGAAGGAATGATGTCAACCAACAGTGACAGAAGAATTTTCTCATCTGGGAAATTCCTAAACCAATGAAATCATGGGTCCAGTCTCTACCCCTAGCCTAATTATAAGAATGCCCCTTTATCCATTCCCCTTGGTTTCAATATATTACATTATTCCAAAGATAATTAGGGGAAAAGGAAAATAACCTATATGATCTAAAATGTTTATAGTAGCTCTCTTTGTGTTAGCAAAGAACTGGGAATTAAACAGATGCCCATCAATTGGGGAATGGCTGAACAAGTTATAATATATGATTGTGATGGAATACTGCTGTGCTATAAGAAACAATGACTTCAACGGTCAAAGAAAATGCATTTCAAAGCCAAACAATGGAAAGACCTTCATGAAATAATAAAAATGAAATAAGCATAACCAAGAAAAAATATTAAATACATTAACAGTAGTAATAGTTTTAAGAATGACTTTGAGCAAATAAGTCATTTTCAGTATTATAAATACCCAAATTGATTATAAAGGCCATATGAAGGAAGACACTATATGTATCCAGAGAAAGAACTGATAATAGAAGTATGTGTAAAATAATTTTATAAATATGCATGTGTGTATGCATAAACATATACACAAATTTTTCATCTAATGGCAGTTATTTTTAGGGTGAGGGGAAGAAAAAAGGGGGGAGAAATTTATATAATAATTTTATTATATATATTTATATAATATTAAATTATATATTATTAAATATAACCATATAAAATAATATATTAATATATAATAATGTAAATATAATTAAATATAATATAAACTTAAATTATTTATAGAATATAAAATATTTTTATATTTATATAATAACTTTATTATAATATGTAAAATGAATAGCAAGTTGCATATAACAGACATATAATTTTTTTGTTATGCTACAATTTGGAAATGCTTCTTTTATTCCATAAATTAAATCAAACCAAGTAAATAAATAAAATCACAATCAGATGTCTTTCCTTAGACTTATTTAGGTTAGATATCTTTATTAAAAAGGGGGGGGGAAAGCTCATTAAAGGTTAAATTATAAATTTGAAAATGCCATGTCCCATCAGATAAGATAGACCCTTTTCTCTTTGACTTCTACAAGTTCTCCACACTTGTCTTCAGGAGCAAAGCAACTTGCAATAACCTTTTTTATTCTTTTTTGGAAAGCTCTATACCACTAGAGTCTCTCCAATTCTTACATTTGAACCATTCTCTTCACTTAATTAGCTTAAAGTAGTTCCTCTGGTAACTTTTAATGATTAGTTCTGCCCTTACAGCTGAGACTGACTTTTGACTTATGGTCCTGGCTGCCAGATGGCAATCCTCTCCGGATACCAGGCAGCCTCCAGTACTAACACATCAGGCCATTGCTTCCTCCTGCTCTTAGTCCACTTCACTGATACTGCTTCAGAATCAAAGAGGAAGAAGTCTGAGAAGAAAGGCAAAAAGTGGAAAAATGATATAATGAAAACTCAGGCGATGGCTTTATAGAAAGAAGGCTTTGAATACATACAAAGAAAATGTACGTGCATGATGAATATAGAAATACATCTAGAAGAATTGCACATCTTTAACTAATCATATTGCATTGCTTCCTTGTCCTGAGGGAGAAGAGAAGGAAAAAAATTTGGAACACAAGGTTTTGCAAAGGTGAATGTTAAAAACTATCTTTGCATGTATTTGGGAAAAAAAAAAAAACCCACACACACAACAAAGAAAATCCATTTCAAAGCCAAAATTTTCCAGATTCACAGATAGTAACAGAATCCTAATTTGATTGTTTTTATTTCAGTTAAATAACAAATTTTAATAAATTTTTAAATTAAATTTTAAGTTTCAACTTTGAATTTCAAGAGATTTCAGAACAAACTCAAGTTGTATCTTTATCCACTGTCCTGGAAATCTACTTGGCTAAGGCAGGCCATGAATTAGAGGCCCCAGACTGAGGCCTGCTACTCTATAGAACCATTCTATCAAGTTTTTATCTTCATTATTCTCGACTCCTTATTTCCCTCATCACACATATACAATCAGTTGCTAAATCTTACTCCACAACATTTCTAGCATCTCATCCCTTAATCTTATGTCAAGCTCTAATGATCTTATACTTAAATTACACCAACAGCCCCCTAAGTGATCTCCGTACCTCAAGTCTCTCTCCATTCCAGTTCATCAAGTCAAAGTTATTTTCATAAATTCATATTTGACTGGTCCCCCCTCTTCTCAAAAAATTCACGTGGCTCCTATTGCCTCCAGGATAAAATTAAAATACTTCCTTTAATATTTTAAAGCTTTTTACAACAGCTTGAACTGATCTCCCCTCCCACATTCCAATCTATAGTCCCCCTGGCCTTTTCTTGGTATCTCACATACAACACTCCATCTCCTCCAGTCCCTGAGTCTTTTCACTGGCCATCCTCCATGACTGAAACAGACTCTCCTTCCTCACATCTTCTTCATGGAATCCCATTCTTCCTCAAAGATGCAGCTCAAGCACCAACTTTTTTCACCAAGCCTTTCCTAACCTCCTAATTGCTAGAGCATCTCAAAATATCAAACATTAATTATTTTGAATTCATTTCATATTTATTCTATATATAGTTATATTGATGCTTGTTGCCTCTATTAGAAGATAAGATTATTTTCCCCCATATTTATTTTTATAAATTTTTTTAAAAATTTTTCGACAGACATGCAAAGATAACTTTCATCATTCACCCTTGCAAAATCTTGTATTCCATATTTTTCTCTGTGCCTCCCCACCTTCTCCATCCTCTAGACAGCAAGTAATCCAATATAGATTAAACATGTGCAATTCTTCTAAACATATTTCCACATTTAGCATGCTGCACAAGAAAAATCAGATCAAAAGGGGAAAAACTGAGAAAAAAAAAGCAAGGAAACAACAAAAAAGATGAACATATTATGTTGTGATCCAAATTTAGTCCCTATACTCTTCTCTCTGGATGCAGATGGCTCTCTCCATCACAAGATTATTGGAACTGGTCTGAATCACTTCATTGTTGAAAAGAGCCACCGCCATCACAGTTGATCACATCATCACATAATCTTGTTGTTGCCATGAATAATGATCTCCTGGTTCAACTCACTTCACTCAGCATCAGTTCATATAAGTTTCTTCAGGCCTCTCTAAATTCATCTTCCTGCTCATTTCTCATAGAACAATAATAGTCCATATCATTCATGTACCATAACTTATTCAGCCATTCTCCAAATGATAGACATCCATTCAGTTTCCAGTTTCTTGCCATTATAAAAGGGCTGCCACAAAAAAAATTTGCATGTGTGGATCCCTTTCCTTTCTCTAAGATCTTTTTGGGGTATAACCCCAGTAGAAACACTGTTGGATCAAAGGGTATGCACAGTTTGATAGCCCTTTGGGCACGGTCCAAGTGGCTTTCCAATTGGTTGGATGAGTTCTATGTCAAAGTCTTACAACTGTCTGGCCTTTAAATATCTTGATGGAAGTAATTATGAGAATGGAAATTCAGAAATGGCTTCCAGGATAAAGAAAAAAGATTAATTGATGCTCTTTAGAAGTGGCTGAAATGAGAATATGATTAATTCTTCAATTAACTATGCTCCATATATCACTGTTGGCTTTTGCCTGTCTAAGAAAGGCTGCTTCACATATGCCATCATGAATGGCTTGGAAGAAATCTTGTATTAGGAAAGTATTGGCTACAGGAAATCACTTACATTTGGTAGCTAGGGACTAACTGACAGTGAAACCCATCAACCTATTCACAAAATAGTTATGTCACTGAAATGGGCTATTCCAAAGGTTTCATGTAATTAGTATAGCTCTAGGTATGGAAGGATATACAAGTTACAAGCCAAAAATTATTTGTTATAGCCACTAGAAGAGTATAGTCCATAGATAAGTAATAATAACTGGCTGAGTTTGCCAGTTACTTATATGGGCCTCAAATTAAACATTTATAAAAGTGATAAAAAAAATAATAATTCCACTACCTACCCTCATAAAGTCATTGTTTATTTCATATGAAATCACGTGCATTAAAAGTATTTGATAAACCTCAAAAGACTATACAGTATTACTGTAATGAGTCAATATGGTATCTGGTGAAAGAACAATAGGATGTGTAATTAAAAGATTTGGGTTCGAGTCCCAATTCCTTTACTATGCCCTTTACCTTGAGCATGTGATTTCAATTATTTACCCGAGAAAATAATAAGCCCTGACTCTGAGAAATAAAGTGGTAAAATATAAACAGTATCAGAGCACCTGGGTTCCAATCCTGACTGTTTCTTAATTAACCAAAGTTATGTAGTCTTTCCATGATCCTATTAACAAATCACAACAAAAACATAATTTAATCCCTACCAAAAACAAAAAAAAAATCTGTTCCTCCCTCCAATCCCGGAGAATCTTCTGCTCCTGCCAGGATGATCTACTTTAGGGCCTCTCCATTTTTTCCCAACCTAAATTGGAAAACACTAAAAACACTAAAATCTATGGCTTCAAAAAGGACAAAATTTAACCCATTTTTAACAGTCACTTTTCTGCAGATGAAAGGTACCAAGGGTGGATAGAAGATCAGCCTTAGAATCAAGAAGTTCCAGGTTCAAGATGCTTGCCTTGAACAAATAGCTATTTGATCATAAACAAGTCATTTAATCTTTCAATACTCTCAGGCAATCTTCAAAGAGTGGGGCTCTTAACTTTAAACCTTTTTTTTTCCTTTTAATATTTTGATAACTGTATTCTATATAGTGGGTTTCCTTTATAATCTTTTTTATTTTATTTTATGCATGTAAGAACATTATTCTGAGAAGGGGGGGGTCCATAAATTTCACCACTTTAGGGGTCCAGGACACAGATAAAGGATTAAAAAGCCCCTCTCTAAAAGTTCAAATTAAAGATAATTATAATCATCAATCTGGATTTGTGAAGTGGGAATTCACTTCCTAAATGAAATCACAAATCTTGGCCAAAGTATACGCAGAAATATTACAATCAGTTCCAAAGACTAACAATAAAGTTGTTAGAATCCCACAAACCCACCCACCCACCCTGACTCATCCTCCCCTCTCCAAGAACACTCACACCCATATAGACAACTGTTCAAATATTTTGTGTTAGTAAATGACCTCCTTAGGTCTTCCTGTAAATTCACTTTCTCTTTCTCTCATTTGACATTTATCATGTATTATTAGCTTATTGTCAAACATGTCTTTTCCCCACTCCCTTCCCAACTAAGCTTATAAAATCTTAAGGGCAGGAATGGAGTTGTCTTTTTTTGAATATTCCAAAGGGAAAATCTAGCACCATCCTAACATAGGGAAGGTTTAATTAATCTTAATTAGTTAAAATGATGAAGAATTCTCAGAACTTGCTTTTTAAATAAGTAAGAGAGAAAATAGAGAAAAGTATGACTCCATGGAAAAACAGCTGCAGGCAGCTCCCTTGTTGCACGAGTTCCGGAGACTCATCTTCTAACTCATCTTCTAACAAGTATATACTGCATCTTATAGGAAACAGGTAATAGCCGAATTCACAGCTGACCCTGATTGACTTTCAACACTGCAAAATCTAATCATCTTCAAACTCACTACTTCTTTGTTCCTAAGAAGAGTAAAAGCAATTCCATCTCACTGGAAAATAGGAAAATGGCTCAAAACAAAGTGTTCTTTCATTGACATTTCCTTTTGAAATATAGTACAGTGCCTTTTAGGTGAAACAATTTTTAGATAATGAAATTAACAAGAACTTATCTATGCGCAACAGTCCTCCCAACACAGAATTTCAGGTCTCTTTGATGTGGTTCATTTAAGATGGACCAAACCTAATTAACTTATATGATAGCATCAGTGTTTAAGAAAAAACAAAAAAAAAAAAAAAAAAAAAACAGATCTCTTGAACTGAGCTGTCTCCCTTCCACAGTCTGAAATGGTTTGAGACCACTTGGAATCTTACTTGGGCAAGGTTAACTTAAGGACTGAGAAGAAAATGTGAAATTTTAATTTACCTGGTGAGAAAATCTTGAACTTGATTGGGGAGATGGGGAGATATATGTGTGATATATATACATATATATACTTATAAAATATGTGTTTATAAGTATTTACATATGTAATATTAAAATGAATAGTTATAAGTTTTATATATTCACTTTCTATATAATTTATTTGATTATTGATTCATTCACATTTCCACATTATTTTTTTAAGGCTAGCTCTCCTTATCTCACACAGGCTCAGAGTGCAATAGCCAATCACTGGCCAAATCCCACTATTGATTAACATGCAAGCTCCAACCTGGCACACTTTCCGCCCCCCCCCCCATTCCTATTCAGTGTGGTGTTCTCTTTATTTAAAAGGGGATGGAGAATGGAAGAATCACATCAACAGACTTTAAACTTACTATAACTCAGAAGTCCAAAATTCAGGCTATCCCCGCCCCTCCTCTAATCCTCCAGTATGGCAGGAGTGCATCCCTATAGTCAGCCAGGCATTCTGGAAAGCCAGCATGGTCCAAGTTATTAGCTTTGGGGCAATATAACATCTTCTTATGACAAAACAAAGGTGAGCAAATTGAGCTCTGGAGCAGCAGCAACTTAAGGAATATTGTAGGTGAAGAAAAACTGGAGAGAAAGAAATAACCAGGCCATTGACAGGCAGGAAGAAGAAAGGTCATTAATTTTGCTCCTGGCAGCTGCCTTTCAACGGAAAATTCCAACTTTTCCTTACTCAGGAAGTTACAATCTAGTGATAAAACTCCTTACATACTTGCCCAAAGACTAGCCTTTCTTATTTAAACAAGCAGATTGACCAAGCCAGCGATTACATGCAACTCTCAGGGCCATTTACTAGCCTACCTCTCCAACCTTATTTCACAATCTTACTCCCGTGTTAGAGCCAAAAAGAACTACTCAAGTTCCCTCAAATGTGACCTTTACTTTAACTGTTCCAGGTTTTGCTCATACTTGTTCCTATGTCTGGAAGGCCCTTCCCCCTTACCATCTCAACTTGCTGACTTACTAACCATTCTTCAAACTCAAGGTCAATGACAACTCTTCCATAAACTCTCTTTTGATCTCCCCGCCAAAGGGAATCTCTTCCCACTATGAAATCACTTTTTACCTTCTTTGGGATCTCCTTTATATATTTGGTATCATATTTTTTAATAGAGATCTGTGTACATGCTACACCTACCATATTAGGATAAAGGGAACATATTAGAATAGCAACTCTTTGAAGTCCCTTTACCCTAACTCTTTTGGGGAGGCGGAAGGGTAGAAAGATGTAGAACATTTCATTTAACAGAATTTTTTTTTTCCACGTACTGATCAATTTTGCTGATTTTTTTCCTTTACCTTTTCGTTTTTATTTCTAAAACTTATTGTGATTTAAGATGACTGGAGATGGGAGGAGTGTTGAGATTCAATGGTAATACATCAAGGAATGATGTTAAAAGTCACTAAAAATCCATTTTTAAATGTATAATAAGCTCTTTCAGGAAAGGGACCTTATTTTTCATTTCACCCATATTGAGCTAATCAACTAATGAATAGCTAATGAATGAATAGACTGATGAATATCCTGAAATGGAGAAAAAAACTGTTCTGAGATATACAAATATTACTAGAGATAATGTGTCACTGTATCTTCCTGTGAGTGGATGACTCTCCAATAATAGTGTTTAAGGCATACAAAACAATTAGATGAATACATTTATATAAAAGAAATAGGAATTGTCCCTGAAAATGGGTCTGCCTCACAGCAAATTTAAAAAGTACAGCTCAGAACACCCAATTAGAAGTCTTTTTTAAAAAAGAATGACCACACAATATATGGCCAGATAAGCAGGATGAATATCCTGCCAACCTGGAGCATTTCCCACTCTTTTATTTCTCTTCCAATGGAAAAAAAAATCATTCTTGCTTTTCAGATAAGATCATATAAACTGGAGAGCAGTTGAAATATGCAAAGTGCCATTAGAGTTCTACATAATGAGAATCTCTAAGGTCACTCCTTTAGCATATGAAGAAATGACACTTTTTATATCCCCTTCAACCCAAGCCACCCCCAAAGCTGCTTAGCCTAGATGCATAAAACTTCAATGAACTTAAATGTCAGCCAAGAGACACTCAGTTTCATCTGAAAAATGAGAGAGCCATATTGGACTCCAAGGTCCCTTCTAATTTGAACATTGTTCAATCCTGTGACATAAAACAACAGTTTAGGAATAAAAATTTTCCTTTGGTCGTGGAAAATGACTTAGTTATTCAACAAGTGTCAAGAGATAATTAATCTTCCCAAAGAAGAGGCAAGATTGTCTCTTTTTTAAAGGCTACCCAACAAATAGTTTAAACTTGGTGAAACTTTTCCAAAGTTGCTAGGAAGTTTTCTGTATAATAATAATAATGGCTGATATTTATATAGTGCCTCTTATGTGCCAACCTCTTTAAAAATATTGTATCTCATTTATCTTCACAATAATCCTAGAAGGTGGGTATTATTATTATTATTCCCATTTTACAGATGAGGAAGCTGAGACAAAGATGGAAATGCTTTTCTCAAGATTACACAGCTAGCAAATAACTTAAGAAAAAGTTAAAACTTAAGAAAAATTTGAACTCGGCTCTTCCTGTCTTCATATACACTATCCACTGAGTCACTTACTGAAATAGATGCTAATCATTAAGAAAGAATGTTACTTTCTGTGGGAAGTTTCCTGATACATGATCCTGATTCAAATAATACCTATTTTTACAGGTTTACATATTGTAGGCTCTCGGAAGAACATAAGATCCCTGAGGACAGGTACTATTTTTATTTTTGTCTTTAGATCCCCAACACATAAATATCTTGCATTCAATAGATATTTAATAATTACTTACTTAACACTAAGTCCTGCCTATTTATTAAGTAGACTTGTCTGTGTTCTTTCACTGTAGAAAGGGGTGAGCGACCCCTTCTGGCCACTAAAGGTCAAGCTACAAATAAGTTGCTTTTCTCATAACATCAAATATATTTTTGATATGTGTATGTGTGCATATAGACACATGTGTGTATACATGAAAACTTCTTTCTCCTAAAGCATTAAATAGTCATTCTCACCATTTTAAGCTAAATCCTTTTATCAAAAAAAAAACACATTTATTTAAGGGCTTACAGTTTTTCTTAAAAATTTTTCCCAAGAAGAATAACTATCCATTCCCTGAAATCTAAGGCAAATATAAAAGAGAAATCAGAAGGCTCACTTCTTTGCTCATCCTGACTCCCCAAAGAGAATACTTCACAAATGGGAACAGGAAAAACACTTTCTATAATAATGATGATACATATTGAACTATAAGCATACATTAATCACAGATTTTTGATCATATGAAAAATTTTTATTCAGCCAACAAGCATTTCGTTAACAAGCAGTTATTAAACTCTAGATGATATTCAATATCAATCAACTATCAGCTAGTCAGAGATCAACCTTCATAACTAAATCTGACTGTTCCAACACTCTTCCCAGCAGTCAAATGCTTTGCCTAATGGGATGTGGTATTCTTTGCTGTAGGTATAATGAATTCCCTTTTACTGGAATTGTTCCAAAATAAGTTAAATTTGCCCTAGCTAAGAACACTGTAGCAAGGATTTCTGTACTGGGTGTACACTTCAACTATTATGATCTCCAAATTTCTTCCTAAGCTAAGCATTTCTGTTTTTCTTCAGGAAAGACCTCAATATCCAAGTGATGAAATGATTAAAAAAAATTATCCTGTTCCACCTCTATAAATAAATGGTTAAGTGCTTACTTAGTTAAAAGTTATAATTAAAAGTTAGAATAACTTGATTCTAAATAATGGCCATTAATCACTGAGATTCAAAATTTCTCAAATCTATATGAATTTCACAAAAGATAAGCTACATACAAGAGTGCCAAGATAAATCATAAATTTTCCATGAAAACATTTGTAAACTAGTTACAGAATAGAATTTGCACAAATTTACATGTCGGTTTAACTAACATGAATTTAGAGCTTGTCTCTTCCTCATTTAGGGCAAAGTTTTTAACCTGGGTCCATGAACTTCTTTTTTCTTTTTTTTGCTGAAGCAATTGGAGTTAAATGACTTGCCCAGAGTCATATATAGTCATATAGAGAGGAAGTGTTAAGTGTCTGAGTTCGGATTTGAACTCAGCTCCTTCTGACTTCAGGGCTGGTGCTCTATCCACTGCGCCACCTAGCTGCCCTACCCCCATGAACAAAGATGCCAGACTGCCAAAGGAATCTATGACATAAAATAAATCAAGAAGTCCTAGGCTAAATAGTTATTATCTTTCACTTTCTTGTCACCTTCTCATATATATCATCTATTAATATATTAAAATTAACTTTAATTTTACATATTAGTATATTATGTCATATTAATACAAATCTAGGGATCTTTTTCAAATTAAGAATTAGATCCCCACATGGCAAGCCTGTTGCAACAGGGGAATTCCAGGACTGTACATTTTTGGAAATTCCCCCAAACAGTTTTGTTGCTAGCCAGACACCAGCCAGGACAATGAAATACTCACCTCGACATGAAACGCCTTGACTGTCAATAACTTGTTTGCAGACACTGCAGATTTTGGCCTTCTTAAAGGATTTATTCTTAAAACTGTGGGCACCTGAAGCAGATTCTTCTGGCTACATAAAAAAAGAGAGAGAGAAGACATTAGTTGTCTTTTATTCTTTTCTTGATTTTTATCTACAAAAGATAAGGCGAATAGTCCTTAAATTTCTCAAACATGAATGATAACACTCAGAAGAAAAATAATGCATAGCCTAACTGAATATATGTCAACAAGGCCTAAAATACCCACAGGCACATGTCAAGTACCTTAATTATAAGTATTTAGATTTAATATTTACATTTGCACATGTGCTTAACTGGATTTGTACACTATACAGCCCCAGGAGCACTGATCACTGTAGAATAATAAGGATAAAGAATGTCCCTGCATATACCTTAGGCTAGACTAGTCAACTTTGATGATCACATTTCAAAAGAGTCCATTTAGGTTTTCAGGCTCAACTTCTTCCTCCAGTCTCTTTGAGTTAGGATACAACCTGATGAACATCATTATTTTCCTGGTTAACAAGCATCCTAGCCCATCTTTTTTGGTTGTTCAAAATAGCATCTCTCCATGTAGTTTCACATACAATTTTTTTCTGTTCAGTATTGTACATGGAAAAGCTCTTTTTATTTGGTATTTATTAAATTCAAAATACTGAAAACAATATTGGCTTGCATTTTAAACACATACACACACACACACACACACACACACACACACACACACACACACACTTCTCTATTCAGGGAAGGTTTTATAGAAATTTTACCAATAAGCAAATAAAAAATTACCCCTTTTTCACCATGGCCAACTGGATAAAGCACTGAATGAAAGCCTGTCTCCTTTCTAACATCAAGATGACAAGCATCAATTCAACCAAAGCTGTTGAAACAGTCTTTGTATATGGTATGTATAGATCTACAACCACATACAAACATAAATATATCCAGTCTAAAGTAATAAAATGAAAACATTAACAAGGCCTTAAACTACTTTCCAAAACTTGGAGGATTTATAGGCCAGTTAAACTGGCTAGTTAGACTGAACGTGGTGCCATTGAAAGCACAGTAAAAGATCCAGACCCTCCGTCCACCAAACAGATCTTCATGGAAAAATGTCCCTGTGACCCCAGGCTATATCCATAAAACCTATACACTGTCTTTCAAATATGTCCCAATAGGAACTGACCAATCGCCATCACTAGAAGAGAAAAATAACAGTTCAGAGTCTGAGTCTCTTATCACTCTCTTCATAAAGAAAAAATGTCCAATGTTAGAGACTCAACATTGAAGTTGTCAAGCATTTTAAATGCTTCTTGACTGTATATTGTAACATACAGGATTTCCAAAAGTCATAAAATGGTTTCTCATTTAAAGGTGGGGGGGAGGGAGACCTTACATTTGCCCTCAAAACAGGCCCAAATTATCCTCTATCTTTCCTGGAAAAATTCCATCTACATCCCCTGTAACCAGACATTCTCATCATGTATTCATCCTTGGTCCTTTTCAATCAGATTTCTTAAGCAGGTCTACAGCTGCTAAATCAGGAGACTTTTTCTACAGCCTCATCGTTCTTGATCCCTGTGCTGTTTCTTGAACTTTTTGATCATCAGATACTTTTTCCTCATTTTTTACAACATGGCTTTCTTGAGTCTCCTTCTACTTATTCCCTACCACCACCATCACCATCACCACCACCATCATCATCTTCACTGATAGTTATATAAGTGCATCTTATTTTTCACTAGAAAAGAGAATGCATTTGAGGGAATAATGTGAGATAAGGAAAGAAACCAGATACAGTCCAAGAGGGAAAAAAAAATCTATAAACAACGAAGTCTATCAGTTGACAAATCTTATAAATTCTACGTCCTTAACAAAACTCACTCATAATCCCTTTTCCCTCCCAAATTACAGATTGTGCAATAATCAAGTTAGGTATTCATAAAGTACAAAGCACAGACTCTGGAATATAGTAAGCACTTAATAAATGCTTGTTTCTTTCTTTTCCTATAGTTTGCTCACCAGGCCCACAACTATCAATTTTATTGACACATGCATTCATTCATTTAATACCTACCACATGACAGATAAGTCTCTGATCTCTACATTTCCTAATCTATCCTCTACATCAGGGATAGGAAACATTTAGTCAGCAAAGGTATAGTAGGCTCATGATATCATTTGCTAAGACCACTGCTAGCAATGATGAGCTGAAAGCCAGAGATATAACCTCCCTTGTTTGAGTTCTATAATTTTGTATGGCCCTCAAATGATGTTATAATATCAAATGGCCCTTGGCAGAAAAAAGTTCCTTAACTCTGACCTGCAGATGGCAAAAGAATCTTCTTAAGGCACAGAATTGACCACATTATTTCCCATTGCCCAAAGGAACAAAAATACAAATTCCTCCAAATCTCCTACCATCTGGTTCCTAACTTCCCTTCAAGCCTTATTACATATTACTAAAAATTGCAAACTCCAAGTTTGCAATAAACTAAGACTACTAGCTATTTTCCTGATACTCTATCTCCAGTCTCCATGCATTCCTCCTTGCCTATATGTCATTACCTCCTCAATTTTCTCTCAGAATTCACAGTTGGCTTCAAGACTCAATTCAGTCACCAATATGGAGAGCCTTCTCTGATCTTGCTAGCTGTTTAGCATTCATGCCCTCATTTCACCATAGATAAAGTATTGTACCAATGGTACACCATCCTCCAGGGAGAATGGAAGCTCTTTGATGGCAGGGGCTATTCTGTTGTCATAGTATCTCTAAAGCTAGTGTTTTGCATAAATTATGAACAATAAAAATTTAACTGAAGTATTGAATTAAGAAATAAATCACTTACTATGAACCAAGCTGTTTACTTATGCTTCATGATTAAAAAATGCCAGGAAAATACCTAACTTAGCTTACAGAAAAGATTACAATGATGAAATTGCTGAAAATGAAAATTTAGAAACACGTTTCAATATATCAAAGGGGCAAAACACATGACCACTCTGGCAAAAATCATACTTGAAATGAACCTTATTTGAAGGTTCATTATGGATCAAAGTATAATCAGTAGAGATCCACAGGAACCCCTAACTTCTCCAAGCTAAATCAAGAGACAATACTGGGGATGCTATTAACCTGGAAATACTTCCACCATCTGAACATGCATTCTCTGAGTTTCAGCACCTGGCTTACACACATGCACCAGTAAAACTATACATAAAATAAAAGCTTTTATTAAAGAATAAAGGTAGGATGTAGGTCTATTAATAGAAATATTAAAATGGCCCCAAACTAACTTTTTTTTTTCTGACAATATATCACAACAAACAGCCCTACCTCAATCAGTTCTCTCCTTCCCCACCAATTCAGCTCAGAAGTTTTCACACCTACCTTCTAATCTGTCTATCAAAAGCCTTCATGGTCAAACATACCCTTCTCCAGTCCCTCATTATTTGTCTCCTTTCCATGAAACTCCTAAAGCACTTCTTTTACTATTTCTGACACTCATTTGCTAACTGGTTATAAACCAAATGGACTTTTACTGTTCTTGTAGTACCTAGTCCAAAGGATTATTCTGAGTATAAGATGAGGTCGTGGATGTCAAATATTCTGTTAACTTTATGGTATAATAGTTAGAGAGTTGGTCTTCTAGGTCAGAAGTCATGATTCAAGTCTCCTGTTAGACACAGCCACGCTACATAATGGTTCAATGTCCCCAAGGGAATTCTAAGACTATAAATTGCTGATTACTTGCTGATCTATAAAAAGTTTCTTTCGTGACAGTTCCCTGTTCTAATGAAATCATAGGTCAATTTCAAAACAAAACAAAACAACAAGAACAAACAGTAAGAATGTTAAAAATCCCTATATAAATATCAACAAATTAGATATTTGTAGAATGCATTAGCACAATGTCAGGCATATAGTAGGCACATAATAAATGCTTCTTTCTTTCTTTTCCTGTGATTTGCTTATCTGGCCCATAGCTACCTATTAATTTTATTATTATATAAATATATTTAATTTATTTATTATTTAATAATAAGAATAAATATAATTAATTTTAGTGCATTCAATCAGCATTCTGTACATACTTACTATACACAAAGAATTTTACTAGACACTGGTCAAAGGCCCAGTTTTAAAGCTAACACCATTTCCCCGATTAGAAGTCTGAGGAATCCATTTGAAATAGTTTATTAACATCTGTTCAGACTTCATCTACACATAACATGTCTATTATGAAAGGAGAAGGGGGCAGGATCAGACGCCTTTTGTTTTCACCTGGTACAACTCTTTCATTTCTCCAGAAGAGGTGGGGCCAATGTGCACCCAGAAGGAGGTGATAGTAATACTGAAGCATTTAGAAGGCTCAGTTCAGGAATCTAAATTGCATTTAATTGTTAGGAGCAAAAGTTGGAAGAGTGAAGCGAGAGCTGCTAGTAACAGAGGGATTGCCTGGGGGATACCCGGTAATTAGTGCTGGTCCTGATTGCCCACATTGTGAGATCTCTTTTCAGAGAAAAAAAAAAAATCTCTCATAAAGGAGGCACTGAAATACTCAGTGTGAACCCTAAAGACCGTATCATCTACTCTGTGGAAATACACAGACACCTCTCTTCTCGAACTAATTCATTCAGGCTCAAGATTTCATCACCATCACCACCAACACATGAGGGTATATGTTGCTTTCAAATGCTTCAGGTACATCATCTATTTGTTTCAGTCCAAAAAAAATTTTTTTTAATAACCAGAGTAGATTTAAAATGCTGAGTTTTCTTTCTTAAAAACTCCCGAGGCTGGGATTTGATGATTTCCATCTTTACCAAAAACTTCTCATTTTTAAAAGTAGTAGCGATCAGTTCCTTCCCTTAGATTCTGAAGCCTTTAAATCGGTTTATTTTGATCAAGCTTCTGATTCCCCTGGTATAGGAAACTCCCAGTTGGAAAGCCCCCTCAATCAATGCATATCATCCAGTCTTGGAGAATTGGAGCACTGAAATCAATCACCAACCAATTATTAAGTCCCTGTTACGTGCCAGACATGGGGGCACAAAGACATGGACATGACCGCTATGACTGAACAGCAACAAATGTGACTGGCACTGTGCTAAGCTGAAAAACAAAGAAAGGCAGAAATCCCAGCCATTAAAGAAGTATGCCCCAAATATAGTGTCTAATAATTCCAGTAATTCCTATTACTTCTTAAGGCTGCTCTGTTATTCATTAGGAAAAACACAGACACATTCACTCACCAGTTAGCTCTTTTAGGGTTCCCACACATATTTCTTATTTGTCATCTACAAGAATGTAATTTTAAAAATCAATTTCAGATTTTAGAAAGAGGAAATTTAAAGGATTTCATGGTTCTCTGATCAGGAAAGCAATGATGAAGCATGCTACCAATTTTCAAACAGAGAGATCAAGAACTAACGGTGAAGAAATTCATTTTTTGGACGGGCAAAGTAGACATTGTTTTGCTTGACGGTGTATAAATGTTATAAGGATTTTATTTTTCATTCCCTGCCTCACTTTGGGTAAAGCCAGGAGAGAGAAAGAAAAAAAAAATGCTCATTAACTGGAAAAATAAAAGTTAATTTTTAAAAGGAGGCAATTAGATAAGAAACAGGATTGAGTTGAGTGGTCCAGATGTGGCCATAATGAGGTCCCCCTTACCTTCTCAGAGCCTCAGAATTCACTCTGGGCACAATTAACAGCTAAACTTAATAAGACTCCCTGCACAAAGCCAACCTGACTGGATTGCCTCCATTTGCCTTCGGTCCAACTTGTCCATGTGCCCACTCCCCCACACTGTGGTCTCCCTTTCCTTCCCCACTTGCCCCCCACTGCGCCCTTCCAAAGCCAGACTCACCCAATGGTGCAGCGGCTGCTGCTGCTGCTGCTGCTGCTTCCTGGGATTCTGCCTGAACATTCTTCTGCTCTCCCCAGTTAAAGTAAACAGCTTCATAGCCTCTGTCCCTGGGACTGAGTCTGGTTATAAAAATCCAGAGACCCAAGCCAGCAGCTTCTTGAAGCTGCTGCTCTTTCAAAGGCAGCTGACACACAGTGGGGCAGCCCCAGCAGTGACTGCCCCTCAGGTGGGAGAGGCAAAAGACCTTTGATAATTATGGCTCCAAAAGCACAGGCGCCCTTTCAAGATTTTTTTTATGGGCAAAGGAAATGCCCTACTTTGACCCCTTCATATAGGAAGCCCCAAAGAAAAGTTCAATTAAGTGATGACTGAAAGGGCTCTTTATGGTGAAATGGGGCCCCCAGATGCAGACCCATTACTGAGCCAACATACATATATATCCATTTCTCCAGGAGCTCGTCAAAGTAAGTCAAATGGATGCAATAAAATCCAGGCAAAGCAACACTATCACTGGATGTCATTGCTCCATCTGATACAAATTACCCTGATTCCGCCCCCCCCCCCCCAGTACATCCAGAGCCCTGAAGAAGGGCCAGGGGCTTCTCTGGGCCACCTAACTGCAGGATGCCACAGTAACGGCATATGTGAAATAAAAATGCCTTCAAGCAGGGAATGGGGGAGGGAAGGTAAATTTTCCATCTGACTGAAATTACCAATTGGATTGGCACACAAGGCTGTATTACTAGGATTTCAATCCACTTCAGGAATGCTGACCACAGGGAAATCATTTTTTTTCTAAAAATCAGAACACTGTGGTTTCTTCAGGTTTCAGTTATCAAAAAAAAACTATTTAATTTTGTCCAGCAAACTGCCCAAGTAATGGGTCATTATCAACTAGTAATCTAAACAGCTTTCATACTTGCCATTTGATAACTGTGTTTTGGAAAGCACTAAGAAAAAGATTATGCAGGAATGCTTATTCATATTTTTCTTCCTTCACTAACTCAAACAAGCAAATCAGGCATATTCTGAAATCACAGCACAAAAAAGGTGATTATTTTCAAGAGAGCAATGTTACATAGATGCTAGGGAAAGTGTCCCAAACAGGGAAGGCAATTAATGGTCTCTGTATCCTGAGCTGGTCAGACCCCATCTGAGTATCATATTCGGGTTTGGATACTATGTTCGAAGAGGGACACTGACAAACTGGAGTGCATCCAGAACTGCAACCAGGCTCGCCACAGAATGGTGTAGAAGTCTAGAAATTGTTATCCTGGCATTCTCTTTGCTCCACACTTAGACTTGTCCATTTTGACCTTGGACCATGCCCAGCTCCAATTAACTGAGTCACTGCAATTTAGAATGCCTTACTATGGAGGAAAAGGAGTTGGGCTAAGAGAGGAGAGGCAGAAAATGTTTGTGTGGTATAACTTAGAAGTGTAGTAGTAGTAGTAGTAGTAGTAGTAGTAGTAGTAGTAGTAGTAGTAGTAGTAGTGGCGGTGGTGGTGGTAGTAGTAATAGTGGTGGTGGTAGTAGTAGTTATAATAGAAGTACTAGAAGTAATTTGTACTAGTAGTGGTAGTGATAGTAGTAGTGGCAGTGGTAGTAGTAGTGATGGCAGTGACAGTGATAGTAGTAGTAGTAATAGTAGTGGTGGTGGTAGTAGTATTAGTAGTAGTAGTAGTGGTGGTAGTAGTAGTGATGGTGGTGATACTGCTAGTAGTAGTAGTAGTGGTAGTGGTGGTGATAGTGGTAGTGGTAGTAGTAGTAGTGGTGGTGGTAATAGTGGTAGTAGTAGTAGTGGTGGTGATGGTAGTAGTAGTTATAGTATAAGTATTTGTACTAGTAGTTGTAGTGGTAGTAGTAGTGGTGGTGGTGATGGTAGTAGTAGTTATAGTAGAAGTATGTGTACTAGTAGTAGTAGTGGTAATAGTAGTGGTAGTACAGTATAACTTTAAAATGTGACATTATTTTGAACCTTATGTAATCAATCCTAAATTAGTAGTCTTGTGTATGCTAAACCTCCTTCAATTGTACATCTGCATATCTTTTTAAGCTCTATCTTCATGCCAAATAAATTTTAAAATTATGGAGGATCATTTGGGGAAAACTAGGTGTCATTTTGTTTCAAGATGGCAAACATACATTGAAACTTAAGGTGGATTTTAATAACATTTACACAAACTGCATGTGATAAAGAACAGGGGGAAAGGGGAAGGTTTGACAATGCTCTTTTTATGTTCTTTTTTATATATACAAATGTTATTTGTTGATGTTTTGTCAAATTCTAAAAAATAACAATCAAAAAATTTAAATTAGTAACATTTCTAAGGCACTGAATGTGGTCAAAATTAATTAAGTCTAAGTTATCATGGAACAAACCACAAAAATAGCTGCAATCTTATTGAAAAAAGAGCAAATAAAAAATAATGATGTCATTCTTTACTGCAACCTATCCAACAATGGAGACAAATATTCTACAGAGAAATAAAGATATAATAATTTCACATGAAACTTCAGGCAAGGTTAGAGATCTTCAGAGTCAATAGCCACAAGGAGGAGCAAGAAGTTCCCATATGACAGTCTGGTTGTGAGGCCTAATTCTGCCATTTGTCTCTGCTTTGTGACCACAATTGTGAAAGTCTTTAACATCTCTGAAGTTGTCCACATTGGTATTATACACATTTACTATAAGGTTCAAATGACATCATATACAAGAATGTGCTTTGTTAGCTTACAGACAATAAATGTGAAGCATTATAATGATCACCCTCCCAGTTCATATTAAATTAACCTCAACTAATATCTAAAGAGTAAACTAATTCACTTACAAGTTCTGGTTCTATAATCTAGACTACGTTCAGTTTGGAGAGTTCAGGGATCATACTATGTCATCTGTGGTCAGTAAAGCCTATAACTAGATGGGTCCCTTATAAGATAAAGGGATTGTGTTGTTTTCTCAGATTGCTGACAGCTCTACAAACATGCGTCCATGACTGTGAACATTTATATTGGTATAATGAGCAGAATAAAAATTCAATGGGGAGGAGATTTCCTCCAGATCACAACCTAAATCATTTGAATTAATTTAAATATACAATGATGAATTTAATTAAATACCCATTATTTATTTAATTATTTTTTTTAAAGATTTATTATTATTTAAACATGCTTGCACTATCTACTCTACATACTCAGAACATTGTGTCTTGGGATGCTATAAACAGGAGACCATAACACACTGCCAAAGTTATTGTGTTATTTTTTCCTTTAAAATTCCTAGAAATATTTGTCACGTTCAATATGTTGTCAGATATCTATTAAGCATTAATTCTATGCAAAGAACCATACTAAATTGTGCAGAATATAAAGATTAATCTCCTTAAAAAAAAAAAAACAACTTACAACTTAGAAGTATATTCAAGGGGAGGATTCAACTGAATTTGGAGTCAGAATAGACCTAACATTAGAATCCTGTCCCTCATATTTACCAACTATTCAGTGACTCGGGGCAGCTAGGTGGCACCATAGTGCACAGAGCACTGGGCCTGGAGTTAGGAAGCCTTTTCCTGAATTCAAATATGATCTCAGACACTAGTTGTGTGACCCTGGACAAGTCACTTAATCCTGTTTGCCTCAGTTTCCTCATTTGTAAAAATGAGATGGAGAAGGAAATGGCAAACCACTCCAATATGTTTTCCAAAAATACCCCAAATGGGGTCACAGGAGTCATACATGACTGCAACAACTGAATTAATCAATCACATGGACAAGTCACTTAACATTTCTTAGTCTCAATTTCCACATCAGGAAAAAAAATGGCAACAGCAATTAACTATAAAGGTTATTTCTCAGGGTTGTTGGGATCAAATAATAGCTCGTGCAAAGTTTACCATCCTCAAGGCACATCTCAATTATTATTATTAAAAATATAAGTACAAAGGAAAGGATTGAACAAAGGGCTGTAAAAGCTTCAAGGAGGAATCAGGATTGGGAAAGCCTTCATTAAGGATGTAGCATAAATGGCAGAACTTAAAGAATGAAAAAGATTCCATCACATGAAAATAGTATATAAGAATTTCTCCCATCACTTCAACTCCTTAGTACTTTCCTGTCTATTTAAATCATATAATATACATGAAAAGTTCCAGCTTCATGTTAAAAGAAATCCAAATTCTAGTAAAGAGTGATAATTTGCAGCAAAATCTGCTTCAAGAATGGCTTCATCATCTAATTTAGACTAAAACATTTTAATATTGCAGTTTTATTTTATGAATAGTTTCCATGTGATACAATAAACTTCAACAAACTATTTCCAAATATTCTTTGAATAGTAGTTGAATTCTCAGGCATTTTCTAGCATTCAAAGTATTACAGAACTGGATGACTGTTTTGCAAGAGATAGAAAGAAAAGAAAAATGCAATGATAAATGGATATTTTTAGGACTAAGGAACAGTGGTGTACTCTAAACGTACATTGTTAGGACCAGTTCCATTTTTTAAAACTTTCCATAAATGATTTGAAACTCAATTACAAACTAAGGTCTCTGAATTTACATCTTCTATTAACTATCAACTTAACAAAGATAAATAAAATACAGAACAGTGTCAAACAGATAAATACTAAGGAAGGATAATGTAAATTATACTTAGAAGATTATAGGTGCTGAGGAAAAGTAACGGCCTAGGAAATGAATCTCTAAGATATAGATTGTACTTAAATGAATCAAATTATTCATTGCTACAGCTAAAAAGATCAGTAAAATGCCTTGTTTCATTTGTAAAAGTAATTTATAGTTGAAGATGATCTTAGGCTTTCCAGACTATACGTACTATCTGCAGTTCTAATCTCCTACTTCAAAGGGATATATTGACCTAATCAACATAATTTTCCTTTTCACCCTAATCTACTCATAACATTTTCCTTCTAAGATGAGAATTGAGTAAGTATTCTATACTCCTTTAAATCACAAACACTATTCCAGGCAAACACATCTACTCATCATTGATTTATTTTGGGTACTTGGTCTTCTTGTCTCTTAATTCACTTTGAGGACATCTGGATGGTGTCCAAAGGCATGCTCTCTCTAAACAGCATAAAGGAAGTGGTCAATATAGTAAAAAGAACACTGAACTTCAACTCTGCTACTTACCAGGTAAGCAACTATATGGTGCAGTGGACAGAGCACCAGGCCTGGGGTCAGGAGGATCTGAGTTCAAATCCAGCCTATGTGACCCTAGACAACTCCCTTCACCCTACTTGTCTCCATTTCTTCATCTATAAAATGAACTGGGGAAAGAAATGGCAAACCACTCCTGTGTAATTGCCCTGAAAAATCCCAAAAGGGGAAACTAAGAGTCTCACATGAAAACAACTTAAAAGCAACAAAACCTATTATCCAGGCCCAGGGAAAGACATGAGCAAAGAAAGAACAAAGTACATATAGGAAAAGAATGAGGTAAGGTTGGAAATGAGGAATGGTACTAGATTGTGAAGGACCTTAAATAATAAGCAAAATATCTGAACTTATACTTGGTAAGAAATAGGTAATTATTAAGGATTTTAATAACTAAAGATTTTTAATAAAGTGACAATATCAGATCCATACAAGGAAAGATTACCTTGACTTCTGTGAAAAGTACATTCAAGAAGGGGGGAAACAAAGAAGCAGGAAGCCCGCCTATTGACAACCATTTCTGGAGTTGGTAACTTGATTCCCTCTTCTACAACAAACATCCAAAGGATTCAGGATTTTCAGAAGGTTTTCAGAATATATGCACCATATTGCCTCTAGAGAACTAAGATTTATAACCAGTTTAAGAGGCCTTTGTCTTTTTTCTTGGCTGGATTTTTACCATTCCTCCCCCTACTTCATTTCTTGAGTTATTCTTTATAAAGGCTTAAATTTGTTACCTCCTTTAAGAAACTGCAATGAATGATTAATTATTAATTCTAAGGAAAGACAGTTTGATTATCAGCCTCTTGGGCACTCTCTCTGTTCTGTGATTCTATAAAACACAAAATAAATAATGACTAGTTAAAAATGAGTATAGAAGAGAAAGACCAGAGTTATAATAAAGAGTGAATTAGCAATATGAAGTGCTGTGACTTTAAGAAATACACATGATATGGTAGAAACACTAAGTTCCAATATACTGAGCATAGATCGGTTTATTCTTGCTTCTGCTCTAGTTCTGGGTTACATAAACAAAAATGTTCCTTAAAAATGCCTACAGGAGTTGAAAAATGAAGAAAAAATTTGGGAAAATAAACTGCAATAAAAAGTTCAGAAGAAACGAGATAATTTACCTTTGGAAAGAAAATTTTAATGTTCAAGTATTTAATAAAATATCATATCCTAATACCATGAAGGACCTTTGTCAGATGTTAGGACACACTGACCGAGGACAGGAAGCTCCTTTGTATTAGAATTTTTCAAAGTTATGAAACATGCTATTCATAATCACAGCTGGACTTGACTAAAAAAAATACAATTTCTAGTGCCAAGTCTATTAATTTAACAAGTATTACTTGTGTATCCAGAGAATATGTGTGTACAACATAAATCGTTAGAAAGAGAAACTTCTATAAAAATATTGAGGACCTGCCCATGTAGGAGTTTACAATTGACTTAAAGGCAAATAAAAATGCAAGACCAATGAAATTATTTTCTATTGGCCAACTTCAAACATTCACTAGAGTTCAACAAAATAGTGAAGACTCTGAATATGTCATTGAATTTTTTTATACCTCTTATACTGAAATTTCTGCCTGAGAAGTGTGTCCTGAATACACATCCTTTCCCTAAAGAGACACTATTGTAGTAGGAAGAATTTCTTAAAGCAGAGATTGACAAACAGTACAATGGGTCACTAAAAAAGGCAGAGGAAATCTCACATGGTCTCAGAATGAAATGGACTTCCTATTTCTGTGGGATGTTTGAAATGTAATCCTCCCAAAATATGAAAAGGTAAACTTTTCCTGAGTTTCTTACAAACTTATGTCTCTTTCTTTCTTTCTTTCTCTTTCTTTTCTCTTTCTTCCTTCCTTCCTAACTTTTTTCTTCCTTCCTTTTCTCTTCCTTCCTTCCTAACTTTCTTCCTTTCTTTTTTCTTCCTTCCTTCCTAACTTTCTTTCTTTCCTTCCTTCCTAACTTTCTTTCTTTCCTTCTTTCTTTCTTTCTTTCCTTTTCTTTCCTTCTTTCCTTCTTTCTTTCCTTCTTTCTTTCCTTCTTTCTTTCCTTCTTTCTTTCCTTCTTTCTTTCCTTCTTTCCTTCTTTCTTTCTTTCTTTCTTTCTTTCTTTCTTTCTTTCTTTCTTTCTTTCTTTCTTTCTTTCTTTCTTTCTTTCTTTCTTTCTTTCTTTCTTTCTTTCTTTCTTTCTTTCTTCTATTTCTTGTTCTCCTTTTCTTTTTCTTCAGTCTGATCAGAGGGAGAAGTCCACGCCTAGACTCCTGGCACTCTCACATATTCCCTCATCTAGTAGGCTGTGGGACCAAGAACAGGTCAGCACCACAAACAGGAAGCACCTCCTCCCATGTCTCACCTCTTAAGTAAAGGCAAGAGCATCAGATTAATGTAATGCAAGGTTTTGCCAGTGGGTCACAGGAAAGATGGAGAAGTCAATGCTAAATGACTCTTGGATGAAATAAAATCAGACATGTAAATTTTTATGTGTTTGTTTAAATGAAACACAGATTTTACAGCTATCTAGTCTAACATCCTTGAAAAACAAGGAAGGGTTTCTTTTAATGTTATTAGTCTAGAGTTTCATAAACAATTATACATTTCCCTTCCTAACCCTGTCCTTCCTCTTCTTTCCTATCACTGGCTTTACTCATTCTGAATCCAAAAAGAAAATCAAGGCGAATGTCCCGCCACAAAAGAAAGATTTTTGTTTTCTTTCTACTTTGAAATAGCAAATATGTAAAGAAAGCACTTTATATATTTGCCAGAGCAAAGTATTCAAATAAAGTAGTTGCTTTTCACTAGTAGGGCTGTCGAAAGAGGCAACATATCCTCTTCTCTCTGTACATGCTAACTGGCTAATCCTAAATTTAGCCCATGGGGAACTGAGATAAAAAACACAGGCAGTTATAAGATATAAATTTATGATAAAAATATGATATTAAAAAGGCACAAGAAGGTGGCAGGAGAAGTCCATGGAAGAAGGTTGACCAATGCTCCAGAGATCTAAGGAAGCCCTTGAACTGATGAGTTCATAGATGCACACAGCCCTAATATATGTGGCTGTTTGAGGACATCTTAGGAGGAATTATGGCATTTCATCTTTCACCCATCAGAGAGGGAGATAACTCAGTCTTATTCTGAAAAATGAGGCAAAGTGGTCCTGCCACTCACTACCAATGTGACCTTGGGCACAGAGCAGAGTGACTCTGAAGTTTGCTTTCTCACCTGTAAAAAGGTCCCACTAAGCATCTCTGTGTGTAAAACTGTAGAACTAGATCCCAAATAGGGCAAATGAAAAAATCCTATGTCTTTGAATTACAAATGTGTGAAATATGGTAAATTTTTCCCATCCAATGGAAATAGCAGTGAGACTCTGAACAGTGGGAATCAGCATAATGTGACCAGACAGGAAGGATTCATTCATCCTTCATTTCCACCTGGTATGCTCTCCTTTGAATTGAACACACAAAGCTACACTTTGGTCCATTGGGTTGTGAGCTTTCAGAAGCTGGAAGAACAAGCTGAGAAACCAGTACTTCCATTGTTTGTATATACTCTATATAAAGGGAGTACGTTTGCTTAAGGAAACCTTACCAAAGACTAAAAGTTCCTATTGTCATCTCTCCCAAAGACTCAGTCAATAGTAAATGTCAGCTTACTATAAATAGAAATGAACAGCACTAGGAGCAAAAGCTTAGTATCTGTGACTTACTGCAGCCCTTGGCTTCTCTGGAAACCAGGAAAAAAACAGGGAAAAAAAGTAACTCAACTTTGATGTAGGGAACAAAGAAAATTTTGCAAATGGTACTTTATTTTTTTTTTTAATTTTACTTGTGGTACTTAAAAAAATGAATCTCATTATTGCTACCTTCCACCACCAACATGTACAATGTTTTCTATTCCTTCTAATACAATTTAGTTTAACTAAATTTTTGAAACCCCATATTCTTGGTGGAGGGAAAGTCATTTGACCTTTGTCTCCTCCTCTATTCCCTCCTCCAAAAGGGCAGAGTTAAACAGCATGGAAAATATTTCAAAAAAGTACTCTAGGATTTAGTAGACATAGAAGTAGAATGGTGTAATGAACAGAAGAAATCTATCACAACTAGATAGATCATTTGTAGGTCAGTGTCTCACAAACTCAATTTCTTCATCTGCAAAATGGAAATAATATTACCTGACTATTTACCTCAAAAAACAACTTTAAGGAAAGCTCTTCATCTACATTAAAATAGAGAACTTGGAGCTATTAAATTAGGTTAAAGTTGTTATTATTAAAAATATGTTTTAAGCAAGGGCAATAAGGAAGACTACTTTGGACTAAAAAACAACATTTAGAGGAATTAAAAAATAGATGTTATGGTTTATTCTAGTTATATGTTTTAAAACATAAACTTTTAGAATTGCACATGTTTAACCTATATTGGATAGCTTGCTATCTAAGGGATGGGAGAAGTAGAGAGGGAGGGAGAAATTTTTTGAAAACAAGGTTTTGCAAGGAGGAATGTTGGAAACTATCTTTGAATGTATCTTGAAAATAAAAAGCTATTTAAAAATTTAAAAAACATAAACTTTTAGTAATAGCCAATGTCTGCCATATGCCTTACTTGCCTTCTTAATGCACTCCTTTTTATTTTTATTTTATTTTTTAAAATAGTTTATTTACAAGATATATGCATGGGTAATTTTACAACATTGACAACTGCCAAACTTTTTGTTCTAATTTTCTCCTCCTTCCCCCACCCCAGACGGCAGGTTGACCAATATATGTTAAATATGTTAAAGTATAAATTAAATACAATATATGTGTACATATCCAAACAGTTATGTTGCTGTACAAAAAGAACCGGACTTTGAAATAGAATGCACTCCTTTTTAAAGTCTGCAAAGCATTTTACAGTTATAAGCTCAGTTTACAATCTTTACCATTATGCTTTTTATCTTCAAGAAGCAAACTTAAAACAAAAGCTAAGACATGGTCTGAAAAATTGCAGCAGTCACCCTCCTTGACCAAGATGTGAGTGGATTAATCATTCATCCATGACATTTGACAAAGCATCCCTTGGAGGGACCCTACCCTTTCATTACTTCCTGATTTTTTTTCCTAGATGAAAAATTATTCTGTCTCTTCTTGCTCTGACCCACAAATGGAAACTGCTAGATTCCTCCTGGATTATCAGGCCCATTTTCAGAAATGCCAATGTAACCATATCCAAGGGTTTGGTAACCATTCCAAGCATGAACTCCTTACCTTTAAATTCCTACTACTAAATTTACTAATATATTGAACAACAAAGATACTGACCTTGGAAGGCCCCAGTTAGAATGCACATTACCTGAGAAGAGCCTGATACTCTATTTCATTAACATCCTGGAGAAAGTATTTTATTAGAGAAACTGGTTATCAACTTGGGCCCTTAGGGGACAAGTAACATTTAAGAGTAGGGAAGGAAGAACTAGGCAGCAGATGAATAGGAATAAAGTGAGAGCACAGGAGGATGAGCTAAAGCTGTTGCTACTCCTGGGGAGTATAGGAAACATGACCAAGGAAGTATTCAAAAGGGAAGGGGCCAAGGAAAGTAAATTCTACTTCTTCCCTAATTCTGCCGGAGGTTGGTCGCTTTCACAGAAATGTTTGTAAATACTGCTTTTTCATGTTAAATATGATTTCTCCATTTACGTTGGAATTATAAACAAGAGCTGTGATTAAGGCCAAATAGAATTCAGTTAGTGTGCTGTGGGATATGTTTTGGGAAGTTCTCAGTCAATAAACATTCATTAAGTACCTACTATGTGCCAAAACACTATGCTAAGTGTAAGGGATAGATGCAAAAATATAAAAAAGACAGTCCCTTTCCTCAAGGCTATTATAACTTAATGGGCATAATAACATGAAACCAAATACATACAAACTATATACAAGATAAATATAAAAAAAATTGAGCAAATCACTAGAATTAAAAAGAATGAGGAAAAACTTCTTTTTAAAAATGGAATTTTCATTGAGGCTTAAATGAAACTTGGGAAGGCAATAAATGGATTTGAGGGAGAAAGTTGCAGGTAGGAGGACAATCTTAGTTCAGAGCTAAGTATGGAGTGACCAAGTGAATGAATGAATGGATTTCTAATGAGGTATCTAGCCTGGAAAAGTTATGAAAGATTTCACCAGTAGTCACCAGTTTTGGAGAGGTAGGGGAAGGGAGAAGGGGTCCGTACAAATCATGAAGACCGATCATGTTAGTGGAGAAAATTACCAACATCAATGAAATAACAGATTTTTGGAAATCTTAAAGAAGTAATCTGCTGTTCATCCTGAACTCTAACTGGCAGGAGAGGGATGGGGAAGAGAATATCACATTCAGTGAAGATTACATGGATAAAGAATTTCAAAAGTAGACCAAAACTGTCATCATTAACACAAACCCATAATAAATTCCATGATATGCAGAAAAAATAGCATGATGTAGGAGAAAAGCTTTTGGACTCAGAGGAGAGGGGAAGGAAAAAGGGAAGGAAGGAGAGAGAAAGAAAGAAAGAGAAGGATTTCCATTGCAAAGCTGGCTGGTTTATTTATGCTTTTTGAGTCTCCATTGTTTAAATGGAGATCATAATCTCTACAAAACAGTTAACCATGGGGTTGATGTAATGAATGTCTTAAAATGTTATATATCAGCCTTAAAGTGTTAGGGGAATGTAAACTATAATAATATATTCAAATGACGTTCAAATGACTAATTCATGGTAAATATTATGTAATCAAGGGTAAGACTCATCAATATGACTGAAATTATAGTCAGTTTCTATAGTGCATTTTAAAAACACAAATTTGTTTGATTCACATAAAATATAAAATAAATATAAATAAATATACAAATTCAGCTTTGTTGAATAATGTAAGGATTATAACAACTCTGTAGCTTAGATGAGAATTTGTGGCAAGCAGACCTCCAGTGAACACCACTATACTGTGCAAACTTAGGAAATCTTTTTTTCTAGCAAAAATCACATAACAGCACCCTTCTATACATCTCTCCCTTACCAAAAAAAAAAAAAAAAAAAAATCGCATTTTAGATAATATTTTTAAACAATTTAAAATCTTCCCAATTTAACTAAGAGAAATGCAGAAAGGGAAGGAAAAAAAAAAGAGAAAAGTATAAGTAGGACCTGGAAATGCTAAAAAACAAAACACCACCACCACTAAATTTTAATTCCTTTTTACAGCAGGCCTGTTAAGGAAGTGGAGGCTGGGGAGAGGGGAATAAAAAAGAGAGGGAGAGGGAATGGAGAAAGTCTGGACTTTTGCTCATGCAGTGTCCTCCTTCCCCATCTTTGAATGTTTATCTTTCAGGACCTAGATGATAACCTTTCTCTATAAAATCGTCTCTAACCCCTCTTGCCTAAATTATCTTCTGAATTCATGGTACATTTTGTCTATTCCTACCACTTAACTTTTATCTAATTATCAGCAACACTTTGGCATCCCTTGTAAAGGTGTCCCAAAGTGTTAGTGTGGTTGGTTTTAAGCTTAAATTGTTCCCTAACTTTTCACATTCTGAACCTGTCAGTAGCAGCAGACTAGCACAATGCAAACAGAGATCCCAATTCTGGAAATTGCCAGCTAATATGATCGTGGCCAGCCCCTTGCCCCGCTCAGAATGGTACAGTTTTCTCTCTAAAATTAGGAACTTGAACAAAATGATTCTACAAAGCAAAGGGAGATGAGGGAAAGGAAAAGGACAAAGCTTCAGGTCCAACAATTTATCCTGGACCATAGGAGGAGAATCCTTGCCCCAACCTAGGCAGAAAAGCCTCATTGAGTCCCAAGGATTAAAATGAGGATGGAAATAAAAGGAAAGAGTAGGATTCAAAATGTTTTGTTTCCATCTCTCCTTGATCACAAAAAAAGGGGACACAATTTTTAAAGCAGCCCATTTAAACTCAGCAAGTTTGTGTATGAAATGATATTTGAGACAACAAGGAAACATCCAGGTCTCCTTTGACAGTTGTGGGCAGTATTATTAATCTAACCAAACTATGGCATTAAAAAACTAATTTTTTCAATTGTTTATATGAGGGAGGGGTCTGCTACCGGACCACAACAAATATCAACTTAAGCCTCTCATTTTGATCTCTACATTCCTCCCCTTTTTCAAATTAGTGGGTCTAGGATCCTCACCACACAAGCAGGGCAGAGAATAGTTCAAGTTGTTTGAGGACTGGCTAGCAATCATGTCCCAGGGAGCCACAACCCCTGCTGGGAAAACGACAAACAAACATGAGGAGAGTTCAATGGCAGTCATGGACAAATTGCAGCTCTCCAAGTGTGGTTTCCCCTTGGGGAGTTCTGCAAAGTCAGTGCAGTTCTAGGGAACTATTTTCTTCTTTCCTCGTGGTTCCAAGATAATTGATAAATTGACTAGTGCATGAGACCAGGAGACTTGCTTCTGTGGGAACTTGTTGCAAACTCGGTCTGGAATTGTAGAGACCATCTATCTATTGTTTCCCAGCCCAAATTGTGCTATAGATAGTAAAATATCTAAATCTTTTATTGAGGATGACTATGAGTTAGACAGAGAGAGAAGGAAGAAGGAGGATGAGTTTGGTCAGTCTGTTCTTTTTTAGAATTTGTTTTTTGTAAGCTTATAAATTTTAAGAAGTGAGGAATTTTGATGTTCTAAGTTTTTCATATCAGGACAAATATAGACTAGTAGATCAAAAGATTGGGATGCTAACAATCTGAGGGGGAAGCAGCAAGACAACTATCATGGTTTTGGGGGGGAAATTCCCTCTCTACTACTAGAATGGAAAAGAAGATTTGAATATAATTCTTCAAAGAATACTTAAGGATGTGCAAAAGAGCATAAGCAGAATCCATAAGAAGGACATAATGTAGCATGTAATAGCTGAAAGACAGATTGGTCATAGTGAGTACAAAGCATGAAAAGAAAGGTATTAGTTATGGTACACACATGTACATATAGAGTGTGCATGTAAGGGCAAGAGCACAAAAGGATGGAGATGGCAAGTTTTTTGCTTGTTTTGCTTTTTGCCATTGTGTTATATCCCTATCAATTCTGAACTGGTTGTTAGTACCTCCTAGCTAGCTAGCAGTAACTGCAGAGCCAAAAATAAAGTTAAATTCAATGTCAGTAGTATCAAACACAAATAGAAACCAGTCTATGATACCATGCATAAGGATACCTGTCTCCCACATCCTGACTTAGGATCCAAATATTTAAATTCTATTTTATCTATTTAATTCTATTTATTTAATTACATTTCTATTTATGTCATTTTGACATTTATTTTATTAATTTTTTCCAATTACATTTTAATCCGGTACAATGGGCAACATGTCTGACATTTCCATTATAAACCCTATCAGAATTATGGGGCCCCGAGAGCTGGTACTTGGTTTCTATTTTCAAAGGAAAAAGGAGGGGAGCACAGAAGAATGACTATACTAGACAACCTAAACATAACAGTGGTCAGGGGTAAGGAAACATTGATCTACCCAACTCTCTCCTTTTTTACAATAAGGAAACTGAAATCCAGATATTAAGTAAAAAATTTCCTCCTGGTAACCCAGCTAGTTAACAAAGTCATTTACTGAGAAACTTTAAAAATATAAAACTTTCTGTTATTTGCCAAGTTCCTTACTTTACATTAATTCATTCTAAACAGACTTAATGTCATGAGATACAAGAAAAAAGTCATATTCTCTAAGCATTCTAAGGCTGTCTAGCAGATGCTCAAAAGAAGAAAAGGAAAAATTCGCTCACAATCTGTTCATATAATCTTAAAAAATCATGGAGATTAAGTGGCCTTTGTAGCATCATACTTCAGATTAAACATCACCTTCTCCAATAGGTCTTTCCCTGTCCCTTCTCTGAAAGTAGTACTTTCTCATTCATGTAAAAAATACTTTTTATTGTCTTGTTCATATGTATATATGTAGATCTATAAATATGTATAAACACAAGTAGTTTTCCCTGCTAAAATAGTAAAAATTTTTGAGAAAATAAACTTTCACTTTAATCTTTGTAACCCCTATGTTTAACACAGTACCCATTTCATAATAGGCACTTAAAAAATGTCCAGAGAATTTAGAAGCTGAATTATGTTTCTGATAATAATGGTAGAAATTCATTTTGATTTAGAAAAAGACAAACAGTAATTCTTTTCAACAAAGTATTGAGAAAAATTCTTATTATTACCCAATATCTTGGGATTCTTTTCAGAACAATTCAGAGTTCTAAAGTCCTGATTTTAAAAGTTCAGTCTCTAGAAGAATGTAGTTGATAATAGATAAGACTATCTTTCTAGTTCAAGACTCCACCCTGGAGGAAGCTATTGTGATTTGCTCAGGAGTGGGTGCAATATGCATTCTTTAAATAAGTAGCCCAAAGCTGGGAGTTTGAATATAGAGATAGTTTCTCCGTCCAAAAGTAACATGATTTCACCCTCAGCCCATCATTTTAATGCAACCCACCTCCAATGGGGTTATCCAAACACAGTTAATTGCCAACCCTCAGGAACATCTACTCTTTAAAGCGTATATAAACTGTGAGCCCACCTCAGATTGTCTGTTCTAAGAGAAATGATCAAATGACCATCCTTTTACTAATAACATACTGTCATTAACAAAATGATTAAATTACCCGGAAACAATGTCTTTTGAACATTTTTACACATCATAGCTTAATTAGACAAGTGATAGTTCCTATAAATAAACCAGTCATGACTTCAGATACAAAGAAACTTCAGGATTTGATCTTCTGATCAACCCTGAAAGGTAGATGTTATTACTATGCCCATTTTACAGCTTAAGAAATTAAGCCTGGGAGAGAATAACTGAGTGGTCAAAAGCTAACAAGTTGTTTAATACCTAATTTCATCTCATTCATGTGAAAGAAAAAACAATTCCAATATTCGTACTCAATTAGACATATCTTTAAGGAAAGTAATTTCTCTCATTATTATGTTCTCAGTTTTCATTCTTAAAATTATGTATCTGTATATACATGTATATAAAATATGTGTATATGTGTATGTATTCTTCCCACAAACATGATCACAGTCCTTGGTGCAGTTAGAATTAAAGCACAATACTTAAGAACTTTAAATAAAAATCCTTTTCCCACAATGTAGATTCTAAAAAGAAAGAAGCATCTTGGAAGAATGATTCAAATGTTCCCCTTATCCCATGGGTATTTTTATCATTTACCACCACTCATCCCCCTGAATTTTATGGTTTGGAGATGTCAGTTTTCCTGGTGCTACAAACTGCTTTCAAAACAGGAAACCGTGAAACAAAGCAAAAGATGGAAATTAGCAAAACTAGATTTTTAAAATCAGATCACTACATAAGTTTTTCTGTGCAGTTGTTGTTGTTTTAATTTTAAGGCAAAATCACTTTTAATTTTCCATAACATCTGTTGGGAAAGTAAGGAGAATATGGGAAAAATCATTTCTCCAAATGTCACCACTCTAAAGAGCCTAACTGGTAGATTAATCCTTCTAGTAAAAACACAAACTAGTCTGAGTAAGCAACATGGACTAAGAGAGGCATTTTTTTAAAAGGGGTGAGGAGAGGAGGTAGAGGTGGAAGACTTTTTGACATCATCCAGCACAACTTCTTTCTCTTGAGGAAACTGAGGCTTGGAGAGAGTAAATTATTTGCTCATGGTTACAGAGTCAATAATAAGTGGCCAGCTAATATTTGAATTCTGATATTCTGAATACAAAACCAATGTTCTTTCCATTTCACCATATTGTACCCCCAGTAAGACATTAAGTAGAGTACTAATGAACTAATAATGACAAACTTTTTTTATAGAGAGCTTTAAAGATTTTCAAAACAGTGTTTAGATATACTCTGATTTAATCCTCCAAATAACCCTGAGAAGTAGGTGCTATTACTATACCCATTTTACAGCTTAAGAAATTAAGCCTGAGAAAGGCTTAATTTTGACTGGCCAAAAGCTAACAAGTATATCTCAAGCACAATGCAGACTCAGATCTTCTAGACATCAAGTCTGACACATTATATATTAGGCTGCAAATTGATCTATTTCCAATGCATTTTATTCACATATTTCTATTGAAAATCTCCTATGTCTATACTAAAGTCTTAACCGTGTAGAGACCTCATATTACTAGAATAAATTTTACCAGATATCCCAAGTATGTAAGGCTTCCAGGGAGGACTCAGTGTTGGCAACAGAGGGACTACTCTTTCTAAGCTCAGAGAGGTTCATTACCAGAAAGATGGTCACCATTCCATTAGAGTAGGAGCTCCTGAACAGCATGAACTACTTTTTTTGCATCCTAAATCCTTAGCCTGACATACAGCAGGTGCTTATTAAATGCTAGTTGGCTGACCAGATAATGAAGTTTTTAGATCACAGCAACTCCCCAATATTACCTCCTAAAGCAGAGCTATCAAACAAAAACCCACAACCTCCAGCTGCCGCAGCAAAGTAAAATGTAACTGGGAAACATTTAACAAAATAAACAAAAATAGAATAAAGCATAAAATATTACATTTTAAAGCTGTCAATATGCAGCCCAAAGGGAACCTTAGGTACAAGTCAGAGGTGCCAATTTTCATTTCACACTATACTAACACCTACATGAAGAAGAAGAGAAAGGCTCCAATCCACTGAAATCACAGAACTCCTGCAGGGAATCAAGTTATAAGTTTTAGCTGCACAGGCCTGTGTTCTGCAAAGCATTCTAAGAAAGATGAGGGGATGAAATGAAATCATTGCCCTCCTGGAGCTTGGCATCTGGTTAAGAAAACAAATGTGTTGTTTAACATATATTGGGTTACTTGACATCTAGGGGAAGGGGAAGGAAAATTTGGAACACAAGGTTTAGCAAGGGTCAATGTTGAAAAATTACCCATTCATAGGTTTTGAAAATAAAAAAAGCTTTAATTAAAAAAAAAAAAAGAAATGTGTACTTTTAACAGCAAAGTAAAAAAAACAAAGTAGTGTATGATTAAGTGGCAAGGGGAGTGGTAGAGATAATAAGATATTATAAGTATCGAGGAGTTGAGAGGTCAGTGGAATGTTTTCATAAATCCTGAAAGAGAAGCCAGGCTTTGAAATGGGGAATTGAATAGTCACATGCTTGGGTTGGGGTGGGGGAGAGTATACCAAACTATATATAACATATACAAAAGCAAGAAGTCATATTGAACACAAAATAGTCACATGAAGCAGAAAGAACTCTACTTAAGAATAGAAGGTTTATGTTGAAAGAAAGAAAGATTTCCAATACAATTTAACAAATCTCTATACCTACTATAGCCAAGGAACCATAGAATCAGAAATAGACCACGCTCCACAAGGAGCTCAAAACAGAAGCATTTACATTGGTCATAAACTTAAGAAGAGATGTCAAATTATCCAGTCCACTTTCTTCATTTTAAAGAAAAAACTGAGGGCCAAAATTCATATAACTTCTTTATGGTCTCATAAGCATTAAGTGGCAGAGAGTAAATTTGAACCCAAGTCCCACTTGTAGCATTCTTTCCACTGAATTATGCTGTAATCTCCCCAAGATTTTTGTAAAGGCCTCCTTAAATGATTTCTCTGACTCAAGTAACTCTTCTCTCTACACAGTGGGCAAAGTGATTTTCCTAAGCACAGATCTAACTATATTGTTCCCTTGCTCAGTCAACTCTCTAGGATCAAATATAAGCCCCTCAAATTAGCTTTTAAAGCCTCTAACAATTTAGTATAAAGCAAATCTTACTAGAATCATCATCTAGTACTCCCCTCCCCCCTTCCTTAATTGAGCAGTCCAGTCAAACTAGCCTTTCGTCTGTTCATCACACAAATAATCTCCTCCATGAGTGGGTCACACTCCCCCTACTCATGTATTACTGACAGAATCCTTCCATCCTTCAAGGAGAGGCTCAAGAACTACCTCCCACAGGAAGCCTTTCCTGATGCACCAGCTGCTAATATCCTCCCTCCCAAACTACTTTGCTTGGATTTAACTACTCTTGTTTTATTCTGCTTTTACTTACATATACACATGTCATCTTCTGTGACAGAATCCAAACACCCTGTCAGAATGCAACCTCTTTGAGAACAACAATTGTACCATTGCCTATACCCCCAGCATCTGGCACAGAGTCCAGTACAGAGTAAACAATTGCTAACTGCTCGTCAACTGATTACCTGTCATTATTATATTGATTCATTCCTGCATCAGGTGACTTCAATTTTCCTAGCCTAGACAACTAAAAAAGAAGTGATGATATGGTTAATAGAAGAAGAAAAAAGATAGATACAAGGTGTGATTTGAAAAGAATGTGCGGACATATATTGCTGGACTAGAAACATTTTGACTGAGGTGATTGGCAGGATAGGATACCTAAGTGGAAGCAAGTTAGAATTACAAGATTAAACTCATATGAAGAAAGATGACAGAGAGAGATAGAAATGAGAGTCATCTATTTACAGGTGAAAGCTGAGCATGGAAGGAACCATCCATCTGGAGGGAGGGAGGAAAGGAAGGAGGGAGGGAGGGAGGAGAGATGGAAGGAAGGAGAGAGGGAGGGAAGGAAGGAGAGAGGGAGGGAAAGAAGGAGAGAGGGAGGGAGGGAGGGAGGAAGGAAAGGAAGGAGGAAAGGAAGGAGGAAAGGAAGGGAGGAAAGGAAGGAGGAAAGGAAGGAGGAAAGGAAGGAGGAAAGGAAGGAGGAAAGGAAGGAGGAAAGGAAGGAGGAAAGGAAGGAGGAAAGGAAGGAGGAAAGGAAGGAGGAAAGGAAGGAGGAAAGGAAGGAGGAAAGGAAGGAGGAAAGGAAAGGAAAGGAAAAGAAAGGAAAGGAAAGGAAAGGAAAGGAAAGGAAAGGAAAGGAAAGGAAAGGAAAGGAAAGGAAAGGAAGGAAAGGAAAGGAAAGGAAAGGAAAGGAAAGGAAAGGAAAGGAAAGGAAAGGAAAGGAAAAAGGAAAGGAAAGGAAAGAAAGGAAAGGAAAGGAAAGGAAAGAAAGGAAGGAAAGGAAAGGAAAGGAAAGGAAAGGAAAGGAAAAGGAAAGGAAAGGAAAGGAAAGGAAAGGAAAGGAAAGGAAAAGGAAAGGAAAGGAAAGAAAGGAAAGGAAAGGAAAGGAAAGGAAAAGGAAAGGAAAGGAAAGGAAAGGAAAGGAAAGGAAAGGAAAGGAAGGAAAGGAAAGGAAAGGAAAGGAAAGGAAAGGAAAGGAAAGGAAAGGAAAGGAAAGGAAAGGAAAGGAAAGGAAAGGAAAGGAAAGGAAAGGAAAGGAAAGGAAAGGAAGGAAAGGAAAGGAAAGGAAAAGGAAAGGAAAGGAAAAGGAAAGGAAAGGAAAGGAAAGGAAAGGAAAGGAAAGGAAAGGAAAGGAAAAAGGAAAGGAAAGGAAAGGAAAGGAAAGGAAAGGAAAGGAAAGGAAAAGGAAAGGAAAGGAAAGGAAAGGAAAGGAAAGGAAAGGAAAGGAAAGGAAAGGAAAGGAAAGGAAAGGAAAGGAAAGGAAAGGAAAGGAAAGGAAAGGAAAGGAAAGGAAAGGAAAGGAGGGGGAGGGAGGGAGGGAGAGAGGAAGAAAAAACATTCCTCTGGTAAGGCAATTTGCCAATTTTTTATAATGAAGACATTTTTTTAAATTACAAAGATGAGACTGTGAATTACCTTTACTTTAGTCCTTAAATCTTTAAGGATAAATGTGTAAGACAACATGAACAGAATCAGTAAGATGTTAGGAAACCCCAGCTAGAGAAATCAACTATCCAAAAGGAATTCTTGGTCTGGCTGTCCCAAACTCATTATTACAAGCATTAAACAACTGGTGGAGTAACTACACAATTTCTTTTCTGTTATTCTTCTCTAAGTCCTTTCTGAGCTATATGTCCACCTAGGATATGTCTCAATCTCATATTCCCTTGTTGTTAATTGTCTCCAGTGTTCCTGAGTCTTCATAAATACTAGAGTAGTTCACCATTTCCTTCTCCAGTTCATTTTACAGATGAGGAAACTGAGGCAAATAGGGTTAAGTAACTTGCCCAGGCTCACAAAGCTAGGAAGTATCTAAGGCCATATTTGAACTCAGGTTTTCCTGACTCCAGGCCCAGCATTCTATCCACCAAACCAGCTATCATCCTTCTCTTAGTGATACAGGTAAGATAAATAATATGCTTGCCTCTATCTCACAGGCTCATTGTGCAAATTAAATGAGTTAGTGAAGGTAAAGCACTTTGTAAACACTAAAGAGACACAATGACTCCCTTCAAGGAGTTCCAATCTAATAAAATGCATCCAAGTAAATAAGTAAGCTACATACAAAGCAGGTTTTGTTCAGTTTAAAGGAAAGGCCCAATTCCTAAAGGAATTTTGAAAAGAAAGAAGACATTTTTCGATTTCAGGGAAGGTTTCATCTAGAAGTGGCAAAAAAGACAAGGACTTCAATAAATGAAGAATGTATGGGGAGTCCATTCCAGCGAAAAGGGAGGTATTTGTTGATACACAGAGGTAGGAGAAAGAAAGATGAGAACCTAGTATTTCTAGAAAGCAGACTGCATGAAGGGCAGGAGTGGGAGGGAAGAGAACTGAAAAGTTAAGAGAAATACATCATGTGAACAGCTAGTTTTCAGAAGAAGAAATCCAAGCTATCAAAAGCCACTTGGTGAAAAAAAAAAATGCTTTAAACCAAGGCTTCTCAAACTTTTTCCACTCATTGCCCCTTGTAGTCAGAGAAATTTTTACATGACTCTAAATATATAGGCATAAAATAGCTATACAAATCAAATATTTACTGATAATCAATAATATATATTATAATAAAGAAATGTGACGGAATATTACCTTGTAATGGTAAAGGTTTCAGAGAAATTTGGGAAAACATATTAACCAATATAGAGTGAAGTGAGTAGAACTAGAAGAATAATTGTTGTAATAACAACATAATAAAAACAATCAACTGAAAGATTTAGGAACAGAATGGCACAATGACCACACATAAACTCCGAGAACCCATGATGTTATTGTACCATCTGTTAGTTAAGTGATAGATTAAGTGTACATATTGAGATGTGATTTTTGGACTTGGCCCATGGAATATTTATTTTATTTCACAATATATGTGTGCAAGAGCAGTTCTGTTCTTACCTTCAGTTGGAATGGGAATGAAAAATTGATGTTTATTTGAAATAATAATAATCTTTTAAAAGAACCATATCATATTCTGTTGATAATAGAAGCCATTGTAGGTTTTTTGAAGAGGCAACTGCCAGGATTCTAGCTACATATTAGAAAGATTACTTTGGCAGGATTGTGAAAGATGGATTAGAGAGAAGAGAACCTGGAAACTTAATTAAGAAGTTATTATAATAGTCCAGGCAGGAAGCAATATGAAACTAATCTAGGAGAATTGTGGTAATGTAAGTGGAAATGATTGGACAGATATTGCAAAAGTAGAATCAACAGAATAGTCAAAGATGACTACACAGTTATGACTATGAGTGACTAGGAAGATGGTGTGATATTAACAGAAATAGAGAAACTGGAAGGAGAGGCAGATTTTCCTTTATTAATCACAAGGGATTTTTAATAAGATTTTAACTAGAGAATACAATGTTTCATAAGCACAAAATAGGTACCCAAAGAATTTCCATGAACAAATTTTTCGAAGCCTAAATTGTATTGTAAGAAAAACTCACACAATTTGAAATTAAATAATTTCAATTCACCAGATGGAGATTTTATGTGAATGGCAGGATTTGCTGCCTATTGCCAAGAGTGATTATTTATTCACAAACTGGTACCTTCTACTTGTAGTCAGGTACAATGGAAAGAGCACTGGCTCTGGAATAAGTGGACTTGGCTTCAGATCTCACTTCTAATGCTTACTATTTGTTCATTCTTGTCTGAATTACTTACTATCTCTCTAGGTCTCAGTTACCTCATCTGTAGAATAAAAAGATGGGCTATAAGGTCAATCCAATAATCCTACCTGATTGCATTTACAATATGTGCTAAGTTTTACTGAGGCAAAATATTCTTTTTTTTTTTTTTTTTTTTTTTGGATATAAGGAGTCCCACCCCCACCCCCCCAGTCTGAAGCCTTAAACTTGCCTTTCTACTGTTTCCAACTGTTGATCCCAGCTCTGCCCTCGGGGGCCAAACATGAGATGTCACTGCCTCTTCCAGATGACAATTCTTCAAATACATCAAATACATTAAGACAGATATCATGCTGCCTTCACATCATGCTTGAAGAACATGTCATGAGGATTTGTGGAAGACTCAGCAATGTTTGGCCTGGAGAATAAAAGACTTAGGAAGAAAATGACAGCTGCCTTGAAGTATTGAAAAGTCTGAAATAAGAAAGAGAAGGACATACCTACGAGGTTAAATTTGCCTTCTTGCATTAGGATCTTCAGTTCCTTTTACTGATCACCTATATATTGTGCATCTGTACTTAAGACACCCAAGACTATGGGTTTTATACTCTCTCTACCACTATTTTTTCAATGGTGTAACTACTTCTATGTTTACATAAGTAACAATTTTCTCCCTTTGTCCTTTGTAGTTTAGTCTTTTAATTAGATTTATAGAATCTAGTTAAGATACATCTTCATCCAAAAGCCAGCTATTGCTATTATAAATTGCATTCCCTTTCTCAGAGACCATCTTCTTTAATGTCTTAAATAGATGTTCACGTACCAAAATTCATTCTCACTTTTAAAAGTTCTCTCCTCTCTACCCCTACAACTAGTAATTGTGTTGAAAATACTGTTTGAGTCTCTAAAGTCTTCAGTTCACACAATTATAGATTTAAAAAGAGGCGTTTCAGAGACTATTAGTCCAGTCTCTTCATTTTATAAAGGAAGAAACTGAGATCCAGGGAGTTTAACTGAGTTTTCTAAGGGTCACTGTATCAAAGGTGGGATTTGAGTCCAGAGTGAGTAATTTTTCCATTGTCCATCCTGTTTCCCTACATAGCTGCTTAGAAGTTCAAATTCCTTAGAAAGCCTCTCCAGATTGGTCCTACTGTATTAATGGTTGGAATATAAATCAATAAATAAATAAATAATTTTTTTTTTTGGGTCAAGCCCTGAAGAAAACATCATTTTTGTTGTTCACTTAAGTACCTCTAGGTGGCGGAGTGGAGAGTGCTAGGTCTGGAGTGAGGACCACTGCATCTCTGTGAGTTCAAATCCATCCTCAGACACCATAGGTGTGACCCTGAGTAAATTGTTTAACCTTGTTTGCTTAGGTTTCCTCATTTGTAAAATGAACTGGAGAAGGAAATGGCAAACCACTTTAATATCTTTTCCATTAGGAACTCAATTTGGACCTTAAAATGTTTTAATTAATATTAAAATTTAAATGAATACATGTAATTAGAAAAAATAAAATATGAATAAAATTACAAAGATTTTATTTTTTTAAAAAGAGAGCATAATGGAATTTTCCCAATCCTTCAGTTTTTTAGATATGGAAATAGACAGCCTGGGAAATTACATCTGGAAAACTACATCGTGTTTTCAATAATTCCCATCTCCATACTAACACAAAGATCAATCAATTTAATATCAATAATCAACAATTTATCTAAGAAGAATAAACTAAAGGTTAAATGATAGGTTTCAAGTACTCTAGAGTATACTATCAAAAATGGTGATCACATAACAAAGGGCATAAAAGACTTCAAAGATATAGATGGTAAGAAACAGAGATGAGGCAGTCATGTAACCAAGGTAAAAGACAGCACATGTATTTGCTCTTATGATACATTGACAGGCATAAAATACTGCATTAAAGTAAAAGGATGGCCCTTAGTCATGTGGGTTAGATCCTTTGGGGAGGGTAAGATAAAAAGGCAATGAAATTTTGAATTATGCACCAGTGAAGGAAGTTTTCTGAGGATAAAACTAAGGCTCAATCTAAGAATCAACAAAAACATTTAAATAGAAGTTGAAATAAATCACAGCTTGGAGATTGACTTGATACTAGACTGGAAGTTCAATGATTTGACTTCTGATATTACCCTTGGACACTTACTAGCTGTGTCAATGAGTCACTCAAACAAGATTGTGCCTCTGTAAAATGGCCATAAAATTATCTTCCCTGTGTGTCTCTCAGGGATATCATGTATAAAATGAGATAATATAGTAAGAACTAAAAAAAAGCATTAGCATTTCAGATATTACTTTAATTATCACTATTTATCAAATAACAGAACTGAGCAATTGTCTGTTTCTAAACTACTCAAAAGCTAAGAATCACTTCTTCAAAATTGGACAAGAGTAAAATGATCCCAAGTATCAGTATGAATTCCAGACAGATTTAAAAACTAGATAAAAACAGCAGGGAATATCAATTTTTAATGGAAATTACCTTTATTTTTACTCAATATTACTTTTTTCTCTAATTAAAAAACATGTATTTTCTCTTACTCACTCCCATTCCCCCTCTAGCACTGAACTTCCACTGAACCAAAAGGGGAAGGAGGGGAAAAGGAAGGAATAAACATTTATGCTTCACCTATTATTAAGTTCCAGGCACTGTGCAAAGTATTTTACAAATATTATGTTTGATTCTCACAACAAGGTTAGTACCCTTGGTTAGTTATTATCCCAACCCAAGGTTAGTTATTATCCCCATTTTACAGTTGAAGAAATTGAGGTTAAGTGACTTTCCAAGAATTAAACAGCTAGTAAATGTCAAAAGCCAGTTTTAAACTCAGGTTTTCCTAACTTCAAGACTAGTGTTTTATCTATTGTGCCTCTGAATATGTAAAAATATGCAAAACAAATTTTCTGCAAAAAGTTTAACTTTGGGGGATATTTTTTGGCCACAACTAAGTCAAAAATAGTGTTTGTTTTAACCATACATTTTTTTCCCCTGTAACATCATTCCCGCAAACAGAAATAATATAGGGGTACAAGAGATTGAAGCAGCGAGTGCTTGCTTTGTAGTCTGGCAATCTGGGTTCAGTTCAGTTACTTAATTATCTATCTGAGTGACCCAACTCAAGCTTGTCACCTCACATCTAGGACTCTGCTTCCTCAATTATAAAATGAGGGAGGCGGACTAGATTATCCATTGTTGTTGTTGTTGTTTAATAGTTTAAGTCATGTCTGGCTCTTAGTGATCCTTTTGGAAGAGGGAGGTGTTTCATGGAAGAGATACTGGAGTGGTTTGTTATTGCCTTCTCCAGTTCATTTTACAGATGAGAAAACTGATGTAAACAGAATTAAGTGACTCATCCAGAGTCACACAGCTAGGTACTTCACCTCAGGTGTTCTTGACTCCAGGTTTGGGGCTCTCTATCCACCAGGCTACCTAGCTGCCCCATGAAGTTCCTTAAATCTACAATGCCATGAAGGCCTTCTAAGCATCAGACAACACTGGTACTTCAGTAACAATAAATTCCTTAGGATGGTGTTCTAATAGTTACTGACTTCTGCATGTCACTGAATCCTTCTGAACATCATAAAATTCCTTAATAATCTGAAATGAAAGATAGGCTGTAAAATCTGTTAAGGTGCCCAGTGGAGAAAGTCCCCTCACCAAGGTGTTCCAAATTGAGCCATCTTGTACTGAATTTTGCAATATGATGAAGAAGGAGGCAATAAGACATAAGGGGTAGCAGCTCAAATCCTTCCAGGGAATGACACTCAATGGGATCACTTAATCTCTCAATGCTTCAAATATCTCTCTAAGAATATTTTAAAATCACAAAAGAATCTGCTGATGTGCACTGGCAGACAGAGTTTCAGAACCAAACTAGAAGAACAAATTTATAGATGTAGACAGTGTTATGGTGTAATGTCAGGGTAGAAAACAGCCCAGAGGAGTGCTGGATCCATCTTTAACAATGGGATAATCCAGTGATTCTCAGACCTTTTGTCTGGAGTGGAACCATTCAGCTTAAACTCAACCTGAAAATAAATTTGAAGGAATTCTTGTAGTAAGATTTTTATAAATGATTCACCTATTAATGGGAGCTCAACTTATAGTCTCAGAAGCATTTTCTCGGTCATATTCTACATATGGCTGCAACTTATAGAGCATCACATTCTCCAAAGAAACATGACTGCAAATTACAAAAAGAATTAGAAAAGAGGGTGGTCATTTGAGAAGGGTCATAAAGTACATGATCAAGAAAAGGTGTGAATGACCTTGTCTGGAAAAGAAAATGGACAGATGAGTAGCAGAAGTGTGGTCCAGTAGATAAAAAGTCTGAATGTTCTGCTGGTATCCATCAAGCATTACAGAAAAGCAAACGAATGCCTCCACACATTGGAAGAATCCTCTCTATAGTATTTGTGCAAATAAATCAATGAGAATCTCCCAGCATAAGAAAACACAGGTGAGTTTCAATCTTGACTTTTGAAGAAAGTGTCTCAACTTAGATATCACGGATCCAGTATCATTAAAGGTATCAAATGTTCCAAGGCTAATTTTTAGAAATTCAATTCTAAATCATCCACTTCAGTTCAATTTAACAATATACAAAATGTTCTGAAATTTTAAAACTGTCCTAAGGCTTTTAGAACATACAGTAAATAAAGTGCCTTCATCATGCAAGGCTGGGAATTTAAATCAAAAAGGAAAATAATTAAATATATGCATATGTGTGTGTATATATATCACGTTATTCCAGTTACAAAATTCTCATTAATAGGGGAAAAAAATCTAAAACCCAACAACATTTTTTACTTTTTAATGTTGTAAGACAGTCTTAGTTCATATATCACATCCTCTCTCTTCTGCCTTAAATAATCTTATATTTTCAACTCAGGCTTCTCTACTAGAATTTAAGTTCCCCAAGACAAGAACAGTTTTCTTTTTGGTTATTTATACTTAAGTAGATTAAGAAAGACAGATTCAATTCAATTTCAAATAGACACTAAGTATGAGAACATGAGCAAGTCATTGAATCCTTCTGAATATCATGAAATCTCCCAAGAATCTGAAATTAAAGATAGACTGTAAATCTATAAGTTGCCTGATAAAGAGAGCCATATACCAAGGAGACTATTAGTTGTGTTTATTTACCTTCTAAGAGATTTCAAAAGCAATTTTCTTCCTTTTACTTAAACAAGCTAGTTCCCAGGGCCTTCTACTGCTAACCTCCAAAGTACTAAAGGGACTAAAGAAAACGTGTGCTGAAGTTTGGCAAAATAGGGATTTTGGCTTCTCCTGATCTCTTGAATTCTTTCCCACCTGAAGCCTCCCTACTTTCTCTCTTCCTATACCCAATAGTATCTTGCTCAGATTCCCTTCCCCAAATCAAAAACAAAACTGAAAGCTATTTCATCCATCATTTACAGTAGTTGAATGATTGATTGACTGATTAGATTTAGAGATTTTCAGAACAATGTCACCTCAACAAGCATTTGCATTTTTAGTCTTTTATCTTTAATTCAGAAGTGAAAGACATAGCTCAGAATTCCTGAGTCAATAAATAGAAGGGTTTGTTTGTTTGTTTGTTTTGTTTTTAATGGAGGGAGAATAGTGCTGAAATCACACTAAGTCTATTCCTAAGGCCAAGCCTAGAAGTCTTACAAGATTATAATCATTGAGAAAGAGGAGTGTTTGGGAAGAGAAATGTAGCAGCTGGTGCTGGAGATCATTCAGTTCTTCAAAAGCTACTAAAGAGAAATTAATCAGTATCAATTCTCACTAGATTTTTCCAGGATCTGGAACTGGTCCTGACCTAGCAAAGATGAAAGGCAGACTTTCCCCTTACCCTTCTTTTTACATTCTCCTTTGCAACTCCTCTAATCTTGATTTAAAGCATCCCCTAATCCAGGATCCCAATTAGGCACAACTCCCAGATTTTATTTTCTAATGCATTTGAGCATATTTTCATGGGTTATTTTCCTACAATTACATCCCTTATCAGATATATTCAAACCAACTAAAAAATTACAATTGTAAGATTTTAGAAATCTTAGACATCATTTAGTCCAACTCTTTGCAGATGAGGAAACTGATCCAAAAGTCAACAGTCTTGTCCAAGATCACACAGATATTATGGATACAAATAGAATTTTAATTCAGCTTCCGTGGTTTTAAAAGAATATTTGTATCCATCATTCTAAGGTGATTGTTAGAATTTGAATTCAGTTTCCACAGTTTTAAAAAGAATGTTTATCGGTGATTGTTAAAATTCTTTAAACCTGTAAGATGCAACAGAATAACTATTTTTAATCTCCATTTCACAGATGATGAAACTGAGGCTTCTCCAAGTTATAGGTACATGCATTTTGAGTTTGGATTATGTAAACCAAACCCCTCAACATATAAAGCTAGATAGTGGTGGAGTTAAAAGTAGAAACTGGCATATACCTTGTCCAGTATACATCCCAAGATGCAGTTTTCATTTTGGCAATGACCTTCATCATAAGAAGTCTATTTATTATATATGTTTTTATACACACACACACACACACACATATATATATACATATATATACATATGTAGTATAATATATCACATAAGCAATTTAGACCATTTGAGAATGATCCTTTCAATTTCTTCCTTAAAGACGTAACCACGTATAAATATTATTAGAAGATGAGGCAGGTTGGCAGTAAAGCAGATAGAACACTAGAATCAGGGCTGTGAATGTTTGGGTTGAAATCGTTAGGAGGTCACTTAACCTCTCAGTCTCAGTTTCCCCATCTGTAAAATGGGGATAAAGATACCACCTACCCTACAGGGTTGTTGTGAGGCCCAAATAATATAATGTATGTAACAAGCTTTGATCACCTTAAAACATTACATAAATGCTAGCTATCATCATTATCATCATCATTACTTCTATGGCATGTTCTTCATACTATTACTGGAACAAACAAAACTCATAAATCCAAATACTATTTTTCTCCAAATGACACCCAATCCAAGAATGCTATATGATGTCCCATCCTTTTAAACACAAAAAAACAATATTCATGATCTAGTATGACCTAAATTCCTCTCCTTGTCAGTGAATTATGGGAAAGATATATAAACAGGAAGAACATCCTGTTTTGTGGGCATGGGGTGAAAAGAAGGGAGGGACAGGGAAGGACCCTAAGTCCCACAATCTCACAACATCTGCCAAGTGAACCATATGCCAATGTAAATCTTCAGCCCTAAACCAAAATCTTGAGCAAGACAGAAATTTCTCAAGCTCTAGCCCAGTGGTACCTAGTATTCCTTTTTCCTTGTAACTCTTCCTCAGTTCTGGCACTCTAGCACATCAGACAGAGAAATGCTTCCTGCAGGCAAGAATGAACAATCTCTCCCAATTATAGAGCCATGTGTGGGCTATGAGCAATTTTCCTAACATAAAAGGAAAAAGGGAATTTGCTATCCTTATATTAACAAGCTAAAACAAGCCAACCTGCAGATGGAAGGGATCAAAGTGTCTATCTGAGTCACCTCAGAATTAATCCCCTCCAGGAATGTTTTTCTCTGCTGCTGTTATTGGATGGGTTTTCTCCCCCTCCCTTTTTTTCTTACCCAACAGAAAAAAGCAAAGCTTAAAGTATGTGCCCCACTCTTTCACACTAACTTGATATTCCCCCAAAAATACCACACCCTCACCTGTAGATGTTTAAATATATAATACGCTCATTCACAGAACCCTAATCCATCTTTCCTTTTCTGTATGTCTGGCTCTCTGTCCCTCCATCTCTCTGCCTATCTCTTATCATTAGCTATCTCTCCCTCTATATCTCTTTTTTTCTCTCTTCCTTTCTCCATACCAATCTGTCTCCTTTCTCACTCTTTATTCCATCTCTCTTCTTTTCTTCTCACCTTGCCCCCCCATCTCTCTCTTTGTCTCTGTCTCTCTTTGTCTCTGTCTGTCTCTGTCTTTCTCTTTTTCTGTCTCTCCTGCTATCTTTGTCTCTCCTTTCCTCTTTCCCTCTCCCCCTCCTCCCTTTCTCTCTGTCTCCCTCTGTCTCTCTCTCTCTGTCTCTCTGTCTGTCTCTGTTTTTCTGTTTCTGTCTCTGTCTCTCTCCCCTTTCCTTTTTCCCTTTCCCCCTCCCCCTTTCTCTCCATCTTTCTCCTTTCCTTTTTCTCTCCCTTCCTTCTTCCTTTTCCTCTCCCTTCCTCCTTCCTTTTCTTTTCCCTTTCCTCACCCCCCCATCTTGTACCCTACCATACACAAAAACACAGCGATAATTGTTTTCAACAGACTAAAGTGTGCTAAAGTGTGTTTGCCGTTCGCCGGAGGATACTTCACATTACCGGAGTGCTGGAAGCCCACCCCGAGATGTGGCTCCTTGCAGAGGAGATGGATGGGGAACAGGAGATCCAGGGCCTCCATCAGTGCCCAGACCTGATCCTCAGGAGAGCACACACATTACTAATTACAGGACTGAAGGGCCTCAAGGGAGTTGTGGAAAACCAATTCATTATGTGGTGCCAAGGATCTTGGTGAGAAGGAGCAAGGGGATGTGAGCATCCTGGATTATGGATGCAGGAATCATAATTTGCCATTGCTCCTCTTTGTATAATGATCACAACAAATCTCAGACACAGGTAAAGTAACACAAGGTTCATTACCTTCCTTTTACAGGTGTGTACACTGAGACCCAAGTATCCTTTACCAGGACTAGTGGAGACTTCTGCCTCTGTCTAGTGTTCCTTCCAAAGTGACATAGTATAAATCTCCGTCAGACGAGAAGGTTTTCCTTTCAAATACAGAGTTGAGGGAGGAATGGAGGGAAGAAACAGAAAGCTTCTTGCAATTCCTATTCACATTAAAAAAAAAAAAAACCCTAAACATAATACAACTTCCTTTCACTTCTTGCCAATTAAGTCATTTCTCAGTTATTTGAAACAGGAGGGACATTTTACCTCAAACACCCAAAATGTCTAGCTTGAACAAAGACTCAGTGGCACCAAAGGAAATACTCAATAAAAGATCTACCATTGCTTACAGCTCTTATTACCTCCTGTAAATTGGACCAAGAAGCTCATAGCGACCACGGATATTAAACACTCCCGGAAAGTGTGTTTGAACCCCAAATGGACTCCAAATGAAAATGCTACATATCATTCCTCCCCATAATTATGTTTTTTCCTTTATTCTTTCTCCTTTCTAGTATCATTTACCCAGATTTGCTTTTAATTCCTCTTTATGGCCCAGTTACCTTTTCTCCTCCTGTAGACATAATTACAGCTGTCGGGAAACTGTCTGTGCCCCAAGGCCCCAAAACCCAGCAGTTGGAGAAGGTGACAAATGAATATTTTTGGTCAGCCTGACCTTTAACTTCTGAAGCTACCAGTCTATATCTCCATTGGAAGATCAGGTGAAAGTTGCCATGGGCACATTCTGGCAAAAATTCTATTCTACAGAAAAACAAAAACTAGCTCATTTGCTTCCAAAACAACCTCATTTCATTTATCAGGAGCATTAACTGAGTTTATAAAGATGAGTGTCTGTGGAAAAGATGCTTTCATCATTCTCAGAAGCTCCTCCAGCAAGACTCCCTCCAATTAGTGTGTTGCCTGCCACAGGGCACAGGAGAATGGGGATAATAGGCACACATATATGCATCCACACGATCTCATTTGATCCTTACAACAAGCCTATGAAGCAGCTGCTAAAGGTATTATTATCCCCATTTTACAGTTGAGGAAACAAGCCCAGAGGTTAAGTGACTTGTGCATGGTCTCACAACTAATCAATCTAAGGGGACAGGATTCAAACTCAGCTTCCATTTCCCTTGAAGACCAGAACTCATTCTACTGCATGATCCTACATCTCCTGCAGACCATAATGATTACTGGGATGGGGAGTGGGAAGGAGGGGAAAAAAGGAGGAGGAAAAGTGGGTGAGATAGGAAAGCTATTAGAAATAAAGACCTGGTAATATATTATCGGCTTGTATATGGAACCTTTCTTCCTCCCCAACCCCCAAATAAAAAAAAAAAAAAGATATTGCTGCCAGGTTTTATTTAATCTCTTCATTTAGCTTTCCAAAAGTCAAGTAGACAGGAATTATTAAATTCATCTTATGGAGAAGAAAGGGCATGAAGAAATTAAGTATCCTACAAAATAAAAATCCAAATTCCCAGTTCAACGTTCATTTTTCTCAATTGGTAAGCTTACCGCTTCCTTATCTACAAAAATGGCACAACCTATCTATTCTTGCCCATCTTAATAGACTCCCATATCTTCCCAGAGGCCCATAAGAGGAACTTTGCTTGATGTTCTAAGGACCTTGTTCAATTTCTCTTGCTATCTAGACCATAGCATTGGAGCATGTGAGTCATCTAATGGTTACCCCTTCTCACCACATCACTCCCTGATTCTTCTTAATGGTATATTCTGTGATAGCATCATTTACTCTAAATCCTTATCATTTCTGTATGTTTTTTTGTTGCAGTCTGTTTATACCCACCATGGTCAGATAGATGAAGCTCATTTCTAATTCCTCTGTGACCACCCTGATCTATTACTCAGAAACGTGAAATAAAAGCAATATATTGCTTAATTAATATGTAAAAGCACTATATATTGATATTGGAAAGCAGAGCCTTCCATTTCAGGGGTAAAAATAGAAGCAAAGGAGTTCCATTATTCCCACAAATCATCTGGTACATTCTCAAGTCACACAATGTCTGAAGAACAGAAAGATACCAAAAGCATGGAAAAATATCATATTAAAGATATGATATATCATAAAGATAAAGATATGATATATTAAAAAGGCCATATTAGCCATTAAAAGAAAATTGGGGTGCAATGTGACCCAGAAATTAAAAACAAATAATAGCTATAAGAGATAGTATCTATACAACACTTTAAAGTTTGCAAAACATTGGGTTTTTTGGTTTGTTAGATTTTTCTTTGTAAGCTAAATCAAGATATTGACCAGGTACTCATATAAAGCACTTTACAAATTGTATTACCTAAAAGTCAGCTGTGATTTTGTCATGGAAGTGGCATTGATAAGAGGATTCTAACATCTCCTTTTCTCTTTCTCTTAATACTTACATTAAAAAAAAAAAAAAAGTATTCCCTTCTCTCCTCCCACTCCATCCCTAATTTTCAGCTCTTTTTTGCCAGAATCATTAATGAGATAGACTCAAATTCATTTCATCTTTCTTTGATGACTCAAAAAACTCCATAGTTTTGCACTATCTCTGGGTCCCCACTACAAGCCTCATTTATCACTGGATAGTACTATACAAAATGTCCTAGATTTAGAGCCAGGAAAACCAAGTTTCAAAACCTAACTCAGACATCCTAACCACATGATCTCGGGCAAATCTTCCCTGCTTCCTCAAATACAAAAGAATAGACTTAGACTCCATAAGGAACCTCCAATATAGGAAAAGCCCACACCAGTCATCATCCCTCATTCCCTGGAGCTAGCCACCATACTCCTGGCACTGGTACTTCCCACCCATTTTTCAGCCCTCCTTTTTACAAATTACCTTTCCCAATTAGAATGTAAGCTCCTTGAAGAAAGTGGTTTTTTTTTGTTTTGTTTTGTTTTTTTCTTTCTCTTTGCTTGTATTTGTCTCTCTAGAACTCAGCCTGGTGTCTACCATATAGAAGGCACTTAATAAATGCTTGTTGACTGAAGAGAAGAGATTTTTAAGGGATGAATCTGAGCTACATATCTAACAGAACTTTATTCTGGAGAACAAATCTCCAATATTCAGTTATTTTTATTTACGTGTCATATCTCCGTCTTCATTTTTCTGTCTGTCTCTCTCTCTCTGTGCTAAGAGTACAAAATGTACAAAGGTGAAGGTCAAAGGAAAGGAAAAAGGGATAGAAAAAGAGGAAAAGGAACCCATTAATTCTGGCTATTTGAGTTCCACAATCGTTTGGTTTCCAGATGGACTGGGAGTTTACTGTAATATCATAACCTTGAGGTTAAAGAACAAAGCAAATGTGAGCCACAGAAAAGATAAAAATAGCTGACATTTAGCTAGAACTTTTTGTTGGATACAACTCTAGGAGAACTATGGGTCAATGCCCTGATGAAGAAATCTTATTCTTTTGATCCAACTTTACTTTTCTGGAATCCAATATAATACAACAAATATCCCCTTCCTTATTTTAAGTTCAGCATAAAGAAGGTAGAATAATAAAGATGATTATAGTCATAGCTGACATTTATGGAGAGTTCTAAGTTTCTCAAGTACTTTATACACATTATCTTATTTGTGGGTCACAACACTGTGAGCTTACTGTGCTACGGGTAGCCTCATTTTACAGATGAAAAAACAGAAGCTGAAGGCACTTGAATGTTTCTCACAGGGTCACAGAGAACTAAAAACAACACAGAACAAATGACCTGAGGCAGTATATGAAGCCATGTCTTCCTGGTTCTAAGCATGAAGCTATATTCACTATGGTGGGAAAAAAAGAAATGCAAAAAAACAAAAACAAAAACAAAAAACCCCACAGAATTACAGATTTATAGCAAGAAGGGACCTTAAAGGCCATCCAGGACAACTTCCTCTTAATACAGATGGGGAAACTGGTACAGCGAGGCTATCACCTTTGAGGTCACATTGTTAATAAATGTGTAAGATTTGAAGCAAGTTTTTCCTAACTCCCAAGTCGGGTGCCCTAACCACCATAATACACATTAGGACCACAGATTTTAAGGAAATGCCTATCCAAAAGGAAAAGCCAATGTCCACCCAAAACAAGCTCTAAATGGTTTATTACATAAAGGGATAGGGAGGTGTAAATGCACCAAGAAAATGGGCAAGCTGGAAGAGAATAAGAGATATAGAGTCCCATCCAACAATGCACAAATGGAATACACATTAGATACAATAATTTGCAGCTGCACTACTTTTCCAGTTCTTTAAAAGCAATATTGCTTGTACCATGCAAAGTCAAGTATTAAACTATTTTCCTTAAAATTTGCTCTTAGTTTGTGCCAAGGGTTTGGATAAGACGTTCTTCCAAGAGCAATCCTATCAGGCAACAACAATATTCAGAGGAAGTGGAAGGAGATGTAGAAGCAAGTGAGCTGCATAGGGAGTCAAGGTAATTCTAGAAGTCACTCAACTACCATGAACTGACCTTGAGCAAACGATTGGAGCCTTGATTTAATTCAGTCAAGGAGTTTGGGCCAGATGACCTTCGAAGTCCTTCTGAAATCAATTCAATTCAACATACAACCACTAAGAGCACATTACTATTTCTTTTTTCAGTGATTTGCTACTGAATAACAGTAATGCACTTGCTGGTCTTTTCCATAAATATGATACAAGATTAGAATAGTGTATATACATCTATATACATTTCCTTTATTAAGATTAACTAAATAATATCTGCAAACATTCAGCACACTTATAAAATAGTTATGATATCTAATTAATAATAACTAAAGCAGACAATGTTTCCCTAAGTGCTGAGAAATGAAACTGTTCCCTCCAAGGTCTTCTGAGTTTCACCTTCAACCCAATAAGAACCAATATACAAAATCACTAGGAAACAGGATAAGGGATCAGGGGTTAGAAGGGATAATGTTAAACTGCCAAAGTTGAAATAACAAAGGAAGAGCTGCCAGGAGCTGAAATGGGGAACCTGATAAAAAGAGACAATTGTGTGTTGGGGGGGGGGGGGAATGAGGAAGATGAGTATAGTTAGACAAGCTGATAATGTCCCTTGGTAATCAGGACACCAGAATCTTTTGATGAACCAGATTAACCTTCCTAGAATAATCTTTTCATCATGTGCTTCTTTTATTCAAAAGCTTTTAATGGTGCCTCAAACTCTTAAAAAATACCTAGACGACTTGTCATTCTTGGCTCTTCACAATCTAACCAAATCCACCTTTCTCACTTTATTTCCCACAAATCTCCTACAACAAACTCCCTATCTCCTCCCATCCCCATAAATCCTACTCAACTTTTGTGTTCTTTGAAGCTTTATACCTTCAACTCAAACTCTTATAAAAGTGAATACTGAAAACTTTGTACATAATTGGCAAAAATAAAATACTATTAAGTAGGGGGGGAAGAAAGCTTTAGTCCTTTCAACTTAATAGGATATCTCAAACTAATAGGAAACATTAAAATATTTGTAATACAAAGTAAAGTCATGACTGAGAATATCAAAGAAAAGAGTGTCTACCCCCAATCCATCTGGGATGATCATGGAGGTTTCCTGGAGGAGACTAATTTGATCTGAGTCTTGAAAGGACAAGTAGGATCACCAAAAATGGAGCTAGAAGTGGAAGGATCTTAAGTAGAGGAAACATGAATTCTTTAACTTACTAAGAAAAATAAAAAACTGTTTAAGAATTTACAAATATCCATAGATACAAATAATTGGCATGCTAATTGCAATCCTAATGATAATTAAATAATTTGATAGACTTAATTAGAAATAGGAGTACCTGCAAAGGCAAATTCTAAGACTTATTGAATCAACCAACAAATGAAAAAGCATATTGTTTACTTATAATGTGACAGGTATTATGCAAATTGCTAGAGACACAAATAAGGGATGCTGCCTGCCCTCAAAGACCTTACATTGTGAAAGGGAGAAACAAAACATAGGGGAGAAGGAGGAGAGTTTTATTCTAAGAGGAGAGGGATAGTCTGTGTCAACAGTTCAAGGCAATGCTAGGCTTGGGTTTTGTCATCCTTCACTCTAGTTACATGACTATTCTTTTCTCAATTATATTTTTCCTTTATTAACAGTTTATTATTAATTCTCTAATAACTTTTTTTTAATCTTATGAGACAGATACAACAAGGACAGTAAAATTCAGCCTTAAAAGAACTAAAAAGGGCAAAATATTAAGTAGTGATCTGCCAATTCTAAACCCTTGATGTAATCCGGACATATTCTCTTTCTAACATAATTATATATGTAATCACTGATATAATAACTACTTGTTACATTATATTGTGAGCATCTCAGAGAACAAATTTGTCTAACAGCATTTCCATCTCAATAGATACAAACATACACACACTCACAGACCTCTTTTATTTACTTGGTTTAAACCAAGCTTATAAAATAAAACATTTCTTGGATATATTTTTGATCTTTGATGAAATCAATCATCTTTTATAGGGTTTAAAAATAGCAAATTATAGTTGAAGAGTTTCTCATAGCGAAATATATGCAGGCTCTTTATTTGTCCTACCATCAAGTGCTAATCATCCTGACCCCAGTCTTTTCTAATGCTAGCTTGTTATAACCCCAAAACCTGTTCTTACCCAACCACCACTGCCTGAAACCAAACCAGAAAGAAACAGGTAAAGGGACCCAGATAATAGAATGGAGAAAAAATGAACAGAGATGATTAGTCTTTCAGTCTTTCTCCTGGCTAGTTCTATGGATTGAAAGGTTTTTTTGCTCATTCAACTCAAAAAAAGACATGATCATTAATTTATCTATTCACTTATACTGCAAATATTTATTAAGATCTCTTTAGAAGTTAGTCCCAGATCATGTGGTAGATAGGTAGGTGATAGATAGATAGATAGATAGATAGATGATAGGCAGACAAATAATAAAAGGTCACAGCCCTCAAAGAGTTAGTATGACTTTTGGTAAAACAATTTGGGAAAAACAATTTTAGCACAACAAAAAAGGTACATGGAATTCTTATATTGTGGTTTCCATGTACACCTTATCATTCATTAATACTTATGAACAAATAGGATCGTATGGAGCCAATAATCAGGAGGAACATGGTTTTGGATCTTGCATCTGGCACTTGTTAGTTTAGTGAAAAATCATGATTAACCACCCCCATTTCAGTTAATTCATTTGTAAAATGGAAACAATACTTGTAGTGCTTCTTTTACTGGATTGTTGTGATGTTCAAACAAAGTAATGTAAGCAAAGTGCTTTGCAAATCTTTGATCACAATATAAATATTGAGATGAATAAACCTTCACCTCTACTTCTCTTTCTCCCTTCCAATCCATATTGCTGCCAGAATAATCTTTCTGAAGTATAAAATCATATGATTTCACTGATAAAAATATTCTGCGATTTTTGTCAAAATCACAGGCCTCCTGCTTACTGAGTAAATTTCAATTTCCTCTGGTTCCAATTCAACTTCCTCCACAATCTCTCACTATGACATGTCTATTACATTTCAGTCAAATTCTGTACTCTCATATTTGATGATTTTAATCAAGTTGTTCCCTCTCTAAACCTGGTATGGTTTCCTTCATCTTCTTCAACTTTTTAACATCTTCTTGTTGTGTCAGTCATTTTAATCCAATTTTTCATGATGCCATTTTGAATTTTCTTAATAAAGATACTTGAATGGTTTGCCATTTTCTTCTCCAGCTCCTTTTATAGATGAAGAAACTGAGGCAAACAGGGTTAAATGATTTGCCATGGGGACCCAGGGTCAAACAGCTAGTTAAGGGGAGCCACATTTGAACTTAGGTCTTCCTGATTCCCGGACCAGTGCTCTATCCACTGCACCAACCAGCTATTCATTTAAACCCTACCCATCCTTAAAAATGTGCCTCCAATCACATCATCATCTCCATGAAATCTGAAATATTTTATTTCAGAATCCTACCCCAACTCCCACTCACATATCACTTGTCAAATATCTCTCTACTACAGTAATTTTGAGAGATTGTATATGATAGCTATCTGTAGTGAAATATAAATGGACTATAAGCTCCATCAGGGCTGAGATTACTATTTTCTTTACATATTCTTCTGGTCAGAGTGGTATTCTGAACAGAGAAGATAATAAATAAATGGGAAGAAAATATATTAAATGAACATAGTTTCATAAAACAATGTCCAGAAAATGAGAAACTACATTTTTTTAATATACCAGGACAACTGAGGAAAGTGATATTCATCAGAGAACAGAATTCTTTTTAAAAGATAAAGAATTTATACAGAATTAGCAGATCTTCTGATTTCTAATAATTATTTTGAAAGTTTGATCAGGAAAGAGAAATTATTAGTCCCCCAAGAATTCCCAAGAACTAACTGAGCAATATTTCCATCATACATTTGATCCTATCCCAGCAACAATTTAATCTCTATCAGCTCAGCCAAACCGAGAGAAATAAAAAATTAAAGACAAGGACACCCTGTGTTTGTCCCAAGAGCATGTTAAGGAAGTCCAGAATAGGGTAGGGCAACTTGTGACAGTGCTGAGAGACAAGTTAAGATGAATAACTTTATCTGCTGCATGGATCTTTATGTACACTAATCCACACAGGAAATTGAGATGGTTAGGTCTCTCTCGACTTAAAGAACCTATAAAATATTCAGAAAATTCGTTGCAAGACTTATAGGTTGAAAAGATGTAGATATTTCAGAAAGGACAAAATTTTACAGCTGGAAGGAATCTCAGTAAACATCTCTTCCAGGCTCTTGACTTTGCATCTGATAAAATGGAGTCTTAGAAAAAATTAAGTAGTTTATCTAGGGATGTTTTGAGCAACTTTTGACCCTAGTTTTAAATTGTGTTTTTAAAAAAACATACAAAATAGAAAAAAACTAAAGTTTCATTTCAATGTAAATATCAGAAATGCTTTCTTCATAGAACTCTGAAAATGTTTTGATATAATAAATTATCAATAATTAAGACTGTCTAGTGTAAAGACCCCTATGAATTAGAAGCAGGTCTTTTTGAATTAAAGATGATTTATAGTTTGATCACTTCTATTTTGAAAGCCATACACTTGAATTGACTTTAAAGTATTTCTAACCACCTTGCCAGGTTAGGATCTACAGAATTGTATAATTATTGTTATTCCTTATTATTAGTATTATTGTTGTTATAACTGCCATTTATCTAGTGCTTTTTGCTAACAAGCAAAATGAGATTAAGGGACTTACTTACAAACATGAATAGAGTCCCAAGTCCCCTACAACCTCCTACTGAGGATTCCTACATATCTTTCCTTCTAATACTCCTAAGCCCCCCAAATCCCACCCATTTCTCCAATATACTTATTGGTTTTATTAATTTTTTGCTCTCTTCTTCCTCTTTTTTCCTTCTTTAAAAAAAATCTTTGTTATAGAGATAGATCTCTGGAAGAAGAGAAAGAGATGATTATAGGGGAAAATTCAAGTGATAAAAACACAAGATATCCCTAAAAATCTATTTAAAAATAGACTTCCCCACATCTAGTATTTCAGTCAGTATTTGAGATTAGATTTACTCCCACTAGAGAGATTCACTAGACTATCTATTATACAATGACCATCTCTCTATTTGATGATCCTATAAGAATGATTGAAAATTAACATTACATTTATTTGTACTATTTTAGATGCTTAAAAATTTCCTTTTAAAAATAAGAAAGGGAGCTCCTTAAAACAGAGAACCTATTTTTCCTAATTTGTTTGTTTATTTAATGAGTTAGTAAGAATTTATCATCTAGATATTCTGGCAGGTATACTGGGGATGAGCTGGGACACACAGATTTTAGGAAGATTGATCCTAGGACTGCAATCAGTCTCTCTTGACTTCGGGGTCCATATTTGAAGCCTTTCCAACTGGGCTCAATCTCCTAGCTTTTGCAGTTAACTGGCACAACCTTTGAAAACTCAGGGTCACTTCATGGGGGTCATTTACCCCTTTTTTGTGTCATGGATCCCTTTTTACAGAGTAGTAAAGTCTATATGGACACCCTTCTCTGAATAATGCTTTAAAATGCATAAAAAGAAATTTGTAGAATTATGTAGGAGAACAATTACACAGATGTACAGTTACAAAAATCCTTAAAAGAAAATGCTAATGACTCCTGGTTAAGAACCCAAATATTCATCAAACTTTTCTTCCATAGTTTCTCTCTCCTGACAATCATAATTTTAAATTTTTCTGGGGACAAGAATAAATAGATTTCATGAACAAAGGAAAAACAATTCTTATTTCTCTTACTCTTTGAATAGAATTTCTTTATATCAAAGTTACAGCATATAAAAAAAAAACAATAAAAATTCCCAAATGGACAAGGAAAAAGAAGGTTTAATTTGCATTCCCTTGATTAAACACATTAATGACATTTTTTATTAGAACATATACTCATATAAAGTTTATTATGGAGGAACCCTAGCTGAATGACCACTCCCAAATCATCCTCAAATATTTACTCAGCTTCTGGGTCCTAGTGTGAGAATAGTAAGAATTACCACTCAAAACATTTTCTGAGTTTAAATTGACCCTATTATAGATGAAATATTTGCTCCAGTGTCTGCATTTAAGCAGGAACTAGTAAAAGCAGTTTAAATGAAAATAACAAGGAAGAAAAAAAATTAGGAAAGAGTTGGGCCCAGAAATTAAACAAGACAAAGAAAGGTTCCTGTTGGCAATCAGAGTCCTTAATATAAAGAAAGAATCATGAGGGGTTTGGATGAAAGATCAGCTAACAAGAAGGTTTTTAACCTGAGATCCATGAATAGGGATTTAGAAATTCATGAATATAGATGGGAAAATTATATCTATTTTCACTAATTTCTAACTAGAATTTAGGACCTCTTTCAATGATGAATGGAGACAAGAAAAATTTTTTCTAAGAAAGAATCCACATGGTTCAAATAGTCCATGACACAAAAAAGTTTAGGAGTCTCTGGAGTAAGAAATAAATGCTTTGAAGATAACAAAAGGAAAATGAAAGACTCAAGAGGAAGAAAAGCTCTTGATGACAAAAGTATTTATTTATTCTTTTTCATAGGGAAATTTTCAGCACAGAGAAATGAGTGTGAAAGAATGGAAAGTTCATTTCAACAAGGTACATTTCCTGAAATTTTACACCTTCTTACACAAATCATTTATGTTCTATATCCCAGTACCTTTCAAAAGTTTTAAGGATCTGAGATTCTCTTCAAACCAGAAAATTCAGTATCCTCAGAACTTTGGGATAACTATCAAAAGTTAGTAGACAATGGCATAAGGAAGGAAAGTATAAAAAGTGGTAGAGAACATGAAATATCCAAAAAAAAATAGCCAATATTTACATAGTCCGTCAAGATTTACAATTAATCAATAAATATTTATTAGGATGCTCCTGTATGCCAACTATTATCTTAAAGATACTAAAATAAATATGTACACATAAGTAAATGTAAAACAAATACAAAATAACAGGAAGGTACCAACAGGAAAAGGATCTGAAAAGGCCAGATGGAAGAATGAGGAGAAAATGCATTCTAAGCATGGAGACAGCTTAGGCTTTATGTATACTATCTCACTGAAATTGATATTGGTAAGAGTATTGATAAAGAGTTATTGATATTGATAAGGGTATTGATAAAGGGTAAGATGGAAAAAGGAGATACTACAGCCCAGTGGAAAAAAGAGAAGCAAAAATGGTGGATGTCCAAAGCATTTTACTGGCATCTCTCGAATGAGAAAACACCCTGAGGTCCTTTGAAAGTAGCTCTTTATGGAACAAGTTTTATACTACTTAAGGTATGAGCAAGTTCTACTTAGACTGATAGGAACTGCCCCATCCATTGTTCGAATATTACAGAACATGAGTATCCAGAGCTCCCAAACAAGCTAGCAGGAGTCTAAGAAAGGTATTAAACATGCAGCCCTCCTGAATACAAGTAAATGATTCTTCCTGGCTTCAAGATGGTCTCTGGTGGTTCTTCAGTCTGACTGGGGTAACACATAATTTCATTAGTCCGTATAGTTTCTATCTTGATGATATAGATACATTATTTTTCATGCCCATGAATCTTACTGGTATGAGAGTGGGGCCTAAAAACGATAAAATACATACACCTGAGCATAATGGTTTTTGAAGCATCCCAAGAAATACTGCTTGGAAATCTTTTCTTAGGACATTTTGTAGAACATAGCATGACTTGGTCCATGTTCATACCAGTTCAGACCAATACAGCACCACTAGAACAAATTTTTTCTCCTTAAAACAGAATGAACTAATACTTCAAAAACATTTGAAGCAGAGTGGAGTCGAAAATGGAAAGGATTGGGAAATAGGGGATTTGGATTTGTAGTTTTAACTTGATCCCTTAATAAGAGGCAAGGCATTTTATCTCTGGACCCATATTTCTTCCACTATAAAATATGGTGGAGTTAAATAAACTAGATCATCTCTGCAATCATAAGATGTGATGAAATACTAAAATATATACACAAATTTAGAACATACCCACGGCTGCAGTTGTATGAAATAGTTTGCCATATAAAGGAAATTAACAAGATATTTTTCTAAAACTGCTATTACCTATAATAAGATGACAGAATTGGTTTTTCTATCATTTTATAGCTCATGTTTATGAGATATGAAACAAAGACCAAGTTATTCCTATATATTATCAAAATGAATGCCTGTTACCACTACCAAGATGACCTATTGGGCATTGGCACATAGTAGGTGCTTAATTAATTCTTGATGAATGACTCACTCAGTACTAAATAGTTAATAAGAGTCAAAATGAGGGTTAGAAGGCTCCAGTTCCCACTCTGTACCAATATGCCTTCCTAATCACTAAAAAGCCTCTATCTCTGCACAAATCCATTCCCTATATCTTTTTTGGCATATAATTGCTTAGAAAATAATGGTTCTGAAAATTATATTTAATGCTCTACTAAATGGAGATTTGTTTATCAACTGTTGCTTTGATGCAATTTTTTTCAATTAAAACCATTTTTTCAGATTGTCACAGGAAGGGAGATTTTTTTTTCCCCCATCCAAAATACATGTTAAAAAAAATCTACTATGACTGTATTCTTTCAGGACTCTGGCACTCAAAAGCAACTCCTGTGGCTATATGAAAAGGAAGATTGTCCAACGTTAAAAAAGTAGCTGCTTCATTGATAGACCCTGCCTCCTTCCCCCTATTTGAAAAAGATCCTTTTGGATCATTTTCTAATTCCTAAATGATTGGTACCTTATTCCATTCCATTACGGCAACAATAACCAGAACCATTCAGGAATAATAACAACAATAATAATGATGATAATGATATTAGTAGCTGATATTTATATGGCTCTTACTACAAGAAAAGTATTGTGCGAAGCATTTCACTTAATCTTCATAACAACCCTAGGAAGTAAGTGCTATTATTGTCCCCGTTTTACAGATGAGGAAACTAGGACAAATAAAGGTAAAATGAGTTATCCAGAGTCACCTAGTTAGCTATAGTGATAACTCGACTGAATTGTTTTAATGTCTGGACCTGTGATGTGAAAAAATGTGTCATAAATGCTGATTATCTATACTTATCTGTCTTATCTGTAACTAAGTCTTATGGAAGCTTCCAGGGACACCTTAGACAGTAAGTGACTTGCCCCATCATAGTGTGAGTCAGAAGTAGGATTTAAACACAGTTTTTCCTATGTCCAAAGCCAAATCCTCCATCCATTATGAGATGCTGACTTTTTATTGTTTGAATATAAAAGCAAAAACTATAAAAGGGGAAAAAACTATTAGGTGGAAAAGAAAAGAAAGAAAATCATAAAATCAATGAAAAGAAACAGGAAATAATTGACTGAGGGGGAAAAAGTGATGGAGCATAAATTTAAATGTAATCCTGGCCCACCAAGCAATTTATCCACAGATATTGTGGACGCTGTGGCAGCAATCTGGAGGCAGCATCAGAACTTAGGAAAGTTTCTTTTGAATACATTCAATCCATTACAACAGCACCTACCACATGATGTCCTATCTGAATGAATGAATTTATATTTGAATGAAATAAAAATTCATTTGAATGAATGAATGAAAAGAATCAGTTCTTATACCAGCAACATGACCAGGTACTGAGGGCTTTGAACTCAAGGGACAGAATGAGGGGTAATTACAGGTTACTTGATTACAGAGAAGTCACTTAACTTTTCAAAACCTCTGTAAAATGGAACTAATGAATTTTACTCAATCATTCTCACAGCAAGCTACTGTGAGATTCACTTTATGTTAAACCCAAAGCACTATCTAAATGGAAATATTATTATTATCTCCTTTAGCAGGGGCAAAAGAACCTAAAGAACTGGTAAATGAACAGAACATGGATTTCAGTGAATAGGAAGATTAGCTGACATGATTTGTTTCCAATTAGCCCTACAACCAGAGATGTGTCAGTAACTGTTTAAGAGCTGACTGTTCAGAAAGAAAAAATATATTTATGTTTAATTTGAATTACTAAGATTTTCTTCATCATTCTTAAATCTATATAATCAAAAGAATAAATCAAGACTTGATCTGTAAAGAATGCTTATTTCTGAGATATAAATACTCAACAATGAAAAGTAAACAATCTACTTGCTGGGAGAGAACTGGTTCTAGCCAATAACTAACACCTAATACAAACTAAGAAATAAAATTTTCTCCCTCAAAAAACAAAATTTAAAGTAATTCTTTTTTTCTCTAAGATAGTTTTTTCTCTTTGCTTTGTAAATTGTAAAAACTCTTACTAAGTGGCCTATAATAACAAGCAGTACATTGTTACCCTGGGCTCTGCTTCTCTTACTAGCTGAATGACCTTGAATAACTAGGTTACTTTCTGTTTCTGGATCTCCTCTGTAAAATGAGGTCATTGGAGAAATTCTAAAACTGGGATACAGATACTTATAATTTGATAACTGTATTTCAATATGATTGGTTTCCTTTGTATTCCTATATATTTGGTTTTGTGAATTTAGGAAGATTATTCTGAGAAAAAAATGTAAAAATATCTCAGACTCTTCAAAGGATCCTTGACCTAAAAAAAGGTTAAGAATTCATGGATTAAATGATCTCTTAAGTCCCTTTCTATATATATAATTCCTGATTATAGTATTAATAGTTTATAGAGAAATACAAGGGAACTACATAGCAATACATCATTTATTGAGAACATAGTATGTCCTATATGTGTACCACTATAACAGGACACATGCTTATACTAACATGTAAAGCTTTTTCAAAATTCCTCAAAAGTGGGAACAGAACCAAAATGACAGATTAGAGGCAACAACCCAGCCAAACTTTCCCAACATTCCCCTTCAAACAACTTTATAAAAATGCAGTGGACCTTGGAGATAGCTGGTCCTTGGAGACATTCATAGCAATAATAAAAGTTTTGAAACTCTGAGCTCAAAGAGGTTCCAAAAAGTGCTAGTGGTTGCAGTGATAGGGAACAGATGATTCTTCTTGACTAAAGACTAGAGTACAAACCAGGAGAGCAATGTCCACACTCTTCCCCAGATCATATCACCTTAGAAGCACAGAAAACTTGCAGACTCCCCAGAACTATCAATGAAACAGTAGCACAAGAAAGCCTGAAACTTTGGACATCCCCCCCCCCACCCATAGGAGAGCAGGGCCCAACTTTAACATCCAAAGTCAAAAAACCAAAAGGAAAAATGAGGAAACAACTACAACAAAAAACCTGACCATAAAAAGCTACTATGGGAATAGGGGGAAAAAAAAATTCAGAAAAAGATAAAACATAAAAAACAGCTACAAGTAAAGCCTCAAAGAAAAATGTTAATTGGACACAAGCTCCATAAACATTCCAGGAAGAGTTAAAGAGATAAAAGTGGTAGAGGAAAAATTAGGAAAAGAAGTAACACAGGAAATTTATAAAAAGAAAATTGTGTGTGAAAGAGACACACAGGCGCATGCGCACACGCACACACCCACCCACCCTGCTCAAAAAGCAGAACTAGCCAAATGGAAACAGTCCCAAAAATCCATTGAAGAAGTAGCCTCATTAAAAAGAATTGACCAAAAAGAAAAATAAGTGAAAAAGCTCAGTGAAGAAAATAATTCCTAAATAATTTCCTAAGAAAAAATATAGCAGCTCTTTTTTGAGGTGGCCAAGAATTGAAAATTGATGGAATGCCCATCAATTGTGAAATGGCTGAACAAGTTGTAAGAAATCATGAGCTGGATTGTTTCAGAAAAACCTGTTAAGACTTATATGAACTGATGCAGAATGATGTAAACAGAACCAGGAGGTCTTTGTACATAGTAATGCATAATAACATATCAAATTGTAAGGATGATCTGCTTTGAAAGTCTTAACTATATTGATCAATACAATGATCCAAGACAATTCCAAAGAATTCATAATGAAAAACTGCTATACTCCTCCAGGGAGAGAACCAATAATAAATGAATACAAAATGAAATATAATATTTTAACTTTATTTTTCTTGCTTTTTTGGAACACAGCTAATATGGAAATTTTTGCATGATTTCACATAGATAAGTAATATATAGTTTGTCTTCTCAATGGATGAGGGAGGGACTGGAGTGAGGAAATTTAGAACTTAATCTTTTTTTAAATGAATGTTAAAAATAAATAATAATTTTAAAGCCTTCAAAAGTATCTAATTCCAGGTCACTTTATAAGAATTAATGTTTATTATCTGGAAAGGAAAACCATCCTGAATTCAGAAGGACTGACAATGAAGTTGTTAAATTCAAAAGGAAAGACAATTCATTTCCATAAGTTAATTCATTTCTACTCTCTAGTCCTAGAACATAGGGTACCCGGTATTGCTAATGCTCTAATGTTCTTTCATGTGGATATTAATTATTTATACAACCCCTTTGGAGCTCATACAATCAAAGAATAATACACCTGAGTTTCTCAGGTGTACATATTTTCTCCATAGCAATAAGTTGGGTTTTAGGAAAACTGCTGAAATTCATTCATTAATCTGTTACAGAAATCCAGGGAGATGATGAGGTCTCATGGTTCTCTTAACAATGTGATCATGTGTTTTACTCAAGAGCCGAAGGCCAAATGCCAACAAAACAATGTCCCTCCAATAGGTCAGAAGCTCCTCAGTGAAAGTGAAGATAGATCAGCTGACGTAAAGACAATGTAGGCTGAGGAAACTGATGTGTTCCCATTAGGTACAGTGAACAATGCCTTCCCTATTTCAAGCATGGTTGGCTAACGTATCAGCCATTCATCATGTGAACAATTGGCTGATACTTTTCCAGGAAGCAAATGCATTTTACAACAGCTTAAAATATTTTTCCACAATTTGTCTCCCCTTCCAAAAAAATAAAAAAAAAAATTAAAAATACTTAAGTGCCCAATGATTCAGCCCCCAAATAATGAATTTGAGGGCATGATCTGAAAATGCTCAAAACATCAGACAGATTAAGTAGAAAAGTTATTTGGTTTCCAAATAAGAATCTGTTCTCTTTGACATTTCTATGAAAACAAAAACAGTATGTTTAAGTCTTACACAAAAGATTATAATTTGCTGCGGCATTTGCCTAAGACAGGAATCTATTTCCAGAGTCTGACAAAAGAAAGTAATCACAGCCATTTTATTGTACTGATTTCAAGGGACAAGTAAGGAAAACACCCTGACACAAAAATACCTATTATTCTAAGGTACAACCAGTACTAACAAATGATCATATTTCCCTAGAGCTCTATGATTTGGCACAGGGTTCTTCTGACAAGTACAACTATTGGGACCCCAATTCTACAGGTGAGAAAAAGAAAGGTCAAAGAGATAAACAGATTTGTCAGTGGTTACATGATAAAGCTTTGTACCCAGGTCTTCTGATTGTGACACTCCAGTGCTCTTTTCATTAGATTAGACTATTCACTAATAGCATCTTGTTTCCAGATGTGTTAAGTCTTTGATCTAAAAAGTATCTTATATGTAGTTTAATTAATACTTTCAGAGTGGACATTTTTTCCAAGAAAATAAATAATATTGGGCCAGATTCTATTAATCAGTAACAAATAAATGCTCTTCTTTGGAAGGAATGTTAGTTGACTGGCGTACAGTTGGCACTTAATAAACATTTAATAATATTTAATTAATAATAAACATAATATAAAAATCATTAATAAATATTGATTGAGTGACATCACAACTGTAGGGCTTAAAATGGCTACTCTTTTGACTCTGGATGATTTAAGCTACTTTTGGAAAATGAGGAATCAGCTCCCTTTTCATTAGTAGGACCAGTACTCTAAAATATTTCAGGATAAATCCTAAATTATCCCATCATTAATAAGTAACTTCTATTGCAAGGCAAACCACACAACATAGATTAACTGTAACCCAAAGAACAATGATCCCTAATTATCTCAAAATGTTTATTTGAACTTGGGACTAATACAATAGTCTGAAAAAATGGTGTGTTGAGCAATTACAATTTAAAACTGCCCTGAGACTCAGGGGACATCTTACATATAGAGAGAGCAAGTAAACACACACATACACACATACACCCCTCCCTATTCCCTTAAATCTCTTATTCTACTTCAGATCTTTCTTCATTTTTAGACCCTTCTGTCTGCTACCCCAGTCCTATAGAAGGGTAGGGACTCTTTAATTTTTATTTTAGTTTCTCTAGTTCCTAATGCAGTATCAAGCACTTAATAAATGTTTGTAGACAGACTGATTGATCATCTTAAAGACATCTCCACTTTGCTCTATTACTGGCACTTCCAATATTGAAGTTTATCATCCTTGCTGTCAGTGGAACTACTCCATGCTGAAAACCTGGTGGCTATCTTTGACTTGTTCTTCTCCCCTTACAGATGTTACACTCAATGAGTTACTTAGTCCTATAGATACTTTGCACCTAGCATGGATAAGGAACAAGTGAAAAGGCCAAAGAGGAAATAATCAAAAGAGGCAGAAGAAAAACCAAGATGGTAAAGTGTTCAGCTGCCCCCAAAATGGGCCAAAAAATAGTTATTTATGGACAATTATTAAGAAGTCAAGCAAAGTGGAAGATTAGAGAAGGAAGACATTTTAGAACAGTAGCTAATGAAACATCAAAGTGATAGACTTCTGGAGCAAAGCAGAATGTAGAAATAAATTAACCCAGAAATGGCAAGTTAGAATAAGAGAATGGCTGTTAATGACAAAAGGCAAGCTTCCTATAAAACAGGAAGTGACAGTATTGAATGTGATTAGCTTGTCTGAGCTGGAAATGTCTAAAGAAGGACCAAGTTGATATTGAGTTGAAGTGGGACAGAGAAGGTCATTGAAGTTGAGGAAGGAGAAGAACTGTATAGTTGAGATTTTAGAGGGGATATTATTTGACTCCAAGTCCTATAAAACTAAAAGCAAAATATTTTTTGGACATATGGCAATCTAGTCAATGCTCTCAGAGATTTCTTTTTAATAATATAAGTAAAGTACTTTTCCAGTACTAAAGTGCTATATTAAATGCTAGCTATTATTGTTATTCAAATAAAGAATTTTTATTATATTAAATTCTTTTGCAGCTTTTATTATACATGGTGTGCTATACTTCTTGTCTTTAAAAAATCCTGACATCATTTCAAGAAAAAAGAAAAGGAGTTATTTATACAAAAATAGTATAGAAACTCTCTCTCTATATATATATGTATGTATGTATGTATGTATGTATAAACTATATCTAAATTGCTGATCGCCTTGGAGCGGGGAAAAAGAGGGAGAGAAGTTAGAAATCAAAACTTTTAAAAGCAAATACTAAAAATTTGAAAAAATAAAATAAAATTAGAATAACAATAGAGAAAAAAATCATTTTTTAAAATCTGAGATCATAGCTACTGCTGGATTTCAGAGAAGCTTTTTTATCCCACTGTCTATGGTTCACAGATAAAGAATTCCACAATAAAGAGTCAATCCCCTCTCTCCTTGAAAAGACTGCAAGCCAGGTATCCTCAATAATTGAACCATTAGAATATTATTGTTCTGTAAGAAATGACCAGCAGGATGAATACAGAGAGGCTTGGAGAGACTTGCATGAACTGATGCTGAGTGAAAAGAGCAGAACCAGGAGATCATTACACACTTCAACAACGACACTGTGTGAAGATGTATTCTGATGGAAGCAAATATTTTCAACAAAGAGAAGATCTAATTCAGTTCCAATTGATCAATGATGAACAGAATCAACTACACCAAAGAAGGAACACTGGGAAATGAGTGTAAACTGCATTTTTGTTTTTCTTCCCAGGTTATTTTTACCTTCTGAATCCAATTCTTCCTGTGCAACAAGAAATCCAGTTCTGCACACATATCTAGGGTATATTATAACACATTTAACATGTATGGGACTGCCTGTCATTTAGGGAAGGGGGTGGAGAGAAGGAGAGGAAAATTCAGAATAGAAGTGAGTGCAAGGGATAATGTTGTAAAAAATTACCCATGCATATGTACTCTCAAAAAAAAGTTATATTTATAAAATTAATTTTTAAAATGTAAAAAAAATAAATAAAATAATTGAACCATTAAACCAAAGTATCAAATGTTCATAAGTCTGCTGTGAATTTAAAAACTAGACACCAAAATATAACTAATAGCAGTCACATATGTAACGCAAGTTAGAATGATTTTTCTCAATCTGATGAGGCATAAACTCACTATTTGAGTGACCAAGAAGAGTATGAGAAGGAAATGTGTAAAGAGAGAATAATCATATTCTATCTGGAGTTTGGATTATTGAGGAGTGAGGAATTTTTGTTAGGAAGTTAGCTATTGGAACAATCTGGATGAGTGGTAATAATGTGAGACTATGCTAGAGCATTGGTAGTGAGGGGGCCATAGATTTAAGATCTGCTGCTAGAATGGACAACACTTTGTAAAACCTGAGCTTTCTATATATGTATAATTAGTACACAAAAGGTTAAAAACCCATATCACCTTTGGCTATAATGTTTCCTTTTTGTGACAGCCTTGATTTTCCCTTCTAGCTACTCTTTGACCCAACCCTTTCCTTTACTTCTTTATTTCCATAAATGGAATAACCAGATGCTCTTCCAGTCATCTAGCCTCAAATATGAGCTATCTTTGATTCTTCCTGTTTCTTCATCCTATATACCTAATCTTTGCCCAATTCTACTGAGGCTACCTCAGAGGAGCCTCTGAGCTCTAGCTCTTTCCTTCTCTATTCTTGCCATTAGTTTTCTAATACTGTACCTCATCTCTGCTTGCCTGGAATATTATAATATCCTATTAAATGCTAGCCTTTAGTCCAACTGGATCAATCCACTTTAAATGTTCCCCAAATCGATGACATTTTATCAGCATGCATCCTTCTTGATTGAGCTCTTGGTAGCTTTTAATATTATTGCTTACTCTCTAAGCTTTCAAGACTGGACTATCCTGACTTTATATCTTTAACCTCTGCTTCTTGGTCTCCTTCCTTAGTATACAAACCAAGCTTTTTCTAATATTTTCTTCATCCTTTTTCTACCACTTAACTTGCTGACTAGAGGTAAAAATCAAATGAGATAAGATTCCTAAAGCACTTATCAGAGTGCATGGCACATAGGTTCTATATAAATGTTGTTCCTTTTCACCTCTTTTAATAGGGATTTTTCTGACATCTGTCCTAGACCTTCTTCACTTGTCAGTCTTTAATTGTTCCTTAACAATATCATTCACTCCCATGGCTTCAGTTAACATCTCTAAGCAAATGACTCCCGAATCTCCTCCAATTCAGGCTTCAGTTAAGAGTCCCAAACCAGCATCTTCATCTTCAGAGCATGTCATTCTAGATGTTCCATTAGCATTTAGCGTGACATGTTCAAACAAAAACAAGATGTCCAAAATTGAAATTTATTATTTCTCCCCCTTCAACAGAACTTCCACTTATAACTTGAGCTATCCCTATCAAGTCTCGACTCATTTCCTGCATAGGTTACAAAGTTTCACATTTCTACAGTCCTACAAAATGGTGCCATTTCTAGCAACATATCTTAACATATCTTAAATCTGCACTGTTCTCACTACCAATATCCTAGAATGGTCTCTCATTACCACCCACCCAGACTGTTGCAATAAATAACCTCTTAATAAACCTTCTTACTCTCCTCTCTCCTCCCTACTAATCCATCCTTAATGTTGTTTGCTACCAGTCTAATACTGTTTATTAGCTCTGGCCAAGTTACTACTTGGTTCAAAAGCTTACAGTGGTTTCTTACTGCATAAAGAGTAATGTTCACATTCTTTTGTTTGACATTTAAGGTGGAGCTAAAACAACTTTTCTAAATTTATGATATATTCCCTATACTCTAAAGTGAAAAAATAACATTACAACCTATAAAGAAAACAAATTACAGGTGACCCAAATGGCAAGGAAAAGAAGCACTATGAGTGTAAATAGGTTGTAGATATTTGCAATAATGACTTACATGCAAAAAGTCAAATAAATAAAATCATCTAGAAAATGTATGATTGGAAAGGAGAGCAAATCAATCATGTAACAAGTGTGAAGAATTTGAAGGCCGGGCTGATACCCTTTTAATTTGAAAAGACCTAGGGGCAGGTATACAGCACAGAGTAACTCCTTTATGGATAATTTATAGGAAGCTAAGTTTCAGTGGCTTAAGAACTGTATCATTGGGGCAACTCCTGAAATTAAGGAAATGATGGATGCTTTGAAACATTAAAATAAAATATTATACAAAAATATGGTTCTTCCTCCTCTTATTTATTGTCTGAGATAACTCCTCTCTAAAATCTATTCTTTCTACTGACAACTACTCAAAAATGCAACCTACATTCACAGATTCCACTTCCTATTTGTGTTCATTCTCTTCTTTAAACTCTCCCCAAATCCCACTCTCCATCATCTTAAAATTATTCTCATGAATGTTTCCAAAGCCTACTTTATTACTAATTCAGTGAACTTTTCTTAGTTCTTGATTACCTGCCAGTATGACACTATCACCACTCCCCCTTCTCTTGCTCCTTCTTTAAACTCCTAATTGTCTTATTGTAAACTTCACAGTTTAATTTTGCTGACTTCCCCATGAGTGTTCATACTTATCTTCCTGCTTCTCATACATCTCCCTTTAACCCCCCTCACCCAGCTCTATGTCCTTGGCATTAAGCTTATATAGTCATTCATCTAAACTTTATTCTTATTGCTTCAAAACTCATCATTATTTTGACTAATTCAATAAATAATTAAGCACCTACTATAAGTAGTACCTGGTACTAAAGTAAAATGATAAAGTTAAAATAAGAGCATCTCTAAAGGTCTCCTAGGCCTTCCACTCTAGTACAACCATATTTTTGCAGATAAGCTTTCTGAAGGCAAAGAACATGTTATACTTATTTATAAATCTAAAACTTGCTTACCATTGTATTGTTGTATATTGCCAGTGTATAAATATTGGATCAACCAAATCTTTTAATTTTATCGGGAACTCTGTGGCCCAGCAAAATCAGAAAGGGAAGCACCATTCCTTTGCAACTCTAAAATTCAATTCACATCCCAGTCCCTAGGGACTCTGGGTATAAGAAACCAACTTAAGTAAATGAAGAAAAAGGAAAAAAATATACCCATTACAGTACATTGTCTTTCTTAAGAAAAAAGATGTTATGTGTCCCTAGCCTATAGGAAGAGGAGTGATTGAAATGGACAGATTTTTATCTCTTTGCAAATGAAGCCTTTATCTTTTGAGTTTCATTAATTAAATAAATCGATAAATTCCCCAGATGCCCTCAATTTTATAAATTCTGTAGAAGTTTATGAAGGGGATGGTGAAATAGAGACCTTACTACAGGGTATGGGTTTGGAATCTAGAAAGCAAGGCTATCTAGTGTTTCACTATACTTCGAACTTTCCTGTGTCCAAGCAGCCCTAATCACAAATTAAACCAGTTCTCCTTGTCTACCTCATCTCTCTAGATAACATCTAGCATCCAGATCTTCAGATCAGAATCTAGGACCTTCTGTCTCCTTTTCCTCCACTAGAACTTTGGGGTAAATTTCTGGTTTTGACCTTGATACCACCTCTACTAAAGTTTCTTGACTCTGGCTCTATTTCATTGAACTGTCTAACAGTTTTTTGAGGTTTTTATTATGTTATTGTTCAGGCATTTAAAACTTGTCCAATTCTTCCAAAATCCATTTGGGATTATCTTGGCAATGACAATGGAATGGTTTGCCATTTTCTTTTCCAGGTATGAGAAAATTGAGGCAAAAATCATAAAGTAACTTGCCCAAGTTCAGTGTCTGAGGCCAAATTTGAACTCAGGAAATGAGTATCTCAGACTCCTGGCCCAGCACTCTATTCCCTGTGTCATCTAGTTGCCCTAGATTTTTTGTACCAGCTGAATAATCTGTTCCTGGCTTCAACTGCTCTGTTCCAGAATGTCCATTCCACTTTTCCACACTTCTTCCATCTCACAGGAAGGTTTCCACCAGCATCATGAACCTTGCCTGTCTAATCAAGCTTTTCCACAGTCCCCAAGCTGGTACTGTGTAGCAAGTTATCAGACAAATCTGTAATCAAATATATTACAAAAACCTGTGAAAATATAAAAATAAAAGCTATACGGATTTAAAGTGTTAAAGTCATCAACAATAAAAATGTATCCTAAAACCAAAAATAATTTCTTTTTGTTGCTGTTAAATTTAATCATCATTTGGTGTCATTTGAGATTGATGTGAAGATGAATATCTTCCAAGCAATATAGTAGATAATGGAAACTCAGTTAGAGGTAGATTGTTTCTGCAATTTCTACATCACCATTTGCCTTATTTATTTTTCTCCTTTACTGCTTAAAAAAATTCAATTAAACTCTTCAGGGATGCTTCCAATATTTGTTCTGAAGGAATACACTCAGAATTTTCAAAATGCCTGGGTAGCCAAAAAAAAAAAAAAAAAAAAAAAAAAAAAAAGCAATTCCACCATCCAGTCCACATTCCATAAGAACAAGAGTTCTGGCCTGCATTTTTGGCAAATAAATGCAGATATATCTTTCTTAAAATACACATACACATATTAGTTATTTCATTAAATATTTCCCAATGAAACATAAAAAAGTTTTTTTGTTTTTTTTAACATTCATCTTTTTAAAAATTCCAAATTTTCTCCTGCCCTTTCTCCCTCCTTGAGAAGGATATACTCTTAATGAGTAAAAATTAACCAAAGTAATCTTCAGACATTTTGATTCTGTTTCCACTATATGTACTTTTTTTGGCCTTCCTGGAAATTCGAAGCTGCTAAATAGTAAAAGTTATCTATGATCAGTAAGAAAAGGCCCTATCTAAAAGCCCATTCAGGTCACGTGCATTTAACATGGTCTCCATGAAACCACTACAGAGTTTACTGCTCTTCAGGTAGACTGGTCATGGAGGAAACTCTGAATAAAATTACATTCTTAGATCATAAGTTCTGGCATGTGGTTCCCAGACTGAACCATTTATCCAAATTAAAAACACTCTCCAGAAACAAAATCAGTTCCTTTTAATTGAAAATAAACCAAATAACCCTGAAGGCATTTTTTTTTTTTATGAAAAACAATCTTCCTTTCTTATTCAATTAATCATAGCATGTTACACAATCTGTCAAAACATCTTGGTAAAAAGCTTTCTCCTCTTCCTCTTTTTCCCCCCTGAGGGCCCAATTATTACCCCAAAGGCTCAAAATCCATCTCTTGCCTCAGGAAACAAGAACAACCAATATACAGGATGAGTTAACAAAGATAGAGGAAAAGGAAAAACTTGGGTTCATGTAAATTTCAGTTCAAACTTCTCCCTCTAAACAATGCTGAATTTTCTCCTCCCACCCCAAGACTGGAGAAGAACATTCCTAAATGGATTAAATCTCCTTTGGGCAGAACCCCTGTAACCCCCATCCCCCACCAGCCAGAGGCATGTATATGCAGCTTAAAATCAGCAAGTAAACCTGCCCCCTTTCCTCTAGCACAAGCCACCTGACTAGAGCCCCCCTTCAAAACCTTTCCAGGGAAGGTGAACTAGAAACACACCTGCCCCATAGATTATCACAGCAAATCATTCCGTCACCTCCAGCCTCTAGCAATTCATTACCTCAATCCTGTTATCTCCTCAAAGGTAAACCGGCAGGTAATCAGATAGCTGGGCCAAAGAATGGGGAAGAGGTGGCCAGCAAGCCAAGGGCTGGCCTTCCCTCCGATCACCAGCAGCAACTGAGCCCTCCAAATGGGCCCCTGGGGCTATGGAAATTCAGTGTGACTGCATTAAGCACCAAAAGAAAAGAGGGGGTGAGGGGAATCCGGGCCTGGTCACTAATCTATCCCCAAAATTTACAATTTGCCAGCCCAGTTTTCAGGCAATCCTAGAACTAGGCCCAAAGGAACCAACCAAGACAGAGGCAGGCCCTGCAGTGAAATGTATACTGAAGGGGTGGAACAAGTAGAAAATATGAGCCGAATAAATAAACTATAGTCCTCTTATGCATTATCATTGAGGAAGGGGGAAATATCCTGCAAAGAGCAACTCCTCCTCCCAACCCCAAACTCCAGCCCCACTAAGATAATATGTACATACCTCCACTCCCACTCTTTAATAGAGCAAGCACTGGACTTAATGTTTACTCTGGATGTCCAGATGCAGGCTTGCTGCATTTATTTAAAGCTCTCCATGAAAAGGCCACACACTACTGAGGTGTTACAGGGAAAGAATGAAAAAAGGGAGGGAGCCCTAAATCCCCAGGTGTGAAATAACACCCTCCCAGTACCAAGTGCTGGGCCTGTAAAAGATTGTAAAAGATTGCAGACCTCACTTAATAGCACTTGCTAGGGCCAAAACTCTCATACCTTTGACTTTTCCCTAATGTATTTTAATTTTACTCTCTTGAAAAAAAGAATTCCTTCTCAGCTAAGCAGGAATATTTTTAACCAGATTCAAATCCCCCATTGTACACAATTATAAAGCTAAGCAAAAATACTCACAGGCCTGACTAGGGGTGAGAAGACACAGTCAAACTACTTCCTGGCAGGAAAGGCCTCATCCATGGTAGCAGAATTAGCATCTCCCTGAACAATCCAGTTCCTTTCATCATTATCATCTCAGACTTCAATTAATATTTACGAAGTGCTAACTAATAGCACAGGGCTGTATTAGATGGTTGTCCAGAAATATAAAAATTAATTTACAAAACATTTACAAATTTACAAAGCATTTGCAAAACACAAAGTGATTTACAGTGTTATCTCATTTGCCCCTCACTATAACCTTTTGAAGTAGGCTTGAAAATTATATCTTCTTTTTACCACTGAGCTGACAGACTAATTGGTCAAGGTAATACTCAGTTAATGAGCATTATAAGTTGGACTTGATATTTTTTTTTGTGGTTTGATCACTGTTTTTCAGTTGGGTCTGACTTTGTTGTCCCCTTTCAGATTTCCTTGGCAAAAAACAATAGGGGTTTTACTATTGCCTTCTTGACTTCATTTTACAAATAAGGAAGCTGAGACTGAATTTGAACTCAGGAGGAAGTCTTCCCTAATCTAGGTCTGGTGCTCTATCCATTTAGTTGCCCCAGATTTTTTTCATATCAGATGGATAATCTGCCAGGATTTGCTAATAAAGGGCTGATTTTCCCCTCCCAACTCTGCTATCTACTACTCCTAAAACCTTAAAGACAAGCCATTAGTATACCTGGGGCAATGTTTGCTACATTTTTTTTTTTTTTTGACTAAAGCCAAGAGAATCCATGATAGGCATGGCACTAGAGAATTCCTAGGAAGCAGGGACTTTTCCTATATATTTTTTATAGGTTTTCTTGTGATGGGAGTCCCAGCTCCACAGCAAAGAGCTACCTGTGCTGCAAGGGAAGGTAAAATTGCTTTGATGAAAGGCTCATTAGTCTGTGGGCCAGGGGAGAACCTGAGATATGAATGGATTGGATCAAAAATTTCCTGTGGTAGAGGTATTGGCCGATGGTTTTGTGAGTTCTTCTGATGAAGAAACAGTCTAAAATGTTTTCTTAGATATTCTCTTAAGTCACAAATCAACAGTACATTACAGGGAAAAAAATAAACAGAGAAAAAAACAATCCCTGGCATCAAGGAGTTATCAATCAAATTGATTGATTTGCACAAATAAAAAGCTATTATAAAATAAAAAGAATATGAATTGGAAGGTATCTCTTAGCTGTCCTATAGTCCAACCCATTACATGAACAATGGGTGCAAACAATTGTGTACAAAAAGATATATGCAGGATATCTTGGAAGAAAAGCCCTACAGTTAAAGAGGTCCCAAAACATGATCACAGTGGAAATAGATTGAAAGAACTCCTTGATCTCCACCTTGGAAATGTTAGAATCTGAGAGAGGAAGAAAGCTTTGGATGGTCAAATACAAATGCTTCTGATAGTCCTGGTTCTGAATAACGCTGATACGAGGAGATGAACTATAGATGTTTAGAATGAAGAAGGGGGATAGGAGTGTTATGATAGCTGTCTCCAAATATCTGAAAGCTGGAAGTATTTGAGAGCTGCTTCCAAGTATCTGAAGTCATATGAAAGAGTGATTAAAAGCTAGTTGAATATGATCCTTCAGGGTAGAAATGGAGGCATTGGATGGAATCAATTTAGGTTTGATAACAGGAAAAATTTCCTAGCAATTAGAGTTATCTCAAAGGAAGATGGGAAGCCTGGAGAGGCAGGATACAGAGCTAGCTGTTTTTGGAGGACTTTAAAATGAAAGATTGGATGTCTACTTGGTATATGTCCAAGTATGTGATGAAGATTCCTTTCATGTAATGGGTTGGACTATAGGTCAGCTAAAAGATACCTTCCAAATCATTCTTTTTTTTTTTTTTTTTTTTTTTTTTTAAATAATAGCTTTTTATTTGGGCAAATACAAGCAAAGATAGTTTTCAACATTCATCTTTGCAAAATCTTGTTTTCCAAATTTTTCTCCCTCCCTCTACCCTGACAAGTAAGTAATCCATTCTAGGTTAAACATGTGCAGTTCTTCTAAACATATTTCCATATTTGCCATGCTGTGCAAGAAAAATCAGATCAAAGGGTTAAAAAAAAAAAAAAGAGGAAAAAAAAAAAAACAAGCCAACAACAAAAATAAGGTGAAAATACTTTGCTTTGAGATATACTCTGTCTTCCTTGTTCTTTCTCTTGATGCTGATGGCTCTTTCCATCACAAATCTATTAGAATTGCTTTTGATCACTCATTTTTAAAAATAGTCAAATCTACTATAGCTAATCATCACATAATCTTGTTGCTGTATGCAATGTTCTCTTGATTATACTCACTTAGGTAAGTCTTTTCAGGCTTTCCTTAAATTAGCCTACTCATCATTTCTTATAGAACAATAATATTCCATTACCTTCATTTATTTTCACTTATTCAGCCATTCCCCAACTGATAGACATCCATTCAATTTCCAGTTTCTTTTCACTACAAAAAGAGCTGCTACAAACATTTTGGCACATATGGGTCCTTTTCTTTCTTTTATGATCTCTTTGGGATACAGACTCAGTTGCAGATACAGACCAACTCACAAAGGTTTTGATCTAGTTGGCAGACATGACTTGAGAAACATAACTCCTTAGCATGTATGACTATAGATCATATATAACGATAGCACCCATTTTATATAAAGGCTTTTACACACATTTTCTATTTTGATCTTCACTACAACCCTTTGGATGATAGCTGTTATTATATCAATTTTACAGAGGCCAAATGACTTTCTTGGAATTAAATTATTAAATTGTATAATGGAAGAGTGATGAATTTAGAGGACCTTTCAAAACTTGGCTCAGTGAACCTTTGGACAAGTGACAATAATTCTTGGGTGTTCATTTTTTCATCTTTCATTTTAAAAGGGACAGATAGACTATAAAGGATTGGCAAAGTACTGACAAAGTACTGCTTCTGTTCACATAATGTCTCTTCAAGTACTTTGTTCCTGTCAAATGATCAGCTTGCTATTGTCTACAGGAGATATCCTATTCCCCCCACTTATATGTCTTCAAACAAGCTGCCTAGGATGCCTGGAATGGTCTTCCTTTGAATATTTATCTTCCACCAGTTTTGAGGTAAGATGCTACTTAAGACCCTTATCTATTGGAACTCTCTTTGATCTTCCTCAAGCTATCTTGTATTTATTCATCTGGTTAGTTATATTCTTCAATAGAATATAAGAGTAAGATTTTTTTTAATGGTTGGTTTGGTTTTGGACTCCCCAGGGTGAGTCATAGCATCGAATAACTGCTTCTTGAGTTTTAGAGTATACTTTCATGTATAAAGATCTACTTACAGAAGGTGGCCAGGAACACATAGACCCGTAAGAGCATTCCTAGGAAGACTATCAGAAGTGGTAGGAAAGAGAGTACTGGGAGGGATATATGGAATACTTTTCCCTAGTATGTTGGTAATGAAGCCTTGGAACAGATACACAAATTAAATTATTGTTTTTCTATCATTCTCAAAGATTTACTTAATTTTTCATTTATGTGTTAGAAAAAAATTATTAGTTTTTAATTATTTAATAGTCATTTTATAATTTTGGATGAAATTATTATTAAAATGCATCATATACTGCCTGCTTTTTTAAACAAAGAATAATAAATACAGTTTAATTTTGGGAATCAGAAGAAATGTGGTATATCAGAAAAAAAAGTTAGAGTTGGTAGTTTGAGGTTAGGGAGAATCTAATACCTCTTGCTTACTAGGTGATCATAATAAGTTGTATGATCTCTCTAGGTTTACCTATAAAAAGAAGAGGGATCAGCCTACAAACAGGCAATTTTTCTAACAAAGAAATCTAAACTATCACCAATACCCATTGAAAAATGCTCTAAATCACCAATAAAACAGGAAATTGAAATTAAAGAAAGTTTGAGTTTCCACTTCACATCTATCAGATCAATGAAGTTAATAAAAAAGGAAAATAACAAATATTAAAGCTCTTAAGGAAAAAACAAGCACATTAGTGTACTGTGGTGGAATTATAAATTGGTCCAATCATTATAGCAAGTAACTATGTTCAGAAAATTTACTAAATTTCTTATAGACAAAAACTAATGGCTGAGTGAATTCTGGCATTTGGATGAAGGAGTGGTTTAGACAAACAAGGGAAGACAAACTGATGCAGAGTAAAAGTAAGGAAAATCCAATCTTAAAAGATTTACTAATTCTTACCAAAGCAATGATTCCAGAGGATAACAGTGAAGAATATTATTCATTTCTTTATTGAGAGGATGTGGGCTTGGGAAACAGATTCATACATTTTTCTTTTGAAATGACTAATATGAGAATTTTTTTTGTTACAAATCTTTTTTCTCAATGGGAAAAGAGAAACAAGAGAAAGAAAAATAGACTTTTCTTCGTTGACAAAAATAACTTTTTTTAATGAAAGAAAGAAATCTTGAAATTATAGATCTAGGGCTAGAGGGAATCTTAAGAGGTAATCTAGCCCTCCAGTTTCTTAAACGGTGGACCATGACCCCATATGGGGTCTTATAACTGAATGTGGGAACCATGAAATTATGATTTGTTATCAGTAAATGTTTGATTTGTATACCTATTTTATATACCTATATACCTGGGATCATGTAAAAATTTCCCAGGAGGAAAAATGTTGTGAGTGGAAAAAGTTTAAGAAAAAAAAAGTTTAAGAAGCCCTGCTCTATCTATTCCTTATCTTAGAGATGAGGAAAATAAATTACTTGTCACAGACATTAAGTAGCAAAAGTAGAATGTAAAAGTAGTCCCTTAGATTCCTAACACAGTGTTCTTCCAATTGAACTAGACAATGAAGGACTGCTTGTAGGGTCCTTCCCAGTTCTAGAATTATACTTTCAAAAAAAAGTATCAATTATTCAATGATGCCCTTTAGGACAACTGCTCTTGCAGTTACCCTAAAAAGCCCGAGCTACACTACTATGCTTTTACTATTCATGTGTCTTTTCCCCTGGGTAGGTCTAATTGTTGTTTTATTTTATTACTGGGTTCTAGAAGCCTTATTGGCTTCTTTTCTTTCTTTCTTTCCTTCTTTCCTTCCTTCTCTCTCTCTCTCTCTCTCTCTCTCTCTCTCTCTCTCTCTCTCTCTCTCTCTCTCTCTCTCTCTCTCTCTCTCTCTCTCTCTCTCTCTCTCTCTCTCTCCCCCCTCTCTCTCTCCCTCCCTCCCTCCCTTCCTTCCTTTCTTTTGTTTTTATATAACCTTCATTTGCAAATGTAATAGTTCTCTCCTTCCCTATCCAGGAAATATTACTAATTTAAACAAATAAATCCCTCTTCTAATCTTCTATGGGCTGATATGAGCATTGGCTTGAATAACCATATTGGTTACAGAGACTTTTTAAGGTGTTTTGTTTTAAACCCTCAAATCTAAATAGTTGCCCTCTCCTCAATTCCTCCTTTCTCCCCATCCCTTCCCTGTTCCTTGTCCCCCACCCCGATAGAAGGGGGAGTGAGCACATCTGAAAATAAGGGAAAGTATGGAGGGAGATTAGTGGAACAAAAATCTGGAAAAGAAAATTGTCTCTATAATTTATTGACCTGAGGTTTACTATTATCTAAGTTCAGTCGATAAGACAGGAAGAATGGCAGGAGGGGAAAACTAGAATCAGGACACAGCAAGAACCTAGTAGGGGACATCCGTATGAGCCAAGCCCTGGATTTTAAGGACTAGAGAGTGAAAGTAAAAAGCAATGGTTTCATGACACCCCAATTGGAAAACTAGGTAAACAAGCTGGTATTCTATATAAGAACTCCTATTGGTTGCTCTCTTGATTCACTGCTATGGTTGTGTTTCCCAACTGATCTCCTCATCCAGATCCCCATAACAATGAAAATCAGTAGCACACTATTGCAGTGTGATGAAGAACAAGGTAAGCACCAATCCAAAAGGAATTGAGTGTAAATCTTGGACTCTCAGACTTTCTACCTGATTTGACCACTTCTGAGCTTCAGTTTGCCCAATCACAAAGTGAGGAATTTTGACTTCTTTTTGAACCTTATCTGTAAAATGAGAAATGCACTTAATAGTCTTTGAAATGCCTTTCAACTCTAAACTGCTGAGTCCCTGCTGTTGTTCTGTTCAATGCTTTAAAGTCCCTGTTGTTGTTCAATCCAACTCTTCATGACCCCATTTGGGATTTTCTTGGTGATGACAATGGAGGTTTTAATTTCCTTCTCTCTCTCCTTTTACAGATGAGGAAACTGAGGCAAACAAGTTAAGTGACCTGCCCAGGGTCACACATCTAGTATATGTCTTATCTGAATTTGAACCCAGGTTTTCCTGACTCCAATGTGGTGCTACATCCACTGAACCATTTGGCTGAATAAAATCCCTATACATCTACTCCCTGGGTTTCTCTGAAACAAGCACACTTCCTGTTCTGATGCTCTAAGTGCTTTTAGCATTAATAGTTACAAGGAAATAAATCTTAAGTAACAAACAGAAAATGAAATTCACAAAGTTACAAAAAGTATTAAAAGCCTACTTTTAGTAGGTATCCCAGTCTTCATTGAAATTAAAATTCTAGAATCACCTTACTAACCAAGTTCAAGTAAGCTGGACTTAGACCTCTCTTCAGATTTCTAACACTCTTCCGCTACTCCCAAATCCCCTTTTCCTGTCCAGTACACAGATGTGATAGAAGAGCCAGTACAAGACCAGAGGAAAAAGGGTGAATCATCAATTGGCACAAAAGAATTCAAGGAGGTTCATTTGCATCTCAGAGAAAACTCCAGACTTTGGTCTCAATCTCAAAATCTTTTTCCCTCCTTGGTGTAAAAGAAAAGGTCAATTCCTTCAAGAATTGTGTCTAAAATAGAAATAAATAAATCCAGATGGAAGTAGAAGGAACCCTCCAGAAAAATAAAAGTACTTGAGCATTAAAGTGCACTAGGATTTTGTGACAATTAGTTTAGCAGCACTCCTCCTCATTTTCCCTCCCCATCCCAAAGTTGAAAGAGTTCCAGAGGCTGAGACCACATATGCAATAGTTTCCTCTTATTCTTCAAAAACCAAGAGGTAAATGGAAATTAAGTAAGTGGGGAGAAAAATTTGCAATCCACTTTTATTAGAAAAAAACAAAAAATAAACAAACAAACAAAACAAACAAGTAAACAAACTGATATCTGGATCTATTTTTTTTTTTTTTTTTAAAGAAAGCACTAGTAAACAAGTTGATATCTAGTATTTATTTTAAAATAACTGCAGACAGATCCAGGATGTTAAGACAAACTGAAACCAGCATCCTACATAATAGAGCAATTAAGTGGCACGGGTATTGGATACATCTTCAAAAGTTCAAATCCAGACTTAGACAGACACTTCCTTCCTACCTGTGTGAGCTTGGGTAAGTCAGTGAACTCAGTTTCTTCATTTACAAAAGGAGTGAGAGATGGAAATGGTAAACTGTTCCAATATTTTTGCCAAGAAAACCCCAAATAGAATCACAGAAAATCCAACATGACTGAGCAACCATAGCAAAAATAACTTTTGCAAAGAGCTTAAAATACGATTTTCTCCTTTGACTTTCACAACAACCATTTAAAGTAGTTCTCATTATCATTTCACCATTTTGCAGAAAAGGAAAGTGAAATTTAGAGAAGTTAAGTTAATCCTTCTTCAGTAAGGATTTCAACTAAGGTCTTGTGGACTCCAAATTCAACATTTCATTGCTTTGCCACACTTTCTCCATTTTCAGTACTGGATAGTGAAAAGGGCTCATTCCCTTAGGTCATACATTCTTAAAAGACTCATAAACAACAATAGTTAGCATTTATGAAATTTTAAGGCTTCTAAAGTACTTCACAAGTATCTTATTTGATCTTCAAAATAGACCTGGGAGGGAAGCACTATTTTTACATATTACAGATGAGGAAATTTGGGCAGACATAGGTTAAGTGACTTGCCCAAAGTCACCAAGCTGTAACATCTGAAGACAATTTGGAGTTAGATATGGGGAACTCTAACATACTCTTGAATTGCTAAAGGACTCAAAATGATGCGATTAAATATGGTAATAAAATCTAGCTAGCTAAAAGATGGTCTATATTTGAAAATGGACAACCTTTTTAACCTTCTTACTTATAGAAGTTGATCTGTCCCATTACACATTTACCCATGTGGCAAACTGACTTTTGAAAGATTTTACATCATCATCTGTACAGGTTTAGGCAGCTAATGGTATAGTGACAAAATGGGAGCCTTCCTTATTAGCTATATGGCCCTGGATAAGTCACAACTCTATTTGCTCCCATTTGTCATTTATAAAAAGATGGCAAACTACTCTTGTATATTTGCCAAGAAAACCTCAAATGAAGTCGTGAACAGTCAGACACTGAAAAGTAAAATTCAAGTTCTCTGGTGAGATGAAGAAAAGGTGAATCTTCGATCTTTCATGTCTGTTGACTTAATAAAGCATATAATAGCAATAATATAATATCTGATAACATTACGACTCTTTCCTTTGGAATCTCTATTGGCTATGTTATTGAATAAAGTGGGAAATGGAGACAGGTATGTCTTCTGAGGCTTTACTTATCGTTAGGTAACCAAAATTATGAGAAATTGTCAGAGGAGATTTTTATCAACTACATATGCTGTAGCTGTCAGCTAATGATGAAGAGGTTGATAAACAAGTTACCTACGACATTTCTTGAAAGCACAATCATATTCAGTATCTTTCTCATTTCTCTTTATCACATTATCTTCTCTCACAGTCTTATCCTATCCTATTTTTCACTTTTCTTTCCACAGACTGTTCAAAGCACCCAATGAAATCCAGATACCTTTACTAACTGCAAACAGAACTAAAAAACAGAACTACTTTTTTCAAATGTAAAGAAATAATAATAGTTCCAATAAGTACAGCAATTAGAGAAAAAAGAAGGGAGCCCCAGAAAGATAAAGTAGCTTAACCTGGTTCACACAGGTGAATCAGGAATTCATCTCCTCCACTCCCATCCCAAATCTAGGGCACTTTCTGTCCACTATCCCACAATGACACAGTAAAGGAACACATTGCTATTTTCAACTGTATGTCATCTTACATTCAGGAGTTAATAATTTTCTGCAGATTCTTTGTTTTCAGGGTTGGGTGGGATTACAGCTTTCAACAAGAATTCATCTGTTAGGCCATGCAGTACCTTCATCACCCTGACCCTGATCAGGAGAAGTCTATCATGCTTCTGAAGAAGAAAAAAAATTCTATTCAGAGAAAAAATATGCATAAAAGCAGTATTTTGTTAGTTCTGGAAAATCTCTGGGTACTGATCCTGAAGACAATTTTTGTTCCAGTTTTTAAAAGAGAAATCATTCCAACATTTGTCTATGGCCCATAATGTACCAAATGAATATTAACTCAAAATTCCTTTCTACTTTTTAGCACTTAAATAGCACTCTCCTTGAAACAACTCTGTAAGTCAAGTAGTGAAAATAATACTGTTCCCATATTACAGAAGAGGAATCTGAGCCTCAGAGAGATTGAGTCAGCTAGTGTCATGACCAAGACTGAAACCCTACTTTCCTCCTATTCTACTCTATCAGCTCCTTAATTTGTCTCAAATATGGCATAAGTTTCTTGTGAGTTTATTTCAAATCAAGTTAACCAACATTTCCTAATTTCCTACTATGTGCCAGGGTTTTCTTCTGTGTCCACCCCCTTCTGATACAACCACAGAACTCAGTATTTTTTTCATTCATTCTGCAAGCATTTATTACTGTACCTACTATGTACAGCAGAGGTGGCTACTCTGAGTATCTAGGTGGCACTGGATACTACCTGGGGATTCTAAATTCGTCTCAGACATTTCCAAATTGTGCAACCTGGGCAAGTCTCTTATTTGCTCTTTCAGTTTCCTCATCTGAAAAATGGGCAGTAAATAGTACCTAATTCCCAGGGTTATAAGGATCTTGAGAGATAATAATTGTAGCTGTTGGCACAAAGTAGAACTATGTAAATGTTACTTATTTGTTATCAAAACATTGTTTTAAGAACAGAGTGCCTTCAAGGAGCTAACAGTCTATTGGAATTAATTTTTGGAACTGAACACTTCGAAGAAACTCAAAAGTTTGATTCATTTCCAAATACTAATTTCATAGAGGACGGGGTGTCCGTCCATTTCCCGAAGGAAAAAAAAATAAATAGCATTCACAAGAATTGGGGGAGGACAATTCAAGTATTACAAAGTACAATAGTGACCACAGCCTTACGAATACAAATGGCAAGTCTGTCCTAATTCTAGGTAACTTCCAGATTTATTTCCATCCTCCTTAAATATGAGCACTTATTAAGCAGACTGATAAACATAAACTCCAAGTCACCTACATACATTTTGTACACGTGTCTGAGAGTCACAAGTCAGCTCCTGACTTTGTTATTGGCTCTGGTTTCAAACACCACATACTTTCAAGCACCACAAGCATAAAGTCTATGACCTTTTATTACAAGCAGCAGTCACTGAGCAGGAACTTTATCAGAGCCTTACACATGGCACACTACGATGATGATGATGATGATGATGTCAAACTGGAGCAGAGGATGATAAAAGACAATCAGTGTGGAACATCCCAAATGCCAGTTTCATTACATTAAGTTGGGATTCTCTACCCAAATCCTTTCCACATTATTACTGTTATGATGATGATGGTGGTGATTATTTTAATGTCAAACAGGAGTTGAGGATGATTAAAAAAAAATAAATAAAAACAACTGGTGTGGAATAAACTTTGCTTTGGCAACATCCAAAAAGCCCAAGTTTCTACATTAATCTAGCAGTGATTTCTAAGGGATTCTCTGAGCAAACCTTTCCCACAACGTGTAAATAAGTTAACAATGCAGACTACTGGGTTTCACTGCTGGGTGTGATTCCCTCCGCCGGATTTGTGGGGCCAAAAGGGAACCCAGTTCAAGCCAAGTTGACAGTGATTTTCTACAATGGTGTGGCGTTCGCCTCCGACCCTCACAAACACCTGACATAAGCAGCTTCCGAGGGAAAAAGTTACCTAAGCTGAGTCCTTCGGGCCCCCACGCTCCGCCAACTTTCACTTAAGAATCAAACTTCCAGACTTTCCATCTGAAGGAAAATAACGCGTCTTATCCAAACATTTCTGCTTCCTCCAAACCCGACCAAAGTCCGCGATGTCCACAGTAACCATGCAGATCCCCAGAACGCGGAAATGCCCGGTCTCCATAAAGAATACCTGGAGCAGCTTTAAAACATCAAATCGGGAGCTTGCTGACAAGCCAGAGGGAGGGTGTCCGAGGGCATTCGCTCCCTTCTAGACAAGATCTCTCAGTCATTAGAGAAACAATACATTTCCCACTGTTATGGTTGGGGGCAGTGTGAGGTGGAAGGGCATCCTACCTACTATGACAGCAGATTTCCTAGCAGACAGACAGACAGACACATCCCAGCCGAAGTCTGAGAACCCCGGAGGACCCGATCTACAAGCTCTGCCCTTTGCGTACCCAGCACGAATCAGTCGATAAGTAAATGACCTCCGCTCCCGTAAATATTATTTACCTCCGAAGAGAAAGCAAACTATGGAGAGAACGCACGCGCACACAGACACACTCACTCACAAGCTCTCACACACAGAGGCGACCGCGAGCCAGCCGAAGCAGAAACTTCGCCCGGTCCAGAGTGCAGGGTTATACCGACCGTCCCAATGCTAAAAGCATACGAGCGTCCCTCCTCCGGCGCACAAAACAAAGAGAGCCGGCTGCAAGGCATGTGGACCAGCTCCTCCAGCGCACCGTTCCCGCCCGCTCACTCCGCGCCTTCCAGAGCGCTGCGAACACGCTGCCCAGGCTGCAGCCTTTACCTTTCTGCCCCGCGCGCCCGCTCGCCTGCCTTGACTGCTTCCACCAGCAGCGCGCCGCCCAGCTACAGGAAAGCCACGCAGCCCGGGAGGAAGCGGCAATCCAGAGTAGGGGGTGGGGGCGGAGGGTGGCAGGGAGGGAGGCGGGCTGGAGCAGAGCCACGCGAACGTGGCTTTTCTGCGGGCTGGCCGCTGCGCACGAACTTTCCCAGGTTTTCCCCTCGGAGGTGGCGGGGCAGGGACACTCGGAAAGGCGGCGGCGGAGCTGCGGTAATCCACACGGGTCTTGCCTTTGGGGGCTCAGAAGCGGAGTGCAACTGTTGCAGAAGCGACCGCAGAGCTCCGAGCCCAGCCCAGCCCCAGCAGTCTGAGCTGAGCCGCCGCCGAAGCCCTCTGGAGGCTGCAACTCCAATAGCTGGTCTCACTACCCCACCCCGAGGCTGGCTCTCTGCAGGCTTACAGAGTCCAGGGGCCACTGCAGATAAAGGAACTCTAAGGGACCGGCGCGCCTGCCTGAGCCCGGCGGCGTCGCTACCGCCGCCGTCCCAACTTGGACAGTTCTCCCAGAAGGGAGAAGTTCCTCAGCACCCCTGCGTCCTCATCCAGCGGGCGCACCACCAAACCGTTTGAAAATGTTCCAAGAAACCTGCTGGAAGATCCCGGATTTTCCAGAATGGAAAGGCGCTGCTCCCAGATTTTCCAAAATGGGAAGGCTGGCTTTATTTGCTGCTCTAATCACCAATCGACACAGTTCTTCTAAGATGCAGGTTTAGAGCTAGGAAAGACTTGGAAAGCCAGGAAATCCAACCTTTTAAGTTTACAGATAAGGGAATTAAGGCCCAGGAAGTTACTGTAAGTCCTATGATAACATAGGTCATGATGGAAAAATGGAATCTGAACCCGTTAAGGACATAAATATATACATGAACATATGTTCACTGTAAATATATGTATGTAGCAAAGAAGTAGGGTGTAGTCATTAAGGCAAGCCTGTTGACTTGAAAAATGAGTCTTCCAAGAAATCATAGCTAGGTCAGCTCATTTATTTGTTATATGAACTTGGACACCAGTTCATGGGAATTACAGGATTTGGCCTAAAAAGAAACAGATTTAATCTAGTCCATCACCTTCATTTTGTAATTGAGAAGTGAAGCCCAGAGCTCAAGTGAATAATAATTACTTAATGACTAGTAAAAAAACCAAAACAAAACAAAAACAACTGGCTTAGGTGATAGCTGGCCACAGAACCAAGAGAACTAGTTTTTGCTTCTGTCTGATTGGCTCTTCAGTCCTAAGCAAGTCAATGCCCTTTTTGGCAGTTCTGCAGAATATATCCAGAAGGTAAACTTTTGGATCATCCAAACTTTGAGAACCTACCTTCATTCATTCAACAAATCCATGATCTTATGAATTATCTATTGAGTACCTGCAATGGGCAGAACACTGAGATCAAAGGTTCTCGTGAGTGTAGTGATTGAAGAGTAATTAAAAGCTATCAAGTTCTAAACTTTCATTTTACAGGTAAAGAACTGAGTCCCAGAAACTAACTTGCCCTGAGGCACATTTCCAAGATCCGGAAGTGTATGAGGCAGAATTTATAGCCAGGACTGACTCCAAGTGCACTGCATTCTATCCATTCTATTCCATAAAACTTGTTCCCAAACTGCAGTGAAATTACATGAGCAGATTAAACGATAAACAAATAGAAACTATGTGATAAATCATATAAAGGTTCAAACGCATTTGAGATGACACAACAGACAAATGGGAAAAACTCTTTAAGGAGTTAGCAGGTGAATTGGGTCTTGAAGGATGAGTGACATTTAGAAAGGAAAGATGGCATTTGTCTACATCTGGGTGTACCTGAACTTTCACATCTAAGAATCAAGGGTGGGCAAGGATTATTTGGCAGTTACCATAATAATAGTTCATTTTATATATTTATCTATTATGAATATAGTAGTTTAGGATTTTAAGAGGTTTTACAAATATTATTTTATTTTCATAACAATCCCTTGAGGTAGATGTTACTATTATCCATTTACACATGAGAAAACCAAGATTCAGAGGAAAGAATTTACTCAAGGGCAATCTGTAAGTTCCTGAGACAGGATTTGAAACCAGTTTATTTTGGCTTCCAAGTTCAGCAATCTATTGACTCCGATACAGTACACTAAAGCTATGACCAAGACCTCTATTTGTATCCTCCTTAAAATTGAGCTCCAAAGCAATGACTGATGTCAGAGTTTGGGAAGTTACTCTATTCTAGGGTTTGGGAAGTTAATTCCCCTTCCCCTGAGGCATCATGATTGTTTGAGGAAAGGAAGAATGTTGGGACAGATGATAGAATTTAAATCTAGAAATAAATTTAGAGATCAGTCAAGTCCAAATCTCTTACTTTACAGACAAGGGCAAAATAACTTTCAAAGATCAAATGGATCAAGTGGTAAATAGAAAGCTTGTTTCTAATACAGATCTCCTGATTACAAATCAGGATTCTTTCCATCACATTACTACTCTGCCTTCCCCTGGGGGAGGGAAGGTTCACTTAGACAAACATGACGAAACCATTTAGATATTACATAAACATTGCTTTTCAATTTCATATCCTATGACTGCTTAAAGGGGGGGGGGGGGGGAAAGCATGCTTTTTTGACAAGTTTTCTAGAAGTAGAAAAGGACAAGTAGATACTTATAACTGTGGTCAAATCCCAAACTGAGATCACCACCAGATGACAGAAGTTTAATCCTCCATCTAAATCTAGTTCTAATCCTTCCTCTCTCTGGCCACAAATAACCTCTCCCCAGTTCAGTTGACTTCAATTCCACATGTGCCAGGTCAGGACTACTAAAACAAGTCACTTCCTTCTAGGAACTTGTATTCAATTTTTCTTTTTTTTAAATAAAGCAAATACAGAATGTATTATTCATCTCACATGACTTACACAAATTATCTTTATTCAGTCAGTGCTATAATTTCCATAGTATTTAGCCATTGTAAAATTTTTGTATTATTTAAAAAAAAAAAAGTGTTTACAAAAAGGTCTAGGGATATGTCAAGCACAGTCACATAAATAGGAAATGCAGAGAGATATCTTAATCATTTCATTTTTACATTTTTAGAATTTTTACTTCAGATTGTTCTCTCACAGAGAGCAATTCTTGCCAAAAGAGACAAAGCATAATAGAGTGATCAAAAAGTATCTGAAATATGGAAAGGTAGAATAGAAAAGAGACATGATTTGGTATGCAAAGAACTAAGTTCAGACCTTTGCTCAACCATTTATTATCATAGGTGAAACATTGGACAAGTTCTTTTGCTTCTTTCCCTCACTTTCCTCATCTAGGCAGTGTTAATTTTGGACTAGAGGATTTCTTAAATTACTTTCCTTTCTAAAATGTGATGATTCAAATTTCCCATTATCCAATTGATAAATGGTCAAAGGATGTGAATAGGCAGTTTTTAGAAAAAAAATCAAAGCTATCAGCAGTCATGAAAAATGCTCTAAATACTAAAGAAATGCAAATTAAAGCAACTCTGAAATACTACCTCTCACCTATCAGATAACATGATAAAAAAGGAAAATGACAAAAATTAGAAGGAATGTGAAAAAATAGATACAGGAATGATCTGTTTGTTGGTACAGCTAGAGTTGTGAACGGATACAACCATTCTGGAGAATCTAACTATGTTGAAAGGACTCTATAAAACTGTTTATACTCTTTGACCAAGAAACACTGCTAGTATGTATGTAAAGAGATCAAAGAAAAAAGGAAAGTGAGTATATGCTCCAAAATATTTATAGCTATTCTGTGATGACAAAGAATTGGAAATTGAAAGGATGTTCAACAGTTAAGAAATGGCTGGAGGGGATGTGATAAATTATCATGACAGAATACTATTGTGCTGTAAGAAATGATGAAGGGGATGACTAAAAAAAAATTTTGGAAGACTTATTGGAGCTGATGCAAAATGAGTGACCAGAACTAGAAGAACATTGAACACCAAAACAGCAATATCATAATGATAATCAACTATAAAAGATAGGTACTCTGATCAATATATATTCAAAGCAATACCAAAAGACAAATGGTGAAAAATCCAATCCACTTTCAGAGAGAAAACTGATTAATGATGAGTGTTCAGATTGAAGCATATTTTTCACATTATTTTTCTTGCTCTTTTTTTATTATGGCTAATATGAAAATGTTTTTACAACTTCATATGCATAATGGGTATCATATTTCTTGCCTTCTCAATTGATAGGAGAGAGATAGGGGTGAGAAAGGGAGAGAATTTGGAACTGAAATTAAATATTTTCTTAAAAAAAAAAAAAAGGAGATTCTTTTCATGCCATATTGCAAATTAAGACTTAGGTTGTTTTCATAAAGAAAACAGAAAAATAAGAATTTTTTTTGCACATTGTATAAAATTTGTATTCATCCTTTTCTGTTTCATAAGTGCTTAACAATGGGTAGCACATTGTAGGTACTTAATGCTGAAATACTTATTCCCTTACTCTCTTCTCCTAGTAGTTTTCTCAACTTCAAAATGAGAACATTGTACCAGAAACATTTCTAAGAATCCTTCCAGCTCTAAAGTGATGATCCCAAGGGGTAAACCTATAATAAATATTACAGAAATAGAGACTTAGTTACCTGATATTTAACTCCAATAAGAGGACCTTGTCCATTCAGAACTAGCATTAGCATGTGTTGAAAGAGGCTGTGTTCCTGCAAGCATTGTGGGATAGGGTGTTGTTTTTACCCCTAGGCAGCACCTGCTACTTACTAGCTTTCAACAGCCCCAAGCATCATCTCCCAAAGTCCAGCAATTTTCACGCCCTTTTGCCCATAGAGCTTTCCAAAGCTCTTTAGTCCTAACTGGCATAGGTTATGCCATAGGAATGTGTATTATATTAACATAAAGAAGAGTGAAGAAGGAAAGAGAAAATTAAGTGAGGATGGAACTGAGATATAGTGTAGGCAGGCAATAAATTCTTACTCATTACTAAATTGGGGTTGCTTCAGGGTGGTTGGCATGGGAAATGTTTTACAAATAGTAAAACACTGCTTATAAATGTGAGCTTAATGTGAACTCTTGCCCTCAGCCAGCATCCAAAATTCCAATAAAATTCTAGAGAGCAGCATAAGGAAAACAAGACAGTCTACTATGTAGATGACTAGAAAAAAATGCTTTCTAGCTTAAAAATGAAAGTAAATGTTTTCCTAGTTTATAGATGGATCCTAGGGATCCTATCCCATACAGTATTCTTTTATGCCTTCCATCTACAAATACTAAAAGGGAAATAGGAATGAGCCATCATAATAGATGCTTGATAATTTTTTGATGGATTAATTACCTAATATTATACAGGCAGAGAATAATTTGTTAAAGTATATACAAAAATTGGAACAAATAATTTTCTTGAGAAGCTTTCTAGTCTAGTGAATAGAAAACCAGCTTCAGTCAAGAAGATCCGAATCCAAATTCCTCTCCCGACACATTATTGCCTGACCCTGGACAAGTCACTTAACTTCTCAGTGACCCCGGTAGCTCTCCAATACTGTAAGTAAGTTATATGGATGGAAAGAAATGTATTATGAAGTACTCCCCAACGCCCTTGATGAGTATAGAGGGAGACAGAGAGAGAAAGAGATACCAAGAAATGTTTATGTGGGTGTGGGTGTGTCTGCAACCTCATCAATTTAGATGTTCCCTCAATGATGCATTTTGCATCTGCCATATTTGCATCTTCCAGCCTACTAGAGATATCTTCCTTTCTATATCTTTTGATCCTGCTAACATCAGTATTTTGAACAAATATGTCCAAAAATGAATGCATTATCTTTTCTTCTAAATTTCTCTCTCCTTGATTTTTTTCCTTTGATAATAGCATCATTGATGACTTGACCCTCTGTTTTATCACACACACTAACTAATCTTGTAAATTCTCCTTTCAAAATACCTATATCATCCATCTTCTTCCTTACTGTACTACTATTGCACTACTAATTTAAACTTTTCTCATAATTAGCTCTATTTCAATAGCCTCTTAAACAACTACTCAGCATCTAACCCTTTCCTTCTCCCATGTCCTAATACAAAAGTCTGCATCACACTAGTGCTCAAAACTATTTACAGCATACCCCTCTATTTCTGGCCTTTCCTAAGCATGATGTTGTGAAAGGTAGAATTTTGGCCCAGTTTTAATAATGGGAAGTGAGAAGATTTGGGTGCAACAAAAAGCACTATAGTTAAGGTCAGAAAGCATGGTGATGGTGGTAATAGATGTGTCTTTGCTGGCCACTGAGTCCCTTCACCAATAGTCTGAAATGGCCTAGGAATAACCAAAAAAAAAAAAAAAAAAAAAGGATCAAAGTTCCCTGTCTGGCACAAAACAGATCAATTCAAGAACAGCTTGTGTCTTCTACCTGCATCCTCATAATCCATAGCTATGATACCGTGAGTCCCATTAAAGTTTCTGTTTCTTTAGCTAAAAACCAAACAAAGGCTGTCAAAATCAAACAAGCATTCCTTTGCCCATCAGAGAGAACAGTGATAGAGAACTAACCAAATTCAAAATGTGTGTTTCCTAGAAATCTTGGATTCAAGACAATTCCTGGATTGTCTGGGGACCCTCTAGGATTTTGAGAGCTATTTCATTTTGTATGTCAATTATTGCTTGCCATCTATTTGCATGGCAGTTCTATTCTGAGTAAAAGCCATCTAGTAACCACAGATAATGCATATCTCTTCAGTACTTCTTCAAAGCAGAGCCTTCACAAACCACATGGGTAAATAGAGGATTCCCCAGGTCATAAGTTCTTTAGTTGAACAAGGTAGGCAAAAGAGTGTCAATACAACTTTGTAGTCAAAAATAATAGTGGCTATTAAGTTTTTGTGCAAATAAAATATTCTATTTATTTCTGACATACTTCTCCCATCTTTTCTCATACTATTTGTTGTGTGCTTTATGATCTAACCAAATTAGACTGGTCACCATCTCTTACTAAAATATTTCTAAGTAGTAGACCTTCTCTACTTTCATTTTCTCCAATATATAGATTTTCCAGTTAAACCTTCATTCCCAAGACCTTAAATACCCCTTTCTACTGCTTTATCTCTACATCTTCCATGAAATGCACAACCTATCAAGAATTTACCAAGTACTTAACTATATTCCAGGTACTGTGCTAAGCATTGGGGACAGATTGAAAAGTGAAAGACAGACCTTGATTTAAATATGAATAAATTCTACTGGGGAGACATAACATAAATAATTAGGTATATATAAGATATTCTAAGAATAGATAGATTTAATTTCAAAGAGGAAAGCATTAGCAACTGAGGGACTGAAACTGGGGATAGCTTTCTGCAAAAGGTAGGATTTAAACTGATTTTTAAAGGAAGTCAGAGAAACAAAAAGTCCGAAATGAAGAGTCAGGGCATTTCAGGTATCCAGGACACCCAGTACAAAGGTATAGCAACAGAGAGAAGTATCATGTTCAATGAACTTCAAGTAGATCTGTTTAGCTCTCAGAGTATCTGAAGAGGAGCAAGCTTCAAGGAGGCAAGAAAGGTCCAAGTGGTCTAAGATATAAAGAAGTTAAAATGTCAAAGAAGACCTAGTAATCCTAACAACCTTATAGTTGATCTTGAAGGTAATAGGGAGCCATTGGAGTTCACTGAGGGAGAAGAGTGATATGCTCTGACTTTAGAAGAATCACCTTGGCAGTCAAGTGATAGATATCTTTGCTAGAGAACAAACAGAAGTCTTCTGTGGTAATCCAGGTAAGAGTTAAAAGCTTGATCTAGGGTTGTTATATGAGTGTATAGAAAAGGATATAAATAAAATATGAATATAGAAATGATAAAATTTAACAACAGGTTGGATATGAAGGGTGAGTGAAAGGGGGTAGAGCATAATGCTGAGATTAGGAGCCTAAATTACAAGAAGCAAAAGATAAGGAGTTGTAGACATATTGAATCTGAGATGCCTATGGGACATTGAGATTTCTGAGAGGCAGTGGTAGATGGGTGACTATAGCTCAAGAGACTGGTTATGGGAAATGGCTATATAAATCTGGGAATCAGCATCTTGATGTTAGAACTCATGGGAACTGATGGGATCAACAAGTGAGATAATATACAGCAAAAAGAGAAGGGGATCCAAGGAGAGCCCTGGAGGACATTCACAGTTAGTATGTGTGACATAGATGAAGAATTAGCAAAAGACACAGAACAGTCATTTGGGTAATAGAAGAATCAAAAGAGAATTACTCCATGAAAACCTAGAGAGGAAAAAGCATTCAGTAAGAAGGAAAAAAAAACTTTATCAAAACACTGGAGAGAACTAAAAGAAAATCAGGATTGAGGGAGGAAATAATTGATTTGGCAATTAAGAGATCATTTGTAACTTTGGAGAGTGCATTTTCAGTTGACCAATAAAGTTAGAAAACAGATTGCAGAGGGTTTAGAAGAGAATGGGAGGAAAGGGAATGGAGACATGGATTGTAGCCTGTTTTCTCAAAGAATTAGACATGAAGGAAAGGAGATAATAGGATGATACCTATCAGGGATAGTGAGATTAAGTAGGGTTTTTTAAGGATGGAAGTAGGGGGAGATATGGGCATGTTTGTAGTCAACTGGGAAGGCACCATTAAGTATGGAGAAGTTTAAAGATAAAAGAAAGTGGGAATGAAAGTGTGGTGAATTTGTTAGAGCAGTTCAGAAGGAATGAGATGGGTTAATGAAAAACATATGGAGAGATTTTTCTTGGCAAGGAAAAAGAACATCTCTTCATCTGAGGCTGGGATGAAGAAGGAGATAGTGAAGGGAAATATCTGGGTGATAAGAAGGAAGGGATGAGAGGGAGCTGTCTGAAATTAGCTTCCATTTTTTTCAATAAAGCATGAGAAGTTCTCTGATCAGCCCATTTATGTCATTTTTCCATCTAATTTCAGACATTTATGACTTCATACATACACACATACACACACATCCTTATCCTTCTTGATTTATGGCATACCATATTAATTTATGCATAATTCTTACTGGAACTAAGATCATAAGCTTCTTGACTTCAAGAACATAAAGGTATGCATTCAAATCTTAGTAAACTTTTTTTCAGCATACAAATGAATGTATATTGAATATTCTCATATTCAGTAGGAAAATATGGCTGAATATATATAAACTGAATTCAACCCTTTACAGATAGGTACCTTTAATAGGATAGAATTGGACTCCCAAAAAGGACAATCTGGCATTAGTTTAACAACTTCAAAGATATACCTCTGTTACTTTTAGAAGACAGCTCAAATCAATGAATAAGCTGACATTAGGCCAAAGGGAACACCAATGAAAATGGTTCTTAAAATACCAAATAATAGTCTGGTACTATAAGAATTTGCACACCTTCTTCCAGGAGGTGCCCCATATCTTAATTTGTGATATTGTAATTTTTTAATAATAGCCTTTCATCTTCAAAATACATGCAATTACAGCATCCAACACCCATCCCTACAAAATCTTGCCCTCCGAACTTTTCTCTCTTCCTTCTCTCCATCTCCCTCTCCTAGACAGCAAGTAACCCAATACATGATATTGTAATTTTTAGTTCATTTAAGAAGCAGTCTAGTATGGTGGCAAGCACACAGCAGGTGGAAGCAGTGCCTATGGGACTGATTTCAATCTACACTACTTGATCCCTCAATCTCATTCATTCAATATATCCATATCCATCAAGCTACTAAGTCTTGTAATTTTTAAGCCCCAATATTTCTTGCACCTATGTCCTTCTTTTTGCCCATGTGGGTACCACCCTACTTCAAATTCTTATCACATTTTTCCTGGACAATTTCACTAATTGCTCTAATTAGTGTCTCTGCTTTAAGTCTTTCCCCACTCAACTCCATCCTTCACATAACTGCCAAAGCGACTTTCCTAAACTCAGGTTTGATCATGTCAGGCCTTCCTTCAAGTACCACTTGCTAATCTCCCAGCTGCTCTGTCCTCCCCAAAATCATGGGTATTTATCTATTTTTAGATACCTATACATGAACAATTGTGTTTGTCCCACCCCTCTGGAATATAACTTTTTCAAAGGCAGGAACTATTTCACTTAATCTTGATAATTACCATTGACTAGAACATAGGAAGTGCTTAATAAATAATTGTTGATTGAGTAATACTTTTTGTGACCTTAGACAAGATATACTTATCTGGATTTCTGTTTTCTTATCTTTAAAATAAAGGAGTTGGACCAGGTAATTTCTAAGGTCCCTATTCAGTTCTAAATTTATCATCTAAACCTCTCTTTTAGACATGAGTCTCTCCTGAAAGTATGACCTTTTGTCTTATTTATAGTGATAAGTGATGCTGTGCAATTATTAATATATTTCTTTAATTCTGTGAGGGAAAAATACTGTGAACTTTCCCCTTTGCTCATAGCACCACCTGCAGGGTCAGGTACTGAAACACCTTCCAATTCAACCTCGGAAACTGATGTTACAGGAAGAGGGGAAAGCCCCCCAAAGGCCATGCCTTTCATTTAAATGTTCAGAAAAAGGAAGAAAATGTTTGCTATTTGAAAAGTAAGAAAGCAGATGAAGTTATCTGGAAACTAGTCTTGCATTCCTTGGCTCAATCATTCAGATAGCAATTAAGGTGGAGAAATATACCAGGGGCTGCAATTTCATACTGAACTGTAATTTGATCACACCTTCTTTAAAAATAGGATTTCACCTATTACAAAAGTCATTGTTAATCTAAATGGCAGGAAAACATACTGTGATGAGTAATTTGGAGGTAGGTATTATATAAAAGACTAGCCAAAATGGAACACATTGGCAAGAGATGGGTGGGCCAGACATTAACATTCAACTTTGAACAAAGAAGAAAGAATAAAAATATCTCCACCTCCCTTTTTCCCTTGGTCTAATCTCAGAATATACATTCCACACAAAATATAAGTAAGATAGGAAACCTGGAAAGTATTTTGTAATGGCTTTCACTGCCTTGCAAATAAAATTCATTTTGTGTCTATTTGTTAGTGACCTAGAAGCCACTGAAAATGTGTACTAAAGACCATTTGTAGTCTATACCACTCCATTTAGTACTCACTTACATATTATTTTACATTTTATTTTGACTCTATTAGTTTTATCTTCTTCTCCAACTCAGCCTGTATCCCCCAAAACAATAACACAAGGACACCCATCAATTCTTAATTCCAGTTCTTTATGAACAAGGATTTATATGTCTAAATGCCTCTTAGGTAACCAAATGGTTTGATACAGAGTTAGCTCAAGAAAAGATAATAATGATGATTATCAGTAAACTTCTATATCACTTTTTTTAGATATTGTCCCCCTTTCAGCAACTGTTTTTTAAGTGAATTTTCTTTTTTCTTCTTTAAACATTTTTATTTAAAGTTTTGAGATCCAAGTTTTATCCCTTTCTCCTTTCTTCTTTCCTGCTCCAATGACAGGCAGTCAGATGTAGGCTATATGTATACAATCATGAAAAACATTTTTATATTAGTTATTTTGTACCAAAAAACTCAAAAGAACAAATTAAAACAAAAAGGTGAAAATATAGCATGCTTCAATCTGTGTTACATCAATATCAGTTCTTTCTCTGGAGTATGCGTTATCATTAGTACTTGGGTTTGTCTTAGATCATTATACTGTTGAGAATAGTTAAGTCATTCACAATTCCTCATTGAATAATATGCTGCTACTGTATACAACATTCTCCTGATTCTGTTCACTTTACTATGCATCAATTCATATAAGTCTTTCCAGGTTTTTTAAAAAATCATTCTGCTTGTCATTTCTTATAATACAATAATATTCCATTAAAATCACGTAATAGCTTGTTTAGCCAGTCCCCTTAGCTACCACAAAAAGAGCTGCTATAAATATTTTGTTATTAATTGGTCATTTTCTCTTTTGGGTGATATAGACCTGACAATTATTTCCAATTGTTTTTAAGATTAGTTTTCCCAAATGGGTCATAGATTTCAATTTGGAAGGACTCATATAAGCCTTCATCATTTTGTGGATGATGAGCTGAGACTTAAATAGGTTAACTGAATTGCTCATAGCCACATGCCCAAGTTATCAGAGACAGGATTTGAACTCAGGTCTTCTTGCTACTGACACTAGGATTCTTTTTCCTAAATAAAGCTGCATAATTTAGGGGAATGAGTTATAGACGGGAAAAGTTGCACACCAATACTCTACGTAATCATAGAATTTTAGAGTTGAAAGGAATAGAGATTATTTTGTCTAACCCCATATATTATATATATTATATTGTCTAACCCCCTATATTATAGAGACCCCAAGAATTTAAAAATTTAGTTAAATGTTAAGTGACTGGTATAGGATCAAGATTCTGCTCTTTTCCCTATAGTACCTCCTTTTTACTAAGAATCTAAAAACACTTTATAAATAGATGATGTTGTTTGTTCCCTAATTTGTAGAAAGGTTCAGATGTTTGCTAGATAGGATCAGGCAAGGAAATCGTGCAAAGCTGAGAATAAACTAAGAATTTTGAGCTTTATACAGTGAAACATAGCTAACTCATTTATTACATGATATTGTTTTCTTAGTTAATTGTTTAGGCAAGTACAAAGCATAGATAGCATCCTCTCTAACAGTGACTTAGTCATCTGTGGCTAATGAATCTGAAGTCCTAAGAACCTGTAACATATTTTCAAAAATAATTCCTCTTGCTTCACAAACAGCAATTTGACAAATATAGGATATAGAAATTTGTGCTATAGAAATTTATTTTAAAGAATTTTAAATTTTATCTTAAAGAACTTCCAGGGGTGGAGCCAAGATGGTGGAGACACCACCTGTTTCTCTCTGACCTTCTCTACAAACCTCACAATAACTACGAAATCCAGCCTCTGAATTAGCTCTGGACCAGCAGAACCCATAAATATTGGGAGTGCAATAAATTATTGATAGAAGATAATTTCAAAGATCACCAGAAAAGGTCTCTTTCAATTGGAAATGGGAGGGAGGCAGCCAGGGCAACCAGTACAAACAACAACATAGAAAGCATAGAGTCCCAGGGTGGTGCAGTCTCAATGTGGTGGTGCAGACTCAGCATGGCAGAGAATACATGGGAGGAAACAGATGAGAAAAGGTCTGTTTCAATTAGAAACAGGAGGGAAGCAGCTTAACACAAACAGCTGACCACAAATGCCAGCACAGACAGCACAGAGTCCTGGGGCACTGCTGACACTGTGTGGCAGAGAATCTATGGGGAGGAATCCACAGGAATCTACAGCAATATTGGCTGCTATGCCCTGGTTGCAAAAGTAGATTAACAGAGAAATTATAAAATATCCAATACAAACACCAAAGATCAATAGTGACCCCGAAATGCCAGAATCTAGAAAAACTAGAAATGATAGATCTTTGGAGAAAATTGAATGGAGACAGAAAGGACTTTCTTTTTGGCAGTTCATGAAACCTATATAAAAATTAACCATATGTTAGCATATAAAGACCTCAAAATCAAATTCAGAAAGGCAGAAATAGTAAATTCATTTTTCTCAGATCATGATGCAATAAAAATTACATTCAATAAAGGGTCAAGGGAAAATAGACAAAAAGAAACTGGAAACTAAATAATCTCATCCTAAAGAATGACTGGGTGAAACAGCAAATTATAGACACAATCAAAAATTTCATCTAAGATAATGACAATAATGAGACAACATAACAAAATTTGTGGGATACAGCCAAAGCAATAATAAGGGGAAATTTTAATATTACTAGATGCTTACTTGCATAAAATAGAGAAAGAGAAGATCAATAAATGGGGCTTGGAACTAAAAAAAGCTAGAAAAAGACCAAATTAAAAACCCCCAATCAAATACCAACCTTAAAATTCTAAAAATAAAAAGAGAGATCAATAAAATTGAAACTAAAAAAAAAAACCTATTGAATTAATAAATAAAACTAAGAATTGGTTCTATATGAAAAAAACAGCAAAATAAATAAACCCTTGGTAAATTTGATTAGAAAAAGGAAAGAGGAAAATCAAATTGTTAGTCTTAAAAATGAAAAGAGAGAACTTGCCACTAATGAAGAGGAAATTAGATCAAGAGGAAATTAGGAGTTACTTTGCCCAATTTTTTGCCAATAAATTTGATAACTTTGCCCAGATTAGCAGAGGAAGAAATAAATTGGTTAAATAATCCTATTTTAGAAAAAGAAATACAACAAGCTATTAATCAACTCCCTAAGAAAAAATGCCCAGGACCAGATGGCTTTACATGTGAATTCTACCAAACATTTAAAGAACAATTAACTTCAATACTATATAAACTATTTGAAAAAATAGGGATTGAAGGAGTCCTACCAAATTCCTTTTATGACACAACATAGGACTGATACCTAAACCAGGTAGGACAAAAATAGAGAAAGAAAATTATAGACCAATATCCCTAATGAACATTGACGCAAAAATCTTAAATAAAATACTAGCAAAAAGATTACAGAAAATCATCCCAGGATAATACATCATGACCAAGTAGGATTTATACCAGGAATGTAGGGCTGGTCCAATATTAGGAAAAGTATTAGTATAATTGACTATCTCAATAACCAAATTAACAAAAAACATATGATCATCTCAATAGATGCAGAAAAAATTTGATAAAATCTAACATCCATTCTTGTTAAAAAACACTAGAGAGTGTAGGAATAAATTGACTTTTCCTTAAAATAGTCAGTAGCATCTATTTAAAACCATCAGCAAGCATCCTATGTAATAAGGATAAACTAGAACCATTCCCAATAAGGTCAGAGGAGAAACAAGGGTGCCCACTATCACGATTGCTATTCAATATCATATTAGAAATGTTAGTGTTGACAATAAGAGAAGAAAAAGAGTTAAAGGAATTGGAGTAGGTAATGAAGAAAACAAATTATTACTCTTTGCAGATAATATAATGATATAATTAAGAGAATCACAGAGAATCAACTAAAAAGCTTCTAGAAATAAGCCACAACTTTAGCAAAGTTGCAGGATACTAAATAAATTCACATAAATCATCAGCATTCTTATACATCACTAACAAAATCCAACAGCAAGAGATATAAAGAGAAATTCCATTTAAATAACTGCTGATAATATAAAATATTTGTGTATTTATCTGCCAAGGGAAAGTCAGGAATATAGGAGCAAAACAACAAAATACTTTCCATACAGATAAAGTCAGATCTAAGCAATTGGAAAAATATCAAGAGCTTATGGATAGGTCAAACAAATGTAACAAAGATTACAATATTATCTAAATTAATCTATTTATTTAATGCTATACCAATCAAACTCCCAAGAAACTGTCTTACTAAACTAGAAAAAATAACAACAAAATTTATCTGGAAGAACAAAAGCCAATTTAAGAACAAAATAATTTTATTTTATTTTTTTTTTAATTTTTTATTTTATTTTATAATTATAACATTTTTTGACAGTACATATGCATGGGTAATTTTTTACAACATTATCCCTTGCACTTACTTCTATTCAGATTTTTTCCCTTCCTCCCCCAACCCCCTCCCCCAGATGGCAAGCAGTCTTATATATGTTAAATATATTACAGTATAATTTAGATACAATATATGTGTGTAGAACCGAATTTTTTGTTGCACAGGAAGAATTGGATTCAGAAGGTAAAAATAACAGTTTACATTCATTTCCCAGTGTTCCTTTTCTGGATGTAGCTGGTTCTGTCCATCATTAATCAATTGGAATTGGATTAGTTCTTCTCTATGTTGAAGAAATCCACTTCCATCAGCATACATCCTCGTACAGTATCATTGTTGAAGTGTATAATGATCTGGTTCTGCTCGTTTCACTCAGCATCAGTTGATGTAAGTCTCTCCAAGCCTCTCTGTATTTCTCCTGTTGGTCATTTCTTATAGAACAATAATATTCCATAACATTCATATACCATAGTTTACCCAACCATTCTCCAATTGATGGACATCCATTCATCTTCCAGCTTCTAGCCACTATGAAAAGGGCTGCCACAAACATTTTGGCACATACAGGACCCTTTCCCTTCTCTAGTAGTTCCTTGGGGTATAAGCCCAGTAGTAGTATGGCTGGGTCAAAGGGTATGCACATTTTGATAACTTTTTGGGCATAATTCCAGATTGCTCTCCAGAATGGTTGGATTCTTTCACAACTCCACCAACAATGCATCAGTGTCCCAGTTTTCCCACAGCCCCTCCAACATTCATCGTTATTTGTTCCTGTCATCTTAGAACAAAATAATTTTAAAGGAATTAATGAAGAAAAAAGCAAATGAAGGTGGCCTACCTGTACTCGATTTAAAACTATATTATAAAACAGCAATCATGAAACCATTTAGTTCTGGCTAAGAAATAGAGAAGTTGATCAGTGGAATAGATTAGGTTTACAAAACGAAACAGCTGATGACTAAACCAGTGGTCCTCAAATTTTTTAAATAGGGGCCAGTTCACTGTCCCTCAGATTGTTGGAGAGCTGGATTATAGTAAAAACAAAAACTCACACTCTGTCTCTGCCCCTCAGCCCATTTGCCATAACCCTGTGGTGGCATAAACATCCTCAGCGGGTGCATCTGGCCCACAGGCCGTAGTTTAAGAACCCTTGACTAAAACAATCTAATATCTGACAAACCCAAAGGCCTCATCTTTTGAGATAAGAATTCACTATTTGACAAAAACTGCTGGGAAACTAGTATGGCAGAAAATAGGCATAGCCCCACACCTAACACCGTATACCAAGATAAGATTGAAATGGGTTCATGATCTAGACATAAAGAATGATAATATAAACAAATTAGAAGAACATAGGATAGTTTGCCTCTCAGATTTATGGAGGAGGAAGAAATTTGTGACCAAAGAAGAACTAGAGATCATTATTGATCATAAAATAGATAATTTTGATTATATTAAGTTAAAAAGTTTTCGTACAAACAAAACTAATGCAGACAAGATTAAAAGGGAAGCAATAAACTGGGAAAGCATTTTTACATACAAAGGATTTGACAAAGGCCTTATTTCCAAACTACATAGAGAATTAACTCAAATTTATAATAATTCAAGCCATTTTCAATTGATAAATGGTCAAAAGATATGAACAGATAATTTTCAGATGAAGAAATTGAAACTATTTGTCGCCACATGAAAAGGTGCTCCAAATCACTATTGACCAGAGAAATGCAAATTAAGACAACTCTAAGGTACCACTACACACCTCTCAGATTGGCTAAGATGAGAGTAAAAGATATGGAGAGGATGTGGGAAAACTGGGACACTGATACATTGTTGGTAGAACTGTGGATGGATCCAACCATTCTGGAGAGCAGTTTGGAACTATGCTTAAAAAGTTATCAAACTGTACTCTTTGGTCCAGCAGTGTTTTTATTACGCTTATATCCCAAAGAGATCTTAAAGGAGAGAAAGTTCTCACATGTGCAAAAGTATTTGTGGCAGCCCTTTTTGTAGTGGCTAGAAACTGGAAACTGAGTGGATGCCCATCAATTGGAGAATTGCTGAATAAATTGCGTTACATGAATGTTATGGAATATTATTGTTCTGTAAGAAATGACCAGCAAGATGTTTTCAGAGAGGCTTGGAGAGACTTACATGAACTGATGCTGAGTGAAATGAGTGGAACCAGAGATTATACACAAGACTATAGGATGATCAATTCTGATGGACGTGGCTCTCTTCAATATTCAGATGATTCAAACCAGTTCCACTTGTGCAGTGATGAACAGAGCTATCTACACCCAGAGAGAAAACTGTGGGAAAAGTGTGGAACACAACATAGCCTTCTCACTCTCTCTGTTGTTATTTGCTTGCATTGTGTTTTCTTTCTCAGTTTTTCTTTTTCTTTCTTCTTAATCGGATTTTTCTTGGGCAACAAGATAACTGTGTAAATATATATACATAATATGTATTTCAACATATTTAACATGTATTGGACTATTTGCCAGCTAGGGGAAGGGGAGGAAAATTTGGAACAAAAGGTTATGCAAGGGTCAATGTTGGAAAAATTACCCATGCATCTGCTTTGTAAATAAAAAGCTTCAAGTACAAATAAATATATTTTAAAAAGAATTATTTCCTTGAAAGTAAAGAAAAATCATGAGGTGTATATAGTGTATATCCTTACCTGTTCCCTTTATGTGTTGTCTTCCTCTATGAGAATATAAGGTCCTTGAAGGCAGGACTGTTTTGCTTCTTTATATTTATTTTGCCAGGGTTAAGACTGTGCTGGGATTTTAGAAATATTAATAGACAAAATAATAAATCCACTGATTTTGAGAACGCTGATGAGAAAGATTCCCTCTATCAGTACAGGTCTCTCTACAAATCCAGTGAGAGGTTAAGTGACTTGTCTACAGTTACAAAACTACTATGTATCAGAGGTAAAGCTTGAATCCAAGTCTTTTTAATTTAAATGCTTTTTTTACTTATTCATTCATATTAATACAATGTAATATTTTTGTACTATGAATAGTAATTTGTGGTCTTGCATACAATGATGCAAAACAAACAGAACCAAAGAAAATCATATCACATAATCACAATCATGTAAAAAAAGAACATATTTCAGATCAATGAAGTGAGCAATCTTGACTACAGAAAAATAATGATGAAAAATAGTTATCCCTTCTCAGCAGGCAGGTGAAATACAATATGTACTATCAGATATAGACAACATGTCATTTATTGTACTTAAGTGTACTACATTTTGAAAAAAAGAGGGCTTTGTGGGAGGGATAGTATTTAGAAATGGAAGCTTTGTTTTAAAAAAGACTCAATAGAAAATTTTTAAAAATCATGTGTGTTAATACTATTTTTCTCATTTTATTTCCTTTAAAATTTTTTTAATCCAACAATCATAAAAATAGGAAAGAGGATCATACAAAACACTATGAATTTCTATCACATACAGAGTTGTGGTTTTTAAAAACCATTTATATCTGTATCAATTATACATATATGCTTGATCAGGTACTAATAGAATGTTCAACTTTTGACCCTTTTTGTCCCTTCCTTCCCTTCCTTCCCTGTGACTTTTTAAATGTTTTATTGATGCTATTTTTTCCATATCTGTCACTGCCCATCAAGGCACCTGCACACAAATAGGAGGAAGGCCTCCCTTACAACAAATATGTACAATCAAACACATCCATCCAAGATATTGACCATATCTAAGACAATGTCTGTTCTATAGCTGTAATCCATCACCTCTCTACAAAGAAATAGAAGGTATGCCTTCTCATCAACATTTTGAAATTATAATTTGTTGTTGCTTTAGTCTAAATTTTTTAAATTAAGTCTTTTAAAGTAAAAACAATGAATATTCAGTGTGACATATTATTTTTCTCCTCATATTCTTTTTTCTTTCATTCAAAATGTAGCACTTTCTTTACTCTTACATTCTAAGTAACTATTTCTCATTACCATATAACTGATTTCTACTAGAAAGTCACCTTAATAGTCCTTTTTCCTGATTTTTGAATGAGCATCTGGACTTTTTATAGTCTGAAGAGCCTGTAATAATAATAATCTAATTAAATAATCTAAGGTTTTTTTTTCTTTTTCTTTATCTTTTAGTGTTTAATATTTTGTTTTCCCTCAATTACACATTGAGAAGTCAAGCAATTTGATATGGATTATGTATGTATAATCATAGAAGACACATTTCCATTAAATTCATACTGTGAAGAAAAACACAGATCAAAAATCCCCAAGAAAAATAAAAGGTATGCTTCAATTTGCATTCAGAATCCACCAGTTCTCTCTATGGAAATAAGACAACACCCCTTATTATAAGTTTTTTTCAGAATTGTCTTAGATCATTGCCTCTCTGAGAATAGCTAAGTTATCCATAGTTAATCTTCATTTAATATTGCTGTTATTGGAGCAGCTAGGTGGTGCAGTGGATAGAGCACCAGCCCTGAATTCAGGAGGACTTGAGTTCAAATCTGGTCTCAGACACTTAACACTTAGCTGTGTGACCCTGGGCAAGTCACTTAACCCCAGCCTCAGAAAACAAAACAAAACAAAACAAAACAACAATATTGCTGTTATTGCATACAATGTTTTCCTGGTGTTGTTCATTTCAGTTTGCATCAGTTCATGTGTTTCCAGGTTTTTCTGAGAGCATCGTGCTCATCATATCTCATAGCAAAATAGCCATTAAAATGATATATAATAACTTATTCAGTCATTCCCCATTGATGGATTCCCCCTTCCCCTTTCTCTCTCTCTCTCTCTCTCTCTCTCTCTCTCTCTCTCTCTCTCTCTCTCTCTCTCTCTCTCTCTCTCTCTCTCTCTCTCTCTCTCTTCTCTCTCCTCTTTCTTTCTTTCTTTCTTTCTTTCTTTCTTTCTTTCTTTCTTTCTTTCTTTCTTTCTTTCTTTCTTTTTTTCTTTGTCACAACTAATAGAGCTGCTATAAATATTTTTGACTATATAGGTCATTTTCCTTTTTGTTTTTTATCTTTTGGGGATACAGACCAAGTAATGGTATTATGACAGTTTTTCTTTTCCTCTTAATTTTTAACCAGAAAATTTCATTCATTCAACCCAACTTTGTCCATAATCCTATATTATATTGTACTAGTATAGTATTATACATATGTACATATGAACAGGAAGATTCCTGATTCCTAATGATATTCCCCTTATGTGATACAGTGTCTTGCGTGTTAGAACTGGAATCAGGAAAACTAGGATTCAACTCTTCTCCCTTTTACTTTTACTATGTGACCCTGGACAAATCATTTAAACTGTCTAGATCTTAGCCAACTCCATAAGAATTAAAGTAAATAATATAAATACTAGTATAGCTATATGTTACCATTTATTCCTAGTCCATGATAAATTGACTTTTTCCTGTAAGAACTTTCAGAATATCAATTAGTGGGAACCACAGAAGCAAGCAAGGTGCTAGTAAATATTTAACAACCTGCTTCCTGGGAGGAATTATATGCATGACATACTTTTAAGTTCAATTTACATGAACATTTTTCATCACTTTCTTAAACCTAGACAATTAACAAAATGATAAATTAAGCCAATTTTTTGTGTGTTTATCAATTTTGGGAATGTAACACTCATGCTGAAAATTTAATAATTAACTGCCTTAAAATGCTTAGAGCTGACCCTGTGAGTCTGGGGCCAAAGAGTTCAATTGGTACCTGAATAAGAATCTCCTATACATTATATCCATCAGTTGGCCATTCAGCCTTTTCTTAATGACCTTTAGTGAAGAATAAGCCACAACTGCCAGGGGAAGTCTATTCTACTTGGGCAATTCTAATTTTTAGGAAAATCTTTTTCTCTGCACCAAACCTACAAAAACCTCTTCCCCTTTTCCTTCCTTCTTTCCTTCCTTTCTTTCTTCCTTCCTTCCTTCCTCTCTCCTTCCTTCTCTCTCTCTCTCTTTCTTTCTTTCTTCCTTCCTCTCTTTTTTTCTATCTTTCTTTCTCTCTCTCTCTCTTCCTTCCTTCCTTTCCTTTCCTTTTCTTCCTTTCTTCCTTCCTTCCTCGCTCTTGCTCTCACTCTCGCTCTCCCCTGATGGTTACCCTTTTTTGGATGCTTTCTTAGTTTATCAATGACCCTTTGGATTTGTATTACCAAGAGCTGAAGGCATCATTCCAGATATGGTAAGACCAGTAAGAACAATACTAACTTCCTACTCCTGGAAACTAAACCTTTTCTAATACAGCCTAAAATTGCATTAGCTTTTTTAAAAAAATTGCCATGTTGCATATTGACTCATATGGAGCATGATACCCAGTAAAACCCAGATCTATTTCAAAAGAACTATTCTGTACAGTCATGTCTTCTTTTGAAAGTAATTTCCTACACTCATTGTAAGACTTCACATTTATCCTGTTAAATTTCATTTTTAAAAATTTAAACTTAGTCTCAAATACATAATCATATGTGCCTGAAACATTCCCAAATGCCACCAAAATGAGATTCAAATGTAATCGGGAAATATTTAACAATATAACACTACTACTTAAAAATTAAATCAATAAGTTGCCCATAGGGATTGTTATATATGAATTAGTGGCAATGTTTCTTCTATTTACATTTGACTGTCATACTTTGGACCTGACTGTTAGACAATGCATTATCTGTACTTCTTAATTATCTGTCACATAATAATCTTGTAAATCTGTCATCCATGCATCTTCAGTGCTATCTTTTGTACTTCTTCTCTTGCTTAGGTTGATATGCTTTAGTCAACTTATACCCACCATGTATCTATGCATCACAAGCTGAGTCATTTGTAATTTTGAGTGGTCGTAGTTCAACTGGTTGGTGACTCCTAGTATATCAAATGGGTCTTTTTAAGGAGGATTTACAAGAGGATAACATGGACAAGAGTTACATGGGATGAGAGGTCCTGAATGAGTTGAAATCTGTATCAATATAAGCAGTACTTACATGAATGAGATCACAGATCCACTGAAGTAGTCAAGTAGGAAGCCCAGTTGTGGGCCAGAGGACTACAGTGTATATGCAAAATTATTGTGAAGAGAGAAGGCTAAAGAAGAAAGCTCAATCCATATCCTTGATCTTGACATTTGAAAACAATTTATAATGAGAACTTTAAATTTTTTAAATTTATTTTTAATATAACCATTCAAAATCCAAATTTTATAAAAACAAATTACTGAACTAGCTTAGAAAAATATGAGATTGTTGCTAGAGTTGGAGTGATAGATATCAGGGGTGGCTAAGAAGTAAAGAAACTTCTCAGAAAAGAATTATCCTATAATAACAAGCCTCTCCTCACCATGAAGCATCAAGATGCTAATGATTGAGAAAAGCTGGATTATTAACAGTAGAGAGTTAGGGAAGAGAGGAAAGTGGTTGGGAAAAGACAATATCAAAAAATAAATGCCTAATGAGCAGCAAGATGGTACACCCATTCTTGGAATCAGGAGGACCCGAGTTCAAATCCAACCTGCCACACTTGACTTTTACTACCTATGTACCCAGGACCAATTGACTTGCAAATAACAACAAAAATACATTTTTGAGATAGTAGTATCCCAGAAAGGAAAGCATACTCACAACTGCAGCTCACATTTATATGATACTTTTCAGTTTATTGAATACTTATCACAAATACCCTAAGATGTAGAGAATATTTCATATGTCTCTATTTATGATTATATGGAATTATTTTGGGTGTAATTGTATTATATTATTGTATATAGTTAATAACTAGCTTTGAAATATCACTGTAAAGCTCACAAAGGCTTTTCTCAATATAACTCTATGAATAGTATAAATATTATTTGTATTAGACTCATGATTTCATTGCTACATGGAACTCCCAATGAGGAAACTCCCTTTGCTAATATGCATGGACAGCTGTTCTGCAAATTATAGTCTTGCAGAAAAGAAAGTTGGAGGGAGAGAAAAGGGAAGGGGAGGTCACTGAGAAGCTGGGACTTCCCCAGGGTCACAGAGCCAGTGAGTGTGTCAGTCTTCCTAACTCTAAGGAAGTTCTTTTTTTATTCTCAACACCCCAGTTTCTCATAGGGTAAGCATTATGAGTACCCTTTTATCAATGAGGAAACAGACTGGGAAAGGGGAATAACTTGCCCATAGTTACACTGTTAATTTGTCAAAGCTAAGAGTTAAACTTCCTGAATTCAATCCCATAGGTAAGACTCTAAGGCATCCTGAAAAGGAACTTCCTTTTACCTCTTTTGCATCCCAAACACTTATCACAGTGCCTGGCAAATAGCGAGGGCTTAATAAGTGTTTACTAATTAATTGATTTCTGCTATACAGCAGTACTTCTCTATAATTCCTTATATAACTGAGATTTTTATTTGCTCTAAAGTTTATGAAACAGCTTTTCACTTAACAACATTATGAGGTAGGTATTGCAAATATTATTATCCCTTCTTTGCAGATAAGGAAATGATTCTTTTGGAGGATAGGCTAAGACCAAAATTGACTGATGTGTTTCATTGAGAAAAAATTTCAAAAAATAAATTTTCTGGTGTTTACTTTGACAGATCAAAAAGAACCCTGGACTGAAACGGACTAATAGAGTGGAATCTCCCACAAGGGTAGGCACTGTTTTAGTTTTTGCCTTTTGTTGTCTTCTTGGAGAGAATGATTGAATATGTTTAATGAATCCAATTTTTCTATTCCTGCCCACAAATGTTAGGGATTGTACAGTGGAAAGGAAATTAGTATATTGTTATAGTATAGTATGGTATAGTATAGTATAGTATAGTATAGTATAGTATAGTATAGTATAGTATAGTATAGTATAGTATAGTATAGTTAGTATAGTGGGGGAAAACTCAATTTGGCATCAGAAAAAATAGTTCAAATTCTGTTTTTACTAACTATAATCTATATTACTTTGGGTAAGTCACTTAATCCCTATAAATCTCAATTCACTCATTTTTACAATATGAAAATTAGATTAGATGACTCCTAAATTATATGTGAGTTAAATTTCTAGAGTATACTCTACTCAAATATTTTAAGACCCTGAAAAACTGTGAAGGATTTACAAATTTTTCCCAATTCTTTTTATTGAAATAAATTACTTAGTAAGTAGTATGTCTGTAGGTTTTAAATTAGACTGTTTGCATCCCTTGACTGTTTACAGGGAAAGAATTAGTGTTTGGTTTCTAATTCATTAGATGGAATCACTTTAGTCTAATCAAAAGGTCCTAACTCAGTAGCTTGATCCTACCATTGTTCTCTCTGAAGGATTGCCACTGAAATCAATGAGTGTATGTGTGCAAATCCTGGGCAATTGAGTTAAAATTTATAATCCAAAATGGTTGCCCCTGGACTGCAGTGCACAGAAAAGGTTTGCTTATTTATTTTCAGATAAGAGCCTTTGAGAAGAGGGAAGGAAAGAGTAAGCAACTTGTCTTTTTTAACAAAATGTTTAGAACAAGATCAAGTTATAAGCAGTTTATTTTATTTTATTAGAATGCAGTGGGTAGAAATCAGGTCTTTTTGCTGGCTTCAGTTCTACATAAAGTATTTCAAAAGGCCAACCAAGACTTACATAAAAAGTAAAAACAATTCAATTCAAAAAGAATTCATTTAGATCTTACTAGGCTTCAACCACTGTAGACAAAAACAAAAGGCAAAAAACAGAACAGTGACTGTCCTCTGGGAGTTTCCACTCTGCCAGTTCATTGAAATCCAGGGTTTTTTCTGGTCTATCAAGGCAAGTATTAGCAAATTTCTTCTTTGGAAATTCTTCTCATTGAAGCACATCAGTGGATGAATTTTTTTTAATGGAAATTTAAAATGTGTCTGTGAATATTTAACTAAGGTTGTCAAGTGTGTGCTTTTTTCCACAGATGTCAGCCAGTTGAGCTCAGAAATGATAAATGGAAGAATGGAAGGAAAGAGTGATCCTGCTTCCAAAAAACCAGGGCCAGCACAGCCAAAAGGGCTGGTTAAGTATTTATTATTTTTTTTCTTTTCTTTATTTTTTAGTGCTAGAGTCCTTAGTTTTCACATTTCTTTGGCCCACTTATCATTCTGTAACACTAAGGCTTCCTCAGAGGACTGGGCTGGGATAATAGTATCATTTAGAAAATATTCAGTCTAACTCCCTTCATTTATTGAATTATAAAAGAAACTGAAGGCCAGAAAAATGAACTGATTTGCACAATGTCTTACAAAAAGATAATTGTAGTCCTGATTTAAAATACTAAGATCATAAATTTAGAGGTGGAAAAGATTTTAGAAGCCATTGAGTCCAACCCTCATTTAAATGAGGCTGAGAGAATTTAAATGATTTATCTAGAGTCACACAACAGTGTCTGAGGCAGAAATTGATTCAAAGTTTCTCTGACTGAGCAAAGAGCTTTGTCTTGTAAGACCAGAACCTCCCTGCCTCAGTTTCCTTACCTATATAATATTAGCAGCTACCATCCAGGGTTGTTTGAGGATCAAATGAAATAATATTTGTAAAGCCAATTTGCTTTCTTTATTTTTCAAAATTTACCAAAACTATGCATATCTCTTGACCCAGTTATTCTACTATACCAGAATTACAATTCAAAGAAAGAGGAAAAAGATTCATACACGCAAAAAATATTTATAGTTGTAGCAAAGAACTGGAAATCAAGAAAGTGTTCATCATTAAGAAATGTCTGAACAAATTATTACATATGAAAGTAATAGAGTATGTTGCTCTGTAAGAAATTATGAAAAGGATGATTTCAGAGAAACCTGGAAAAAATTGTATGATTTGACAATGTAAATAGAAATGGCTTTGAAAGACTCAAGAACTATCACTGGTGCAATTGATTCCAGAAGACAATGATGAAGCATCCTACCCACCTTCTGATAGAGACAAGAAGTGGTCAAGATACAGATTAAGACATATTTTCATGTCAGACCACCATGGGAACTTGTTTTGTTCAATTATACTTATAGCTTAACAAGGTTTGTTTATTTTTCATTTAGAGGTGGAAGGGAGAGGAATGTTACAGATGGAGTGGTCACAGATGGGATTGCCATATGAAAAGAAAGGGAAAAAAGGTTATTGAAATATTTTTTAAGCACAGAAAGAACATAAAGATCCAGAGAGGAGTATAACATTTTCTAAAGTTGTTTATTGAATGTACAATATATTTAATAATAAAAACAAACATATTTAATAGAGATCTATAGCTTCATATGAAATCCTATTTTTTCTAATATAATGTAAAAATACCCATGTTATTTTTTTAAGCTCAGAATTAAAAAATTCTCCCCCAAAAAGGGCTGAATCTATCAAAATGAAATGTGAGAGGAATAAATGTTAAGATGTTCAATTAAGTTCATAAAAGAAACTTCTTGAATATAGTATGGAGGATTTTAGGCTACTAAAAATAAAAATCTAGACATTTTAAATAACATCATCTTCAATATTCATCAGTTGTGTGACATACCAAAAAACTCCCCACAATCTTAATGTAAGGATGCGGTTCCCGCAAAACAAGAGAAGGGAATTGTAAGGGCCCTATAAATGGGCGGCGCCACAGTGCAACAGGAGATTTGAGTGGCCCAAAAGTAATCTCTGTGGATATAGGACTGCCCTTTGGGTGGGATCCTGTCCATATTGAGATAGCTTTGTAATAGGTGACAGCTCTCTCGCTGCTTGGCTGTGTGTGTGACCTCACAGGCCCTTTATAAGCCCACTGCAGACAGCAGTTGCTCTCTTTAACCTGGCTTCCTAACCTGGGGTAGCCAAGCCAAGCTGATGGATAGCCCAGAGAGGTAAGGAGTTTTGTAGAGAACACGTGGGTCTTCAGACCAGGTGTTCACTAGGGAGCTGACAAGTCAGGGCATTATGTGAGTAGGTATAATAAAGGCTTTTAAGATTACAAGTGGCTGTTCTTGAGCATGCTACCGGTTATTAAGCTATAGATTCAAGAAATCATGGCCAGAGACCTTTGAAGGCCTCAGAGGAGGCGAGGCAGGTAGAGTTGACACTGCAAAGGTCAGTGGTCAAAGGTACTCTATTGGGCCTAGGGCAGACTAGTAATGGTAACTGCCAGGAGGGCATGTTATATCTTAAGCTTTATTAAAAGAAGCAAATAGTGTAGGAGAAACAAAATGGCAGCCTTATTGTACTTGCGAGCCTATGTTTGGAGTTTAGCATTTAGTTTTGACCAATAGCCACATTTCAGAAGACAGAATGGCAAGGGGTTTTGAAACTGTGTGTTATGAGGAATAGTTGAAGGAATTGGGAGATTTATCTTGGAGAAGAAAAGACAGGGAAGGACATATGTTTCTATGTTAGCAGTAAGCAAATAGCCCAGGGGAAAATGTCATATATAAGTTATATATATGTGTAAACTTGTGAACTTTTATTTTTTTTCCTTTATAGAGAGGCTTCATGGTATAGTAGAAAGAATACTAGAGAGAATGAAAAGAAATATAAGTTTGTCTCACAACTTACATACTTAATATATCTATGTACATGGGTAAGTCACTTAACTCTAATAATACCTGAATTATCTACCTTAGTTGATTATTATAAAGATAAAAGGAGATAATTTATGTATAAAAGCTTTGTAAACATTAAATGTCAGTTATTACCAAAATATAAACTGCTTGAAACAGCCATTTCTTGAGCTACATTTTCATTTTCGTTATAGGTAAATGGTTAATTAACCCAAAAAGAGGCCCAAAGTATACTAGCTAGTCCTCTGAAAATGCTTACTTCAGTAGAGTCATGTCTTTCCAGTTTTCCATTTCAGACCTTGGTGAGCCTTTGGGACTTGCACAAGAGTGTAGTCACATTGTTCTATTTCCCTGGAGACTTTTTCCAAAAGCATATCAGTATGTACCTTCATCAGGATACCAACAAATGCAAATTTGGCTCCCAAAGTCACATAAAGTCAGTATCCTAATTGACTTTTCCCCTTTCTCCTATGAACTTGCCAATCATATATACTGTGACTATCTTAGATACTGGCTTGTTGAATATGGTAAGCTTTCAGATATCAGGTAGAATCAATGGTAATAATTTTCAGTTTGGTCTTTAACGTCTTTTATAACCTCACCTCTTCCTATCTCTCCATTATTCTTACAGATTACTCCCTTCTATTCACTCTACAATATATTGATGTTGGTCTCCTTGCTGATACCATGTGTTTTCATGGCTATCTCTTACTAAATCTGATGACATCATGCATTTTCACTGGTTGAATTCTGAAATTCTTTCCTCATGTTTACCCTGACTTCAGGTTGCAGCTAAAATCCTATTTTCTTCTAGAAGCCTTTCCCTGATTATGTCCACTTTATCCTTTTATGTATTTGGCAGTTTGCATGTTGCAAACTTCTCCCCATTAGAATATGAACTTTTTCTTTTTTTTTTTTTAAATTAAAGCTTTTTATTAACAAAACACACACATAGGTAATTTTTCAGCATTTACTCTTGCAAAATCTTTGTGTTCCAAATTTTCCCCTTCTTCCCCCACAACCTCCCTTAGATGGCAGACAATCTAATACATATTAAATTCAATATATGTATGCATATTTATACAGTTATCTTGATGCACAAGAAAAATCAGATCAAAAAGGAAAAAATGTGAAAGAAACAAAATCCAAGCAAACAACAACAGAAGAGTGAAAATGTTATATTGTGGTCCACATTCAGTTCCCATAGCCTTCTCTCTGAGGGTAGATGGCTCTCTTCACAAGATTATTGGAACTGATCTAAATCATCTCATTATTGAAAAGAGCTATGTCCATCAGAATTGATCATTGTATAATATTGTTGTTGCCATGTACAATAATCTCCTAGTTCTCTCACTTCACTTAGCATCAGTTCATGTAAGTCTCTCTCCAGCTCTTTCTAAAAACATCCTGCTGATCATTTCTTACAGAATAATAATATTCCATAACATTCATAGAATATGATCTTCTTAAGTGCTTAAGTGTAGTGATTGTTTTTTTCTTTATTCCTGTCCCCAATGCTTAGCACAATACCTCTTACCTACTAGGTGATTAATAAATGTTTATCGACTTCATTTGACTTTCTAAATCCACCAGGGGCTATATCTTTCACATAGTATTTTTTCTGTGACTCCACCCTACCACTTTTGAGAAAGAAAGCTTGGAAATATCAATACCATAACTTTCTTACAGAAAAGTATTTAGACATTCCTGTTGACTACAAAAAAGAGAAATAGAATTAAAGTCTTCCAAAAATATTAATTGCACTTCTACATTTTAAATCTATAGTAATGCTCTATCCATAACCAAGCATTTTGGATATTGGTATACATAGTACTATTACCAAAGAGCAGAAGGAAGATTAAGAGAAACAGATTTTTGTTTCATGGCAGGAAGAACTTCCTAACAAAAAAAAAATTATCCTGGTCATATTTTGCTACTGGTAGAGAGCTAAAGTTTCTCCAAATAACATGAACATCTCCAATTACCAATGGAAGGAGGTCTGTTGCATATGGAATGTACCTAAACTGGTATCTTTCCATGTGAAGAAGTCTCTGGGAGAGGCATAATGACCAGTAAAGGTTTTGAAGAAATTTGGGAACATTGTGTAATTAGTTTTGGTTGCCAAAACTATGTGTGGAAGAAGTTTTTTGATAAGTTTAAGAGGCATTCAAAAAAAGTTCATCAATTTAAGTTACTTCCTCTCTTGCTTCATTCTCTCTTAGGGGATCTTGGTGACCTTGGTGATTATGTCTGGTAAGAGATCAAGCTGTAAGGAGAAAGTCTTTGGGAGCTTCTTCCCTTTCTGAGACTATATAGCCCAGAGAAAAGCTTCAGTCTTTGGCCTTTGCATTTACTAATTTTCTGTTTTAGGTTAAGAAAGTAGAACCCTTGTGACCTTATAGGTTTAAAGGGTTCAAAAGGTATCTTGGTAACCTCAAGTTCCAGAGTCCCCAGGTATAATGTCCAGTACAGCATCAATGAACCAAGGAGGACCTTTGAAACCCTGAGCCAGAAGAAGCTGAGAAGAGGGCTCTTCTGACAGAGATACTGTGTTTGGACATGAAACTTGGGGTAACCCGCATTACATAGGAACTGAGCTAAATTATGAGCCTATTTCTTCCCTCCCATCAAGACTGAAGTGGTTTAACAATATACCTTAAAATACTGGGGAAATTTTTCATTTGCTTTTGGTATATCTTTAAAGTAAATACCCATTTTTGAAAGCCAGCCAAAGTTAAAGTGATTAAATGAAATTGAAGCTATTGTTTAAAACAAGCAATTTGAAATTACTGTTACCTGAGCTACATTTTCACTGCCATTATAGGCAAGCAGTTATTTAGAAGGAAAACAGAGGCTCAGAGTAACTAGCTAGTTACCTAAAGCTGACTACTACAGTAAAGTCATGTCACAGGTTCCTAACAATGGGAATGGTGGTAGAGAACACGGCTTTTGGGGGTATTGGGTTTAGAGCAATACAGAAAAGAATATTACCACACCATAGCATTATCCCTTGGAATTCAGTCACAGATTAGCCTTTCTGGATCCAGAACTAAGACAGAAAGTGTATACATTATACCAATAAAGATGCCAACTATCAATTTTTTCTACACATTTATGAGGAGAAAACAACTGTGTTTGTCCACATTCTCCTGTCAGCTAAAGATGTCAAATTCTACTTATATTATTTTCGTAAAACCAAAAATATCCATGCACTTTCTACAGTAAAAGCTCTTATTTTTAGGAAACCTATCTTTATATTCCTGAATAAGTATATAGCAAAAATGCTAGGGAAAATTTTTTAGTTTATTCTGTATCCACAAAATAAATAAGGTAATTGCTGTGTAATCAGTGGTTGAGGCAGAGAAAACAGTGGGGAGCTATACTCTTTTGGATTTATTGAGCCCACTTCTAGCAGGTGAAATACAGAATATACTTCCTCATAATTATAGCTGGGTCAGGGTAATCTAAGTTTTGCCAGAGGGCACCAAAATTGAGAAGGAAATGTTAGAACTTGTCCTTCTGAAGCAGGTTGAAAAAATTGAGTTTAGTATGAATTAAGAAGAGAATAATGAAGGATATAGCATATCATCAATGTGGGGAAATATAGATACAGAATTCCTATCAATTCAATTACAGTTCATAGAACCAAACCCCTTAAACTGTCTCAGATTCTTCATTTATACAATGAGGTGGGACTCAATGGTATCCATCTCTCTCCTAGCTTTAAATAAATGAATCTGTGACCTATGTACTCATAAGAAGTTGCCTGAAGCAAGGAGACTTTCAATGTCTTGTCAAGGTTCCCACAACTAATGAGTGATGAGACAGAATTCAAATTGAAGTTTTCCTATCTCCAAGTACCACACTCTATTCTGTATTCACTTTCTGTATTCTGTAAAAGAGGTTAAGATCTCTTCTGTCCCTCTATATTCTCTAGTCCATCACACCCAACCCAGCATCACTTTTATTCCTTTACAATCTTGGTCCTATAAATAGGGATTTTAGTAATATACTATTATGCATCTTTGAAGGAGAAGCTAGGTGAGACCAACCCTAGAATCAGGAGGACCCAAGTTTAAACCTAGCCCCAGATACTTATTAGCTGTTTGACCCTGGGCAAGTCACTTAATTCTAGTTCCCTCTGTTTCTTCATTTGCAAAATGAACTAGAAAAAAAAATGACAAACCATTCCAGTATCTTTGCCAAGAAAACCCCAAATGGGGTCACAAAGAGTTGGGCATGACTTAAATTACTCAACACAATAAATTATCTTTGAACTCCTTGTTCTTTCATCACTAGGGTTAAGAATTTCATGTGATATGTGCCTACTGTATTTAAAACACTGTACCAAGTTCCATATCCCAACTTCTCTGTTATTTCTAGGCTCACATCTCTAACTGCCTCTCAGTCCATCCTTGAACTCCTTATTCTTTCATCAATCTGGTTACACACATACACACACACACACACACACACACACACACACACACACATTCACAGTCCTGATACTTTTATTAGGAAAGAATTTCTCCACTGATTCAATTAAAACCTTTATACTATACTATGTACAAAAAAAATCACTGAACAATTTAGAATTCCTTGAAAGCCTTTCCATAAAATGGAGTTATGATAAGAAGAAAGAATATTCTGATTGGTTGAGGGGTTCATTCATGCCCTGTATGGATTATATAAAATGGGTAAAGTAGTTTGGAATTGAAAACTTAAATGTCAGACAATTTAGTGATGGAAGCCTCCAGCCAAAACCTGGAGAAGAAATTGATCAGGAGGGATGAGGGGAGAAACAGAGCCCCACATTTGTACTTGATCTCGATCTCTATTTCTTTACTGTCCTTGACTGGGAAGGACCTTGTGAATTTTGGAAGGCTAAAGTTTTAGATTTCTTATTAGTATCCTAGTAATATGGCTGAAACTGCTGACTGGAGAGTTTGTAATAGGAAACAAGGATTGAGTATGCTTGATGAAAAAAAGCTCTACCAAGATCCCATCAGAAAAACTCTACTATGTCTAAGAGCAATATCATGACAATTCCATAAGGTGAAAAAAAAGGATCTGCAGACACAGAGTTGTGACATTGTCATATATGTATTCTAAGTTTGATTATATGTATAACATTACATAGTCATAATTCTAAGTTTGATCCTACTTCCTTCTGGACTCTCTAAATACAAGGGTGAAAGTATGTTATGTGGTTTTCTTTGGGGGGTGGTGGAAAGATATTTTGTACCAACTGTTCTTACTACATCACCTTAGTAAATACCCCTTCTTACTAATTCAGTCTGAATAATTGATATCATGTGATAATCATAATGAAGGGAATACACTGGCAAATGTCTATGGGCTATAGTGTTACAAAATGATATGCATATATCTGTATTCTGCCATTTTCAGGAGAGATCATTAGTAAGTTCAAAATAAATATGATCCATGAGACTACTACCTTCATCAACATCATCATTTGTAAGCATTTCATCTATTATGTGCCTACTGTGTTTAAGCATGGGGCCAAAGTTAACATCCCACTTCTCTGCTGACCCCTAGTCTGATATCTCTAATTGCCTTTCAAATTTCTCAGACCAGATGTCTGGTAAACATCTTAAATTCAACATGTTCAAGATAGAATTCATTATCTTTCCTCCTAAATTTTCTCCCTTTTTACCTTCCCTATTATTATAGAGAGTAATGGTCTTCCTGGGATGGAGACAAGATGGCAAAGTGAAGCTAGGAAGCTGCTCTAGCTCTCCTAGTTTCCATCAAAACCCACATAAAATCAAGCCTCTGAACAGAGTCTGATGGAATGAAACTACTCTCCAGTTCAAGATAGATTGGAAATATTTCAAGAAAAGTCTGTCTCACTGGGGTGAAAAAGGGTGTTCAGCTCATCTCAGACTGGATGTCCCAGAGTCTGGGAAAGCCACTAGGAGACACAGCCACTGTGTCTTAATCACAGCAAATCAGCAACTGGCTTAGTAGTAGAGCAAACCAATAGGCTAGCCTCCAGTCCCAGTTCAGAAGGTAAATTCTTGGAAACCAGTTTGTTTCTTGGAAAGAGCAGGCAAAGCTCCCCTGCAAACACAAGGGGCTCAAAACCAAGGATAGGAGCTGCATAGGAAACTTGGGACAGTGTCCCCCTTACCCTAGGAGCAGAGTTCTACCATAAAAATAAAAAAGAGGAAATACAAAAAGAAAAATAAAAAAATGAGCAAGAATCAGAAAAGAATATTGACCATAGAAAGCTCCTATGGTTACAGGGAAGACCAAAACATTAACTCAGATGAAAACAAATGTCAACAGAGGAACTCTCAAAGAGTGATATGAATTAGTTTCAAGCCAAAAGTGGCTATTTAGAAGTGCTCACAAAAGACTTTGAAAGGCAAATAAGAGAGGAAGAAGAAAAAAAATGAGAAAAGAAATAAGAAGTATGGAAAAGAGAGTCAACTGCTTGGAAAAAGAAGGCAATTCCTTAAAATATACAATTGTCCAAATGCAAAAAAGCCACTGAAGAAAACCATAACTTGAAAAGTAAAATTAATCAAATGGGAAAAAATACAAAAACTAACTGAAGAAAATATCACACTAAAATCTAGAATGGGCCAAATGAAAGTTAATGATTCAAGGATCAGTCAAACAAATTAAAATGAGTGAAAAAAATGGAAGAAAATGTAAAATACCTCATTGCAAAAACAGCCAACCTGGAAAATAGATTCAGGATAAACAATTTAAAAATCATTGGTCTACCTGAAGGCCATAATAAAAAAAGATGATCATCAAAGAAAACTGCTCTGATATACCAGAAACAGAAGGGGGACACAGTCATAGAAAGAATCCATCAATCACCTTCAGAAAGAGATCCCACAAGGAAAACCCCAAGAAACACTGTTGCAAACTAAATCTCAAGGGAAACTAAAATCTCAAGGGAAAAAATACTGCAAGCTGCCAAATAAAAACAATTCAATATGAAAGAGCAACAATCAAGATTACCCAAGATCTGACAGGTTCTACAATAAAGGATCTGAAAAAGGACCTAGGGTTATAACCAAGAATTAACTACCCAGGTCAGTTTAGCTGAGCATCATCTTTCAGGGAGAAGATTCATCTTCAATGAAGTAAGATACTTTCAATCATTTCTATTGAAAAAAACAGAACTAAACAGAAAAGTTGATCTTCAAACATAGAAGACTTAAGAGAATCATATAAAGGTAAATGGGAAAAATATATATTATTTAAAGGTTAAACTGTTTGCATTCCTAGGTGAGAAAATGATATCTGTAACTCTTGACTACTGTATCTGTTATTGGGACAGACAGATAGGGTATACATGGATGAAGGATGTGGTTGTGAATGGACTCTGATGTTATGATGTTAAAAAAAAGACATTAAGGAGTGGATAAAAACTATACTGGGAAAAAAGGAAAGGAGAGGTATAATGGAACAAATTAGATCACATGAAGAGGCACAAATGATTTATTATATTAGAGGGAAAAAGGGGAGGGGAATGAGCATTGTCTGAAGCTTGATCTCATCATTTTTGCTCAAAGAGGGAATAATTTAATCATTCAATTGGGTATAAAATTTTATCTTACCCTATAAAGATGTAGGAAGAGAAAAAGGAAAGAAAAGGGAGGGGCTAGTTAGAGTGGAGGGTAAAAACCTTAAAAGAAAGGGGGAAAAGAAGGGGAAGAAGTGATAGAAGATAGGGCAGGTGGGGTGGGTTAAAAACACTACTAAGGAGAGAGAGGGTGGAAAAAGAAAACAAAAGTATATACAGGGGAGAAAATAGGATGGAAGGAAATAACAGAGCTGATAATCATAACTATGAATGTGAATTTGATGAATTCTCCCATAAAATAGAAGTGAATAACAGGATAGATTAAAAAAGAATTCTACAATATGTTGTTTATAAGAAACACATTTGAAACAGAGATACAGAATAAAGGTAAAAGGTTGGAGCAAAATTTATCATGCTTCAGCTGAAACAAAAAAAAGCAAGGGTAGCAATTCTGATCTCAGATAAACTAAAATCAAAATAGAACTAATTAACAGAGATAAGGAAAGAAAGTACATCTTGATAAAGAATACTATAAACAATGAAGTAATAACATATTAAACATATCTACACCAAATGATAGAGCAGCCAAATTCCTAGGGAAGATTTTAATCCAATTATAGGAAGAAATAGACAGCAAAATTATACTCCTGGGGGACCTCTCAGAATCAGATAAATCTAACCACAAAATAAACAAGAAAGAAACTAGGGAAGTTAACATAATCCTAGAAAACCTAGGTTTGACAAGACCTCTAGAGAAAACTGAATAGGGACAGAATACAACTTTTTTTCAGCAATATATGGCACCTACATAAAAATTGACCATGTATTAGGTCATAAAAACCTCACAATCAAATGCAGAAAAGCACAAATAGTAAATGCTTCCTTTTCAGACTATGATGCAATAAAAATTATATTCAATAAAGGGCCAGGGAAAGATAGAGAAATGCCATCTTTCTAGTCCCTCAGGCTGGCATAAGTGCTATTTTAGTTGTCATTTTCAACTCCCTCTCTCTGTGTGTCTCTGTCTCTGTTTCTCTCCCTCTCTTTCTGTCTCTATCTCTCCCTGCCTCTGTCTCTTTGTCTCTGTCTGTCTCTTTTACATACATACACATCTACCATATCCAATTTGTTGACAAAGCCAGTTAATTTCACTTTTGAAGCATCTCTTACTAAGCTCATACTAGTCACTTCATACCTGTTCGAAGGCAGCACCTGCTCAAGTCTCTCCCAATTCTAATCTAGCCTCTTTTCTGTCACCAGAGGGCTTTCCTAAGGACCCTCCTAGTCAAATTATTGTCTCTATGATCTAATCAAAATCCTCTATTTGGCATTCAAAGCCCTTCACAATCCTTCCATTCTTCATAAACCTTACTACTCCATGTAGTCTTTGATTCAGTGATACTGACTTCCTTGCTGTCTCTTAAACAAACACTTCATTTCTTGATTCTGGGTATTTTCTCTGGATGTTCCATATACTTGGAATCCCTTCTTTTCTCTGCCTACTGGCTTTTCCAGCTTCCTTGAAGACCCACCTAAAAATCTCTTTTTCTATAGGAAGCCTTTCCCAACCCCTCTCAATTCAAGTGTGTTCTATCTGTTGATTAGTTCCTATTTATTCTATAATATAGCTTGTTTCTACATATGGTTGCTTATTCTCTCCCCCTTTAGATTTGAAGTCAAGGAATGTCCTTTGTCCTTTTTTGTATCCTCAATGCTGGGAAGTAGTAGATGCTTAATATTCATTGATTGACTGGCTGATTAATGATGGGTCATACAAATAATTATAAAATGGAATCCCTGCCCTTCAGGTGGGATTCATGAAATACACAGCCTAATGATTTTTAAGGTTATGTGATCCAATTCAGTATAATGCAACAAATATTACTAAATGCCTACTATGTGCAACATGCTCTCTAGGCAATAGTGCTATAAAGACAGAATATGAAATAATTTGTTTTCAAGAAGATTATCCATTGGGAGATGCAGTGGTGTACTGGAACTAGCCCATTCTTTACAAAAAATGTTAATGTAAGCACTTATTCACATCTAAGAAATTGACAAATACTAACTTCTGTGCTTGATTTATCTTCCTTATATAAGAAAATAATGGAGAAAATTGAAGATTAAACTTAAATATTTGTCATATGTACATTTTTCCCTCCAGAGAGATTAGAAATATAATTTACAAGGAAATAATTTGAGATGGAACTAGGTTATTTAAATAGATCAATAAATACAATACAATTTGTGGATAGAAATAATCATTATATAGGACTCTGTAGGAAATGGTACTGAAGTAGAGTCAAAAAAAGAAAACAGAATTTGGAGTTTGAAGACCTGGGGCTGAATATTAGTTCTGCCACTAACTTTGTGACCTTAATCCGTCGTTAAGCACTGTGAGTCTTAATAGCTCCAACTGAAAAATGACAGGATTATATAAGATAATGTCTAATTGTCATTTTGTGATTGAAATTTTCCCCTTTTGCCCCAAAGTCTATGTCAGTGTTCACAGAAATATGTTGCCCTTTATCAATTGATCTATAATTCTTCCACATTTTCCCAAGGCCCAGAATAACCCTAATAAACCCTACAAATTATTCAAGGCTGAAAAACACTGTTCCCTAAGGGCAGTAATATAATAACAGAGTGTTATTGTTTGCAAATAGAGCCAAGAGTGTTTCTGGTTTCAAGGGCTTGAAGTCTCCATTCATCATCTCATTTTAATACCCTAAGGAACTCTATTAGCTACTGCTCTGTAGTTGGTATTTATACATATAAAAATGATGTGTGGTCTCCTGTGAAAAATATTTTGTTGGACTTTATGATTATACAAGTGAAAGAAAATAGCTTAAGGATATGATGGACAATTCATGGAAGACAGAATCATTTATATTTTCACTTGTCAGAGAAGTATCTTTTATCTTTTAGGTCAGTTTTAATAAAATGAAATAGATGATTGATACATTCCCTAATAATTCTTTGGCATTATTACACATATTTATGTTCAAGGTCTCCAAAGCTATGATTATAAAAAATGTGATTTTCATAATTACTGCAATTACTCGAGATCATTCTAAAAGTCTTTTCAGTAGAGTAGATGATTTAAGTTAGTGATCACCAAACTTTTTTGATTGTACACACTTATCTGTAAAAAAAGAATAGAACATTTTTTATGTATTTATCTGTTTAAAATTATTCACAAGTGCTATTAACTTAGTATTTCTATATATTATAAAACTTTTAAAGTAGAATAAAAACAATGAGATAAAGATGAAGCAATAATTTGTCTTAGTTATTAGCCACTGCTTATATCATAGTGGAGGAATACATGTCAAGGATAGGGGGTACGTTGGGTAGGAGGAGATTTTCCTTGTAGTACCTGTGCAGGTGCAGTTCTGGGGAATGGCTTGCTTTTAGATGCTCTTAAAGGCCAATTGTTTGGCTCAGGGTGAAAAGAAGTTGGGAACTTCCAGAGGGAAGAAAACAGAATGGTTGAGTATGAATATTGAGACATGAGACTATTTGATTGAATTTGAGATAATCTCCTTGATTAGCTCTTGTGAGAAGATTGGGACACAATCCTATACATATTAGACTCAGGCCTTGTTCCCACTGGAGACAGACCAAAATGAACATCAATGGGATCATAGCCATTACTTTAGAGACTGTTAATTTGGGGCAAAGACTTTTCAAAAAGTAAACTGAGATTAATTAGTCCCCTTCAAGACTGATAGCCATGCTGACTACATTTCTGTTTCTGGTAATACTTCCTGAAGAGAGATGGGCAAAGAAAATTCAAATCTGCAAAGAAAAAACCCATCATGCTCTGATAAAAATACTTGAACAAGATGACACGTTGATTAAAGTAAGGTTTAGAGATTTACCATTGCTAGTCTTCTTGACAATCTCAAGTTTGAAGCTGAAAGTAGTCTTAAATTTTAAATTCAACCCAGGGATGGGTGGGCTATAGACAGAGATCAGATCTCTGCTAGAGATAGTGTCATTGATCAATGATCCCAGTCCTGGGCATTTTAATAGAATGGGTTCCAATGTCCAGCCTTTTCTAGCCTGAGGTAGTTGTGCTTACAAAGGTGGGAAAAGGTTGGTCCCAGGAAAGATGTATGACAAGGAGGGAGACTCTGAGGAAAAAGAGCAGCAATTTGGGGTGAGAAGAAACAAATAGACATGATAGAGAACTACAAGGAAAATAGAACTGTTGAGCAGAAGTGTACTCTAATTTATTCTTTTTAAGTTAGTATGAAGCAAAGTCCTTGATGCCATATATTAGTTATGGCTTAGCTAAAAGGTACTTTAGAGGTCGTCCAGGTTAATTCCTTCATTTTCCAACTTGAGAAACTAAGGCTCAGAGAAGTTGAATAACTTGCCAGGATGATGCTAATTTTAAATAGAAACACATAAGTTGAACACTACAAGGTGACTGTGAGGATCAAATAAGATAATATACATAAAGTGCAAAGCACAGTGCTTAGCACATAATTGGCATATATAAATGCATATTTCCTCCTTTTTTCCCTCCCTCATCTGTTGCCAAATCCATTGTTCTCTACCTAAACTTCTGCCCCTCCTCTCCAAGTATAATTAGGAGTTGGTTAGAATGACATGCTTATCCTAATACATATGGTGCAGCCATATGTGTTGATGATAGGCCAATTTCCCAACAATCCTGGGAAAAATTATGTAATGGCTTAAAAGAACCTTTTTCAGACTTTTCTTTGTTTCTAAAACATTAATGAGCACATTTGGTCTTTACTCCGCTCATGGAACTCTTTATAAGGAAGAACTTTCTAACCAACAGCTCTGTCTTAAAATAGAATGGACTGACTCTAAGTGTTGAGTTCCTCATCACTCATCACTGGAGGTTTTAAAAAGAGAGAGATGAACATTTATCAGGGATATCACAGATGGATATATGCTTCCCAGAAAGGCTGGATTAAGTGACCTCTGAGGTTCCTGGAAACTCTAAGATTATATAACTCTAAATCATACTTATCAGTCATTTAAGTGACCAAGAAGATTCAATATATTTTCCTTTTCAGATATAATTTGCAATTTTAATAGAGGATAATCTTACTCAAAAGAATGTATTATTAATGGGGGGCTTTCAGGCATTGTTGACAAAGATATTTTACAATCAGCCTCAACCACATCAACATTATACCAAAAACACAGATTCTTTTACCACAGGAACAACAGCAGAAAGAACAAGTGATATTTGTGGAACATTGTAGGGTTTGCAGAACATTTTTATAGTTATATGGTTTGACCCTCTCAAGAACCATGTGAATTAGGTACTACAGGTATTGTTTTGATTTTTAATTTGGAGGGTGATTTGAAGTAAAAGGGAATGATGTCAACAGCCAGCTAAAACAACTCACACATGAAAAGTAATCTCTGCTACAACATAGTTGGCAAAGCATCTATACTCTTCTTGAAGACCTTTAAAATATTATTTTTCCCCCATTTTTAGATGTGGAAAATGAGGGTAAGTGATGAGGTAGTCACATATGTAATGGGTGTGAAAGATTGGATTCTAAAAGGAGTTTTCCCCACCCCAGCACTAGCTCCATGTACACTTGCCACAGTTTGTCTCATTCCTGGGGTGCGAGGCAGGAAAATTCTCCCCCTTTCCAACTTAGAATATCCCTGATCCAGGCCTAATCCAGAAGATATAAACAAGATTATTTAGTTCAGAAACTCTAAGGAGATTAGGAAATGCCTTTACTACCAAGTAACCAAAAGGACTTTAAATTATGGGAATGAAGGAAAGCAAGGTTGGTATATTCCACACAAAATACTTGGTAGGGCAACTACTCATCTCTGTAAATTATGTAATGGCTTAAAAGAACCTTTTTCAGACTTTTCTTTGTTTCGAAAACATTAATGAGCACATTTCTCTGTTTTCTATATCTTTCTGTTTTATTCTGTCTCTGTCTCTGTGTGTCTCTGTGTGTCTCTCTTCCTCACCCCATGTCTCTTTATTGGAAGTTGTATTATGGAAATTAGATATAGATCCACACTTAACACCATATGCCAAGATAAGATCAAAATGGGTCCATGATTTAGGCATAAAGAATGAGATCATAAATAGATTAGAGGAACAGAGAATAGTCTACCTATCAGACCTGTGGAGGAGGAAGGAATTTATGTCCAGAGGAGAACTAGAGATCATTATCGATAACAAAATAGAAGATTTTGATTACATCAAACTAAAAAGTTTCTGTACAAACAATACTAATGCAAACAAGATTAGAAAGGAAGTAACAAATTGGGAAAATATTTTTACAGTTAAAGGTTCTGATAAAGGTCTCATTTCCAAAATATATAGAGAACTGACCCTAATTTATAAGAAATCAAACCATTCTCCAATTGATAAATGGTCAAAGGATATGAACAGACAATTCTCAGATGATGAAATTGAAATTATATCCACTCATATGAAAGAGTGTTCCAAATCACTACTGATCAGAGAAATGCAAATTAAGACAACTCTGAGATATCTCTACACACCTGTCAGATTGGCTAAGATGACAGGAACAAATAATGATGAATGTTGGAGGGGATGTGGGAAAACTGGGACACTGATACATTGTTGGTGGAGTTGTGAAAGAATCCAGCCATTCTGGAGAGCAATCTGGAACTATGCCCAAAAAGTTATCAAACTGTGCATACCCTTTGATCCAGCAGTGATACTACTGGGCTTATATCCCAAAGAAATACTAAAGAGGGGAAAGGGACCTGTATGTGCCAAAATATTTGTGGCAGCTCTTTTTGTAGTGGCTAGAAACTGGAAGATGAATGGATGTCCATCAATTGGTTAATGGTTGGGTAAATTATGGTATATGAAGGTTATGGAATATTATTGCTCTGTAAGAAATGACCAACAGGATGAATACAGAGAGGTTTGGAGAGACTTACATGAATTGATGCTGAGGGAAATGGACAGAACCAGGAGATCTCTGTACACTTCAATGTTGTTATGAAGATATATTCTGATGGAAGTGGATATCTTCAACATAAAGAAGATCCAACTCACTTCCAGCTGATCAATAATGGACAGAAACAACTACACCCAGAGAAGGAACACTGGGAAGTGAATGTAAATTGTTAGCACTACTGTCTATCTACCCAGGTTACTTATACTTTCGGAATCTAATACTTAATGTGCAACAAGAAAATTGGATTTACACACATATCTAGGTTATACTGTAACACATGTAAAATGTATGGGATTGCCTGTCATCTAGGGGAGGGAGTAGAGAGAGGGAGGAGAAAATTTGGAAAAATGAATGCAAGGGATAGTGTTGTAAAAAGAAATTACTCATGCATATGTGCTGTCAAAAAATTTTATAATTATAAAATTAAAAAAATAATAAAATAAAAAGGAAGTTGTATTATGAATCATTTCACAATAAAGTCAGATAAAGATCCTATACTTTCTAGATTTGCAGTTTAGATATGATGCATCAGGGTATTTAATTTCCCACTTAAGTATATACTGAGATGGATAATTATAATGCAAATCACTAGACTGTTTTCTATGTTGAGTCCAGAAAGTCACTTCTCTCTGGGCTCAGGTACTTGCTGATCTCTAAGAGCATTTCAAGTAGAAATGCAGGATCTTATAATCCTAAATGTGACGTTCTACCCAGCTACAGAAAAACTAGTAAGTGAACAGAAATTGTGGGTAATGAACGAATAGAAACTTTAATATTCATTAGTTCAGTTATTTTAAAAATCAGAGAGTTCATTCAAGGGTGTGCTAAGGCCAGGTAGAATCTCAGGAGATGAACTTGAAATTTTTGGCACCATTGTGAACATTTATACCTCTGAAATCTGCAAATGCTATAAATCAGGGAGTTGGTTTATTGATTTGTTGCCTCTCTAGACTTAAAAAAAGTTAATAGAGAAAATATAAATGCAGATTAAATTTTAAAGCATTTGGTGAATACATTTATTTTTCTGGGGACCTAATTGGACATCTACCAGAATATCCCCAATTTTGTCCATCTCAGTACATCTTCATTTTAAATGAGAGGAAATGTGTACTTTAGGAAATTAGAAAAAAGTTAAGAATGTGCTGACTCAATTACTTTTGCATTCTGTATTTAGTTGCCAAGAAGTGGAGATTTTTGGAATTCTATACAATAATCAAAAATATACAAAATCTAAAATTCTGAGCTAAAAGGGATCTTAGAGCTTATCTTAGTCCCTCATTTTTTCAGGCAGTAATAATAATAACTAACATTTATATAGTACCTATTATGTGTCAGGCACTGTGCTAAGTACTGTGCAATTATTATCTCATTTGATCCTCATAACAACTCTGGGAGTTAGTATTATTATTATTATTATTCTCATTTTACAGATAAGGAAACTGAGACCTACCTAAGATTTCATGGGTTATAAGTAGGTGGTAGAGCTGGAATTTGAAACCAAGCTGTCTAATGTTGTTTCCTTTGCACTACACTCACTGTGACTCCCTTACATGAACAAATGAAGATGGTTATTTTTAAATTTATCTAGCCTGTTCACATGTTTAGATGATTTTGCTTATAGGAAGGAAAGTCGCAAATGGGACACCCACAGACAGAGGAAGAGACAGGCAGTCAGACAGACTGGTGAAGCTGAGCAATTTTGCCCTTTCCAGGAAAGGATGAAACTTTTGTAAACAGTAGCTTTTCCCACAGAACTCACACAGTGTGAAGTAGCAAAGAAACCTTTGTTGGGAAATCCCTCCCCTCCCTCACAAGTCTAGATGGGGGAATGCTGCTTGCAAGCAATCACTGAAACCAAAATACGTGGAAGTCTGGTGCCAACTTTTCAGCAAGCCTATGGTGGCATGGAAGCCAGAACTTGCTGACCAGACAAGCCATGGGGGCCACGACAATGGCCGTGGGTGCTGTCCGGTGCGCTCTTTGACAGCTGTCACCAGGTTCTTAGTGAAGAAAATTTAGGAGTTGAATTATTCCTTAGGAAATAAAGAAATAGTGAGATGGAGGGACATCTTTAATCTGTTCAACATGGATTCCTAGAACACCAGACAAAAACATAAAAGAGACATGAAAACATTCTGATCTCCTAAATATAACATTCTTCTATGAATTAAAAGCACTCAAAGGACAGGATTCTTATTGCTCTTATAAAGGTGGTAGTGAAATTATCATGAAATGATCAGAGAATCCCAGAATTGGAAGCGATTTCAGAGTTTATTTTGTTTAACCATCACTATTCTTGGCTGCTTTTATTAGGATGTGGGCTTAAGGAATTTTTTTAAGGTGAATACATTTAATACTCATAATAATAATTTAATACTCATTCATAGAGGACATTATTTTTATTCATCAAACTAAAGAAATGAAAAGAACTTTGTTTTTTTAAACTCAACAACTCAGCTTAACTCTGAAAGTAAGGACTGAGATAAACCTGTAATTTCATTGGTAAACAGAACTTCCTGGTGAAATAGGCACCTTTTCTTCAATTTATAGTTTTAGAAAGTTGTTTAAAAGCACTGAGAAGATAGTGACTTACTCCAGACCACATACCAGTTTGTTAAAAGGGAGACTGTAACCTGGGTCTACTCTATATTCTATATATATATATATATATATATATTATATTTTCTATTCATTATTCATTCAAACAAGAAACTAATGGACATAGTGCCAAATTTCTCTGATTCTGTATCTTTCTGTTTTTTTCTGTCTCTGTCTCTGTGTGTTTCTGAATGTTTCTCTTCCCCCACCCCATGTCTCTTTATTGGAAGCTGTATTATGAATCATTTCACAAAAAAGTCAGATATAGATCTTATACTTTCTAGATTTGCAGTTTAGATATGATGCATCAGGGTATTTAATTCCCCACATAAAGCCTGAATTACAATCATTTTAGAAAGAAGTCTTCAATGAAATCATTTAAATTTTGGTGTTCAAAATTATTCATTGTATACAAAGCATGAAGTTCCTCTTGAGAAAAAAGGTTAATTAAAGGAATATTTCCAGCTGTCCTAAGTCTTTGGCTCATAAGAAAAGGCAACAAATATTTTGTGTAAATCAGATTACTGCTAACCACACTCAAAAAAATTGAATGGCTAAAGAGAAAGAAGAACTAAAAAGAGCAAAGAGGAAACTTCCTTCCTTGGTTTAGGGGAAGAATCAAATCAGTTTTTGCTAGCTCAGTGGAAAGACAACCTAGCAGCAATAGCTTTCTATTTTCCCCTTTTGTATGTAAATAAAGGAAGTAATTCCATGATTAGGAAGTCTAAAAATGTAAACTAAGGCTTCTCTCTGTGGGTTTTTCAAATATTCTAGATAGGGTGCATAGGCAAGCTATTGCTTGGGCTAAAGGAAATTATAATGAGTCACTGGAATCCTTCAGAGATTCTCTGATGCTACCCTATGGATAAATTTTTGGAAAGCATCCTTTATAAGCCAACACTTAGTTTGAGTCAATAAGGGAAATATTAAGTCTTAGTGAGAAAGACACTGAATTGGTTCTTTAAAAACTTGAGTTGAATGAAAAACTCCTTTAAGGGCAAAATTATTTGAATTGTCTTAATTAATTGTATCTGAATTATAGATACATCTATGGCAAGATGAAACAAAAATATTCCTGAAATAATGAAACTACAAGACAAATATTACAGAGGCAGCTACTTTATTATAGTTCATCATAAGAGATTGTACCAGCATAATAAAATGCCATAAGAAGGAAAGGATAATTTTGATTGGGTCACTATCCTTAAACAAGAATATTTTTAACCAGTTTTCATTGTAGTAAAAATTTCCACCATCTGGCATATAACTTTCCAGTCAACCAAGAGACAGAATCAAAACAGGAACATTCATTTATAATTGTAGTACTAAACAGATGACAGTGAGAAGATATTTAAAATTCACATTATTTTCATATGTCCCCATGAAATTAGTGGAACCAATGAATCAACAAACATTTTTAAAGCTTTTTTTTAAATTGATTTTTGCTTTCTATTATACCTTGATTGCTCAAAAAGTTTTCCTTCTTCCTTCTTCCATAGAACCATCCCTAATAATAAGGAAGTTTTTAAAAGGGTTGGGGGTGCATTGGAGGGGAAGAGGGGGAAAGTTTAGGAAAACTAACTAGAATACAAATCAAATCTGAAATAATTTAAGTAAGCTATCTAGTACACAAATCTAGTCTAAAATAATATGTAGTTCTAGAGTGGTTCTAGAGCTACCATGCATCAGGTCAACTGATACTTTTTCAGGGTGAACATTTACAATGTTTGGAAATTTATAACTCACCACCCATGGGTCCATACCAATTCTACAACACTTCTACAATGAAGGGAGAAAGGTGCAGTCACATTTTTCTTCTTTTGGGGGTGGAGTTTAATCATTTTAAATTTACAGGATTTTTGTGGAGTTCTTTTCATTTACATTATTGTTTTCACTTTTTTTTTTCTGTTCCTGCTTGTTTTACTTTTCATTAGTCACATAAGCTTCTCCATGCTTTATCATATTCATTTTTATTACTAAAAATTATTCTGAACTTATATATATATATATATATATCAGAATATACAAAAATGGACTGATTATGAAAATGAATTTCCATTTGAGATAGATTCCTTTTTAAGAAATATTCTAAATTTTAAAATTTTTGAACATTTGAACATGTTTTTAAAATTTTTGTATATAATGAATAAAAATTAAACATGTTACTATCAAACCTATCCTCCTTATCTATGCTTGCTTCTGATTTTCTGTTTTCTTCTAACCATTTGAATTCTCTACACCACCTCCCTCCTATTTAGTCTGTCATTTTTAGTATAACAATTGTCATAATCACTATAGGACTCATTTTTTTTGTTTCTATCTCATAGCACATGGCATATAGTATGCTTATTTATTGATTGATTAGGACCAGGAACTATACTAGGGACTTGCAACATAAAAGCCAAAGTCTCTGAAAGCAGAGAAGTTAGATTCTACTATTCTACTATGGAATGGAAATGAGCCAGAGAGAAAGGATACACAAACACACACACACACACACACACACACACACACACACACACACACACACACACACATATATATACACACATACCTAGCACAGTATACTTCATACTTATTTATTGAGCAAATAAACACTTTCAGAATTTGAAGTGGCGGTGTTATTCATTGAGTTGTGGATGTGGACTTTGTCTGGGGAGGTGGGGTTTCTTGGCAAAGATCTTGAAATGGTTTGCCATTTCCTTCTATAGCGTGTCCTCATTTTATATGAGGAAATGGGGCAAATGGGAATTAAATGACTTGTCCAGGGTTAGAGAGATAATAAGTGTCTAGAAGTCAAATCTGAATTCAGATTTTCTTAACTCCAGATTTAGTGCTCTATTCACTGCACTATGTTGCAATATGATAATTTCTTATTATATTGCTTCAAAGTCAAAGAAAATTGATGAGGAAAACAATTTAGTCAATATTCCAGACTCTATTTAATTTTAAAATTTACAGGAAAGCACCCAGCTATACTACCCAACAGTCTGTGCTTGATGTTTAGAAGATAGAATTCTAGAAAGTCACGTGATATTAGGGATTTTATTGAAGAAAGTGATCTCCCGGATATATTTATGCAGATTCTGGCCAACTGGGAAATTACCTCTTTCTCCCTGGTGTAAGATTCGAAGGAGGTTTTACAGAAGCAGAGAGAAGATAACACATGCAATTTTTTTTTCCTTTCCCCCTTCTTCATATAAAGAAAGGAAGTAAAGCAAAGAGGGTGACTATGTCCTGAGTCATCTGCAACTACCATATCCAACTAATGGTCATAATAATACCCTGGGCCTTCAAAAAAAAAAAAAAAAAGAAAAAGCTCAAATTTTATTTGATACAAATTTTATTTGTAAACTCCAAATGAGGTAAAAAATTAGACACAACTGAAAAATGAATGAACAAACTGTGTGTATATAAGCTATTTGTCCTTTTAGTTCCACAGTAAAAAGTCAGGAAAACAGACTTTAACATAAAAAGAATATTAATTTATGTTAGAAACTGGATAATAGGTTGAGAGATGAAAGGATTTTTGATATAATTCAGTTTAACTTTCTCATTTTATTATTTAGGAAACGAGGCCCAGAGAGGTAAATTTACTTGTCCAAAGTCATACAGGTAGTAAGTGATAGAGAGGCTTCAAACACAGATTCTGTTTTTTATTCTAGAAATAGGACCCTTTCTATGATACCATACTACCTCAGATGATTTTGAATTTCCATTCAGCATCTAAGACTTTTGGGGAAATATATTCTTTTCATTTTAGCAAAAATAGGTTTAAGATTCAAATTTGCCTACTACACATAAGGGCCGTTTTAACAATTTCAGAAGAAACTGGAAAGATCTCTATGAATTGATACAGAATGAAATGAACAGATCTAGGAGAAGAATTTATACAATGATGATAACATTATAGAGAAAAACTACTTTGAAAGACTTGAGAACTCTAATTATTGTAATGCTAAGCTATAAGACTTGTGGACAGAAAATGAAATACCCCCACCCCACTACCTGCCAGAGAAGTGATAGATGGAGACATACATGTTAAGATTTGGCCAATATGGGAATTTGGTTTGCTGGACAATGCATGTTTGTTATTTTATTTTTTGTTCAGAAAATTATTGTTTAATTGGACGACAACAGAAGAGATAGGAAATATTTCTGAAATTTTTGTTTCAAAAACATTTTTTTTTTAAATACTCAAAGCCAAAAGAAATAAAGTGACATTTTTTAAATTGGGAAGGATATTATGGATATGGAATGATGTATCTAGGCAGATGCAGTTCCTGTCTTGCTTAGTTTTATTAAACTGCTTTTCCTCCTCCAATTTTTTTTTATTTTGATGAGGAACCATTCCCTGGAAAGGAGGAGATATGTGGGAATCAAGGTGATAAACTCTGAAATATATTAATACTTTTTTACAAAAATATTTAAAAGTATGCTTTTTTTCTCATGATATTAAAGCACTTGCTTACTGAATGAAACAAGGAATAAAACAATGGGAAGCTGTGATATAATAGAAAGAGCACTAGATTGAAAACCTGAGAGTTGAGGTCTAAATCTCAATTGGGCAATTTACTTTCTTTTAACGTTGGACAAAATATTTAACTACTCTGGATTTTAGTTTCTTCCTTTGTAAAGTGATGGTATTTGATTCCATGATCTTCAAGGCCCCTTTCTTCTAGTTTTAAATTCTATGAATGAATTTGGAGCTATGTTAGATAGAAAGGATTTAAAACCAGCTAGGGAGAGTACTCTTATGATGCTGTTAGCTATTTAGTTTGATTCTTTCTTGAACTTCAAAAATAGTTCAGTTCAAGTTCTGGTCTAAATTTGGCTAGAGATGTTTTCAAATAAAAACCACCTGGGTCATTAAAAAAAAAGGTCATTAATATAAGTTATGACCGATATTGTAGGGGAAGAAGAAACCCCTTGAAATTCCATTCTTACTGAGACCTCCTGTTGTTTTATGAATATGTGGGACATTTATTACCTGAATTCTCTTCAAATTCTTGGGCTCAGAAGACAGAATTAACAAAACAGAATCTCTCAAAGGATACATCACTGCTTATACATCTGCTGAATGATGAACATGCTTCTTTTAATCTAAATCAGGGCTCCTTAAACTTTTTTCACTTTTTGTCCAAAAAACTTTTACATGACCTCAGGTATATAAGTATGTGAAATAAGTATGCAAATCAAACACTAATATTAAAATCATAATTCTGTGACCTCCATTTTTAATTACAAGACCCTATATTGGTTCACAAACCACAGTTTAAGAAGTTGAGACCTAGGAAAGTGATGCAAGTTACTGAAATGGGAAACATAAAGCAAAAATGTTTATTTCAAGGTTGACAAATGAAATTTTATATTGAATTTTATTAGTTTTATCTATATGATAATCCTTATGATAATAGGTCATATTTACATAACTCTTTATAGTTTACAAAACTATTTTCTGAACAATAAAATACAAGTTGACTTTGGGGTGGTAATTAAAAAGATTAAAAATTTGACCTGTTGGACCAAGTAGATTAATGTAAGATAATATTCTTCAAATAGACTTGTCCTTACGTATTTCCAATGTTATTTAATGAGGTTGGAAAGGTATCTTAAATATGCAAATGATGGCATTCTGTCTCTCCCATTAGAAGGTAAGCTTCTTGATGGCACTGATTGTATTATCACCATTTTTATGGACTTAGAACTTAGCATTGTGTTGAATATATGTGAATGAATTAAAAAATGATTGAATGATTGACCAAATTTGTTATTAGGTAAACTAAATGGCTCAAATTCCAACAAGTTTAGGTAGCAGAATGCTAGTGGTCAGAAATTAAGGTAAGCTTTTTCTAAGGGTCAAGAGACACAAAATTAGACTATGAGCATTTTGGATATCTTTGTGATTGCTATGGTCAAATCAACAGATGAAGGTTGGTAAAGTAACTGAAATAAAAAGGCTTACCCATGCCATCATCCTTGCATTCTGTGCATTGAAAATTAGTTTGTGTATTAAATCAGATTTTCCACCATATAAGATATTCCCTGGGGACATGGAAATAGCCCTGACTGCTATAAGCCATTGTATGGATTACTATATAGACACAGTGATTGACTGCTCTGGTCAGCAGTATTATGTTCGTTTTGGATCATAATATTTGAGGAATAACATGGATAAACCTGAAAGAAATCAGAAATCAGGATGTGAAAAGCCTTGGTTGTATGCTATATGAACATAAAGAAAAAAGCAATATTTAGTTTGGAATAGAAGAAGAGGGGAGGGAGGCATATTAATTACAATAGTTATCTCCAGGTATTTGAAGGGCTTTCAGCTGAAAGAGGAAGTAGGATTGCTCTGGTTAGCTGAAGAGAGCAGAATTAAAAGCAATGGATGGAAGACACAGAGGGGCATATTTGGGTTTGATGTTTGGAAAAAACTTCCCAACACCTGGAGTTGTTCCAAGGAAGAATGGGTTGCCCTGAGAGTGTGTTGCCAACTCTGAAGGTCTTTAATAAAAGGTCTAATGATGATCATGCATTGGGGATACTGTAGGTCAGTTTTGGAGAGGAACAGCTTGGGTTAGTTGGACTTTGAGGTCTTCTAAGACTGATTCTTTCTGCTTTAGTATCACTTAATTAACTGTTTACTTGGAAGATCTGGTAACAAATATTATCGTGATCACTATGTCTTTTAAAAAATGTGAGGCATAATGATGCAACAAGAGTATTAAATTTGGGAGTTGTTGTGATCTCTGCTGGCTATTTGACCTGTCCTGGTCTTAATTTCCTCAGCTATAAAATAAGAAAATTGTGATTAGATCCTGCCAGTCTGAATTCCTGTAAGATGATCTTGTAAACATATTCACATATAAACTTATTCCATTTAGGTGGGTACTCCATAGAAAATAATTTTTAAAAACATATAGTTTTTCTTTTATTTGAGGTGAGGGTTGCAAGAAGTCTTAAATCTATGCTTTCATCACTGTAGCAAACTTTGACTATAGAACCTCTCTCCTCCTTAAGCAGATCATTAATTCATTTATAATTTAGTGTACTAGGGAATTATCTGTGTAATTACTTGCCCAAAGTTAAATTACTTGCCCAAGATAACCCAGTTTTCTGATTTGTAGTCAGCTTTAAGTTTTTCATGCCATATGTATCTATTTTCATACATATATGCATATATGTGTATATATACACATATATGTGGTTGTGTGTGTATATATATATAATATGTAAAAATGTAAATGTAAAAATTTCAAGCTCAGAACATAGTAAAGCCATCATAAAACACACTTCATACTTCATGGTACAGAATTTTGCAAAAGAAATTAGGCAACATTTCTTCAGAAGTTCATTTTTGCTTGATTGTTTTTCTTTGGTACAAGGTGTGACTTGAGAATGGGTACTGGTTTATTGGGGAAAAGCATCAATAGCATGCTACTTTTATAAAAGGAAATTATCAATTGCTTTTAGGCTAGAAATCTGAAAATTACAGTTTCCCTTGATTTGTAGGATCAGTATAAAAATAAATGGTTATTGATTGATTGAAATCTTGAAAATATACATATATTGGGCAGCAATTTTTATCTTCCAGAATACATTAAATATAGTAAAAACAAAGAAGAAAAATAAAGGACACTATATGATCAAGTAGGTAGAAGGTCCCATATCATGGGAAGAATGAGCAACCACAGAAAGCATATTCTATTATGTTTGGAAGTTGTTGGGTTTTTTTCCTTCCTTCTTTAAAAACAAAAATTTTTCATGGCTTTAAAACAAAATTACCCAAAGGCCATGAGACTTTGGTTTCTTTTGCCAGACATTGATCTTGAAAAGTGCAACAACTTAGTAAGAAACATGTGTACAGGATCTGTTTTGTCTAATTTTTGGGATGAATTGCATTTCTCAGACCCAAACCCTCAGACTCCACAGACAATCAGGTTTTCATTACCAGGAAGACTGGTAATTTCATAGGATTTCTAAATAACTATAAATAACTAGGAACACAGGCAATTCATGTGGCTTTCTTCTTTCTTCCTTCCTTCCTTCCTTCCTTCCTTCCTTCCTTCCTTCCTTCCTTCCTTCCTTCCTTCCTTCCTTCCTTCCTTCCTTCCTTCCTTTCTTCCTTCCTTTCTTCCTTCCTTCCTTCCTTCCTTCCTTCCTTCCTTCCTTCCTTCCTTCCTTCCTTCCTTCCTTCCTTCCTTCCTCTCTTCCTCTCTTCCTTCCTCCCTTCCTTCCTTCCTTCCTTCCTTCCTCCCTCCTTTTCTTCCTCCCTCCCTCCTTCCTTCCTTCCTCCCTCCCTCTCTTCTCTTCCTTCCTTCCTTCCTTCCTTCCTTCCTTCCTTCCTTCTTTCCTTCCTTCCTTCCTTCCTTCCTTCCTTCCTTCCTTCCTTCCTTCCTTCCTTCCTTCCTTCCTTCCTTCCTTCCTTCCTTCCTCCCTCCCTTCCTCCCTCCCTTCCTTTCTGTCATTTCACTTCTCTTCTGCCTTTTTTCCTCCTCTAACAAAGGGGAGGAAATCTTTATTCAAATATTTCTCCCCCCAAACAAACTCCTCCAAAATACCAAAAAACCCTGCCACCAAATACAGATTGTCTATTATTATATCATTAACAAAAGGGAAAAAAATCTTGTTCTTAGAAGCAGACAGGATTAGCCTTGATATATGTGCCAAACTAATGGGACTATTTTTAAGTAACTTCCTAGAGGAAGAGGCTGCCATATTTTCTTCAAGATGTCCTGGAAGGCAGAGTGGACCATGGCAATATTCCTTTCTAGAATGTACCAGACTGATGTTTGTCTCATTGCAATGAGGACTACGTGTAATCTTTTGTTTGTTCTTCAAGACTAGTTTTTTCTTGCTTTCTGATTTGAATATCTTATGAGTATGAAAACAAAGGTGTAAAGGGCTAGAACTGAGCAAATGCACTTGGATAATGAAGCATGAGAGACTAATTGCCAATTGGACAGTTCCCTATTAACTTGTTTGAAGGTTGACCCTCCCCAGCTATTCTGTGCTGACTTGATTGGTGGGACAAAGAGGGGAAGTGACGTGTGTGGGAGGAGGAGGAGGAAGAGGAAATTGTGTGGAGATTGTTAGATTTAATCCCCTGACCTTGACCATAAAAGATCAAGAATAAAGACATTTGATGATCCTGATTCAGGCTGATTTTTGGGAAGACAGAGTTCCAGCACAAAGGATAGATGAAGGACAAAATATCACCAAATGAAACAGGCAAGGCAAAAAATTCTAGGAAAGTGAATAAGTGTATAAGATGTATATGTAGTGTTGTACAAATATCCTTCAAGGAATAAGAGATTCTGGTGGGTTACAAGGCTGTTTTCTTTTACTAGTTGGTACTATCCCAAGTATTTGCATACTTCTAACCCCACCATACCACTGCCAAGTTCTTTTTCTTATCCTATTTCCAACTTAGAAGAAAAGTGCATTTCTTCTCTTAGCTATATAGTAATAATGATATTGATCATGAAAAAACACTATATACTACCCCCAAATCTTGATCTGTTGTTGTGTCTTTTCTGCTCCTTTTGCATTACTATACATGAACTTTATGAACCTTTTTCTCTGTTCTCGAATTTTTTTTTTTTGCATTCCTCTTCTTTTTTGGAAATACTGCATAACTGAGTGAAGGCTATATTTTTATTCTTAGTATGGAAGAAGGAAAAAGGAGCAAAGGGAAGTATGCAAACATTTGGGATAGTACCAAAGAAAAATATATTACACAAAGAATCTTTTATTACTTGAATGAATTAAATAGATTTTTAAAAATTAATTCTGTTGTGGTAGAAGGGGTAGGGGAAATCTTGAAGAGAGGCCTAAGAAGTAAGAACCAAAATTCTTTTTGAGAAAGATCCCCAGGAATTCTCATGTATCAGGAAAACAGAGACTATTGGACCCCTGTGCCCATGGATAGAGACTAGAACACTTACAAGGAATCGTATCATCAGGTGGTTTTCTGTTTTAACTAGTTTTCATGCTATCAGCATTAATTCAGTTGTTCATACCTTCTTAAAAATATAAGTGATATCAACAATGCTTCAAATCTCAGCAATATGGATGGTTGCTCCAATTCTCAGAAACAAAGCCTGGTCACCTTGCTCTAGTTATAGCTATTTATGCAGGGCATTGAAGGCATGGAGAATAATGTAAGCAAAGGCAAAGGAGTGAGGAGATTAGAGAGAATGTTCAATAGCCAGAAAGAATTACAGTTTGACTTCAGCACAGAGCAGGAGTAAGTAGTATGAGAGAATCTTCAAAGGTATAATGGCACCAGATCTGAGAATATTGGATACCAAGTAAAGAACTTTGATCTTTTCCACTAGGTAATAGGGGCAACAATAGCTTCCAGTAGACCTAATTTAGTGGAAAGTATTAGTCTTTGAATCAAAAGACCCAGAGTCAGGTTATAAGTGTCAGCATTACCCTAGCAAATGATTTCTCCAGCCTTGTGAGCCTGATATTTCCCACCCCTGCTAACTGAACAATATTTAAGGAATCCACTCTCTCTGAGAGCAGAGTGGTGACTCTTGCTCTGGTCACAATATCCTATTTTTACTCTGTGATCTTAGGTATGCTACCTCATATTTTATACCCTGGTTTTCTTATCTGTAAAACAAAGGGATTGGACTAAATTATTATCAAGTTTCCTTTCAACACTAAATGTATGATTTGAATACTGTGATGACATATGTTTATAAAAATTAATCAGTTAGTTATATGAAAAATGGTTTGGGGGGAATACAGTGGAGATAGGAAAATGTTAAGAGAGAAAAGAGAGAAAAGTAAGAGGATGGAGGATGAATAAATAAAACCTCGAAACTCATTGGATATAAGAGATGAGGAAGTAGAAAGCATAGAAACAATACTATATGCTAGGTACTATGCTTAACATTGGAAATTTAAAGAAAAAATATGAAAATATTTTAAGGAGCTTACATTTTAATAGAGCATTACATGTATCTGTATGTAAAGCTCATATAAAATTGATTCACAGTAAACTTATAGAAAACAGCATTAGCTACTGTGGGGGAAACCAGAAAGGATTTCCTCCACAAGACACTTGAGCTGAGTCTTCAAAAAATCTTAAAGAAAGGTGAGGGTGAGGAGAGAGAATATCCCAATTATGTGGGAGAACCAATATAAGGCATGGAGTTAGGAGCTGGAATTGTTGTTTACAGTAGCCTCTCCAGAATGCTGTCATTGAATATATGACAAGGGATACAATATAGGTTCTCCTATAACTGCTGATAAATGGGGTCCAACGTATAATATTAGTATTACTGAAGTGTCCATTCATATGGTATTCATATAGCCCTGAGTCACATAAGACTCTAAACTGACATTTTCTTCTGCTAACACTATAATTATTCTTTCTTTTCTGCATTCATAAACCTGATAATTTATTCAAAAGGCTACATGTGCAGTTGGCTTATATGTTATACTATGCTTTCTGTTTTTGGTCTTTGTGAATTATAGTCATTATATACCAACAGGGCATGGTACAATAAGATACAATAAACACAAACCACATGTGAGTAAAAAAAAAAAAAAGAAAGAAAAAGAAAAAGACATCAGAAAGAGGAGAAAGGAGGGAAACAAGAAATAACAGCAGTTGAAAACAGAAACTGCTCTGTACCCTTTACCATGACCATTTCTAAATAGACCAAATACAGCCTACAATTATTGAATATTTAAAAGTGGTTTCTGTAACAACAAAGCAGAAGTTTCATTTACCCTCCCTGAAACCTCAAAATTATCTGGGAACTGGATAGTGTTTCAAAAATAAGGAAGTTAACTTTTACAAGGGACACTTTTGCCCACAAAGATATATTCTGATAGGAAAGTGTGGGAGAGTGGTGTTTTACTTGGTATTTCAGAGTATGGTTTCTAATTTAATCCACACTTAGTAGTATGGTAAAGTGGAAAGAGCAAGGTTTGAAATTTTACCTCTATCTAATTCTTAGAATTTGTGTGATCTTGGGCACATTTAACTTCCATAGCCTTAGCTTCTGCATCTCTTTTTAAAGGGGAAAAGGAAGTGGGACAATGTGGTCTTTGAGACTATCTCCTGAGACAATGCATTCTGGTTTTGGCTAGTTAGTTCTATTGGTTAGAATAGTTAGGGACAGCTAGGCTTGCAGGCAGAAAGACTATTCTTTATGACCTCAAAGTGGACTCCTATGCTTCCTAGCTGTGTGATCCTGAGCAAGTTATTTAACCCTGTTCACTTCAGTTCTTCATCTGTAAAAATGAACTGGAGAAGGAAATGGAAAACCACTTCAGTATCTTTGACAAGAAAACCTCAAATGGGGTCACAAAAAGTCAGACATAATTGAAAAATGACTTAAAGAACAATGGTTAGAACATCACCTCCTTCCCACACCAAGCCTGAATTTGTCTTTATGCAGCCTCCACAATTGTTCTTTATTATTCCCTCGGAGGTCAAACAGAATAGGTATAATTTCTCTCTGTTTCAACACTCTCTCTCTCTCTCTCTCTCTCTCTCTCTCTCTCTCTCTCTCTCTCTCTCTCTCTCTCTTCTCTCTCTCTCTCTCTCTCTCTCTCTCTCTCTCTCCATCTCTTTCTCTGTCTCTTCTATCACTATCTCTCTCCCTATCTTTCTCTCTGTGTGTCTCTCTCTTTCTCTGTCTCTGTCTCTGTCTCTGTCTCTCTCTGTCTCTCTCTCTCTCTCTCTCTCTCTCTCTCTCTCTCTCTCTCTCTCTCTCTCTCTCTCTCTCTCTTTCTCTCTCTCTCTCTCTCCTTCTCTTCTCTTTCTCTTTCTCTCCTGCCTTTCAAATACCTACAACAACAGCTACTACATTCCACTTCCCTTTCTCTTTTCAAACTAAATATCTCTAGTACCTTGAAGCAATCTTCACATTGCTGGAAGATTCTTTGTCATTTTGATTGTTTTTCCGTGAAGGCTCTTTTGGTTATCAATCTAGATCCTTCTCAATGCTATTTATAACTATTGATGAAGTTGAGAATGGACTATTTCCAGAAGTGACTTTGATTCTTTAGTCCAGAGGGTGTCAAACTCTCAGTCTAATAGTAGCTTGAACCAGATTAAATGTAACTGAAAAGTGTTTAACAAAATTTTAAAAATGCAATACAACAAAAATAATGTTAATTTATGATTTTCTAAGTCAAAATGTGATCAGTAGGGATCTGGTTTCTATTTGTTTGACTTCACTGCTCTAGATTATCTCAAAGCAGCATAATTGGTTGAAGTTGTTAATTAACCAATATTAGATCAATAATATTTTATAGAAGTAATGGAAGAATTTGATTGGAAGAACATGAATATGGTGGGGGGAAGGTTAGCAGGGATCATAATATAAAATAGTGCCCTTTCCAATCAGGACAAGTTTATTGATTAAAAAGTTTGGGGGGGAATGGGGAGAAAGGGAAAAAGATAATTATATGAGGAACACTGAAAAAGCAGACCCATAGAGAAAAGATACATAGTAAAGATGGCTGGTGTTCTGTTTTCCAGAATCTAATTTACATTTGACTGATATTAGGACTTTTAGAGTAAAAGCTGAAAAATCCTTATAAATATTTGATGAGTTGGAACAACTAGATATTGCCCATTTGTGGCTTGGCTAATAGAAATGTGGATTTTGGTTTCTTACCATTAAATAGAAGTAAGTAATTTCATGTAAGAGATCTTGCTCTGAAACAGTAGGTTTCATCAAGACCAGAACTCTTGAGTGGATCTGAGAAGAGTCCTTAGAACTGGATCCAAGAAGCAACCTCATAGTCTGTACTGCCATATATTGCTTGGAAGAACTGATTGGATGAAAAAATATGCCTCCCAAAAGAGATTATTAGAGGAAACACTTTGCTTTTTGGAATTGTTTACTGGAAGAATTAGTTTTACCTTTCCATGCCCTTTCATTTATTACCAGAGAGGTAGAAACTCTTGAATACAGCCAAAGGAACAGATTTAGAAAAGCTTTTCAGATTGAAGGTTTAGGGAAATTGTTTTTGCTGAAGGAGTTTAACACTGCTTCAGCAGTCCAGAAGAGCAGTGGCTATCTGAGAAGTAACACTATAGAAAGAGAGAGAGACAATAAACTCTCAGTAAACTGCAATGTGGTTTGTGCCTAAAGAATACAGAATTCAGGGGCAGCTAGGTGGGGCAGTGGATAGAGCACCAGCCCTGAAATCAGGAGGACCTGAGTTCAAATGTGGTCTCAGACACTTAACACTTCCTAGCTGTGTGACACTGGGCAAGTCACTTAATCCCAATTGTCTCAGAAAAAAAAAAATACAAAATTTATCAAGCCCATACGTGTGAATCTCCACAGGCACACTTTTTTCTACTAATTAGTGCCAACTTCCCTGTGGACACTGTATGTGTTGATGTTTTGGCTTAATGGGTGAAATTGTTTTTTTTTTTTTTTTTTTAGTTTTTTCTTGCTTTATTTTCTGTTGATGAAGGGTTTCTGATAAAGAGTTAATAACACATAGGCCAATTTGTTCAATGGAAAGTACATGATTTGGATTTCAGAAAGTATAGTTATGAGTGGTGAGAATGTATTCCTCCCAATAAGGACCTTAAGACCATGTAGTGAGCTGTATGATTACCCATGTAAGGAACTTCTGATGGTGCAATATGAATTCAGGTTGAATGAACAAATCAAACCCAAAAGAAACAAAATAAAAATAATAGTTAAAATTTGTAACTTTAAGATTTTCAAAGTGCTTTGCATGTATTAGCTTTTTTTAAAAAAAAATCACAACATTATGAGGTAGACTTTATCATTATCTGCATTTTACAGATAAGGAAAATGAGGCTAAGAAGTTGGGTGACTTGTTCAGAGTCATACAAATTAAGTCTGAGAAGAATTTTAAACTCAGTTCATCTAGAGAGAAAAATTGGTATTTGATTACTAAATCTACACATACTCATGAACTTCAATAAGGTCAAAAATCCAAGCTGGAAAGGTCAACAAGTACAATTCTTTCATTTAATACAAATGAAATTTGTATAAAATTTTTTTAATTTAATAAAATAAGCCCCAGAGAAGGTAAATGACTTTGAAGTGACTTTGACTTGCTCAGTGTTATATAGGCAGGGACTGAATTGGGTCTTGGATATGAATTTTATGAATCCACATTCAAAATATCCTATCCACTATATTATGGTGTAGCTTATTATAAACATACAAATTTGGCTTCCACATTAGTTTTTAGCATCCTTTTATTTATAGACTGCATGACTTGTAAATAAAAAAAAGCATTTCACTTAAGCTAAGTATGTGGAAATTGCCTAAATAGAGAATAAATTTGTCCAATGGGGATAATAGTTGTCCTGAGTATAATAGATCAGTTGTATATTATTTGATGAAAATAGCATTATTTTTATCTACAGTAATGACAGACTATTAATTGATAGCAACAAAATTTATGGACCAAGTCAGTAGAGGATAATGATTCCAATTCAGTGGGATGGTGGTCTCTTTCAGAAAGCACACAAGGCTACTCTGTCATGTACTTTTTTAGTCACTGAGTGTTGTTTTACTTCCTTCATGGAGCTGCTGGCTGAAATGATGTTATCTTCAACACCAAATGTAATAGGACCACTTTTTGTGTTTTGTCAGCAGGGCCATATTACTTTCACTGGAATCAAATCTATAGACTATTTATTAAACTTATACTTTGAAAATAACCATAAGATATTCAAAGTTTAAAAAGTTTTCCACATGACCAAATAGATATTTAGTCATTTTCCTGTCATATCCACTCTATGTGACTCCATTTGGAGTGGGTTTGTTTTTGTTTTTTTTTAAATATACAAGAGTGATTTGCTGTTTCCTTTTCTAACAGATGAGAAAATTTAGGCAAATACAGTTAAGTGATTTGCTCAAGGTTACACAGCTAGTAAATGCCTGAGGATGGATTTGAACTCAGAAAGATGAGTCTTCCTGACTATTTACCACCTAGCTGAGGGGTGTAAGTACTTCCAATCAGGTCTCTGAGAGGGAATCACTCAAGGATAATGGATAGCAGAGGAAAAAACCTATGGAAAAACAAATATACTAGTACACTCTTGGCAATTTAATGAATTAATACAACCATTCTGGAAAGCGATTTAGAATTATGTCCAGAAAGTTATAAAACTAAAAATATTCTTTGATCCAGCTTTACCACAACTAGTCTTATGCCCTAAAGAAATCAAAGAGAGGGAAATTTGTTCAAAAACATTTATAGAAGTTCTTTTGTGGTAGCAAAAATTGGAAATTAAGTAGAGGCTTCTGCTGGCGAGTGGCTAGATATATTATGTTATATGAATTTAATGAACTTTTATTATGTCACAGAAATTATGAAATGGACAATTTTAGAAGAAACTAGGAAGACATTTATAAACTGAAGCAGTGAATACAAGTAAGAGAATTATTTCTACCATAACATTATAGAAAAAAGGCAACTTTGAAAGTGTTTAGAACTAATTAGTACAGTTTAAAAAAAAAAGAGTCTAGAGGACCCAATATGAACTATCCTGCCCTCTTTTTGCCTATCAAACAATAGCAGATCTGTTAAAGATCTGAGCTTAAAAAGGCCAAGGTTTCTCAATGCATCCGGGGCCATTTCCAATTATCCTGAACTCAGGGACTCTGGAGGAGAAATGTGAGTCTGATGACCTCCATCTCTCTCAAATTCAATTCACTTGTATGTCATGGGATCACTTCCCTGATGACAACAAAGGATAAATAACAACAATATTGCTGCAGCAAGAGATCTAGAAGGGAACAGAATATTTCCCCTATGTAAGCTTTGAGGTTTGTTAGTAGGTAATCAGGTGAATAAGGAAATAGTGGGGTAGACTTGAAATCAAGATGTTGAGTTCAAATCATGACACAAATTTTTAGTTGCATGATTCAGGACAAGTCACTTAACTTCTGACTCAGTTTCCTTATCTATAAAGTGAAGATACTATTAACATCTATCTTCCAAGATTGTTGTGAGGATAAAATGAGATATTTGTAAAGATTACCACAAAACTTAATATATTACACAAATATTTACTATTATTCTTCCTTACTCCAAGTCTCCCAAGGGATAAGACTCATTCTGATTACTCTGAAATGTTAGTCTCAGAGCTATACTCGTCATTTTTTTTTTATCATGGTTCTGTTATTTCTTAAAAGCTGGTGAAATAGTTAAAGTAATTGCATCTGTAGTTGCCCACTTGGGCACATGTCCCCTCCCCCAGGACATCAGCTTTTCTGAGCAAGAGGATGAATGGGCAGTTGTCCATGGAACACACTTGTCTCTAGGGTCAAAAAACAAACAAGGGGAAAAAAGCTGTTGATGGACAGTCCCCCCACCCCTTTCTCACAGGACAAGGTCTAATAAGCTTCTTGTCCTTCAGTCTTCAGTCCTTGACAGTTTATCAGAAGGATTCCAGGCTGGCTCCAGATGGAAGCCCAGGCTACAAGTGACCCATTCAGCACATTTCAGCTGGAAACTTACTTAGAGATGACACTTCTTATTGCCTACTATTTCAATTAAACAACTAAGACATTTAACTAGGTGTCGATGGCAGTTAGATACACACTGAAACATGTGGGCTCAGAGGAACAGAGATGAGCAATTTTAAAGTGACAGCAATCTCAATTTAAATATCTAGAATTTTAAAAATGCAAAAGATATATCGGCTTTATTTTATTCCTATCGCATGTATCAAATCATGAAGTGAATATGTAAACATCTCAAGAATAATATTAAATATTGTACTTTCTTACTATAATCTAATTGTTCTTAAATTTTTTGTTCTCAGTATCTTTATACCTTTAAAAATCATTGAGGATCTGTCCAAAGTGTTTTTGTTTATGTAGGCTATATTTATAGTTATTATATATTATAACATATATTTATTATATTAATTTTGAATTTGTGAACCCTCTGAAAGGGTTTCAGAAACCATGCAGGATATTCTGGACCATACTTTAAGAACTATTGAATTATAATCCACCAATTACCACTTTATAAAGACACAACCAAATATAGTAAGAACACTAGAGAAAGCATCATGGCATACTACATTCATTTAATCTAACCTCCACATTTTACAGATAGTAAAACTGAGGCTTAAGGAGGTAGTTACCCAAGATTACAGAGCTATTACATGGACCAGACAAGGTTCTAACCCCTGTTCTCTGACTGTAGTCCCAACACTCTATCCATTGTGTCATATTATAGATTCTTCCTTTACAATCTCATTCTATCTGTTCTTTTTTTTTTTTTAAATCTTATTCAATGTTTATTTCAAAATTTGATAGATCTTATCAAGCTATGAAAAAAATTATCATTTCCAAACTGCAGTTTTGTTAAAAATTTTCATCAACTGCCCTTTTTCATGGCTTTTAGAAATTAGTCTTGTTTACTCTATTGTATATAGAATAGGACTTTGAACCAATAGATGCTATTTGTTTTTTTTAAATTTTTATTAAATTAAAAAAATTTTACCTATCCCTCTTATGAGCTCCTCCACTATTGGGAATTTTTTTTTTAAAGAAGAGAAAAGAAAAAGAAGTCTGACAAAGCAAATCTAAACATTAACCATGTCCGAAAATACATGCTAAGTTTAAGTTCAGTTTAGTTTATTAACTTTCTGCCAGTAGGAGAATGTCTTGTTTCATATTCATTCTTTTGAAGTTATGGTTTCTCTCTAAAAGTTCTAAAGTTAGAAAACCTGGATTTTGAATCTTGCTTTTTAGCAGTGTGACAAAGCCCAAGTCATGTAAATTCTCAAAGCCTTAGCTTCTTCATTTGCAAAGAGGCTACTTATTTTAAAGAGTGACTGTAAACCTTTAAGTACTATATAAATATGCAATCTTAGTAACTAAAGATAGACATAGTAATAAGAAATCCAAAACACCATCATCTTTTGGTGTGAAATTAATTGAAACCAGTAATTTGGGGAATTAATATCAGAATTTAATGGCCACAAGTCTGGAAATTACTTTCAAAGTACTCTCATTTGTTCAGGGCCAATACTAAACAAAAATAGAAAGGAAGCCATAATCAGTCTTTTGAGGTTACTCTATAGTTTACAAAACACTGTCCTCATTTATATCCTTTGAGACAGATAGTGCAATATTAACAGCTATATTTTATAGATAAAGAAACTGAGGTCCAAAGAAATGACATGCTATCTATTGGATGTCAGAATTATGGTCAAAGCTAGCTTTTTTGGGCTCTAATTATACCAGGCTGTCTCTTATCAGCAAAGTTTGTATTTTACTCCTCCTTATTTCCTCTAGCTCCAGCTCTTTCATCTCTTGATATTCTTTCCTCTCCATCTTAGTGAATCATCCAAGTCTGTCATCCTAAAACAGTCTGTCCTTCAAATTTTTGCCTCATTTTCCCAGATCTGTCTTATTTATACAAGTCAATGTGCTAGCCACTGGGTATAGAAAGGTTAAAAAAAGATGATAACATTCTGACAATCTACTTACTAGTTTATATATAATGTGCTAGGTAGGTACAGTGCAAAGTGTACAATACCAAAAATAAAGTTTAAATTTTTAAAAAATTTAAAATTGCTTTAAAGTGTCATATTCCCTCTATGTTCCTCTGATCTCAGAATTGTAATTAGGGAAGGACAACTAGGACTTTCATTGCCTGTCACCACTGCCTTTAGCCCTTCCTTCTTTCATTATAACTTTTAGGTTTGAATTTATTCCTCATCTTTAGGAAACATGTCTGACTCAAGGCACATGCATGCTATTGAATAGTGGGAGAGAGCCTTTATAGAAATAATTCTAATAATGCATATAGACTTTTCAAGAGGAGACAGATGTTTATATAAGAATTATTTCCACCTGGGATGAAAATTTTGAGAGTAGGGAATGTAAGACAACATGAAGAGACTGACATTGGCAGAGAAAAGTACAATGGCCTTCTTTAAGATCAGAGAAGGGCTGTCTTCCTTAAGCATCATGGCTTCCTAGATTCTGTCTCCTTGCCTTCAAAAGCTGTGAAGGTACCTGCTGATTAATTACAAAGCACAAGGATGTCATTTTTTGGACAGTCATGGAAATTCAGAAGCACACTGCTTCCCCTCCCAACAAACTCCAAGCTTCCCCACCATGTCACAATCTAGGGGAAAGCCCTAGATGTCTTTCCCTAATTACAATTCTGAGATCAGAGAAATATAAAGGGGGAATATGACACTTTAAAGCAATTTTAAATTTTTAAAAATTAAAACTTTATTTTTGGCATTGTACACTTAGCACTTTACCTGGCACAGAATACATGTCACATAAATACTTTTTCCTGTCTCTCCTCTGCTCCATTTTTAATCCAAAATTCAAAAATTAAAAATTCCATTAGATAAAAGCATTCTTAACAATGGGCTCTATAAATTTCTTTAAAAAATTTTGATAATTATTTCAGTATTACTGGTTGCTTTTCTATTCCTATGTATTTTATATACTTAAAATATTATTCTGAGAAATGGCTCGTCAGGTTTACCAGACTTCCATAGAAGTCTAATTACTAAGAAATATAAAAACCCATGACTTAGAGAACTAGGTTTTTCATAAGACATTTCCAGCTTCATGTTATCATACAATTAGTTAGCTGAGTATTTTGTATTTTGGGAACTTTTCAACACAAAATAATATTTCTATTTAATTGCTAGATGGTATTCAGTTTCTCAAAGTCAGTTAATGCTGTTCTGGCAGCGAGTCTGGACGCAAATGTTTTTCATTTCCCTCCAAGTGACAGGCATAGCTAATACCAGATTTGAGAGGAAGGATGCATTCCATGGCCACTGGGCTTCTATTGACTTGAAAAGAGGTTTCTGCTCGATGTACCCTTTAAAACATAATGAAAACCTCTTGGTCTTTAAAGTACCACACTGGAATTAGTGCGGGGGCCTGCCTTACTACTTTAAAAATCATTTTGCATTACTTTTCTTGGATTCCTGACAAAAGACGTTAAAAGCCAAATTTCCACTCACATTTGGTCCTTTGATGACAGAGTCAAGGAAACAATAGCAGCCAGACATCAAGCAGTTGTTTTGTTTTTGTTTTGTTTTGTTTTGATTTTTTGGAAAGGCTCATGATTCACAAAGCAAGACCAGAGCCACCTTGTACTCAAGGATCCTTCCCAGTGTTAGAGGAATTTTAAATGCATTAAGAAATGTGGGTTTGCATGCTGCCAATGGTGCTGCTTTTCTCTCTGAAACCATTTGGGAAATGGGTTTTCCTGGATACTTAGGTACTGATACTAGTCCAACAGTCTTCTTAGGTTGTATCATGAACCAACTCAATAAAGAATTGATTCTCTTTATTAAACAAATCCCTGAATATATTGAAATGATCATTTCCTGGAAGTCAAAGAAATGCTTTTAAGACTTTAGAAGGTTTGCTAATAATGAAGAAATGTTCTCCATTACATTTCTTTTTGTTTGGTTTTCCACTATTCTTCTTTTGGCTATCTTCTATAAATAGATAGTTAAAGGATTTTTTTACTTCTTTATACACTATGGTCAATGAGTATCTCAGACCATGGCATATGGTACTAAGAAAACTCTCTTATTTTTAATGTTTGTCCAGACACAAGCTTCCTTTTCATAGCTGTAACCTGAGTAAATTCCTCTGGAGTGCAAAATTTCACAAAACCTTGGATAAAGCTAATCCTATTTACTTTGGCTCTCTTTTCATAAAATAATAATAATAATAATAACTGAGGTGAGAAAAGGAAAGGAATTCAAATACTTTTCTATCCTTCAACAACCTTTATATAAACCCATTAATTAACACTTGGGTCACTTTCAAGATAAAGGTATTTTACTCTCCGAAGGTCCCACAATATAGGCAGGGCAGGTTTTTTGCAAATCACTGATTTGTATAAGACAATTGATACATTAAGCTAAGGGCTCAGGTTTCCCTCAAGGGCTTGTTTGATCATTCATGCATTCATTCAATCTAATATTTATTAATCATCCACTTTATGCTGTAGGGAATACAAAAATGTATAAAACACAGTTCTTGAGATCAAAGAACATATTCTAGTTCAGCTTCCAAAGTGAAGGATATTTTAATTTTGACCCTCACTCTCAGATCTCAAAGAGAAACCATGGGGAAGGGCCAAAGGAATAGCTTAGAAAGCTTCCAAAAGCAGAAGTTCTTGAGAAACAAATAATATGCCCCCAAATTCAGTTACATGCCTGCATTGTGTGTGGTCCTACACTAATTCTTTATCTTCTCTGTGCCTTCCAAAATATAAGCAATGGTATCTACTCCAACTCAACCTTGAGTGTATGTATATTATGAAGGTAAATGAGACAAGATAAATTAAGCATTCAGGACAAAGGTGAATATTAATTTAAACTATTTGAAAACCAAGTCTTTTTTAACACCAGTATTCTCATTTTTGTGTATATTATGATGACTTTAATGTAATACAAATAGCTTATTCCTAAAGCTTCACTATATAATAGCAAAGACTCTGGACTCTTGGAAGCAGATTCCAAAAAGAACACAAGCTCTCAACATCAATATTCTCTAGTGATGCTTAATGTCTAGAAAAATAAACTACCATCATCTCTAAAGAATTAAAACTTCAGAAGACCCAAAGGGCAATGAGAAGACACAAGGTAGGTAACTATAAGTAAGCTGTATTGTGTGGTCAGTGATGATTTCACATATGATTATAGTGTGGACTGCGTTTGAAAACTTGCAGCTTTAGCAACATTTGATTGCTGAACCTCTAGCCAGGAAGACACAAATTCAAATCTTGCCTTAAACACTTACTACAAGACACTTAGCTTTATGATCCTGGGGTAGTCAGTTAATCTCTGTCTACCCCAATTTCATCTTCTGTAAAATGAGTGTGATAATAGCACTAATCTCTCAGGGCTGTTTGGAAGGATCAAATGAGATAATTATAAAAGTACTTAGCACAGTTTCTGACGCATAGTTGGCATTTTATAAATGTTAGCCATTATTATTAAGCAAAATTGCAGGTGACCCAAAAGGAAAGAAATGTTGTTGATCTGAGAAAACTCTAGTATGTTGATAATAGTGATAATAGGTGATAATAGTGATAATAGTTGATAATGATCTGGATTACTTTTGAGAAATTGTAATTATTTTAATGACCCCAAGCTTCTTATTAAAACAGTATCAATACCATATTCTTCCAGTAATGACTTATGGGTAGAAATTCTGGAAGAATTCAGTTTCCAAACATCTTCCAAAGGTAGGCATGAATAGGTTGCAACACATTGCAATTGAGGAATTATACAGGAGAAATGGTACAAAGGATGTTAGCTAAGAAATGCTTTATTGGGGAGAAAATGATGGCCAGATCACATAAGAAGAAGAAGGGACAATTGATGGTGAGATTTGTATTCTCATGGTATTCATTCAATTGAAGGTAACCTAATGAAGGACCTCAGAATGTTGGGTGTACTCCCTTTGATGAATAGAGAAGTATAGTCTCAGCTACTGTAAAGGTATGGATAAGTTGTAACTTGTACTATTGATACAAATGTCCACATTGATGACATTGTAGATCCATTGTAGCACTGAAGAACTGTATTTGTACATAACTGTATTTGTATTTGTGATATATGAGAGAACAACAATAATGAACAACTCTGCTACATAGTATTATATAAATAACTTTAGAGATGATGGAAGCCAAAATTCATGGCCATAGTGTTAAAAGCTTGATCAATAATGATATAGGTGTTAATTTCTATTTGGTCTACCTGCTCACAAAGTAAAAGGGTAGAGAAAGAGAAAGAGAAGACACTAGGGACAAAGGAAAAAGACTGATAGAAACACATAAAGAAAAAGACACAATAAAAAGAAAAGGAGAGGAATTGAAAAGATTTTGAAGAAAAGGAAAATTAACAGATCAAGAAAACTAAGAAGTATTAGCCAAACTGATTTCATCCGTTGTTTTTTTTTTTTTTTTTTTTTTAACTCTAATTGCATTACACTGAAAGGAGTACCTTTGCATTTATTTAAATAAAACTTGATTTCTTTCCTCTCCCAACTCCACATGAAGGTTTATTTCATCTTATTCTTGAGAATAAAGAGGAGTCTTTCTAGCTTATTTACTCCAAATCATATGATGTTCTCTAAGGTGGAAATAGAGAAGAAGGCAAAATCTCTATCAAGTGGGGAGCACAGTCTGAATGGGCTACAAGTGCAATGTGAGGCAATGATTTTTCAAACCAAATTAGGATGTCCATTGGTCCACTGGTCAGGAGTGTTATAATAAGGCTTCTTGTTTCAAGTAAGAGCTAGACTAGAATAAAAATCTTTTTAAAGCTCTGAAATTTATGTTCTATATGGCATTTTATATTTCTAAATTTCAACAAGAAACATCTATCTCTGAAATCAAATGGAAGAAAGAAGAGTGTTTTTTAAGTTTTTAAATATCCTTTAAGATACAATGATATATTAGTTTTTCTTTCTGTCTCAGCCACTTAGCAAAGTGTCTGGTACATATAAGTGCTTATTGACTGATTACTTACTGAGCCTATCTTTCCTATATAATTCAAGCACTATCAGTTAATGTGAAACAAAATCCTAGCCATTCCCAAAACACCTCCCAACTTTAGCCTAATCTTGGAACTCCATAGCTTTTCCCCCCATTTCTCTCCTTGGTAGGGGTGATTTAGAGAAGGTATTGTCTAGCGTAATGAATGTTGAATTCCAGTCCTTTTCTCCATGTCTCCTAACCTGCTCTATGGTCACCTTCAATCCTCAAAATCCATTGGCTAATACCAATCCTTTGTCTCAAAGGTCTAAAGGACTCATTTGAAGGGATAGATCTTCTCACAGTCACTGGAAGGAGGAGTGTGTCCAGAAGAAAAAAATGGTGGGGAATAATATAGGCTTAAAGGAATGACTATATGAAATTCAATCAATCAAAAGAGACAAAAGAGATGCCAGAATAGAAAGATTGTATTGACAAGTCTCAGAAAAAGGCAACAGCTGAAGATGGGGAAAAAAACAAAGAAAGAAAAAAGGGAGAAAAAAATAATTAACATACTGTTCCAAATAGAAGTTAACACTATAAGTCAACAATGCATTTTGAACCTTGTTTAGTTGTCCCATTGAAAAGACCTCATTTGCACCAAAATATTTATAGCAGACTTTTTGTGTTAGCAAAGAAGTTGAAACAAATTAAATGGCCATTTATTGGAGGAATGGCCAAACAAGTTGTAAGACAATAATGAAATAGAATATTACTGTAATGTAAGAAAAGATGAGCAAAAAACATGGAAAAGCCAATATGAATAGATATAAAGAAAAGTAAATAGAGCCAAAAAAATAAGATGCACGACTAAAACAATGTTACTGGGTAGATTATCAACAACAATACAACTGAAATTAAATGCTATGGAATTAAAATAACCAAACTTGACCCCCCAAATCCTACAGATGCAGTGGCAACAGAACATGGGTGTGAGATAGTGCATGACATAAGATTTTTTGATATGTAGTTTAGTTTTGTGAAATTTTGTTTGTTAATTTCCTTCATATATATGTATATGTATATATATATGTATAAAATAAAGGATGGGGATGGAGGAGAAAGAGGGAAGGGGAATACTAGAAAGAAATGGTATGAAAATAAAAAATATCATTTAAAGAAAATTTATTAAAAAAAAAAGATCCTGTACGGTGGGTATCACACACAGGATATAGGGTAGACAGATCATAAATCCTTCATGATGAGGCAGCATATCAGCTTCATCATTATTCTATTCCATTTCCCCTCAAATCACTCTATTTACCCTAAACCACCCAGCCCTGCACTTGACAAGAAGGATTTCCATAATAGAAATAAACTATTTTCCATGATGGAATCTACAGATGGTACAAAACCAGAAGTACCAGGGGCCTGACACATCATTGGTTAATGAGCAGAAAATGAGGAACTTGCTGGATCTTCTCATCAGGGTCTTTCCTTATCCTTTTATCTGTGTCATAAATCATAGGACTTTATTAGTCATTAATCATGAGATCCTGATACACTGGAGTATTCCTTTTCTGAGGTTCAATTTCTCACTCTGTAAATTAAGTGGTACAGATTAGAAAATCCTTAGCTAAAATCTCTACTGCTCTAGTATTTTGGTTTTTTCCTTAGTTCTCTTTTCTGTCTCCTCTTCCTCAAAGTGCCAGATGACTAAATCAGTAGTGATCAGGATTGGAAATATGGCAAAGAAAAAAGGAAGAATTACTTTATGATCTTCCCTTTACCCCCAAGCTCAAGTATATCGCCCAGGAGAAAGGTTAGAGATCACTTATAAACAATAGAAAATAGTGGTAGGTAATTACAATAGGAACGAACTAAGTATCAATTATTCCACAGCTAGCAAGAGGAGAGACTAGACCTCAGTGCTAACTTTTGCGAATTCCTCCAAAGTCATTCTAAAGAATGATTCTAATTTTTGTGAGCTGACTTCAAAGTCACAGGACTAGGAAAAAAAAACTTTCCTTCTCTACATTTTTGAACACTCCTTTCATTTTTCTTTTTTTGGCCATTTAGAGAAATGGAAGCTTTGGGACGTTCCCGAACAACCTATTTGTTAGTCTCTTTATTCCCAGAACAAGGTCACTTTGACCTGCCTCTTATAAGATATATGGTTTTTTTTTGGATGTAAACCTGGAAGGGACCTTAGAGGCTAAAAAGAGTTGAGATTCTTCTCTTTTTGGTCATGGATTTCTTTGACAGTTCAATGATATCAGTCAGACTCTTCTCAAAACAATATTGTTGGGTGGTTTCTTTTCCTAAAAAACTCACAATTGAAGGAAATACTAAATTTAGAGGTTAGTGAAAAATTGCAAATGTAATTTTCCCCATCTAAATCCTCAGATCTTTTAAAATTTATCTATATACCTTTTGGGGATCTTTAGGCTCCAGGTTAAGATATCCTGACCTAAGACAACCACTTTATTTAATTTTTAAACTTCTGCTCCTGTAAATATATATATATGTGTCTATCTGTGTATGTGTGTGTGTGTATATATATATATATATATATATATATATATATATATATATATATATATATATATATATATATATCTTACTCATTTCAAGAGGTTGAAGACAATACTATATGAGGATGTATTCTGATGGAAGTGGATATCTTCAACATAGAGAAAAGCTAATCCAATTCCAATTGATCAATGATGGACAGAATCAGCTACATCCAGAGAAGGAACACTGGGAAATGAGTGTAAACTGTTAGCATTTTTAGTTTTTCTCCCTAGGTTATTTTTACCTTCTGAATCCAATTCTTCCTTTGCAACAACAATAACAACAACAAAATTTGGTTCTGCACATATATATTGTACCTAGGATATACTATAATATATTTAATATGTATGGGAATGCCTGCCATCTAGGGGAGAGGGTGGAGAGAAGGAGGGGAAAAATTCAAAACAGAAGGGAGTACAAGGGATAATGCTGTAAAAAAAATTACCTGTGCATATGTACTGTCAAAAATGTTATAATTATAAAATTAATTTAAAAAATAAAATAAAAAAGAGGTTGAGGAGACCTGTATCCTTTAAATACAAATATTTAAAGATAGTGACTAAATTTTATAATGTATAGAACATTCTGTTCTAGTAAGTTGGCTACCTCCCAGTGTGGGAGAGAGGCAAACTTCTTATCTATTCTCTTGTACCTTCACTGACTTTTCAATTACCCAAAGTTCAAATAGATGAAATGATTTGTTAAGGAATTCACAGATAATAAATCAAAGCCAAAATTCAAACTCATATTCTCTTGACTGTAGATAGATTTTTTTTGCTGAAAACATAGACTTCATTCACTTTTCTCTCGCAAGCAGACAGTAACAGCAACTATCCCAGTGCTTGTTTTAACCCAAAAAAGGAATTCTAAGAAAAAACCCAGCATGAAACAGTTTAGTATAATCAAAAGCAAAGGGAGGTTATCACTGTATAACAGAATGATGACTTAAATATTTTTGAGAAATTAGTTTTGTAACATAAGATTATAGTCATTATGAGGCCTTGAGCCTGCCAAACTTCAAAGCTCAATGCTGGCTTTGGTGAAACAACTCTGAAATTATTTGAGGGTCACAGGAGTTCATGCCAAAAATTTCCTTCTCTTTTGGAAAGTCCAAATTTTTGGAAACTTTTTAAATTTTTATTTTCTGCCTTCTTTGGTTATTTTCATAGCTAGAAAATATGACACTTTCCCCTAATTTTTATCAAGACAGAAATCCCCTTTTAAAATTCTGAGCAACACTGAGTTTTTTCCTTCACAGAGGATGTTCAGTCTAATCTGTCCTCAAGGTGATATATAGATATTGTTCACTCTCTCTTTCTCTTTATGACAATTTTAGTTTTTTATTTCTGCTTTTATAACTTTGTCCAGTATCCAGGGCATCCATTTGTTTACAATTGCTCATTTCTCTCCAATTGCATTCTGAGAAACACCCAGGATTTAGAGAATTAGTAAATTATGTTTCTATGAAAATGCATTGTGATAATAGCAAAATAAAAACAAACCACTGAGAAAAAAATAACCACAAAAATGATAATTTTCTAAATGTAGAGTATGAGAATCTGAGTTACTAGACTACTAGGAGAAGAAAGATGACTCCTATCACATCATCCTGCTTTTTTCCCCCACCAAATACATTATATAGGCTTCATTTTGAAATGTGCCTGTCCTGTTGAGCCAAACCACAAAAGAGTAAATTTTGTTCCAAAACTTTTGTTTATTTTTTTGTTGAGAAACTTGTAGAGAAATTTAAAATAATATATGTTGACTCTTTCCAGCATTCTTCCCACAGGAATGTCACCACCATCAAACATAAGGCAATACAGGATGTTTTGAAATTGAAGAAAAAATATTGTCCGGAAACAATTGCAAAGTCTTATCATGACTTCCAGAAGAGAAAAACCAAAAAATTTTTGCCCTAAATCCAAGTGTGACAACTAAGGTCTCCTTAAAAATACAGAAAAAGCTTGCTTGAATATTAACTCCAGTATCCACTTGCCTAGTCTTGATAATAACTGTGATGAAAAATGCTGGTTTAACTCTCCTACACAATGAATATTGCTAATCTCTGGTTTCCCTTGGGCTATCAAGGCCAAATTTTCCCCCAAAGAATCTTCGAATGACCCATGAATTTGTTTTTTTCATTCCACTAGTCATTTACAGTTCTCATGCTACAATTCCCATGTAATTAACTATGTAAAACTGAGCCAGTCCACAAGACTTCTATAACTCCAAGATAATGTAAAATGTTTAGTTCTTAATATTTAAATATATTCTATAAATATAGAGGAAGTGAATATGTATATTTGACTACACCTTCTCACCTCCTTCCCTGATATTTGTCTTGTTCAAAAGTTATATATCTCTGCACCATAATTTGTATTATAGTTATTTGTATTCTTTTCTTATTCTCTACCCTTTCCTCTTAATAGGCTAAAAATTACTTTTGGGCAAGGATCATTTTACTTCATATTTTTATTTTCAGCACTAAGCACAGCGTACTACATATTTGTTTAATTAAACTGAATATGGAAGGAATAGGGGAAAAGGCAAATAGGGATCTCTGCATTTGATGAGGGAGTTAGGGCTTGTGGTACAAATTATTCCTAATTTCAAATACTTGTCACAAAATTATAAACTCAAAGATTTTAGATTTGTCACAACCTGTCAATCTAACCCATCAGAATTATCTCAAGAACATACTTAAGAAATTATCACTCAATTTTTGTTTTTTAGATTTTAATTAAGGGAAATCCAATACTGCTGCTAGTTTGGATGGGTAATTTTTGTTTTCTTCAAGCATAAATTTCCTTGCTCAATTCTGGACTAGTCTAATCTTCTCTCTTCCCACAGCCCTTCAAATATTTGAAAATAGCTATTAGAACCTCTACTCTTCTTTCTTTACCTGTTTTTTCTGCAGGATCAGTTTCTCCAGTTTCTTTAACAAATCCTCATATGGAGTGAATCCAAGATCATTTTCACAGTCACTTCAGCTTATCATTATCCTTTCTAAAGATGGACCTAATATTTCAGAAATAATCTGACCATGACACAGTTCAGGGGCCAATCATCATCATCTTATTCCTGGAAAACTATGTCATTCTCAATGTGGACCAGGAACTTAATAACTTTCTTGTCTGGAACAACATACTATGATTTCAAAGAAGAGGAAGATCTCCAATGTATTGATAGATTCTTTATGAGTGATTTATAGAAGGAATTACAAATTTAAGAGGAGTTATCAAAGAGAGGTGAAGGCATAGATGGGCTGTCATCTACATCATTGCAAGAAGTACTCACATTATTAAGCTCACAAGTCCTTCAAAATATATCTATATATATCTATCTTATCTATCTATCTATCTATCTATCTATCTATCTATCTATCTATCTATCTAAACCTGCAGTGATTGGGAACCAACAGCCAGAATATGAATAAAATAGAACTTCACTGCATTAGTGAAGTGCAGATTAAATGATTTTAGTTAAATCTCTCATATTTTCTATATCTTGATTCCTACATTTCTGCAAAAGACAAGATAATTTCCCTTTTCACTGGGTTGTTTTGAGCATCAGTTATTTTTGTTGAAAGAAATGAGTTCTAAAGAATTTTGCTGATATGCATCATACGTGGAAATATATCATAAACTTTAATCATGTTATCATATATCATGGAAAATTAATAAAACTTAATCACTCTTTTTTGTTCTATATTACAGACTTTGCCTTATTCTTCTTTGAAGCTTAATGCTATTTTTTTCCTCTTTAAAAGTCTCTTTTGATATATGATTGTGATGGAATACTAATGTGCTATAAGAAAGGATGAGCAGGATATTTTTCAGAAAAACCTGGAAAGACTTACATGAACAGATACAAAATGAAGTAAGCAGAACCAGGAAAACATTGTACCCAGTAACAATATTATACAATGATCAATTGTGAATGACTTAGCTATTCTCAGCAATACAAAGATCCAAGACAGTTCCAAAGGATTTAAGATGAATAATGCCATCCACCTCCAGAGAAAGAATGGGTAAAATCTGAATATAGATTGAAGCATACTTTTTAAAAACTTTATTTTTCTTACTGGTCTTTTTGGGACTTTTTCTTTCACAATATGACTAATATGAAAACATGTTTTGCATGACTGCATGTAATGTTCCAGCTAGCTTTCTGGAGGACCTTGGGATCAGCCCAAGCCCTTGGTCTTAGTGGAGAAGTGATGAAGGCAGGAGAGCCACCATGAAGCTGGTCAAAGATGGAATGTCTCACTTATAGTCATTCTCAGCCCTTTTATATCTTATTGTAAATACATCATTGCAGAATACTGATTATATGTGAACTAGCAAACCATTATATCACCATGCTAAGTACTAAGTATACATGTACACTACAGAACCATCATCTTATCAGTTTTACTGAGTTAATACCTTGTTTCATGTATACTTTTTCGGAGTTCCAGCCCTCTACAACTGCACTGTGAAATTGCTTATCTTTTCAACAAGGAGAGGAAATGGAAGGAGGGAGGGAATTTGGAACTAAAAAAAATTTTTAAACAAATGTTAATTTTTTTTAAACAAGTAATTTGAAAAAAATCAAAAAGAAAAAGTGTCTTCCTTTAGGATGAGGCTATCTTTTGTTAGAAGCCCTTCCTGATTCTCTCAACTTTTAGTGCCCTCCTTAAACTACATTGCATTTAACTATTATATACATATTTATATGAATGTATATATATATATATATGTGTGTTTATTAATCTTGTATTGTCTCCCTTTAAGAGTGTAAATTTATTTTGAATAGAGATTATTTATTTTTTGTGTGCCTACATCCCTAGTGCCTAACATAAAACCTGACTTGCAGATTTGCTGATTAAAGCCATGATTTAAAATTACGTTCATATTTCTCAATCTGGACCTTTTCTTTTCTTTTTTTAACTTTGTATATCTTTTCAGGTTTTTTTTATTTAAAAAATTAAATTTTGATTTTCAATTATAAATTCTGTCTTTCTTCCACCCTTACCCAATTCATTAAGAAAGTAAAAAAAAAATATTTATTATTCATATGAGTCTATCTAGAGATTTTCAAAAGGAATAAAAGAAAAATAACCATTGTACATGTGTATATTCACAATAAAGTTGAATTTTTTATCCAGATATATAATGATTAAGCAATGGAACTATTCAAATTACTATTAAGAAAAGTAATCATTTGCCTTTCCCCTCATTTTCTACTTACACTAAATTTGTAATTATGGCTTTTATGTTTTCATTGGAATTGATCATCCCTTCATTAATGCAGATGAATATATTTTCATGTTTCATAAGTTCCCAGGACCAAAAAAAAATTATAACTACATAGCAGACAATTTTCTGGGAGCAAGACCCTCCACACTTGCTCATTCTCCTCAGTGGAGAAATCCTGTTATCTTGCTACATGATATGAACTGCTGCATTGAGTTTGTACCTGCCTCAACACTATAATCTCATTTGCTAGTTTTCAAGTCACTCATGCCACAAAATTGCTAAATCGTGAAAGACATATGGACTCCATACTGCTTCATCTTGATGTTTAAAGACATTTTTTCTTTCTTATTCTGCAAAATTTCCATAATGACAGCCACATGAGAACTATTATTTGTGTGTAGAGTTCAAAATTTTTACTTTAAATATCCTTACCCTTCAGTCTTTGTGTGTACATATATATATATATATACAAATATAGTGATTATTATTTTTTCTTTTTGTTCTCCTTTTAAACTATTCAAATAACATTGAAAACCAGCAACATGATTTTGCTATGACTTTGTAGAAAGAAAAATCACCATCATATTTCATAGGAGAATCTTTAATTTTTATTGTAAAAGAGTAAGGGACAATGATTTCATTGGTATGGTGATCTCCCTAAATAAAGAAACCTCCCCTAACAATGAAGGTTGATACCTTTCCTGCTATTTATCGTCTTAGAATCCAGTTTAGAGCACTGAGAGTTTAAATACAACCACAGCGTATCAAAGAATCCAGGTTTCCTAGTCCCAAAGATTTTTTCCAAGCCTAGCTTTCCATCTAGAATACAAGGCTATCTTTTAAATATACATGTATAGATGATATAGGTATAAATAATCCATTTGTATATATGCATACATATGTATGTATAATGCATAAACATATAATCATAAAATTTTAAACATGTTGATCTCTATCTTTTCATAAATTATAAAGATTATTTATTGTAATTTTATATTTCCATTCAATCTTGATTTACATATCTGAAACTGTATGCTGAAGTATCTTTAGATCTAATTGAAAATGAGATTACAATTTCCTTACAGCTTTGCCAAAACACTGCTCATAGTCCATACTAGGGAAATAATTACTTTTTTTTTTTTAATGTTATATGGATATCTTTTGTGTTTACATCACATTTATTCTGGGAAGAGAAAACCTCTTCTTCATCCCTCCAAATTGACCTTTCCCTGATGACAAAGAAAAACAAGCACAAAAACACAACACAATGGCCATATCCGATAATGTTTATCTATTACTGGACTCTAGTAGTTTTTCACGTTGTTGCTATTGTGGAGAGAAGTATATTTAATTAAATAGTCTATGAAACCGTTATTTTTAAGAATTAGTCAGAATTATACTTTCTCTTGTTATCTTTCCCTTTGCATTATTGTGATCAACATATATGTTAGGGCTACCTTATCTTTTTTTTTTTTTTTAATTAATTAATTAATTTAGGAAGTGTTAAGTATCTGAGGTCAAATTTGAACTCAGGTCCTCCTGACTTCAGGGCTGGTGCTCTATCCATTGCTTGGGCTACCTTATCTTAACAGATATGAATGTTAATTATTCTATTGAGACTTTCATGGAATTAATATAGGAATCAAGCTATTTCAGAAATTTTTAGTGTATTACCTCTTTTTTCCTTTTTTCCTATTCTATGACTCAATATTTAGCTTTACTATATATATATTTTTACATATATATATATGTATATATATATAAAATGTTCAGTTTAATTTTCAAGACAACAAATGGAAAACATGGAGATTATCATGGTCTTAACAAAAGCTTCTTATTGATTTCTTGTCTCGTCTTATAATATTATAAATATTATAATATTCTAAAATTCTAATTCTAATAATAGAATGTAATGATTCTAATTCTGATAATAAATCTAATAAATTCTAATAACTCTTTCAGAACGTCCCCTCCATCTCATCTCTGTGCCTATCCAGATTCTAATCATCCTTTTGAGGGTCAATTTCATTGTTGTCACTCCCCAAAATCACCAAAATACTCATTCAAAGACTTTAGAGCTCAGAGGGATCTTGGAAATCATCTAGATCATTTGATGATTTTCACTGAGGTAATGGAACTTATCTTTTAAAGAAACCCATTCTATCTTTCGATTTCTATAAATTGTTAATTAATTACTAAGCACTTATTGAGCATCTATTAAGACCCAGATACTAGAGAAAGTATTGTGGATCCAGAGATAAGAAAGAAATGATTTCTATTCTCAAGGAGATTTGATTCTTCTAGGTCAGTTGACATGTACACATATTATCAGGAAATCTTTTGTTTTGTTGAGCTTAACTCTATTTCTCTCAATTCCACCCATCACTTCTAATTTTACTATCTGGTGCAAAATAAATATAATCTCACATCCATTTTACAATCCTCCAAATACATGAAGTTATTAAACTTTTACACCTCCCTAACTCTTCTCCTGGTTATTTTAGTTCCTTAAATCTAGCCTCATATGGATTTTCAATCATTTTACTATTTTTGTTATTCCACTCCAGACATATTCCAGTTTATCATGTCCTTCCTAAAAGATGGCATCTAGAACTGAACCCTATACTCGCAATAGGGTTTGATCAGGGCAAAATACAGTGGGATTATTACTGCCTGGGTTCTAGATTTTTTTTCTTCCTCTTAAAGGAGCCCAAAATAGAGTAAGCTTTTCAGTTCTTACCAGCCCATTGTGATCTGCACTTTTCCTGATCCTATATAAGTCTTTGTCCATTCATCTTTAAGCAATAATACTTATGGGAAATCTTTCACATTATTAGTTAACATGTGCTATTTAAATTTTTTCCTATGATTGTATCTTAGCTCCCCAAATATACTGTAAGTAATATGAGGCCACGGGCCTTATCATCTGTTTTCTTGGTCTTACCCCATAACAGAATCTTAAAATCCTTTTCTTGATTGAGTCCTGAATGCAGAGTAGAGAATGTACTCTGTCCAGTCATCTTTCTTGGTCCAATATCATCTAGTTGTTTTCCTAATTAAGGAAATATTTCTCAGTGATTAGTCCAAACTTCTCATGTGGTTGTTTCAGGCCAATTACTTCTTTATCTCATTTTCAGAAATTGTAAATAAATCCCTTCCTAGATTTATATTGTTTTCCTTCAACTGGAGGCAGAAGGAAGAAAACTGATAAGAACAAAGCAGGGATATAACAAAGAGACAGACTGAGCATAAGTAAAGGAAGATTTCTCAGGGGTTATTTTCTACATCAGTTCATTATTATGCCTTTGTCTAAATTCCTATCACATAACATGTTCCCTGGCACATAGTAGGTGCTTATCTAAATGCTTGCTGATTTATTGGTTAGAATAAAAAGTGAATCCAATGAAAAGAAATCATGTACTTAAGTCCAAAGGGCTGTGAAACTGTCCATACCCTTTGATCCAACAGTGTTTCTAATGAATCTGTATCCCAGAGAGATCATAAAGGAGGGAAAGGGACCCACATGTGCAAAAATGTTTGTCAACCCTTTTTGTAGTGGCAAGAAAGTGGAAACTGAGTGGATGCCCATCAGTTGGAGAATGGCTGAATAAATTATTGTATATGGAATGTTATGGAATATTATTGTTCTGTAAGAAACGACCAGCAGATTGATTTCAGAGAGGCCTGGAGAAGCTTACATGAACTGATGCTGAGTGAAATGAGCAGGACCAGGAGATCATTATACATGACAATAACAAGATTAAGTGATGGTCAATTCTGATGGACTTTGCTCTTTGCCACACTGAGGTGATTCAGGCCAGTTCCAGTGGTTTTGTGATAGAGAGAGCCATCCATTTGCAGCCCAAGAGAGGACTATGGGAGCTAAATGTGGATGAAAACATAGTATTTTCACGTTTGTTGTTGTTATTGTTTGCTTTCTTGATTTTTCTTTCTCATTTTTTTTTCTTTTTGATCTGATTTTTCTTGTGTATCAGGAAATATGTTTAGAAGAATTGCACTTTAACCTGTTTTGGATTACTTGCTATCTAGGGGAGATGTGCAGGAAGGAGGGAGGGAGAAAAATATGGAGCACAAGGTTTTGCAAATGTGAATGTTGAAAACTATCTTTGCATGTATTTTGAAAATAAAAAGCTATTATTAAAAAAACCCAAAATATGTAACAATAAATTCCCATCTCAAGAAATAATAATAAAACACATTGTATTCAGATTGCAAAAAAAGAAAAGAAAAGAAAAGAAAACATGAACCATGATGATCTGAACATTTTGCCCCTAAATTAAGACTGCATTCCATAAATGAGGTGTTTGGGTGAAAAAAAAACTTGCTGATGCTTTTTTTCTTTTTTCTCTTACTTTCCAATAATTCCCTCATTCTATCTCTAAAAATCCCTCTCTTATAACAAAGTATAATTAGCAAAATGAACTTATACACTGATCATATCTAATACACATGCTTCATTCTATACCTATAGATTAATTTCACTTTAACAAAAAGAAGGAGGCAAATGTTGACAGCAGTTCTCTAAAATCAAGATCAAACATTGAATTCATTGGAATGTCTTCTAGTGAGGTTTTCCTTGACACTACTATGAACATTGAGTATATCATTTTCTTTTGCTTTTTATATGTATCATATATGTATTGTATGTATCAATTCATGCACACCTTCCTAAATTTCTCTGAATTACTAGTCATAATTTCTTATTGCACAGTGACTTTCCATTATATTTCTCTATCATTTCTTCAGCTACCCTCAATCAGCAGAAATTCAATTTGTTTCCAGTTTTCTGATACCACAAAAAGAGTTGCTGTGCATCTTTTGTAGGTACTGGACCTTTTCTTCTCTTTTCCATCCTTGAATTATGTGCCTTAGAGTAGTATTCCCTGGGTTTTATTCATAGATTTTGAACAATTTAGCCACTTTTTTAGCAAAATTTACAATTTTAAAATATTTATTATTATTATTTTTATTTATAAAATTTAGTGCCTGGGTAATTTTTCAACACTGACCCTTGCAAAACCTTCTGTTCCAACTTTATCCCTCCTTTCCTCCATCCCCTTCCCTAGATGGCAGAAAGTCCAATACATGTTAAATATGTTAAAGTATATTTTAAATCCAATATATGTATACATATTTATACAGTTATTTTGCTGCACAAAAAAAATGGATCTAGAAAGAAAGAGAAAAATCCAAAAAGGAAAACAAAAATGCAAGCAAACAATAACAGAAAGAGTAGAAATGCTATGTTGTGGTCCACACTCATTTACCCTGGTTCTCTCTCTCTCTGGGTATAGCTGATTCTCTTCATTACTGAACAACTGGAACTGGCTTGAATCATTGCATTGTTGAAGAGAGCCATGTCCATTAATGATCTCCTGGTTCTATTCATTTCACTATGCATCAATTCATGTAAGTCACTCCAGGCCTCTCTAAAATCATCCTGCTAGTCATTTCTTACACAACAATAATATTCCATAACATTTCATATACTATAACTTATTCAGCCGTTCTCCAACCGATGGGCATCTACTCAGTTTCTAGTTTCTTGCCACCACAAAAAGGGCTGCCACAAACATTTTTGCACATGTGGGCCCCTTTCCCTTCTTTAAGATCTCTTTGGGATATAAGCCCAGTAGTAACATTGCTGGGTCAAGGAATTTGAAATTGTTTAAATGAGGACTCCTTAAAAGGAAGAAAATTATGGAGAAAAAAACTGAAGAATAATACCCATTAATAGCTGCAGGCAGGTTTGAGGCAGCTGAATTTTGGGGGAAAGTATGGGTTCTTCTCTTTGGAGCAATTCAGTCCATAAAGTTATTTGTAGTTTTGTGCTAAATAAGGGAATTATTATAATAATAACAATAAGATACTTAAAAGATTCGCAAAGTGTTTTATAAATATCTCATTTTATCCTCAAAAATCTGGGAGGTAGATGGTAAAACTGAGGCAAATCAGGGTTAAGTGACTTTCACAGGCTCATAATGCTAGTAAAGTCTGTGAAATCAATTTTGAACTCAGTTTGTCCTCATTCCTGGTCTAGCACATTTTCTACTGCATCATCTACCCACTGCAAGATACTTTAGAGATCATAGGAGTCCATGATTCTCAAACATAAGCTATAAAAAGGAGAATATTGGCATTCATATTATTTTAGCAAGAAGTTCAGTGCACCCACAGAATTACAATTTCCCAAAGGCAAGTCATTATTGACTACATGTTTATGTTACTATATATATATATATATATATATATATATATATATATATATATATATATATACACACACACACATATATATATACATATATATACTATATATCTCTATATATACATACATACATATATATAGGTTTATATTTTGCTTTAATACTAATTGTGTAATAAGCAAATTTAACCTCACCTTCCATATATATATGCTATGATATATACACTACTTACTGACTCCAGATTAACTCAAGTCTTTTTGACTCCGGGTCCAGAGTTGTTCTAATCTCTGTGCTACCTAGCTGCTCTCAGCAGGAAAAAAGGATTTTGTGGATTTTACTTAATTTTGAAGAAGGTATTTTAATAGTGATGTCTTAGACAAAAATAGTACCAACAATATTATATCAAAAGACAGGGCTGCTCAGGGAAATATGCTCATTACATGTATATCTCATGCAGGTAAAACCCTGCATAGGAGAGAAGCTCAGTTGGTTCCAAGAATTTGAAATGCCAATGATGGCAGGATATACCAAACCAGGAAGTTGTTTTCCTGATTATAAACACTGATGTTTATTCAGCTTTCAGGACCTCCCTCCTATCTCCTACTTCCCATCTTGACCATGTAAAGACTAGAAAACAGAGATTTATTTATTTATTTTTGTAGCATCAAGGACAGCAGCCTCTTCCTTCAGGGCTCAAAGACACAGACTATGTAGCCTGGGATCCTAATGTCACTACTGAAAATGAATGTACTTCCTGGAGTCTTGGATCCTGACTAAAAGTTCTAAACAAGTCAAGTTTCTGAGCACACCATAGGGCTTTGACTCAAGGTTTCAGAATTGATTTGTCTATCAGCTAGATCTCTTTTAGCAAGTCTGGGAAGTGGTATTCAGCTTCCTGAGCAAGGAGACAAAAATGAAAATATTTATCTTGTAATTTTTATACAATGTTAATTTTGCCCAGTTCTGCTTGAATCAATTTTACATTAAGAAAATTTTAGTCCAAAAGTTAGATACCAGTTAAATATAAAAACACAAGAGGTGACCCTATAAAGAAGGTCGTATATATTTTTGAATCAGAGGCAACTTTGCACAGACCAATGGTATCAAACTCAAATAGAAACAGGGACCATTAATCTGGATATATAAGGATCCTTTTAGACCACATATTGACTTTAGTTTTAAAATAAAATACCATCTCTGTTTTTTATTTATGTATTTATTTATGTATTTTTATTTAATTAAGTATTCCTACATTTTATTTTAATGTTTCCCTCATATCAAGAAGGATGTTAAAGCTAAATAAAGTGCAAGCCTTTGACAAAAGAAAATTCTAGGTTTAAATCTTGGCTCTAATATAAATTAATTGTGCAATAGGCAAATTTAACCTCATCTTCTTTATATGGTTTCTTATCTCATAGCACAGTGCTTATTACATAGTAAATACTTTATAAATGCTTGTTAACTCCTCTCTAAGATGAAGGAATTGATTACAGCAAATATTCTTAATCTTAAGTCTGTAAAATTATTTTTAATATTATGATAGGGGTAGTTAGGTGATTCAGTAGATAGAGACATTGAGTCTAGAATTAGAAAGACTATTTCTTAAGTTCAGATCTTGCTTCAGACACTAGCTGTGTGACTATGGACTTAGTTATCTAACTCCGTTTCCCTCAGTTTTCTCATCTGTCAGGTGAGCCAGGAAGGAAATGGCAAATCACTATAGCATCTTTGCCAAGAAAACCCCAATATAGGATCATAAAAAGTCGTATGTGACTGAAATAACTGAACAAAAGAAGGGGTTTTAAAAAAAACTTTAATAACCTTGTTTCAATATAATTAGTTTTTCTTGTGATCCTGTGGATTTTGTTGTATGCATTTAAAAACACTATTCTGTGAACATAGATTTCACTTTACTATCATATATAAAATATAAAAATTCTTTAAATTAAAGACTTCTAGATTAGATGGCCTAAAAGATGACCTTGTGGTTAAATGATAGGAATTTTGGTCTTGGTTTTGCTAATTACAACCTATTTAAATGATGATAGGCAAGTCACTTAATCTCTTTGGGTCATGCAAAATTATCTCCATTTTAATATTAGGTGCAAGAGACACATAGACAAGAGCCACAATGTCTATGTAAATAGAAAACAGATTTTTAAAAATTCAAGAAAATAATTTTAAAGTTTTTTTTAAATATGCTTCGATCTGTATTCAGACTATCAGTTCTTTCTTTGGGAATGGATAGCATTTTTCATCTTATCCTTCGATGTCTTGGTATCGTATTGAGGGGAATGGCAAAATCATTCACAGCTAATCTTACAATATTGCTGTTTCTTTGTGCACAGTACATATCACTTTCCACCAACTCATAAAGTCTTTTCAGGTTTTTCTGAGAGCATCCTACTCATCATTTTTTATAGCACAATGATATTACATCACAATCATATATAACAATTTATTTAGCCATGCCTCAAATGTTGGTCATCTCTTCAATTTCCAATTCATTGCCACCAGAAAAGGTCCTTTTCCTTTTCCTTTTCCTTTTTAAATCTCTTTTGAGATACAACTTAGTACCTTAGTAGATCAAAGTGTATTCATGGCTTTATAGCTCTCTGGGCAAAATTTCAAATTGTTCCACAGAATGGTAGATTCAGTTTACCATTCTGCCAATAATGAATTAATGTCTCATTTTTCTCCCACATCTTATCCACCACATGTTATTTTCCTTTTCTTCCTATTAACTAATCTAATGGTATGAGGTAGTACTTCAAAATTGTTATGATTTGCATTTCTCCAGTCAGTAAAGAGTTAGAATTTTTTTCATATAACTAGAGATAGCTTTGATTACATCATTTGAAAACTTTGATCATTTTCTTTAATCATTTATCAATTGGGGAATGACTCTTAAAAAAATAATAAATTTGACTCAACTCTTTATATGTTTGAGAAACAAGGATTTTATCAAGAAATTTGCTTCAAAAATTGTTTTTCAATTACTAATTAGAGTTTTCACAGTTACTACACAGTTCTTGACTATATTCCCCTCCATCCTATTTCCCCCTCTGTTTATTATATTCTCTCTCTTTTTTCACTCTGTCCTTCCTCAAAAGTGTTTTGCTTCTGAGTACTGATAAGTAAGGGGCTGAAACTCTTGAGTCAATGCACTGAGGTCGGACAATAGCACTTGAGGCTAATTACTGGACAATATAAGAATATGCTTGGAAAATGGCCCTTCCCACTATGCTCTGCTGGCCCAATCGTTTGGCGTACACAGAGAATTGTGGGAGTGAGTAGGAGGTGCAGTGAGACTAGTCAGGGTCACTTCTGAAAGAGAGATGAGGAGATGAGGTTGCAGAGATCCTATGCGACCACTCTCTTCACTTCTACCCCTAAAGACCAAGAATAAAGACTTTTGCTTATCCTGACTCCGGCTGATTCTGGGGTGTCCGGGGTATCCAGGTTGCTAACCTGGTTGCTACATTGCCTCTCTCAATCTCTTCTCCTTTCTATTATCCCTCCCTTCTCTTTTTCCCTTCCCATTCTACTTTTCTGTAGGGTAAGGTAGATTTCTAAACTTAATTCAAGGTTTTTATTATTCCCTCTTTGAACCAATTGTGATAAAAGTATAGTTCATTCATTGTAATGGGCCAAAGTTCTGGAGAAATTCTTACAAGGTGTTAACTCACTGGAATGGAAAAGAGAATGGTTATCTAGTTTAGCATGGGGATTAATAGTTTTCTAGTTCAGTACATGTACTTAGTTCTTAATATAGTTCTACAAGATTCACATCTATGATGATGTAATTATAATAGAGTATATAAGCTGGGACAAACTCAGCTAGAGACATTCATTCCATCTTCCATCTTTGTGGTGGCTGGAGGCTGGAACACAAGTCCTTGGACTCAAACATTCATTCCATCTCCCACCATCTTGAGGGACCAAAACATACTTGGAGAAGACAGAGGATTGGAGGCTGGAGCTCAAGCTCCCAGACTCAGGGAGACTTCAAGATAGAGACCATCATGGTGGTCCTCCTGCCTCCCACACAGAAACCAAGACACATTCCAGAGGACCTCCAGAAAGCTAGCCTGGGCCCCAGGTAAGGATTCAAGACTGTGAAGGAGACAATAAAGATTTTTGGACTTCATCCCTGGCTATTCTCATGGTGATTACTTTGTTGAAATGAAGGCTGGTCCCAAGACCTCCAGAAAACCAAACAAAATATTACATTTCACTCCTCCATTTTTCCCTCCACTGTAAAAGCTTTTTTCTTGCCTCTTTTATATAAAATAAGTTGTCCTAGTCTATCTTCCCCTTTCCCTTTGTCCTAGTAAATTCCTCTCTCACTCCTTAATTTTATTTTTTTATATATAATTCCTCCATATTTAACATAAATGTGCCCTCTATATAGACTCCTTCTGCCCTAATAATTATAAAGTTTTTTTTATAAATATCACCTTCCCCTATAGGAATTTAAACTGTTTAACCTTATTAAGTCCCTTTTGATTTCTCTTTCCTGTTTATCTTTTTATGATTCTTTATGATTCTCTTGAGTCTTATATTTGAAAGTCAAATTTTTATATTCAGTTCTGGTCTTTTTATCAAGATTACTTGAAAGTCCTCTATTTCATTGAATATCCATTTTCTCATCTTGAAAGATTAGACTCAATTTTGCTAATTTTTTTTTGCTCAATTTTGTAGGTGATTCTTGGTTTTAATCCTAGCTCCTTTCATATTACATAATATTATCATATTAAAAGCCCTCTGATCCTTTAATGTAAAAGATGCTGCATCTTCTGTTATCCTGGCTATAGTTCCATGATTCTTGAATTGTTTTCTGTTCTCCTTGACTTGAGAGGTCTGTAATTTGGCCATAATATTCCTTGAAGTTTTTATTTTGGGATCTCTTTCAGGAGGTAAACAGTGGATTCTTTCAATTTCTATTTTATCTCCTGGTTCTATAATATCAGGACAGTTTTCCTTGATAATTTCTTGCAAGCTCTTTCTCTCTCTTTTTTTCTAAATCAAGGCTTTCAGATAAATTTTTTTAAAATTATCTCTCCTGGATCTATTTTCCAAGGTCAGTTATCTTTCTAATGAATATTTTATATTATCTTCTTTTTCATATGTTATGGTTTTGTTTTATTGTTTCTTGATTTCTCAAAAAGTCATTAGTTTCCACTTGTACAATTTTAATTTTCAAAGAATTATATTTTTCAGTGAGCTTTTGTATCTTCTTTCCCATTTGGCCAATAGTATTTTTTAATGAGTTCTTTGCTTCAGTAAATTTTTGCGCCTCTTTTTATATTTGACCAATTGTGTTTTTCAGTGCATTTTTCTTCTCAATTTTTGTATCTCTTTTACCATTTGACCTAATCTGGTTTTTTAAGATTTCTTTAGTATTTGTGTGTGTATCTCCTTTACCAATAAGTTGACTTTTTTTCATAATTTTCTGCAACACTTTCATTTCTCTTCCCAATTTTCCAGGTCTCTCTTACTTGATTTTCAGAATCCATTTTAAGTCCTTCCATGGCCTGAAACCAATTTACATATTTTTGAAGGTTTTGGATATAGAATCCTTGACTTGGTTATCTTCTGAGTGTGTGCTTTGATCTTTCTTTTCACCACAGTAATTTTTTATGACCATTTTCCCATTTATTCATTTTTCTAATCTATTTCTTGACTTTTAACTCTTTGCTAAACTGCAGCTTTGCTTCTAGGGTACACTGTCCTACATAGCTGTTTTTGTGTTATCTCTTTCAATTGATTGTGAGCTCCTTCAGAGGAGTGACTGTCTTTTAACATTTTTTTGTTTCCTAAATATTTAGCACAATGCCTGGCACATAGTAGATGCTTAATAAATGTTAGTTGATTGCTTGCTTGCTAACTATATTGTGGCTATTTATGTGTAGCTGAATTTAACAATATCTACATAAGGCATAACCTCTTTAAGTGCAGGAATTGCATTTTCTTTTTGTTTTTGCATCCCTACTCCACAGAGTAATGTCTTACATACTGTGGTGCCTTGTGACTGGCATTAGAGGAATGGTTTGAAAGCTTAGCTCTGGCACTAAAGTAAATCTGTGATCTTTTGCGAATCCTATAACCTCTATGCATCTCATTTTTTTCATCCATAAAATAGAGTGACTAGATGACTTTTAAGGTCCTTTCCAACTCTAAATATTTGCAAATCTATCTAGCAAAATAGACATATTTGCATTTCTTTCTACTTAAGATCATTCTTACATGGTCAGGAAGCAGAAAATAACCAAAATTAAATGATCAAAAATTAAATTTTTGGAGAAAAAATTACAAGAGAAAAACATAGTGTTGAGTGAATTTGCTAAAGTTTTTGCAAGGAAATCAATTTTTTTTCTCTTTAGAGCTAAATAGTCATTAGGCTTATACAAGGATAGAGATAGAGACAATTAAAATTACTATGGTGAAGAGGAAGGAAGAGAAAAAGGAAATGAAGGGAAAAAAGAAATTTACATGGTCATTAAAAAAGAATAGCAAGTTGTACATAATAGATTTGCAGTTTCATGTATAATCATTTTTATTATATTATATTATATTATGGAAATACTTGTTTTATCCCCAAAATTAAAAGAAAATAAATTTTATTTTTTTCTATCTCTTCCAGGACAAAGCTGTAGTTTAGCAAACCTTTTCAGATACCTATAAGAAGTTTTTATTCCAGTCACCTACTTATTTTCACACATTTCTTTTCTCCCTTTCACTTGGAAGATTCATCTATATCCAGGAATATGCTGATATGTTTAAAACAGGCTCTCAGACAAAACAAAATATATATGGGGCACATTTAAGTTTTATCATTATTATTACCATTTTTCATCATTTTCTTAAGTTTAAATCAATCCCTGATTTGTAGCATTTGCCAATTTCTGCAATATAAATGCTTATTCTGAAAATTTAACAATTGTTTCTCTCCAGCCAGTTGAAGCTGGCCGCAGCACACACCTGTTGAAAAAACTTTTCTTCATTCCCTCAGCCAAGCTTCTGCCATTTACCATCTTCCTCTCCACTACTTTACTAAAACTGTTATCTTAATGAACTCAATTAACTCAAATTAAATGTTTTTTTAGTCTCCAATCTCTTTGATTTCTTTACAGTTTTTGAAACTACTATCTATCCTTTCTATAGATAACATTCTCTTTCCTGACCTTCAGAGATACTTTGCTTTCTTGGTTTTCCAACATTTCTGAGCATCTATCCATGTTTCCTTCACTGATTTTTCATTCTGCCTATGACTCCTGACTTTGTAATCTTAGGTAAATCACTTGGACATATAACCTCTCTATGCCTCAGTTTTCTCATTTGAATATTTAGGAAAGTAAACTATAGTTAGATCCTCTCCAGCTCTATATTTACATTATGAACTCTTAATATATATGGTAACCTAGAGTCAGAACTTGGTCTTCTTTTCTTCTCTCTATGTACTCTGTTTTGGTCACCCTGCAATCCTGACCATTCTTTTGGGCATCCCTTTCTCCACTGCCCAGATGATATTTCCATGTGGATATTCTACCAGCATTTCAAACTCAATAGGTCCAGAAATTTAATTATAAAATTTTCAGAATAAGCATTTATTTATAATGAAGCCACAAATCAAGGTTTGATTTACTGTTTTGTTCACCATCTGGACTTTAAAAAGTGATGGGAAATGTGTTAATAATTCAGATTAAAGTTAAAAGTGTGGTGGGTACATTTTTTAAACAACGAGATTTCCAGAAAAGAAATTACTAGCACACCACTGGCTGCCATCATAAATGGACATAATTCTTAGAAATTAACCAGTCTAATAAAAATCAGTTTATAAAAAACTTGGAGTTATCTGTGACTTTTTTATTTTCTAATGCTTTATATATCTAATCAGATATGTGATTGATTCCATTTCCAAACTATCTATCAATCCAGACTACCCATTCTGTTCTTATTGTCACCACTTGAATATAGGCCCCCAAATTAGCAATTATTACCTTCCTGATTGGCTTCCCATCTACTCTCTCCTATCTCCAGTCCACCTTTATTCCACTGTCAGAATAATATTTATTATGCATAGATCTAGATGCATTGTCATTACTCCAAAACCACAAGTGATTTTCTTTATCCCTTTTGAGTAAGTTCAGATTAATTTGCCTGGCATTCAGTATCTTCTATAATTTAATGCAACTCTAGCTTCTCAATCTTAATTTATATTATTCCCCTTCCACTCTTGTGAAGCTTCAGAAAAACTGTTCAACTTTTTGCAAATATGAAATGAATTTTAATACATAACTCCAGTGCCTTAGTTCAGACTATTTCCTATATCTGACATCCTCCCTCCCTTCTTTTTAAATATCTAACTGTCCAATTGAATTAAAATAACATTTTCTTCAAGAACTATTCTCTAATTCCTCATTTGATAGCCATCTTCTTTCTTCAGATATCTCAGTCAACCTATCAGTGAATAAGCATTTGGTATTATGTTAAACTGGGAATACAAAACAAAGTTAAACAAAAACAGCTATAAATTTCAAGGAGATTGTCTAATGGGGGAGAGAATATGCAAACAATTATATAAAAATAAAATATATACAAGACAAATACAGTATAATTTTAAAGAAAAGACATTCAGATTAAGGAGGATTGTGAAAGTTTGAGACTTGAAGGAAGTCAGGAAAGCAGAAGCTGAGATGAGGAGGGCATGGGGTGGGGATGGAGGGGCATTCAATAAAGATACCAGAAGTTAGAGATGGAATATCTTATTCAAGGAATAGCAAAGAGGCCAGTGTTAATGAATTTAGAGGTATATGGAGGGTAATAATGTATAAGAAGACAAAAAAGGTGAGAAGGACCAAGTTATAAAGGGCTTTAATACCAGTCAAAGGATCCTAGAGTTCATAGGGAGCTAATGGAGTTTGTTAAATGATCAGACCAGCATTTTATGAAGATAAGTTTTATATAAAAACAAAAAGTATTTTGGAATGGGAAGAAATTTGAGGAGGAAGATCAATCAGTAGACTATTACAATTATTTTGGCATGAAGTTATAAAGACCTGCACAGTGCCAGAGGAGAATAGGGATTATATATATATATATATATATATATATATATATATATATATATGTATGTATAGATAGATAGATAGATAGATAGATAGATATCTCTCTCTATATATATAGATAGATAGATATAGATATATAGATACACATATATATGTATATATACATACACACAAGATATTATGAATGTAGAAATGATATTATGACCATTGATTGGACATGTGGGGTGAAAGAGGAAGGAAGCATGACACATGGGTTGAGAACCTAGGAGACTGGGAGGAGGATGGAACTCTATAATCAGAGGAAAATTAGAAGGATGGGGAAGGGCTATGAGGAAAAATATGAATTAGAGTATAAGATGACTATGGGACATTAAGTCCAAAATAGTTAAATAGCTATCAGAGAAGGGAGACTGGAGTTCAAAAGAAATGTTAGAGCTGGACAAGTAGCTCTAAGAATCTTCAGCATAGAGGTAATGATTATATCCAGGGCAACTGATGAGATCATTAAGTGAAATACTATAAAGAGAGAAGAGAAGAAGGTCTGGGGCAGATTATTGGATGATATCTATGATTATTGGGAATGAAATGGATGGAAATATAGCAAAAAAGATTTTTTAATAGTGAGATAATTAGGAGGAGAACCAGGAGAGATCAGTGTCACAAAAACCTATTCTCTTTAATAAAGAGAATATTAAAGAGAAAGAGATGTTTAATAGTGTCACAATGCTTCTCACCTCTCATAACATCTTATTGTGTTACTCATTAATATGCACACTTAATATTGAATATAATTGCTTTAGATATTTGTAACCTGTCCCTTTAATTAGACTACCAGTTACTTGAGGTCAGGGAGGAAGCCTTATCTAAACTTTGTATTTTCCCAACATCTAGAACTGGTGCTCTACACACCATGGTATTTAATAAATGCTCATTTTATCTGATTTGTATTTGTAAAATATGTAAAGTTCTTTGTGAATCATTAAGGACAATATAAATGTAATTTATTATAATCAGAACTGGACTCATTATAACCTTCAGGGATGGAGACAAGTGGGAGGAGCAGAGTAAAAGTCACTATGGCGTATTTAATTCATATCATTTGACTTGTTTGAAAGAAGATGTGGGTAGATCAAGTTTATGAATTAAAAGATCAATGAAACTAAGATGATAGTTCCAATCTCAACATTATTCTGCTACTTGCTTATCTATAACTGGAAAAATTATTTTTTAGGAAAAGAAAAAGATGCCATGAAATCATCACTTCAGACTGACTAATAATACTGAGCATGACAAAGCAAGGACAAGTTTTAGACCCTCAGACAAGTTGGGCCATCAAAGGTTGTCTATTTCTTTGATAGTTTCCTGCTTATCCAAAGCACACTAATATACAAAGCTAGAGTAGAAAGCTTTACTGGCTTCTCTGATTCTGTCTGTTGCTTGATAGTTCAAAACTATTGTCAGAGCATCATTTCTGGTACTGTTTTGACACTTTTGCAGCTTCAGATACTTATTAAACTGAATTTTACACTCACCCCACATTCCCTCCAAGAGAAGTGTCTTTTAATCAAAGCTCTAGAAAGATTTGTTTGGATTTCTGAGAACAGACTAGGAATTTTTAACATGAAGAATACTAATTGAGAAGACGGATATGAGTTGGGTTTTCTTGGAGGCAACTAGTTGGGAATTAGGAGAAGGAATTCACTAGTGTATCTGAATCTTCTCTTGAATTAGGAGGACATTATTTCTATATACTTGCTTCTGCCATAGTGAAAAAAGCCTTTTTAATAGCTGTCTCTGGATTACTTCCAGATCATTACTGTGCCTTATCTTTTATATCATCACTGGACCTTTTAGTGATGACAAAGTAAGATGTCCTGAAGTTTTTTTTTTATGTTATGTACCACCATTTGCTTAGCTATTCCCCAAGTGACAGCATCACTTTGTTTCCTATTCTTTGCTACTACCAAAAGTGTTGATATAAGTATCTTGGCTTTATGAGAACTTTTGTCTATTTTTTACCTCCTTGGGGTATCTACCTAGCAGTGAGATTTTTGGATTAAAGAGTTTGAACATATTAATCACTGAATTGATGAATTAATCTTGATATTATCCCAAACTAATTTTAGCATAATTCTAAACTATTCCAGAATGGTGAAACCAATTCATAGCTTCATTAAATGTACCAGTGTGCCTGTTTTCCCACAAAATCTCAAATCAATAGACTATTCTAGCCTAATCACTTTCCCCTTGCTTGAAGAAAAAGCTGTATTTGTTTCTATATAGCTGTCATTCCTAAATATACCTCTATCCTACTGTCAAATAATCCCCTATTTGCAATGAAGAAGAGTTAAGACAAAACAACTAATACAGTGAGCATGCCTGATTGGACATTTTGAGCTCATAAATTCCCACTTCTCTGTCAAAAGAAAGAAGATATTGTTCATTATCTGTTCTCTTAGATGATTATTAATTTCTGCTTTTATGTAAATTATTTTTTTCTTGTTGAAAAAGGCAAGTAAAATCATTTCCTTTGAACTTCTCCAGAAGTAGAAATATTGAGACAATCACAGCTAAGTTCTATAGTCTCTACTGCTTCTAAAAATTTAGTTAATTCAACCAATATTCATTATATGCCTTCAATGTGTTAGATGGTGTGCTAGACAATGAAGATACAATGAAAAAAAATGAAAATAATTCCTTCCCTCAAGGAGCTTGCATTCTTCTAGTGTCCCTAAATATATGAAGTACCAGGAGTAAGCAAGAAGTATACTAAACAGCTATTTCCTTAAGATTTGTGTTTATTATACCATATATACTTAATCCTAATGCCATTAATATTAAAATTACGAAAGAATAAAAAGAAATTAGATAATATCTAATTTTGTAGGGGAGGAGGAGGAAGAAGAGAGAGAGAGAGAGAGAGAGAGAGAGAGAGAGAGAGAGAGAGAGAGAGAGAGAGAGAGAATGAGAGGGAGAGAGAGAGAGAGAGAGAGAGAGAGAGAGAGAGAGAGAGAGAGAGAGAGAGAGAGAGAGAGAAATAGAAGTTAGGCACAGCAATCCACTACTAGGTAAATAGGAATAAATTTTGAGCTGTCTACTTGTTTGTGTGACACAAAATAACTTTAAAATGAAAACATAATTCCATTAGAAGGATGCTTTCTTCTCCAGCTCAAAGTAGTTTCCAGTCTTATTTGTGCAAAGAATGCATTGTGAGCAGTTCCCCAGAATTGAGAAGAGCTGCTAAAGTTTCTTTAAGCCAACTCAAACATTTTTAGAAGGGCCAGAATGGGGGGGGGGGATGGTGAAATAACTCTTCTTGATCATTCCCTGTTATATTCAGGAGTCTTTCCACATCCCCTGTCTGTAGCTCTCTGCTGTGCAAGAAGAAAACTGGACAGAGGCCAACCCATTATGCATTTATTTCTCTTGACCCTTGTGCTTGGAAGGTTTGGAATTGTATTTCTAGAGATGGATGTAGTCAGTCCCATAAGCTACTCAAGAGGTCCTTTCATAAACACCATTCTTTTGTGACCTTGGACACTTTACCCATCACTACTTGAAAATCCATCATGACGGTCATAGCATCACTGGGACTATCAACTATAAAAATAATTTTCTCCTCATGCTCACTCCCAAATACCTACTGCTTGTGTAAGAGCTTAATTATAGCCTCATGGCTTTTTGCTTTCAGTCAGTTCAGTTACAAAGTTAGTCAGTTAAAAAGAAATACCAATAATTGTACAACTTCCTATAATTGTAAAATCTTCTTCTCACATGCAAACTGTGAAAATCCTCCTTAAAAAGATTAATATCTGAAGGCTAAGTCGAGGTCTTAGATGGTGCCTCCTAGTTGTAATCCAGAGAGATCTTCACCCTGCAGCTATCCTTGTTTCTTAATTTATATTTAGATTATTTTCTTGCTTTAACTATCCCTACACACACACACACACACACACACACACACACACAGCCCTACCTGGATCATGATGACCTTTTCATCTGCTTTCATGGTGGGCTGATCCAAAGGTATCGTACATAACTCATCCTCCAAACAGGCCAGACTCACGGAACAGCCCATCAGAGTCCTCCAGTTTCAGTGCAGTCTCAGTGTGCTTGTGGTCTCTCCCCTCCAGCTCAGGGCACCGGAGCCCGAGCTCTCATTTCTGCCTTCTCCCTGGCTGCACTCTTAGCCTTCAGCCCCACTCAGCATGCAGTTGCTCCAACCTGCCAGCCTCCCGTGACAGGCAGCATGGAAATGCAAGCCTCAGCCTGCCAATGCTTAACCTTTGGGTTCCAGTTCCGTCTGGGCAGGTTGAAGCCCTTCGGAGCTGATGCTGCTTCTACTGATCTCTCAGCTCATTCCCCCCACACACCCCCACCTCCTCTCCCTTTCCTAACCCTTTGTTATCAGAATCCCATGCTGACCACACTGTGCCCCCTCAAAGGCTGAGACAACACATAAGAGGGCCACTGTCTAAAACTTCAGCTCCAGCTGGGGGGAAACTTAGCCTTTCCTCTCCTGGTGGGAGGGTTTTGGGATCACTGAATGGTATGGATACAATAACAAGGAAACTAATAATTTGGACGGCACTCTTTTTTTTGGGGGGGGGGGGGGGACGGGAGGAGGCGGAGGCTGAGCGGTCTTTGTAGAGAGGACGAAAGAGCTATCCAGCAATCTGTCACTGAAGCACACTGATAATGCCCGCCTAATTCGAGAGCAAATAATGACTATTTGAAGCCAACTCAATCAGAATGACTTTGAAAGCCGAATTTCAGGAGTGGAAAGCATTTTGGAGGAATTTCCTGTTTCTTTGTGCTGTCATTCTATGCGTGTAATCCCCCTTTGATTTCCACACCTCCCCCCCCCCCCCTTTCCTTCCACATAACTTAGCTTTCAGAGCTGCAAAATGATGCTGGAGACTAATGACTGTTTCAAAGGCATTATTGGGGACTGTTCATATTACAGCAGCCCCAGCTAACACTAGAGCCACCCGAGTTAAAGAGCCTGTTACTTTCAGCTGTTCAAAACCCCTTCTTTGAAATCATTTGGGGGAAAAAAATTGGCTTTGAGCCAAACATCGGTGTTTAAGTTTTCAACTCCATACAGCTAATTTTCTGGGGAGAAGTGATAGGGAGAAGGGGAGGAAGGTGGAATATACTTTTAAAAAGAAAAAAAAACTTTCTGGGACAGTTGATACTTAATTGTGCCTCTGAAGTTTTAAAAAAATGCTTTTATCTTTGGGCCTAGAGATTTGTAAGGTGACTAAGCCATTAGTTAGACACATATTATGGAAAAAACTTGTCACTTCCCCTAATGACATGAGCTAACCCTCTTCCATCCTTGCCAAAAAGAGTTCTGCCACAAACAGTGTAGTTTGGGTATTTGTTTTGTCTTTGAAAAAAGAAAACTCTTTGCCACCTGCATTCACAGCTTCTTCCTACTGCTAGAATTCCCTTCTTGGGGCTCTTGGGTTGACTGTGAGTGAACAACACAATTGTAAACGACACTGGGGTTGGTTCAGGGATGATTTATACAGTGAAAGCAAAGCAGACACTCAACAAAGCAAGCAACCCTGGTTGCTGTGGTCTCAATGCTTCATTCACAGGCATGGAAATCCCACAGGAGTTTTACTGCCAGGTCAGGCACCTCTGGAAAGAGGGCAAAGTCAGAGGGGCTGGTTTGAAAAATGGTCCTAAAAACACTTTTTTTCAAATGTGAAGTTGGGAGAAAGTAATGAAACCTCCTACAATCAAGTTTATTTACCGTCCCTAATCTCCTTCAAGCTTATAGCTCATTAGAAAAGGACCAACTTTACATATCACAATGTGTTTCAGTTTATAGACAGTTTTAAAAGCAAAATTAATGTCCTTAGACACTCTTGTCTATGTTCTATAAAGAAAAGAAACTTCAGGCTTCTTCAGAAAACTAAACGACCATGTGAAATTTTGAGGAGTCATCTTGGAGAAGTTTTGATATCCCTATTTGAAGACAAAAAGTCAAATTCTTCAGTATGGATGGAGAGGTTTCATGGGACAGAAATCTCTTTGACTCCCACACTCATTGAGAAGACTTGACCCCTTTGGCAAATAATATGAATGAATTGCACTTAGGTAGTAAGTGATGTGATGTGAATGAACTTGTTCAGGCCATCAGGGTATAATTTAGAAAATAACCTTTTCCTCCTGCTCTAATAGCCAGCAGCTCTCCTATTAATCCATCTAAGCTAGAGCACTTCACTACCAGAGTGCCTTAATCAGCCTTATTTTCTCTTATACTAGAAAGGATCAAGTCAAATGGTAGTGGTGATGTCCTATATTAAATACTAGGCCTAGCTTTCCAGTAGACTTACATTTTTTTTAGGGGAAAATGTATAACATCAATTTCCAGGTGCAAAACACATCTATGATCTTGTCAGGTTGGTCATTTCTGCTAATGATACAAATAGCAAGCCAGCCTTGTCTCTCTAGCTTATTCTACTCTTTCTTGTTCATGTCTTGATAGATAGCATCTATTTAAAGCAACCTATTGAGTGCATTCTACTCTGCTTCAGAACTGGTCAGATTATCAGATTACCAACTAATTCTCATTTTCCATGTCTGAGTCCACTACTTACCTTTCCTGAGATCCTTTCCAGCATACAGAATGCTAGAAGAATCTAATGTATCATCCAGTGGTTTCCATAAGTTTGCTGGGGTTTCTTACTTTCTCTTGACATTGTAATACCAATGGGGAACATGGGAAGTCATATGGTTGTCCCTCACTTTTTGGCAACTGAATAGTTGATCTTTTTATTTTTCCTCATCCATTTCCTAGACAGTGTCCTTCTTCTGTATCTGCTTTGTAGTTCTTTGTTTGGAACATGCTGTGAATTGCTCAGTCTTGAGTACTTCTCTATTGTCTTTGGGCAGTACTCCTCTATAGTTTTTCAGAGACTATAGTGTCCTGTGACTTAAAATCATGCAAAGACACTGGAAGAATAATGACATTTAAAATGACTCTTTGTTTCAGGGATAAACTTGGAGTTGTTAAAAGAACTTGGATAGTCATAACTATTTGTTTTTATCCAAAATAATATTTTTATCTAGTTTGGGCTATAGTAGGAGTAATATAATGCCTGAGAAGGTTGCCTGTTTGGCACCTCTATTTTACAGTGTGGGATCCCTCCCCTCAATAGTCTATGATATATCATACTCCTTAGCAATATAATAAAATTTAGGGAAATGTTGGAGGTACAAAAAGATTAAGTGAGTTGCCTTTGATCATGTAGCTAGGAAGTGTTAGAGTTGGGTCTTGTACTTGTCTTCCTAACTACTAATGCTAGTCAGTCAATTTGTCAATCACCAAATTAAGGTATACCCCAGGCACTGTAATAGGTACTGGGAGTACAAAGAAAGGCAAAAATGTGGTCCCTGACCTCAATGAGCTAACATCCTAATAGAGAAGACAACAAGGAAAATACTATGTTTTATATATATATATATATATATATATATATATATATATATATATATATATATATATATATATATATATATATATATATATATATATATGATAAGGAACCAGCATTTTTCTAAATAAGAAAAAAACTCTTTTTCAGTCACCAATACATATGAGATATTCTCTTGTTAAGGTTAAATGTATAAGATAAACTGGAGGAAAGAAACTTTGTATTGAATGATATGCATAAATTTTTATTTCTTTGAGCTCTCTTCTTGTTACATAATTATTTTCTAAGCCTTTACTTTCATACTTGGAAGGCTATTTCATTTGCCCTACTCAAGTTTCTTTCCTTTCTTAGGATGAATAGAAAACAAATTACTTTAATCTTTGTTACCATCTCATCTTACACCCTGCCTCCAACTCCTGTATACCCACCCTCCAACATCACAGACCAAGGCCCCCAAGAATGAAACAGCAATATTGGGGCAAATAAAACAAAATTCAAGATAAGGATCTGAAGCTAAGGGTCTACACATTGATGAAATTAACTGAGAATGCCTGAATTGAAGGCAAATAGCTTCCTGAAGTGACCAGAGAGGGAGAGGAGAGAGAGAGAGAGAGAGAGAGAGAGAGAGAGAGAGAGAGAGAGAGAGAGAGAGAGAGAGAGAGAGAGAGAGAGAGGCAAAGTAAAGAACATTAGAAGAGAAGGAAAAGAAAAAGAAGACAGATATGGAAAACTACAGAGAAAAGTGAAGGGAAGGCAAAGAGCAAAAGAGCAAGGGAAAGAATAGTGAAAGGAAGAAGAGGGGGAGAATAATTGAAGGGAAAAGGGAGCCATGGTGGCAGAAGAGAGGAAAGAGGGAGACAGAATGAAGGAGACAGAAAAGGAGAAAGATGGCATGTGAAAAAAAAAAGGACAGAGAAAGGAGAGGGAAAGGATGGGAAAGGGAGCACAAAGGAACAAGAGAGAAAAAAATGTAGCTTAGAGCAAAGCTGCAGACAATTAGCCTCTAGCCAGACCTTATTCCCACATGCTGTGGTCTAATTGTACAAGTATAGAGTATAATAAGCCATTTTGATTTTTATTTTATTGAGAGGAAAAGCAAGCCCAACTTTTCACGTTATAGGAAAAAGCTGAAATCCTTTAAAATATTATAGAAATTACAAATTTCAAAAACCCAAGATGGTCCTGCAAAATAGTGGCAAGCTAACCAGACATTACCATTCCCTCTAGGTCTGAACATTCCATCAGCTTTATAAAGCGATTTATTACTATGTTCCTTAGGGGAGCTGGAGTGACATTGAGGAACTTCATGTGGACATTAAAAAAAAAAAAGTTGGCATTCTTAACATAACTTGGGTCCCTTGTGGCCATTCTTTCAAAGTGTGTACTTTCTGTCAGGCTCTATAATGGAAATTACAGTAACCCTGCATTGCAAAGAACTCTCGTTTGTAAATAGATCACCCAGTAATACCAGTGGTCAGAGGGCCCAGCTCTTGCTGCTTGGCAACAGTGTGGGAATGTGATGCAGATCCCTTCAGCTTTTATTCCTTGCTTTTCCCGCCAGCTGCTTCCACCTTCATCCGACATAACAGAGAAAAAGTAGTTTTGCCATAGTACTAATTGTATTCGCTATGTTTCTCAGGTGGAAGGATATTGAGAGATCTCTGCTAGGTTTGGCCACTCCTTTTGGAGGCTGACTGAAAATGAAATTCTGAATCCTAACAATTTAGTTCCCTCATTTACTTTCCTTTTCAGGGTTTCTAGTAACCAGAGTAAGAAGGAACAAGGCATTTGTATACTCCAGTCAAAGTCTGAGAACCCCTCCCTATCTCTCCCGGGCCCTTAGTGTTTAAAAGAAACTGAATCTTTGCTATAATATGCAACCAGAGTTATCACAAAATAAATATCTCTGTGCCACAGAGAGTGGAATTTTCTGGAGTTAAAATATGTGCATTAATAACAAGTCCTGTAGTTGGACTAGTATTAGTTGGAAAGAACCTTAGAGACTGTTCAGTCCTTTACCTGAATTGAAATCCCCCACATGGAATGTAATCATTGGGAAGACCTTAGTGAGGAAAAATCTACTGTCTCTTGAGACAACCCTTTTCCCTTTCAACATCTCTAGTTATTGGAAAGTTTTTCCCTACACTAATATAAAATAAGTGGTACTACTACTACCCATTACTCCTTGTTGTGCTGTTTGGGGTCAAGTGGAACAAATCATTAGCCTTTAAATGTTAAATCTTTAAAGAGAAGAAGAAAAGTTATCATGCGGCTCCCTGACCTCAGGTCTTCCCTTCTCCAGTTCTTTCCACTGGTCTTCCTATGACATGGTCTTCAATTCTCTTACCACCCTGGTTGCTTTGGACACACTCCATTCTCAATCTCTTTTCTCAAATTTAGCAACTAAAACTAATCACAGTCCTTCAGATGTGGTCTCAGAAAGAATATCAACCTCTCCAAATATAATTCCCACTTGATGACAGACTAAGACGGCATCCACATTGCCTCACTATACTATTGCCTTATATTAATAACTTTTCTTCCCACATAAGCTCTTGCCTAGTCATACTTTCCTGATTCTGTACTTTTGCATTTGATTTTTTATCCTAAATATAATATTATACATTTATTTTTTATTAATTTTCATCTTATTAGATTCAGCTCATTGTTCTAGTCCATTGAGATTTTTTAGATTTTGATTTGAGTCATTCAACATCATTAGACTTTGTCACTGCTGATGAATATTTAAAGGAAGGCCACCATGGAGAAGGGACTTGAGATAATCCCATATGAACTTCTGTTGAAAGAAGTGTGTAGATGTTTAGGCTGGAGAAAAAAAGTTGTATTTTTTTTTTTTTGCAGGGTTGGGGGAAGGGAGAGTGAAGGTAGAGAATATGTTAAGGCTCTCACATAGAAAAGATTAACCTTGTTCCCGTTGGTCTCAGAGGAGAGAAATAGGAACACAGGGTGAAAATTCCAAGGAGGCCCATTTAGGTATGATAAAAGCAAAAACTTGCTGACAGAGTTATCCAAATGCAGAATGGGTTTCATGGGGAGGTTCTACATCCCAGTTGAGATCTTAAAGACTAGACAACTACTTGTCAGATATGTTGAAGAATAATTTCTCTCTATGTGCAATGGCCTTTGAGCCATCTTTTTAAGCTTTGTGTTAACTATAAATTTTACAAGCTTGCCTATATGCTTTCATCTAAGTCAGTAGTGTCAAACTCGAATAGAAAAGCTTACCACTAAACCATACATGTGGAGCCTTACAGGATCCTTACATTTTGATTCAGAAAACTATATGGTTAACATTATTTATGTTTTACTGCATTTAAATATATTTTTCAATATTTCTTATTACATATTAATGTTACTCATTACTCAGACCTACTTGGGACTGTTGATTAGGTGATTGAAACCTTTGGTCTACTAACAAACATATTGATCATTATGGGACCTACTCATAAGTGCCTGGGTATTTCACTAGAGACAATCTTCCAATTTGATATTGGTATAGTAATGACTGCTCTTTGTATATAATCTTTGTCTGAATTTAACTCACTATACAAAGAATTAGTTCTCATCTCTCTATCTTATTTTATAGAGATAGCATAAAAGACTTAGTGAAATTATTTGCTAAAATAGAGCTATATTATTTCTATGGAATTTCCCTGATCTATCATTATAGTAACTGTTAAAAAAAAGAGAGAGAGAGAGAGAGAATGAGCTTAATATGATTTGAGTTTTTCTTGACATACTTTGAAGTTTTACACTAGTTGACTACATTACATGACTATCTATAGTTAATTTTCTTTCTCTTAAGAATACCATTCACCTCCCGTAGTCCCATATTGTTCTTGGATGACTAAGAAATAATCTTATAAGATGCTATTTAATATTATCCCCTTATAGGGACATTTACATTTTAAAGGAAGATACGAAAGGTAGAAGGTGAATTCACCCAAGCAGGTATACTCCTACAAAAAGATTTGGGTCAACTAAGCCCTAAAATAAAGTACTTATAGCTAGTAGGATAGGCAACCTAATTCATCGGTTTCAGACACACAGTATCCTGCTCCAATCTGAGTGGTTTACTTGGTTATGGTGTCCAAATGGTAAAATGGGCTAGAACCCAGGACAAGCTAGGTGAGAAAAGAAGACCATAGGAATTTAGTCAATGGAAACCATTTTGAGATAAAGAATGAGGCAAGTTAATCATATGTAAACATAGGAACAATGGAATATCCAACACCCTTTTCTTAAATGGAACATCTGTAGGATAACGCTAGCATGTGTTCATAATATTATAACAAGGGGAAATGAAGGTAAAGTATTTTAAAGAACCCCTCCCTAAGAATAATAAAGGAAGCAGAAGAAATCAGAGCATCAGTGGATTTTGGCTTGTTGAATATGAAATTCTGATCCACAGGAGAGCTCAGGAATCTAAGCCAGGAAAACATAGTAAGTTTTTTCACCATAACTTTTCACTGAAGTTACACACGCTTAATAAAGTACTTGGATAAAGATGAATTATCCTTTACTGCAATGGTATGGAGAAAGAAATGGCAGACAGTCCAAGAAAACCCCAAATGGAGTTACAAGAGTCAGGAGAGACTAAAAAAGGACTGAGCAACAATAAACTCTAGCTAGCAATTCCCATTTAGTGGTTCAGGTTCAAGACAATAGTCCAAGGAGGTTGTGCTAAAATTATGTAATAGTTCCTTAAGCAAGAAAAAATAATTGCTTAATAAAATTGTGAGGAGTGTATTAAATTTCTCTGGGACAAAATCTGTTGTTGTTGAAAAGATTTGCAAGAGAAAAACAAAAACAAAAACAACCACTGGCAATTATGGCTTTACTCCATGATCTTGGAAATCTATGATGGAAGGCAGATTTAGGAGCAACACAATGAATATTGAGCAATGAAGTAGATAAAACATTAAACTTGGAGTCAGGAAAACTTGAGTTCAAATTATGCTTTGGATATTTATCAGCTGGGCAACCATGGTCCCACCATTTAATACTGTGAACTTCACCTTCCTCCTTCCTCCTATTCCTCTTTATCTTCTACCTCCCCCTCTGTGGCAATCGCCTTAGCACCCTGGGTACCTTAGAATTAGCTGGAGTCAGGATAAACAAAAGTTTTTATTCTTTGTCTTTGGCAGTAGAATTGAAGAGAGTGGACACTTAGGATCTCTGCGACCTCACCTCTTCATTTCTCTAGCAGAAGTGACCCTGGCTAGTCTCACTGCACCTCCTAGTCCCTCCCACAATTCTCTGTATACACCAAACAATTGGGCCAGCACAGCCATTTTCCAAGCATATTCCTATATTGTCCAACCAGTAATTAGCCTCAAGTGCTCAATTGTCCGACCCCAGTGCATTGACTCAGGAGTTTCAGCCCTTTATATCTCCCACTTTCTTTTGTTTTAGAACACAGGTGGTCACGCCATCCTTGATTTCTCAGGGAGGTGAGAACCCCAAAAAGGAAGTGATCACGTCTTCCCTGACTTCTCAGGAAAGGAGGTGAAAACACAGAAAAGGAGGTGATCACGCCCCTCCCCCCTGACTTCTCAGGAAGGGAGGTGAAAGCACTAAAAAGATGATGATCATACCCTCCCTGACATCTCAGGAAGGGAGATGAAAAGCATCAAAGGGAAGTGGAGATTGCTAGAGGGTTTCTGGGTTGAAGGGTCTTATTAGAAACAGATATACACAAACCTATCAGCATGGGAGGTTTTACACAAGCACATAGCAATAAGCATAGGCTATTAGTGATGACTCTCCCCACAGCCAGGGCAGGCTCAATGTGGTATAACAAACATGAATTGTAGATGTAAGTAGTGATATAAGAAACAATATAAATCAACACAGTCTTGTAAAAGATTTCCATAAGTCCTAGAAGGAGGGTATGTAAACAACAGTCACATGTACTTCTTCAGCAGCCAAAAAATAGTCCAAAACCAATCTATTGTCCATTGCTTCACATGTCAAGGAATCCAATGATCCCCGCAAGTTTTTGAAGTCCTTCAACAGTCTTTTTATATGTTAAGAAATCCAATGATTCCTGCAGATTTTGAAGTCCTGCAACAGTTTTATCATTTCTTAGAAAGTCCAATGATACCTGAGGGTTTTCAAGTTCTACAACAGTCTTATCATGTCTCAGAGAATCCAATGATTCCTGATGGTTTTGAAGTCCTACAACAATCTTCATGTCTCAGGGATTTCAGTGATTTTTTGATGTCCATGAGTCAAACGCCATAACTGCCATGCTCTTTCAGTGGTGGGCACAGTCAGCAATGGAATCACCTGATGTTTCTTGGGTCTTCTCCTTGGTTTCAAGGGTCTGCTCCATCTCTCTCCGATGGACAAGGCAAATACGACTCGTTGGCATCCATTTGATTCCTTCTCCATCTATATAGATACAAGCAAACCCTCTCCCCCAAGCAGGGACCTATCTGGTCCCTTCCATTCACCACTTTCTGGGTCTGTCCACATCACCTGGCGATTATCTAAAGATAGTGTTGCTGCTTGTACTGGACACTGCTCTTCCAGTGGATTATAAAACCTGTCTGCCATAGCCAGTGCATCTTTGTCAAAGATCAAGTTAATACTATAAAGAGCTAGATTTAGAAGTTCTCTAGGGTTACCTGTGGCTCCCCCTTTCTTTTATTTTTGGAGGAGCATCTTACTATCTCTGTTTATCCTCTTTACTATTGCCTATCCTTGAGGATTAAAGGATATGCCAGTGGTGTGTAAAATCTTATACTGTGCACAAAAGTGTGCAAAATATTTAGAAGTATATGCAGGTCCATTGTCTGTTTTTATTGCTTGTGGCACACCCATAATTGCAAATGCTTGTATAAGGAATTCAGTGACCACTTGGGCTGTCTCTTTTGCTTCTGGTATTGCAAAAGTGAATCCTGAAAAGGTGTCTACCAAAACATGGATAAAAGACAGACGACCAAAGATTTATAATGGGCCACATCCATTTGCCAAATTTCATTAGGTCTCAAACCACAAGGGTTCTTCCCTGGATGGAGTGTAGGAGCATGGAAAGGAAGGCAAGCTGTACAGGCTTTTACTATGCTCCTAGCTTCCTCTCTTGTTATTCCAAATTATAAATGTAAAGCTCAAGCAGCCTGATGATATTTAAAATGAGATTCTTGGACTTCTTGAAACAAAGGAGTATTGACCAACATAGTTAGAAGGCAATCTGCCTTTGAATTACCATCAAAAATAGGACCTGGAAATCCATTATGAGAGTGTACATGCAAGATATAAATCTTACCTGGATGCTTTCTTACTTGCTCTTGAAGTTCCTTAAAGAGCTGATATATATTGGAGGATACAAATTTTATTTGGGCTGTGGCAATTCTTTGTACCACACCTACTGAATAGGCCGAATAAGATATTATATATATGTCTCCTGGATAATAAGTAAGAACTAGAATGATTGCATACAATTCATTCTGCTGAGTGGACTGAAAGGGAGTTCTGACTACTCCCTTTATGGTTAAGTCACGGGAGTATACAGAACAAATATTATGTTTGGACGCATCTATTAAGATAGTTTGTTCTTTAAGGGGAACTTTAGAAACCTTTTTAAGAATCCATTGCCAAGTATGTAATAGTCTGGTTATCTTTAGTAGAGATCCGTATGTAAAATTTGGAGCCATGGCTAATAAAATTTGCACTCTGGGATGGTTTCACAGCATACATTAATTTGTGCATTAGTATAAAAGGTATACATCTTGTCAGGTCTTATCCCAGATAATTGTACTGCTCACTTACTGGCCTTTAATAAAATTCTAGCCACAAGCATTGGGTAAGGAGTAAGGCTTTGTTCTGGTTGTGCTGGGAGGTTCACCCACTCTATCACACTGTCTCCTTGATAAAGGACTGCTGTGGGTGCCTCTTGTGTAGCAAAAACTGATATTTCCAAGGGTTTTTGAGTGACTCTTTCACCCACATTGGATAAAGCCAGTTCAACTTGTCTCAAAACCTCTTGAACTTCTGTAAGCTGGCGTGGTGAATTTAAAGCATTGTATCCCCTTAAAATGTCATATAATGGTTGCAATTGATAGGTAATCAAGCCTAGGTAATCAACAGTGGACACATCCATTGGATATCTCCTATCAATTGCTGAAAGTCATTTAAGGTGTTTAGCTTCTCTGTTCTTAAGGAAAATTTTTGTACTGTAAGCACTTTAGGATATACTTCACATCCTAAATATTGAAAAGGAGCATGTCTTTGAATTTTTTCTGGAGCTATGTACAATTTGTAGTTCCTTAGTGTTTCCATGGTCTTTTGTAGACATGCTTCTAACATTTGTTCCTCAGGTGCACATCCCAATATACCATCCATGTAATGTAATAACATTACTTTTGGAAATGCTTTTCTTACTGGAGTAAGAGCAGCAGCAACATAGCAGCAACATTTGGCACATAGTAGGGCTATTTTTCATTACTTGTGGCAAAACTGTCCATTCATATCTTCTATAAGGCTCAGCTAAGTTAATGCTGGGCACTGAAAAGGCAAATCTTTCATATCTTCCTTATCTAAAGGGATAGAATAGAAATAATCCTTAATGTCTATAATCTAAAGAGGCCATATTCTAGGCAATTGAGTAGGAGATGGAAGTTCAGGTGGAAAAGTTCCCATAGTTTCCATCTGTTCATTTACTTTTCTTAAATCAATCAACATCCTCCATTTTCTAGATTTCTTTCTTACAACAAATCCTGGGGAATTCCAAGGATGTAGAGAAGGTTGTAAGTGTCCTTGGTCAAGTTGCTCCTGCACTATATCTAATAAGCCCTGAATTTTGTCACTATCTAAGGGCCACTGTTCTATCCACACTGGTGTATCAGTTTTCCATTGAATAGGAACAGATGAAAGTGTTGGCAGGCCTTCAACAGCAGCCCTGCCTAAAAAATCGAAGTACTCATTTTTTTATCCTAATTGTTGTAAAATGTCTCTTCCCCACAGATTGATAGGGATTTTTTCAACTATAAAAGTGTAAAAACTCCTGTTTCACCTTCAAATATCCATCTCAAAGGGGTAGCACTAACTTCAGCTGCTATTGATCCTCCTACACCAAACATGTAAGTGTCTGCCTTAATCTTTGGCCAGTGACTGGGCCAGTTGGCACCTCTAATGACTGTGCAATCTGTATCAGTGTCTACTAGTCCTTCTAATGGTATGCCATTTATATAGATGGTGAGCATAGGTCGATCACCTGTCACAGCTGCTGTCCAGTATATTCCTGGATTTTGCTGCTTGGAGTCAGAATCTGGGCGAATATTACCAGGTTGTTTATTAGGAGTTTGTATCAATAAACCTCACACATTGTCTACCTGTATTAGTAACTGGGATATTATTTAAACATTCCCCAGTTTCCCACATCAGTGTATGGATGGACACTGTTTTGTAAGTACACTCAGGAGGTGAAATGGATTTTGCTGCTTGGAGTCAGAATCTGGGTGACTGTCACTAGGTTGCTTATTAGGAGTCTGTATCAATAAACTTGATGCTACTATTTCTCCTGGTTGATAAGTCACACATTGTCTACCTGTGTTAGTGATATTATCTACACATTCCCCAGTTTCCCACATTAGTGTATGGATGGACACAGTTTTGTAAGTACTCTCAGGAGGTGAAATGGTCAAACCTATTGTGCCTGGAGGCAAGGGATCCATAAGCTGGAGAGAAACAAATTTCACCTCTCCAGGGGGGGTATCTCACTTGTCCCAGGTGCATACAACTCTATTCTCCTCAATTGTAATTCCTTTCTCCCATCAGATGGCTTCCTGGCTGATTGGTCACGTCTGGGTACTGAACTTCTAGCCACTCTCTGGGTGTAGCATCGACTGCAATCATGCCCAAGTGTTTTTTGCCTGGGGCCCTGGGGCTGGGCCTCTTATCTGGTTTCCCTGAATCAGTCTACACTCTGCTGCCCAATGGAAGCCTCTGTTGCATTTTGGACATGGGGTATTGGGTCTTGTTCTCCCAGCCTGTTTTCTCACTCTGTCTCTATGCCAACATTGAACTTTCAGATGTCCTACTTTACCGCATTGAAAGCATTGATGAGTCTCTGGAAGTCCTTTGTCAAAAGGGACCCTGTCTTCTCATGTTGGGATCTTGGGAAGTCTGCATCATAGCCTGACTATAAAGGTATTTGTGCCCACTCTGGCACAGCATTTGATGATCTCCTCTAAAAGAGCATCCTTGCATAGTCCTAGTATAATCCTCTTACAAACCTCATTAGCATTTTCTTTAGCAAGTTGCCTTATCTTAATGTCTGTTACCTTATTTTCACCATTAGTCCATGTAATAGCTGTATGTAAATGTCCCACAAAATCAGCAAAGGGTTCATTTGGCCCTTGTGTAATTTTTGTGAAGGCTTCTCCCTTGTCATTTTTACTGGGGAGAGAAGCCCGTGCTTTGATAGCAGCAGCAGCAATTTGCTCATATGCTGCTATGGGGTAATTAATGTCTGCATAAGAACCTACACCTATTAGTTGGTCATAGGTGTTTGGAGGATTGACTATGACTATTTTGTTGGGCTTGCATCCTACAGAGCTCACTATACTCAGAAAGCCACAACAAGTTTTGTCCAGGTTCTAAGCATGTCCTTGCTATAGATTTCCAGTCCCTAGGGGTTAAGACTTCATAAGCCAAATTCTGTAATAAGATCTTAACATAAGCTGATGTAGCCCCATAAAGAGTGCAAGCCTTTTTCAGGTGTTTGAGGATTTCTATATCAAAAGGAGTGTATCTTCTACCCTCTTGACCTGAAGAGTTAAACTGTTGAATCACTGGATACATATTGATTTTCAAATCAGTTAAATCCTGGCCTTCTTTTGTGGCTTTAATTACTGCCTTTTGCATTCTAGTCATAGGAGAGGATGATTGCTGGGGCAGAGGTGCTGATGATATCACTGCCCCTCCCACTACTCCTCCTCCCTCCATCCTGGAAGGTGAAATTGATGGGGGCCTGTCAAGAACCAGTTCTTATTTAGGCAAGGTTGAAGCTGCCTGGTCAGAGGAAGAATCACCACAGCCTTCACCATGCCCTTGACTAAGCCCTTCATTCTCACTTAACTCCACATGCCCTCTAGTGATATTGCTATTAATCCCTTCATTGTCTTCCTCTTTTTCCTCACACTTCCTCATCTGGCTGTTCTTAAAACTTCTATTTTCTATAACTTGTGGGATTCTTTAAGGCCAATTGTATTATGTTGTATATATAGAATGTTTCTTTGGAAATTGAATCAGAACCATTATCATTATAATATTCACATAGTTGATCTCCTACTAGTTTCTAAATTATCTGCCCCTATTTCTTCTTCACTGAAGAACCAAGGGGATGTACATTCTAATGTATCCACAAATCCATCAATCTGCTCCCAAGATATAATTAAACCCAGTCTCTTTATCAGTCTCAGTATGCTTATCCTTAGGGGTGGGGGTGGGAGAGATCTTTTCCTAATATCTTCCCCATTTCAGCTAGAAAAGGTTACTAGTTTAGCCCTTAACAAAATAAGTTCTCTCTTTGTCTATTAAAATACTCACCCTATTTCCTGGTCCCCAAGGGCTTCTTCAGTGAAATTAGGGTCCTTGGCTCCATGTTGGGTGCCAAATGTGGCAACCATGTTAGCACCCTGGATATCTTAGAATCAGTCGGAGTCAGGATAAGCAAAAGTCTTTATTCTTGGTCTTTAGCAGTAGAACTGAAGAGAGTGGACTCGTAGGATCTCTGCAATCTCACCTCCTCATCTCTCTCACAGAAGTGACCCTGCCTAGTCTCACTGCACCTCCTAGTCCCTCCCACAATTCTCTGTATACACCAAATGATTGGGCCAGCACAGAATAGTGGGAAGGGTTATTTTCCAAGCATATTCCTATAGAGTATTGTCCAATTAGTAATTAGCCTCAAGTGCTCGATTATCCAGCCCTAGTGCATTGACTCAAGAGTTTCAGCCCTTTATACCTCTCTCTTTTTCATTTCCTTCTCTACCTCCTGTCTCTTGTTCTTCCATTAAATGTTAATTAACAGTATTAATCTCCCTTGTCTGTATTCTTCCCTTCTTCCCACCCCAATTAATTTCTTTTCCATTGGTTGGACTTTCTTGGTACTTCAAATTGCTTTGCTAACATCATTCTTCTCAAATTTTCATTACATACTCTGTGGCTGTACATTCTGGTGGCTGACCACCAACTGTTTCTAGACCACCATCAATATTTTCACTTGCTCAGTTTCATCTTAGACAACAAACTTTTAAAAAAACAATGCAATGGGGACATGGAGAAAGAATGTGAAATATGCTGATCATATGATGGTATACTTAGAGAACCCTAGAAATTCTACTAAAAAGCTATTAGAAATAATCCACATCTTTAGCAAAGTTGCAGGATATAAAATAAACCCACATAAGTCATCAGCATTAAAAAATTTTATTTAAAAAGTTTGAGGACCACTTAGAGTTACAAAGAGAAATTCTAGTTAAAGTAACTACTGTATAAACATTTAAGAATCTATCTGCCCAGGGAAAATCAGGAACTATATGAGCAAAACTACAAGACACTTTCCACACAAATAAAGTCAGATCTAACCAATTTGAAAAAATATTAAATGCTCTTGGATAAGGCAAGCAAATATAATAAAGATGACAATACTACCTAAATTAATCTATTTATTTAGTGCTATACCAATCGGACTCCCAAAAAACTATTTTAATGACCTAGAAAAAATAATAACAAAGTTCATATGGAAAAACAAAAGATCAAGAATTTCAAGGGAACTAATAAAAAAATCAAATGAAAGTGATCTAGTTGTACCAGATCTAAAATTATATTATAAAACAGCAGTTACCAAAACCATCTGGTACACTAGTTGATCAGTGGAATAGGTTAGGTTCAAAGGGGAAAATAGTCAATAACTTTAATAATCTAATGTTTGACAAATCCAAAGACTTCAGCTTTTGGGATGAGAACTCACTGGTTGACAAAAACTGCTGGGAAAATTGGAAATTAGTATGGCAGGAACTAAGCACTAACCCACACTTAACAACATACACCAAGAGAAGGTCAAAATGGGTTCATGACCTAGGCATAAATTAGAGGAACATAAAATACTTTACCTCTCAGACCTGTGGAAGATGAAAGAATTTATGACCAAAGAAGAACTAGAAATCATTATTGATCACAAAATAGAAAATTTTGATTATATCAAATTGAAAAGTTTTTGTACAAACAAAACTAATGCAGATAAGATTAGAAGGGAAACAATAAATGGGGAAAACATTTTTACAGTCAAAGGTTCTGAAAAAGACCTTGTTTCCAAAATATATAGAGAATTGACTCTAATTTATAACAAATCAAGCCATTCTCCAATTGATAAATGGTCAAAGGATATGAACAGAAAATTCTCAGATAAAGAAATTGAAACTATTTCTAGCCATATGAAAAGATGCTCCAAGTCATTATTAATCATAGAAATGCAAATTAAGACAACTCTGAGATACCACTACACACCTGTCAGATTGGCTAAGATGACAGGAACAAATAATGATGAATGTTGGAGGGGATGTGGGAAAACTGGGACACTGATACATTGTTGGTGGAATTGTGAATATATCCAGCCATTCTGGAGAGCGATTTGGAACTATGCTCAAAAAGTTATCAAACTGTGCATACCCTTTGATCCAGCTGTGTTATTACTGGGCTTATATCCCAAAGAGATTTTAAAGAAGGGAAAGGGACCTATAAGTGTAAGAATCTTTGTGGCAGCCCTCTTTGTAGTGGCAAGAAACTGGACACTGAATGGATGCCCATCAATTAGAGAATGGCTGAATAAATTGTGGTATGTGAATATTATGGAATATTATTGTTCTGTAAGAAATGATCAGTAGGATGATTTCAGAAAGGCCTGAAGAGACTTACATGAACTGATGCTGAGTGAAATGAGCAGGATCAGAAGATCATTATATACTTCAACAACAATACTATATGATGATCAATTCTGATGGCCCTCTTCAACAATGAGATGAACCAAATCTGTTCCAATAGAGCAGTAATGAATTGAACCAGCTATACCCAGCAAAAAAACTCTGGGAAATGAGTATGAACCACTTCATAGAATTCCCAATCCCTCTATTTTTGTCTGCCTGCATTTTTTATTTCCTTCACAGGTTAATTGTACAATATTTCAAAGTACGATTCTTTTTGTACAGCAAAATAACTGTATGGACATGTATACATATATTGTATTTAACTTATACTTTAACATATTTAACATGTATTGGTCAATCTGCCATCTGGGGGAGGGGATGGGGAAAGGAGGGGAAACATTGGAACAAAAGATTTTGCAATTGTCAATGCTGAAAAATTACCTATTCATATATCTTGTAAATAAAAAAGCTATAATAAAAAAAAAAGAATGTGAAGTATCCAAGTTAGCAGAGTCAACGATTAATAACACTCTGCCATTGGGCAACAAATAATGTTTTTGAACTAGAGATTGTGAAATAGAGGAAACAAATTGGAAGAATGCTAGTTTCAAATGAAGGTAATCTCAAATGAAAGAATTTAAGAGCAGACAAGCCTCTTGTAGACCATCTAGTCTACCTTTCTCATTTTATTGGGGATGAAACTGAAGCACAGAGGAATTAAGAGACTTGCACAAGAATATAGCAATTAATTAGGACAAAAATGCATTAGAACCTAGGTCAATGCTCTGTCCATCTTTTTTATAATTAATAGGATGTTAGTTTCCTTCTGTGGGGAATGCATCTCAGGAATTTGATTCATATAAAGAAAAGTAGATTTATCCAAAAATATATAATAATGATAGCTAGGTAATTCAGTGGATGACTCAGATTTGGAGTTGGAAAGACTTGAGTTCAGATTCAATCTCAGATACTCATTAGCTGAAATGACTGTGGATAAGTCACTTAAATCTATTTGCCTCAGTTCCTTCATGTGTAAAATAAATTGGAGAATGAAATGGCAAACCACTCTATCTTTGCCAAGAAAGCACTCAGTGGGCTTACAAAGAGTCCTTCATAAGTGAAATAACTAAACAACAATATGGAAAATATGTTGGTCCCAGTTGGAACCTTTAGAAGTTAATCCTCAGTTGAACATTGTCTTCTATTTCTATGAGAGAATTTATAAATGGTTGAGGTAGATTGGATTATTCATTTTTCCTCTCATGAAATGACTTCTCAAAGGCCTAGTAGAAATTTCTAGTTCTTAAAAAAGTAAAAGAATTTATTCCAAGTGCAAAGGAAACAGTTTTCACCTCACTTGTCTCAGCTGATTTTCTCATCTAAAAGTTAAGGTTAGTCTAGCTGATTTCTAAGTTTCTTGCTTGTTCTAAAAATTCTTTTATTCTATGACAAGCTAATGGTTTTGTCAAGAAATCATGAGACGGATAGCAGACTGGATCAAAAATCAGAACCCTACAATATGTTGTTTACAGGAAACACACTTAAAGCAGGGAGATACATACAGAGTAAAGGTAAAAGGTTGGAGCAGAATCTGTTACTTTAGGTAAAGCCAAAAAAGCAGGGGTTGCCATCCTTATCTCAGATCAAGCAAAAGCAGAAATTGATCTAATTAAAAGAGATAAGGAAGGAAACTATATCCTGCTGAAAGGTAGCATAAATAATGAAACCATATCAATACTAAACATATATGCACCAAGTGGTATAGCATCTAACTTTCTAAAGGAAAAGTTAGGAGAACTGCAAGAAGAAATAGACAGTAAAACTATAATAGTGGGAGATCTCAACCTTGGACTCTCAGATTTAGACAAATCAAACCACAAAACAAATAAGAAAGAAATTTTAAAAAGTAAATAGAACATTAGAAAAACTAGGTATGATAGACCTTTGGAGAAAACTGAATGGCAATAGAAAGGAATATACTTTCTTCTCAGCAGTTCATGGATCCTATACAAAAATTGACCATATATTAGGACATAAAGATCTCAAAATTAAATGTAGGAAGGCAGAAATAATAAATCCCTTCTTCTCAGATCACAATGCAATAAAAGCTACATTCAGTAAGAAGTTAGGGGTAAATAGACCAAAAAGTAATTGGAAACTGAATAATCTCATCTTAAAGAATGACTGGGTGAAACAGCAAATTATAGAAACAATTAATAATTTCACCCAAGATAATGACAATGATGAGACATCATACCAAAATCTGTGGGATTCAGCTAAAGCGGTAATAAGGGGAAATTTTATATCTTATTTGAAGAAAATAGAGAAAGAGAAGATTAGCGAATTGGGCCTGCAACTTAAAAAGCTAGAAAAAGACCAAATTAAAAACCCCCAACCAAAAATTAAACTTGAAATACAAAAATTAAAAGGAGAAATCAATAATATTGAAAGTAAAAAAACTATTGAATTAATAAATAAAACCAAGAGTTGGTTTTATGAAAAAGCCAATAAAATAGATAAACCTTTGGTAAATCTGATCAGAAAAAAAGAAAGGGGAAAATCAAATTATTAGTCTTACAAATGAAAAGGGGGATCTTTCCACCAATGAAGAGGAAATTAGAGAAATAATAAGGAGTTACTTTGCCCAACTTTATGCCAATAAATTTGATAACTTAAGTGAAATGGATGACTTCCTCCAAAAATATAGGCTTCCTAGATTAACAGAGGAGGAGATAAATTGCTTAAATAGTCCCATTTCAGAAAAAGAAATAGAACAAGCTATAAATCAACTCCCCAGGAAAAAATCCCTAGGACCAGATGGATTTACATGTGAATTCTACCAAACATTTAAAGAACAATTATCCTCAATGCTATATAAACTATTTGAAAAAATAGGGATTGAAGGAGTCCTACCAAACTCCTTTTGTGACGCAGACATGGTACTGATACCTAAACCAGGTAGATCGAAAACTGAGAAAGAAAATTATAGACCAATTTCCTTAATGAATATTGATGCTAAAATCTTAAATAAGATATTAGGAAAAAGACTTCAGAAAATCATCCCCAGGATAATACACTATGATCAAGTAGGATTTATACCAGGAATGCAGGGCTGGTTTAATATTAGGAAAACTATTAGTATAATTGACCATATTAATAATCAAATTAATAAAAACCATATGATCATCTCAATAGATGCAGAAAAAGCATTTGACAAAATCCAACATGCATTCCTACTAAAAACTCTTGAGAGTATAGGAATAAATGGACTATTCCTTAGAATAATCAGGAGCATATATTTAAGACTGTCAGTAAGCATAATATGCAATAGAAATAAACTGCAACCTTTCCCAGTAAGATCAGGAGTGAAACAAGGTTGCCCACTATCACCATTACTATTCAATATAGTACTAGAAACGCTAGCCTCGGCAATAAGAGCCGAGAAAGAGATTCAAGGAATTAGAGTAGGAAATGAGGAAATCAAACTATCACTCTTTGCAGATGACATGATGGTATACTTAGAGAACCCCAAAGACTCTGCTAAAAAGCTATTAGAAATAATTCAGAATTTTAGCAATGTGGCAGGATACAAAATAAATCCACATAAATCCTCAGTATTTTTATATATCACCAACAAAATGCAACAGCAAGAGATACAAAGAGAAATTCCATTCCAAACAAATGTTGAGAGTACAAAGTATTTGGGAATCCATCTACCAAAGAATAGTCAGGAATTATATGAGAAAAATTACAAAACACTTGCCACAAAAATAAAGTCAGATTTAAATAATTGGAAAGACATTCAGTGCTCTTGGATAGGCCGAGCGAATATAATAAAGATGACAATACTCCCCAAACTAATCTATTTATTTAGTGCTATACCAATCAGACTCCCAAGAAACTATTTTAATGACCTAGAAAAAATAACAACAAAATTCATATGGAAGAATAAAAGGTCGAGGATTGCAAGGGAACTAATGAAAAAAAAGTCAGAGGAAGATGGTCTAAGTGTACCTGATCTAAAGCTACATTATATAGCAGCAGTCACCAAAACCATTTGATATTGGCTAAGAAATAGACCGGTAGATCAATGGAACAGATTAGATACAAAGGACAAAAAAGGGTACATATATAGCAATCTAATCTTTGACAAACCCAAAGATACCAATATTAGGGATAAAAATTCATTATTTGGAAAAACCTGTTGGGAAAACTGGAAATTAGTATGGCAGAAATTAGATATGGATCCACACTTAACATCATATACCAAGATAAGATCAAAATGGGTCCATGATTTAGGCATAAAGAATGAGATCATAAATAGATTAGAGGAACAGAGGATAGTCTACCTCTCAGACCTGTGGAGGAGGAAGGAATTTATGACCAGAGGAGAACTAGAGATCATTATTGGTCACAAAATAGAAGATTTTGATTACATCAAACTAAAAAGTTTCTGTACAAATAATACTAATGCAAACAAGATTAGAAGGGAAGTAACAAATTGGGAAAATATTTTTAAAAACAAAGGTTCTGACAAAGGTCTCATTTCTGAAATATATAGAGAACTGACCCTAATTTATAAGAAACCAACCCATTCTCCAATTGATAAATGGTCAAAGGATATGAACAGACAATTCTCAGATGATGAAATTGAAACTATATCCACTCATATGAAAGTGTTCCAAATCATTACTGATCAGAGAAATGCAAATTAAGACAACTCTGAGATATCTCTACACACCTGTCAGATTGGCTAGGTGACAGGAACAAATTATGATGAATGTTGGAGGGGATGTGGGAAAACTGGGACACTGATACATTGTTTGTGGAGTTGTGAAAGAATCCAGCCATTCTGGAGAGCAATTTGTAACTATGCCCAAAAAGTTATCAAACTGTGCATACCCTTTGATCCAGCATTGCTGTTATTAGGCGTATATCCCAAAGAAATACTAAAGAGCGGAAAGGGACCTGTATGTGCCAAAATGTTTGTGGCAGCTCTTTTTGTTGTAGCTAGAAACTGGAAGTTGAATGGATGTCCATCAATTGGAGAATGGTTGGGTAAATTATGGTATATGAAGGTTATGGAATATTATTGCTCTGTAAGAAATGACCAGCAGGAGGAATTCAGAGAGGCTTGGAGAGACTTACATCAACTGATGCTGAGTGAAATGAATAGAACCAGAAAATCGCTATACACTTCAATGCTGTATGAAGATGTATTCTGATAGAAGTGGATATCTTCAACATAAAGAAGATCCAACTCACTTCCAGTTGATCAATGATGACAGAAACAACTACACCCAGAGAAGGAACACTGGGAAGTGAATGTAAATTGTTAGCACTACTGTCTATCTACCCAGGTTACTTATACCTTCAGAATCTAATACTTAATGTGCAACAAGAAAATGGTATTTACACACATATATTGTATCTAGGTTATATTGTAACACATGTAAAATGTATGGGATTGCCTGTCATGGGGGGAAGGGAATAGAGGGAGGGGGGGATAATTTGGAAAAATGAATACAAGGGATAATATTATAAAAAAATTACTCATGTATATATACTGTGGAAAAAAAATCTAAATAAATTTTTAAAAAATGCAATCTCAGGGAATATTTAATTTTGCTATGGTACTGCCGGACTTTAGCACAAGGCCATTTAACTGTTAAGAGCTTAATGATTGCTTGTTGAATAAATAAATTAATGAATAAGTAAAAAAAAAAATCATGAGAAAAGAACAAGCCTTTGGTGGAGGAGGTGGGAAGGAGTCAAGAAAGAATTGAATTATGTCCCTCTATCATCAGCATAGTGAAGGCCATAGTTACACACGCATACACACTCAAAAATAAGGTTTTTCCAAATTCCAGATGATTCTGGTTATAACATGCTTAAAGCATGGCTATAAACCTGTTTCATAGTTTTGGCTGGCTCTCTACATGCCAAATAAAACATTTCTTTGGTTTTATAAAGATTTTAATTCTTTTTTTATTAGGATATAAAGCAGACATTTTAAAAATACATCCATTGAGGCCTTTTGGGTAATACACAAGTTTGAATTCATTCAGCATAAGATTGATTAAATATGTTTTTTTCTTATTAGTAGGAAGGAATTTTGCATCTCATAATATGAAAATTAATTTTCTTTATCCTATTAAATTAAAGTCAGGGTTAAAATAAAAAGCAGGTTAAAATTAATAAAGATAGAGTATATAATTATATTCCATGTCTATTAGATAACAACTCATGTTATATAACAAGTTAATTTTTTAAAAATACTTCCTCACAACAACTCTTTGAAATTAGATCGTTAAAGTGTAACTTATTTCTATTTTACAGATAAAGACACTGGAACTCAATAATTAGTCTTAGAAGCAGGACTTAAACTCATATCTCAAAATCATAATATTCTGAGCTTAAAGGAATTTTAGAGATTATTTAGTCCCATCCCTTCATTTTATAGAAAAGGAAGCTAAACTATTAAATGAGTCCACAAGACAGAATTAGAATTGGAATTTTAATTGAGATCTTCTGAGCCCTGAACCACTAATCTTTCTACTATGTAAATGAAATAAGGTGCATAAAGTTCTTTGGATACTTTACAGTAGGACCAGCTATTAAATGTATTGGTAGGTTTGTTCAAATAGACTTTCTTACTGAAGGCTGAACATTGACATTTTGTGGGGTAGCTAGGTGGCAAAGTAGATGGAGTGCGGAGCCTGGAGTCAGGAAGACCTGGATTCAAATTAAGCCTCAACAAAAGCCATTTAACTTAACTTAATTTGCCTCAGTTTCTTCATCTGTAAAATGAGTTGGAGAAGGAAATGGCAAACCATTCCAATATCTTTACTAAGAAAATCTCAAAATGGGATCATGAAATGTCAGACTTGACTGAAAGCAACTAAACAATAATGATAAAAAAGGTTCTGTCAACTAATCAGTCATAAATATTTATTGTATCTCCCACATATTAGGCACTGGGCTAGGTAATAAGGATTTACAATCTCAGATGTCAAGGAGCCCCCAGTCAAAAGGAGCAGTCAACATGAAAATGACTGGATATCAGGATAAATTGAAGATAATCAATAGAGGAAAAGAACTAGAATTAAAGCAATAAGAGTATTTCAGGGATGGACTCAGTGAATAGACTTATTCTACTAAATAAGAGTGCAACTTTTATGAAAATTACCTTCTCTCCCCATTTTAGTGATGAACAGAAACTGTGAGAATCTAATATTTATCTGATATTCCAATTAAAGCTGGATACTCTGGCTTGTTTTTGAAGAAAATAGGGATCAATGAAGAAACTCAGTGTTTCCTTCTTAGTCCAGAAAAGTTGCATCAAAATTTGCCATGGAAAGCTCCAACATTCCGGAGGCCCAAGAAAATGTCTTAAGATGATACATTAGGATAAAGTTGAAGTTTTCTTTGATATCTCTCATTCAGAATTCAGTACATCAAGTCAAACAATTAGACTTAAAGACAGAAATTCTAAAGTATTTAGGACTGTTGAGTTATAGAAAGAGAATTTTAAGAGGTCTTAGAAATCATCCAGATTAACTGTCTCATTTCATAATTGAGGATTCTGAGGCATAGAGAAGTTCACATTTTTCAGTATCAAACAGATAAAAAGTGACAGAGCTATAATTCAAATCTAGGACATCTAATTCCATAGTCATCATTTTCCCATCATACTATGTTTCCTCATATTTTAAAATAATCTGTGATACAAAAAGCAGTCAATTGCCACCTGTGCTTGTCTTCTTTTTTTTTCCCCTAATGGTATTTTGTTTTTCCAATTACATATAATGATAGTTTTCAACATTAATTTTGAAAGATTTTAGCATTGCAATTTTTCTGATATAAATTATACATGTACAATCATTTTAAACACATTTCCATATTAGTCATGTTGTGAAAGTAAAATCAAAACAAAAGGGAAAATTCAAGAAAGAAAAAATAAACAATAAAAAGGGTAAAAAACAGTATCCTTCAATCTACATTCAGTCTCTGTAGTTCTTTTTTTGGATGTGGATGGCATTTGCCATCTCAAGTCTATTGGAATTATTTTGGATCAGTTATGTTGTTGAGAAGAGCTAAATCTATCATGTTGATCAACCTTTAATCTCGTTACTATGTACAATGTTCTTGTTTCTGGTCACTTCAACTCAGTATCAGTTCACACAAGTGCTTCCAGGCTTTTCTAAAGTCAGCCTGCACATCATTTTATAGAACAATAATATTCCATTACATTCATATGCCATAACTTATTCAGCCATTCCCCGATTAATGCACATCCATTCAGTTTGGAATTCCTTGCCATCACATAGAGAGCTACTACATTTTTATACATTTTCCCTCTTTTGTGCTCATCAAATTTATCATCATCTTTTTCTGTCATCATACATCTTTGTCTTCTTAGTCATTGTTTTGGTTCATAGTATACTTTTTATGATAACGTTTTATCCCAAGTAATATTTCATGGCTTGGTCATCCATTGTATTGATCAGATTTGAACTCAAAAGTTTTCATTGTTTCAAGAAATACTTTCTCCTCTCAAAGAAAAACAAATTAATGACATGAGAATATTTAAAAGAGCACAAGATAATGTCAAAGGACAAGTTCAAGGATATTTTGAACAATGGCCAAATCTTTGATTGATTGATTATATACTCCAAAATAATAGTTTTGATGGAGGCAATATGGGGTAGAGCTGAAACAAAATTGTCTCTGGAATCCAAAGATTCAGGTTCAAGTACCTAGGTGACCTTCGGCAAGACAACCTCCTTGGGACTCAGTTTCCTCATTTGTAAAATTAAGGGTTTGTTTTTGAAGTCCCTTATAGTTCTAGATCTATGATCCTATGAATACTCATTTGGGTGTTATTTCTTGTGAGTCCCTTTTTTAAAAAATCCATCAACATCTTGTTAGTCATCTCATAGAGGTAAAAAATAATCTTACATTTATAAATAGAAGGAACCTCAGAAGCCATGACTAATATGTACTCATTTAATCTTCCAGGTACCCAGTATCAGAAATGATTGCTTCTTCTATATAGCATAGATATAATATTCTTATCAGTAAGAATATCTAACTTACATGGCTTAAAAATGCCCCATTGCAGTGTCTGACTTCTTGTGAGGCTACCTTTAACAAACACTTTACACCCTCTTCTCTTATAGATTCCAGATGTTTTGTAAGTGAGAAATCCTACTTGCTCAAAGAAGAAACAAGAAAGAAATCATAATACATGTCATAGCATTATTTCATCTCTTGACTTGTAAATGACTCATGAAAGTGATAACTCAGTCATCCTTCAATAATAACTTAATTCACATCAGTTGTGCATCCTACAGCATCTCTAATTTATTTTAAAAATTCTCTTATTATATCTTTACAGATAGTCCTGGAATGAAGGAAGGTAGCATAGTTATACTGCAGAAAGAAGACTTGAAAATTCCACAGAATTGGGAAAATTCAATAAAACTAGAAAATAAAAAGGTCCAGTAATGAATTAAGGGATTTTGAAAATCATTTTTGTGCTTTAGGAACATAAAGAGATTATTTAATTATAGAATCCCTAAATGCTAGAAGCTAATATTTAGCTAACAGCTAAAATTTATGTGCATTTATTACATGCTGGGCACTGTGTTAAATGCTTTTCAATAATTATTTCATTTGATCCTCAAAACCATCTTGATAGGTAAGGGCTATTATTGTCCCAATTTTACAGATGAAGAAATTGAAGCAAGGATCAAGTGACTTGCTTGCTCAGAATCACAGAATTAGAAAGTGTTTGAGGTTGAATTTGAATTCAGTTTTTTTCCCGTGCTCCAGGTTCCAGCCCTCCAGGCTCAGCACTCTGCTTGGCTAGTTTACCAGTGCCTATGGCAGGGCTTTCAGTAAGAAACTCCTAGGTTCAAATCTCCCTTCTGACATTAACCAGTTATACAACTATGGGAAAGTCATTCATGCTCTTTGAGTTTCGGAATAGTATAATAGAATAGTCTATAGTTATTTGTAGGTTGTAATTTGCATGGATTAAGAGAGTCCCCATCCTGATTTTACATATCAAAGAATGTTAGAGACAGCAAGATCTTTAGGAATTATCTAGTCTAAATCTCTTATTTTAAAAATGAAGAAGCAGAAATTCTGAAATGATTTGATGAGAGGTCACACTGCTAGTGAATTTCAGGGTCAGTGGACAAATCCAGGTTTTTCTAGTTTTTACTTGATGCTCACTATCTCTCCCTGTACCATACCCCCAACTTGCTGACACCCGAGCTAACACTGCCTTTTTGTTGTTGTTGTTTGAAAATACATCACATTTCCATAACACCAGACTGGCATTTTGATTAAAGTTTCTCCTCATAATATTAAGCTTGTGCGGGGAGTGGGGGGGGGAAGAGATCATATTTTGTTCTGAAGGAATTTCAATAAAATGTGAAAAAGTTATAAAGTTTTTTTATTCAGACCTGGGCACCTGGAGTTGCTCATTAAGTCATATTTAATCATTAATGTTTGACATTGTTCATTTCAAAGCTCAACTCTGAACTTCAGACTAATTCTTGGCCTTTGCATCACAAACATAACCACAGTGTTTTTGTCAAATGTGGGAATAGCACAAATGCTTACTTAGTTGGCATGGAGCCCAAAGTCGCTTGGTGCTGCCTCATTGCAGCTCTCAAAACATGTGCCAAGTTCTTGGACATTCCTACCATGGGCCACTTCCTTTGAGTCAACATAAAGGTAGAGGCCTGGAGTGAAAAGACCACATTTTTTTAGAGTTGGAATGCAGCTCAAAAGGACCATTGAAACCTGTTTTGTTGTGGGGACTTCTTTTTCCCTAGGATAATCTAATTATATCAGCTTTCAAAAGCAATATCAATTCTGACATTCTCAAGGATTCATAAAAATTTATTAGAGGCTAAGACAGCCAGATAGTCATTTAAAAATAAAGATTAGTGGCCATTTTGTAGGAACTCTGTGGGTTTTAATCTCTCTTTAAGGAAAGAATACTCAAGGAGAAAAATTAAGACATTCAATACACACTAACATGTGTGTGTATTAAAATCCTGTTTTAAAAAACACAAGAAACATATTTCATAATTTTACTAATAGTATTGTTGGCAAAACAGAGACATTAAATATTTTAAGTCACTTAATAAATTAAAACTCATACTTATATTATTTTCCAGGAAAAATGTATGATAGGTGATGAATTAGAACCTTTCTCAGAATTTAAAAATCGTTTCTACCTTTAATATTTCCATGGGGATACTTTTTATATTTTCCAGATCTTGTCACTTTTTTTCCTTACCAAAAAAAAAAAGCATCAATATTTCAAACGATAGAATAAAATCAGAGAATAATTTTACAATGCTTCTTTGAGCAGGACTATAAGAAAATCAGCAAATGGCATTGGAATTCTGATCTGTTTTGAGATTATCTCAAGGGAAGGAAACTATAGTCTTCATCAGTTTGACACATGAACCATCTTTTATGGTTATGGTTATGATTTTATTACATACATATCTTGTCATATAATAGAATCCTGGCTTGGCCACTTATAATCTGTTATTTTAGGAGAACATTGACTTTTTGGAGTCTCAATCTCTCTTCTTATAAAGTAAAGTGAGAGGAATATATGACCTCAAAAATCAGATTTAGCCTTACTCCCAAAATATTACCCAGTTTGGTTACAGAAGCTACCAGAGATAGAAAACAAGTGTAAGGTAAGCTCTCTGCCCATCCTAATCTTCAAAACAAGGTTAGCCAACCATCATGGTCAACATCCACTTTGTTCTAGTACACCTAGTTCAGAAACCCTCTGTTGTTGAAGTTTATTATCCTCTCTTTTTTTTTCCTGTATTTTATGGAGGGTGAGAACCTTCATATATGTTTGATAGAATTTCAGAGTTGGAGAGAACCTAGGACTCTCCCCTCTAGTCTTCACTTCACCAAGGAAATGCAAAATAACATCCATCTTTCAGGGTACCATTTTAATGTTAAGTTTCTTTTGGTTAAGGTTTCAGGGAACTTGTTTTAAGTCATGGCTTATTAGAATCCATTTAATAGTGAACTTCATCATGATGCATTAGATGAACAATAAAGATCATTGTCAAATCGTTTTTAATTTCTCCACTAGTTTGTGTGGCATGTTGACCTAGTTAACAGTTCAATGCACTGAGAGAGAGAGATGACCTCTTTTCAGCTCCAATTGTAAGTCATTTATCCTATGAATATTGGGTACACCTACCATGATAGCTGATCTCTCATTCGTATTCATAAAAAGGATATCCTGCAATACTAAGATAGACAAACATCATAAAAGCTACCCATCTAGATACAGGAATCCAAATGACATAAGAAACAAAAATTACACACATTTTGTAATGCTTTGGCCCATGGTGAATCACTGTCTTTTATTCCTGGATTTTTTTATGCTTTATATAAAACATATATAAAAATATATACAGATATAAAATTTGGATGCTACTTGCATCATTTATGACACTGAAATTTGAGCTGCTTTTTTAAAAAATAGTATTATAGTGCTAAAAAAAACTAATGTTGCACTCCCTTCAGAGACATAGTCTCCATTTATACATAAAGTTTGAGTTTCCAAAGAGCACGCTTACACCTAGGATTAAGTTACTCTATGGATTCACACCCCTGAAGCTACAGTTAATGCTGATATAATTAATTTAAATAATCATCAAAGAGAAGCAATTAACTCAAAACAAAGGCATTATTAACATGGCATCATAACAAAGATAATAGCAAAACTGTCCCCTTCATAGACCTAAGATATACTTTTCCTAAGCTATCCAGCATCCCTAGATAGAGTGGGTATACAGGGTCCAGTAACAGAGGGGAAAGGACTTCCATTAAAACCTGTTTATTACTTAAGGAATTAGGCACATTTGGGTTAAATGACTTGTTCCGTGTCACATGGCTCTTAATTATCAGAGGTAAAACTCCAGACCAGATCTTCTTGTCTCCAAGCTTAAAATTTTATTCAATATGCCATGCTAAAAGAGAAAAATCAGAAATTGCATGAAATTTTTAAATTTAAAAGGAATGGCAAATTATACATCATATATTTATAGTTTCATATGCAATCAATTTTTATTTTCTGTTCTACTATGTTATGGAAATGTCTGTTGCAAAAAATATTTTTATTCCAATGAAACAAGGCTTGCCATTATTGGAAGTGCAATAGATTCAACCTGCTCTCTTCTTCCTATTTAATTCTGAATATAGCCCATTGCACATGGTAGGTACTTAAGTGCTTAGTGATTAATTGAGATAGGGATAGGGACAGAACTTATCAGTTCATCGGTGTAGGAGATTCTATATTTTCTCTGCAACGAATCTTAATTTCCTAAGTCATAAGAAAGAAATTAAATTACTTTCATAGGATAAGAGAGTTTGTATATAAAACTTATGTTCCTGAATTCAAATCTGGTGTCAGGAACTAGCTCTGAATTGATGTCTTAGGCTGAATTCCTAATGCAACTAATTCAGAAATGCAAAAGAATGATGAAGTGGATTTCCCTAAGCTCATACAAGTAGCCAGCTGCAGATCTTGGATTTGAAACCAAGTGTTAGGTCTCCAAAGTCAGTGTTTAACAAAAATTAGTCCCTGGCATCAGGAACTTATAATAATGGGATTGGGGAGATAGAGAAGAGGAGTGTGGGAAAACAAAATCAAGTTTACCCAAGCACTATATTGAAAAAAAATACAAATTAAAGTGAATTTAGGTGAGAGAGAAAATCTAACTAAAACAATCAGGAAAGATTTGAAGTACTATAAATAGGCAAGACTTCAAAAAGCAGAGATAGTAGGGATAGAAGAGGAGTGGGTAGTTAAGGTACAAGGAATAGTATGAGGAAATATAGTAAGGGAGGGAGGACTAAAATTTTTTTAGAAGAAGGTTAGTAATCCAGACTGATTAGAGCATTGCACCTGGTAGAAGACTTGACCTCAAATTCAAGTACAAAAACTTGCTATTTTATTTAACTTCTTTTTGTTTCAGTTTAACCTATGAAGGAAGATGCTATCTGCATCCAGAGGAAGAACTGATAAACAGAAGTATGTGTAAAATGATTTTGCATATATGTTTTACATACACACATACATTATATATATATATATATATATATATATACACACACACACACACATATATGTATATATATAAGCATATATGCTTCAGCTTAAGTAAAAAAACAAAAACAAAAACAAAAAAACCCCCCCAGCAATTCTGATCTCAAAGTAAAAGTAAAAATAAATTTTATTAAAAGAGATAAGGAAGGAACGTACATCTTGATAAAGGGTGCCATAAATAATGAAGTAATTACCATACTAACTGTACAAATTCCTAAAGAAGATTTTAAGCTAATTACAGTAAAAAATAGACAGCAAAATTATTCTAATGGGGGACCTCAAGTACATGGGCACCTACACAAAAACTGACCATTATAGGGGATAAAAATTTCACAATCAAATGCAGAAAGGCAGAAATAGTAAATGCTTCCTTTTCAGACCACAATGGGATAAAAATTATATTCAATAAGGGGCCAGGGAAAGATAGACTAAAATCCAATGGGAAATTAAATAGTCTATTCTAAAGAAATGCGTCAAACAATAAATCACAGAAACAAACCATAATTTCATTTAAGAAAATGACAATTATGAGATAATATACCAAAACCTATGGGATGCAGCCAAAGCACTTCTTAGGGGAAATTTTATAACTCTACATAGCTACATGAATAAAATAGAGAAAGAGCAGTTCAATGAATTTGGCATGCAACTAAAAAAAGCAAGAAAAAGAATAAATTATAAACCCCCAATTAAATACCAAATTAGAAATTCTGACATTCAAAGGAGAGATTAATGAAATGGAAACTAAGAAAACTATTGAACTAATAAATTAAAGTATGAAATGAAAAGGGTGAACATCAATGACAAAGACATTAAAGTAATAATTAGAAACTTTTTTTGCCCATTTGTATGGCATCAAGTCTGACAGTCTAACCAAAATGGACAAATGTTTACAAAAATATTAATTTCCCAGATTAACAGAAAAGGAAATAAATTACTTAAATAGTAAAGAAATTGAACAAGCCATTAATGAAAATTAATCCCTAAAAAAAAATCTCCAGAGTCAGATGGATTCACAATTGAATTCTACCAAACATTTAAATAACAATTAATTCCAATACTATGTAAAACTATTTGGAAAAATAGGTAAAGAAGAAATACTGTTAAAATCCTTCTATGACACAAATATGACATTGATACCTAAACTAGGAATGTTATGCTACAGTTCCCTATTATTGTCCTGCATCAGTTTCCCTAATTGTGCTGTGTCAGTTTCCCTAATTGTTCTGACTCAGTTTCCCTAAATTGTTCTGACTCAGTTTCCCTAATTGTCCTGCCCCAGTTTCCCTAATTGTTCTGCCTCAATCCCCTTAGTTGCAACCCCCAGTCTGGTTCATTAAGACTGATATAACTCAGAGGTTATGAATTGTCAACATGTAAATTCAAGATAAGGGGGAGTCCAGACTTCTTGGCTCTAGGCTGGACAAATCTTCAACTCCCAGTTTGTTAGAATTTATGGTCCTACCTCAAACTGTCAGAACCAGATTGATTCCTGGAGATTCCCACTCACCAGAGTTTGGACTTCACCCCCCTGCCTTTGTTTAGTTACTCCACCCATTCCGGAGAGGAATCTGGAACTATGCCCAAAGATAGCACTGCTGGGTCAAAGAGTGTGCATACCCTTTGACCCAGCAGTGCCATCTTTGGGTCTGTATGCAAAAAAAAAAAACATAAAAGAAGGAAAAGGACCCCCATGTACAAAAATGTTTGTAGCAGCTCTTTTTTGATAGTAAAGAATTGGAAAATGAGAAGATGCCCATCAATGGGGAATGGCTGAAAAAATTGTGGTTTATGAAGGTAATGGAATATTATTGTGCTATAAAAAATGATGAAAAAGCTGATTATAGAGAGGCCTAAAAAGATTTACATAAACTGATGGTGAGTGAAACAAGCAGAACTAGGAATACATTACACACAATAACAGCAATAATAGATCATGATCAACTATGAAAGACTTGGTTCTTCTCAGTGGTTCAATGATTCAAAGCAATCCCAAAAGACTTTGGACAGAAAATGCCATCTGCATCCAGAAAAAGAACCAAGGAGACTGAATTTAAATCAACACATGCTATGTTCATTTCTTTTTTGGTTTTTTAAAATCCCCATGGTTTTTCCCTGTTGCTCTGATTTTTCTCTCCCAATATGATTCATGTTAAAAATTAAAAATAAAATGCTAAGGTTCAAGGCAAAAAAAAGAAAAAATAAGAACACAGGCCCCTAATATGTATATGTATATGTACATATATAATATATATACACATATACTAATTTATATGCTATAAAATTTTTTATATTGGACTTCCGGCCAAGATGGCGGCGTGGAGGCAGACAGCTGCTTGAGCTCCTCGTTTTCTCTCAGAACTTACTTCATGACAAGCCTCTGACTTAATGCTTGACCCAGAAAGAAATCCACAAATTATCACCAAGAGAAGACATCCTTGAAAGTCGCCAGAAAAGGTCTGTGTTTGTTCGGGGGAGGGTCAATCAGACTGGGCGCAGACTGAGGGCAGACAGCCAGAGCAAGACAGGCAGCTCACACAGCTCAGACCGGAGGGGGAGGGGTGTGATCTCTGTCGTTTTTGTGAAAGGGCTTTTGCCCCAGTGTGGATGCTCCGTCTTGGCAGCAAGCCAGGAGCGGTGGAGAGGGTGTAAACACTGGAGGTGAAGATTAAAACCCCAGAAAGCCAGCTTCTCTCAGAGCCCAGCCAGCGTCTCTCAGAGCCCGGCCACCCCCAACCCCCACCTGGACTGACTCGGTGCGTTCTCGGAGCCTCAGAGCGCAGACTCAGTACAGTCATTGCTGTTCTGTTAGTGGCTCTCTGCTGCCCTACCCCCAGTCTGTAGAGGAAGCCCATTAATACCATCCAGCCCCATCCCCCGCAAAACAGACCAATTGTTTCTCTTGTCAGTTTGTTTTCTTTGATTCCTACTCTGACAAAATGAACAAAAAATTCAAAAGGGCTCTAACCATTGACAGCTTCTGTGTGGAGAGGGAGCAGACTTCAAATGCTGAAGAGACTAGGAACAGAATGTCCCCAGATGTATCCCCTGGGAGGGATATAAGCTGCTCCTCAATACAAAAGAACCTCATAGAGGAAATCAAAAAGGCTCTCACAAGAGAGCTGGAAGAGAAATGGGAAAAGGAAAGGGAAGCTTGGCAAGAGAGCCTGGAGAAGTCATCCCATGCATTCAAAGACAGAATGGATAAAGAAATCAAATCATTGAGAAACAAGATTAGTGAGCTGGAAAAGGTAAACAACTCCAAGGAAAACAGGATTAGAGAGCTGGAAAAAGAAATCAGCTCTCTAAAAAATACAATGGAAAAAAATTCCATAGAAGATAAAAACTCAATTGGACAATTACAAAGAGATATAAAAAAAGTGAGTGAAGAAAATACATCATTGAAAATTAGACTGGAACAAGTAGAAATGAATGACTCAAGGAGAAACCAAGAGGGAGTCAAGCAAAACCAGAGAAATGAGACAATTGAAAAGACTGTCAAGTACCTTACCAGAAAGACAACAGACCTGGAAAACAGATCCAGGAGAGACAATTTGAGAATAATCGGACTCCCTGAAAAATGGGAGGAAAAAAAGAGCTTGGACACCATTTTCGAGGAAATTATCAAAGAGAACTGCCCAGACGTTTTGGAAACAGAGGGTAAAATAGACATTGAGAAAATTCATCGATCACCTACTGAAAGGGACCCTAAAATCAAAACGCCAAGAAATATAGTGGCCAAGTTCAAGAACCATCAGACAAAGGAAAAGATATTGGAAGCTGCTAGAAAAAAACAATTCAGATATGGAGGATCAACAATAAGGATAACACAGGATCTAGCAGCGTCCACATTAAAAGAACGCAGGGCCTGGAACATGATATTCCGAAAGGCTAAGGAACTTGGTATGCAGCCAAGAGTGACTTACCCAGCAAGAATGAGCATCATTTTCCAGGGAAGAAGATGGACATTTAACGAAATAAATGAATTCCATCTATTTTTGATGAAAAAACCAGACCTACATAAAAGGTTTGATCTTCAAATACAGAACTCAAGAGACTTCTAAAAAAGGTAAAAAGAAATCTTGAGAACTATACTTCTGTCAAAAAAATATGTAAAGAACATATGTACAATTTGTCTTAGAAACTAGTGGTGGAAAGGAGATTATATCATAAAAAAGTATAAAGTGGTGGTACTACATCTCATGAAGAGGCAAAGGTAACCTATTATATCTGAGAGAAAGAAAGGAGGGAGATGAACATAGCGTGTATCAATAGACATATTCGATTTATGGTGAAACTTCTTCCACTTCATTGAAAAGTGAAAGGGAAGGAGTAAGCTAAGGGGAAGGGAATACAGTAATTTCGAGGAAAAGGGATAAAATAAGGGGAGGATCTTTAAGGTGGGGGAGGGATCCTAAAAAGGGAGGGCTGTGAAAAGCAAGTGGTGTTTACCAGTTTAATACTGGATAGGAGGGTAAAAGGGAAGGAAAGGGGAAAAGCATAAGCAGGGGTTAATAGGATGGCAAGCAATATAGAATTAGTCCTTCTAACCATAAATGTGAATGGGGCAAACTGCCTCATAAAGAGGAAGCAGTTAGCAGACTGGATTAAAAGTCAGAATCCTACTATATGTTGTTTACAGGAAACACACCTGAAACAGGATGAGACATTCAAACTAAAAGTAAAAGGGTGGAGCAGAATCTATTATGCTTCAGGCAAAACCAAAAAAGCAGGAGTAGCCATCCTCATCTCAGATCAAGCAAAAACAAAAATTGATCTAATTAAAAGAGATAAGGAAGGGCATTATATCCTGCTAAAGGGAAGCATCAATAGTGAAGCAGTATCAATATTAAACATGTATGCACCAAGTGGTGCAGCATCTAAATTCTTAAAAGAGAAATTAAGAGAGCTGCAAGAGGAAATAGATAGCAAAACTATAATAGCGGGAGATCTCAACCTTGCACTATCAGAATTAGATAAATCAAACCACAAAATAAATAAGAAAGAAGTCAAAGAGGTAAATAGAATACTAGAAAAGTTTGATATGATAGATCTTTGGCGAAAGCTAAATGGAGACAGAAAGGAATATACTTTCTTCTCAGCAGTTCATGGAACCTATACAAAAATTGATCATATACTAGGGCATAAAAACCTCAAAATCAAATGCAGTAAGGCAGAAATAGTAAATGCATCCTTTTCAGACCATAATGCAATCAAAATAACATTTAATAAAAAGCCAGGGGGAAATAGACCAAAAAATAATTGGAAACTAAATAATCTTATACTAAAGAATGATTGGGTAAAACAGCAAATCATAGACATAATTAATAACTTCACCCAAGAAAATGACAATAATGAGACATCATACCAAAATGTGTGGGATACAGCCAAAGCAGTAATTAGGGGAAATTTTATATCTCTACAGGCCTACTTGCATAAAATAGAGAAAGAGAGGGCCAACGAATTGGGTTTACAACTAAAATTGCTAGAAAAGGAACAAATTAAAAACCCCCAGACAAACACAAAACTTGAAATTCAAAAAATAAAAGGTGAGATTAATAAAATTGAAAGTAAAAAAACTATTGAATTAATTAATAAAACTAAGAGTTGGTTTTATGAAAAAACCAACAAAATAGACAAACCCTTAGTAAACCTGATTAAAAAAAGGAAAGAGAAAAAGCAAATTGATAGTCTTGAAAATGAAAAGGGTGAACTCACCACTAATGAAGAGGAAATTAGAACAATAGTTAGGAGCTACTTTGCTCAACTTTATGCCGATAAATTTGATAACTTAAATGAAATGGAAGAATACCTTCAAAAATATAGCTTGCCCAGATTAACAGAGGAAGAAGTAAGTAGTCTAAATAGTCCCATCTCAGAAAAAGAAATAGACCAAGCTATTAACCAACTTCCTAAGAAAAAGTCCCCAGGACCAGATGGATTTACAGGTGAATTCTACCAAACATTTAAAGAACAACTAACTCCAATGCTATGTAAACTATTTGAAAAAATAGGGATTGAAGGAGTCCTACCAAATTCCTTCTATGACACAGACATGGTACTGATACTTAAACCAGGTAGATCGAAAACTGAGAAAGAAAACTATAGACCAATTTCCTTAATGAATATTGATGCTAAAATCTTAAATAAGATATTAGCAAATAGACTTCAGAAAATCATCCCCAGAATAATACACTATGACCAAGTGGGATTTATACCAGGAATGCAGGGCTGGTTTAATATTAGGAAAACTATTAGTATAATTGACCATATTAATAATCAAATTAATAAAAACCATATGATCATCTCAATAGATGCAGAAAAGGCATTTGATAAAATCCAACATCCATTCCTACTAAAAACGCTTGAGAGTATAGGAATAAATGGACTATTCCTTAAAATAATAAGGAGCATATATTTAAAACCTTCAGTAAACATCATATGTAATGGTGATAAACTAGAACCTTTCCCTGTTAGCTCAGGAGTGAAACAAGGTTGCCCACTATCACCATTACTATTCAATATAGTACTAGAAACTCTAGCCTTGGCAATAAGAGCCGAGAAAGAGATCCAAGGAATTAGAGTAGGAAATGAAGAAATCAAATTGTCACTTTTCGCAGATGACATGATGGTATACTTAGAGAACCCCAAAGACTCTGCTAAAAAGCTATTAGAAATAATTCAGAATTTTAGCAAAGTCGCAGGATACAAAATAAATCCACATAAATCCTCAGGATTTTTATACATTACCAACACAATCCAACAGCAAGAGATACAAAGAGAAATTCCATTCAAAATAACAGTCGATAGTATCAAATATTTGGGAATATATCTACCAAAGGAGAGTCAGGAATTATATGAGCAAAATTACAAAACACTTGCCACAAAAATAAAGTCAGATTTAAATAATTGGAAAGACATTCAATGTTCTTGGATAGGCCGAGCGAATATAATAAAGATGACAATACTCCCCAAACTAATCTATTTATTTAGTGCTATACCAATCAGACTCCCAAGAAACTATTTTAATGACCTAGAAAAAATAACAACAAAATTCATATGGAAGAATAAAAGGTCGAGAATTGCAAGGGAACTAATGAAAAAAAAGTCAGAGGAAGGTGGTCTAAGTGTACCTGATTTAAAGCTATATTATAAAGCAACAGTCACCAAAACCATTTGGTATTGGCTAAGAAATAGACTAGTTGATCAGTGGCATAGGTTAGGTTCACAGGACAAGATAGTGAATAAAAATAGCAATCTAATCTTTGACAAACCCAAAGATCCCAAATTTTGGGATAAGAATTCATTATTTGACAAAAACTGCTGGGAAAACTGGAAATTAGTATGGCAGAAACTAGGCATGAACCCACATTTAACACCACATACTAAGATTAGATCAAAATGGGTCCAAGATTTAGGCATAAAGAACGAAATCATAAATAAATTGGAGGAACATGGGATGGTTTACCTCTCAGACTTGTGGAGGAGGAAGGAGTTTGTGTCCAAGAGAGAACTAGAGACCATTATTGATCACAAAATAGAACATTTTGATTACACCAAATTAAAAAGTTTCTGCACAAACAAAACTAATGCAAACAAGATTAGAAGGGAAGTAACAAATTGGGAAAAAATTTTTACAGTTAAAGGTTCTGATAAAGGCCTCATCTCCAAAATATACAGAGAATTGACTTTAATCTATAAGAAATCAAGCCATTCTCCAATTGATAAATGGTCAAAGGATATGAACAGACAATTTTCAGATGATGAAATTAAAACTATTTCCACTCATATGAAAGAGTGTTCCAAATCACTATTGATCAGAGAAATGCAAATTAAGACAACTCTGAGGTATCATTACACACCTGTCAGATTGGCTAAGATGACAGGAACAAATAACGATGAATGTTGGAGGGGCTGTGGGAAAACTGGGACACTGATGCATTGTTGGTGGAGTTGTGAAAGAATCCAACCATTCTGGAGAGCAATCTGGAATTATGCCCAAAAAGTTATCAAAATGTGCATACCCTTTGACCCAGCCATACTACTACTGGGCTTATACCCCAAGGAACTACTAGAGAAGGGAAAGGGTCCTGTATGTGCCAAAATGTTTGTGGCAGCCCTTTTCATAGTGGCTAGAAGCTGGAAGATGAATGGATGTCCATCAATTGGAGAATGGTTGGGTAAACTATGGTATATGAATGTTATGGAATATTATTGTTCTATAAGAAATGACCAACAGGAGAAATATAGAGAGGCTTGGAGAGACTTACATCAACTGATGCTGAGTGAAACGAGCAGAACCAGAAGATCATTATACACTTCAACAATGATACTGTACGAGGATGTATGCTGATGGAAGTGGATTTCTTCAACATAGAGAAGAGCTAATCCAATTCCAATTGATTAATGATGGAAAGAACCAGCTACATCCAGAAAAGGAACAATGGGAAATGAATGTAAACTGTTATTTTTACCTTCTGAATCCAATTCTTCCTGTGCAACAAAAAAATTCGGTTCTACACACATATATTGTATCTAAATTATACTGTAATATATTTAACATATATAAGACTGCTTGCCATCTGGGGGAGGGGTTTGGGGGAGGAAGGGAAAAAATCTGAATAGAAGTAAGTGCAAGGGATAATGTTGTAAAAAATTACCCATGCATATGTACTGTCAAAAAATGTTATAATTATAAAATAAAATAAAAATAAATAAAAAAAGAAAAAAAATTTTTATATTAATATATTGTGTTAATAATAAAACAAACATTTTAAAATGATGAGATACATCAACAATGAGATGATTCAGGCCAGTTCCAATGGTCTTGTGATGAAGAGAGCACCCAGAGAGAGGACTGTGGGAACTGAGGGTGGATCAACAACATAGTATTTTCACTCTTTTTGTTGTTGTTTGCTTGAGTTTTGTTTTCTTCCTCATTTTTTTCCTTTTTGATATGCTTTTTCTTGTGCAGTATATTTGTGGAGCTATGTATAGAAGAATTGCACATGTTTAACATATATTGGATCACTTGCTGTCTAGGGGAAGGAAGGGGAAAAAAATTAGAACACAAGATTTTGTGAGGATAAATGTTGAAAATTAGCCATGTGTATATTGTGAAAATAAAAGGCTTTAATTTAAAAATGATGAGATAAAGATAGACAATTAAAAGTTTAATTTTGCTTATTACTAGTACATAAACCCTTTCTTGTTCTTTAGAACAATGTAATTAAATGTGCTTCACTATTTTTAAAAAATCTCAAGTCATGGGACATAGAACAGATTTTTAAGTATTTGTTTGTTATAAATTAGTTATTCAACTAATTTGATCTATATCTCTAGCCAGGGAAGTATATTTCTTTTTTTAAGATAATTTTTAATTGAAAGATATAGTCAGTCAATAAGCATTCATTGAGTGCCTGCTGTGTTCCAGGTCCTATGTAAATACTGAAAATAAAAAGAAAAGCAAAAAATGGTTCATGCTCTCAAGGACCTCATAGTTTAGAGGGAGAGAAAAGAAAACACAAAGTTACATAAAGAATAAATAATAAAAAACAGAGGAAAGGACTAGAATTAAGAGAAACTTTAAAGGCTTCCTGTAGAAGGTGGGATTTACACAATACAACAATCACATTAAAGGTCATAATAGTCAGTGAGCATAATTTTTTTTTTACCAATAGTCATATTTCTATATACATATATATATATATATATATATATATATATATATATATATATATATATATATATATATATATATATATAAAATATGGCAACTGAAAAGTATCTGACTTTGGTTTCAGCTCCACACATTTTCAGTATAAATTCATTCCTCCCTTTTTATGTAGTTGTGTTTGAGGGATGGTATCTCATCTTGATTTCCTATTCATATTATATGAATAAGGTATATTAGGTATACTTTTTAATGAATGCAAAAAAATAGAAACCAGACCAGTTTGGCTGGACTGTAAGATGTAGGAAGAGGAAAAATTAAGCCTGGAAAGGTTCTGAGGCCAGAATATAAGTAGTTTTAGGGAGGGTATGGGGAATGCTTAGCCTGCTGGCCCTATAAGGGATAGAAAATCATTTGCTAAGGAAACATTGGGCGATGATGAGCTGAGAGATAAGTACCACAACCTTCTGCTTTTTGAGTTCTATAAGTTGATAATTTTGTATGACCCACGAATGATGTTATAAATATCCAAATGACCCTTGGCAGAAAAAGGGTTCCCTACTCCTACATTAGTGAAACAAAGAAGTTTCTATTGAATCCTAGAAGTAATAATGGGCCACTGAAATTTGGGGATGGGAAATGAGAGGGGATAGAAATATGAGCCAGACATGAGTTTTAGAAAAACCAATTCAGTGGCTGAATGGGTTCAAGAGGGAGAAGGGAGGCCAGTTAAGAAGCCATTGCAATCATCTTAGCAATTGGGTCATGTGGAAGGGGAGAAAGGATGGATGAGAGATGTTATAGAGATAAAAATCATATGCTTTGACAACTATTTGGAAATTTGAGGTGACTGAAAGTGAGAAGTGGGAGGTAATACTGAGATTGTAAATTTGGCCAATTTGGAAAATGATAAGGCCCTTGACAGAAACAGGGAAGTTTGGGAAAAAGGAGATTTGAGGGGGAAAAGAATATGATGAGAATTATAGATGAGATCACAATCCATCCTCGCCTGGTCATCTTGTTGGGCTGGGCCCTGTCCAAAGCTAAAATAGTGAGTGTAATCTTTTTACTTAATAGTGCTCTCTATAAGATGATTTGGGAGACAGAGAATAAATGTTTTATGAGGTGATGAAGATTTCCTGTTGGAGATAAAGGAAGGGAAAAACTTGAGAGCTTGCAAAGCAGTAACAAAAAGAGGAAGAAGGGAGTACAAGGAATAGTAATGGACAAAGGTTAATTATGGTTGTTTTGATCAGCTGTTATAGGAAGGTTAAAATGTGATCCACTTCTTTCTTTTTATTGGATACAAACATCTCTTAGAGTTAAGATATTGGAGACTTCTGGGCTAGACTTATAAGATATTAAGGGAATAATATGAGAAATAAAACAGGGATAGTAAATTAAGCCAAATTGTGGAAATGTTTGAATGGCAAGTTAAGGAAGTAAAATTTTATTCAATGGTAAGCATCGAAAACACCCGAGTAGAGAAACAATATAACAAATACTTTCCTACTTACCCATACCCTATTGAACCCAGAAAGTTTCACCATTTCTTTTCTTGCAAGTTCTTACAACATTTTTTTCTTGGTTAAAACCAGAACATTTTGAGTGTAGTGAATGAGTTGATTTGGGAGGTTTGGTAGAGAGGAAAACAGAAAGAGATTGTTGAATGCAATAATTCAGAGTCAAACATTAAGAAGATAAAAGCACTAAAGGTAAAAATAAAAACATCATTTTTTATCTTTTTGCTAAGTACAAGATTAAAATATGTAAAATTCATGACATAACACCTGCTCAAGTTTCCTTCCTCTGATGCTTTTGGCTCAGGATCTCTTTTTTTTCTTATTTCTAAACCAGCATTGTTTATGAAATGAAAATCAACTAGTCCTTATTACTTAAAAAAAGCTGATAGTCTAATAAAAATATTCAATCAGTAAACATGTATTTATTATATTTAGCATCTTAATTAATTATTATATTATTATAATTTTACATATAATATTATATATGTATGTTATATAATATATATTAATCATTAGTATTTTGGTATAATTACGTAGTATGTTCTAAGCAGATAACTTACATTCTAATGGAGGAGACCTGATGCACATAAATAGGTATATTATAGAGTAAATAAATGTTAACCTTCCATCAAAGGAAAAGCAATAGCAACTGGAGGGTCCAGAAAAGGCCTCCTGCCAAGGGTGATTTCTTATTGTTGCTACTGTTATTGTTCATCCTTCTTTTCAAAAAAGACCGATGACATCAGGTGGTGAGGTCTTGATTTGCAAGTAAATTGGATTTAAGTGAGCCAGTGCTGTGCATAGTCACCAGCCTCACTTACTCCAGAATCACTAGAATCCAGTGGCAAGACATTGGTCAAGATGACTAATGATGACCCCAGGTGCAGCAGATGACCTTGGCTTTTTTTTTTTTTTTTTTGAGCTAAGGTCCCAGATACCAGTTTGTTTGAGGCAATGCCATTTAATAGTTAAAGTCTAGTTAAGAATTGAGGCAAAAAGATGGTCTGGTTTGCCTTTACAAAAGAATTATTCTTATGGGGGAAGACCTCAGAGTCTGGCCAGAACAGAAACAATGGCTATTTATACTTACTCTGGGTGGCTTGAGCTGGATATTGAAGGAAGTCAGGGATGCTAAATACTTTAGAGGAGGTCAGGAGTAATTGAAGACTATTAATGCATTCTCTGATTGCTAAAGAGCTATATTCTTTCAGGGTGAGTTAAATAGTTTTACATTAATAATAAATAAAATCCTAGAAGACTTTTAGTCAAATGGGAAAGATTACTCTTTCATGAAGGACCATGCCAAAGTATTTTAGTGAAAGCTGAGGCCAGATGCTTAGCTTAGAGTTTTATGAACTTCAAACCAAATCCAGGTTTTCAGGGTTTCAGAACTTAGGCCAATTTTCAGGCTATGGAAGATTTATAGTTGGGGCATGAGCCACAGAATAGTCAATGGATTTAACTCTGAGTGAAAGATCAGCAATTTCAACTGAGCTCATCAGTTTTAGTTTTGATCTCAGAGTTGTCTCTAATGATTGGCTCTGAATGAAAGGAAACAAGAGAAATTGATATATATAGTACCCCCAAGTTTCTACCCATGAAAGATATGAAGGATAATAGAATGAATGTCTTATAATCCTGTACAGCTCTTTTTCATTTGGATTGTAGTTTCATTGCCCTTTCCGGGAAGCAGGAATTGAAGGAATCAGAAAAAATATTTTGTTAAAAGAAATTAATAGCTACTAAATTTTCTCCCTAAATCAATCAAGAGCTTTTTGATGTAAATACTGAAGTACTTTAAGAATTGTCACAGAGGCAGTAAAATGTACCCTTAATTGGTAGTCCCAGGCTTGCCTGAGTTCTAGCCCCAAAATATGTCCAAGGCAATTAAGATGATAAAAAATTCTGGGGTCATGGATAATATAGGTAAGAGTAGTAGACCTGGAATTAGAAAGACAGATTTGAATGCTGCCTCAGTAATGTTCTCAGCAAATCATTTAACATCTCTGAGACTCAGTTTCTTCATTTATAAATTAATTCACTTATAAATAATACTTACCACACAGGGTATTTTTGTGGGATGGTTTGTTGTTTTGTTTTTTAAAAAGAATCAAATGATTTGTTTGTACAATGCTTTAAAAACCTGAAATGTAAATGTGAAGTTTAACTACCTCTTAAAAACTTCCTGATATTCAGCCTGAAGAAGAGAAAGGGGACAAGGTAGCTATGATCATGTGGAATGAGTTCTGCTTGGCCCCTTACACAACCCTCCCTAACTTAAATCCAATTTACTTGCATATCATGCTATTAGCTCCCTTATATCACTGTGCTCTTGGAGAATGATGCACAAACAGCAATAAGAACCCTCAGTTCTCCTTTAGATCTCACTTTGTTCATTCACTTATTTATTCATTTATTTACTTGTTTATTTTGGACTAGGTGAAAGAGGGGATTCTTTGCCTCAATTGCTACCTAGCCTTAACCACTGAATGGGTGCAGCCTCAGTCAAACTGAACTTGTTGAAAACCTTAGCTCAAAAAGGCCAAGTCTCCTAAACATCCTGAGCCATCTCCAGTTGTCCTGATCTATATCTGGTCATTGGACTCAGATGGTAGTGGAGGGGAAAGTAAGTCAGGTGACCTTGCACAGTCCTCCATCACTTAAATTCAATCCACTTGCATGTCATGGTATCACCACCCTGATGTCATGGTCCTTTTTGGGAACGAAGGGCAAATAACAACAAGAACTAAGGTTTTTAGAAAGGCAGATTAGGAAGATTTTGTGTGTGTGTGTAAAAAGGGGTCCTGAAAAATGGCCAAAAGACATTGTTTCTACATAAGCATAATTGTAATGATATTTAAGGGAAACACCTTGGAGAACCTGGAGCATGCTTGGACATTTGGTAACAAGTTCCAGATAAGCTAGCTATGTGCTGAAGAGGAGTCTGTTTGATTGGCTTCAAAGGTATTTTTAAAAGGCTAAGCCCCTTTAGTTCCTTCTTTTTTGCTGCTGTTCTTTTCTTTGTCTTCAATTATACTCTCATGGAATGATAGCATCTGGTAAGAATCTTCTTCTGTGCCCTTAGCTCCACTCTTGAGACCATATAACCTCCTGAGAAATATGACCCTCTAGGACTTTTAATTTATTCTCTTTCATTGTAAGAGAGTGAAATTTCTAGTTGGAAAGCTATCTGGAAGTTGGAATCCAAGCTGGACTGGACAGGTATCATGACTTTATTGTCCTGAGGAAACAACTGATCTTTGTGAGTGATCTTTAGGACCTCAGACCAGAGAAATGACTTATTACCTTTGTATGAAAATTTGGTGAGACCAAAACCTTGTATGAATTAAGTGAAATTTCAAAACTAATTCCCTCCACTATAGGTAAGGTGGAATAAGAGGGAATTATACTCTTGGGGTATTGGGGGAAATGTGTGAGTCTGTCCTTGTTCTATAAGGTATTATGTTGGTTAAGAGGGGTTGGGTTGAATTAGAGTATAAATTACTGACCTCTAAAAGAGGAGGGTGTGAATAAAGCCAACTAGGGCTTGAGCCAGATACCATCAACTAGTAAGTCAATAAACATTTATTAAGCACCTATTATGTGCCAGGCACTGTGTTAAGAACTCAAATATGAAAAAGACTGCCTCTGCCTTGGAAATACCCTCTAATTGGGGGAGACAACACCTCCCTTCCAAAGCTGGGAATCAGGGGGAAGAGGGAGACAGCAATTGGTACAGGGCACAACAATTGAGTCCAAAGCATGCAGCTGGTTAGAAATAAAGAAATGGCAGCTTTGGGAGGAGTTCTTTGCTCTTTCTTCCAATCCTCCTCTCAGAGGAGCAGACACAGATACACATATATGTACATATAAATGGACATATATATACATACACACAATAAATATTTATATATGTATGTATATATAAATATATGTGTGCATGTATATGTGTATCTATATATCTACATATGTATATGTATAAATATATATATATACATATACACATTTCATAATTAGTTCTCTTCAAAAGTGGGGTAGGTTCCTTGGCAAATACTACATTTCATATATTTTTGGTCATGACCAATGTGGGAATTTTTTTCTGCATATTTGTTTCTGAATTTTTCTTCATATTTGTTGTAAGGGTTTTCTTTCTTTTTTAAAAAAAATATACTTCAATTGGGAGAGAAATGATTAAAAGGAAAGAGAATAGGTACTTATAAAAATAAATATTTTTGTTTATTTATTTATTTGATAGTTTTCTCAGTTACATTCAAAACAAACAAAAAAAATTTACATTTGTTTTAAAAAATTTTTGAGTTCTAAGTTCTCTTCTTTATCTCACTCAAAATTAAGAAACTACAGGTGGAGTTGTGTAAAACATATCCATAAAAGTCAAGTTGTGGAAGAAAACATAGATTTCCTGCTCTAATGAAAATAAAAACCCTCAAGAAAAAATTTTAAAAATAGAGATAGAAAAAGAGAGAATGCTTCAATCTGTATTCAGATGCAATCAGTTCCTTCTCTGGGTATAATTAGGATTTTTCATCATAAATCCTTTAAAGTAATCATCATAAATCCTTTAAAGTAATCATGGATGATTTTACTACTAAGAATTGAAAAATCATTTATAGCTGATCACCCCAGAACATTGCTGTTACTTTGTATACAGTACAATTCACTTTCTTCATGGAGGACTTTCTAGGGTTATTTTTTTTTTCCTCAGAGCATCCTGCTCTTAATTTCCATAAAATAATACTATTCTGTCACAAACACATACTGCAGTTTATTGAGCCATTCCCCAATTGATGGGTATCCCCTCAATTTTCAATGATTTTTTGCTCTGAGAAGAGAGTTGCTATGAATATTTTTTAACATATAGGTCACTTTCCTTTTTATAAAAAAAAAAAACAAACCTTTTTGCTTAGTAGAGATGTTGTTAGGTCAAAGGATATGCATGAATTTAGAGCCCTTTGGGAAGAGATCATATCCTTCCATCATTTATTAATTGGGACATGGCTCTTATTTTTTATCAGTTTGACTCAGTTCCCTCTATGTTTGAGAAATGAAGCTTTTGCTTTGAAATTCTCTTTATTTATTATTGCTAATTGTATTTCCCTCCCATTTATTCTCTCTCCTTTTATTCTGTCCCTCCTTAAAAGTATTTTGCTATTGACCACTCCCTCCCCCAATATGTGCTCTCAAAAAAAATTTTTTTTTAAAAATAATCTATGTATGTTTTGTTTCAATAGAAGTCTTCAGGGAAAGCCTAGATGCTTACTTATAAGGGATATTTTTGTTTATTTTTTTTAATAATAAAAGCTTTTTTATTTTTCAAAATACTTGTAAAGTTAACATTCACCCTCGCAGAACCTTGTGTTCCAAATTCTTCCCCTTCTCTCTCTAACTCCCCCCTCCCCCCACCACGAGACAGCAAATCATCCCATATAAGTTAAACATGTACAATTCTAAATGTATTTCCATCAACTGAGTGGATGCTCATAAGTTGGAGAGGCTAAATAAGTTATGGTATATGAATGTTATGGAATATTCTTGTCTATAAGAAATAATGAGCAGGATGATTTCAGAGAGGCCTGGAAAGACTTACCTGAACTGATGCTAAGTGAAGTTCTCACAATCCTTTCTCTCTGGTGCAGATAGTTCTCTCCATCACAAATCTGTTGGAATTGCCCTGAATCACTTCATTGTTGAAAAGAGCCATGTCTATCACAGATGTTCATCATATAATCTTATTGCGGTGTACAATGTTCTCTTTGTTCTACTCACTTCACTTAGCATCAGTTCAGGTAAGTCTTTCCAGGCCTCTCTGAAATCATCCTGCTGGTCATTTCTTATAGAACAATAATATTTTACTACATTCATATACCATGATTTAGCCATTCTACAATTGATAGGTAACCACTCAGTTTCCAGTATAAGGGATATTTTTAAAGGAAATTTTTATAAAAAAGTTGAATTCTCTAATATCTTTAGATATTAAATCTTGGTTAAATTAGATAGCCTTTTTTGATTTTAGTTTTATTATCTATAAAAGTGTAATCCAAATGGTACTTATTCCTTGTATCTTCCTTCATAGCCTTGATAACAAGCTTTCCTTCTAGCCTGGATTTGTTAAGCAAATGCTTAGAGCAACACAATTCTTCCAACTACTTAGGTTTCTTCACCGTCTCTCATCTCCATATTCAATCTGTGGCCAATGTCTGCCAATCTTATCTTCCTTCTTATATTCTTCTCCTTTCTAACACTGCCACCATTGTAGTTCAGGACTTCATCACCTCATGCCTGGAATATTGCCAAAGCTGGCTCATAGGTTTGCCTATCTCAAGTCTCTCCCTAAATTTATCCATCATCCCTATTCAACTACAAAAATGATTTTCTCAAAGCACAGATCCTACCATGTTACAACCCTCCCCAAATTCTAATGGTTCCCAGTCATCTCCAGGATCAAATGCACAACACTGGTATTCAAAGCCTTTGTAACCTATTCCTCTCCTATCCTTCCAGTTTTCTTAGATTTTACTCCCTTTCACATCCTCTTCATTGCTGTCCACAAACAAAATGCTCCATCTATGGGTTCTGGGCATTTTCTAAGGTTGTCTTCCACCTCGGAATACTCTCTTCTGCTATGACCATTGACTTCCTGGTTTTCTTTAAGTCTCAAAGAATATTCAGCTTCTCAGAAAGTCTTCTTTGTCAGGTGATAATCAGCCTTCTTCATCCTCCAGTCTCTAAAATCATGCTTCAGCAATGTGCCAACCAGAGTTCTTAATTCTTTTAAAATTGTCACTGACTTATGAATATATACATACACACACATATATGTGTGTGTGTCAGTGACGATATATACATATATTTATAGTGACAATATATAGATTGATAGATATGTATATATAAATGCATACACATATGCAGGCACATATGATGTCTTTGCCTATATATTGTATGAAAGTCTTTGGAGTAATGTTTTTTAATTCATGAATAAATTGGATTTAAGTAAGCACAAATCAAAACACATCACCTTGAAGCCATCCCTATCTAGCTATTTGAAGAAATAACAGAAGAAATTCTAGAAAAAAAGCTCAGACAAGCAGTACAGCTTTGAAAGCTACAGAGTGAAGTTATTATATACTTAAAAGGAAATCAACTGAACATAATAGAGATCTGTACAATCCTTATCTGTTCTATGATATGTATGGACATGCCTTTCTAATTTGATGCTTTAACTCAGAATTTTTAAAATGAAATATATTAACAAAGTTAAAACAAAAAGTATTTATTTAAAATAGCCAAAAAACATTTATTAAGTACTATTATATGGCAAGCATTGTGTTAAGCACTAAGGATATAAGAAAAGGCAAAAACAATTTCTTCACTCAAGGAACTCAAGAATTGGAGAAGATGATATGAGAACACTCATTTGCAAATAGGATAAATTATCAAAGATGAATAATATACATAACCAAAAAAAAGGAGTTGGTAAAATCATAAGGTGAGAGTTATAGGTAACAGATTTAAGTGTTTCAACTAGTATCCATAAAATATTAAAAGATTTTGAAAAATGCCTCCAGCACTTTGGGTAAATGGAAGACCAGATGAGAAGGCATGGGTGGGTTGTAATTTGTACTAGTGGGGGGGGAGTGCCCACATTGATGTGATCATTCCCAGCAAATGTTTTTTACTAGGTGAGCCCCATCATTTGCCAAGAACTCATTTGAGAAATGAATTGTTGGCTACAAAGAAGGCTTTCTTGTCTGGATTTAAAAATATGGGTTCTCATTTCTTAAGGCTGAAACCATGCCCCTTAAACTCTATGGACTCTTATGTAATCCATGAACTGAACCAAAAACCCAAGGGTACTGATAGAACAAAAGATTTTGTAATTTATCTCAAAACACTGTTAGGTGAACTAACTAAATTAGGGAAAGGGTCTGCCATTGAAGAAATAAATATCCCAAGCCATCCCCCAATGAGAGCCAATTTTACTAGATTCATCTGTGATGATTAAAAATCTACTATTCTACTATTCACAGATAGCCTTGTGAAGGTAAAGAAGACTTTACAGAGCAACCTGAGGGTGTATGAAAAAGGTGAGAGTTCGGGAAGCACTGCTGGGAAGTCTGCTTGTAATCATTTCCTTCTCTCTTACTGGCTGCCTCCTGGCAAAGCACCAGAGATAGTTCCATTCTTCCTTAGATTTTTCTGTGAATTTGCTCCCATATCTAAAAGCCTTTTCTCTCCAGTGTTACCAATAATAGTACATGGTGCACATTCTATATAAATCTCCTTATTATTGAGGATTAATTTTACCTCTCTACCTAATCCCTAGTTGAAATACTATTCCTGAGAAGTAGGAGGATAAATGAAGGAATGGTTCACAATATATATTTTGGAGGGTTTGATCCTTCAAGGGAAGGGCACACCTGAAGAGGGTGCTTGAAGAGGATTGAAAAAAGATTGGACAAAGAGATAACATAAAGTCACTAGGTTCTTAAGAATTAGAGAAAAAGAGGCAATAGGAAACAAACATAGACAGATCCTCTCCTTGACTTGTTCCCCCCAATTAAATTATGCACCTAATAGTGTTTTAAAATAAATTACAAAATCTTCCAATTTGGGAGAGTATCAAAGCAGAGAGAATTCTGTTACCTCAAAATTTTTTCTAGGGGGCAGGACCAGCTTCTTTCTTTCCTTTTTTTAAAAAATCAAATAACTTTTCTTTCAAATAATAAGCATTTATTTTCTCTTCTTCCCACTGTCCCCGTTCAAATTAAAATAAAACAAAACAAAATCCTCCTAAGAAATATGAATAGGTTAAGCAAAACTCTTGAATTCCTTTCTCACCAAAGTCAAATGTCTCTTTAATGCATCAATTTCTCAGTTTCTTTCTTCACTCTCTAACTCTTTCTTGAAAAGTCCATTTGGGATATGTTTTATTAACTATTTGCCCATGGTGTAATATACATTTAGCTTTACACTCAAAGCCACTATTCCACTGATGTCAGGTGACGGAAATTTGAAAACATCCTTTCCCTGAAATCTTCCCCATGTGACTGTTGATGGCTTGGGGTGACTCCATTTTCTTGAAGACTATGATGACAGATTTATATCCAGAAGGGACCTTAGACCTCATTTAGTACAAGAATTCTTAATTTTTTTATTAAGACATAGGAAGCCTCTGAATACCTCTCTTTTCAGGATTACACATTTAAATGATAGAGTAATATGTAAATAACAAAGGAAACTAGTTGTAGTAAAATAAAATTATCCAAATATTGTAAATTGTCAATGGTGACATACCTAGCATCAGGTCTAATAACTAAAATAATTTTCAAATAGTTGTTACAGATATCTGCAATATCTGTAATGTGATATGAAAAATATATGATTTCTATTGCTAACAAAATCACAGGTATTGCTGATGCTACTGTGTTTAAAACATATATATATATATATATATATATATATATATATATATATATATATATATATATATTTTTTTTTTTTTTTTTTTTTTTTTTTTTTTTTTTTCTCATTCAAGTTTACAGACCCCCTGAAAGGCGCCTGGACCTAGTCCAAGTTATTCATTCCAAGCTCAGTACTTTCCCCCTCATCCAGCTATTTTCTCACTATACTCCATGAGGTGAAGACAAACTATGGTAGGCTCTATCCTGCTGGAAAGTCTTTGTACTTGAGCCATAAGTCTTCTCTCCTCTGAGGATCAGCCTAGCTAAGGCAAATCACAGGAAGGCTGGTCACCAATAGATGAATTATTTTGGCCACAGCAACTATTAACGTAAAAAACAATAACACTATTTTCATTTGTAACTCCAGAACCAAAAACTAAAATTGGTGATAAGCAATCTAATTCAGTCAACTCTCAATTAGCCATAGTACTTTCACAGAATTTGGATTTAGGATTCCTTTCCTCTGGGCTATGTTATTCAGGTTTAAAACTCAGGTGAGGTAATGTAAGATATATAAACAGTGAATATAGCCTCTGGGCATGTGGCTTCAGGAATTGCCCAAGATTCTTCTAGTGTTAGTTGGCAGGCTCACTGTTCAGAGCTCTGAGCCAAAGAGGAGGAGGAAAAATTGGAAGAGAATGCCTGGGTGGGGCAGATGTTTAAGAGCACCTGCAAAAACCCAGGTTTTATAAATCAAGCAACTTGCCAAGGTCACCGAGACAGGTCTGGCCTGGTTCTAATCTCAGTTTGCCCCAGCTCAATGTCTTTAGGAAAACAAAAGGAAGAGGCAACTAGTGGGATTAGCAAATGGAAAATTACCACTATTTCTGGAGGGAGAATGATGGAAGCACTGAAATGCCAGTCTCTAGGATGGTGATATAGCCAAGCAGTAAATGGTAAATCATGATAAGGAATCTCTGGCTAATTTCAAGTCAACCACAGGAATTAATTTAGCGTCAGTCCTAAAAGTGGAACTTTTTACTTTATAGAGCAAATGTGCTTCATTGTTACTCACCCGATAGATGCATCCCACTCTATGGCTAGCAAAATCCCCCTTGCTCTTCTCCTAATCTCTGTGATCCAGTTCTCATCTCCCTTCTCCCTTAAGAATGCATCTCCATGAACTGTCCTTCCTTTCCACCTAAGTCTCCTGTAGTCTCTTCCCTCATGTGTGCTCCCCTTCCATTATGTCCTCTGGAATTCCAACTCTTTTAATACCAAACACCCCATAGCCAATCAATCAACAAGTATTTATTGCCTCCCATGCGTCAGAAATGCCAGGCATGAGATTTGAGGGGTGTGATACAAAAGAAAGAATGAAAAAATCTCTACTCTCAAGGATCCTCTAGATAGATATGGCCTTTATGAAGTGTTTAATATATTCTAGGCACTAGTCTGAGTGCTGGGGACAGAAATATAAGCAAATGATATGACAAAATGGTCCCTACTCCCAAGGATCTTACATTGTAATAATTCTAATTTTGAAGACAAAATGTAAATTGGCAGGAGATTATAGATAAGGCAGGTTATGGGTAGGGGGAAAAGCTGCCATTGAGCAGGTAGAATTGGATGAGAGGATACACACACAATACACATATATACATACATGTGTCTATATATACACACATGAATATATCCACATATATAATACACATGTATATCTCTATATATAGAATAAGTATAAGGGAAACAAATAAATACAAAATAGTCACCTACTATATGGCAATTCTATTATTCTCACTGTTTTGACACTCATGTTCCCCACAGAGACTGTCTCAAACTTTTTCCAGGTTCTCAGTAAATGACCTCCCTTCTTTCTTTACTTAAATAATATAGAATCCATATCATAAGCTCTCTCATCTATCCTGATCTCACCTGAGTCATTCTAAATCCTCATTTGTTTATTTATTTTCCCTAGTCTCTTAAGTATATGTGACAATTCAAGGAGACCAATCAAGGTGATGATTCTCTATCTGGTCACCAGAGTACAAAACAGCTGCAAAGAGCTTTTTAAGCTCTGGTGCTTGACTGGCAGATGACAATGGAGAACTCATGCAAAGAAGTTTCACTCAAGTGAATCAATGTATAGCCTTGCTTAATATCCTTCTCCTGCTATGGCTAAGTAAATCTCTTTGTTAACTATTGAATAACCAATGAACATTTCATTTAGGTGTAACAGGCACCAGGCTGTGACAAAACAAATCCAGAACAACTTATTTACTTATAGACACACCCAGCTTTCTCTCATCCTTAAAAATCATTCATATGGTCCTGCCAAGCCCTCAAGTTATCATCTTATATCTCAACTCCCTTTTATTGCTGAATTCCAGGAAAAGTCATCTATGTTTGTGGTATCCATTTCCTCACCACCCAATTTATTTTCAATCAACCTCAAAGTTCTCTCCTTTTCCCCTGTTCTCCCTCTTCTTCTCCTTCTTTATAATGTCCCTTGGTGAGCCAAAGATTCACAGATATAGATAACTCCAAGTCCATATCTTTCTCATGAATTCTAGTCCTGTTTCATGATCTGCAGGGCATCTCTAGATGTCCTCTTACCATGTCAAATTCAGTATGTCTAAAATAGAGTTCACTTATACTTGCCCTGCCTCTAAACTTCTCTACTTGTTGAAAATACTGCCATCTTTTAAAATGCTCAAAGTTTGTGACTTCAGAGCCATCCTTGACTCATTTTTCTCCCTTATACTACAAGATCTAATTAATTGCCAAATCCTGATTGTATTTTTATAAATTTTTTAAAATTTGTATTTCTTTCTACTCAAATATTGCCACCAAAACAATTTAGGCCTTCATTGCCTCTCATATGGATTATTGTGATAACCTCTTCACTGTTCCCTTTACTTCTTATTTTTTCCAACTCCATTCTAACATTCATACAGCTATCAAAATAATTTTTGTAAGTTATATGTATGGCCAATGTTGTATCCCCACCTTCAAGGGCTTTCTATTATCTTTAAGAAAAATATAAACTTGGCCAGGCATCTAAAACTTAATGTTATCTGGTTTCATCTTATTTTTCGTGACTTATTTTATACTATATTTCTTTATGCACTTTAAGTCCATCCAAATAATATTTTTTACTCTTTCTCAAACTCAGTGTTCCATATCCCATTTCTCTGTATTTATATTCCTTCAATATATTCTCTTCTTTAAAATTCCTTTCTTTCTTCAAGAGACAAGTACCACTTCTTCCATGAACCCTTCCCCAAATTCCCTTCTCTTTATTCCTTAATGGTTAGTACTCTTCCCCTTCTCAAATTATTTTTTTATTTATATAATCTATGCTCCAGAGTAAAAGCTCTAGATTTTCATTTATCAAGATTTAGGGCTTCTCATATAGTAATCTTTTTTTTTTTAATGCCTTCATTCCAGATTTCCCATGGAAGCATTAAAATTTATTTTATGTATAGGGTCTCCACAACAGACAAAATGCACCCAGGTTCCATAAAAGTATTTTATCTACTATGACAAAAACATTAAAAAAAAATATAGCTCATAATCTCAAAACAACTGTTCTTTCCTTTTTGGTATAGTCCTCTAGATTGTAGATTACTACAGTATTTTTATGCTCCATGAATAGCATGGAAAAATCTAATATTTCAAGTTTCCTTAAGTCAAAAATAAAGCAGTTCTCACCACAGTGATGGTAGGATTACTAGATCCTTTGGAAAGAATCATCCTTTATAAAAGTCTTATTGTTCTTAAACACCAACAAGTGCTAATATGGTTAATATAACTCAAGGGTAATTTGTCAATCAAGTAGACATAAACGAGGCTACTAACAACAAACATAACTTAGTTCACAGCTTTTTTTTTTTTTTTTTTTTACCCCTGCTTAGTTAAAGCTAAACAGTGGCTATTCTAGGCAAAATTACATAATCAGTAATATCTACTTTTCCTTCCTTTTAACATTGATTAGTGTTCCCTTTTCCTTTTTAGGTGTGTAGCTCCTTCTATTCTCTGTCCTTCAACTGGACCATTTTGCAGGCCAGGTATGTGTACTTTATATAACCCATTAAGAGCTATGTTAATGTATAAATACTATTTCCAAAGGAGAGAATCCTTATCACTTATACTTAAGCTACATTCTAGTATGAATGAGGGTCAATCATTATCTTCTCTTTTTCATGTTATGGTGAGTAGAAAATATCTGCAATTGGAGTCAGAAGATTTGAATTTTGATATTGATTTTGTGATGTTTGGCAAATCACTTTACAAATCTAGACTCAAGTTTCAATATTTGCAAATGCCTGTTTGTATATGTATATATGCACACATTATATACATATATAGACACATGTGCATATAACACATGGTATATATTTATATGTGTATACACATGTATATCATGTATGTGCATACATACACATGCATATACACAATACATTATTTGGGACAAGCAATATCTTTATTATGGATTCATTTTTTTTTTGAGAATTCACACAGAGCAAGAGCTCACAAGTGGTCAGAAAGGTCTCAAAATCTCTCTTAAGAACTTTAGAATTGATTGTATAACATGGGAGACACTGACAATGATTGCTCTCATCAGAGAAGATAGATGTGCTCTATGAGCAAGGCAGAATTGAATTAACTCAGAAGAAACCCAAGATGCCCAAAGATAGAGAATCGGCTCCAAATGTTCATAGGAACTATTTGTGTCTGACCTGTGGCAGAGTATCCCAAGCTTGTATTGATCTGATCAGCCACAGTTGGATACTTTACCTTGATTCTAACATAGTAATGTGATTTTGATCCTCTTCAAGGACTAATTTTGTTCATCTGTAAAATAAAGAAGCTGGACTTGGTGATTTCTAAAGACTATCCTATCTCTAGATTCAAAAATGCTATTATTTCTTGCATTTAAAGCCTTTTCTCTCTAATTATGGAATGAAAGATCTTATACATATTTAAGAAATTCCAGGCATGAATTAAAGGGGTGTGGCAGTATTCAGGGCCCATTATCAGAAAAATTTCCCAGAGAGGAAGAAAGAAGGCATGCAGATTCGGGATTGTATTCTTTTTTCCATTTAGGGAGTTGGGGGGAACTATTACCTTCTGTGATCTTTTCCATTATTTTGAAATATTTCCCTTTTTCGAGGTATCTTGCAAATAAGTACCCAAGTGTCTTTAAAATTGGATGACTTCCAACTTGGCTTTCTTGTGCATGTATTTGATCAAATCCAGCTGCTACCTCAATTTCATCTTTTTAAATGACATTTGCAATTCTTCACACAGCACATCAGGTATTAAGAATCCAAACTTGATCATTCCATTGTCATAAAAATTAATGGCTATATGAACACTGGCATATGTTTCATTTCAAATGTTTGTTCTTATTTGCATTCCATCTATAGGTGTTCTTACAATGACCTGACTTAGTTGGGTTTCATACCAAGAATTCTGTAGATTCACTCTCCCCCTCACCACCCTCCATAGTCACACTACATTTCATTGCTTTGTGAGATGATGTTTCTTATAATCTTTTTATTGTTTTTATAAACATAGGTTCAGAGATCTAAAGCATGAGGCAAACTTGGAGATCTAGTCCCCTTAAACTGTGATTTGTGATCCCAAATGGGGTTTTATAACTGAATGTGAAGATCATGAAATTATGATTTATTATTATTATTTTTTTTTAATTTTTTTTATTATATATATATATATATATATTTTATAATATTATCCCTTGTATTCATTTTTCCAAATTACCCCCCCTCCCTTATTCCCTCCCCCCGACGACAGGCAATACCATACATTTTACATGTGTTACAATATAGTCTAAGTACAATACATTTGTGTGAATATCATTTTCTTGTTGCACAATAAACATTAGAATCCGAAGGTACATGCAACCTGGGCAGACAGATATTAGTGCTAACAATTTACATTCCCCTCCCAGTGTTTCTTCTCTGGGTGTATCTACCTCTGTCCATCATTGATCAACTGGAAGTGAGTTGGATCTTCTTTATGTTGAAGATTTCCACTTCCATCAGAATACATCCTCATACAGTATCGTTGTTGAAGTATACAGTGATCTTCTGGTTCTGCTCATTTCACTCAGCATCAGTTGATTTAAGTCTCTCCAAGCCTCTCTGTATTCCTCCTGCTGGTCATTTCTTACTGAGCAATAATATTCCATAACCTTCATATACCACAATTTACCCAACCATTCTCCAACTGATGGACATCCATTCATCTTCCAGTTTCTAGCTACAACAAAAAGAGCTGCCACAAACATTTTGGCACATATATGTCTCTTTCCGCTCTTTAGTATTTCTTTGGGATATAATCCCAGTAGTAGCGCTGCTGGGGTCAAAGGGTATGCACAGTTTGATAACTTTTTGGGCATAATTCCAGATTGCTCTCCAGAATGGCTGGATTCTTTCACAACTCCACCAGCAATGTATTAGTGTCCCAATTTCCCCACATCCCCTCCAACATTTGTCATTATTTGTTCCTGTCATCTTAGCCAATCTGACAGGTGTGTAGTGGTATCTCAGAGTGGTCTTAATTTGCATTTCTCTGATCAGTAGTGATTTGGAACACTCTTTCATGTGAGTGGATATAGTTTCAATTTCTTCCTCTGAGAATTGTCTGTTCATATCCTTTGACCATTTATCAATTGGAGAATGGTTTGGTTTCTTATAAATTATGGTCAGTTCTCTATATATTTTGGAAATGAGACCTTTGTCAGAACCTTTGTTTTTAAAAATATTTTCCCAATTTGTTACTTCCCTTCTAATCTTGTTTGCATTAGTATTATTTGTACAGAAACTTTTTAGTTTGATGTAATCAAAATCTTCTATTTTGTGATCAATAATGATCTCTAGTTCTCCTCTGGTCATAAATTCCTTCCTCCTCCACAAGTCTGAGAGGTAGATTATCCTCTGTTCCTCTAATCTATTTATTATCTCCCTCTTTATGCCTAAATCATGGACCCATTTTGATCTTATCTTGGTATATGGTGTTAAGTGTGGATCCATATCTAATTTCTGCCATACTAATTTCCAGTTTTCCCAACAGTTTTTTCCGAATAATGAATTTTTATCCCTAATGTTGGAATCTTTGGGTTTGTCAAAGATTAGATTGCTATAGATGTACCCTTTTTTGTCCTTTGTATCTAATCTGTTCCACTGATCTACCGGTCTATTTCTTAGCCAATACCAAATGGTTTTGGTGACTGCTGCTATATAATATAGCTTTAGATCAGGTACACTTAGACCCCCTTCCTCTGAGTTTTTTTTCATTAGTTCCCTTGCAATTCTTGACCTTTTATTCTTCCATATGAATTTTGTTGTTATTTTTTCTAGGTCATTAAAATAGTTTCTTGGGAGTCTGATTGGTATAGCACTAAATAGACTAGTTTGGGGAGTATTGTCATCTTTATTATATTCGCTCGGCCTATCCAAGAGCACTGAATGTCTTTCCAATTATTTAAATCTGATTTTATTTTTGTGGCAAGTGTTTTGTAATTTTTCTCATATAATTCCTGACTTTTCTTTGGTAGATGGATTCCCAAATATTTTATACTCTCAACATTTGTTTGGAATGGAATTTCTCTTTGTATCTCTTGCTGTTGCATTTTGTTAGTGATATATAAAAATGCCGAGGATTTATGTGGGTTTATTTTGTATCCTGCCACTTTGCTGAAATTTTGAATTATTTCTAGTAGCTTTTTAGCAGAGTCTTTGGGGTTCTCTAAGTATACCATCATGTCATCTGCAAAAAGTGATAGTTTAATTTCCTCATTTCCTACTCTAATTCCTTGAATCTCTTTCTCGGCTCTTATTGCCGAGGCTAGCGTTTCTAGTACTATATTGAATAGTAATGGTGATAGTGGGCAACCTTGTTTCACTCCTGATCTTACTGGGAAAGGTTGCAGTTTATTTCTATTGCATATTATGCTTACTGACGGTCTTGAATATATACTCCTGATTATTCTAAGGAATAATCCATTTATTCCTATACTCTCAAGAGTTTTTAGTAGGAATGGATGTTGGATTTTGTCAAATGCTTTTTCTGCATCTATTGAGATGATCATATGGTTCTTATTAATTTGATTATTAATATGGTCAATTATATTAATAGTTTTCCTAATATTAAACCAGCCCTGCATTCCTGGAATAAATCCTACTTGATCATAGTGTATTATCTTGGAGATGATTTTCTGAAGTCTTTTTGCTAATATCTTATTTAAGATTTTAGCATCAATATTCATTAAGGAGATTGGTCTATAATTTTCTTTCTCAGTTTTCGATCTACCAGGTTTAGGTATCAGTACCATGTCTGTGTCATAAAAGGAATTTGGTAGGACTCCTTCATCCCCTATTTTTTCAAATAATTTATATAACATTGGGGCTAATTGTTCTTTAAATGTTTGGTAGAATTCACATGTGAATCCATCTGGCCCTGGGGATTTTTTCCTGGGGAGTTGATTAATAGCTTGTTCTATTTCTTTTTCTGAAATGGGACTATTTAAGCAATTTATCTCCTCCTCTGTTAATCTAGGGAGCCTATATTTTTGGAGGAAGTCATCCATTTCACTTAAGTTATCAAATTTATTGGCATAAAGTTGGGCAAAGTAACTCCTTATTATTTCTCTAATTTCCTCTTCATTGGTGGAAAGATCCCCCTTTTCATTTGTAAGACTATCAATTTGATTTTCCTCTTTCTTTTTTTTGATCAAATTTACCAAAGGTTTATCTATTTTATTGGCTTTTTCATAAAACCAACTCTTGGTTTTATTTATTAATTCAATAGTTTTTTTACTTTCAATTTTATTGATTTCTCCTTTTAATTTTTGTATTTCGAGTTTAATTTTTGGTTGGGGGTTTATAATTTGGTCTTTTTCTAGCCTTTTAAGTTGTAAGCCCAATTCGTTAATCTTCTCTTTCTCAATTTTCTTCAAATAAGCCTCTAAAGATATAAAATTTCCCCTTATTACCGCTTTAGCTGCATCCCAAAGATTTTGATATGATGTCTCATCATTATCATTATCTTGGGTGAAATTGTTAATTGTTTCTATAATTTGCTCTTTCACCCAGTCATTCTTTAAGATGAGATTATTCAGTTTCCAATTACTTTTTGGTCTATTTACCCCTAACTTTTTACTGAATGTAGCTTTTATTGCATTGTGATCTGAGAAGAAGGCATTTATTATTTCTGCCTTCCTACATTTAATTTTGAGATCTTTATGTCCTAGTATATGGTCAATTTTTGTATAGGATCCATGAACTGCTGAGAAGAAAGTATATTCCTTCCTATTGCCATTCAGTTTTCTCCAAAGGTCTATCATACCTAGTTTTTCTAATGTTCTATTTACTTTTTTAATTTCTTTCTTGTTTGTTTTGTGGTTTGATTTGTCTAAATCTGAGAGTGCAAGGTTGAGATCTCCCACTATTATAGTTTTACTGTCTATTTCTTCTTTCAGTTCTCTTAACTTTTCCTTTAGAAAGTTAGATGCTATACCACTTGGTGCATATATGTTTAGTATTGATATGGCTTCATTATTTATGCTACCTTTCAGCAGGATATAGTTTCCTTCCTTATCTTTTTTAACGAGATCTACTTCTGCTTTTGCTTGATCTGAGATAAGGATAGCTACCCCTGCTTTTTTGGCTTTACCTGAAGCATAATAGGCTCTGTTCCAACCTTTTACCTTTACTCTGTATGTATCTCCCTGCTTTAAGTGTGTTTCCTGTAGGCAACATATTGTAGGGTTCTGCTTTTTGATCCAATCTACTATCCGTCTCCGTTTGATGGGATCGTTCATCCCATTTACATTTACAGTTAAAATTACTAATTCTGTATTTCCTGCCATCGTATTATCCCCAGATTATGCTTTTTTCCCTTGACCCCCCTGATCCCCCTCCCCGATATTTAATTTACAGACCCCCCTTGTGACGCGCAACCCTCCCTCTTTTTTTTTTTTTTTTTTTTTTAGGATCCCTCCCCCCTCCCTCCAAGTCCCTTCACTTATTCCCCTTTTCCTTTTCCCTTTTCCTCTCCCCCCTTTTAATGAGGTGAGAGAAAATTCTCTGAAAAACAAATATGTTAATTATTTACTCTTTGAGCCTCTTCTGATGAGAGTAAGATTCACACAATGATTCTCCCCCTCACTAAGTTCCCTCAGATATGGTGTATTTTCTATGTCTCTTCCTGGGATGTAGTTTCCCTCTTTTTATCACTCCTTCCCCTTTTTCTGAACCGACCTCCTTCCCTTTACTACACCCCCCTTTTTTTCTTTTATATCAGTAAAATCAAATTATCCTTGAGTATTTTTTATATACCCACAACAGAGTTACAGTTCTCAAGGGTTCTGTGTACCTTTTTCTGTTTCTCTTCAGTCTTGTGGATGTAGATCAAATTTTTTGTTTAAGTCTGGTTTTTTTCTTAGAAACATATAGAATTCCTCTGTTTCATTGAATGACCATCTTCTTCCGTGGAAAAAGATGCTAAACTTAGCTGGGTAGTTCATTCTTGGTTGCAGTCCTTGATCTTTTGCCTTACGGAATATCAGGTTCCAGGCCCTTCTATCTTTTAATGTGGAGGCAGCCAGATCTTGGGTGACCCTTATTGTGGCACCTTGGTATTTAAATTGTTTTTTTCTAGCTGCTTGCAGGATTTTCTCCTTTGTGTGGTAATTCTGCAGCTTAGCCACAATATTCCGTGGTGTTCTTTTTTTAGGGTCTATTTCAGAAGGAGTTCGATGAATTCTTTCCACATCTACTTTCCCTTCTGTTTCTATTATCTCTGGACAGTTCTCTTTGATAATTTCCTGTAAAATAGAATCTAGGCTCTTTTTTTGGTCATAGTTTTCTGGAAGTCCAATAATCCGCAGATTATCTCTCCTAGATCTATTTTCCAGGTCTATAGATTTTCCCAGTAAGTATTTGACGTTGTTCTCCAGCTTCTCATTTTTTTTGTTTTGTTTGACTGATTCTTGGGTTCTCTGTGAATCATTCATTTCTATTTGTTCCATCCTGACTTTTAAGGAGTTATTTTCTTCTTTCACAGTTTTTAGTTCTTTGTGTAAATGCCCAATTTCGTTTTTAAATGAATTATTTTGCTCTATTGAATTTTTTTCCATTTCCCTAATTTTTTTTTTTTGAGAATTATTTTCTTTTTCCAATTCAGAAATTCTATTTTCTTGAGACTTTTTTATCTTTTCCAATTCAGAAATCCTACTTTCCTGTGTTTTTTTTAACATTTTCTAATTCACTAATTTTGTTTCCCTGCATCTCCTGTGAATTCTTTATTTTTTCCAACTCCAATTTCAGGACGTTGTTATTCTCTATCATAACTTCCCTTTCCTTGCCCCATTTTTCTTCGATCTCCCTCAATTTCTTAAGAGCTTCTTCTAGGAGAGAGTTATGTGATGGGGGGCAGGAATCGTTCCCCTTTAGGTTGTTGTCTGCTGATTCTCTGCTGTCAACTTCCTCGGGGTTGGACACCCGCTCTTTCTCTGTATAGAAGGAATCTATAGTTTTTCTAGCTTTTTTGCTCATACTTAAAAAATGTTTTGGGGTCTGTCCCTGGGGTAGGAAATTATTTACTTCTTTACCAGCTGCCTCCCAGACCGGATGGATGCAGCGGCCCCTGCGCCCGCGCTAAGAGAGAGCCCTGGGAGAGAGTTCCCCACCCCCTCCCTGGAAGTGCCTCAGAGGTGATTAGCACTGCTGTGCTTTGAGGGCGTAGAATAGTGAAGACACAAGAAGCCCAGCCTATGTGTCCGGGTGGGGAGTGGATGTCTGCAGCAGGTGACGTGAGAAGCCCCTGCGCTCAAACTGGAAGTGTCTGCCAGAAACCGCGGTCCCTAGTTCAAAGGTTCCGCTTCTCTGGGACTTCCTGGAGCTGAGTTCCACTCCCTCCAGCTAAGCTAGGCAGTGTGTGTTGCCTTGGGCCGTATCCACCCACTTGTCAGTCTCTTAACTATTCTCAGGAGGGAGCTGAGGCCACACCCCCTGGTGCCGAGTCTGCCGAGTCACCCCCAGGGTGGGGGGGGGGGAAATCTAATCTGAGTTTTAAAATATTTTGGCTTTCTCTTCTGAACTGCTAAATAATTAGCAGAGAAGAGCTAACAGCCTGTGCCAGATTCCTTTACCTCAGTGGCTTCTCTGATCCCAGAGCCCCTCCCAGCGCAATGGGCGCAGTGTGCCCCTACCCCACTGTCTGTGCTGGTCTTTCTTATTCCTCCCCTGAGAACTGACCTTTCCTGTTGAAACTCCAGATTCTCTTCAGCTGGTAAGTCGTGCTTCCAGTCCTTGTGGTATCTATCAGTCCTGAGCTAATTCTGAGACTTAATTTATCTAATTGGTTGTGAGGGAGTGAGGACGTTCACTGAGTAGTGTGTTTCTTCTCCGCCATCTTGGCTCCGCCCCCCCTGATTTATTATTAATAAAAGTTTGACTTGTATATCTATTTTATATAATATATACTTGGGGTCATATAAAAATTTCTCCAGGGAAAAGAGGTCATGAGAGAAAAAAATTTAAGAAGAAATCTGAACATCTGAAAGGTGAAGAAGGGACTTAACAAAGACCACATAGGTAATAAGTGGCAGGGATTCAAAGTCAGGTCTTTTGCTTTTTGTTCCACACCACCTACCTCAGCAATATATTAGCACCCTCATCAGGGCTATTGATAACTGTTATGGCTCCCTGATTAGCCTGCCTTAAAGAAGGGAAATCATTGGCAACCTGAGGCAGTTTCTGAGCTCATTTGGTATTTTTAAAGCAACAGTAATAGGATTTGGAAACAGAGGACATGGTTTTTCATCCTAGCTCCCCTACTTATAATATGGATGATTAAGGCTTGTATATATGGTCTCCTTGTTTATATGGTAAATTCTCCCTTTGTCTGACCTTAAAGAATAGGATCGAGGTCTTAGAGCTAGGAAAACATGAAGAGAGTGACGTAAAATGATGTTCAAGGTTGCAGAAGGAAAGAGGTTTGGGGATGTTTAATGGTGGCACTGTTTCTTGCTGAGACAGGCTACCTCTTTCATTCACATTGTTCATACCAGGTAAGGGCACAGGTTTCGAAGCAACCAGACATCTGAGATTGGGAAACACCAACCATTATGTTTTCCAACCTATGCAGGATCTTGTGTTCCATTTCCTATCCTGTGACTGGTCAGAGACCATGACACCATGTTTGAGTGTCTATATCTAATGACAAAACCTATGAAAAATAGGATTTAAATATTTTGTGGGAAATGTGTTGTCACATTCCTTTGTCTATTCCATACTTGTCTAGTGTCTATCCTTTGTCTATACATCAGAATGCTTGGATCCAGAATAATATATCTGAGGGATTTATAAAATCTAAGTGCATGGTGGGATTGCAGTTGCTCAATGCCTGGCTATTGTTGTTTTTTAAAATTATTTATTGCTTCCCTATTATTCAGCATTGTTTAGCACAGTATTGATTTTATACTAAGGTTATACCAAATAAATATATTGCATACTGCATTCTCTCATATGTCTGTCTCCATGGAGAGGTGACACTGAAATATACCATAATCAAATAAAAAAAATATTCAAAAGAAGATGAAACAGCCTATAGGTAAGGGGTTCAGAGGCAATTTCTAATTGGTAAATTTATCAATCTGTTCTCTGCTTCTCAATGAATAAGTGCTACTTGTAGAGAGAAGCAGATTTATAGTATAGGTGTGGTGTTCTTCCCGAGAGCTCTAATGTGATGTTCTGTTTCTCTAGGTCGTTATCGTTTTCTTGGGGAGCAGGTCTCTTGGGAAGCTTCTGGAGGCAGCCTTAGTTTCAGTTCAGTTCAATAATCCCAAAATGCAGCCAGGAGTTAAAGTCCTTTCCAAATAAATTCCAGATCCTTTATTTTCTCCTTCAAGTCTTCTCTCCTTCACTTGGGGCTCAGCTAGCTTTCTTAGAGGCCTCTGTCTCTCTTTGGCTCCCAAGAGCTCTTGTCTGAGTGTCTCCAGCCAGCACCACAGTAGAATCTCGAATGACTCTTCCCACTGAATTCTGGCTCCTTATATCCTCCCAAAGAACGGGCTTGTGGGTATACCCTGGGCTTGTGGGAGCTCCTTAAAAATATGCTCTCTTATAGGTGTAAATCTCATGGAATTCTAATAAATATATTACTGAACTAAAGAATAAGTACCATGCTAAATTAGATAATTATATCCATTCCAGTGATTTAGCACCTTGTAAGAATCCTAACATATAGGTCTTAATCGTTTTTTATTTTATGGTCACCTAACTTCTTTTCTTTCTTTTTTTTTTTTTTTTTCTTTTTCTTTTTTTTTTTGCTACCAAAAATGTGCTCCTATGAATCTTGTGCTGTATATGGTATTTTTCTCTATTTTCAGATATGATCAGGAACTGCAGGTTTGGGTCAAAGGGTATAGATGAATTAGCAATTTCACTTTCATAATTCCAAATCATTTTCCTCCCAGAATGGTTGACTCTATGAACATTGTGACATTTTTTGTCTTTTGATATCTTTTGTTTTGTGAGTGTATGCTTTTCTGTTGGATGGGAATTATTTTATTTATTCATTTTTTGAATGGATAAGTTATTTTTAAAAACATGTTAAAATATGTTAAATCTAACATATGAATAGATATTTATACAATTATCTTGCTGTACAAAAATATCACTCAAAAAGGGAAAAAATGAAAAAGAAAACAAAGTATAAGCTGTAAACAACAATAAAAAGAGTGCAAATGCTATGTTGTGGTCTACATTCAGTTCCTACAGTCCTCTCTCTAGGTCCTCTGACTCTTGTCATCACAAGATCATTGGAACTGTCTCATTGTTGTGGTAAGAGTCATATCCTTCAGAACTGATCTTCGTATAATCTTGTTGTTGCCATGTACAATGATCTCCTGGTTCTATTCATTTCACTCAGCATCAATTCATGTAAGTCTCTCCATACTTCTCTAAAATCATCCTGATGATCATTTCTTATAGAACAATAATATTCCATAACATTCATATACCATAATTTATTCAGCCATTCTAATGGGCATCCACTCAGTTTCTGATTTCTTGCCAGGTCTGCCACAAACATTTTTGCACGTGTAGGTAGATGGGGATTATTTTAAAGTCAAATATTTATATCATTTTTTCTTCAAAAAATACATCAAATGCTTCTTTTTGTTGAATGTCTCTCTTTTTTATTTTTTAAGCTAATAAGTAATCTCTCGTTTACTTGCATGGTTCAATTGTAATTACAATAGCTTTACTTTGAGGAATATATTATTCCATTTCCTCCTTTTATTTGTTATTTTGGATTATGATATTCAATTCATTTCTCCCTTGTATATAATTGAATTTTCTTTCCTTTAAATCTGAAAGTCATGCTATAGACTACCTGCAAAATCTGGGGTTAATGAAATTGTTCAATTTAACCAGTGTGGGCCTTAATGTAAGAAGCACAGGATTTTTTTGTTTTGTTTTTTTATTTGTTTTATCCAGTCAGTCATCTATGATTTCTCTTAATTGATACTTTTATTCTATATTCAGAAGTTCTAGACAGTTTTGTTGTATTATTTTAAAAGTTTAATATGTCAAGGCAACTAGGTAGCGCAATGGATGTCCTGAAGTCAGGAAGATCTGAGTTCAAATATGATCTCACTTAACACTTCCTGGCTATGTGACCTTGGGTAAGTCACTAACCCCAATTGCCTCAGGGGGGAAAGTTTAATATGTCTATTCTTGGAGACCTATGATTCTTCACTTATCTCTGCAATTGTGTATTCAAAGTCATTTGTAAGTTTTCGCAAGATTTGCACTTTCTTTCTTTCTTTTTTTTTTTTTTACATTGTTGCCCTTTACTTATCTTCTGTAAGATTTTCCTCTACTTCAACATCTTTGTGTTATAAATCCATTAATCTCTTTTATTACTTTAGAGAGATTCTCGATGATGATTCATTTTTTTTCTAATCTGTTCATTGTATTTTTTACTATTTTATTAAGAGTTCTAATTTCTGTCATTTATTTATAATTTTTAAATAGATATTTATCTTTTAAAACTATCTGGCATTTCTTATTATTTTTCTGTACTCTGGTTATTTTATGGATTCTATTTTCCAATGGGCACTATTTATTTTTTTAAATTTATTTTTATTTTTTATTATAGCTTTTTATTTACAAGATATATGCATGGGTAATTTTTTTAACATTGATAATGCTGAAAACAAAAACAAAACTTTTTGTTCCAGTTTTTCCTCTCCTTCCTCCTACCTCCCCCCTAAGATGGCAGGTTGACCAATACATGTAAAATATGTTAAAATATAAGTTAAATACAATATATGTATACATGTCCATACAGTTATTTTGTTGTAAAAAAGAATCAGACTTTGAAATAGTGTACAATTAACCTGTGAAGGTAATAAAAAATGCAGGGGGACAAAATTAGAGGGATTGGGATTTCTATGTAGTGGTTCATAGTCATCTCCCAGAGTTCTTTCGCTGGGTGTAGCTGGTTCAGTTCATTACTGCTCTATTGGAACTTTTTTGGTTCATCTCATTGTTGAAAATGGCCACATCCATCAGAATTGATCATCATACAGTATTGTTGTTGAAGTAGATAATGATATCTTGGTCCTGCTCATTTCACTCAGCATCAGATCATGTAAGTCTCTCCAGATCTGTCTGAAATCATCCTGCTGGTCATTTCTTACAGAACAATAATATTCCATAATAACCACATATCACAATTTATTCAGCCATTCTCCAATTGATGGGCATCCACTCAGTTTCCAGTTTCTGGCCATTACAAAGAGGGCTGCAATGGGCACTATTTAAATCATTTTATAAAATCTGTTTAGAGAGCTTTAAATTCTTTTTTAAGTTTTGTTTATTATCCCTTCTCATAAGCTTGTGTGCCAGACTTTCATATAGGTTTTTATCTGGATAGCTTTGCTTTTAGCCATTTTTTCAATTAGTCAACAAACATTTTTTTTAATTTATTGTATTTTTTAGCATTCATTTAAAAGTTTTTGAGTTCCAAATTTTCTCCCTTCCTCCAAGCTCTCCACCATCCATTAAGAAGGGAAGCAATATGACATCCATTATACATATGAAGTCATACAAAACCCATTTCCATATTAGCCATGTTGCCAAAGAAAAAAAAAAGAAAGAAAAAGAAAGTTTTAAAAATATGCTTCTATATGTATTTAGAGTTCACTGGTTCTTTTTCTAAAGATGGTTACCATTTTCTTATTATGAGTCTTTGGAATTGCTATGGATTACTGTACTCATCAGAGTAGTGAAGACTTTTATAATTGATTATGATTATAATATTATTGTGTACAATATTCTCTGGGGTCTGTTCACCATTTTATATAAGTTCATAGTATTTTTAGATTTTTCTGAAATTAATCCTGCTTGTCATTTCTTCTAGTACAATAGTATTCCACCACAATCATGTACACAGCTTGTTCAGACATTCCCCAGTTAATGATTATCCCCTCAATTTCCAATCCTTTGCTACCACAGGAAAAAAAAAAAAAAAGAATTTCAATAAATCTTTTTTTTTGGTCTTTTCCCCTTTGATCTCTTTGGGTTACCGTATAAGTGGTATTGCTGGGTCAAAGAGAATACATATTTTCATAGCTTTTCTGGGAAAAGTTCTAAGATGTTCTTCAGAATGGTTCACAACTCTATCAATAACATATTGCTGTCCCCTCCAGCATTTGTAATTTTATTTTTTTGGTATTGTAGACAATCTGATATGTGGTAAGTGGTACCTCGAAGATGTTTTAATTTGCAGTTCTCTAATTATTGTTATTTACAGCATTTTTCAATAAGAATTTCTTCTTTGTGCTTCCTTTTGTTAAGCACTGGGCATCCAAAACAACAAACAGACAAACTAAAACTTCCTTTGTCCCTTCCCTCTAGAAATTCACATTCTGATAGAGACAAAATGAAAACTAAATGTATACAAGGCATAAAGGTATGAGGACCAATTATTGAGGGTAAGCACTAGTAGTAGAAGTCCTTTTGTAAAAGGTGGGATTTAAGAAGGCAGGAGAAAGATTGAGAAGTGTTTTAAAAGACAAATGGAGGATTTTTATATTTTACCCTGGAAGGATCAGGGAACCACTATAGATTATTTTTGGCAACCAAATAGAAGATGGATTAAAATAAAAAGCAATTGAAGCTGATAGATTAATATGCATTGCTAATATAATGACCCAAGCACAAGCTAAGGAGAGCCTGAACCAGTTTAATGGCAATTTCAAAGGAGAGAAGGGACCATATCCTAGAGATGTTGTGAAGACAGAAACAACTTGGTAAAAGCATGGAGAGTGTGAGAGAGAAGTCAGGGATAATAAATATCCTTTCAAACCTAGATGATAGGGAGGATATTGGATCCCCCTCTCCTTCAGTAATAAGGAAGTTTAGAAGAAAGAAGAGTTTGTAGGGAAAGACAATGAATCTAGTTTTGGACATGTTGAGTTTAAGGTGCTTATAGGATATCATTTCAAGATGTCTAAGGTACAGTATGTGACCCAAGAAAATTCAGAAGAGAGACTAGGGCTCAATATGTAGATTTGAGAACTATCTTTTTAGAGAAGATAATTGAATCCATGTGAGGTGATGAGATCATGAAGTGAGATAGTATAAATAGAGGTGAGAAGAATACCTGGTACTTATCCCTGGGGACATCTACAGTTTGTAAGCATCAACCGAATGATGAACCATGAGAGGAGATTGAAAAAGAAAGGACAAATAAGAGGAGTACCAGGAAGTCAATGTCACAAAAACCTAAAGGGGCATCCTAAAACCTAAATTAAAATCCTCAACCTAAAAAATCCTAAAACCTACAATTAGCATCAAAGAAGACTGGGATTGACAGTAGAGATATCAAGAAAGATTAGGACTGAGAAAAAGCCATTAGAGTTAGAAATTAAGAGATCATTTGGTAACTTTGGAGAGAGCAATTTCAGTTAAATTATGAAGTAGAAAGTGAAGCTACAGATTTAAAAGAGAGTCAGAAAAGAAGTGGAAAGCTCTCTCAAATTTATTCAGAAAAAAAGGAGGAGAAATATAGGATGGAGGAGATATGAGTTTGTTGATAAGCATCCAGAAGGAAGGGAAAGATTGAAGATGAGGAATATATTTATAGGAAGCCTGAATATTATTTGATAGGATGACTTTCAGATATTTTATGCATTATGTTATTATTTGAATAACATAAATCTCATTGTAGTTTCTAGGTTTTTGTCGTTAATACTAGATAGAAAATTTTTCTGGATTTACTTTGTATCCCACTTTAATGGAGTTATTAATCATCTCAATTACTATGCTGATTCCCTGGGATTTTTAAAGTAAAATTTCATAACTGTGTAATTTGAAATTTAATTTATAATTATAGTTTGAATACCCTCCTTTGCTTATTAATTTGCCTATTTATTGCCTATTAATGTCCTATGACCACTGATTCAGTAGAGAATAGATATTTTCAATGAAAATTTACATCAGTTCCTTGCAAAATATTTACATGCACACACACACACACACACACACACCCCTTTGGTCCTACCTGACCTATGAACTAATAGAGCACTTTTATTTCTCTCATGGTACAGGATTGATTCAAAATGGCCAATCAGTATATTAGTAAATGAGGTTCTTTCTATGAACCAGGCATTATACTAAGCATTTAGTATACAAAAACAGAGAAAAAAAATTGTCTCTAACCTCAAAAGAACTTAAATTATATTGGGGAGACAATGTACTTACAGAAAAGTTCCTTCTTAAACCTATGGTTTTAGACTTATGATTTCATTGCTGGTGGGAACTTCCAATGAGAAATTTCTTGTTCAGATCTCTTCACAGGACTTTGATTGTTGCCTGGGACCAATTGTATGTGAGTTAAATACAATCAAAATGAAAATAATGAAGAAAACCAGCTACACCCAGAGAAAGAACTATGGGAAATGAGTATGAACCACAATATAGCATTTCCACTCCCTCTGTTTTTGTCCTCTTGCATTTTAAATTTCCTTCTCAGGTTATTTTTACCTTATGTCTTAGTCCGATTTTTCTTGTGCAGCAAAATAACTGTATGGATATGTAAACATATATTGTAGTTAACATATCCTTTAACATATTTAACATGTATGGGCCTACCTGCCATCTAGGGGAGGGGATGGGGAGAAGGAGGGGAAAAGTTAGAACAGAAGGTTTTGCAAGGGTCAACGCTGAAAAATTACCAATGCATATATCCTAAATAAAAAGCTATGATGATGATGATAATAATAATAATAATAAAAATATATGTCCTTTATTTTTTATTTGGGTATTTATAATGGACAAAATAATTTATTCACGCAAAACTGTACTTAACAGTATTACTATATACAATATTCTCTTGGTTCTACTCATTTCATTCCTTTTTTCATGCAACTCTTTCCATGTATTTCTAAGATCGTTGAGTTCAATAATATTCCACAACTTGTTCAGCTATTCCTCAATCGATTCCCCAATTCCCTTTGTCCTTTTTTTCTTGAGAATTTTTTCCTATGATCACTAATATTGATAAGTTCCAGATTAGTAATGTATCTGTAAATGTTAGGGCCCCAAATGAATTTAATATAATCTATTAAATAGGAGAAACAAATTCACATTTTAAAAAAGAGATTCTTTAAAAGCTCTCCAGACACTTGCTTTATAATGTTGCCCCAAGGAATGTCATTCCCTAATGAAAATCATTGCTATTATAATCAGGTCTCTCTAAGGTCACAAAACTTCATTCAGTCAATTGTCTGAGATGTAAATAAAACATCATTCCCATGGAACTGTCTCCTAGGCTAGCTTATTTCATTTAAAGTCTTGTTTTTGTAGCCATAATTAATGACCTTAAAGGACCTAGGCCTATTATGCCTAGGGCTTTGAATGAATGAGACAGTTTCTCCAATGGGGACTGAAAAGAGTGAATGGCCAAATATTTGCCTCATGTAATGTCACACACACATACTCATCATCTATTAATCAGAACATGTCCCCAAGAGCAGTAATGATTTAAAGAATAGGCCCTTACTTCAAATCACATTCATCTTGGTGATGTTGCTTTCGATAATAAGGAATAATCATAACAATATTTGTCACATGATGCTTGGAATAAAACATGCATACAGATAGACACATAGTTCCTTCTCCCTCTTCCACAACAACATACGATGGAGACTTTTTGCTTTGACATGAATTATAATTAATATGAATAAAGTAAAGCTGCCAAGCCAAGCTGCAGACATGTAAATAACCTGGAGCTATGTCTAAGAAGTTTAAGTGTTTTCTGAAATACTCACTAGAGACTCCCTTGAGCTAAGGCTCTAAGCAGCAGTATAGCCAAATCCGTGCTTCTAAGGAGAGATAAACTCTAGATTTTATTCAGAAGGGATCTGCTTAAGCCTTTAAAAATCAAGGACCTTTCTATTCTTGTTGGATATATAAAATAGTAAGCTCTTAAAATGAGTAGGAGAAAGAAGTCATTATAAATCATTAATGTTACCAACCACTTATATAACATTTTTGCAAATTGGTTTCTTGCCATTTGGAAGAAGGAGTAAGTATTAACTGTACTAGCATGATAAGCTGATTTTTCTATCAGTTTAGCTTCTAAGGACAAGCATTTCATATTCTAGAATTGACTCTCTACTCAAGGACTGTCGGAATTGTTTATTTGTAATCTGACCCATGATACAGAGAAATATTAGTGTTCTAGTCAAATCATAACAAGCTTAGGATCCTAAAATCTTTGTATTAGACATTGACCATCATTGATAATCTTGAAACTATTGCTAATTTGTAATTTGTAAAGCTCTAATAGAAATTCTAAGAAACCTCTGATTCTGGATAAGTTTTGATCTGCAAAAAAAGGAACATGCCATTTCCTGGCCAAAAGGTGACTCTGTACCCATCTAACAAGGTCAAGAAGTTCATGGGACCTTCAGGGCTTTATCTTAAGTTGATCTGTCAAATATATTGAAGGTGTTAACAAAGTCACCTTCTCCAGGTCATTAAGAACTTGGAGGAGGAAGGAAGCTGTTTTCATCCCTCTCAAAGGATGTTCACATGGGCTGTTTATTTGTACTTTTTTGAGACCAGTTTTCCCCCCTCAACCTTTTTCCTTTCTGGTCTTCCTTCCATTACCTAGTGCTCTCTATATACAGCAGCAGGGACCTCATAAAGTTGGCTTCCTCCCCAAACCTAACTTGGAGTCAATTCAGAAAGGGCCTCCCTAGGATGCCTGTGAATGCTTGTATAAAATTCAAAGTATCCATTAGTATTTTAAATGGTTGATTTGATTTGGAAAGTTTTAATACCTTGGATTGAAAATTGTTTGTTATATGTTTAAGATTTTGGTTTTATAAGCTTAATATAAGTTAAGAACTGCAACAATAAATAACATTTTTATAAGACTAAAGTACTATCATGACAAACCTATGAGGTATTTGTTTAACAAAAGGAAATTAAACATGAAGGTGCACTGTTTCTTTAACATATCAATGGACAAATTATCCCAATTTTTGGAGGTTGCTAGCCAACCTTCTCTGCTTGGCTGTGTTTTAGGAGGAGGAAGAAGGTGGGTTTAGGTCATCAGCCCCATGCCATGAAAATCCCTCTTATCTCTAGGCTGAACATATTCAAAGTTAGAGCTGCTACAGTCAAAAGGAAAGTTTAATTCAAAATAATTACAATAATATTAACAATGACAACCTAATATAATAATAACAGCTATTATTTACTTAATTTCTACTATGTGCCAGACACTTTGCTAAGCACTTTTACAAATATTATCTCATTTGATCTTCACAGCAATCCTGAGATTTTACAGTTGAGCATACTGAGGCAAACAGTAGCTAAATGACTAGCTCATACAACAGCTACATCTGAGACTGAATTTGAATTTAGGCTTGCCTGACTCCAGGCCCAGCATTCTATCCAGCTGTCGATAACATGTAGAAGTAACACCTCTGTTCATATGGATCAGAGAGTTTTCTGAATGACAACCTTGTACAGTGTTGATCTGGTTCCAAATTATTGTTAAATTTTCAATTTGAGCGTCTACACCTTTGAAACTGATAAATACTATGGATCAGGACTTGACTTTACTATTTTGTTGATCTAAGAAAATGACAGAAAATATTAATAGTATAGATCAAACTTAAAAAATGTGTCAAAACATTTTTTCTAGTCTTGTAATACTATGTACATGTCCTATGTATGATTCCTAAATGAATGAGAGACCACTCTATATCAATAATGCAATATGCCTGTGAACAGGGAGAAAAACTTTAAAAAAAGGATTTAGAGATGGTGGTATTATCAACCAATTCTCAGCATTTGAACTCTAGACAAAGAAATAGCTAAAGGCAAACTTTTCTTCCTCTCCCTGTTGCTCCCCCACTGAGATTGTTCTCTCCTTGGTTAAACTGAGATTTTATCTCCTAAACTGAAGAGCTCATTTACTTGGTTACTCTACTCTATATAACTCTCTGGTTTCTGTTTATTTCTTGCTTGGATTAAAAAAAAAAAAAAAGTCTTACAAGCTATTTGTAAAGATCTGTTGTACAAAAGTTTGGTGAGAAAGAGCTAAGCTGGTAAGAAAAGTGTATGTCTCAAGAAGTGATCTAAGTCTATCATACTGCTTTTACTAGCTGTGTGACCCTGGGTAAGGCATTGAACCCTGTTTGCCTGAGTTTCCCTATCTGTAAAATGAGTTGAAAGAAATGGCAAACCACTCCAGTATCTTTGCCAAGAAAATCTCAAAATGAGGTCATGAAGAGTCAGATACAAATAAAATGACTGAACAATAGCAACAAACAAGAAATCATATTTCTAGATCACATAAATTTGATGTCTGGTAGATAGATTATTGTAGCACAATTCCCTTCTTGAGAAAAGTGAAAGTACTGATGGTCCAGCCATCTTAGTCCTGCCATATGCTATAAGTCCCTCCTCTGCTAGGCTGCTGGAAACTTTGGAATGGCTTTCCCCTGCCTCTCTACAAGGGTAGACACTGCAGTCTCCTTGGAGAAAGGGTGGACCAAATGTCAGATATCTCTCATTACACTGTCCAAGCACAAATATAGGGTGTCCCAAAAATCTTAGTGCAGTTTTAAGTTTTAATAGCAGGAAAACTTTTGGAATATCTTATATTTTATGAGATTATGATTTCTATACCTGAAGAATAAACTCTGATTTCCTAGCAACTGGTATCAGTGCCCTTTCTTACAATTCTATTCAGTGAGCTAGAGGTCCTCTTCCATTAATGACAAGTATTAGGTATCATGCAGTTTCTTGGTGATCTCAAATCTCCGGGAAAATAATCAGCAGCTGTTCGTAAAAAATGATTGGGAAGTTCTGTGTTAAAATACTAAAATTCAGAGTATCTGGGCATTCAAACCCTTTGCAGAATGCCTTTAATGAATTATAATTTAAAATTATAGTCTCTGCTTTTGCAAGTCAGAAAGCTTCCTGGTTAAAAAATGTTTCATGTGTGTCTTACCAAATCCATTGCAGAGACAGTATTCATTAAATATTAGACTCAATATTATCATTTATAATGTTAGTTATAACAATCTGCCATCCAGGTCCTGTTCTGATGCCTCATGACAAGAGGCTTTTTCAAAAGTTCTTCGAATAGAGTTCAGCTATAATATAGCAGGTCTTATGAAGGTAGAAAGATTTTGAGCATGGTTCAAATACAAATGCTTGGCTTCTTATCAGAAGTCAAGCTTGACTAATTTGGACAGGTTAATCCCTTTGAAATTGGTTACTAGGTAATTACCTTTTTTTTTTTTTTTCCTTCAACAGCTCATGAGGATCATTTACCAAATCCTCAAGAGTTGCAATCTGCATTAGGAAATCACCAACCTTTCCATGAGATAGAAGTAATAATAATAGTGCTGATAGTTGTTACCATATGCCCTGGATAATACCCAGTGATACTATCTAATTATCTAATTATCTGCATTATCTAATCTGTCCTTACTCATGTTATACATTCTGACTTGAACTTGATTCTAGGGAAAAATAATGTTTCCACAGATGATTTTATAGCCTTTTTTCCCTTACATTATGAAAGTAGTATATGCCAATAGGCTTCCTTTTTGCTTACTGAGTCAGATTTATTATCTATGTACCAATCATTTCAGATTCTTGAGAATATCAACAGTTTCTATTTCCTTCATACAATCTCTGCTTTATTTGTCTTTAGATAAAAGTACATCACAATTATCTTATTTGATTCTTATAACTCTGGGAGGTAAATTCCCTTCATTATTATCCCATTTTATAGTTAAGGAAACTGAGGCAAACAAAGTATGCCTAAGGTCAATACAGTCAGTAATCAATCAAGAGACATTTTTCGTACCACATACCTATCCTGTTTCATATGATAAACTGCCTTAAGACCTGTTAGACATCACTGGAGCACAGGCCTCAAATAAAACAAACAAACTTTTGTTTTTATGCTCCACTTAGAATGGACAGACTATGGTTAGTCAGAGACCTAGTGATAAACTGTAACAAAAGTATAAGAACCCCAAATTGTGTTACATGTCTCTAACTGTTGCGTAGTGTAATATTCTTTGTGTTTTTAGGCAGCATGGTGTGGTAGTTAAGGTACTGGGTAAGTACAGGAGTCCAGAAAATTGGTGTTCAAATCCTTCTTGGATATTCTCCAGCTACATGGGAATGGTCAAAACCTTTATCCTTTCTAAAGCTTAAGCACCTAGTACAGTAGCAAGAGTACCCAGACTGGAAGAATTCACCCATCAGTGGGGTAGCTGACCATGATTTCATGTTCATTATCATTTAAGGCAGGGGTTTTCAAACTTCTGCCAGCGGGCTGAAGCCCGATGAGGACGTTTATGCGGCCTGCCGGGTTATGGCAAATGGGATGAGGGGTGGAGACACAGTGAGAGTTTTTGTTTTTACTATAGTCCAGCCCTCCAACAGTCTGAGAGACAGTGAACTGGCCCCCTATTTAAAAAGTGTGAGGACCACTGATTAAGGAATTTAACAATATGGCTGAAAACATCATGCTTAAAAAACATGGGAGTAAGCACACAGTCTGGTTTTACTCTTTTGGTAACTGGAAAAATTCAAGAGCATTGACCATGACCACAAGCTAAAACTAAAGTGGAGGAAGTGTTGGTACATAATTTTTTGTTTATAGATGATTGTTCACTCAATGAAGCCTCTGAAGCTGAGATGCAACAAAGATGGATTAATTCTCTGGTGCTTGTGCTAATTTTTGCCTAATACCAAGAAAACACAGGTACTTACTCCATCCATCAGCACCCATCCATCCATATAGGGAACTATCTGTTACAGCAGATGGTGAAGTTTTGAATACTGTGGCTAAGTTCACTTATCTTGGTAGTATACCATCCAGGGATGTCCACATCAATAATGAAGTTGACGTACACATTGTACAAGCTAGTTCAGTGTTTGGGAGACTCTGAAGAAAAGTGTGGGAGAGAAAAAGTCTAAGACTGACTACCAAACTGAAGGTCCACAGAGCCAATGATTGTATGGATCTCACTATTGTATGCCTATGAAACTTGGACAGTATACCAGCACTATGCCAAGAAACTGAATCACTTCCATTTGAATTGTCTTGGGAAGATTCTAAAGATAACCTAGCAGGATAAAATGCCAGACATTAAGGTCCTTTCTCAAACTAAACCGCCAAGTATTCCAACTCTGCTGCGGAGAGTGCAACTCCGACAGGCTGACCACTTTGTTCAAACGCCAAATGACTGCTTGCCAAAAAGACCATTTTATGGATAATTTACACAGGATAAGCACTTATAAGGTAGTCAGAAAAAGTGAAGCAAGGACACTCTCAAGTTCTCTCTTAAGCACTTTAGAATTGATTGTATGACACAGGAGACACTGGCATAGAACTGCCCAGCATGTTGTGCCCTCATCAGAGAAGATGCTATGCTCTACGAGCAAAGCGGAATTGAATTATCTCAGAAAAAACACAAGATGCACAGTTGGAGAAGCCACCCCAAATATTCATAGGGATTATTTGTGTTTAGCCTGTGGCAGAATATTGTTCTGATCAGCCATAGTCCACTACATTGTAACTCAATTCTAACATGGTAGTGTCATTTTGATCTCTTTGAGAATGAAGGACAACAAATAACCAACTAACCAATAACCCAGTCTTTCTGACTCTTTTGACCTCAGACAACTTATTAGTTGTCTTATTAGTGAAGTCACTTTACCCTGTTTGCCTCAGTTTCCTCATCTGTAAAATGAGCTGGAGAAAGAAATGGCCATCTACTCCAGTGCCTTTGTCAAGAAAATCCCATATGGGGATTACATAGAGTAGGATAAGCCTGAACTACAACAATAAAGGTTTAGGCAATTTTAAGATTATCTGTTAATTGTAGACTGGAGTTACATCAAAACAATTCCAGAAATCAAGAAACTATTGACCTGTTGTTTTAGGCACTTGTAATTTTTAATCTGTATATATAACTTTATTTTTTTTCTTTTTACAGGAGTCATAATCAGCATAGAGAGATGATACCATTCAGTTAATGTTGAAGTAAATTTATTTTCAGGAAATACCAGCGTTTTATATTTTTAAAAAACAAAATTACAAGTATTTTACCAGACAGCCTGACCTCAACAGGGCTACCGTAATGAAAAAAGGTGATTGCATCTTTTTTGTTGTTGTTGCAAAAGGTCATTTGCTCATAAAAAAGCATGACAACTAATTTGACATTATGACTTGGATGATTTTCTTTGAAGAAAGCAAATACTATCTTAATTTGGAAGGAACAGATGCCAATTTTTATCTCAGTATTAACAAGACTGAAATAGGATTTCTCATCCTGGTTGATCCCAGCAATGAAAGATCTCAGGAAGCCTTCTTCAAGTACCATGCAATTTGGAGCATTCCTCTTTCACAAGCAAAAACCAAAGGTCTCTTTGCCACATCTGTTATGCTGAGTGACAATCTGCCTCTTAATGAGAAGCCATAAAAGGCTAATTACCATAGGAGCTTGACAGGAGTTTCTCAACACTTCTGCATTAAAAAAAAAAAAAAAAAAAAAAAAAAAAAAAAAAAGCCAAAACACACAAGACCACCCATCTGGACTCAAGTCAGAAACCTGAAAGAATCTTGTTGTGTTTTTTAAGTAAATGAGAAAGGGAACATCAAAGCTCAGTTAAGGAGGGGGAGGGGGAGGGAAAAAAGAAAAAAAAAAAAGTCCACGAAAGGGTAATGAGCGACAATGATGGGAGGAAGCTAAAGGACATGGTAAAGGATGAAGGTTGTTCCATCTCAGGACAGATTAAAGAGCAGAAATTTGTAAAGAGAAAGAGTAAAGAGGGACATGGTATAGTGATATAGAATAATAGAGGCTTAAGAAAATAGTCAGGGGGCCTAGCCCATTTAACCTCTCTGATCCCAGAGAAAGAGAAAATCAGTAATGCCATAAAAGTTTTTTTAAAGCAACACAATATTATTAAAAAATGAATATCCAATATACACAGATACAGGTTGCTTGTAAAAGTATAATAAATATGAATTGAATGTGACAGTTTGGTTCCATTTTTAAGCTATATGTTTTTCTTAATGAGATTCCTGTTTAAATAACTTGATTAAAAAGTCTTTGGTTAAAACATCTCCATTTTCATTAACTCTCCTGAAAAAGATGAGAAGTTATACTGTATGTCAGAAAAATATAAGTAAATAAGCTATGGTGTTTCATGCTTCAGACTTACATGCTTTGAAGAGTTAATAAGAGGGTCCATTCAATCTGATGAGCATGATTAAAAGAAAAATTTTCTAGTATTTTTTATTCCGTGTCTTAATGATTGAATAATTGGATTTGGTACGATTCCTAGAAAACATGTATAATAACCAAATTTGATATGATAAAAGAGGAGGTATGTTGCCTGAGATGACATTTTGAGACTAGATCTTCTCCCTCCCAAATACCTACTTTTTTTTCTCATAGTATTTTATTTTTCAAATTACATGTAAAGATAGTTTTCAATATTCATTTTTGTAAAATTTTGAGTTCTAAATTTTTCTCTGTCCTTCCTTTTGCTTTCTCCTCTCCCCAAACCAGCAATTTGATATGTTCTACATGTATAATCATTTTAACCATATTTCTATATGTCATGTTGTGAAAGAAAAATCAGAACAAAAGGGAAAAAAGAACAAAAATAAAAAGCAAATAAATGGGGGGAAAAAGTTGAAAATGATATGCTTCTGGCTCATTGGTTCTCTCTCTCTGGATATGTATGGCACTTTTCATCCCAAATGTATTGGAATTGTCTTGAATTAATATATTGCTGAGAAGAGCTAAGTTTATCATAGTTGATCATCACACAATCTTGAAGTTGATATGTACAATGTTCTCCTGGTTCTTCTTACGTCACTCAGCATTCGTTTATATAAGTCTTTCCAGACTTTTCTGCAATAAGCTTGTTTATCATTCCATCATAGAACAATAATATTCCATTACATTCATATATTCCAGATATTCCCCAGCTAATGAGCATTCTCTTAATTTTCAATTCCTTCCTTACTGCTACAAAGATTTTTTGCACATAGGGATCCTTTTTCCTTTTTTATGAGCTCATTGGAATATAGACCCAATAGTGACACTGTTGTATCAAAAGGTTTGCACAATTTTATAGCCCTTTGGGCATATATGGTTCCAAATATGGATCAATTCACAATTCTACCATGCATTAGTGTCCCAGTTTTCTCACATCCCTTCCAATATTTCTCATTATCTAATCCTGTCATTTTAACCAATCTGGTAGGTGTGAGGTAGTACTCAAAGTTGCTTTAATTTGCATTTTTCTGATTAATAGTGATTTAGAACATTTTTACATGACTATAAAATGGCTTTAATTTCTTCATCTGAAAATTGTCAAATGGTCAAACATTTACCAGTTGAGGGATGATGTACCAAATACCTATATTTTTGAGAAGATATCAATTTAAACCCATTTTATAATACTTTTCACCAAAAAAATATGGAATTGAAGAAAAATAAAAGTTAATAACGAACAGGAACAATTTTCCTATTTTGATTCCAGTCAAACTTATCTATCCTCTCCTTTACCACCAACATACTTTTATTTCTACACCTTTCTTTCTGGAGTGCATTATCATTTCTAAATGATATCCATCCTTCAAGATTCAGCTCAAATTCTACTTCATGAATAAAAAACCTTTCCTGACTACCCATGTTAGAAGACAGATTTCTCTTTTTCCCTTACTCTTATTACATTGTACTGGGGGTAGAAAAAAGTATTTAAAAATTGATGACTTTTTAAGTTTTTCTTCCTAACATCAGTAATTTCCTGTTATTAATTAACATCAGTGCTTTCCTTCAAGAAGCTTACATTCTATCATGGAAAGACAATTTATTAATAAATAATACAGATACACAGTTAATATAGAACCATTTTGTGAAAGAAACTTTGAGAAGATCCTGAAAGATAATAAGGGAAATTTGGCACTTGGGCAGAATGTTGAAAGAAGCTAGAACTCTGAAAGGTAAAGGTGAAAAAGTATAAAGCATAATCTGGGCAACGCCAAAAAAAAAAAAAAAAAAAAAAATTGGGAGATGGAATTCCATGGAATTGAAACACAACGTAGATCAAGGGAAGCAATGTGTACAATGTGAGTCAAAGTATACTAAGTTTGGAAAAGTAGGTTGGAATTAGATTGTCAAAGGTTTTACAGGACAAAAAAAGAAGTGTTCATTTTCTTCAAAGGGAAAGCAAATTGACGGGATATTTGAGCAGAGTTGGATGACATGTCAGATCTGTGATTTAGAAATATCATTTTGGCAATTGTGAAGGAGCGATTATTGAAGGGGCAGAGGAAGGAAATGGAGATTGAGGCAGGTAAACCTGTTATTAAGCTATTGTATTGATTCAGAGGAGAATGACAATGACCTGAACTTGGAGAGTAGTTCTGGAAAAGCACAGCTAAGATGGACTTGAGGCTGTCAACTTGGATTACTAAAAATATGGTGGTTTCTGGTTTGTTTGTTTTTTAAAATCCCCTTTGCTAAGCGACTGACACATAGCAAGTACTTTTATAAATGTTTGTTAATGCATTAATATAGTGTACAACACACACCCATGCACACATACATACATATATACATTATTTCATCCTCCCTTGTTAAAAAGGAAAACAATTAAGTATACTTTATTGGTATTCATTCCAAGTATTCATTATTGGTAGTACATTTAGCATTCTGTACCCATAACTCTTAAGTAGGCTATATTTCTTTTTCTGTCTCCTAGATCCAAGATTGTTCATATCACTTAATCCAAGTACAGTCATCTTTAGTATTTTAATTTAAATTATTGTAGTCTTTTCCTCTTGATTCTGCTTTCTTTACTCTGCTTGGGTTTATACCCATTTTTCCATGTTTCTTTTAATTTCTCAAATTTATTGACCCAATTTTATTCTATTACATTCATATAAAAACTCTTTGCCTTCATAGTTCTACTAATTTGAAATTTACTGTCGCGTATTAGTGTTCTCTACACTGTGTCATATTTATATAAATGTATAATCTATCATCAATCTGTTTACATCAGAGTAAAGTATATATCTTTGTGCATAAATATATATGTTACATATGTATATGTGTGTGTGCATGCATACAGATACATCTATCTATCATCACTCTTTCAAGCTTATTATTTGGTAATAGGGAAACTCATCACTATTTCAAGATTATTATTTGGTAATAGGGAAACTGATAAGGCACTACTTAGACAAATGCAGATCTGGCAACTTTTCAGTAACTTATAGAGAGTTGCCTTAAGAGTCTAAGAGACTTGTTCAAAGTCACCCAATCAGTATATATCAGAAATGGGACTAAATCCCAGTTTTTCTGAACCTGAGTCTGACCCTCTATCCCTTCTGCCAAGTTACCTCATACTTATACATACACACATACTCAAGAAAAGATAACTAACAATATAAACCAAAAAAAAGTGTTCTATAAATCAATTGCTCAATCAACAGGCATTTATTTATTAAGCCCTTCCTGTGCTTTTGATACTGCTAACCACTAGCAATAAGAAGAAAAAAACAAAAAACAATCTGGATTCAGAGAGAAAAATTTTTGCACATGATATTTACCTGGCATTCCCCCTTACAAACAAACAAATTTCTGTTCTAATGGGGAACATATAATAGATATAATTACATAACAGGTACATATAGAGTAATTGGTAGGTAGCCTTATAAGAGGGAAGATACTAGCAGTAGAGAAATCTAGGAAAAGCTTCCAAAAAATTATATTTGAGCTGAGTCTGGAAGAAAGTAAAGAATTCTTAAGGGGTAAGAAGGAAAACATTTCAGATATGAGAGATAGCAATACTACTGTGAAGGATTTATAATGAAAAATACTATTCATACCCAGAGAAAGAGCTGGTTGTGTCTGAATAAGTATGTTTTAAAAAATGGTTAAAAAAAATGGCTTTGCATGTAATTGGAAAAGTGATTACTGTGGAAGAAGAGCTAGGACAGTCTGAATCTGTAACTCGACATTTTCAGTCATCTTTCTATCTTATCTTTGCAATCCCATTTGGGGTTTTCTTGGCAAAGGTACTGGAATGGTTGGCCATTTTCATCTCCAATTCATTTTACAGATGAGGAAAATAAGGCAAACAGGCTTAAGTGACATATGTATGTGTGCACATGTATTGGGAGGGAAGGTTTGAATTCATTTCTTCCTAATTTCAGGGCTAGAAGTCTATTACATATTTTACCATCTGTCTTTGTAAACTATTTCCCCTTTTTTTCCTTCACTTCAATTGCTAGTACATAAGCTACAAATGAAAGTCTTACTTAAGAATCAAAGGACAAAATTTTCTCCTTTGTCTCTTTGAAAATTATGGTCAAATCCTTTTATAAATGAATTTTCATGTTCTTTTATGGTCTTGATAGAAAGCTAGATTTTTTTAAAATGGTGTTAAGTTTGGAGAGAAAAGATATCAGAGAATGTTGGCTTTTATTTTTTTTTTTTGATAATGTGTAATTAACACATCAATTAGGGGATGATAAATAATCACTATGTAACCAACAATAAACAATGTACCTCTTAAGCAGAAATATATTCCCAGAAAATTAACTGCTATTTTTCTTTAATCAAAGAAGCATTTAACATGGACATATCTAATTAAATAATTTCCTGCTTCCCTAAGACTTGTAAATTAACAGTTTTAATTCATAAGTCACTCAAATTAACCCTGGAAATGAGGGTCTAGAAGAAGGAGGCCTCTAAAGGGGAATGCCAGGGAAATATCCTGTGCAAAAATTTTTCTCTTTGATTACAGATGAAGACATCAAAAGTATAATATCAAATGTGTGAAGTACCTAGAACTAAAAAGGTAACTAAAACAAAACCTTACACATAGCTCAATAAATATTTAGTGAATGAAGGAATGAATGAAATTAGAATTAAAAATTATTTCCAAAGACTGGAATTATGGGTAAAAGATAAGATTAATTTAACAGAGATGCAATGTAAAATTCCTAATATACAATAGATTTTTTTAGCTTAAATTTTAAAAATTAGTTATATAATATAGGATGGAGGCAATTTTGAGAGGCAGCAATTCCTGTAAGAAAGACCTGTAGGATTACATTTAATGAAAGACCAATAAGACCAAGGATTTGTTATCTTAATGGTAAACTCAACTACACGAACAAAAATAGAATTCTGTTCATGAGAATTATACAGTAGTATGGTATATTGGTCAGAGTATATCTTCTGTATTTTATTTCCTTCTGGGTACATCCCAGAATTTAGATTAAATTGGGTTGTATGCAAAGGTGGAGGTGATTATGAAGATAAAAGGCCAAAATAATCTTGTCTCAAGGGAAAACTTGATACCATCTTCAGATATTTGAAGAAAATTAAAGTGGAATTAGGCATAGATTTGTTTCATTCCAGAAAAGAGAATTAGACTTATGGAAGTAAATTCTCTATCATTAGAAGTGTTTAAGTAGACATCATTTGACTATATATCAGAGATATAGGAGACACATTGGATAGGAACTAGAAGGTTTAAGGACCTTTTGGAACTCAAGGATTCCATGGCTATTGGTTTGCTCCCCTATAGGTCACCAAATGTGTTATTATGAAACTACTACCAAAGGCACAGAATAATAAAGATTTTTCATTTGTTTATGTTTAATATTTTTAACTGTTTTAAACAATAAATTATACTTTATACCACTTTTCCCAGTGAAGTCTCAATCCCCACTCCATCCTTTCTTTAAAAAAAAAAAAAAATGTTTCTTTGTTTTTGTTTGCTTTATTTTGGACCATACCTATAGAGAGAGTTGCTAGTGGGGAACTTTTTCTAGGACTGATGAGCATTTTCTTTGCAATCTGTGGTTTTAGCAGTTGCATAGGGGCATTGAAAAATGCCTGGATTGGGTTTCATAGAAGGTATATAGTAGAGACTCAGAGGCCAGATTTCTATTCTGGCACCATTCTGTCACTCAACAAAATATATTTAAGTCCATAAGCATTTATTAAGCACTGGGCCAAGTTAAGTAGAACAAATCATGACCACATCCATAACTAGAATACCTATGACTGATTGACACCAACATGCTTCTTTCTGTAGCTCTTATTCACCACATCTCTATCAAGAAGAGAGAGGGATATATATTTCTCTGTCACCTGGAATTCAGATTCATCAATGAATTCATCTGCTATCTGAAAACTTTCCTTTCTATTATGGTACATCATTGTGTCGATGATTCTCTTGGTTGTGCATACTTCCCAACAAGACTTTTTTTAAGCTGTCAGTAACATGTGGCTCTCTAAACTAATAAGTGTTAGCTCTGATGAATAATGCAAAACTTCATTGTATTTCATGAGTAGAGTCTATATGGATTGTTTCATTTTATTCAACAGACTTGCAATATTTTCACTTGGAAGGGTGGGAGAAGTGATGAAAGGTGATCCTATAACCCTTTCTAAGGACAACACAAGCCCCTTCTATTCCTCAGGAACAATAGGAACACTCAGAGTACATTTGCACTGGATTGGCAACTCCCATTTGGGCCCCAGAGTTACTTGTTTGCCTCTGCTCATTAGCAAGTGTGAATAATGCCTCAGTAACCTGACCAAACTGTGTTTGTCTAAAGCATCCAAGTGAATGACTCATTAAGTTTGCAGGAAACACCCAAATCTTATCAGTACAGACAGCTAAATCAATCCAATTGTTGCAAGTTTTAGCTTTACATCAGTTAAGCTACCATTTTTTTCTCCAATGGAGACCAGATTTAGATTAGTCCTAGCTTCTGCATGTGTGTTTGCCATTCCTGTAAACACCCCTTGATTGCAACCCAAATTTAGTATTACAAAAAACTACATTCCCTACACCTTTTAATCTTTACTTTAAATTTCCAGTCCCTGCCATTTTGATGTCTTGAGAAAAAAAAAAAAAAAAAAAGAAAGAAAGAAAGAAAGAAATTAGGACACCCCATGCAAACTATCCTGCTGGTTTCTTTAGTCAACCAGAATGATGATGTCCTAATTTATCACAAACAGAATCAAGGATACAGTAATTTGCTATGATTACAGAAGCTACTAATAGGATAATTAAACTCCAAATGCCTCTAATTACATTTCCTAGGATAGACAAGTCTCTGCACCAACATTAGCTTGGCTTAAGTGTACATGAACTGATTTGAAAAAAACAAAAAAACAAAAAGACACCTTTGAAAAAAAAAATGGGAGCCCAGTGCAAATGCATTGTTTGTTAAGATTTTACTTGCTCCAGAGCTAAAATGTTCTGGGGCCTGGGAGGGGGTTGGGGGGGAGAGGGGAAGGAGGTTTTTGCTTCCCTTGGCAAGGGAGAAGACTATCCTGCTTCTTCTCCCAGACAGGAGGGATAGAAGAATTCAAGTTTGTTAGTCCCATTCTAGAGGCAGAACTGAAAGACCAGGACACTTTAAGGATAATGAAACACTTGCTTGTTGTTGTTCCATCATGTACAACTTTATGACCCCTTATGGTTTTTTCTTGGCAAAAATATCAGAATGAGTTGCAATTCCTTTTCCCAATTCATTTGATAGATGAGGAACTAAACAAACAGACTTAGGTGCCTCACCCAGAGTTATACAACTAGTAAGTATCTGAGGTTGTATTTTAACAGAGGAATTCCTGTGTCCAGACCCAGTGCTCTATCCATTGTACCATATAGTTGTCCAATGAAACACCAAAGCCACAGGTTAAAGCTGATATGATTGTATAGCCCAGTATCCCAGCTAAGGAAGTGATTGCTATTATGGAGTAGAAAGCAATCAAGTTGAGACCATATGGCAAAAGAAAATGAAGAATAAGAAATTTGAGACTCATTACAAAGGTGAAATCAACTTGCCTTAGTAACAGATTAGATGGAGCTAAGGGGATGAGAAATAGAAATGAACTAAGCATGATGCCTGAGTGACTGGAAGGATGATGATGCTGTTAACAGTAAGCGGAAGTTTGGAAGAGAAAAAGATTTAGGGGAAAAGTTAATGAGTTCAGTTTAAGACATATTAAGTTTAAGATGTCAAATGGGCATCCAGTCTGAGATGTCTGAAAGACAGTTGAAAGTACAACCCTTAAGATCAATAGACTGGTTAGGTAGATTTGGGAATCAGCAAAATAGAGATGATAATTAAATCCAGAACAGATTGTTCTGTGTGGGACATCTATGATTAATGAGTGTGACCTGGACAAGAATCCAGCAAAAGGGACTGAGGAGTGATCTGATAGAAAGAGAACAAGGAGAGAGTGGTATCATAAAAACCTAGAAAGAAGAGATAATCTAGGAGAAGAGGGTCAAGAAGAATGGAGGATGAAGAAAAAAATTATTGATTTTTGCCAACTGGATTATTGATAACTTTGAAGAGAGTGTAGTTTTCATAGAATAATGTTTAAAAAAGCAGATTATAAAGGGTTAAGAAGAGAGGAAGAGAAGTGGAGTCACTGATTACAGATAGCCTTCTTGAGGAATGGAATCATAAAGGGCAGAAGAGATGCTGGATCATAATTAAAAGGAATGGAAAGATCAAACGAGGTTTTTTTGAGGACAGGGAAGACACAAGTATGCTTGAAGGCAACATGGAAGGAGCCAGGAGACAGGAAGAACTTAAAGATAAGTGATAGAGTGAGAATGATGGAGGGGCCAATTTGGGATCACTTGTTCAAGCAGAGGGGTTTGTCTTGATAAGGAGTTTGTTCGAGAAGAGGGTGAAGAAAGAGAGTGGCAGAAAACACATGAGCTATATGAGATAAGGAAGGGCTAATAAAAGGGAGTTTATAGTGAAAGGTTTCAACTTTTTTTTGTAAAATATGAAGGAAGTTTCTTAGCTTAGAAGATGGAAGGAGGAGCAGCCAAGGAAGGCTTGAAAAATGAAAAAGATTCAGTAGTGGAGAGTGGGAGAGTGAGTTGATAAGGAAGATATAGAAGTATTTTCTAGAAGCAGTAAAGATTCACTTGAAGTTATATAACATAAATTTGTAGTGGACCCATTTAGGACAGTCACCTGGTTTTCTCCACTTTTGTCCAGCAGCTTATATGTAGGACTAAAGGTGGTAGATGTACATGATTGAAGGAAAACAAGAACTTAAGGGGAAAAGGACACTATAGGTTTGAATTACTTCACCAAAGGATCAATATGGGGAAAAGAGGGGAAAGTGGCTAGTAAAGGGATGTTGGTATATGAGAGAACTGAGAGGTCATAGGATCATGGGATGGATATAGAGTAGAGTTTGGTAAAGGAAAACAGAATGAGAGGGAGAAAGTCAATAGATTTTAGGATAGGGTAATTTCAGATTTTTTGACTACACAAGGGGTACATTTTGAGAAGATGGCAGTTAAAAGTATACTCATCTTTGTAGGTGGCTGAGATGCAGTGAAAGAGTGAGTCATAGGAAGTGAGTGGGTTGAGAAACTAAATGGTTAGAGTGTTTGAAGAAGAATCAATATACACATCCTAATATGAGGACAGGAGTTAGGGGGGAGAGAAAAATTAGGAGCCATGTACTCAACTTGTCAAGGAAGGAAGGGGAGTAACCTGAAGTTCTGTAGAGCCCTGTGGAAGTAAGCTACTCTAATAGAATTGGAACTATTAAGCTGTATATAGGGAATCCCTACTGGTCATATATTGACTTAGAAAATCACATATTAACATTATCACTGTTTGACTATATTTTATTTATTTGTTAAATATATCCAAATTTTAATCTGGTTCATAATCACTGTGTGTTGTGAGTAGCAAAGTACCGTTTGATACATCTTTTAAACAACAACTACTAGGATTTTGAATGGATGAGCCCAGTGCTCATCCATTGTGCAAAAGTGCACAATTGTACAGATGGAGAATAAAAGGTATCATAAGAAAAATATATGACTAGAAAAGGGATGTGTTAATTATGTTGAAAGAATGAAATGTAAATGAGCTGTAGAGTACATACTCCTCTAGAATCTACACATTGTCAAGAGAATTGGAAGAAGTCCACTAGAATACTGGAAGCTTTATGAATAGACATGCATTTAGTGGAGGATGTAGTTGAGATTCTAATAAGATGAGCAAGCATGGATGGGTTCCTATTTGAATCATTATATTATCCACATCAATGAGATTGCAAATCCATTAGAATATTCAGCTGTCCAGTCAAAGGCATATAACATCCTACCTTAGGTCCTCATTCTTCTTATAAACAAATTTCTTTTTATTTTCATAGTCTTGATATAAACAAGCGCTAACATTTTCCTATACAAAAAGAAAAAAAGACTAAATATAGAACTGAATTTATACTATATTCATCTTTTTTTAAAAAATTCAAACTGATTGTAGTAGCTACATTATGACTCTGTTTATCAATGTCCCTTTCTGAACTTTTATGCTTTTTTCTTTTTCTTTTTTCATGTCAAGATTGACACTTTTCTTTTCTTTTTTTTTTTTAGTATTGCTGTCACTGTTCCTTTTTTCCCTCTTAAATCTTCTCCCATTAAAAATATACAATAAAGCCTTTACATGCAACAAATAAATATAGTCACGAAAAACAAGTCCACACACTGAATGACTAATTACCTCTTACCTAGAGTATTTTACAGCTTCCTGTCCCTGCTAGTATTCTTTCCATATCCAAGTCATCTTTCGACAGTTCCAAAATAATCTTCCTAAAGCACAGGTCTAACCTTGCCAATCTCCTGCTCCAAAATCTTCAGTGACTTTTTTATAGCCTCTAGGACAAACTACAAATCCCATAGTCTGGCACCTAACTCCCTCCATAATGTGCCTTCAACTTACTTGTCCAATCTTATTTCATTTCCCTCCTTCACATACTACTTGTCACTTTGCATCCCAAGCCCCTGAAAGAGAATTGTACATAAACAACGTACTAAATAAATATTGTTGGATTGAATTTCATTTTATTAGATTGTATGTTTTATAAACTCATACTCAGAGAATTTTAATTTTATGTCAATCCACTTGTTCACTAACTCATCAACATTTTAAGTCTCCATTTGTGTAAAGTACCAAATTGAACAAAGCAGGAATCACAAAAATGGGCAAGACACTTTGGGCTCTTAAAACATTTGTGATTCAGTATGGGGCTATGCCATATATACAAATAACCACATTGAAAGCCTTAACAGCTGAGTGCCATGAGATTTATATCCAAAATCCTTATAGGAATTCAGAATGGGAATACGAGAGTTTACCTCTATTGGGAAAATTGGAAGAAAAGTTTCCTGGAGGTGGCATTTGACTTGGCTCTTGAAAGATAGATAAGATTTTGACTTGCAGAGATTGGGGAAAGGGTTTTCAGGTGGAAAGAAGAAAGACGAGGAGACAAGAAGCACAAAGCAGGTTCTGGAAATAATAAGTTTGACTAGAGCAGAGAGAAAGAATGAGACAAAAGGTCAGGAAGGTGGGGTGAAGCCATAGAATGGAGGTTCTTCATTATCAAGCTGGGGAGTCTGGGCTTTTTTCCAAGACATTAATGATTGAACAGGGAAGCAGCATTATCAGCATTGTGCTTTAGGAAGAGTCATTCATTCATTCCTTCCTTCAATCATTCAACAAATATTTATTGAATACCTTAGTTCTATGAGTTAGCCTGGCATTTAAGGCCCTCCTCCGTCTGGCTCCAGACTTCTCTTCCACCTTTATTTCACAATGCTTCCCTTCATACAGACTGCTTTATCTTTATAGCCTCAGCACAGATCATAGGGCCTTACACAAAGTTCTTTGGAAGAACAATCACGGGGATAGGGCAAAGTTGACCTGGGGAACTTGGAACTCCCTTTCCTGAAGTGGGAAGAGAAAAACTCTTCAGTCTCTTTGGGATTAAAAAGAAGGATTTTTGGGGAGGAGAAAGGAATGAAAATTTAGTGAAATTAAGGACAAACAAAATTCAATTTGTTGGAGAAAGTCTATAGGGAGGTTGAAGGCTAAAATACTGAGCAAAATGAGTGTCATATATAACAGTACTGCCCTTTCTTTAAGATTTGCAAAGTTCTTCATATAACCTTATCTAAATTGATCTTTACAATAACCTTGGAAGTTTGTGCTATTATTCTCACTTTACAAATGAGGAAACTGAGGCTCAGAGAGCTTGATTGACTCCCCCAGGAGTCCATGGCTAAAAATCATTTCTTGACTTCAAGAACAATATTCTAGCCATGATGATGCCATGGTGCTTATTTACTGACTTTGTACAATTCACTTTAACATTATAATGGGGACATCACAGATTACCAATATTACCTCCAATTTAAGAGAACTCATTCCTCCCTAGATTAATTTATTCCATTTTTAGGTAGCTTTAATAGTTTAAATGTTTGTCCTTATATTTGATTGAAATGTAGTCCCTGTGGTATCCACCCAATTTACTAATCCTATTTCTGAACCCTGTAGCTAAATAGAATAAAGGATATCCTTTTAAAGATTAAACCAGATTGAGGATAGCTGACTGGCCTCAAACCCATTGGTGATTCCAAGCATGTGAAAACTTTCTCTTGTAGAATGGCAGATAAGAACAATTTGTTCTTTTTTTTTTTTAATTAAAGTGTTTTATTTTCAAATACATGAATAATTTATAACATTCATCCTTACAAAATCTTGTGTTCCAAAATTTTCCCCTCTTTTCTCCCTATCTTCCTCCCAGATAGCAAGTAATCCAATATATGTTAAACCTGTGTAAATCTTCTATATGTATTTCCACAAATATCATGCTGCAGAAGAAAAATCAGATCAAAAAGGAAAAAAAAATGAGAAAGAAAAAATTTCCAAGTCTCAGCCAATACAAAAAGAGCTGCTATAGATATTTTTTGTAGAAGTAGGTCCTTACCTCCCCCCTCGTTTTTTGATGTCTTTAGGATATAGAGATGTCTGGATTAAGAGGTATGCACAGGTCAACAAAAAGAGTGAAAATGCTATGTTGTGATCTACACTCAGTTCCCACAATCCTCTCTCTGGGTGCAGATGGCTCTCTCTATCACAAGATCATTGGAACTGGCTGAATCATCTCAGAATAATTTGTTCTGATGACCACGAAGGTGACAAAGCAGATAGTGTGGTATCCTTAGAGCATGGTCAGACATTTAAGCTTCCAAAGTCTAGGGCCATTGCCAGTTGTCTTGACTTTTTTCTGGGCCTAGACTTTAATGTCTCTGGAAGGCAGATTGAGGCTAATGACTTTGTACAACTCTGCCTCACTTCAATCCAGTAGTCAAAGGAGAAAAGACATTGATTCTCTTCAAAAACAAAAGAAACAACAACCTTTTATCTTTAAATATAGATTTTTATTTTCCACATCCATTATAATTTTTTTAAAAATTTGAGATTTTTTTTAAGTTTTGAGTTCCAAATTCTATCCCATTTTCCCTTTCTGCCTTCTTCCTTTCCTGAGACAGTATGCATTCAGATATAGATTATATATGTACATTATATAAAACATTTTGTACAAAAAAGTTAAAATAAAAGAAAAAGAATGAAAGTTTTAAAAATAGCATGCTTCAATCTGTATTTTAAAAATAAGTTCTTTCTCTGGAGGCAGAGGCTTCATCATTAATTCTTTGAGATTATCTTCAATCGTATTATTGCTGAGAATAGCTATCATTCACAGCCCTTCATTGAATAATATTGCTATTGCTATGTAGAATGTTCTCCTAGTCTGTTCATTTTACTTTGCATCAGTTCATGTGAGTCTTTTCAGGTTTTTCTGAAATCATCCTGCCTATCATTTCTTATAACACAATAATATTCCTTCACAATCCTAATCCATAGTTTGCTTTGTCATCTCCCAATTGATGGGTACCCCTTTGATTTCCAAGTCTCAGCCAATACAAAAAGAGCTGCTATAGATATTTTTTGTAGAAGTAGGTCCTTACCTCCCCCCTCTTTTTTTGATGTCTTTAAGATATAGAGAGGTCTGGATTAAGAGGTATGCACAGGTCAAAAGCAATTTGGGCATAGTTCCAAATTACTCTCCAGAATGCTTGGATCAGTTCATATCTCCACCAATAGTGAATTAGTGTCCCAGTTTTTCCACATTCCCTCTAACATGCATCATTTTCCTATTTTTTTTTTTAATTTTTTTTATTATATATATATATATATTTTTATAATATTATCCCTTGTATTCATTTTTCCAAATTATCCCCCCTTCCCTCTATTCCCTCCCCCCATGACAGGCAATCCCATACATTTTACATGTGTTACAATATAGTCTAGGTACAATACATGTGTGTGAATATCATTTTCTTGTTGCACAATAAACATTAGAATCCGAAGGTACATGCAACCTGGGCAGACAGATATTAGTGCTAACAATTTACATTCACTTCCCAGTGTTTCTTCTCTGGGTGTAGCTACCTCTGTCCATCATTGATCAACTGGAAGTGAGTTGGATCTTCTTTATGTTGAAGATCTCCACTTCCATCAGAATACATCCTCATACAGTATTGTTGTTGAAGTGTACAGTGATCTTCTGGTTCTGCTCATTTCACTCAGCATCAGTTGATTTAAGTCTCTCCAGGCCTCTCTGTATTCCTCCTGCTGGTCATTTCTTACAGAGCAATAATATTCCATAACCTTCATATACCACAATTTACCCAACCATTCTCCAACTGATGGACATCCATTCATCTTCCAGTTTCTAGCTACAACAAAAAGAGCTGCCACAAACATTTTGGCACATATATGTCTCTTTCCGTTCTTTAGTATTTCTTTGGGATATAATCCCAGTAGTAGCGCTGCTGGGTCAAAGGGTATGCACAGTTTGATAACTTTTGGGGCATAATTCCAGATTGCTCTCCAGAATGGCTGGATTCTTTCGCAACTCCACCAGCAATGTATTAGTGTCCCAATTTCCCCACATCCCCTCCAACATTTATCATTATTTGTTCCTGTCATCTTAGCCAATCTGACAGGTGTGTAGTGGTATCTCAGAGTGGTCTTAATTTGCATTTCTCTGATCAGTAGTGATTTGGAACACTCTTTCATGTGAGTGGATATAGTTTCAATTTCTTCCTCTGAGAATTGTCTGTTCATATCCTTTGACCATTTATCAATTGGAGAATGGTTCGGTTTCTTATAAATTATGGTCAGTTCTCTATATATTTTGGAAATGAGACCTTTGTCAGAACCTTTGTTTTTAAAAATATTTTCCCAATTTGTTACTTCCCTTCTAATCTTGTTTGCATTAGGATTGTTTGTACAGAAACTTTTTAGTTTGATGTAATCAAAATCTTCTATTTTGTGATCAATAATGATCTCTAGTTCTCCTCTGGTCATAAATTCCTTCCTCCTCCACAAGTCTGAGAGGTAGATTATCCTCTGTTCCTCTAATCTATTTATTATCTCCCTCTTTATGCCTAAATCATGGATCCATTTTGATCTTATCTTGGTATATGGTGTTAAGTGTGGATCCATATCTAATTTCTGCCATACTAATTTCCAGTTTTCCCAACAGTTTTTTCCGAATAATGAATTTTTATCCCTAATGTTGGAATCTTTGGGTTTGACAAAGATTAGATTGCTATATATGTACCCTTTTTTGTCCTTTGTATCTAATCTGTTCCACTGATCTACCAGTCTATTTCTTAGCCAATACCAAATGGTTTTGGTGACTGCTGCTATATAATATAGCTTTAGATCAGGTACACTTAGACCACCTTCCTCTGAGTTTTTTTTCATTAGTTCCCTTGCAATTCTCGACCTTTTATTCTTCCATATGAATTTTGTTGTTATTTTTTCTAGGTCATTGAAATAGTTTCTTGGGAGTCTGATTGGTATAGCACTAAATAAATAGATTAGTTTGGGGAGTATTGTCATCTTTATTATATTCGCTCGGCCTATCCAAGAGCACTGAATGTCTTTCCAATTATTTAAATCTGATTTTATTTTTGTGGCAAGTGTTTTGTAATTTTTCTCATATAATTCCTGACTTTTCTTTGGTAGATGGATTCCCAAATATTTTATACTCTCAACATTTGTTTGGAATGGAATTTCTCTTTGTATCTCTTGCTGTTGCATTTTGTTAGTGATATATAAAAATGCCGAGGATTTATGTGGATTTATTTTGTATCCTGCCACTTTGCTGAAATTTTGAATTATTTCTAGTAGCTTTTTAGCAGAGTCTTTGGGGTTCTCTAAGTATACCATCATGTCATCTGCAAAAAGTGAAAGTTTAATTTCCTCATTTCCTACTCTAATTCCTTGAATCTCTTTCTCGGCTCTTATTGCCGAGGCTAGCGTTTCTAGTACTATATTGAATAGTAATGGTGATAGTGGGCAACCTTGTTTCACTCCTGATCTTACTGGGAAAGGTTGCAGTTTATTTCTATTGCATATTATGCTTACTGAAGGTCTTAAATATATGCTCCTGATTATTCTAAGGAATAGTCCATTTATTCCTATACTCTCAAGAGTTTTTAGTAGGAATGGATGTTGGATTTTGTCAAATGCTTTTTCTGCATCTATTGAGATGATCATATGGTTCTTATTAATTTGATTATTAATATGGTCAATTATATTAATAGTTTTCCTAATATTAAACCAGCCCTGCATTCCTGGAATAAATCCTACTTGATCATAGTGTATTATCTTAGAGATGATTTTCTGAAGTCTTTTTGCTAATATCTTATTTAAGATTTTAGCATCAATATTCATTAAGGAGATTGGTCTATAATTTTCTTTCTCAGTTTTCGATCTACCTGGTTTAGGTATCAGTACCATGTCTGTGTCATAAAAGGAGTTTGGTAGGACTCCTTCATCCCCTATTTTTTCAAATAATTTATATAACATTGGGGCTAATTGTTCTTTAAATGTTTGGTAGAATTCACATGTGAATCCATCTGGCCCTGGGGATTTTTTCCTGGGGAGTTGATTAATAGCTTGTTCTATTTCTTTTTCTGAAATGGGATTATTTAAGCAATTTATCTCCTCCTCTGTTAATCTAGGGAGCCTATATTTTTGGAGGAAGTCATCCATTTCTTAAGTTATCAAATTTATTGGCATAAAGTTGGGCAAAGTAACTCCTTATTATTTCTCTAATTTCCTCTTCATTGGTGGAAAGATCCCCCTTTTCATTTGTAAGACTATCAATTTGATTTTCCTCTTTCTTTTTTTTGATGAAATTTACCAAAGGTTTATCTATTTTATTGGCTTTTTCATAAAACCAACTCTTGGTTTTATTTACTAATTCAATAGTTTTTTTACTTTCAATTTTATTGATTTCTCCTTTTAATTTTTGTATTTCAAGTTTAATTTTTGGTTGGGGGCATTTTCCTTTTTTTAAAACAACAGCTTTTTAAAAGGATAACCCTTCAAATATTTGAAGATAATCATTATGTCCCTAAGTATATTCTTATCTTGGCAAAACAAAATATTTTCCCAACTTGTTTTAGTTTTTCATTTTTATTTTTATTTTATTTTTATTCATTCAAATTCCCTTTCTACTCTAATCACTCTCTCCTGAATTCATTCCATCTTGTTTTTCTTTAAATGTGACTTCTGAAACTGGATATAATCCTGCAAATGTATTCTATGACCACAAAAGACAATAATGTGACTATTACTTCCCTTAAAGTGTCCTATACTATACATATCTTGTACATAAGTACGTTAATATTTATCAATTGATTTATGCTTTCAGTAATATAACATCAGATATTTTGAAATGCTCCATCGCACTCTTGACTAATTTCTATCAATTCTTCCCTTGTCATTTCAATTTATATATTGACTATTTTATAAATTAACCCAAAATAATCTTGTTTACTTTTTCATTCATTTACTTAAAATTGATAAAATATTATGTTTAAAGCATTGTGAGGAATACAAAGAATTCAAATTAAGGTTCTATGATTCTATAACCAAATTCATTGATTCAGCAAATCAATCAAGTCACTCCATCTCATTTAAAGTAAACTATAATATAGTCTGATAACATTGTGAAAAGAACAAGTACCAATCAATCACTCAAACACTGTAAATACAAAATGCCTTCACTTGAATTGGAGAGGCTTTGCATAAGAAGTGTGTTTGGACTGGATAAGGAAGTTTTGTCACTCTAGGATTATCTATAAAATATCAAAATATCTATAAAATATACTTATTCCAGTGACTGGAACACATATATTCTAGGAATTCTAGTAATACTAGTACTACTTATGGGGAAGAATCAATGGGTATTGAGGCAAGGAGAAAGAGAGGATTTAACTTTAGTTAGCCTTCATCTTCTTACCCCTTGCCTGTGAGTAGAGGAGGCCCTTAATACCCTAAAGAATTTAATAGATTATGTCCTTTCCATCTTCCCATTAGCATCATAGGATAATCCTCTTGGATATTAATGGCTGATGCTTGTATTAAGAGTCAAGGACAGACTAGATATAGATTCACAATTCTACAAAAGAACCCAGCAAGGTCACCACATCATGCTGAAGAGAGTACCATTGGGAAGAATAAGACTTCCATAAATTGCTGGCTTTATTCACTCCTTTGCCACAAGTGATCTCTAAGATTAAGCTACTTTTCTTATATTCTATAGGTACTTTTGCTAATGTCACAAACTTTGGAGGGGAATGCTTTATAATAATTATTTCTACTGCACTAACTCAAGAAAGACCCATTTTTAAAATTTAATTGAATCTGGCTAATTGCTATCAATTATTATTACCATGGAGGCTTATGAACTCATTATTAGATTATTGTTCATCTTTCATCTTCAAAAAGGACCATTGATATCATGAGGTGATATCTTGACTTGTGCATAAATTGGACTTAAGTAGGCAAAATTGCACTTTATTTCAGAGTGATCAAAGTCACGTAGCAAAACAAAAGTCAAAATGATTGGTGATTCAGTGGAAGACCTTGGAATCTTCAATGCTTGACCAAGCTCTCAGTGCTCCACAATGCCTATTTTAGCTGCCTTCATGGCTACTGGAACAAATTGTTTTCTGCTAGGGGAAATCTTCACATGCTTGGGATAAATAGCCTCTTAAAGCACCCATATGTTTGAGCACTACTGGTTACCCTCAACTGGTTTAGTTTATTTGTTGAGATGATCTTACCAGAGTATGTGCTCCAGCTTCTTGGAGCCACAGGTGAAAGTAAAGTAACTAGTGCTTTTCTTAACTTACTTTTCAGAAAGATACCAAAGTTCACTCATAAAACAAGTTTGAGACTTATTCTACTTTATTCAAAAGGTAGACCTGCTTTCTAATTTGGTTTCACACATTTACTAGGTGTGTAAGCCCTTCTCAGTTGGCTCATCTGTTAAATGGGAATAACGATAGCACCAACCTCCCAGGATTATTGTGTATGACCAATTGAAATTCAATTGTGAAATTCTTTTAAACTTAAAACCGTCATAAAATTTTTATTGTCATTATGTTCTTTCACTAGAACTCAATTAGACAAAAATTTAATTTTTTTTTTGTTGGGGGAAGGGTTTTAATGAAATCAATGTTAACACATTTCTGTTATAGGAAGATGTATCCTGACTCTCTCTAAGAGCTAAGAAGTGGCAATTACATACTGATTTATATCCATTTTTTTCAAGTCCCAAGAACTTATGAAACCACAGTTGAGATCTCCACTTTGAAAGTCAATTTCTAAATCTGAAATCATACAGCAAAAAAAAAAAAAAAAAAAAAAAAAAAAAAAAAAAAAAAAGAAAAGAAAAAGAAGGAAAAGAAAAGAAAAGAAAGAAAAAAGTAATCCCAAACTCCAAATCTGTAGAATTGCATGAGAAAATAAACCTCTATTTCAAACAAACAAATAAATAAATGAGCAAACTTTGATGTGGGAAAATAAAGTCAGAAATCAGTTTCTGAATTCTCCAAAAACTTAAAAGAAATTTTATGTTAAAGAACTCATTAACATATCAAGGGATAGTTAAAAATAAGCAATGGCTTATGGCCATGCCCACAACCAAAGAAAACTGAAGGGAAAAACATCAACATATTGAATTTGTTAAGAATTTGTGCCCATCTCTCTTATTTTCTCCTCCGCCCTTTCCTGTCTTTCACTAGCTTTCTGGGTGGGTTTTTTTTTCTTTCTTTTTTTTTTTTTGTTTTTTTGTCTCTCTGTGTCTCTTTCTTTATATTTATAGATGCTTTTATCTCTGTCTCTTTGTGTCCTTATCACATCTTGTTTGTCCCTCTTTCTCTGTGACTCCACTTTTCTGTCTTCTTCTATTTCTCTTTATCTCTATCTATTCCCATCTCTCTTCTTTACTTAATGATTCATGATGTAGAACTGGGATGGACCTATATCATAATATTTAGGAACATTAATCCATATGGGAACATTGCTGAGTCTAAAGTAGAAGCCCCCATTTAATCTATCAATCAATGAATAAGTATTTGTTAGGGGCCTTCTATGGACCACATACTGTTTTAGGTTTGGGAGACAAAAGTGAAACAATTCTTACACTCCAAGAAATTATATTTTATTTGGAGAAATGACATATATATACATATACACACATATATGAAAATATATATATATATGAAACATAAATACAATGTAATTTTCTTCAGGTGTGGTGGGAGGGATGAGACAATAGTTATTTGTCCTTAATTATTGAAGGATACCAAAATAGCATCACCATGTCTAGAGTCAAGGTATGGCATGTCCGAATGTGGCTGATCAGACCAATATGAAGGTTCTATGAGTCAGGCACAAATTGTCCATATGAATATTTGGAGTAGAAATGTCTCTAAATTTCCATCTCATGTTTCTTTTGAACTAATGCAGTTCTGCTTTTCTCTAGAGCACAAAGCCTTCTTTGATGTGAGCATACCATGCTGCTCTAGTAGCTCATAAATGATTCCAAAATTCTTCAGAGATCTTGGCAATGTTTTTACATCAGCATATAGGAAATCAAGAAATATCTCATGGAGATGATAGTATTTGAAGTGAGATTTAAAGGAAGATAGAGTTTGGGAGAGAGTTCATCCCAGGCATGGAGGAGACTTTATGAAGTTACAGAGGAAAGTTATGGAATCTTGCATGTGAGGTCAATTTAGATGAACCCTAGAGTGCTTGGAAGGCAATAATGTGTAATAAACTTGGGAAAGCATCCATTAAGTTATATTTGTGGGGATTCCTTAATGTCTGTCATTAGTCTAATTCTTTAGAAGCAGAAAACCACATTTGAGAGTCTAGGATACTGTTTTCTTGTGATAAATCAATGAGAGAAAGAAAGTTCCAATGGAGCTTATCATTGATGGCCCATGTTGTCATTCATCTTTTATTCTTCCAGATATTATAGAAGCTCTCTTTAGCTAACATAGATTAGTAGCTTACAGCCAATGACCTTGGTAGAAGGAGGCAAACAAAAAAAAATCTCCTATCCCTACATTTTCATATTCTTGTATATGTCCCTGAAGTATATTTTATATTATTTTTGAAGTTTTAAAATAATATATTACTTCTCTTTTTTAATTTCTCTGAAAAATATAAAGGAAGCAAGTAAAATTATTTATTTGTTTTTCCCCCTTATGTAGGATCATAAAAGATAGCATTAAAGAAATATATGACTAGAAAAAAGGTGCACAGGATATGTATGGAAAAGGATGCTTTAGGGATAAATAACCACAATAGTACACTAGTCTCAAGGAAATGTTAGAAGAACTAGAAAAAGTCCTCCTTTGGGTTAAATAGATTCTCAACGCCAGTTAAGCAGAAACTCATGAACAACACTCTCTGAGAGGGCATGAATAAGTTGTGATCTGCTCTGGCTGACAAAAAGTCTACACCAATGCAATCCTGAAACCACTGGAACATTTTTTTTTGTTTAGTGTTAGAATGAAGATTCAATGTAAACTATCATATCTTCTTGGTAGCACTGAAACCTAAAATATTCTACATTATTTTAAGGGTGAATAAATAACTTTAATTTTTTTTCTTTTAATAGCATATAAAACCTATTTAACTAATCACATTTTATTTATAAAAATAAAAAACCCAATATTTTGGATCATTTTTTTCATATTTACATCCAAATTTTATCAAGATGTATCGATTTGAAATAACAGTTGCTATGCGTGACTGAAGAGAAAGAGCTGCAGCACCTCTGAGTTAATGACTTCCATATAACTAATGGTTTCTGGTTAAGTCTTAATAAATAACTTTAGGAAATTGGGAGGTATCAATTGGAAAATGGCTGAATAAATTATAGTATATGAATGTTATGGAACTTTATTGTCCTATAAGAAATGATAAACATGATGATTTCAGAGAGGCCTGGAGAGACTTACATGAACTGATACTAAGTGATATGAGCAGAACCAGGAGATCATTGTACATGGCAACATCAATATTATATGATGATCAATTCTGATGAACAGGACTCTTTCCAATAATGAGAGAATTGATGCCAGTTCCAATGATCCGGTGATAAAGAGAGCCATCATCCAGAAAGAGGACCATGGGAACTAAATGTGGATCACAACATAACATCCTCACTTCTTTTATTGTTGTTTGCTTGTATTTTATTTTCTTACTCATTTACTTTCTTTTTTTGATCTGATTTTTCTTGTGCAGCAAGAGAATTGTATAAATGTGTTTATACATATTGGATTTAACATATATTTTAACATGTTTAACATATACTGGATTGCCTGCCATCTAGGAGAGGGGCTAGGGGGAAGGAGGAGAAAATCTGAAACACAAGGCTATGGAAGGGTCAATGTTGTCAAATTATCCATGCATAAAAAGCTTTATTAAAAAAAAAAAAAAAAGGAAAATGGGAGGTGAGGTTGTAGTCTTTTGAGGAATGATTGTTGAAAAAATAACTTCTAAAATGCAAAAAAGAAGAATTAAAAAAAAAAAACCTTTAAGTTAGTGTGCATTTTTGCACAAGCGTTTGAAGACTTCACTTCTCAAGCTAGAGAAAAACAAAATTTTTGTCACCCTTCCAGAGTTAAATAATTGTGGAAAATGGGAGGTGAGGTTGTAGTCTTTTTCTTTGAGGGCCCCAACCAGATCAGAGCTCTGCCTAGATTACATCTTTTGAAAATAATGTCTTAATAGATTTTCTAAAAACTGAAATTTAGTCTCTTTTTAAAGAGGTTATTGTTAAGGAAAATTTATTCTTAGTGAAGAGAGAATTCAACCTCTCTTTGGGTCAGTTAAGAGTTTAAAAAAAAAAAAAACAGACCTGAGGGTCTCTAAGATCATCAGAAGGAGAAATGAAATTAAAAGACCCAAAGGGCTGATTGGTTGCTTGGGGCTGAACAAAGGGAGAACTACATGGATGTGTTGGAAGCCCAAATGGACTAGCCACACCACTGCCAACGGAAGTTCAGAAGGTAATCTCAAGAATCATTAGTAGTAGCAAAGATGTGTGAAACTTGGCAAGTACAATCTAAAAGTAGTTCTACTTCTACAGCATTATGGAGCTCTTTATCTCCTCCCTCCTTCTTACATCCCTTCCAAATTGTGCCCTTGGGTTTTAGGGTAGAGAAACATTTCAGAGTGATCCTAGGATGTAGCTAGTGTCACTGAATCCAACACAAGTAAATGAAGTGAGTTTTACTACGTAGTCATAAATCTTCCCTTGGAATGCTTGCCTACTCTTTCCCTCCTTTCCTTCTTCTCTTCTCCCCATATTTTCTACTCTATCACTAAAGCCTGTGACCAACTCTGTGAGGATATGATGTATTTATTTTCAAATTAAAATTGGGAACAGAAGCTCAGAGATATGACTTCTTTTCCCCTTCCTTATTCGTTTCCTATCAATTTATAGAATGCAGAAAGAAAAACCTTTTCAAATAGCATTTCAAAAATTCCTGTTTGAGTCTTTGCTTACCCTAAATTTCTTAATTTTAAAAATAAAGATATTAGGCTAAATGATTTTTATGGTTTGTTTCATATCTACAATTAACCAGAAAAATGGCTGTTTTGTTTGAGGGGATTGGACTATATGTTATAGAATCTTCTTCCCACCCCAAAATCTTCAAGTAATGTGAAGCAATATGACATAGTACATAGAATGCTGGTTTTAGTTAGAAGATCTTGGGTTCAAATTCTAGTTTTGACACTTATTAGCTGTGAGAACATGTACAAGCCTCAGAACTTCAATTTTCTCATCTGTAAAATAGGATGGTGATAATACCAGTTGAATCTACTTTTGGAGGTTGTTGTGAAGCTTAAATAAGATGGTGTGTGTAAAACACTTGGCAGACTTTCTATTAGTTACATTCATTATCATATTCATTATCATTATACCTGTTAGATAATTCATATGAGATTCATATAGGTGCATATATAAATGCTGGGAACAAACATTAAATCTATAACTTTGAATAAGTCATTTAACCTTTTGGACCTCAATTTCCTCATCTGTCAAGTAAGGATGTTAAACTAGATGACCTATAAAATTCCTCCAGCTATAAGTCTATAAGCCTATATGATTTACCCAAAGTTATTTAGTTAGCTAGTGGCAGAACTAATGTATAAACTCTGGTATTCTCACTGAAGATCTGATGCTCTCTCCATGGCTCCACAGCTGTCCTGCAGCTGTTCTAGTAAGATCAAGATTGATAATCACATGCAAGAGCAGATGGAACATTTTAGAAATTCACTGAAATGCAGCCTTGAGCACTATGACAAAGCTACAGAGGCCTTGGAAATCCCAGTAGCTAACAGACAAGACAGTGACTTTATTTCTGGTATCATTTCAATCAAAGATGTCAAGCCAACTGCAAATTGAAAAGAAGGGGTTGCAAATTTAGCAACAGGCATTTTAATTTAATGACAGCTAATGATCATCAAAGGACCATTTTCACATGTGCTCAGTATAGAAGGGCCTGTGAAAAGCAGAGTCCCAAACTGGCCTTTAAACGTGAATCTTGCTTAAAAACCATTGACATGACTATCTCCTTCAAAAGTAAAGAGGGGTGTGTGTGTGTGTGTGTGTGTGTGTGTGTGTGTGTGTATACACAAGCATGGAGACATGCAAAGTCTGATACTTGCATGCTTTTTTTTTTTTTTTTTTTTAAGAAAAAAGTTAACCTAATAATGGATTCTTTAAAACTTAAATGTAATCCAATATATTATGATGGTGGCCACTGGACTTGGGCTATACTATGAAGCCTTTCTTGTTCCCTCCAACCAAATCATTCTTTTCCACTTGGGAATCTTGTGTATTATTTGAGACACCCTTGGATGGTGCTGTCTACCTTGTATTATAACTGTTCGTCTCCTCAGTTCAGGTAGATTTCTTTAATCCTTCCCAATGACTATATCTCTCAGGTAATTTCTGATGGATGCTTCACTGAAGCATGAAGATGGCCCAAAATTGTCAAAAGGTTTTGCCAGCAGAATAAACCTTCCAACTAGTTTTAACCAAGCTGGAAAAACTTCAGTTTGGGACTATTCAGTCAATTGGTGAACAAGCATTTAATAAGTGTCTGTATCAGGTACTATGCTGAATTCTGGGGACCCACAAAATAGCAAAAACATGATCCTTGATTTTTAATCAGTTGATAATTAATAATTCTAATAGTTGATATCACATGTAAAGAATAAAAATATACAGAGAAAGTCAAAGATAAAAGGCATATATCACTGTGTGTTTGTATGTATTTATTGAGTGGGGAAAGAACATGTGTCGTCATCCAGTTATAAATCTAATTAAATCTGGACAGTCTTATCACCAGGTTAGCTAAAAAGAGATGATTTTTCCCAGTTATAATAATGTTTATACTGGATTTGAGATCTAACTAAGAGGAAGGAGTCTCCATACTGATGTCAGTTACATCCCTTTGAGGTATAATTTGTATCCCCCTTTCCCCTCAGATTGAAAATTCCATGAGTCTTAATAATATTTTTGTCTCAGGAGACATCTATGAAATTAATAAATCTTACATTGAGAGCAACAGAAATCTACTGAGTTATTCCCCCTATAATAATGTTAAGAAACAGGATTCCTATTATCCTGTTTTTAAAAGTAGAAATGGAGACTCTGAGAGTTTCCTATGAATATTTAATAAATATTTCTTGAATAAGGATAGCAGTACAACAATATCTTTTTTCCCATAAGTCAACCACGATCTTCTTATTCTTTATTCAAACTCAAACCTCTAAAAATCCTCATAATTAAAGGTCCCAATTTGTTTGGACTTTTATGAACTTTATAGATTCCTGGAAAGGGTAATCCAGTTTAGTAAAGCAGAGAAACACTTTACCATCTTTACAGCATGATTTAATTCAGAAATTAGAACAAGTGTGGCATTCCAGTAATACTCTTAAAAATGAACTACCTATGTGAGAGTGGGAGGAAAGAAAGTACTAAACTTTGGTCTAAGCCTAGGACCCTTTCACTACCTTGTCTTTGGGAGAAAGAGGCCTTTATCAGTTCTTAAAAGCACTGTGCTAAGAGTTAGGGATGCAAAGAAAGATAAAAATCAAACAATCCATGCTCTCAAGGAGCTCACTCTCTAATGGAAGATACCAATGGTATTGGTTAAAAAAAAAAAAAAAAGTTTTGGATTTTAATTCACAGGATCAGTTGTTTTCCCTCCTACCATTATGTCATCGTACTGTCCACTGTAGAATTGTCATAATAATAGAGTTTGCTTGTGTACTAAGAACAGCCTTTTACTCAAACCATTTTTTAATCCTCTGTTTTCCCCCTATAATCATCCTGGGTATACTAGTTTTTTCTTGATAAAGTTAGGCTTTTCTCAGGACATGTTATAATATACCCTGTGAGAATGCAGAAAAGGATTCAAACAGGGTATGACTGATTCCACCTTCTCAGAAATCCCTTAAGGTAGGGAAAGGGATCCGGATGTCTTTCAGAAATATAAATAACTGAAGAACTTCCTGGAAATAATACAGAAGCCAACAAGCTCCTTCGTTGCTATTCAAGTGCTGAGTCCTGAGAACTACCTGTTAGGCAATCAAGCCTGCATCCCACTGATCATTATGGACAGTCTCATCTTGAACAGAAATCACATCTATGAAAGCCTTGCTCATCTCTGACTCACAGACAAAAATAAGTATATATGCCAAGAGATGTTAGATTCACAAAGGGTCCAAGGTTATTCATCTAAGGAGAATGGAAGTGAATCAGCAAACAATGGTGTTATCCCAGAATTGAAATAGAGTTTAGATCAATTCTATCCTATCAAGTCACAGTATTTGGGTACAAAGAAGCATTTTTGGAGGAAATAGTCCTATCACATCACGAGCTTAGCTCCATTTGCTATTGGAAGTTTTCATGTAGAAGTTGGATGACCCACCCGTTGGGGAACTTGCAAAAAATATTTCTGGTCATATATACATTGAATTAATGATCCCCTTTCTAACTCTGAGATTCCATGAGTGATTAAAACTAATTCAGCTGCAATTAATTCAAAATCCTATTGAAAGTTTCCCTATGACACTAGAGATGTCAGATTTTTATTCAATTCAATATTTGATAAACACCTACTATGCATAAGGACCAATATAGCCATTGTGGATGGTGGGATAACTTTGGATTTAGGAAAATGTAAGCTCAATCTTGCTTTCTCCTGAAACCATTTGTGATCAAGGGCAAGTCACTTATACTCTCAATGTCTCAAGCAACTGTGTAATATTATGTTATAGATGAGTTGCTATTGGCATTGGCAGAGGGAATTCTCTATGGACAATTAGGTGGTATTATCAATGAGCCACTGAATATAGAGTTGAGAAGTCCAGAGTTCAAATTTGGCTTAGGCACTTGCTAGTGACATGATCACTTAACTTTTATTTGCTTCTTTTTTCTCATCTGTAAAATAGGAGCGAAAATAGTACCTTCTTCCTAAGGTTGTTGTGAAAATGAAATAATTGTGAAGAATTTTGAATATTTTAAAGTGCTATACAAATGCTAGTTAATTTATTATATGAAATCACAAGCCTACATTTTTTTAATGTATAAAGTATTTTGTATGGTAATGGAAATCCACAAAGATAAAAAGAAATAGTCCCTACCTTCAAAGAGTTTTTACTCAATAGGTTGCTGTAACATTTTACATAAATTCTTCTATCTATACATCTAATCACTTAATTCAGTGACTAGAGTAGTCACTTAATAAATATTGATTGATTGATATGATGTAGGATAAATCATGATTAGAGTAAAGAAAGGAAACTAGATAAAATAAGAAAATCTGAAGAAGGAAAAATCTGTTTTACTTGGGGAGATCAGAAAATGCTTCATGGAGTAAGTACTATCTAAAGAGGTACCTATATGGAGGAGGAACTTCCTTAAAAGCAAGAAAAGGATTTAAAGATTGATGAAGAAGCCAACTGGCATGAATTCATGGAAGTGGGAAACAACTTGGCAAGATAACTGAAATCAAATTGCCTGAAAGTTAAGATCGTATAGATGGTAGTGAGATAGGTATGTAGGTGGGGGTCAAACTGCCATTGACCAGACTAAAAAATATTTGTTTTGTTACAGCAAAATAATAGTGGAAACTCAGGAATCAAAGATAATTAAATCTCAACATCCTAACTAGAACTTTGAGGCTGCTTGGTTCTATTTCATTTCCAGCAACTATAACTTCCCCTTTTCTGTCTTTCCAGTTGTACAGACAAGGAAGCCAAGATAGCTAAGCTAGGTGAAGTGATTAGCACAAAACTACCTTTCTTTCTTTTGAATGATTCTGATATAATCTTCATATTCCCAGAATAGTTTAAAAATAGCAAACAGTAAAAGAAAATCTGCTGAAAATAGAAGTAAAAGTTTTATCAATGAAATTATATTGGCTATGAATATGATTTCAGTTATATTAAATGACCAATATTGTGTTATTGGAGCACCGGCCATAAGTGCACAACAAAGCAAGTAAAATAATCTTTGTTTGATGGCAGGTCACATGAAGAGGGGTTGAACCTACTTCTGGGTATCTGTGATGGAAAGTTCCTCTCATTTCCTTTTGGTTTAATGTGTTATAATAAAAAGTTTTTAATTGAATGTTGAGCCAAAACTGAGTGTGCATGTAAAAATAACAGACTAAATCTTTCTTTTCTTCCTCCTCTTCTTTCTTCTTTTCCTTCTCCTTTTCTCTTTGGCTCTGTCTCTGTCCTGTCTCTCAATATGTATGACTAGAGAAGCTTTATCTCTTCACCTAAGCTATCATATGATCATGAAAAAAATGGCATCTTGTCCTTATTGTAGCTAATTTTTTCCAATCTCAGGTGAATGAATATTACGGACAGAATGGACCATTTTAAGACTGAATTTCTAAAGTTCTAAAAACCCTCTAAACTTAAAAAACTTAGGATGTAGACTCAAGTGAATTCTTTGACTTCCTTTAAATCTCATTTAAAATCCCTTCCTTGACTCTTCTTAATTCTAGTAAATTCACTCCTTTACTCATTTCCTATTTATCTTGCATGTAGCTTGTTTTCTATATATATTTATTTGTATCTTCTCTCCTCCATTAGTCTGTAAGCTCTTCTAGGTAAAGGACTGCCTTTTTGTCTCTTTGTGTATACTCAGTGCTTAGCAAAATGACTGGCATCTTGCAACTACTTAATAAATGTTTTTTGTTTGATTGATAATGATACTATTTCCTCATGAGTATGAATAACAATGGCTACAACTATTTTTTTATTTTAATAGTTTTTATTTACCAGATATATGCATGGGTAATTTTACAACATTGACAATTACCAAACCTTTTGTTCTAATTTTTCCCCTCCTTCCCCACCCCAGATGGCAGGTTAACCAATACATGTTAAATATGTTAAAGTATAAATTAAATGCAATATATATGTATATTGCATTTAATTTATACTGTTTGGATATATATGTATATATATATATATACACATATATATCCAAACAGTTGTTTTGCTGTACAAAAATAATCGGACTTTGAAATAGTGTATGATTAATGGCTACAACTATTAAATGATTTGAAAGCAAATGTCAGATTTCCTAACTCCAAACTACTATTTGAGCATCTTGTCCTTCATTTATAAGGCCAAAGAATTTTGCTTGGATCTTTATAACAATTGACTTGTTTTGGTTACATATAATGCTATCTTAGTGGTCAATATGTATTTTGTACTTTTTGTAGACAGTTAGATAATTGAAAAATCAGCAGTCTAGTAACTGGAATCCATAAGTAGAGTCTGCTAATAGCCATAGGAACTGAACCAATCAGACTTCATTCCAAGGAGCTACCTGCTTGACCCAGTATCTGAGTTACTATATCTTTCAAACAAAGATGTAGCTCATCCATTGCCTCTGATCCATCCAGAAGTAAACTGGTTTGGGTTGGTTTAAGTCTGAGCTAGCTTTCTGGGGGACCAGATAGGGATAGAGAAAAAAAGAATATGCCCCAGTTGAATTAAGAGTACTGGGAGAGGGAGGGATGATTTTGTAGTTTTGTCCTTGCTATACTTTCCAAATAAATATCTTTGTAGAAGATAATTGATTTTAATTCACTTTTAAGGAGATATAAGGTCAGATAATATTCAGGAGATACTAATTAGTGAAAGATATAATATTGGAGGAATATTCTAGATACAATTTGTGAGTGATAGAATGTGAATGTTAGAGAAAAGCAGCCTCTTATTGTTACTTGTGGGACTATGGAGTAGGGAGAAGTAGCCAAGACCTGAGATCCTGACTCACCAGTGGGTATATATATAGAGAGAGTAAGTTCAGAGCCTAATATACTAAAATTAAAATGATATTTCTTTGCTTTTGGCTTCTAATGTCACTTGGTACATAAAGGAAATCTCTAGTAATTACTGGGCATATACATATCTCAAGATTTGAAATTTGGAATTATGAAAATTGTCACAGACTAAATAAATGCTTATTTAATTAAGGAATGAATCTACCAAATTTTTTTTTTACTGCTGAAGGAAGTAAATAGCTACTGCATGATTGTTAGTCATGGAGACAGGAATGATTTTTTTTTTTTTAAAGAATGAAAGAAAGCAGTAATAGAAAGGAAGAAAAACAGAAGAAAAAAACAAAAAGAGAAGGAAGTGGTATAAAGTAGTGAAACATAGCAATTCAGTGCATGTAACATTTTGCAAAGCAGGACAACCTTAATCACAGACACTCTCATAATTCCAAATAGATTTGTGGCATTGATACTCATTAAATAAGAGCAACTTTATGACTTCATGGTGGTAACCAATAAAAAGTTGATAGGCAGTAAGAAGTACAACACTTGGCTTAAATACCAAATATCTTTACCAAATTCTTGGATAATAAAAAAGCTAATACTGGCTGTCTGTGGGTAAACGGGTGGAGTTGATTAAAATTGTACACAGAATAAAAATACCTAAAATTGCAACAAATCCAATTGCAATTATATTATCTTTTCATGAGTACACAATTAGGAAGGGGGTTCAACAATGCAAAAAATAAAATAAAATGGAATAATGAAAATTATTTTAATAATCAGGGCCAGAGCCAAGAGGAGAAAGATCAAATTCATTTTTAAAGGGGTAGCTCTGTAGAAGCATTCTTTTTTCTGGGGCCTAAAAGTATTTTCATTAGATTTTTGTCAATAAAAATTAATTGGCACCAGGATCTGGGATCTGTATACATTATACTTCTTACTCCTTTCATTTCCTCTTTTTAAAAATGCAGTTCCTCTAATGGGCTAACTTCTGCTTTTTAGTATTTCCTTGAAGAGGTAGACTAGCCTACAATGTAGAGATATGGAGTAATCTAGGTGAGTTCAAGCAGGGATTTTTTTTTTTTCTGCTTTAAGCAAGAACCATATGCTAGAGCCTGTTTCTGTGTTGTTTTTTTTTTTTCCCACTTCTTGTAAATCCCCAGTTACCTGCTCTAAACTTTGAAAAATGAATTTCTTCCATCTTGAAAAGATTTCTTCCCTAACAGGAAATGTATAAGAAATGAACATAAACAGTGTGTAAGCAGCTAATTTAATTCAGGCCCCATTAATAGAGGTGAAGAGTCCAGATCTCAAGAAATAGTTTCATTGAAATGTTTCTTGGTCAGACATTTGAAGTGTATCTAGTTCTGGGGTCCACCTTTTAATGGGGTCATTTGTAAACTGAAACATGATCAGAGGATTACCAGAATAATATAAAACCTTAATGCTATGTGATGAGGATTGGTTGAAGGAAATGGAGATGTCTGACCTATAAACTGTTAAAACTATTAGGCAATAGTATGGGCTTTCATCTTTACATCATTATAAGATTTCAAAGCTATTTAAAAATTTTTTTTAATTTAAAAGTTATCTGATCCTGTATTTTCTACAAGTAATTATGTTGCTTAGTTGTTTCAATTGTCTCGCTTTTTTGTGAACCTATTTTGGATTTTCTTGGCCAAGATTCTAGAGTGGTTTGCCATTTCCTTCTCCAGATCATTTTCAGATGAAAATTAGGCAGAACGAAATGGGTTAAGTGACTTGCCTAGCATCACACAGTTAGTAAGCACCTGAGGCTGGATTTGAACTCATGTATTCTGACTCCAGACTTAGCATTCTGTCCATTGTACCACCAGGCTGCTTAATCTTTAGTCATCTCTTTTTTACTTCTCATTCTTCCTCAATCCATATTTCCAATTAGTTGTCAAATATTTCTATTTCTATCTTCACAATATTTTTTGTTTCTGTCCCCATCTTTCCACTCATCTACCATCTTAGTTCAGCCTTTGTTACCTCTCCCTAGATTAGTGCAATAGCTTCCTAATTTATTTTTCTGTGTCAAGTCTTTCACTGATTCTATTTATCCTGTATGCTGCTGTCAAATAATTTTTCTTAAGGGGAATAAACCTTTGCATAACACCTACTATGTGTAAGATATTACCTACGTGCTTTACAAATTTTATCTTAACTTATTTTATATTTATCTTAGGCATTATTATTTTTCCCATTTTGTAGTTGTGGGAACTGAGGCAAGCAATGGTTAAGAGACTTGTTTAATTTAAGGTCATACAGTTAATAAGTGTGGATTTAAACAAGGTTGGATATAAAGTCATGTCTTCCTGGCTCTATTCCTAAAATTCTCTCATGTGACTCTCTCATTCTACCAACTTTAATGGTTTCCTATTGCTTTTAGGATAAAATAAAATTTCTTCTATGAAATGTTGGACCTCAGTTTTCCCAAATGTAGAATGAAGGAGTTGAATGGATGACTCTTGTAATAATACTTTTTTCTGCCACAACAGAAATACAAATCTGATAAGTTGTTTGTAATGATTGTATGGAGCACATGTGAAAGGTTAGGGCTGCTTAGGATGAAAGAGAATTCTCACTATTTATGTTATTGGAAATTATTTCATAATTTTTTAACCTTGTATAGTATTTCTCCTTTATCTTATTGATGAAACCTTAATTACTACAGATTTTTACTTTTCTTCTTTTGAGATTTGGTTTGGGGAGTAATACAGAAAATTATTCTGCTGTATTATCAGTCACAAATCCCAGTCATTTATTTATTTGAAATGGGGACATTATATTTTATCCCTTACTTAGCTGATCAGCACAATAGATCTCAAGCAAGTGTGTCCCAATAAATCCTTTGCTTAGATTAATGAAGCTAGCTTCTCTTGTTTATAGGATAGGATCTTAATTCACTTCCCCTTTGATAGGAGTTCTCTATTGCCTTTGAGATCTACTAAAGTTTGAAGTACAGAAAGTATTATGCCATATCCTATCCTCAAGGGAACCGGAAAAGAGACATAGAAACTAACAAGCAAGATAATAATTGCCTATGATTTGACCAGGTCAGAAGTACCAAGAAGGCTTCAATTTGCTCACGTCAGAATTGTCTTTTCTGTTGTTCTCTTGTTTCTTGGTTCCTTTTCTGATAGAGCAGTAGCTAAGGTTTTGCTTTCATTTTTTTTTTCATGGTAGTCAAAGAGAAAAGACTGGTTCCGTGGTACATATGACTTGGTAATCCATTATCAATTTTTTGTAGGAATGTTTGGCTGTTCATGTCTTTATGATTGAAGTTAATTTGTTTTTCCAGTTTTGAAGTCCATTTTCATAGGCTTAGTTTTCAGGATGCAAACATTTTCTCTGAAAATGTGCTTTTCAATACTTTCTAGCTCTCATTAAATCTCTCAAATCAAAAAAAAAATCTATTTAGTGGCATTTCATTTGCTAAACATCCTCTTGCCTGTTGCTGACAAGATAAGAAATTACGGAATAAATGGTAAAAATTAGTTACACCTCAAAGTTCTTTCCCAGGAAACAGAGGTAAGCATTATGCCTTGCATGCTATTTATTTAATCTTTTGTTGAATTGAACTGAGTTAAATGTGGTGGTGCGTGTAAGTGAATATAATGACCTTTAACATTCAATCACTATCACTCAACAACCTTTTTTTCAAAGTTAATGCTATCCATTTATAATATCAGCTCCGTATATGTGTCTCAATCATTAGCTTCAAGATATTCTCCCAGAATCTGTCTTCTGTCTCTCTCTGTCTTTAATGTTCTTCCAGTCCCTTCGTTCTCAGAAGCTTAAATCCACAGAAAACTCTTAATTTCATAGTTCTTTGTAGTCCTCAGTTTGAATAATTTTTATCTAACTTTTCTTCTGTCACCTACAAACAGGGTCATGTTATTTGGACTTCATCATCACTCCAGACAATCCATGTTTCATATTTCATTCAGCCTTCTTCTAGGAAACTCTAACCCATCCAGGCATCTTGCCAGCTGCCTTACCATTGTTCCACTTCTTCCCACCTGCAACAGTGCCTTGTGTACCAGACCTCCAGAAACAATGGCTTCCTAACTGGGGGGATGGGATAGATTTAGTCAGCTTTAGAACTCTGCTTTAGATCTGAGCTATCTTGATTAGGAAGGAGGTGCAAAGGCATTTAGTCTACTCATCTAATTGGTTCCAGACGATTCTTTCCATTTCATTGTTATTTATCAGGAAACTTAGGGACTTCCTAGTCAGCCTGCTTTCTGCCCACCTTCCACATGTTCCCTAGATTGCCTTCTTACACCCCCACCTCTTGTAGAAATGTTATCAAATCAATAAAACCATTGCTCCTGGAAAAAGACTATGACTATCAACTGCCATATGGCTACAATGACAATCCTTGTGACTCCTCAGGCCAAAACTCCCTTTTTTGGCCATAAGTCTCCTGTATCCATTGTCTCCTCTATTGGGATGTAGGTTTCTTGAGGATTGAGTGATTTACTTTTCTGTTTGTATCCCCAGCACCAAAATAATATCTGGCACATAATAGGAATTTAATAGGCAGTGAAACGGCACAATGTACCAAGGGCAGCACCTAGAGTTTAAAAAAACCTGAGTTAAAATCCAACCTCAAACATATAGTAATTGTGTGATCCTAAGTAAGTCATTTGCTTGCTATCTGTCTTAGTTTTCTCAACTCCTATCTTACAGAGTTGTTATGAAGATGAATGAGATTGTTATTAAAGCCTTTGGCATATGGTACCTGGCACACAGTAGGCACTTAGTAAATGTCTATTCCTTTTCCTTCCCGCCTAATAAATACTCATATATCTTTTTTCACTCTTTCATTCCATCTTTAAAGTCAACACCTGTATGATTATTTTATATACTATTTTAATTTAACATATTAATTCATCTATTAATTTGCCTTAAAAATTTCTTGGGCTTCATTAATATAAAACATTAATTATTGATTTTATTTATTTGTTTATCTATTTTACCCAAAAATTTATTAATTTAATTTTCTATAGATGTTGGTTAATATCAATATCATTATTAATTTATTAACATATTGAATATATTTATTTTATTATGTATTATATATTTATAATGAACTGTAGTAGGCTATGGAATGCAAAATCAAAAATAAAATCCTCCTTTCACTCAAGAAGTTTATATTCTTTTGAAGCTGGAGAGGATATAATATGTACACAAATGAGTAAATACAAGATAATTTGAGAAGAATACTAAGAATTGTAGAAAGCAAAGAATACTTACGAACAAGTTGTTATCTAAACCAAGTCTGGAAAGAAAATAAAGAAAGATGGACTGTTCTAGGCAAGAAAGGCAAGAGATGGAATACTAACATTTAGGAGCAGTCAGTGCTCTTTTAGCTAGTAGATAGAGAAAGAAATGATTTTCTTTTTTTTAAGATAAATGTTATTAAATCTCCCATTTCCACCCACTTCTTCCAGAACCTTGCTGCATTGATCATCCTTGAGTTCTACCATATTGTCAATTTCTTCTTTATTGATTCCTTCCCCTTAGAATAAAAATATACTAACTGGACCTCATCACTCTTGGAAAATATTGTGGCCTTTGGCTCATGTCATAAATGCACATAAAGCTGAAACTATATTGATCAGCCAGGACTTCTATCTCATCTAATAGGTTGTCCAAGAAATTTGGGTCCATGAGAAACAGATAATCACTAAATGGCTTAGTGACATCTTAGCCTACAAGGAGCCCTGAAGCCCAGATGGATGAGAAATCCCAGCTCACCAAGAAGACTGATAATGTGTGAGCTGACTGCCATAGGTTTTGGTTGGGACCTGGATCAGAGGAATGAACCAACTGCCACTCTGACCATCCATGTAGGACTAGAATCCAAACTATGTGTTTGAATTTTTGTAGTATTCCTCTTCCTTTGCTATTTCTTCCCTTCTTTTCTCTTTAATCTTCTGTTTTTGCCTTAGTTCCACTTTGATATCTATAGCAGGATGACATCTATTTCCTTCTCTTTTTTTTGTTTATCTTTATCCACATCTGTAGCATAGTTAGCTGATTTCTCCAACCCCATGTTGATTACCTTAGCTACATATGGATGTTGATGCATTCAGGACCACCTGGAGGAAGTTCTGGAATCAAAAGATTTTAGACCTCAAAGAAAGGTGCTGGATTTTTTTATTTTGGAGGAAGTTTCCATATCTTGTCATCTCCTTTTGTTTTCCTCTTTTCTTCTTCCCCTTCTGCTTCCCAAAACATCAAATTAAACATTCTCAATTAAATCCCAAATTGAAAATCTTGAAAAATAGAAGGAAAGATTAATAAAATTGAAGGTGAGAAAACCATTGAAATAATAAAACTAGGAGCTGGTTTTATGGGGGGAAAAGACATAGTATTTGATTTGATTTTTTTTAAAAAAAGAGAATTAAATTACCAGTAACAAAAATGAAAAGTGAATTCAGTAGCAAGAAGGAAAGTAAATATTAGAGTCTGTTTTGCCCATTTATATGGCAATAAATCTGAAAATCTAAGTGAAGTGGATGAATATTTACAAAATATAACCTTCCCAGATAAACAGAAGAGGAAATAGAATACTTAAATAACCCTATCTTAGAAAAAGAAATTGAGCACACCATCAATGACCCCCCCTAAAAGAATCCCCAGGACTAGATGTGTTCATAAATCAAGTCTACCAAACATTTAGATTGCAATTACTTCTAATACCAAATAAACTATTTGGAAAAATAGGCAATAACAGGCGTCCTATCAAATTCCTTTTATGATACAAATAAAGTGTTGTTATCTAAACCAGGAAAAGCAAAAGCAAAGAATGAAAACTATTGGCTAGTTTCCTTAATGAATATCAATGTAAAAATTTCAAATAAAATACTAATAAGGAGATTATACTAGTATAGATTATACACTATGACCAGGTAGGAATGAAATTAGTCATAATAATTTATAACTTCAATAAAACATAAAATAAAACCACAGAAATCATTAGCATCTCTTTATATTAGCAACAGAGAAATACACAAATACTACAATAGTGACAGTAGGGGCCTTCTGCTACCCTTTATTGCCACAGGGCTAAACTGGCAAAATTTTTATTTTTTGCTTTTTTTCTCCCTGAGGCATTTGGGGTTAAGTGACTTGCCCAGGGTCACATAGGTAGGAAGTATTAAATGTCTGAGACCAAATTTGAACTCAGGTCCTCTTGACTTCAGGGTTTGTGCCCTATCCACCGGGCCACCTACCTGCCCCTAAGCTGGCAAAATCTTTAGAAAAGTTAGGTCAAAATTCTGGTGGGAAGCGGGAGGAAGGTGGAGGCAGTATGTATTAGCCTTCCTTTTCTTATACCTTCTACTACACTGAAAGATATATTTTTAAGATGACACTTTTTGAAAATGCCCTTTTCTTCCAGATCTTTTTATCCCTAAAAGACTGTAGGTTGTGAATTATTATAAAGTGGCACAGTTTTCTGCATTTTTGATATTTCTCAAGGAAGAAATCATAGATAAACAAAGTTGAAATTAGCAATATGCTCAAATTTTTCTCTAATATATGTTTTATTGGAATAAATTTGTATTTTCATAACCAATGAACAATTGATTATAATTGATTATGCAAGCATTGGCTCCTCTTTCTCATTGTCATTTTCTCAAAATTTTTGTAATCTGGCTTCAATTCCCATTTCTATTTTGAAGTCACTCTTTTACTCCTAACTGCCATATTTAAGGCTCTCTTAAAGTTTAAAATTTCCGTGACTTTTTTTTGCATATTTTAAGACTGCCACAACATTCTTAGATTTCCATAACTTTCCATCTCCTTTTTTTCTCTTACCTTTGAGTGATCCTTCTTTGCCTCATATCTCACTTTATTTCTTTGTCCTCTTCTATTTCTATGTGCTTCTTCTATCTTGAGTATTTTATTTAATCCCAGGGTTTAAACTACCACCATTATATGAATGATTCTCCGATCTCTCTATTTAACCTTATTCTTTTCAAATCGCTTCAACCCCTGCATTTGAAAAACATATTTTTATTATGCTTTATATCATTTTCACATGCCAATGATTTTTCATGTCCTTTCTATTAATAATTAAACAGTCAAGTAAAACACATCAACATATTAGCTATGTTTGCAAATGTTTGCCTTATTTTGCATTTAGAGATAGCCAAAAGGGGTTGGGAGCATGCATCATCTCAAGGCATGAAAATTAATGACTGCTCAAAACACTAGAATTTTCTGAGTTCTCCATTTTATGCAACATTCCTGTGATCATATAAAGTTGTTCTCCTGATTCTGCTATTTCAGTTTGTATTATTTCATATAAGTCTTTCCAAGTTTTTCTGAATTCTTTTTTTTTTCTGCTGCCATTTATTTTCCCCTCAATTACATGTTAAGACAATTTTTAACATTTTTAAAAAGTTTTGAATTCCAAATTCTATCTTTCCTTCTTTTTTTTCCTCTTCTCCCTCCCTGAAATAATCAAATATAGGTTAAAAATGTGCAATCATGTAAAACATTTCCGTTTTAGTCATTTTGTATAAGAAGATTCAAAAAAAAAGAAAACAAAGAAAGAAACAAAGTGAAAAGTAGTATTCAATCATCAAAATCAATTCTTTCTCTAGAGATAGATAATATGCTTTATCATTATTCTTTTGGAGTTGTCTTGGATCGTTGCATTGCTGAGAATAGTTAAATCATTCACAGTTAATGTTGCTATTACTATTACAATGTTCTCCTGGTTCTATTCACATTTCATGTAAGTCTTTCCAGATTTTTTTCTGAAATAGTGTTGATTATGAATTTTTTATATTTGTTCTTTCTTCTTTTTTAATTTTTTAACTAAATCTGTGATTTTATAGGGATTAGCAAATTCTCAGTGAAGAAACTCCCTTTACCAATCCAGTTCTGCACCTGTTCAGAAGCTAAAAGAATATGAGTTGCCTGGAGGGCTGAAAGTTAAGCAATTTGCTAAGGATAACCTCAGAATGAGGATTTGAACTCACATCTTCCCAAGTCCAAGATCACCTATTTACTCATTCTACCATCCTGCCTCATTCATCATATCTTGCTATGATACTCTGATATTCCATTACATTCACATACCATACTTTGGCCAAGGAATTGTAAAATCAATGACCATCTTTTTTATAAACTACCTCGTGAAAATACAGTTCAATAAATGTTTGTTATTTGGAACTTTCCCCCTCTTGTCTTTGTGCAAGCAAACTTATTGCTGCTTTTAATTGTGCTCCTCTCATAATAAATTATCTGGAACATCTTTCATGTGGTTGTGGATAACTTCTTTTGAAAACTGCCTATTCATTTCTTCTGTGATCATTTCCAAGCTTCCCAAAGGGATAGGCCTTTTGAAATGGTTGAGGGGAAAATGGTAGGAAATATCAAATGAAAATTACCAAAGACAGTTTACTTGCTGAACATTACTCAGGTTTTATAAAATCTAAAATATTAGAGAATAAAAATATACTAATTTATGGAGAGCTTTTTGATTGTCATTTGTATAGTGGATAAAAGGTAAGACTTAAAATTAGGAAGAACTGGCTTCAAATCCTGCCTCTGAAATTAATTCTGTCAGCTATAGTATTGAATGTTTCTGACCCTCAGTTTCTTCCTCACTTGAAAACAGTATAATGCCAATAGCAGATGAGGTGATAGGAAAAATATCTATCTCAACCTGTTTCCATGGAGGTTTGATTTCTTCCTCTACATATGTCTATTTTTCAATTTTTCATTTTGTACAGTTTGGAAATTCTGAGTATTTGGTATAGCAAAATAATTTATCCATGAAAAACATTAATCCATTTGTGTGTGTGTGTGTGTGTGTGTGAATTATATTAAGACTGAGCAATTTTATCTACAATTATACTCCAGTTCTTGTGCAGATTATTTGTTCAATTCTCAAGGATACCTTGAGGCCTGTATTTTTAATATAGGAATTACTATATATTCAATTAAGAAAGCTTAGCAAGTTGCTAGTATAATTCTCCTATCACTTGTGAGGGAACCAGAATTTACATTCCTTTGCAATAGGGATGAGCTTTCCCTGACAGCAATATAGTTGTCCTTGGGTTTTGATCAGCCTTGCCTTCCTAATGAAGCTTCCTGATCCCCTAAAGATATAAAAAGTCCCACTCATGTGGCTTTGGGGTCTTTTCCAACTTGGTGGATTTCTTTACTATTCAAGTAATCATACTTTGCCCTGCTCATTTCCTTATGGAGATGAAGGAATCTACTTTTAGAAAAGTGCTAATGTATTTTTCTTGTATATCTTTTCTGCATTAGGACACAGTAAATATTGTTAACTGTTCAATGACTTGTAATTGCCCCATTTCATCCCAAAGTCAGATGTGAATTAACAGAGCACTGATGTTAGGTCTACTACCTCATGAATTTTAGATGCCAAATTTTTGTAACCTATACTGATCATTTCCCATTTCCTTGAAAAAAATATGTACTGATCAAAAAATTTGACTTTTTTAGGTATATATTTCCTGTAATTTATGGTGATAAAGCTGTCATTCTTATTGTCTTGTTCTCATATTTTAATATCATCATCCCATTCTTTTCTTTTTCAATGATAATGATGAGTAAGTCCTTGTGACTACCCTGTTACTTGGCATAGGTAATTTTTAAAAATAAATTTTTACTGATATCTCCAATTTTGACATTACCTATATCTCTCCTATTCCCCCCTCAGAATGCCATCCTTTAAAACAAAGATTTTTTTTTTAAAAGAGAAAGAAAAGCTCAGCAAAATCCATCAATACAATGAAAACAGTCTCACGCAATCAAGATTTCACTACAACCAGCTCTGAGAAATCCCATTGTTAAATTTTTAGTATGAAATTTACCTTTTAGAAATAGACAGTCACTACAAATCAGATCTTGATTTATTTTTCTGTTGATTATCTAGACTTAAGAAAATGACAGAGAAAATATTAATGCAGATTAAATTTAAAAGTGTCTCGTTCATATTTTTTGGGGAGAAAGCCAATTGCTAAACTTTTACCATCAAACTATCACATGAAATTTTCTGGATCTCTACATCTGCAAAGGAGTTGAGGTAGATATTTTTCCTCATACTTCTTCTTTAGGCTCCAGCTTGGTCATTATATTTTCACAATATAAAGTTTCAATTATTTTGTTGTTGTTCTTTCCATTTACTTTTTGTAGTCATTGTGTATCTTGGTTTCCTGGTTCTGATTATTTCACTTTATATATTTACACAACCCTTTTTATTCATCTTTGTTTTCATCATGTTTGTTGTTTCTTACTAATATTATTTCATGACATTCATTTACCACAACATGTTTAGCCACTTTCCTAATTGTTTTCAGCTCTTTTGTGTCACAAAAATCTCTTGATGTATTTGAGTATTTCCTTTTCATTATTAACTTTTTTGGTTATATACCTTTGGGGTGTATATCTAGCACTAGGTCAAAGACTATAAATATATTTCAAATTGCTTTCCAGAATGGTTAAACCCATTCATGGTGGCCCTAACATTTTATTAGTGTGCCTATTCTTTCTTTGCCAATTTTCTTGGTGGGAGGTAAGACCATCAGGGCTATTTTCATTTGTACTTGGAGAACTGTTTCATATAGCTGTTAACAGTTTGTAATTTTAAAAAAAGTTTATATCCATTAACCACTTTTCCACTGGAAAATAGCTTTTAATCTTATATATTTCTGTTATATTTATTTGTACTCTATATTCTATTTATTAATATTCATCTATTATACTTCCATATTGCATATCAGATCCTTATAAGAAATATTAGATATAATCTTCTATCCATTTCAACTATTACCCCATATTAGATTATGAATTTTGTTTGTGCCAAAACTTTTCAATTTCATGCCATCCAAATTATGCATTATAATCTATATTTTGCTTAAAAATGCACCCCATGCCTACAGCTGTGAAATGTATATGAGTTCCAGATGCTGGGTGAAGTGAACAGAACCAAAACATTAAACACAATAACGGCAACATTATATGATGATCAACAACCTTTTCTCAGTATTACGATGATCTAAGATAATTCCAACACTCATAATGGAAAATGATATCCACATCCAAAGAAAGAAATATGGAATCTAAATACAGATCAAAGCATACTATTTTCACTTTTTTTTTCTCCTCATGATTTTCACCTTTTGTTCTGATTCTTCTTTCACAACATGACTAATGTGGAAATATGTTTAACATGATTGTACATGTATAATCTTTATCAGATTGCTTGCTATCCAAGGGAGGGAGAATCAAGGAAAGGAAGGAGAAAAATCTGGAACTCAATATCCTACAAAGACTGAATGTTGAAAACTGTCCTAACAGGTAATTGGGGGGAAAATATGATTAAGTGTAAAACAAAACAGAACAAATGCATATAAGTTCTTTCCCTTCTGATTTGTTAGGATGTAACTTTTAATATTCAGGTCATATACTGTGGAACATGGTATAAGAGAATAGTCTAAGTCTAATTTTGCAGGGCAAGTGTTATACCCATTTTACAGATGAGGAAACAGAATTAAGGAGATGCACTCAAAGTCACAGCATGAAGGAGTTAGGAGCAAAGTCTAATTCAATGTCCATTCTACCATGTCATTGAATTTCCCAGATATTCTGTGAACTTTCCCATGAGATTGGGTTAGGTTATTAGTGTTTGCTATGCTGTTTTAGCAAGGCACTATATAGACAGAATGCTTCAAATGTTCCCACAAGAAAAAGAAAAAACAATCACTTACCTATGACCATAGTATCACTTTATGCATCTATGGAGGTTTCTTGAAAAAACAAACCATAAGCACATTTATTGAGTGCCCTCTCTGCAATGCCTCTAAGAGTGGTTAAAAAGACCACTAAGATGCAGATCTGGTTGTCAAGGAGTTTACAATTTAATTGAGAAGACATGTACCCTTGAAAAGATCATGAGTAGCTTTTGTCCTGCACTAACAACAGTTTTGAAACATCTTGCCCTGTTCTGGGATGCATAGACAACCTCAGTAGAGGAGGGCCAAGATATTGCCCAGGGGAAAACCGTTCTTTGCCAAGTCTTAGCTTATAGCATATATATATATATATATATATATGCATATATCTAATATATTTATATATGCAACTGCCCCCACAGTTAATATATTTCTAGGCACATTTTTTCCTTTAATTAAAAAAAAAGGATTATTTTAAGCTTAGTAACTTAGTAGTCACCAAAAACATTATCAACAAAAACATATCAACAAAAACATTAACAAAAATAACTTCAAGGGAAGCTATTAGTTCCGTTATTTATTGATTGAATTTTAAAAGGCATATAAAATAACTTTAATAAAGCAGTATAAAACATTCTGTTTGCTTTTAAGTTAATTTCAGAGTTTTTTGTTTGTATATTGTTGTTCTGTGTATTTCTTCATTTTGCATCATTTCAGGGGTCCCACAGATTTAGAGTTGAAAGGAACCCCTAAAAAATGAAAGATAAAAGAGTCTCAGTTCAGAGAAACCTGGGAAGAATCAATGAACTGATAGAGAATGAAGTAAGCAGAACCAGGAGAACAAATGTGTATGATGATCATAATAATATGTAAGAATATAACACTGAAATACTCCAAAGTTCTGATGATTGTAGTGACCTATCATGTATCCTATTTCTTGGTGGAGAGGCAGTAGCCAAGAAGAATAAGAAAAAGCATGCATTTTTTAGCTCTGGCCAATTTGTTAATTTGTTTTACTTAACTATCTTTGTTAAAAGGAGAATTCCATTGAAGTGATGGTCATTGGAATGTAATAGTAATGTAAAAAAAGAAAGGGGTCCATCAATAAACATATTTTTTTAAAAAGAAGGATTTGAAAATGCTTCCAGAGATACAGATAAAATCTTTATGGGTTTTTTTTTGTTTGTTTGTTTGGTTTTGGTTTTTTTTTTTTAGTCTTGCTAGTTTAGAAGTTAGTTTGGCCAAATGATGACTCATTTTGGGAACTTAGGCAAATGCCTAGGCAAACTAGCCTATATAAAGTCCAAATGTCTAAACACAAAGAGCCATTTGACAACATTTAAAACTTTGGATCTATAGCAGTTGACTGTGACAGGATTGATTTTGCCATGAATTCCTAAGCCAGGGTGCTGGGCCTGTGCTGCTAGAGGACACAAAGGGGATGAAATGGACAATGGATTGTGTAAGAGCAATAAACTATAGAGATGGAAACCTGGAAACCATACTAATGGTGGTTGGGTAATAAATATGTTAATTACTTCTTTCTCAGATTTTATAGATTTCTGATTAGAGGTAGTCTGATTACATAATCTCTGAACTCTTTTCTAATCTGAGACTTTTTGATTCTGGAAAATTTTGCCTGGGTGAGGAGGGGAACTTTAAAGATAACATTCTAAAAATTAAGAGAGAATCTATTTTAACAAACAACAAAAGGAAATCTTGTTACTGATGCAGAAATTATCCTTGTATAAGATAACATACCTATAATTAGATCACAAGCTTGTCAAAGCAAATACCATATAGAATTATTATTAAAAAATCCAAGAAGAAAGATAATAAAAATGGTGCATTTATTTTTCTACTTTTTTCCAGCTTATTATATGTTATTTATCTTCCCTTTATTAATAAGGACTGATAAAAGGGCTTGTTGGACACATAGGGGTACATACAAAATGAAGGAAGCATATAAAAAACAGGAAAAGGAGGAACTATGAAGAATAGAAATGTCTTCTTCACATAACTGAAGATGAGGAAGAGCACTATCAGGTAAAAGAGTTCCTGGACAGACATGTCAAAGACTAGGAAGCTACAAAATGCTGCTGCTTCAGGAGGGGGCTCCTGGGATTACCAATAATGGCATTTCCAGTTATAGCCCAGTACAATGAGCACAACTGTCCCATGATTCCTGGAGATGGCATGGGTTTTAGAAGCCTACGACAAGTAAGATCAGAGGATGTAATGTTGCCAAGATGCTGAGACTCCCATTGATTAAAGCTTCAGGCTATTTTAGAATTATTGGAGACAACAGTTCACATAGCAATGAGAAGTACTCTTTCCAAGGTCATGGATGGGGAGAAACTTCATAAAAATAAATATTTTCTATTAGTAAGAAGCTATTGGCAGAGCAGATGACATGGTGTGTCTGGGGGAGGGTATGTGTGTGTGTTTGTGTGTAAAATAATTCTGATCCATTAAAACTATTGACAATAAAAAATGAGGAATGGAATCAGAAATTAAATGAACATCAATCATAACAATTTTATACAGAAGTTTTACCAATGTCACTATGAGACAATTAATGTAATGCAGAATGACCTTAAGAAAAGATTAGACTTGGTAAACGTATTAAAACCCAATCATTGGATTTCTGTTGTGTGATCAGTAAGGTGAGAGACTAGAGACTTTCTCCATTTCTCATGACCTCTCAAACCTCTCAAAAATAGGAATGTGCAAGCAGCTAAACAAGTCCAGATAGCTCTGAATAAATATTGCTAAAAAAAAAGGAAAATAAATCAACACTTGATGAAGTAGGAGAATCTTGTGGATTTCTGAAAGAGAATGGGAACTACAATTGTCCATTTTTAAAAGACTGAAAAAAGAAATAAGAATTGAAAAAAACAAAATCTGTGGACTTCACAGCAAAAAAAAATTACCATGAAAACAAAAACAAAGACTTGAATCCAAACTGGTAAACTTCACCGAAGAAAGGAAAGAAAGAAAGAAAAAAACTGATTAGGAAAGTAAATATACAGAAGTAAAAGACAATTCTAGTAGTAACCAAGTGCCATTTTAGTATGAAGGGGAAAGAATTTTAATAAATTAATCTATTCTACACTCACTGAAGATGCATCTATCACCACTTGACATAACTTGTAAGCCTAATTTTTAAGAATTAGAGGGTTAAGAAACAAATTATGGAAATAATCAATAATTTCATTAAAGTGAATGATAATATTAAACCTTATTCTCTCAATTAATGAAAAAAGATAAAATTCATTTTTTAAAAAGAAGCTTTTGAAGAGCTCTTAGAAAGAAAATCAAAGCTGGACAAATTGCCTCTGTAAACAACCAAGACAGCAAAAATATTAGAAACGTAAACAAATACAGAAACCAAAAAGGGAAAAGATAGTGAAAAAATTATCCTCCCCCCAAAATTAGAAAAAAATATTAAATGGAGAAAGTCACCTATTGGATTAACCACAACAGCGAAAGCATTAAAAGAGTCCTTTGTAAGTGAACAAAGATGAAAACAGAAATCAAATAGTCTAAGAAAAGGTGTAAAAACAGATTTGGAACATCATAGATTAAATCTCACAACTCTCTGTCTATAGCTGAATCAATGTCTGTTTGTTTGGGGGGGAATAGGACTAAATTATAGAATGGGGGAGCACATAAAAGAGAAAGAGGAAGAAAATAAAAATATGTTATCAACTCTAACAAAATTAAAACTAACAATAAAGGGGAAATAACTCTTGTATTCTGTTAGGAAAAACAAGACTTACAGGTGAATGAGTGAAGGAATAAAAAGAGGGAGTGAAAGAGGGAAAGAGAAAGGGGAAAACTCATTACAGTGAGGGGAGCCGTTCCACTGAAGAACACTCCCATGGAGGGGAATTTATATTCTATAAATGAAGATGAGTACCTCACAAAGCTTATAATCTGCCAGGATTTGGTGCTTAGAGAAAGGACTTGTTCTGCCAGAGTAGAATGAGAATCCAGGCACGTAGCGATAACGATACCCAGAAAAATAGAAAAACATGGACTGAACTCAGAGAGCAGATATCATGGCAAATGGGAAATATGATCCAAGGATAGTAATGAATTACACAGTCACAAGCAAAGGAAATTCCTACCAAGAGTAATACTTCTAGCCTTTCTTTTATCTGCAGCAATTGGAATTTCTAAATGTGATACATGATAGAAGAGGGAGAACACCAAGAGGCAAGATCTAGAAGGCAATAATATAGACAATATTTAGGAAAGGAAACTTAAAATGAATACCTTGGAAACTTTAGAGACTAAAGTCAGAATAAATAAATCCAAAAGCTATGAATCAAAAAAAAATCAAAGTATAGAATAGATGGAAAGAAGAGAAAAAATAATTTTAAAAGAGGAAATTATTTTTTAAAAGGGACAGAACTGACAATTTAAAATTAACAAAATAAATTGAAGGGGTGGAAAGGAAGGATTTTAATTGATTATTTACCACAGAAAATGAATAAGTCCAAAGTATGAGAACTCTTTAACCTCTGGAACAAGTATACCTGAAAGCTTAAGCAAGGGCTCTGAAAATGTGGCAAAAAGATACAGCAGGCACAGATTTACCAGTAACCATTTGTCTTGCATCCTCTCCCTGGCCAAGATCTTGTAAGAGCATTTTACATAAAGCCTTCCTCATGACAGAACATTTTTCCTAGGTCACCAACTATACAAACAAAGAATGGAAAAACATCCAGGAACATCATATCCATGTAGTTGTACTGTTCTGCCATAGGAACATTTAATCTAACAGGCTTTTCTGGAAGACCAAGGCAGTAAGTAGCATTATAATGAGAAGCAGCAGGGAAGGAAATGTGCCACATCTGGAATCAGGAAAATTTGGAGTTTGAATTGTATCTCTTATTTTGCTAGCTTATTCTTGCTCAGCGACTTCCTGAGACAATCTGAGCCTCTAGGAGGATATTTTTTCCATAGAAGTTATTATCCTGTAGTGGCCCTCAAAGGATTTTTTTTTCTTTTTTTTCTTTTATTTTATAATTATAACTTTTTTTTTTGACAGTACTTATGCATGGGTAATTTTTTACAACATTATCCCTTGCACTCACTTCTATTCCAAATTTTCCCCTTCTTCCCTCCACCCCCTCCCCTAGATGACAGGCAATCCCATACATGTTAAATGTTATAGTATGTCCTAGATACAATATATGTGTGCAGAACTGAATTTCTTGTTGCACAGGAAGACTTGGATTCAGAAGGTAAAAATAACCTGGGTAGAAAAACAAAAATGCAAACAGTTTACATTCATTTCCCAGTATTCCTTCTCTGGGTGTAGCTGATTCTGTCCATCATTGATCAATTGGAATTGGATTAGCTCCTCTCTTTGTTGAAGATATCCACTTCCATCAGAATACATCCTCATACATATCGTTGTTGAAGTGTATAATGATCTCCTGGTTCTGCTCATTTCACTCAGCATCAGTTCATGCAAGTCTTTCCAAGCCTCTCTGTATTCATTCTGCTGGTCATTTCTTACAGAACAATAATATTCCATAACATTCATATACCATAATTTACCCAACCATTCTCCAATTGATGGGCATCCATCCGTTCATTTTCCAGTTTCTAGCCTACAAAAAGGCTGCCACAAACATTTTGGCACATACAGGTCCCTTTCACTTCTTTAGTATTTCTTTGGATTATAAGCTCAGTAGTAACCTTGCTGGATCAAAGGGTATGCAGTTTTATAAATTTTTGGACATAATTCCAAATTGCTCTCCACAATGGTTGGATTCTTTCACAACTCCACCAACAATGCATCAGTGTCCCAGTTTTCCTACATCCCCACCAACATTCATCATTATTTGTTACTGTCATCTTAGCCAATCTGACAGGTATGTAGTGGTATCTCAGAGTTGTCTTAATTTACATTTCTCTGATCAATAGTAATTTGGAACACTCTTTCATATGAGTGGAGATAGTTTCAATTTCATTATCTGAAAATTGTCTGTTTATATCCTTCTCAAAGGGTTTTCATGAAGCTCTAATGAAACAATATATAAAAGGAACATATAAATGCTAACTCTTCAAATGGACCAGCATAAAACATTTGTCCAGGGTTTATAGTTCTTTCTGTGTGTATGTGTATGTGTGTGTGTGTGTGTGTGTGTGTGTGTGTGTGTGTGTCACTCTCTTCATCCCTCTCCTCTCCCTCTTACTTTCTTATCTTTTATTTGTTATCAGTAGGTAACTTTAGAGTGGGATGGAGGCTGGTATATTTGTAAGAATTGCTGCTGTCTCCCTGAACTCATTGTTCAATTCCCCTACTCCCTGATTGTTATAATATCTCAAAATGTTCCAGAGAATTTTGTTAGAAAAATGAAATTTATGTAATAATTTTTGATAAATTAAATAAGGGTATAGTGCAATATATACTCTGCCCAGAGAATAACCATTTGCCTTCACAAGGGCTATTTCCACTCATTTGCTGATAGCATTGTTTATCTCTACTGTCTAATGATTTACATTGATAGGTTTATTTTTGTTATGCATATACTATCCTACATTTATAACACAATTTCCATCACTGTCATTATATGCCCATGCTAAATGTAAGAGGATTTAATATGGTCACAAAGATACCAAGTGATAGAGGGGAAAAAAAAAAACTTTAGAAAATTGCTTATTAGTCTTTCTGCACAAGACACTGGATTAAGCATGGAAGGCAGAGATCACTTTCAAAAACAGCATTATAAGATATACAAGGAAGAAAAGTGGCATGATACATATATTGTAAAATAATTAAAGCATTGTCAAAAAATTGCAAATTCAGTTATAGTCATGAAATCAATAACAACCTGTCAATCAATAGTATTTATTAAACACCTACTATGTGTTAGGCACTCTGCTATGGAAAAAACAATAAAACTACAGGTTCTCCTCTCAAGAATCTCACCGTCTAGTGGGAAAGACAGCCTGACAACTATACAACTATACTATATACAATATAATACAATATATAATGTAATATACTACATAAAAATATACTATAAACCAGCAAACTATGAAATTTACATATTGGTTAAGTTAAAATTCAAGCAAATCTCTAAATAGATAGGTGGTTCAGTGGCCAGAGTGCCAGGCCTGGAGTCAAGAAGACATGAATTCAAATCCAGCCTCTGTCACTACTAGCTTTGTAACCCTGGACAAGTCACTTGACCCTGTCCTTAGTTTCTTCATCTGTAAAATGAACTAGAAAAGGAAATGACCAACCTCTCCAGTATCTTTGCAAAGGAAATCTCAAATTAGGTCACTAAGAGTGGCAGACAATTGAAATGACTGAACGATAGCAAATCTCTAGAGCAGTTATTACAAGAAGATGCACTGAAAACTTTTTAAAAAGACAAATATGTCAGGCCTTAATGAGTTTTTTATTTGACTGCTTTTTGCACAGCTTTGTTTTGAAAATCATAATACATTGGCAAGTGTGATCAGCACCCTTGTAGATAATAACTTTGTCAACTATCTTGGGGAGTAGCAGGAATATAACCCTAGCATGCATATTAAACCGATCTATTCCCTAAGCTAGAATCCCTGTTGGAACTGGGCCTACATCCTTTCCAAAATATGGTGCAATTATGGATATACAACTATAATTTTTGAACCCACTTGGTAATTATGAAAATGAATGCTTGATATGAAAAAAATAAAGTTGGTCAAGAGATTTAGTCCATCATATATTTCCTTGAAAAATTAAACACATTATTTTTTTGAGACCCACATCACTGACTGAGTCAGAATCTACCAGCCTTGGGAGCAACTGTTGCTCAGAAAATCATAGCTACAAGAGTATTCTATAACTTCCTTGGCAAAACCCAACCAGTAGCTCAGTTTACTTTCTTAGAAATTTGAAGGCAAAAGTCAGAACACTCTTTCCTACTTTGCATAAGTTCCCATCTTCTACAACAGGCATAGAAAATAGAATGAGGGAATATAGAACCTTGAAAAGCCAAAATAATTCCCCCATTCACATGAAAACACTCTCTACAAGGCTGGGGGAAGAAGGGTGTGGTGGTTTGTGGGTTGGTTTGGGAAGTTACCATTCTCAACTTTTCTAAAAGTATCACCACAAAAACAATCATACTCTGACGTGGTGGTCAGTCAATGAGCACTAAGAGCTTACTATGTGCCAGGCACTGTGCCCAGCACTGGTTATATCAAGACAGGCAAAAATCACAGTCCCTGCTCTCTGGAGCTCATGTATACCAGGGAGGCCATATGAAAACAATAGCTACAAACTAAATGCATTCAGGATAAATGGGAGATCTCAGAAGGAGAGCTCAAATTGGGCCATCTAAGACTCTTTAATAATAGTTGGCATTTAGATAAAGCTTCAGGGTCTACCAAGTACCTTAAAAATATTATCTCATCTGGTTCCCTCAGAAATCCATGTTAGATATTATAATTATCTCTATTTTTACAGATAAAGAAATTGAGATAGACAAAGGATAAAGGATTTACCTTGGGTTAACCACTGCTAAGTGTCTAAGGCTGGATTTGAACTCAGGTTTGTCTCCAAGTTTACTGTGCCACTTAACTCCAAACTGGATCTTCTTTACAAACTTCCAAAAAGTAAAACAAGGTCAATCCTGAACAAAACCTCCCTCTTCAACATCACCACTAACGGTCTGAACACACTTGCTGATTAAGACCTCACTGCATCTCAACCAGGACATAGCAAAGCAGGGACTCCTAAGGGTAGAAGACTGATTTTGGCTGTCTTTGTATAACCGCTGCTGAGCACAGTACCCCGGCACATAGAAAACTTGTAATAAATTCTTGTTGACTTATTGGTTTGTCAAAGCCTGTGAGGAAGAGAGAAGGGGTGGCAGCGTGCCAGACTAGTCAAACCACCATTGCCTGGACCACCATCTTCCCTCTGGCCCCTTTGGGGACAGCCTAGGATTCTGAATCCAAGAGCACTGAATCCTGAGAGCAGAAGTGGCTCAGACTACTGATTCTGTTTCCAGTCCAACCCACATAACTATCATTGAAGGGAGAAATCATCATGGAAAAGAGACCCATTTCCCTCAGTTAACAACTGCCCTATTGCTACTGGGAGTAGCAGCAACTCCTCCTTTCCCCAGACTATCAGCCCATTAGCCTAGTCTTCTACCCAAAAATTAGGGAAGCAGCTCCTGTGGATAGAGGGCTAGTCATTCTAATTGCCAACTAATTGCCCACATACAGGGTACAAAGGGCAGCCTGGCTGAAGCAGTGGTGCGCCCTTAGAAAGGAAAGAAAAGCAACATAAGAAAGACCAGTTAAATGACCACCACCTTGAATACTACCTCCTCACAGACCCTGCTGGAGAGAGCCCAGGACTCCTGAATCTAAGATACTTCAGAATGGCAGTACTTCCAGCCTAGTGTCCCCTCTGGGCACCATCCTGGGAAGCAGCCCCTGGAGAAATGCAGCCTGGAAACTGATCCTGCAGGTATTGCAGCCACAGCTACAGATAACCCTGAATGGAAAGTTCTTGCTACCAAAGTCCTTCGTACTCTTAAATGATTCAACACCAGAAATAGACAGGGTTGGGTCAGTAAAAATGACATAAATAATTGGCATTAACATGTTTTGTTGCTACTTAAGGATCACATGGCTTTTTCATCTGACTTACTGCTAAAACTGTGACTTCCCCCTGAAAAGGGACTGTCTTTTCTATTTGTATACCCGTTGCTATACACATAATGATTTCTTCATAATAAATAATCCACTCATTCATTTTACTTTGTGATAATTCTTATTATTAGGAGGATTTTGTAAAAGCAAAACTTACATCTGCCTTTTTTTTTCAGTCACTGCCCATGGTGCCTTGTTCTATTTTCTGGAATCAAGCAGAACAAGTCTAATGTTTTTTTCCATGTGAAAGTTCTTAAATATTCAAAGGCAGTTTATTTCATCTATTGAGCTAGAAACCATGATTTTTTCAAAGTCTCAGTTAAGGTTTATGCTCAAGGTAGGAAAGAATGACTTTATAATTCTTCCTATCATTTGATATTTTGGCTGGGATCAGAACCATTGAGGGGTGATGGCTACCAGCAGATTCAACTAGAGTGCTAAAGAGTGATAGAAATCTCCTGGGATGTGTGTCCAATGAATTCTCTGCAGTGTTAGAATCAGACATATATCCATAAATCTGCTAAGTAAAGTCGAATCTCCTCCACCTTCCTATCTCATTCTCTTAAACCTTCCTGGCTGGCCCCCTGACCCAAGAGACTTTCCTAGACATTTTAATTGTTAATGCACACTTCTAAAACATAACTACTGCAAAAGGACACATGTACAAGGACTCTGTATATATGTTGCCTCACACTGAATTCTTGAATTATTGTACCTGAATATTTTATTATTAAAAATCCTAGGATCAGTGGCTTAGAAACATTGACATTTGGAGTTTTCCCAGAAAGACTAAAGCATGAGAATGACAGAGAAAGAGAAGGAAGGAGAAAGAACAAGAGGAGAAATAGAGGGAAGAGAAGAGAGATAAAATGCTTGAGTCTGCATGGATTTTGCAATTTGGAAATCAAATGCAAAAGGAATGGCTTTGGAAGATAGAAGTTCTGGTTATTGAATTAAGAGAAAAACTGACTCCTAGCTAAAGATTTCTGACAAATACTATGGGAAAAGTCATTGTCTTTTCCTTTTAAAACTCTTGTGTCTAAAGATTGTGTTTTTCTAAGTATTCCAGGCCTTTCAATGCCTTCAGAAAATCCTTGAACTTTCCATGAACTTGATGGAGATTTCCCAGCTCCACTTGGGGGCTTGTGTGCCATTGCAAATAACAATGATTATGATTTTAAAAAGAAAAAGAAGAAGAGGCCAGTAGTCTACCCCCACCAGGGCCACGGGAATGTCAGGTTTTACCAGGAGACCCACCAGACTTGGAGACTCTTCTAGAGAATGAGTAATGTCATTCTGTTCAGGCAGATTTCATTAACTTGTTTGTGCTGATAAATCATACTAATTAAATACTTGTGTTAGTCATTGAAAATTCATTTCTTTCCTTCCAGTTAACATCCATGAAGAGATAAATAAGATGAGCATAAACCATCTATTAATATAAACTAAGTACACTGTGAATGCTCAAGGCACTGTAGCTTTCAACCCAGTTTTCTTTTCCCTTTTCAGGATTATTTTGTTTCTGTCTGACACTAAATACATAAAGACCAAAGTTTGAATCTCATCTCTGACACTTAACTAGGATGACACTATGAGCATTTTGATTTTATTCAACAAGCATTTATCTAGATATTTACCTATTTATTTCTTTTGGGGGAAGAAATTGGGATTAAATGACTTGGCTGGGGGAGGGAGTCATATAGCTAGTAAGGCTACATAGCTAGTAAATCTAAGGTCAGATTTTCTATCCTCTGTACCACCTAGCTGCCCCTAATAAGTATTTATTTCACTTCCAACTATGAAAAGTACTGGGGATACAAAGACAAAAATGAAAACAATTTCTATCTTCAAGGATCTTATGCTATTTGGGGAAACAAAGATAATAAAGTACAAATTATGTACAAAGAAATTACAAGGAATTTTTGGTGGAGAAAAGATACATTAACAATCAATTTCTTTAACTGTGAAACAGATGATATTATTATGAAACTCAAGAGATATGATGTACATAAAATGGTTTGCAAATTTTAAAGAACTATATAAATATCCTGAAATATTAACCTATTGTTATAATCCTTACTCATATCTTGTCAGATCAGAATGTATTCCAAGATTCTCATTTTTTAAAATCTTTTTTGGGGGGAAGGATTCATATGAACCAAGGTATGTAGCCCATGTAAGTGCTAAGTTTCTTTATCCCAAACCTTCCTCTCACAAATGAATCTCCATTCTAAAACTAGTTCTGAGGAGTGTGAAACCATTTCCTGATGCTATAAGTTTGAGCCCCCACTGATGAATTTCCCTTAAGATTATTAGTTAAGTCATCTACTTTTAAATAACTTTATGGAAGGGATATTTACTACTACATCAGTATAGTAAAAACATTTGATACAAAATATCTACTTTTAAATAACTTTATGGAATGGATATTTATTACTAAATTAATACAGTAAAAACATCTGATACAAAATATCTTCTTTTCTGATTCCTCTCCCCTACCAAAAATAAAATGGTCTGGACACAGTCTTCAACAAGTGCACATAGAGTGCAGAGAAAAGTGAGTTCACATTTAAGGAGCCCTTTCTTCTTGATTTTTATAACCTAGTCAACAACTTTGGACTGTACAATACAAGGTTTCTCGTTTAGAAATGCATGATTTTAAAATTTTTTTCAAAATGCTATTCCTTTGCATTTCCTTGTTAACATACTCTGCAAAAAAAAAAAAAGGTTAATACAATAGACTGTGCAGAAAACTTGTAAAGATAATAGTATAATTTGAAAACATATTACTGCTAGTGCTAAAGTTTCTAATTTCGGGTATATATATGCATGTACGTATGTATGTATATCCCAGAGATTAGGAAAGGGCTCACAAGGACTCACAAAGCCATTGCCAAGGACATAGCTGTTGCTGACTTCGGGACATTATTATTGCCTAGTCCCACGACTGCATGCAATATGCCTTAATACTTTCAACAGCTTGTATGAAACTTTCCCATAAACACACACACACACATAATACAGGCTAACATAAACACAGACATACAAAAAAAGTCTGCCTAGGTAAATGATTCCCCAGAGCTGCATGGCTCAGCCACACAGAAGTCATGCCTGGATTCCTTGCCTTTCCCTTCTGCCAACACAATCAACACCACAGTTTGAGGACCCACTTACAGAAGACTTTGCCAGCTTGGCTTTTGTAGGCTGGCAATAGGCAGCCCAAGAGGGGGAGAAGGCTGCTGTTCTCATCAACCTTACCAACAACAATTGCCTTACTTTCTTGATTATAGAAACAGCAGGATGATTTATTTTAGCTTAACTGATTTTCAAACATTTTTCCCCTGCTAACATCTGCCTCTGCATGAGTTCTGTCATATTTTTTTTCAACTATCCCACTTTTCTTTTCTTCAAAGGACCATCTGAAGTTTGGTTTCTTCTTTCTTGCCCCTCAATTCCATCCTGGATCTCCTCAGCAAACTTCTCAGGTACTATCTCTGCCCCAATTAACCCTTAATTCTTTAAATGACTGTCAAATTATTATCTTTTTATGGTTGTCTATCTCAACCTTCCATTTTAGCATCAACTGTTCATAAGACTGCTCCCAGTCCTGGCATTCAGTGATCCTTTTTCCCTATATCTGCTCATCTTCTTATGATTTGGTTCCATTTATCTCTTGAGGGTCTGCTACAATGGAAAGAGGACTTAGACTTGAGATTGGGTTATAAGCCCTAGGTATGTGTCTTCATCTCTCTGAAATTCAGTTTCCTCACCTATAAAGTGGGAATAATCATACTAGAAGAAGGTGCTCTACACCTCTAAGCTATGATCAATAATGATCATATAATCAATATATGATTATGATAAATATGATCAATAACAATAACAATACTTTCATAGACTCATAGAATGTTAAGAATGATAGGAACTCTAGGGATATTGCAGTCATGAGATTGTTCTCTCCCCCCATTTGATAGTATTTTATATTATTTTTGTCATGGGATTCTTAACGTTTTTGGTTTTACATACCCTTCTTTTAATGGAGTGAAGCCTTAGAACTCTTCTCAGAAGAATGCTTTTAAAAGGATAAAATGCATTTTAAATGCATAAAACAAAATAAAGGTAATAAGGTTATAAAGGAAAGTAATTTATATTCATCAACATATTTTTATGTTAAGAATATTAATTTAGCTTAGCTTCTTCATTTTACTTAAAAGACAGATCAAGTGATTTGTATAAAGTGCCCTAATGAGAAGCAAAGTCAGTACTCAAATCCAAATCTCCCAACTCAAATTGAGGGTAATTTTTTCCCCACTGTACTCTTATTCAGCTCTGTATATCCAGTGGGAAAGTATAGATTAGGTTGAGAAAATTTCAATTTGCGTCTGTTCTTCATGAAGGCACTACTGTAGTGATGGAAAGGCAGTAACCTTTCTCCCTTAAACTTCCCCAATCCCTTCTAATTGTCTTCCATTGCTGCTCATTGCTTTTAGTCATTGGGTGGGGTTATCTGTGATGTCTACTCCAGGGACAGGAAAGCATACACGTCTAATATTCTATTCTAATAATATTGCTTATTCTCTCCAATTTTATTAAACTCCTATCTTTTAAACAACATTGAGAGATATTTGTCTTTGGTTCTCAATTAAGAGTTTGTTACCATTCTTCTGAAACTCACTTATAATGTGAATAGAGAACTCACTCAAACATTTTTTTAAAACTATACCTGAGGCTTGGTGGCCTTGTATTTTGACAGTTAAAGCCTCTGAGTTCTATTTCTCAGGCTGGGTGTCATGGACAAATCCCAATTCAGTTCAGCAAACACTAATTTACAAATAGCCACAAATACTCAAAAAAAAAATACCACTGTATGTGGCATAAAGCACATTGGTATGCAGCATTGATGCAGAATAGAAACAATATTGAATCATTTGCAAAGAATATTTCCTGACTCCAATGTGGCCTTTCTAAGGGGAATGCTAACATGCTAGTCAAAATATTTGGAGATAAAGTTATCAGCACACTTTTAGTTATAGTGGCATTTGGGATAATCAAAAACTTTCCAAACTATTTTTGGACTATGAAAAATAAATATCAATATTAATCTTTTTTTTTTCTTTTCTATTGATGCAGGGACATACAAAGGGAGGTGGATTGGGCTATATAGTGCCTTCATTAGAAACTTAGCATTCAAAAAAAGAACATTTGAAGAAAAGTTGAAATGAGTATAGAATAGAACAGAGGAAGCAAAAGATTATTTTTTTTTAAGGGGGAAATAAACTGCTGGTGGAAAAGAGAATAGCTAATCTATTTCTTTTCAGGGCCCCAAACCAAATTGCAGTGTTGGGGTTTTTTCCCTCCTGGGCTTTGTTTATTACTCAAAACTCCTGCTTGCTCTTGGATAAGGTAAACACAAAGATTAAAACAAGAACTTTATTTTTCCAAGGGGTATTTAATGGCCACATCAGTCTGTTGGACATAATGGAGCTAAAGCACTCAGACCACATTAAGAAAGGCCAAACAGGATTACATTGCCAGGCTGTTGTCAGAGACTAGAATAGCACAAACGACTTTCACTAAAAGACTGGAGTCAAAATGTGAGGTGTTTTTGAATTGGGTTTCTTGATTATAAAAGCATTATAAATTCTTGAACTTTCCATACCCTTATAGGAATTTTTAAAAAATCCTCTTTTGGGGAGGAAATTCAAGATTCATAAAGGTTTTTTAACCTAATGTTAAGAAAAAAAAATATACTGGAAAGCAGGGAAAGAATAGTTTATATTTCCCTTCCGTGTCCTGAATTGATCAGCAACATCTACTCATTTTCTTTGGGGAGGGGAGAATTTTACATTTCTTCATTTAAAAAAAAAAGATTCTTTATCCTTTAAAAATTTTTTATTGATTTTGAACGAAATACACATACACACACAAAAAGAACTTTCTCCATACACAGCACAATATAAAATGAGGAGTCAATACAAAACCACAAATTTCCATTTTCCGATTATTAAGTATATAAGAAATGTAACACATTGTATTCAAAACTACCCAAATTTTCTGTGCTTCCTTCTAAGAGTTCTTTTTTCTTTGCTCTACAGTTTTTTTCCTCTTCTTCTTTCCCTTCTTCTCCTCCCCTGTACTAAAGGAGCTAATTAACAAGTTGTATGCTACAAGAAGTCCTCCTGATCTGACTGACTGAGGCCATGCCATAGGGCAGAGCTAGTAGTCTTGTATCCTGGTCTCTTGTTAAAAGATATTTGCAACCACTTTGCTCTTATACATACATTTCTGTTTTTCTTCTTCATCTTCTGTGCTATTATATCTTTCCTTATCATACTCTCTTCTCTCACTTTAGCTTTTCTTTATCTCTTAAATCTCTAAGAAAGGCACAAAGTAGGTCAGGATTCCAAGGAGAGGAGAATTGGCAACTGTCAAGTCTTGTCATGAAGTCATATGTTTAGCCATCTAGTACAACTCTTTCATTTTACATGTGAGAAAAGGGAGGCTCAGAGAAATTAAATGGTTTGCTCAAAAGCATATAGATAGGCATACTGTGAACTATTGTACAAACTCTCTGAAACCAAAATAAAATCAAGATATAATTTGGAGTTGATGGGGGAAGATAAAATAAAGATTTATTTTATTTTGGAAATCTAAAGACTTGGTATATGAGAAAATGATTTAGTTTTCATAAATTTACTTTTAAATTTTGTAAGTATTGGTTAATATATGTATTTATATATTACCTATTTTACATATGCTTATATATGTCCATGTATAGATAGACATATATGTGTGTGTATGTGCCTATCTCTTCCATTAGACTGTGAGTTTCTTGAAATCTGCTTTTTTGACTATCTTTGTATCCCCAGTGCTTAACACAGTGCTTAGGCCATAGTAAGTGCTTAAAAAATGCTTACAATTTGACATTAAATATGTAAATATGTAGATATGTATATATACACACACACACACACACACACACACATATATACACATATCTGTATGGGGATGGGAGTGTATGAGCATAAATTATGATTGGTATGCCTCTGTTTCAATTAACCCTGAATAGGACTAATAGGAAATACAGGATTAAGGGGAAAGAGATTAAAAGAATGAATTAAAAATAACTCTTTAAGAGGTAGTCATTGAAAATTTCTAAATACATATTTTAATACCAAGTTCATTTTAAGAAATTTGAAGAAACTTATTTCACTTTTTTTTAGAATACCGAGAATATTTTGTCCACATCTATGTTTACAAGGGAAAATAAGTCAGACAAGAGAGGTAGAACATTTTCCAAATGTTTAATTTGTTGAAAGTTCCTAAAGTAGTCAGGGCAAAGGCCTTTAAAAATCTTTTCATTTCTTTTGAATATTTACACCTGTTCCTAATTAATTACAAATTCAGAAATAGAAGCATTCTTTGAAGAATTGAAGCCAAGGATCCCAAGTCAAAGAATATTTGATTCAAAAAGAATCTTGAACAATTATTGTATATTCCTAGATTTCATAGGTCTAAAGATGGAATAAACTTCAGGAGCTGTAATCCATTTTCTTTCCTTTTGCAAGTGAGGAAACAGAGACCTAACTAAGAAGTCTTACCAGTCTCACTATAGAGAGATGAAGGTGATTTACTTGCTCAAAGTCACATAGCTAGTAAGTAATGAAGTGAGACCTGAACTAGGTCTTGACTGCAAACCCAAATCTCTCTCACTACTACTTTAAACATTTCACTCAATAACATTTCATTTTTTGGTGGAATACTAGGCTAATGGATTAGGGAAAATACAATATTTCCTTGAGGAAGGAGTTCTATGAGATCTGAATGTCCTCTGTTCCAAAGATAGACAAATGTCAGTGGTTTATATAAATACTAGCGACCAGAGAGGAAAATCTATCTACAACTACAAGACACGGAATGTGACCAATTTGGGAAGTAAATAACAGAAACTAGAAAGTCTAAACTAGTTTGCAGTGCTGAAATACAGGGTGTTCCAAAGAGCCAGAGAGTGGCTCAAAAGTGCAGAGATTCTGGCTTGTCAGAAGTATTATGAAAGTGATCATTTGGTAGCTAAGCCTTTCACAGATGATCATCCTTACAATACTGTGATTTTTGTATACAATGTTCTGGTTTTGTTCATTTTGCTTTGCATTAGTTCATATAAGTCTTCCCAGATTTTTCTGAAATTATCCTGCTTCTCATTTCTTACACAGAATAATAGTCTATCACAATCATATTCTACAGCTTATTCAGCCATCAATTTCCAGTTTTTTGCCACCACAAAAAAAATCTCTATAAATATTTTTGTATAAATGGGTAATTTTCCCTTTTCTTTGATCTCTTTAGGATACAAATTTGATAGTGGCATTGGAGAGTAAAATGATGTGCCATTTTCCTTTTCTATCATGTTAGCCAATATGATAGGTGTGAAGTGATACCTCAGAATTGTTTTAATTTGCATTCCTTTAATCAGTAGCACTTTAGAGAATTTTTTCATAAGACTATTGATAACTTTAGTTTCTTCTTTTGAAAACGATCTTCAGGTGCAGAGACCAACCAAAAAGTTACTGTGGTTGTTCAGGAACAAGAGGATGGGGTCCTGCACTAAACTGATGGCAATTTCTAAGGAAAGAAGTACATATAAAAGATGTTATGAAGGTGGAATTGACAGGATCTAACTTTAAATTAATATATGGCATGAATGAGAAACATTAATAGGGAGATTCTAAGAGGTTTGAGAGAAAGATGACTTTAGTTTTGGACACATTGAGTTTCAGATATGTAAAGGACATCTAATTCAATTGCCAATGGGCAATTGGAGATAAAAGACATATAGAGATCAGGAAAACGATTAGGGAAAATTAAATAGATCTGAAAGTCATGGGAGCTGGTAAGAAGTAAGGTTTGTTAAAAAGCTAAACTTTGTCAAACTGCAATAGCTAGTTAAAGGCAAGATGTGGCCCAGGTTACCATCTCTGGGTTTTCAGTCAAAAAGTGATTCTACACTTTATGCTATATACAAAATTGACTTATGTACTGAAGCAATCAAAAGAGATTTTTGTTCTAATTTTTGGAAATCATTATAAAATACAGAATAAATAATAAAAATGTGAAAACTCTTTCATTCATGGTTCTTGACATAGGAAAAAAAAGTGCCATATTCCTAGCAACATTATTTGTTAGAATAAAAACAGAAAATAAAGTAAGTTGTCAAATGATTGGGAGAGTTAAACAAATTTTGGCTAAAGTTTATGAGAGGAAATTATTTTCTTTGAATTTCTTTTTTTCTCAATTTGTTAATTGAGCAATTAATTAATTGTCTCATTTTCATAACTGTCAAAGAGAATGATATTTTCTTTTTTAAATTAAAGCTTTTTATTTTCAAAATATATACATGGATAATTTTCAATATTGACTCTTACAAAACATTGTATTCTAAATTTTTTTCTCCATTCTTCCCTTTCCCCTAAATGGCAAATAATCCAATATATATTAAACTTATGCAATTCTTCTATACATATTTTCATAAATATCATGCTACATAAAGCAAAATCAGATCAAAAAGAAAAAAATGAGAAAAAACAAAATGCAAGAAAACAACAACAAAAAGAGTGAAAATACTATGTTGTGATCCATATTCAGTTTCCACAATCCTCTTTCTGGGTGCAGATGGCTCTCTTCATCACAAAATCATTGTAGATGGGCTTGAATCATCTCATTGTTGAAGAGAGCCATGTCCATGAGAATTGATCATTGTATAATCTTACTATTGTGTCTAATGATCTGGTTCTGCTCATTTCACTTAGCATCAATTCATATAAATCTTTCCAGAACTCTCTGAAATCATCCTGCTGATCATTTCTTATAGAACAATAATATTCCATAATGAGAATATTTTCATATGTTTTTGCCTTCCAATTGTTGCTGCTTTATGTCTTTGATATTTAGAATATTTTGGAATTTGTTGTGGAGAATGGTGTAAACTGTCAGTTTGTTCCAATTTTTTGAAAACTTCAATGTATTGTCTTCAAAATTTTTTATTGAATAATAAATACATTGAATGATTATGATTTTAATTTCCTTTAACACTAGACTCATATACATTGGTTGAATCTTATTACCCAACATATTGTCTATTTTTAAATCCAGTACTAGATAATTTTTACAATTACTAGTTTATCTTATAATTTGAGATATAACAGGACAAGTCCTCTTCCTCTTCCTTTACTTTTTTTTAATATAATTATACTGTGTCATTAGCAATTGGATTAGTAGAGGATTCAATCTATAAATTCTTTTGCTATATTAGTTAAGCCTTTGCTATTTTCAACATTGAATACTGAATATCTTTCCAATTGTTTAGTTTTTTTTCTTTATTTCTTTAAAGCCTATTTTAATAATGGATTTCTACATTTTCTTTTCTGCATTTTGGTAAGCTAATTCCCAGACATCTAATATATATGCCATTGTTATTTTAAAGAGTCATTTAATTATTTTTTTTCTGTTTCTATAACTAATAATGTTAATCATTTGCTTCCTATTATTTAGTTCTTTGTCATCTTGATTTTTTTTTGCTTATTCTCAAATTTTCTTTAAAAAAATCACATCATAAGCAAAATTTTTTAATCTCCACTTTGCCATGGCTTATAACTTGATTTTGCTTCTCTTGTTCTTACAGTTAACATTTTAAAGATAATGTCATATGATAATGGTGAAAATGGGTACCTTTTTCTTTATCACTTTTCTTAGTTGGAAAAGATTCTAAGCTTTCCCCATTTCATATAATGCTGGGTTTAAGTGCAATTAATGCTACCTATTATATTAAAGAAAAATATTTCCATTCTAGTACTTCTTAGAAGTGTGTTTGTTTGTTTTAACATAAATGACTATTGTACTTTAACAAGGCTTTTTCAGCACTGATTGATATAACATAATTTTATTATTTTTATTAATTATGTCAATTGCTTTCCTAATAATGAACCATTCTTGCCTTCCTGTTCCCTTCAATTTGACTGGATCACAATGTACACTTTATATTGTTATATTTTGTTTTAAACTTTTGCTTCATTGCACATTGATGATATAACTACAACTCTTTTTCATTGTTTTGTCATTCCTTTATTTAAGGTACTATGACCATATTGAAAGATTTGAAAAAAGTTTTCAAAATTGAGTTACTCTCAGCACAGACACAATGACACTTGTCTTATTCAGTTAGTTTGCTCTCTGTCATCTTCAGTGCCATTTTTATTTATTTTATAAGCAAAACTGGCACTATGGTACTTGGACCAAATATGGTGGTTCCATCTTCAGGAAGAAGGGTTTTTGTTACTGTTATTTTAATTTTGTGTTAAGTCTTTTCCATTTGGCCTCTGAGTGTTGTCTTCATAAATTAATCATTCAGTGCTCTGGGGATGACTTTGATTGTATTTTTCACCAAACTTTCTTTAAACTTAAAAGAGAAAAGTTTAATTCATGCTTTTTTAATACTGAATTTATTTTTAATGATTCATTTACATTGACTTCAATAGAAAGTAGCTTTGTCCTTTGTAATGAAATACAGTTGAGCCAAAAAAAAACAAAAAAAAAAACAAACCCACAAAAAACAAAATACAAAAACACATTAGTTTTGTTTGTCTGGTTATACTTCAATACGAAATTATTCTGATTAGTGCTGTTTTTTTCCACTCATTGCCCACTTTTGGTATTAATAACTTTGAGTTTTTACAACAGCATTTGATACCTTTCTTTAATTTTCTTCTTCTATCTTTATATTTATTTTTACTATTTTTGCTCTAAGAAATGGATGCTCTGAATATACAGAGCTGATTGAGGAATGATTTTATTATTGAAAGTAATTTCCTATCTATTTCAAATATAATCAATTTTATTTTTGTGTTCTTTAGTGCTTGCTGTGTTTAGCACCTTTTTTTTATTGGAGAAAGTATTTATGATATATAGGTTTGAAGTTTCTGTGTGGTCTAGGCATTCTTAACCTGGAATCTATGACTTTATGCTTAATAACTTGATAAAAATATTCCCATATAATTTATTTCCTTTAAATCCTACACTTTATTCATTAAAAAAATTATTCAGAAAAGAAGTCCATAGGTTTCACTAGGCTGCCAAAGGGTTCCATCACACACACACACACACACACACACACACACACAGATACACCCCAAATCAAAAATTACTGGTATAGTCTATATGATAAACACAGTCCATGGGCTATGTAAGGCATACAACAATTCTGATTATAGACCAAACTAGATTGAAATGTAATTAGAAAATTTTTGATAAAGTAAGCAAAAGTATAAAAAAAAACTGAGATAGCATTATATTTTAAAACTGTCAATATGTTAACTACATGGATTCTTATGTACAAATTAGTGGCCTCCATTTCTATTACAATTTGACACCACTGGTCTTCAAGTCCTGGCCTCTCTCATTCCTTATTCCAGAACCAGATTTTTCACTACTTTTTTCATCATTCTCATCTGTTGTCTTCTTTGCCATTAAAGTTACTTATTATCAAAATATAGGACCTATTTCTTTGAAGAATTTCACTACCTCTTCATTTTATGTAACAAACTTTAGCTTGAACATTAAAATTGATCACTCTGTTGTGCAAATTTTTATTATGAGCATGAAATAAAATTGCTTTTAACCCTTGGGGTAATAATAAAATGAATTTCCTTCTTTGACTGTCTATGGAGTACCTATGAATCGTTTTTTCATCTAGCTTTATCTTCTGATTTCATTTATAGTAAGAATGTCAAAATAGATCCAATTCTGTTTGTCCACAAATATATTCACTCAGTGGTCACTGAATAAAGACTTCATGTTTAGAGAACTGGTATCACATTAAACATTAAGGATTATTTCAAAAATGGCCATTATTACTTTTTTTAAACTACATTTTGTTACTTCACCAACACCACTGTAGAAACTGAAGGGAGCCACACAGGACTTTAGGCAATTTTGTGTTTTTCTGTTTTCTACCTTTAGTCCCCCCTGATCCATTTAACTTTGACTTATGCCTCCAAGAAGTTGTAGCATACACAGTGACCAAACCTGGATAAACTGTTTTGGCAGACAGACTAAACCAGGGTAAAGTTAACCAAGGTAACGCGAACCCTGTGGTGAGTTAGGGAAATGTCTACCCCAAACATGTAAAGACTTCTGATGGAATAAATAGATAAGAACAATGTGTTCCAATGGCCATGAAGGCAAGTAAAGTGGGTGTCGTGCAGCACTTGGCCTTGGTTAGACATGGAAGCCACCAAGGTCCTCCACTGCATCTTGAGTCATTACCTAATTATCTTAACTCTGTCCTGCCACTGGACAGCAGTGGCTTTAGAAGAGAGAGTCTGATGACTTCATGCAACTCTGCCACATTAAACCCAACTTATACTCTATACAAAAGACATCAAAAAAAAAAAAAAAAAAAAAAAAAAGCTTCATGGATAGCTATAGACCCTCAAGAAATCAAGGTCTCCTTCCATATCTTGGCAAGTTGATAGTCTAGAAGAAGTGATATATTAACACAAGTAACTATTTTCACAAGTTTTCTGGGATTTTAATTATTTTGTCATATATATAATGTCCTGACAATAGGTTTTTCATTAAAAACAACTAATCACTTTTTAACCAATGGATTTTCCTCTTATTTCATTTAATTTTTATATGATTTTATATATTTTATGCTAGAATCCATTTTGTTTCTCTGGCTCCTATTGAACTTTATTCTTTCTTCTGGTAACTTGGTTTCACCATTTTTTAATACGTATTGTTCATTATATTGGATATAGATTCTCTACTCCATTTCCAGTTTCTGATTGTTCCCTTCCTTTTCATTATATGAAAAGTTATTCCCTCATAAATTTGCTTGATTGTTTTCTCTTTCCTTCCAATTTTAATTTGTGATGTTTTGTCAAGAGATCTAGAGGAAGGCATCTAGCATATCATGTGGACCACCCTGCATAAGTAAGCTTGGAGGGATTGCCATTATGCATCACTGGAGGGAATGCTCACATTGATGAGATCATAGATCCATTGATGTTTTAAACCAAAAGCATCTGGTCTTGAAGGGAATATCGAGTAGCTGTCATCTTTTATGACCTTCCATTCCACCATCTTGCAAGAACTCCATTGTTTTATTTTAAATAGGGAAGAGATTTTAACCCTATAATTTAAATAATTTATATAATTCTACAGGAAAAACAGAAGGGGGAAAAAGGGGGAAATTTTCAATGTATAAAAAACAAGTCTTGTGCTATTATAACTCAGAATTATTCATTTCAACCTCTTAGTTCCCTGACTTTCCTTTGCTGAAAACACTTTAAAAAATTTTTATCTAAAAGGAAGAAATAGAGAATTTTATGCCAAGCAAAATAAATACTGTAGGAATTCTTTTTTGTTGTTGTTCTTTTGTAAGAGACAGAAGGAGATATATAGTTCCCTCCCACCTGAGTTGGTGTGGTGACAAACAGCCCATAAAGTACTGAGAAGATTTAAAAAAGGAATTTAAAGTTAGTTTTCCAACAACCCTCCCATTATGCAACTTTTTTGAATCCACTAGAGAGGATATATTGCTATTGATATTATCCTAGGAAACTCTAGGAATTGGTGGATGGAATCAGCCATACTCCTTGCATCTGTTCATAAAAAACGCAAGAAAACCAGCAGTAAGAGTTCAAAATTGGGGGAAGTTGTAAAAGATGTTCTGATACATGCTACATAGGAAAAAAAATAGAGGGCAGAAAGTTTCTCTCCTTAATCCATCACAAGCCTTGAAGCCTTGAAAACCAGGATCTACTAGAACAATAAGAAACATTGAATCCAGCAGGGAGCAAACATATACTTCAGACACAAAGATATAGTCTCACCAGAGAGAGGAGATAACATCAAGGAACAGGAATCTCTAGCAATCAATAGTGGAGTTGAGGGGGGAAAGTAGGCCTTGAGGAACCAGCTCAAGAATTCTACAAAGATATAAAGGACTTCTAAACCCGTAAGTACAATAAAAGGCAGGTTTTCTGTACTCTCCACATGTGCCTCACTATCATTGTACTTTTAGTTTGGGCCCACTCTTCTCTTAGGTGCAGTGTTTGTGAGGAGATGTACCTCTGGTTTAGGGGGCTAATAATATTTTATAACTATCCTTGCTATGTCATTTCAGTAAATACCTTTGCTAAGATTTAATTATAGATGCTAGTTGCTTGTTAATGGGAAGTACATGAGTGGGATATCATAACCTACACAAATTAAAATATTCTCTAAGAATTTAGGTATTCCCTAGAATTACACATAGTAGCTACCCTATTTGGGTAATGAGTGTAAATTGGGAGAGTAATACAGAGGAGAAAGGGCTCTATTTTGTATCTTTTAACACACTATTTTCACATATTCTTTAGGGGATGGATATGAGAAGTTGATATTTCCCTTGTATACAACACTAACTATAAAAGTTGTAGGCTTTTTTAAAATTCTTAAATCATAAATATTTCTAGGACATTTTTCTTTAAGAACATGTACACTGTCTATAGTTGCATGAAATAAAATATATATTTTAAAACATGTTATGGAAGCATTGTTTTAGTCAGTTATTGATTCAGTAAATAAAATGATATCCAGAAAAAAAACTGTATAATTTCCATCAATATCTAACTTCTCCAGGAAGTTTTGGGTACTGTAATAATCTAATTCCATCTCTCTCTCTCTCTCTCTCTCTCTCTCTCTCTCTCTCTCTCTCTCTCTCTCTCTCACTCTCTCTTATTCTCTCTCTCTCTCACTCTCTCTCTCTCTGTCTCTCTCTTACTCTCTCTGTCTCTGTCTCTATCTTTCTCTCTCTCTGTCTCTCTCTCTCACTCTGTCTCTGTCTCTCTCTTACTCTCTCTCTCTTTCTCTCTCTCTCTCTCTCTCTCTCTCTCTCTCTCTCTCTCTCTCTCTCTTTCACACACACACATACACACATACATACACATACATACATATACACATATACGATAGAATAAAAAAAATTAAAACCTGAAGATTTTTCTGGCAACTGATGGTGACCAAACTGAAAAAGATATCTAAGATAGTAAGGCCTAAAATTACACTTAACATCTAGAAAATCCTTTCTATTTAACCTAAAGTATTACAAACCTTCCCTAACTCATTCCCATAATTAACAGAAGGAAAACTATAAGGACAAAAATATTAATAACTGACAAGGAAACACAGATGACAGGAAACAAAAATAAAATGTCTAATCAAATTTAGAATTTTTAGCCCAACAAGAATTTTAGTTATTTGTCTTCTTCCCACATGTTAGAGCAATGAAAAGATCCAATCATTCTCCTTAGGATGAGATTTTTAAAAAAGCAATTTAAAAATAGTTGTTCATGCTGAGATGATCCAGATGTGCTTTTGCTGAATTTTTGTTTTTCTCCTTAGATTGCAGTGACCACCCACTTCATGGAATTATGATTAAAATGTTTTTGGTTTAAAGGCAAATTCAGGCTAAGTGAAAAGTATAGTGTCCTTGCTAGGACTTGAAAGCTAGAAGAAGTTACTAAGATTTATGAAATAAGATTTTGGATTATAAGAAAGAAATCAACTCAGAGTTTGGTACTGTTTAAATTATACCATAATTACTCTCAACTTCTTTATTGAAAGTAAAATCTATAAGCTACACAGAACCTTATCTATTATATAAATTATTCCTCAGATTCTAAATGTGTGAAAACCAATACCTATGAAGTGATCTACCCAGGATCATAAAGCCTATTGGTTAACAAATCTGGAAGCAGACAATATAAGAACGGACACCTTCTGATTATAAATCCAGTCTTCTTTCCATTACTCTTTCATAGGTTCAACCATTTAAACTTCAACATTTAAAATGATTTAAGATTTCTATGGTAACCAAAACATTTACTAAATGGCCAATTGAATCTATAAACCAGTTTAAAATCAAAAATCAAAAATCATCCTTACAAAAGTATATGAAAATAATGTTCTGGTTTTTTTAGAATAGCATAAATAAGGATAACATACTGGTTCAGTTTCAGAAGAAAAAGGCTGTAGAGAAGGAACAGGAGCTAAAATGAACAGTAATGATTTGTAAGAGTGATTTTTAATTGTGAAGAAGACCATATATGGAATTTTGGGAGGAAAAATTGGATAATTTCAGCAAATTTTTTTTTAAAGGACTTGAGCTAAAAAAAAAAAAAAAAAAAAAAAAAATTCCCTATGGAAGAACAGAATGGTTAGAGGTAAAGTTTGATGACTTATTCTAAAGGCAAAAGATGAGAGGAGAAAAAAGAAGGAAGTACAGAAAAAGATAAAGCAATTGAAGAGAAGGAAGAGAGAATTAAATGGAAGGAGGTGAAAGACAAAAAAAAGGAGAAAGTAGATGATAAAATGAAGGAAGAACAGTTAAATAAAACAAATTGGCAAAAACAAGGCAATAATTTAGTGAAAGAAAATTGAATGGGAATGTCAAAGTGTTAAAAGATACTTAAAAGACTGTCAGGGTGTTCTTGGGATACCATCGAGGTTAGGGAAGATAACTCTGGGATTGGTTAGCAAGGAGAACAAAGAATAAGATCCTTACTTCTAGTAAAGATTGGAAACAGAGAGAATTGTTTCAGCATTTGACCTCTGTTTTTTCCATGACAGTGAAGAAAGTTAAAGAAACAGTAAGAATACTTTATGAAATAAAAATTAAAAGGAGGAAAGAAGAGGAACAAAGAAGAAAGAGAGCCATTGCCTGGGATGGATGAAATGATTATACTTTCTCAACAGAGAAAAACAGAATTTCCCTATTTCAAATCTTTTTTTTTTCTGCCAAAAAGAATGACCTTTGGAATTGAAAGACAACTACAAGTGACAATAAGAAGTTGATACAAAAGATGAAGAAGTAGTAAGAATACAGCTCATTATACTGTGAGAAGTGGCCTGCCCAAAATGAACTTTATTCTAGGATATTGAAAGAACTACAAGATAATTGAATGACTGTCAATGAAAGATGACAGAAGAGAGGAAAAATTCTGGAGGATTGGTAAAATACTAAGTATGACCTGATTTTTATTTTAGAAAGGATTAGAAGAGAAGTTTTTAATTTATCAGTTGGTGTACTTGAATTTCTGGTTAAACAAACAAACTCTAGAGTATATTATTAAAAGGGATTAGTCATCATCTAGAAAAGGAAGCAGTGATCACCAAAAAACCAAGCTGCCTTCCTCGTGCTATTTCCTTTTTGAAAAGGATTATTGAAGTAGGATATCAGGGAAATGATATACAGATATTAGAAAAGCAGGCTGAGAACTGAGCTAATTAGTGGCAGAACTAACGTGTGAATGATAAGTTTTCTTCAAATCCATTATTTGTTCCTCTATAGTTTTCCCAACCAAGCTGCCTATATTCTGGTTGTCATTTTTGTTTTCTGACACTTTGATCTTGCTTTCTTCCCTGGCATTCCAAGTGCCAATTGATTAATTTTTTGCCTTACTTGGCCAGAAACAGTTTCTCACATCATTTCCAAATCATGCCATTTTCAATCCCACCAATTATCCCTTCTCCCCTTCTCTTTCTCACTCTCTTCCTCTTCTCTCCCTCTCTGTTTCTGTCTCTTTCTTCCCCTCAACCCTATTTGTCAACCTTGCACTCTACTTTTGGACACCTCACTTTGAGATTTTTCCTTCTCTTGCCTGGAACCAGGCTCCTAATCACTTCCTGACATGGTTTCCATGATTGTACTCCACTTTTAGTAGCTTCTCCTCATCCAAAGAAAATAGTAGCTCTTTAAGGGTAGGGTGTTGCTTGCTTATATTTTTGTCTCCAGCACTTAGCAAAGTGCTTGGCATTTAGTAAGCACTTAATCAATGTTTATCTACTTATCAAGAAGAATATAGCAGTTTACAAAAGTGTTCTCCTATCCCCCAGGAAACTGGAAAGTCCCTGATGGCAGATTTTTTTCATTTTTCTTTTTGGCTCACTAGTACCTAGCAGAGAACTTGTGCATGATAAGCACTTGTTAAATGCTGGTTGGGTTTTGACGTGGCTAAGAATAAAATTGGTTAAGGGATGCAAATCATTTAGTGATATCCTCAAATTCTGGCTTTGAGAATGCCCCTCTGACCTGTGATAGATAATTCATTAGACCCCTGCTTTATTGGATCCCTATTTTATTCTAATCGGTATTAATTCAATCAATTTGATATGATTCCTATGGAATCCTATGGAATAGTGATTATACATTCTGATATTAGGCTTCAGAATTGCTCACATCAGATTGTAAGTTCACTTGCTTTATCATAAGAGGGTAACTAGAGGACTTCTACCCTTCTTGCTGAGCATGTGATCGAGCCTAGTGTGACAAAGATGACTTAATTACATGGAAAAATTCCCCCAGCTGTTTTTGTTGTCCTTCTGTCCCTTGACATCTTTCTATTGCCCAACATGAGGAAATGACCTTCTACAAGTCCTTAGGCTCATGTAGATGCTCTGACATCAAACCAATCCCATGCATTTGCTTCTTGATTTTGGAAAGACCTCTAAGAAGGTCAAGATAAATCTGTTAAAGTCTGCTTGTAAGCCCATTTGTCAACCAGTGGGATTCTGTATTTTGTGTAGATTCTCCTAGAGGGTTGTGGGCAAGGTCTACCACTAATCAAGCCCCATTTTTGGCCTGCTCCACTTGTATGGTCTTGGTATCGAGCACTATAAAACTAAGGATCTGGAGGAAGAGGGCATCTCAAATCATGAGTAAAATCTGAGGTCCATTTCATTAGAGGGGACCAGGATTCCTTTCAATAAAAGGCTATTGGCTCAGAGCTCTGTCTCAGTGTTGGGTTTTTTCCCCTTGCATATTGGATGATTTTGAAAATCTCCACAGACCAGAGCACAAGTTAGTTAGGCACTTTTGTTGTCAAAGCCCAACATTTAGATGTTATACCCATTTTGATTTAAGTTGTACTTAGATATAAACTCACATGCACTTACATGTTGATATCAAAGCAAAACAAAACTATGCATAACCCTTAAGAATGATACCAGATCTCTAGGATTCGATATTTGAGTTTTATTTACCAAAATATTAGAGCTGAAAGGGGAAGGGAAGGGAAGGAAAAGGAAGAAACATTTATTAAGCACATACTATGTTCTAGGCACTGTGCTTAGTGCTTTACAAATATTATCTCTTTTGGTCCTCAAACAAACCCTGTGAGTAGGTGCCATAATCCATTTTACAGTAGAGGAAACTGAAGTGGACAAAGATTTTGACCAGCCTGCCCTGGGTCACATAGCTAGTATCTGAGTCAGAATCTGAACTCAGTTTTTCCTGACTCTAGGCTCCATGATCTGTCTACTGCATGATTTTAATGATCAAATGGAAGTCCTTTATTTTACAGAACTTGAACTTAAGCCTGCAGCTTGTGAGCAGAGAACCTAGATCTCCTAATTTCTCCCTCAATGTTCTTCCTACCACTATCATATATTATGCTAAGTTCTGTTATCCCTCCCCCTTCACACACAAACATCTATCTAGAGACTTAGATTTACTGTAAGGATCTTTCATTTTTGCCAGTGTGGATATTCCCTCCACTGTTGCCAATTGCATTAAACTTTGAAAGTCACTGTGGGTGAAAAAGCAATCGCCTTTTGGTCAACATTATAATGAGTCTCTCTCAGAACTTAGCTATGTGGTCCTAGAATAGGACTCCTGCATTTGAAGTGTTTCCAGCAGGGTGCAACCTGCCAGAGCTTGCTTTCTATTGGCAAAACCTGGAAGTATAGAATTTAAGAATCATTGCAAGGTCACTGCCATACAATGATGAGGCAATGGGAAGTAAAGGAGATAAATTTACTGCTGCCTCCTCAGGAGAGGAGGGAGGTAGATTTACCTGAAAATTCATGTTATGCCATGCCGTGGATGGCATGCCATGTACATGTACAACCTTCGTGTTGAAAAGCAACCAAGTATTTCTTGGCTTCCACGGATTGTTCTGGGGCTCCACCTAAAAATCACTCCTCCCCTTCCCACATCCTCAGGCAAAGCTTTTTTTTTTTTTTTTCTGTGCCCATCCTTTTGACACTTAGCCTGGATCCATTGGCCCTACCCCTACATTCTTGTTCCTTGTGCCAACTTTCTGTAAAGATTCCAGTTGGCACACTTGCAACAGTCTACAGTAGTACTCCAGAGAGTAATAGAAATGGAGAGTCCTACTTAAGGGGATGAGTTACCATGACTAATCTAGGCTACTAATACTGAGGAGTTTGTTAGAAACAAAACTGGGGCACAGATATGGGGGCCATGGGTTTGTGGTAGCCATTATGCATTTCATAAAAGAGGAAACTAAGACTCACCTCTAGAATTTGAATGATTTATCCAGGGTCACAAAGGTGGTAGGTGGTAGAATTGAGATCAATGCTGAGAATATACTGTCTCCTGTCCTTTTTGTAGTGGCAAGAAACTGGAAACTGAGTAAATGTTCATCAGTTGGAGAATGGTATATGAATATTATGGAATATTATTGTTCTATAAGAAATGATCAGAAGGATGATTTCAGCGAGTCTTGAGGAGACTTTCAGAACTGATGCTAAGTGAAGTGAGTAGAACCAGGAGATTATTGTACGGGGCAACAAGATTATATAATGATCAACTGTGATGCATGTGGCTCTTTCTAACAATGAGATGATTGAGTCCAGTTCCAATGATTTTGTATGATAAGGATAGCCATCTATCCCCAGAGAGAGGACTATAGGAACTGAGTATATGTTCCAACACAACATTTTCACTCTTTTTTGTTGTTGTTTGCTTAGACTTTGTTTTCTTTCTAATTTTTTTCTTTTTGATCTGATTTTTCTTGTGCAGCAAGATAATTTTATAAATATGTATACATATATTTGATCGAACATATATTTTAACATATATTGGATTATCTACCATCTAGAAGGAGGGGAACATTTGGAACATAAAGTTTTGCAAGGGTCAGTGTTGAAAAATTATCCATTCATGTTTTGAAAATTAAAAAGTATATACTGCCTCCCTCGAGTCATTTGTATTTCTATGTTGTTTCAAGTTTTGAGTTTAAGTTGTTTTTTGTGATGAAACAAACTACTCACTTAGATATGGCACTTTAAGTGTTAGCAAGTGTTTTCCTCAGGACAACCCTGTGGGATGATTAGCATGACTATTATCATACGTGTCAAAATCAATAGATTGCTCGTTTGTAGAGTCAGCCTGGCATAGATGACTGAGAGTAGGACTTGAAGCAAGAAAGATCTGAGAATGGGTATTGGAGGTTGCCAAAAGAGGAGTATTTGTGAGGACAAGAGGAGGACTTAGCATAGAGATCTTGTAAGATCATGTTCCTACACTGTTCCTTCCCTCCCTTTCATTTAGCCCTCCTCCCTCATTCATTTATAAGGAGGACATGAACTTCTGTGGAATAGCAGCTCTTTAAAATTCTCTCTAGAGAACATGGTTGCCATCTTCACTATCCAACAACCCCAAAAGGTAACTAGACTGGCCGATAAGGGCTATGTGAGTCAGGAAGCCCTGAAAAAAGACAAAGGAGAGAGCTTGTGAGCAAGTGGCAAGTCAAACTATTACCACTACTTTGACTATTTCTTACTTAATGGATATAACCCTGAAATCAAGAGCTTTAGGAGTGCCCTCCAGATCACTGGTCTTCCTTGTATTCCAGGACCTTACAAAGCAGCCCCCATGGAAATGTGGCTCATGCCTATTTCTATTAGGGATGCTAATGAAGACCAGGAAAAGAAAGTTCTTGCTACCAAGGTTTTTGGCCCTATTAAATGGTTTAACATCAGAAACTGACATGGTTTTACAAATGAAAACACCATTACAAATAAAACATTACAATATTCTTTGCTCCCGAACCCTAAGGACCATAGCACCTTTTTACCTGATAAGAGTTAAAAACTCTTAAAATACTATTGAAATGTGAGGTCTTTTGAGCAAAGGAATTCCTTACTTTTCTCTTTGTATAGTACATAGTGAAAAATGAATAAAATTTAATTCATCCATTCAAGGCAGGATGCTGAGGGAGCAGGTTTTGTTCTCTTTCAGTGTTTCTAGTGTCTTCCTAACATTTATTAGAACTTCCAGGTAACTTGTATAGCCTGAAGTTCCTTGAAAAAAAGTTCACAAGATAAACAGAAAAGACAATGAGTGGTAAACAAAAAGAAGAATGAATATTTATTTCTAAATCTTCCAAAAAAGATTTCATAGATCATTGCAACCATTAATAAAATTGGATTGTTCTAACTCAGCTAAGAGTAAAGACTGGGGATCTCTCAGTGAGAAGGGTGATTTTGCAATTCCCTCTATAACTTTTATGCACATCAGCTAGATGCAGATGGGAGGTTGACTAATGAATGTCCAAAAAAAAAGTATAGAAGATGTTTGGGTCCATATGATCAATCAGCTTTAAAAGATTAGCGGCATTTCCCAAATGCAGATGTAGCTGCAATGACCAGAAGCACCAGAGAGATCTCGCTTTAGTAGATGACAGGTACAAAGGCAGAAGATAGCAGCAGTAATGAGCTCTGATTTAGAAAGACATGTTGCTGAGGTCACATCTGGCCTCAGATACTTTCTAGCTGTGTGATCTTGAGCAAATCACTTAATTCTGTTTACCTCAGTTTCCTCATCTGTAAAATGAGCTGGAAAAAGAAATGGTAAACCATTCCATTATCTTTGCCAAGAAAACCCAAATAGGGTAATAAAGAAGTGGACATCACTGAATAACAACAAAGATTGATAGAAGTAGATGCAGGCAGAGTCCCTGAAGGGTAAGAAGAGCTGACACTCTTCCCCCCTACCCCTGCCACCCCATGGTACTGCAGGGGGTAAGAACAGAGGAGTACTGAGACACATTTAAAAGATGGAAATGTGAGGACTTAGGCAGGAAAAGTATTCAGCTAAATATGAGAGGTATCTAACAGAACAACTTGGTAGCTGGGCTTCCTTCCTCTCCAGGATACATCCCCAACATCAAGGAAGGAGAATTTGCTGATTTTCCCCAAGCCAAGCCTCTTTTCTCCTGTTCAAGTGATGAAGAGGCAAGTGGTAATGATAAGAAGCACAGGGATAGTTTCCTGAGACCAGCACAGGATATTGAACTTTGTGTCATCTCTGTTTTGGGAGGCTGAATAGTGATGAAGTCCTATGTACACAGGATACCTTGTCACAAAGAAAACATCCGGCTTTGTCACTTCCACTTGACATTGCACTTTGTTAAGCCTTTCTGGAGGCATAGAATAAACAAAATAGAGAGAGCCTGTACTATCAAGCAAATGGAAGTCTGTTGTTTTAGGAAGAATTGGATTCCAATTCAATGTTTTGCAATAAAATTATCTCCCCCTCTCTCCCAAAATGTCAAAAGTTTTGATCTCAAAAATGGATCAATACTGTTCAATTGCTCCTTTAGCTACTCAGGCACAAAGTACTGATTTATTCAGTTCAATTCATTTCAATAAATATTAAGTGCCTACTATCTTCCAAGCACTGTACTAAGTACTAGAGATTCAAATAAAAATTTTTTTTAAAAAGATAGTCTCAATCCTCAAGAAGTTTATATTCTAAATCTCATTGGAATATAACATACACACCCACTTTTCCCCATCGATTTGCCACCAAGATCATACACCATAATTCAACTGTTTCTTATTTTTCCTGGTAACTATACATGAGGGGAAAGCAAGAAACAATCCACATATGATTTATCTCTCAAAACAATTACCCCATTCAGCCCAGGAAATGTCAGTGCCTTAAGTAACTAACATCCCTTGCATTCTAACTTTTGCTTTGGACAGTGTTTTCAGGGTCTGGGGAACTAGAACTCTCATGTTGCAGTGATTTTACAGTTCTGCTACTACAGCCCAAAAACTAGTTACTCTATGGAGTTATCGATCAAGTAGCTTTATGGAATTATTATTGCATTATAAGGAGATCCTAAAAGGATTAAGGATTAGGGGAATTAGGGTTAAGATACAATGGGAGTGTCTAACCTACCTTTGATATCACTTTTGACATTTTTGATGATTTCTTTGGTATAGAAAACTCCCAATGCAGATCTATGCCTGTTCTTCATTTTATAGTCTTATGTTTCCTAGACCACTTAGTTTCCTAGACCAATAAAAGGTTAAGTGATTGGGCTATAGTCACATAACCAGTATGACAGGTGTAGCACCTAGATCTTCCTGATTCTGAGAATGGTTGTCTATCCACTTCTACCAATGGTGTCAAACTAAATTAGAGATGGGATCATTAATCCATATGTAAGGATCCCTTCAGGCTACATATTGATTTAATTTTTAAATGTAATATTGTCAATGTTTTCTTATATTTTTACTTATTTTGCTAAATATTTACCAATTACAACATTATAATCTGGTCTGGCCACACTTCGGAGTAATTGTTCAGTATTATACCATGGTGCCCCATCTCTCTGCTGAAAAGTCTCCAGAAAAGAAACTATTCTATTCTTAGTCATCAACTGTTAGGTTCTTACTAAGTGCTAACCTTCACAATCAATCAAGTTATAAAAATCTACAACCAAAGATGCTGATTCTGTCAAAATAGATACTTTGAAAGGCCACATATTTATTAAGTGGGTCTGTGTGGCTTCCAACGTGACTATTTTGAAGGACAACATTCAGTTGAGAACTTATTTTCTTAAAAAATAATATAGACCAATATTATGTTATAGTCTCACCATAGGCATCTTTTAATATTAATTTTATTTATTTACTCAGGTTTTTAGGCTTTCTGTTCTTAATTTAGGAAGCAAATAAGTTAAAGATTCCATGTTTTCAATTATACGAAAGAAAAATTAAGCCCTGATTTTTGTTGTAAATGAATGGGCTCACTAGAAGAAAAAAATAAAATCCCTACCTAAGTGTGATCTAGACGCTGAAATGTAGCTTGCCTGTAGAAGGCTATGCAAGGAGCATGAGACTTAGAGTTAGAAGACATGGGTTCAAATATATGCTCTGAGAGTTAGTATGCATGAAAGTTGAAAAGAATCATTTCTCCTTCCTCGCCCTTAGTTTCTTCATATAGAATTGAATTAGTTAATCTCTAAGGTTGCAGAGCTTGGAATCCCACATTTTGAGGATACAAACATATCTAGGGAATAATAATTTGGGTTTTTTGGGAACTTGTTTCCTCATAGGTAATTACAGGATATACATTTTCATCATCATGTGTCCAAAATTGCCTAAATGTTTGCTATATGAAAGTTTTGTTTTCAATGATTATTTGTCCATTGTATCTGATTCCTAGGATAAATCATAGCCCTTAAAATACAAAGATCTTCGGAGTAGGGAGTTCAATGACATTTTAATAAAATGGATGTATCTGCTCTGCCTCCTTCCTTTCTCTTCCCTCCCCCAGTTTGGGCACTGCTGAACAATTCTTCCCTGTCATATTCCATCAGGCAAAAGACTGCCTGGTTGGTTGCATGCCAATTTGCAAGCTTCAATACAAAGTAATGTATGAAGGGGATATTGTAGGGAACCTTTTAGCAGGTCTGCCACAACAGTGGTCCCTTTCATCTAGAGACAAATGGTCTTAGAATGCAATTCCCTGAAAAGAATACCCATGTCACAGAAATGACAGAGGAGGCTTCTTACAGATGTGAGAACTGGCCATAAACCCACATTCTCTACATCGACAACTTATCATTTATGCCATGCTCTTTTCTCCAGCCTCTGGGACTTCTGGTTTGCTCACTTATCAAAAATAATCTATTCTCTACAGAAAAATTTCCAATCACACAAACAAAATAGAACTGACTTTTGGCACAGAGAGGCAACATTCCAAGGCTAGCTTCATACATGTGTCAAGGGCAGAGTTGTGTGAGATTCATCAACCACTGGAGGCAGTTGGCCAATGGCCAGAATAGTCTTTGATATTTTTATCCCTTGTTCCCCCAAGAAAATTAAACTACTGCAAGATTTTGCATTTCTCAATTAGAACATTCTTGAAAGAGGTTAACCTCATGGGAAAAAGTCAGTGAGAAAAATGTGATCCATATTATTCCTTCTTGGTACAATGAGGCTCATCATGCTGCATCATTTTGAAGAGTTTCTGATGTCCAGACTTGGATATTTGATAATGAAAAGCTCTAGCAAAGCCATTTCTACTCTGTAAAAAGAGACTTTTTTGCCCAATTTTTCCTTCTGTGCTACAGACTCTTACAATTCAAATTCCCAACTGGGAAGTAAGGGAAAAAAGGAAGGAAGGAAGGAAACACATTTATTAAGCACCTACTATATATTAAACACCACGATATATTCTTTACAATATTATCTCATGTGATCAACAACAACCATACAACCCTGGGAAATAGGTGCTGTTATTATTCCCATGTAGGAAATTAAGACAAATAGAAGCTGTCACATCGGTAGTAAGTGCCTAAGGTGTGAATTTGAACTCTGGTTTTCCAACTCCAGGACAGTGCTCTATTCATTGTGCCATTGCCTCTAGATTGTTCCTAACATGAAAGCAGTAGAAGTGTTAGATAGATGTCCTGGAATCAGAATTACAGGATTATAGACCATAGAAGTAAACTAATCCAACTCTTTGTCATTTTATAAACTGAAGCTTTGACAGATTAAATGGCTTGTCCAAGGTCAAATTCCTAGTAAGAGCTTATCTGAATGCTCTTCTGACAATTCCTAATAATGTCCCCATTTTAGAAAAATTCTGTGGCTCACACTAAATTAAAATCTTTCTGTAACTATTTCTATTTTATATAGAAGTCTCCATGACTAGTGAGGAAAAGATTAATTAAGTTACTCAATTTCATTATTAAAAGCTTCAGTTTTGCTATACCAAAATATGTGCAATAGTTGTAATTGGTAACTTCAGGATCCAGTACAATTGGCATGAAACATCCCTCAGTTTGTTTGAGATAGGCAAAGAAGGCAGCTGAAATATTAGGATACCATGAAGCTGCTGTAAATGGTGTTGTAGAGAAGGGAAATGGTGCAGTGAGGAGGAAGAAAGGGAAGCTGCCATTTGATAACTTCCTATTTTAACTACTTCTTTCTAATTTTTCTGGAGAAGGACTGAAAATTCTTTTGGTGTCTTTCTAAATGTCAGTGTCCTGGGATTGAGTCCTAATTACTCTAGCCTAGTTATGCCTCTGACTATAGAAGATTTGGATTTCAAGGCAAGAAGCTGAGAATCAGAAAAATATAAGCCATCTGCAGGGACTGAGCAGAGACCAGAGGTCAGAGCAAGGTTCTAAGTCAGAACCAGAAAAATAAAGTGGTGTCAAGGAAATCAAAAGGAACAAGGGTCAGAATGAGCAATGGTGAAAAGGCAGGTGGACAGATAAGAACCAGGATGACAACATATACAAGTCGGCAGAGCAAAAAGGGAAAACCAAAGTCCAGGAAAACAGGGGTGATGAGGTCAAAACAATGTTATGTCTCTCTGCCATCTCCTAGGGGCAGAGTTGAGGATGGAAATCTCTATGAGTGAGGGCTAAGTGTTCCATGGCACATGTTGAACTTTCCACAGTTAGAATGAGGAAAGACTGTAACTGAGATGCAAGGTGTTACCAGAAATGGATAAATGGCTATGTGGCCTTTAATCATAGAATCCCCAACTGCATAGCAGAAGTTTTTAACCATTATCATATCATAGACCTCTTTTACAATTTGGCTAAATCTATAGATCTCGTCACAGAATATTGTTTTTAAATGTATAAAAATAAAATGCATAGTTATAAAAGAAATCAATTAAATTGGAATAGTTATCAACATGTGTGTATGTATATATATATATATATATACAAACATATATTAAAATGCTTTATAAATATGTGTATATATATATATATATATCACATTTATAAAGTATACCTAAATATCAACATATTCAATATATCTAAATATATATCAATATATCAACTATATGTATATACATATGTATATAATCACAAAATTTTTAAGGACTTCAGTGTCTCAGTGATTTGCCCAAGATCAAGTATTAAATAAGGCAGGATTTTTAACTACATATTGAATAATCTACTTCCTCCTTCCCTAGCATGCAGCCTTCATAGCTACAAGGTGCTGCAATGAAGGAAGGTGAGTAGGAAGCATTGCCAGCATCAGAGGTAGCATCAATACCAGCATTTAAAAAAAAAAAAAAAAAAAAAAAAAAGGTCAAGAGAGCAAACAAAGACTAGAGTCAGACTACAATGTTCAATCCCATGATAACTCTGGGGGTCAGCTTTTCTCAAAAAGTTTTCTTAATGTGTTGCTGTTTTCTGTGCAATATCTATATTTATCTATACCTATTTATCATATATCCATCTATCAATCTATCAAATTTGGTCCTTCCTGTGAGATCAGTGCTAGCTCACAGCTGAGTCTAGATAGCTCTTATCACTTCTTCATGTTACTTTGCAAGAACACTTTCTAAGTGAAGGGAAATAGTAGAATGAGAAGAACAATGCAAAGCAAACATGAGAGCAGATTTATTTCAAAAAGGACCTCGATAAATAAAGTAATGTACTTCTTCAACCAGGCATCATTGATACACATTTTGCCAGAGGTAGTAGCAAATTCTCAAAGATAGATAGTCTAGGATCTGCACATAGAAACAAAAGAAAACATTTTGTTAAGTGAAAAATGAGAATGGGGTGGGGATTGTGGGTAGTGAGGACCAGAGAGATGGAAAAGCTCCTTGCTTCTGCATCCCCAGTACCAATGCATCCTGGGATTATTAATTCCAACTGGAATTATCCAACCTGGAATCATCAGCTACCATGGATTTAATTACCATTTCTATTCTGATGATTCCCAAATTACCTATCTTTGAAGGACAAACAATGACCATTTCTGTCCTAATCTCTCTGTTGACTCTCAATTTTCCACCTCTAGTGGATTAAGTGTTAGACCTGGGATCAGGAAGACCTGACTTCAAATGTATCCTGTTACTTACTAGATGCGTGGCTCTTGGAAAGTTATTTAACTCCTGTTTGCCTCAGTTACCTCATCTGTCAAAGGAGCTGGTGAAGGAAACAATAAACTATTCCAGCTGTTGCTACTGGAAACTCCATATAGGGTCATAAAAGACCTGGCTACAACTGAAAATCAACTAAACAACAAAAAAGTTTAGTGCTACCTTGGATTCTGGAACCAATCTATCTCCAGAGGCAAGGGAAATATAAAGACATTCAGATTGAACAGCTCAACATCAATATTCTTGTTGCTACTCTTTCTTTAACCTTGAATCAAATTGTACTAACCTTATTTATTTTAGTTTGAACTCCTAGAGCAAAAAATTGAACTGGTGACTCGGAAACACAGATCTCACTCAGCATAATCACATTTCCCAATAACCTTTGTATTTGCATTTTTTTAAAATTAATTCTAGTGATTATCTTTGTATTTCAATGGGTTTCACCAAATATCCTAGAATATATCTTCTTTTTAAAACTTTGTTTGGCCATCATTTTATTTCAATATGACACCTCAAACCAGAAATCAATTTTAAGGAATATCTTGATCCTCTTTAGGAGAATACTAATTTCCACTAAAGTTAAGACAAACTATTGATAACTTAGTTTATATAGCACTTTCTATGCATGACTTCATATGAAACTCTCAGCAACCTTCTTATAGTTATTAATTTCCCCATTTCATTGATGAAGAAAATGAGACTCAAAGTTATTAAATAACTTCAGTATAGTCATATAGCTGCTAAAGTCCACAAGCAGGGTGTGAACCCATGTGTCTCAATCTCAGGTCAATTCACTCCAGGTTGAGCACTATTCACTCCATCAAGTTGCAATCAACAGTTATATAGAAGCATACTTACTTCCAAAGTCAATCTTGAGAATTCAAACAAGTGATAAATAACTCTTGTTGTTGTTATTGTTGTTCCTTTGCTCTCAAAGAGGTTGATATCAAGAGGGTGATGTCTTGATTTGTGTTGGATTTAGATAAGTTGGGGCTATGCAAAGGTCATCACTCTCTTCCCCAGAGTCATAAAAGTCCAGTGGCAAAACAAAATCGATATCAATTTTGCAATGGCATGCTTACCCAGGTTCTGGATAAAACACACTGCTCTTGTGCTTTCCTAGTTCTAATGGAGAGAAACATGGCTGTGTGCTTGCTCCGTGTTTTTTAGCATGACATTTTCAGCCATGTTGTCAAATGCCTTCATTGAAGGCAATGAGGACAAACAGGATGGTAATTCTTGAACTTGAAAAGGCTACAAGCCAAAACTCAAGTGGAGGCCGTGTTGATGCATGATTTTTGTTTTCAGATTATTGTGCACTCAAGGTACAAAGCTGAGGTTCAACAAAGTATGGATTGGATTGATTCTCTGCTGCTTGTGCTAATTTTTGGTCTAGAATTTTAGGCATGGGGCTATAGGTGGGACAGTTCAGGGAAAATGTATAGTGTGGAGAAATGGAGTTTCTTATTCAAGTGATAACAAAGAGGTCATTGCCACTGGATGGAAGAGAACAAGAGAGTGATAAAGTGTAAGAAGACTGCAGTGGTAGAAAGGAAGAGGGTTTATGGTAGGAAGGAAGAGGGTTTTATATATGAGCCTCTCCAAGGACATCTTGAAACTGAAATACCTAATGAACTTTGTGCTTAAGGGACCAGCTTTGCCATAGGACAGGAGAAAAGGAAATTGAACCAGATTACCTCAATGGCCAACTTCATTTTTAAATTTTATAGAGAAAAGTGTTGCAGAACTAAAATGAATAACTGCTTGCACTGCTATAGGAATGTAACAAGATAGTACTAACCTCTCACAATATTCATATTCACAAGTGATAAAATTGACTTCAATTGCAGCTTGATGTTCAATAATGCTGGCCCCAATATTTTAATTTCCTTAGTGGGTCCAATTCTTCCCTCTGCTTACCTTGGGTTCCCTGTGTCAACACACCAGCTGCATGAAGTAATACTCGGTGACTTGCAAGCAGTTTAAAATTGTTCTGGAAAGCATCACCATGAAACAGTTTGAAAACTAGCCTAAGTAAAAAAAAAAAAAAAAAAAATGGGGAATTTTCCAGTTGTGGGGAAGCATTGGAATTAGGGTTTTTCTAAGAAATCAGCCTTCATTTCTTTATTAATAACCTAAAGAAGTGCCAAATATGTTGAATATTTTGGTTATGTATAGTTTCCTCCTTCCCACCTTCTTTCTTCCTTTTTCTTTTTCCTTTCCTTCTGTCCACTTAGGATATCACACCCTTACCTCTGGGTACTCTGCCAAAGAAATGTAATTTTTTTTAAAATTACTGAAACCTCCCAAGGTATCTTGAGGCTAGATTTCTTTCTTAAGGACCATGCCTTAAACCCAAATCACTATGGCTCTCATTGATTGGCCAAAAATAGATTCCAAACCAAGCCCCAATTGATCATTGTTTGGAAACTGATTGATTCAGAGTCAATGTAAATAGCCAATTCTTTCTGTTTGGCCCAAACTCTGGGGATTTTGCCCTCCCAGATTGTTTTTTTTTGTTGTTGTTGTGTTTGTTTTATGATTAGGTAAAAGAGGTCATTCTTTGCTTCTTTCTTGTGTAGCCTTAATCAGTGATTGGGCACGGCATCAGTCAAAATAAACCTGTTTGAAGTCTTAGCTTCAAAAGACCAAACTCTCCTACTGCATCCAGGGCCATCTCTAGTCATATATCTTGCTACTGGACTCCAAAGACTCTGAAGAAGAAAATGAGACAGCTCACACACACTGAAATCTAACTTACGACCATGTCACAGCATCACCTTCCCGATGTCATGGTCTCTTTTGAGAACAAAGGACAAACAACAACAAACACAATTATTATAAAAAGGGTGTTTGAAATATAGAAATCTGAATTGTCACCATGCTTTGAAAACTGAAAGCATTATCGACCCCAAGCCCTTTTTATGTCTTTTGTGTCCCAGAAGGCCACAAATTTCGAGAGAAGGTACTAGGGAAAGTCTTTCAAAGCATGAAATGCTAATGTTGTAAAACATGTAATTTGGGCATAAGGGGATGATTAGCTAGGAAAATATGAAAAGAAATATCTTTTTTGTATTCTAAGCTCTGATGATAATTTGGGCCCCATAGTCAGGAGTATCCTTTAACAGTAATTTCCATCTAGTATTTGCAAATCGCTTGAGGTTTTGTTAAGCTGGTTCAAGAGGTTAATACTAAAAATTCTTTAATGTCATTTTTAATTATAAATAATTACAGAATACTATGAGTAATATAAGAAGATATGCTGGGGATTTACAGTGGTGATGGACATAGTGGTGGTTTGTTGTTGATTTGTTAAATAAAAAATGTCAAAAAATACTGCTCTACAATAATCAATCAAATATTTATTAAGCACCTACTGTATGTCAGGCACTCTGGTCATTGTGAGTCAAATTGGGTTAAAATGTAATTAGCAAATATTTAACAAAAATAAGTAAGCATACAATAAAATATAGATGATGTTAATATGTGGTTTTGTAGGTCAATATTCACTTAGCAAGAATCTTTATGTATGATTTGGGGAGTTATATTTCTATTTGAGTTTGATACCACTACCCTACAACATGCTAGAAGGAAGAAAATATTTCTCGACAATGCTCCACCATGTTCTCTTGTTGTACTCACATTCTGTTAGCATTACTTTGTGTAAGTCTCTCCAGGCCTTTATGAAATCATTCTACTGATCATTTCTTATAGAACAACAATATTCCATTACATTTATATACCATAATTTATTCAGCCATTCTCCAACTGATGGGCATCCACTAAATTTCCAATACCTTGCCACCTCAAAACATGATATAAACATTTTCACCCATTTGGTTTTGTTTGTACAAAAACTTTTTAACTTAATATAATCAAAATCATCCATTTTTCATTTCATAATGTACTCTAGTTCTCCTTTGGCTAAAAATTCTTTCCTTTTCCACAGATCTGAGAGGTAGATTATCCTTTGTCCTTCTAATTTGTTTACAATATCATTCTTTATGTATAAATCATGAACCCATTTCAACCTTATCTTGGCTTTTTAGGTTGTTCATCAATGCCTAGTTTCTGCCATACTAATAGAAATCTTTTTTTTTTAAAAAAATCACAAACATTTGGGGCAAAAATATTTAAAAAAAAATTAAAAAAAAACAACCTTAAATACATATACACAAACACATACATTTACATATGTATCTATATAGATATATTTGCATGTATAGTAAAAGGGAGAAAGAGCAAAATTTATGCTAATTGAGTCTCTTTATTTTACATGTTTATATTTACAGTTTCAACTTTCAAGATGTTTATTCACTTATCAAAATATAATCTTGTAATTAAGGTATGTAATAGGTACCCTGAACATGGGATCTAAACAAGGAGACTAGGTATAGGGAAATGAAAGATATCATAATCCTAAATCTTTATTAATGACAAGGACAGTTCTTTATTGAAATAGCTGGACTTTGGCAATATTATCATCAATTAGATTTTAATATAATAAATAGATTTATATAAATGCCTAGGTATGTTTGAGTATATTTTCATTATTCCTCAACTTTTTACCAATCATATCATTTCCTAACTCTAATGATTTCCAGACCTGATGACAAATATATTATTAAAAAAAGTTTTAATGCACTTAAGATCATATTAATTTGAAATAAAACAAATATCAACTAGAGGAAAATCCAGAGGTTTCTGTTATTTCTATTACACATTCCTACTTGTTACAAGAACAACACATATCATGGAATTCAGATGTATCTTTCATCCAGGACTTAATGAAATTGTCAGGTGAATGGCCCAATAAGGCAAATTATATTCAACTATGCAGAAGAAGGAAGAATCAAGTAACTTTTTTACAGGACTGCATTTTGAAAAGATATTCTGGTATTTGTTTTTGTTTTTGTTTTTTTTCCTCAAAATAATTCCTAAAGAGAAGCCAGCAATCTATCCTTTTTGGTTGAATACTTGGTTCTGGGACCTTAGCATATCATTCTACTCCAGCTGTTGACACTACCTAATGCTAAGAGGGTGTCTAACAGATTATCTTTTACAGGAGATTGGTTCCTTGTATTCTGCTTACTTATCTTCTTAAATTTTTTCTTATTCTCAACTAGAACTGTAGGTTTCTAATGCAGATTCAAGTTAGAAGAGAATCTAAATGTCTTTTAAATCAATTTTCTTCCCACAAATCCTTTTTTTTTTTTTTTGTCTGAATCTTTGATTTCATAAGTGTTGGAAACTCCTGATATGCGAACCATCATTCACTGATATTGATCAGTGCCTCCAACAGTGAGCAGTTATAACCTTCTCATGATCACAAACTCCTATATGTATTAGGGATAGGACTTATATAGTATTTGTAGTTAAGACTAGGTCTCTAACCACTATTCTATAGTGTCTCACTTTACAGACAAGGAGACAAGTCTAAGAAAGTTGAAGGTGTGAAACTGAGGTAAATAATATTTTTTACGAACCACTTTGATTTTGTTAGTTTCCCTACTCTCCAGAGGAGGTCAGATTGACCCAGGAATCAGATGCAACTAAATGGGAGACAAACTGAACATTTTAATCTGAGCACATCAGAAATTCCTTGCAATATTCACATGCTGAACCTGGAAAAACCAGCTTGTGAATTGTAAACCAGCTTGATCACAGGAACTGCTAAAAGAAGTTTGAGTCTCGTGACCAACCTTGATACCACCATAGTATGCCTTCTGAAAAAATAGCCCAACCCAGGGATGACCAGATTAAAGACCACTATGTGATTATCCCCATTCCTGATCTGTGATTTTTATCTTTATAACCCCTGTGGGCTATACCCACCCTTAGCTCATTTTTATCTGTGCTCCCACATATACATATCTGCCTTCTTAGAAAGAAGGAATTAATCCACAGATATAATCTAACTTTATCTTTCTTAGATTGAACTCGAAAAAGGAATGCTCTAAGTGACAAACATGGATTTGAACTTAGGTCTTTTGATTTCAAAACAAAGATTTATATTTAGAGATTATATTTATTTCTACTATTTCAGACTGATTCACAAGAGAGATATTTGTCAGCAGGAAGAGAAAGCCAGCACTATTATGCTTTGTTGTATAATTACATTTTTACCCTTATAACATGAAGCCTGGTGTTTTTTTGTTTTTGTTTTTTGTTTTCTCAGCTAGAACAATTATTTTCTACTTAAAAAGATGAGAAATCTTCCCTTTCCTAATATGTCTCTGGCTGTTCTTTCAGATGTTACTTGAATTTTAAATATAATATATCACTTACGTTACCCCTAAAAACCTTTACTCTTAAGAACTGGTACAAATGGTAACAATTTGTATCTTTGAACATTAGGACAGAATTTTAAACAGCAAACTTTACAAAGTTTGAAAATCAGGATTAAAGGGGTTTCATCACAAGGTAACAATACTTTTGGCCTCTATTACTGGAACTAGAATGAAATGATCTACTCAAATACTAAAAGCAACAGGCTTTTTATTTATTTAGTTTATTCCAGTGAAGGTCATGTGGCTTAAATGGTTACAACACAGGGAATGTGGAAGAAAAGTATTAGCAGCTTGCCAACCCCACATCCTAAAGCCAGAATTCACTCCCAACACTAGGGTCGAGAATAATGCTTTCCAGCTGGAACAGGTGGACTATGAAGGGCACAAAAGGGAATAACCAGGGTCGTCTCTAAAGAGTTTAGGGGGTGATGGTCTTGGACTTTAGGACATACTTCATGCTTCAGCCTCTCAGAATTTTATGGGGAAAGGTGGATTGATTTCTGATGTCTGAGATTAGGTACAGGAGGACACCAGTCAGTTAGGAAAGATTTCAAATTCAAGGGATCCTTGAGAAGAAAGGAAGATACCAATCACTTAACTGAAGATTTCAAGGTGCCTCTTTCAGAAGAGAAGAGGGTGTCGAATGATGGATGGAGTATGGCTCTGATTATGACACAGACTAGGTTACTGGACTGATAAAGTCAGGGCTAGAAAAACCAGAGGTTTATCTATATACTGTAATATATATGTATAAAAATATCCCACTGTAACACTTTGACTTCTGTCTGGGCTTTTCTTCTTATCTAGATATTTTAATACTATTGGACTCTGTGAAGCCATTTGGGATTTTCTTACCAAAGATACTGGAACACAAGGTAAAGTGACTTGCCCATAGTCACACAGCTAGTAAATGTTTTAGGCTGGATTTGAACTCAGGTCCTTCTGACTCCAGGGTTGGTCCCCTATCCACTGTGCCATTTTAGATGTACTATGAAGTCTTTAGAAAACTGCAATTAGGAGAGTCATCCATTTTTTTAAATATGTAATTTATATTTTCCTCAAATACATGTAAACAAAAGTTTTTAATGTTTCTTTTGTCTAAATCTTAAGTTCCAAAGAGATCTCAAAGAGATTATAAAAGAGGGAAAAGATCTGCATGATTAAAAATGTTTGTAGCAACCTTTTTTGTAATGGCAAGGAACTGGAAACTGAGTGGATGCCCCTTAGCTGGGGAATGGCTGCATAAGTTATGAGATATGAGTGTAATGGAATATTATTGTTCTATAAGAAATGATGAGGAGGCTGATTTAAGAAAATCTGGAAAGACTTACATGAGCTGATGCTAAGTGAAGTGAATAGAACCAAGAGGATATTGTACACAGTAACAACAAAATTATGTGATGATCAACTGTGATGAACTTGACTCTTTTCAACAATGAAGTAATTCAAGGCAATTTCAATAGACTTGTGATAAAAATCCCTATCCAGATTGAATATGGGCCAAAGTATGGTATTTTTACCTTTTGTTTTTCTTGTTGTTGTTCTTTTGCTTATTTTTTCTTTCTTTCTTTTTTTTCCTCCCTTTGATCTATTTTTTCTTGTGCAACATGATAAATATGGAAAAATGTTTAGAAGAATTGTACATGTTTAACCTATATAGCACTGCTTGCTGCCTTGGGGAGAAAAGAAAGCCAGGAAAATTTGGAACATAAGGTTTTTGCAAAGGTTAATGTTGAAAACTATCTTTTATGTATCTGGAAAAATAAAATGCCATTAAAATAAAATAATAAATTTTGAGTTCCAAATTTTTTACTTCCCTCCTCTTATCCTTCCCTGATAAGATAAACAATTTGTTATAGATTTTACATGTATAGTCATGAAAAACATTTCCATGTATTAAAAAAAAATAGACCAAAAGTAAATTTAAAAAAGAAAAAAAAAAGTATGTTTCAATCTGCATTCAAACTTCACCAGTTTGTTTTTTTTGAAGGTGGATAGCATTTTTCATCTTAAGTCCATCAGAATTTACTTTGATCATTGTATTGCTGAAAATAGCTAAGTCATTCACAGTTGACTATTACATAATATTGCTTTTGCTGTATACAGTGTTCTCAAGGTTCTGCTAATTTCAATTTTTATGAGTTCATGTAAGTCTTTCCAGGATTTTCTGAAAGCATCCTGCTCAGAATTTCATATAACAAAAAAGTATTCCATCAAAATCATATACATCCCAATCATATACATCAACGTCAATCATTCCTCACAGGAATTGCATCAGTTTCTAATTCTTTGTCATACAAAAAGTGCTGCTTTAATTATTTTTGTACAAATAGGTCCTTTTCCTTTCTCTTTCATCTCTTTGGAGGACAGACCTAGTAGTGGTATTGCTGGGTCAAAGTGTAAGCACCGTTTTATAGATCTTTGGGCAAATTGGTCTTCAAATTGGTTGGTCAATTTACAACTACACCAACAATTTATTTAAGTTCCTTTTTTATACATCCCCTCCAACATTTGCCATTTTCCTTTTCTGTCATATTAGCCGATCTGATTTATGTGAGATGGCACTTCAGAGTTGTTTTAATTCTAATTCCTTTAACCAATAGTGAGGAAACTAGGTGATATAGTAGAGTGCCAAGTCTGGAATCAGGAAGACTTAGTTTAATGAGTTCAAATGTGACCTCAGACACTTTGCTGTGTGATGATGGGCAAGTCATTTAATCCTAATTGTCTCATTTTCTTTATCTGTAAAATGAACTGAAAAAAGAAATGGCAAAGCACTCTAATATCTTTGCCAGGAAAACCCCAAATGGGATTATAAAGAGTTAGACATAACAGAAATAAATGAACAACACAAAATCAATATGGATTTAGGAGCATTTTTCATATGACTATAGATTGCCTTGACTTCATATTCTTTGACCATTGATCAATTGAGGAATAATTCATAGTCTTACAAATTTGACTAAATTTTTGACATATTTGAGACACGAGGCCTTTATCAGAGAAACTTATTGTGAAAAAAAAAATGTTTCCCCACTTTCCTACTTTCCTTTAATCTTGGCTGTAGTGGTTTTGTTTGTGCAAAACCTTTTAAATCTGATATAATCAAAATTATCAATTTTAATGATTTCTAATTCTTAATTGATTAATATGTAATGATTTCTAATTCTTATTGGTTATAATTACCCCATTAACTCTGACATAAAATATTCCATGCTGCCTCCTCTCTTATCCCACTTGTTTATGATATCACCCTTTATGATTAAACCACATTCCCATTTTGACCTTATCCCAGTATACTATGTGAGATGATGGTCTATATCTAGCTTCTATCAAACTATTTTTCATTTTTCCCAGCAATAGTGTTTACTTGTTCCAAATCTTGGATCTTTGGGTCTTTCAAGCATTAGATTGATATAGGAATTTACTACTATGTATTTTGTACCTGATCTATTTCACTAATGTGCTACTCTATTTCTTAGCCAGTACCAGATTATTTTGATGATTATGATTTTATCATATTTTGAGATTTGTAAGCCACTTTTCTTTTTCATTGTTCTTTTGATATTCTTGATCTTTTTTTTCTTCCTAGAATTTTGTTATTTTCTTCTAGCTCTATGAAGTAAAATCATAATTTGAGCATATTGCTTGACCTATTCATAAGCAATTAATATTTCTACAATTGTTTAGCTTTAATTTCATTTGTGTGAAAAGTAGCTTGTAATTATGTTCATAGGCTCTGAAGTATTTAGTATTTCCTGCAGTTATTTTAATTGAAATTTCTTTATTTCTTCATGCTAGATTTTGTGCATAATATATAGAAATGCTGATGTTTCTGTGAATTTATTTTATATTCTGAAACTTTTCTGAAGTTGTTAATTATTTCAATAAGTTTTTAGTTGCTTCTCTAAATATACCATCATATGATCTGCAAAGAGTGATAATTTTGTTTCCTCACTGACTATTTTAATTCCTTCAATTTCTTTTTTCTTCTCAGTACTATAATAAATATTTTCTAGTACAATATTGAATAATAGTGGTGATGAGACATCTTTGCTTCATCTGTGATCTAACTGAAAAGACTTCTTTGTTATCTTCAACTAATTATATGTTATTCCCCCTTTGATCCAATTTTGATGAGAATCAGTGTTGCCTCTATTCCCTTCCACATTCTCCTCAATTGTAAAATCTTCCTTTTGTGCCTTTTTTAAGTGAGATAACTTTCCCTATTCCTCTTCTTCCTTCCCCCTTCTATCAAATGCATTTCTCTTTCTTACAACTTAAGTTTATTTTTTAAAATCATCCCATCCCAATCAACTCACACCCATGCCTTCTGTTGATGTATATTCCTTCTAGAGTTCTTAGGAGTTATAAATAAATTTATAGTTATAAAATTCCCATATGGGAACATAAATATTTTAACCTTTTTTATTTCCTTTTGATTTCTCTCAAATGTTAATCTATTTATGCTTCTCTTGATTTCTTTATTTCAAAATAAAATTTTTTATTCAGCTGTAGTCTTTCACTGACTACCTGAAAGTGTTTTATTTCATTGCCTATTTCCCCCTCACCCCCTGCACCCAAGATTTATATTTAGTTTTGCTGGATAGATTATATTTCATTGTAATTCTACCTCCTTTGTCAATTTAGAATATTATATTTCAAATTTTGTGATCCTTCAATGTGAAAACTCCTAAATCTTGTGTTATATCTTGACTGTGCACGCTCATTGTTTTTGAACTTGGAGCTCTGGAATTGGCTATAATGTTCCTAGGACTTTTCATTTTGGGATATCTTTTAGGAGATGGTCAACAGATTCTTCCAATTTTTATTTTACCCTCTGGTTCTAGGATATTATGGTAATTTTCCTTGAAAATTACTTGAAATATAATAGCTAGGCTCTTTTTTGGATTATAACTTTCAGATAGTCTAATAATTTTTAATTTATCTCTCCTCAGTCTATTTTACAAATCAGCTATATATCCAAGGAGATACTCACAGAGATTTTTTGTTTCTTACAGCATTCCATGGCATTCCTTACCTCTGCCCTGCTGGGAACTGGCTGTCTCTTAAAAATACATGGGAACCACAGCACACTGGTGGGCTAAGAGGCAGCATTCGTTTGCTGTTTATTTTTCCAATAGTCTTTAGTGAAAGAGATTTAAGAATAAATATGAAAAGATCTTCAAACCTAAAATAAAGAGAACTAGGAAGGAGTAGAATGAAAATACTTGAAAGTCAAAATCATTTTGAAAAGTAGAGATTAAAAAAATATTCATTCTGGTTTTGTAAGATAAAACTTTGATCAAAATAAAGTCAACTAAGACAAAGCATCCTTTTTTTTTTTTTTTCAGTATAGCTCAGTGGTTCTAAAGTAAAACTAATTATTTTTTTTAAATGTGGTAAATCATTTCAGGGGTCACTGAACTGCTCACAACTTGCTCACTGCCGTAAAAATGGAATACTTTGTTTTCTGTGACTTAGTTTCAACAAAGTACTGCTTTGAGAAATCAGAATGAATAAATCAAAGGACTATTAAATTTTCATGACAAATGACTTAAAGAAACTATTAAGAACTGTAAGGATGCGGTTCCCGCAAAACAAGAGAAGGGAAGTGTAAGGGCCCTTTAAATGGGCAGGCACAACACAACAGGAGATTGAGGCCTGTGGATATAGAACTGCCCTGTGGGTGGGAGCTTGGCCATATTGAGATAGCTTTTAATGGGTGACGGCTCTCTCACTGGTTGGCTGTATGTGTGAGACCTCACAGGCCTTTATAAAGCCACTGCAGACAGCAGTTGCTCTCTTTAACCTGGCTCCCTAACCTGGGTGGCCAAGCCAAGCTGATGGATAGCCAAGAGGTAAGGAGTTTGGTAGAGAACATGTGGGTCTTCAGACCAGGTGTTCACTAGGGAGCTGACAAGTCAGGACATTATGTGAGTAGGTATAATAAAGGCTTTTAAGATTACACGTGGCTGTGCTTGAGTGTGCTACTGGTTATTAAACTATTATTCAAGAAATCATGGTCAGACCTTTGAAGGCCTCAGAGGAGACAAGCTGGGTAGAGTTGACACTGCAAAGATCAGTGGTCAAAGGTACTCTGTTGGGCATAGGATAGACTAGTAATTGTAACTGCCAGGAGGGCATGTTACAAATTGCACCTGAACGTGGATGCATCAGGAATTATCAGGTTTTGAAAATATTTAATATTAAGATTCTGAAAGATCCAGTAGAAACACCACTTAGGAGAGAAGGCAGAGAGGCAATATGGACCCAGGTAACCCCGGGATCAGGCTCAAAGATACAGCTGAACATAATGCTTATATAAAGAGGTTAAAGAGCCAGATGGAAGATCTTTTAACAAAGATCACCTCTGAAGAACAGCAGGAAGCTTGTAATCAAGTTCCCAGAAGGCTACCCCCACACCCATTAAATATATAGCTCTGACAGGGAGCAACCTAGAGCTAATGTGTTTGTATGACAGTATAGAGTATAAAATGCGACAACTAGAAGTTGAGTTGAAAATAAAATGACAAACAATTAAAAAAGAGTTGCTGGAATTGCAGGTTAAACTATAGGTTGAGATACAGAAAGAAGAAAAAGCTAGGTTACTACACAAACCAGTGGCTGAAGCTAAGGAGGGAAATAAATGAACCACATGGACTTCAGTTGGAAAAATTCTTCTTAGCGTTCTGTTGGTTTACCTCGTGCATTATTGTTTTAAGGAATTTATTGTTACTCTTCCTTTGAGAAGAAGTTTAGTTCTTATGTGCAAAGCTTGGGTTGGATTCTAAATCAGCCTTTGGGGAATTTTCCAATTCCTGACCCTCTTCACTCAGCCCCACTTTCATGAGCCAAGGGAGAAGGAGGAGGAGGAAAAGGAAGAGTGATAATATCATCAGCACTGCCCATTAATCCATTCAAAACTCCTGTGTCTTCATTCCAAAAGACTGGAGTAGGCTTTATGGCCAAAGGCAAAAAGGAATTGTGGTGTATTGACTATAATCAGAAAAATTTTTAAAATACAGTGCAATTAATTTCTAAGAAACTTTATAAGGATAAGACCTTGCAGTTAGAGAAAGTGGAGTTTTATACTTATAACACTGCTAGGATAGTCTATGGAGAGTTGGAACTCCTCTTTTCTTACCTAGTGGATTTTTCACTTCCACAGGTGGGCTTGATTTCCCAACCTCCTACGAGTACTTATAAAACAGTGTTTATGTTTAGAATGGTTTGGAAAATTGCTGTTTTAATTACTAGAATAAATAGACAGTGTGTGATCTTTGACCCAGGAGGAGAAGTAATATCAAATTTATTGATTCACACTCCTAAAGTACAATTCAGTATCAGAAACTCAAACTTTGATTTTTAGGCAAAAGAATTCAGGGATATAGCCAAGTGTTCTTTCTTCATTATCTGTATGAGTGGCAGACCACTGAAAAGGTATCAGTTCTTTTAAGAACTTCGAGAGCAAGTGAGAAAGAGCTCAGATAAATATACCCTATATGTCCATTTTCAGAGTGGACCTTCAAATCATTTACAATCAGGCTGTTAGAGTCTTATATTTGCAAATTGTGATAACCAAAGAGAAAGCTAAGAGCATGGCAGAAGGCTACACAGATTATCTTTCTTTCAGTCTCCTATACTCCCTATAGGACAAAACCCTTATGGTTTGAAATTTAATGTTTTAAGACCAATGGACATTATGGCTTCATTCCAATCTGGAGAAGCAGCTAGACATGTGATCAACCATTTTTCCATTGTAGAAATTTCACATGCATTTAAGACAGTTTATGGATTGGCTTACAAATACTTTGCCTTTAGGTGTTTTTGTATTGAATTTGACTTTGCCCATTCCATTGGCATTTCTTATAATCCTATTAGTAAAGTCATTACTGCACAGACTATATCCCCAAGATCTTCTCTTCTAAACAAGAGAAGGGAATTTTGGGATATGCACAAGATGTGGCAATACATATATGTGATTGCTTGCAATTTTTAAATTTTGATTTTACATTACTAAGTTATTTTGATTTTGTATTTTTAAGTTATTTTGGTTTTACATTTCTAATCTATTTCGGTTTTACACTTTTAAATTATTTTGATTTTACATTTTTAAATTCTTTGCATTTTACCTTAGCAATGCACTTCGGGCATACACAGAAAGTGCAGCTAAGTGACAGACTGACTAACTTTTGTCTGACTTTTGTTCATCTTTTTGACAACAACTTTGTTTCCACTGTGATGTGGAAAGGCCTAGATGGCATTTAAAAAGGCTCAAGTTGGGCCCCAGGGTACATTCTTTCCTAGGTGCAGATCCAGCAGCAGAGTTCATCCCCACCAGAGACATTTGTCACCTGGGGATCCAAGAGAAGGACCAGACAACAGCCCAGAGGGACCAGCCAGATGTCAGCAGCCCTCCAGATGCTGATGGCAGCAATGTCCCTCCTGACCATGACACCAGAGACAGCAGACAGTTCTAGTGTTGCAGCTGAAATGGACTGTTTTGGGTGATATGCAATATAAAGACTGTAAATGGACAATGGGCCTGCTTGCTCCTCCTGTGGCTACTTGCCATATGGTGGCCTGAGGAGAGACTTTGCCCTATGCTTTCTATTGAAGGACTATGCTTTTAAATTAGTGGGTGAAAAACCAACGCACCCACCTGCCATTGTTATTGAGACAATGTTATGGGCATGACTTTGCTTATGTGCACCTGTGAAACTAAAATTGCTCTAGGATTGTGAAAAGTGCAATAGAGAATTGTGATAAGCTAGAATTGTTCTAGGATTGTGACAAGTGCAACAGAAAATTGTAAGAAACTAGAATTGGTCTAGAATTGTGATAAATGTAACTAGAATTGTGACAACCTACCTCACTGATATTTGTTAACTAGAATTGTGATGTTTTACCTTGTTGACTTCCCACCTCAGTGCTGACATCCTACCTCATTGGCATCCAACCTCTTGGGCATATTATCTCCTTGAATATGACTTTAATGAATGGGTTAAACACTTGGCCACTGTTAAGCCTGGTTCTCATTGTCATACTTCTGTTTACTATTCTGCTGCTTTGTACCTCCTTGGGCATAATACTCTGTCATCTCATGGATCAAGTGAACTATAGATGGTGCTAAAAGTTTAGCTTGATGAGATGTGCGGTTCCCGCAAAACAAGAGAAGGGAATTGTAAGGGTCCTTTAAATGGGTGGCCACTGCTCAACAGGAGATTTGAATGGCCCAGAAGTAATCTCTGTTGATATAGGACTGTCCTGTGGGTGGGATCCTGTCCATATTGAGATAGCTTTTAATGGGTGATGGCTTTCTCGCTGGTTGGCTGTATGTGTGTGACCTCACAGAAGCCCACTGCAGACAGCAGTCACTCTCTTTCTTTAACCTGGCTCCCTAACCTGGGGTAGCCAAGCTAAGCCAATGGATAGCCGAAAGGTAAGGAGTTTGGTAGTGAGCATGTGGGTCTTCAGACCAGGTGTTCACTAGGGAGCTGACAAGTCAGGGCATTATGTGAGTAGGTATAATAAAGGCTTTTAAGATTATACATGGCTGTTCTTGAGCATGCTACTGGTTATTAAGCTATAGATTCAAGAGATTGTGGCCAGAGACCTTTGAAGGCCTCAGAGGAGGCGAGCCAGGTAGAGTTGACACTGCAAAGGTCAGTGGTCAAAGTTACTCTGTTGGGCCTAGGACAGACTAGTAATTGTAACTGCCAGGAGGGCATGTTACAGAGAACATTTAAGACCAGAAACGGAGGAGGGTCAATTAAGAGGCTAGATGGTTCAATGGATAGTGTGTTAGAATTTGAATGACCTGAGTTCAAATTGGGCCTTAGATACTTATTAGCTTTCTGACCATTGGAAAGTCATTTAATTTATGTCTGCTTCAGTTTCCTTAAAAGTACAATACAGATAATTAAAGTAGAGTTGTTTTGATGATAAAATGAAATAATATGTATAAAGTGGCTTGCAAATCTTAAAAACATCATATAAATACTAGCTGTTATGATTGTAATTATTATATAAGGCTAATAAAAGAAAACATGAGTCAAGGTTTTAAAAGAATGAGAAAACCTTCAGTAAATTAAATGGTTCATTTATTGAAAAGATTTAGGGATTGAAGAGAGCATATAATCCAACCTCTCATTATATAAAGAACCAGGAGGTTCAGTGGCTTGCTCAAAGTCACACAAAGGTGTCAGAAAACACTTAATTTCTGTGGGACTTTGTCTCTTTAAGGATAAATGAAGAAGCTAGGCTAGATGAAAGGTAAGGCAGAAGCTTGACAGATATCTAAGACTTTTTAAGTATATATCTCTATTTTCTTTTGCCAAAGCAAAGAAGCTATATCTGTGGATTGGTTCATCTTTTAACCCAGATACCAATATCTATAGAACAAAAAATAATCATATTCTTCTGATGCTCCTGATTGTCAGCTCCATTTCTGTCTGCTCTAATGGATTACCATTCATGTCTACCTCTAATTTTAAGTGTCCTCTCAAGTCTCTGGCTGGGACTCTTTCTCTTTATATCTTCTTGGGGATTACCTCAGATCTCATGAGTTTCATTATCTTCTATCTCAATATAAAGGACTTCTAGATTGAAAGATCTTGCTTTAGTTTCTCTCCTGAGTTCCAGAACTTCAACAATTCCCTAATGTACAATTTCATCTGAATGTCTTATAGACAACTCATCCAAACAGAATTTATTATTGAATATATTACCTACATCACCTCCCAATCACAAGCTTCTCTTTTTCTATCAAGGGCATTGGCACCATTAATGGCAAGGGCACTGTCCTTCCACTTGCCCAGAATGAAAACATTGGAAATATTTTCATTTTTCCCCCCTCACTTTTCCCCACCACAGTCCTGCCCCAGTATATCCTGAATACACCTTTTCTTCACATATCCAACCAATATCCTACTCTGTTCAGGCCTTGTTACTTTTGATCACTATTGCAATAGCCTTCTCATTTCAGTCCATAAGCATTTATTCATTTAATAAGCATATTAGGCTGCAAGTAATATGTAGATTCTCTAGATAAAAAGTAAAACATGATAATTTTTATACTCAGAAAGCTCCCAATCTACTGGGGAGAAACATGTATCCAAAGAAAGAAAGAAAGAAAAATCAAGGAATTTTGTTGAGCAACATCATATAAGACTTCAGACACAAACTAATTGTGAGATCCTTGGCAAGCCTTTCAACTTGTCTTAGCTTGTTTCTTCATCTATAAATTGGAAGCAATAATATCAGGAGGAGGGAAGGAAACAAGTATTTACTAAATGTCTAAGAAGTAAATGCTATTATTATTCACATTTTGTAGATGAGAAAATTGAGCAAAGGATAAGTGTCTTGTCCAGGATCACCCAGCCAGTATATATATATATATATATATATATATATATATATATATATATATATATATGTTCCATCTTCCTGCCTCCAGGTCTAGTCTTACCTCACTGCCAGTGATATTGCAGAGGGATTTCTGTTTTAGGAAGGAGTCTAGACTATATAGATAACTTCTTACATTTCTTCCAGTTCTTTGGTACTGATTTTCAGAGAGAGCAAGGAAAACTGAAATGAGACATGAAATAGTTGATCCTTTAAAGATCTATGTATTAAACATGCATTAATTATTTGGGCAAATAAATATTTCTGTCTAAATTCTAGTCATGGCAGTTGAGTGGCTGACTTGTCAGGGCAGTGAATTCCATTGACTCTCAGGATACAACACAGTGTATTTCCTCTAATGGGCTCTAAATTTACTGCCTTTTAATTTCACCAAGTGTCTCCTTATTGTCTTATTTATGGCTCACACTACAAAAGAGGGACTAATCAATTTTCATGAGTCTTTTAATCAGTCTCAAGACATTTGGTCATCATTTATCTGGAAACACAATAATCAATGGTGTTAAGTCTACTGAGGTTTTAAATTCTAGTAAAGCAAAAACAATCAAGTGACATCTAAGAATTCTATCAAATATCTCAACTATGTAGGAAATATTGCTAGTCTTGAGTAATATGCTCAATGAATGAAGCTATTTCTTTGAGTAAGCCAGTGTAGATCAGATCTGGGTCTGTTTTTAGCATCTCATAATGATGTTAAAACATCAAAGTTCCAAGAATTGTCCTCAGAAGGGTTGGAAGATGGTTTTAATTAGGAGGTCCTGAATCCCAATACTAACCTCCAGAGCTCTCAGAATTAGAGCAGACTGGCAATGATTTAATTAAATGGAACATGGCTGAGCCAAAGGTCAAATGAGATTCTTGCAGTACAAAGTCCCTATATGAAAAGCAGGATGGCAAACAGAGACAATTGTTGCCACCTTAGGCTTTGGGAAAAAATACTGCATCAAGACAGTCTATGCTCTGGAGGGAAACACATAAAAAACTTGGTAAATGAAAGCCTCTCTCAAAGACTTTTCACTCCCATGTGTGCTCCAGGGATTCTGCATTCTAAAAGACTTTAAATAATTTTATAAAAATCAAATGTCTGCCATATCATTGAAACTCATTGCCTAAATAAGACAAAATATGTCAATTCATTTCAATTCTGTGAGTTGAGACATTATCAGATTTATATTTGGAAGATACATCATAAGATCCTAAACAGATAAATGACTAGATTCTCATTGCCATGCCCCCTTGACAACATGGTATTCTCCAACTCTTCACTGAATAAAATCTGGTTTAGTAGAAATAATATTGGACTAGAGTTCCAATAAGTTAGGTAGTACAATGGAAAAGAGTGCTAGACATCAAATTAGGAAAAACATGAGTTCAGATACAGCCTCAGACATTTCCTATCTATGTGAAATGAGAATAATCTCTCAGCGTAATAGAGAATAATTCTATTTGTGTAAAATGAGAATAATTATTGCATCTACTTAGCAGAGTTGGGAACGATAAGATAATATTTGTAAAGTGCTTTGTAAATCTTAAACCACTTTATTTATTTATTTTTATTAAAGCTTTTTATATACAAAACATATGCATGGGTAATTTTTCAACACTGACCCTGGCAAAACTTTCAGTTCCAAATTTTTCCCTTTTTCCCCCACCCTCTCCCCTAGATAGCAATACATGATAAATATGTTAAATCCAATATATGTATACATAGTTATATCTTCCTGCACAAGAAAAAAACAGATCTAGAAAGAAAAAAAAAAAAAAACCTGAGAAGAAAAATAAAATGCAAGGAAACAACAGAAAACTTGAAAATGCTATGTTGTGGTCCACACAGTTCCTCTCTCTAGGTGTATATGGCTTTCTTCATTGCTGAACAATCGGAACTGGTTTAAACCACTTTATAAATACTATTATTATGTTAGGAAATCATTGGCTCATAAGATTTAAAAATCATTTAAAATTACACTTGTTACTTTAAAGATGAGGCAATATGGAGGCCCTCAGAAAGTTTATTGACTTGACTAAGGTCACTCAGATAGCAAGCAGCAGAGCCACCCATTTGAGTTCAGGGGTCTTTTCTCAGAACCACAGATACAAGTTTAGTCTCGGCTCAGTCACAAACTAGGGATGTGGGCATCTTCTGCAAGTCATTCTATATTTCTCCTAGTCTTGACCTTCTTTATAGTAATAAGGGTGATACTTTAGATCTGGGACCAGACAGTTCCCTAAGATCTATTTGTGTTTTCTTTATCTAAAATAAAGGAATGAGTTTGTACCTGTTTCTTGGCACCTCTCACTAATTTGTAAACCCATGTGTATAACTACAGGCAGTTAATTATTTCCTTGGAGGAGGTTAGGGGTATAGAGCTATTCCATTCCTGGCCATCTTTTCCCAAATTCTAGGACCCCATCACCACTAACAGGCTCCTTTCAGCCCCTCCCTACCTCTTTCCAACTCCTACATTTCTCTTCTCCTTCTTCTAGAGTTTGCTCCAAGTCCTCAGGGCCAGGCTTTCCCTGCCCAGCCAGATGGCAATTAGCTAATCAGATAAACTCATTGTACTAATGTGCTAATGAAGAAGACTAAACCTGTGGCCTCAGGGGCCTTCCTTGGTTCTTAGGCCACACCTGTGCATTATAATAAGGGCCTCCTGAAGACAATTATTCTTTGGTATTTTTTCTAGTATTGTATTAACTTGTAAATATGAAATATTTCAATACTTTTTCTAGAAGACAGTGAATATAGTGGAAAGGTTGTTGGAGTTGGTAGCTGAGGATCTTATCTCTGCTATTTGCAATCAGTATAACCTTGTTCAAGTACCATACCTACTCTGGGTTTCAATGACCTTTCGGGGTGATTTAGTTCTTAGATCAGATCCCTAATATAAATCTATGATTTCACTGACACCCTCTTCTCTAGTATAAAAATTTATCCACATTTGCTCATCTAGTGTTATAATAATCCATGACATTCCACAATCCGCCCAACAAAGTGCTCCTTTTCAAGTTAAGTTTAAAGAATTAATAAAATTATATAAACCAAAATAGATTGTATTGGTATAAAAACTTTCAGAAATCAACTTGAATGGGACTGATTGGATGAAGTATTTCTCAGGATTCTCGGGATGATCCAGAACTGGGACCCTAAGAGGTCATTTGATCTCGAGAGGGATGAACTTTGAGAGATACAGAAAGTTTCAGGAAGTGACATGACCTGTGGGAGGCAGCTAGCATTGGTGACCATTTGGTCAACGATGGTTATGTCCTTTTAGTCTATCCAATGAGAAGGCTCACGTCTTTTGCTTTTTAATCCTGCACAAGCGGGAAGCTGGCCAGGTTCCAGGAACACATGGTGGGAGTTGAAATGGCTCCCAGGTGTGTCTGGGCCTCTCTCTGCAGGGATTAAATAAATGCTTTCTTTTTGTACCTGATATCTCTGATTAGTTAATTGGGAATTGCACCCCAACTGTCCCACCCAAACTGAACTCATGAATGGGCATGAAACTGGGTAAAAGGGTCAATAACTAAATAACAGGGATGTAAAGATTAGCCACCCTTAGGTCACCTTGAACCAACTACTTAATTAATTTCCATTTTAATCCTGAATTTTGGGGTATTTCAGAAATACATTGTACACTGAAACTGGAATCAAGAAGGCCCAAGTTCAAATCCATTCTCAGATGTGACTCTGGTCAAGCTGATGAGGTTGAGATAGCAATTCCTAGATCAAAATATGAAGTTCAAGACACAAAGATACCTGTGAAGAATTCCCAATGGTGTTCTCTTTATTTTTATTTACCAGGAGAGGTTATGGGCAAAATGAAGAAGTAAAATAAACCCCAGGAGTGATTACTATAAAGAAACATAGAGTTAGCAATTAGCAAGGAAAGGGGTTTTAATAATTAAGAAGGGAAAAAACCAAGTTCCCTAATAGAATTCCCAATTAACCAAGAGAAAGGGAATATACCATGAGGTGTAGGCTGAATCCATACAGTAACACCCTAAATAAGTTAGTTAGCCACAATAAGGAGAAAAACACCATGAGGATAGGGACAAAGAGTGAGAACAAAGACACTATACCTTGGTGAGCTAACTCCAAAAGGAATTCAGTAAAAATGGTATAAGGCCAGTGGTCCTCAAACTTTTTAAATAGGGGGCCAGTTCCCTGTCCCTCAGACTGTTGGAGGGACCGACTATAGTAAAAACAAAAACTCACACTGTCTCCGCCCCTCAGCCCATTTGCCATAACCCGGTGGGCCCATAACCACCCTCATCGGGAGCATCTGGCCAGAGGGTCGTAGTTTGAGAACCCCTGGTATAGGCTATGGGCACTTTTATAGGGGAAATTTCACTCAAGGTTTCGACATCATAACTTGGCTTTCTGTTTGGATCCAGTAAAGTTGGGTTTCCTAAGACCTCCACAGGAATGGGACTGGAAGGCTGAGCTGATCCCATCAGTGCCCTTCCCTGCTTGCCTCAACAAGTATCATAATCTTATCAGTAGAACTTCAGGCTTTCTCTGCCAACTCTACCGAGTTACCCAGGATCTCATCAAAGTCACTAAACTCTCTCAATCTCAATTTTTTCATTTGTTTAAAAAAATAATAGTAGTACACTTACCTCCCAGCATTGCAGTGAAGTTCACATTAGATATTTGTAAACCTTAAAGTGCTATATATAGTCTAGCTATTATTATTATAATTATTTCCTCAGAAAAATTCATTTTCTAATTAAGTTCCCCACCACAGTACAAAAATAATTTAGCAAACTATAGAAACATCCTTTCCAATAAATAATTTCCAAAATTAATATATTAAAATATTTAATGTCCTATGATTTAAATAAGTGTTAAGGTCAATGAACATGCTATTTATTATAATGGTACCAATAATAAAGTCTAAATATTGACATTGACTTAGAAAAATCATAGCTAGAATCAACTCAAATTATCATTGTAAATACAAATTATTTTCACTTCTGAAACATAGTTCCATATTATTTAGCACATAAATTCTATAGTACATAAATCTTCTTCCTCTTCAAAAGATAGAAATGACCAAAAAACTCTTTCTCCATGTCCTTTCTCTGTTTTCTGTATCCCTAACAAGAAAATAATTTTTCCAACTTCTTTCAAGTTGTCAGTCTTTTCTCAAAAATTTTCTTCATACATTTCTGCCTAAAATTATGGTTGATTACCCAAGAAAACTTTTTCTTCATGTTTTTCTTTCACATTTTTTCCACTCAAACTATCTCCATTAAATTGCTTTTCTCAGTCTTTCTTTGACAGCAAGTCAGACCCAGTGGCCAAATCCCAAGCATTTCTTGGGCTCTATAGTAACTACAGCCTCCATAGGAGAGTCTTTGAAAACAAGTTTTTTAAATACCTGCACATAGTGTATATATGTGCATATAATATTGCAGCTTTAAAAAAAAAAACATATCTTAGGAATATGTTTAAATGATTTTTCATTACTTTATTTTATTATTTTTGGCCAGAGGCAAACAGGGTTAAGTGATTTGCCAAGGGTCACAAGCTAATAAGTATCTGAGACTGGATTTGAACTCTGTTCTCTTTTAAAAGGATGCTAAATTTAAAGTTCCTTCTAGCTCCTTTTTTGTTTTATTTTAAAACAAGTACAAAAATGAGAAAAGAAAAAAAATTGCCACTTACACAGAACATGAGAGGATTCAATATAAATTTCCATTTCAAGAAAGCCTAGCTTTTCTTTGCTTCCTTGTAGTTTTACTTTTGTTCTCTGCTGTACACTTTTACTTTGTTTTATCCCACTCCAAAGAAGGCTATAATGAATCATGTACATACAGACATGCAGACACATATACATAGGTGTAAACATGCACATATATACTCATATACATATATCTGTAAGATCATACTATACTTATTTCTTCTTGTCATCTGCTTCTCTGAAGGCAGATAGTGTTTTCCTTCATAAGTCCAGGTCTTTCCCTGTTTTCCTAAATTAAACAACATATCATTTCCTATACCTCAGCAAATATTCCAATCTCATCACATCCTAGCTGAGAGATTATCTATGAAATTTCCCCTCCCCTAATTTACTGCATTCATTTTTTTCTTGGCTTCATAGGTTTTACTTATACAAGGAAATTTTAATTTAAAGTAATTACAATTATCCATTTTACACTTTAACATTGCTCTCACATTACAATATAGTTTAAGGTCTAATACTACTGAATTTGCTTCCTTAACATCTTTTCCTCAATTGATTTCTTTGAAATTCCTGATCTTTTGTTCTTACAAATGAACTTTTATTATTTTTTTTCTAACTCAGTAAGTTTTTTATAAATTTAACTAGGATGACATTAAATAAACATGTTAAGTAAAATTGTCATTTAAAAATTTTTATTGGCTTTTTCTACCCACAAATAAGTAAACATTACTTCAATTATTTAGATCTGACTATTTTATGAAAAGAGTTTTATGTTTATGTTCATATAGTTTCTATATCTATTGTGGCAGGTATACTCTCAGGTGCTTTATACTGTCTAATTATTTCAAATTATCTAAAAATGATGTTGAATAATATTGCTGACATGTAGTATAGTTTTCTTATTTTTTTGTTCAAATCTATTTTAATTTTAACTTTGAGATTATGATTCCTGCTTTATTTTTATATTATAAATTCTACTCCTGCCTTTTACTTTCTTTGTGTGTGTCTCATTTTTATTGTGTTTCCTGAAAGTAACATATTTTTTAATTCAAAATCTTAATCTGCTTTACTTCTATTTGCTACCTTATCCTTCTGTTTCTTAATCTACCTACCCTTATAAGAATCTTACCTCTTTCACTCTATCCCTTTGCTTTCTTATTTCTTTTTAAATTTAGAAGACTTTTATACTCTTCTAGATATATATGTTGTTCTCTCTTTAATCCATTCCCAGTGAAACTAAGGTTCCATTACTACAAAATCTCCCTATCTCTAGCTTCTTCAGTATCAATTTTTCTTCTTAGTCCTCATGTGCATCAGATAATTACTCCCTCTTATCTCTCCCTAAAAAGTTTTGGGTTTTTTTAATCATACCACCATAATCACCTCAGCTCAAGTCCTTCTTTCAAACTACCCAAATAACTATAACCGTCAAAAAACGTACTGATAATGTTTTCACATATGAGAATTAATCAACTTGACTTCATTGAGTCCCTTATAATTGGTTTTTAATGTTTACCTTATATTTTAAATTTTAAATTCTGCTGCTTTTGTCACAAATATTTGAAAGAAATCTTTCAGTTAGTAGTATGTTCATTTTTTTTTCCCCATTCAGGATTTTATTTTACTTTTTTGGATAAATTACCCTTGGTTGTAACTCCACTTCTTTTACTCTATGAAACATAGTATTCCAAGACTGAGAATTCTTTAATATAGCAGTTTTTAGGTCTTGTGTAATCCTCATTATAGTTCCATGATATTTAAATTTTGTTGTTGTTGTTGTTTCCAATATTTTCTCCTTAACATTCAAGCTTTGAAACTTGGCTATTTGGATATTACTATAAGTTTTCTTCCTGAGATCTCTTTTAGATGGTGAATGTTAGATTTTTTTTTTCCTATTTCTGTTCTGTCTTCTTGTTCTAGAAGTTCAGGTCAATTTTCCTTGATAATTTCTTACAATATTATATCAAGATTTGTTTTTTTTTACTGTAATTTTTAGGTATTTCTCCTATATCTAGTCCCAGGGTATTGGGAATGATTCCTCAAGCCTCAAGTTTTTCTTGATGTTATTTTTTGAGGTTTGTCCAAAGGCTTGAAAGTGAGCTCTCCTCTCCATTCCTAAGGACCCCCAGCTGTTTAATGATCTTGTTCCCTTCACTGGTAGCTAGAAATTACAGCTATCCTCTATATTTTGGAACAGAAATCAGGTATTTTGCCCTTTCACAAATGCCCACAGCCAGCAGGATCCCTGCCCCTCTGCTACTTCCCTTATATGAAAGCTCCTTCTCCCACATACTGTGGGAGATAATTTCTTATTTCTTTTTAAATTTAGGATAGGCCTGGCATCATAGGTAAGCTTGGCAATCCTCATCAGACAGTGGAGGTTCCTTCAATGATCTTCTGCCTGGCTGACAGACCCATCCCTTGCCCCACCTTGCTATGGATTGTGAAATGAAAATTTCAAAGACACTGTTTCTCAAACCCTGCTCCCCCAGAATGTGTTCTTTAGTTTCTCAGAGTTGGCCTAGAGGTGTATCCATTTCACTTAGGTCAAAAATGGGGTCTTTCTTAGAGTCTTCTTAAGTTGTCTTAGAAGAACTGCTTTGCTCTGACTTTTGTTTATTTCTACTGTTCTAAATTCCCTCTAACATATTTTATGTCTTTGTGTGTGTAGGAAATTCAGAGAGCCCAAAGTTTTCTGACCTACTTATCTTCCAAGAATACTCTCCCAACTATTCTCTTTGATCAAATGATATCATTATTTGGTCTATTTCCAAAAGATAATTAAAGAAAAAGGGAAAAGAATCTATTTGTTCTAAAATTTTTATAACAGCAATCTGGTGACAAAGGACTGGATTGCAAGGATGTCTATTAATTGAGGAATGGCTATACAAGTTGTGATATATGATTGCAATGGAATACTATTGTGCTACAAGAAATTATAAACTAAATGATCTTAGAAAAACGTGGAAAGACTTGCAAGAAAAAAATAAAGAACAAAATGAGTAGAATCAAGAGAACACTGTATATAGTAACAACAGTATTGTTTTTAAGAACAACTTTGTATGAATATGTTATTTTGGCTATTATAAATACCCAAAACAACTATAAAGGACATATGAAGAAAAATGCTATCTTCATCTAGAAAAGAATTAAAGTATGTATAGATAATTACATGTGTGTGTACATACCTATGTATTTAATAGTAGCCATCTCTAGAGGGAGGGAGGCTAGAAAAGGACAAAAAAAGAAATTTACATGTAATTCTGTTGTATATTTGAAAGGAATAGAAAGTTGAAAATAGTAGATTGGGAGTTTTATGAGCAATAATTTTAACTGTATTATAAGAATGCTTGCTTTAATTCATAAATTAAAAATTAAAAAAAATTTAAAATAATGAACCCCCAAAGTTCTTGGAAGTGCCCAAATTTTACCATCATAATTTCCATAAAGTTTTCTGTCTAGTTTCTCATTTTTTATTTGTTAAATATGAGCTTTTAAGGTAAAGTTTTAAAACTGGCTCATTTCATTTCATTATTTTGTATTCTCTTTAAATATTAGCATAAGCGTATTGTTTTCAACTAATTTTCATTGCTAGTACAAAGTGTTTAATCCATAATATATCTAAAAGAACCTACCATAAGCCAGTATGGTTTCAACAAGAACCAATTGGTCAGTTCTGTTAAACATCACTTCCTTTAGTCACTCTTGAATCTTTCTTAGATAGGTTGATCAGGTGAATGGTATAGAAAAAGTAGGCAAGAATTTTAACAAGACACTTGACAATAAGTTGTTTTGGATTCACTGAGTTTGTTTTTCTTGATAATGGATCATTCAAAGGAAAACATTGAAATAATATTGTAAAGATAATCAACTTTGAAAGACTTTGTAACTCCAATCAACATAATGACCAACTACAATTCCAAAGGACTCATGATAAAATGTTTTATCCATCTCCAGACAGAGAGGTGATGAACTCAGAGTACAGATGGAAGCATATTCTTTTTTTTTTTTTTTTTTTTGGATTGACTAATGAGAGAATTTGTTTTGCACAATTATTCATATTTGAATGGATTTTGTTTTTCTTAAGTTCTTATTGGGTGGGAGAGGAAGAGTAGATCAGGAATTTGAAAATGAAAAAAAATATATTTTAAAGATAAGAAAATATATTAAGATATTAGAACAATGGGACTAAAACCTGGGCGGTAAATCTAAACTGAAGATTAAAATCTGAGACACGTTCCCATGGTTGAACTATGAAAATGGATAAATTCCTCAGATGAGAGAAATTTGGAGGAGACTATACAAGGAGGAAGAAGAATCATCAAGAAACAGATAAAGAGTTAAACATTTAGGAAAAATGAGAGTATAATATAATGAAGTTAAGGGAAAAGAGTTTTAAGAAGAAAATTGGGGATAAATACTTTTAATGGAGTAGCAAATTTAAAAATGGTAGGTTTGGAGAATAAAGCCATTGGCTTTGGCAAAAATGTCATTGCTGGCCCTGTGAGGAGCAGTTTCAATGAACTTGAAAGAAAAAAAATACATTGTAGGGCATCATGGGAATAATGTTTAGTGGAAGAAAAGAGACAAGTATAGACTATGAGTTTGAAAATATTGGCAATTAAAAAAAAAAAAAGGATAGAAATGTGTCTAAGAAAAAAAGTACAAAGAAGAGCAGAAGGTTAAGATGGAATTGTGCAGTAGTTCACTTGACTTCAAAGGTCTCTTCCAGCTGTAAACCTATGACTCTTTGAAAGCCCATCTAAATGAGTTTGTAGTGATTTTCCAGTGGTCCTCAAACTTTCTAAATAGGGGCCAGTTCACTGTCCCTCAGACTGTTGGAGGGCCGGACCATAGTAAAAACAAAATCTCACACTTTGTCTCTACCCCTCAGCCCATTTGCCATAACCTGGTGGGCCGCATAAATGTCCTCAGCGGGCTGCATCTGGCCCACGGGCCGTAGTTTGAGAACCCCTGCTAGACTAAGGTGTTTCTCCATTGTTTAGGTAACTCATTCTTATAAAAAATTCAATACAAGAACTGAGTTTTGGGTGCATAGGTTATATAAACTAGCCTCTCATTTTTAAAAAATATGCCTTTTTATAACATTCACTTCTATATCTATTTCAAATAATTGCTTTTTAAAATCATCATTAAAGTTTGCTGACATACCTATTGTATACAAGGTCCTCTATGTGGGCCCAGGAAGACAGCAAATAAAAAAAAAAAAAAAAAAAAAAAAAGATTCTCTGCCTTCATAGAGTTTGTCATTTAAGGAGGCAAAGGGGAAGGTAAAAAAGCCAGATAGTTACAGACACAGGAGAAGTATAACATGAGGAACAGCATACAATCTCAACTTCAAAAGATAAAAAATTTTGTAGAGAAATATTTTTTAAAAGGAAAAGAAAATGGTTGGAACTAAGTTGTTTCAAAGATGTTGCAATTATAGTTAATTTCTGGGAATAAAAGATTAGGCATTCTGAAGGTTTGTATGAACAGTGATTTTTCCATGAGCTTTGAACTTGATACTAAAGGATTTGTACAATTCTTACAAAAATAATAGGTTCAAGAAAGCCCAATTTCTAACAAGGCACCCATTAAAAAAAAAAAAATTAATGTTTACATTTCTGAAGGCAATTCAGTCTGACAGGGCCTTGAGTGCAAGCCAGTAAAGAAATTCCTTTATGCCTGGGAAGTAGGGGGTCCAACAGAAACTTGTGTGGTGGTCCCCAAAGGTTACCTTACAAAAATAAAACCCTGAATTGCATCCTATTTGGTTACAGAGAGCATAGAAATATGAGATGTCTTTTTTCTTTTCTTTTTGAAAAATATTTCATGTAATTTTATACCCAAAAGTGTTAAAGATGGGTGCCTAAGGCAAGGTGGGAAACTTTTAAGGAACCTGGAAGTTATTTATATAATGACTCTAGTTCCTTTCTCCTGAATATATCACTAGTTTGCTTCTCATCCGCTTACCAAATTGGTGGATAGTTCTCCATTTTGCAAAATAATGAGGGCAGGTACTGAAAAACTGGAAAATGAGGTGAAGCAGTGAATAGTAGATATTAAGAGGTCATCAAAACAAAGTTAATCAAATGGAATTTAAAATGTCAATTAAACAATATAATTGTAAAGATTTACAAAGCCTAGAAAGAAATAATCTCCTACAACTTCCAAATATGAATCCTTTTTACTATTTTCCACACCAACCATACTTCTTCCTATTTTTTATGCTTCTTTTTTTTTTTTTTTACCATATTAAATGCCTTTTCCACTCTTTTATGTCTATTCATGTGCTATCCTCCTTCAAGGCCCAAGTTGATAATGTTGAACTCTATAATTATAATAATATATATATTCATTTGGGGAAATCTAGGAACCCAGAGGGGAAAACATGGTAAAGATCACTAGAAAGAAAAACAGAATTGATACTGTCATGGAAGCATACTATAGGCCACATAAACCAAAAGAGGAATTAGGGAAAGCATTTGGGAAACAGGTCAAAAAACTGACATGGAAACATAACATTATAGTGATGGAGGAAGCGGACTTCAAATAGTCATAAATGTGCTGAAGGCTCTTTGCATACAACAGCTGGGACTTACTTTAATGCTAATTTAACCAGTCCTTCGAAAGAGGGAGAAAACAATGAAAAAACCTTTCATTCTGGTCCTGATTTTGACCAAGATGTTGCTGAAGTAAAAGGAGTTGCCTCAAGACTATTCTTTGGTGTTGCTATAAAGGGAATTTCTTGGTTGGAATAGATGACTTCTGGTATCTTTGTCAACACTAAGACCTATGACTGAATTTCTCAAGGGTTTGATTTAGCTTACACTTTGCACATTAGTCTTCCTACTTTGTTCCTTCCTTTTCCATTTTTTCCTATAGAAAAGTCATGTGGGCAGACACTAACTGTTTATTCCACTGAGAAAATTTATTTTTGTCTCAAATTTCTATTGAGGCTCTTTAAAAAACTTGGCTCTGTCTCTTCCAAAGTGTTCATCAGATAAAAAGACAAGATAATTTTCCTCCAACAAAAAGATAATGGAATAGAATTACATGCTACAAGATAGCAGAATCACAATAAGATGATTGATGATGCAGTAATATATATGTTATAGATAAAAAAGCAGCCAGTGGTCCAAGTAAAAGTGATTTTAGGTTTGATTCTTTTTTATTTGAACAAGGTGGAGAAAAAAGTGAATTTGATGTCATTAGATGACAAAGAGCTCATTTTAAATCACTCTTCTGCATTTTCATACTTGGAAAAGTATTCCTCTTGATTATGACAACTGATAAAATGACATCTAAGGTATTGACATCTTCTAATATATTGGCAGCTAGGTGGAGAAGTGGAGAAAACCTCTTCCTGGAGTCAGGAACACTTTAGTTCAAATATCATAGCAGCTACTAGCTGTGCAACCTGGCCAAATTACTTAACCCTGTTTGCCTCAGTTCCCTCATCTGTAAAATAAGTTGGAGAAAGAAATGGCAAACTACTCTAGTATCTTTGCCAAGAAAACCCCAGATGGGGTCAAGAAGAGTTAAAGATGACCAAAATGGCTGAACATCAACAAAGGTATCATGAGTAGTGCTAATTATCATGTAAAAATCTAGAGAATATCCATAGAAAACAACCAGAATGGTTAATTTATGCCTTATGAGAATAAGTTGCAAGAACTGAGGAGAAAAATTTTGGGAGAAGTTAACAGAAAGGATATATTGAGAAATATAGATGATTGAAAACATGCATGACAATAAATTTTGTAAAACCAAGAAGTCATTGTCCTTGTCTACAAGAGCATTCTAATTTTGGGAGAAAAAGCTAAGGAATAATAAAAATAATCAGTGCTTAGTGAGGAAGTACATAAATGCAATATGATGATGAATGCTATGAGACCTCAGAAAAGAAAGCTTTGGATCAGTATAAGCAGGAGAGCTTCATAAAAGAGATAGGAGTTGATCTGGACTTAGAGGATTTGGACAGATTTGGAAAATGGTTAAATAAATTTTGAAATCTACAACATGAAGTCTCTTTTTTCAAGGACAGGGAACATAAAACATTGGACTTGATTAGGAAAAAAAAAATCAGCATACCAATCAAGTACATTATTAAATACAGAATTCTATATTGTCATCCCTAACTTTCCCACATTCCCACATTCCCACAAAAAATGGAAGGGGTACCTTTTTACAAGTCAACCATTGTTGTTAAAATTCACTGTATTCAGCATCATTTGTTTTTATTCTTTTCTTTTTATGTATAGTCACTTTGTATATTGTTTTCTTGGCTCTGCTTATGTTTCATCAGGTTATAAGTTTTCCTGTGCTTTTCTATATTCTTCATTTTTTGAAGAGCATTTATCCCATCATAGTCATGTATCACAACTTTTTAAGCCATTCCTTAAATAGATTGACAACTGTTCAGTACACATACATACACACACCTCATTAGGGGAATAGTCCTAGCCAAGTGTTTCCTGGATCAACTGACCAACCAATAAGCATTGAAAAAGAGTTACTTGCTTTGCTTTCTCCTTCAGGATCATGTAGGTTGGAATATAGGACTGGTTCAATATTAGGAAAACTATTAGCATAATTAACTACATCAATAACCAAATTAACAAAAACTATATGATTACTTCAATAGATGCAGAAAAAGCATTTGATAAAATCCAGCATCCATTCCTATTAAAAATACTAGAGTGTATAGGAATAAATGGACTTTTCCTTAAAATAGTCAGTAGCATCTATTTAAAACCATCAGCAAGCATCATATGTATTGGGGATAAACTGGAACCATTCCCAATAAGATCAGGGGTGAAACAAGGTTGCCCATTATCACCATTACTATTCAAAATTGTATTAGAATTGTTAGCTTTGGCAATAAGAGAAGAAAAAGAGATTAAAAGAATTTGAGTAGGTAATAAGGAAACTAAATTATCATTCTTTGCGGAAGATATGATGGTATACTTAGAGAACCCTAGAGAATCAATTAAATATTGTTAGAAATAATCTAGGATAGAGCACCAGTCTTGAATTTGGGAGGACCCGAGTTCAAATCTGGTCTCAGACACTTAACACTTCCTAGCTGTGTGACCCTGAGCAAGTCACTTAACCCCAGCCTCAAAAAATTTAAAAAAAAAAAAAAAGAAAGAAAGAAAGAAAAAGAAAAGAAATAATCTACAACTTTAGCAAAGTTGCAGGCTACTAAAGAAATCCACATAAATCATCAGCATTTTTATATATCACTAACAAAATGCAACAGCAAGAGATACAAAGAGAAATTTCATTTAAAATAACTGTCCATAATATAAAATATTTGGGAATCTATATGCCAAGGGAAAGTTAGGAACTATATGAGCAAAACTACAAAACACTTTCCACACAAATAAAGTCAGATCTAAACAATTGGAAAAATATCAAGAGCTCTTGGATAGATTGAGATAATATAATAAAGATTACAATACTACCTAAACTAATCTATTTATTTAGTGCTATACCAATCAAACTCCCAAAAAATAGTTTTACTCACCTAGAAAAAATAATAACAAAATCCATCTGGAAGAACAAAAGGTCAGGAATTTCAAGGGAATTAGTGAAAACCAAATGAAGGTAGCTTAGCTGTAACAGCTCTAAAACTATATTATAAAGCAACAGTCATCAAAACCATTCGGCTAAGAAACAGAGTAGTTGATCAATGGAATAGGTTAGGTTCACAAGACAAAATAGTCTATGACTATAATAATCTATGACTATAATAATCTAGTGTTTGACAAACCCAAATACCCCGGATTTGGGGATAAAAATTCATTATTTAATAAAAACTGCTGGGAAAATTGGAAACTAGTATGGCCCACTAATACTGACCCACACCTAACACCATATATCAAGATAAGGTTGAAATGGATTCATGATCTACACATAAATAATGATATTATGAACAAATTAGAAGAACATAGGATAGTTTACCTTTCAGATCTGTGAAAGAGGAAGGAATCTGTGAACAAAGAAGAATCAGAGATCATTATTGATCATAAAATAGATAATTCTGATTATGTTAAAAAGTTTTTGTACAAACAAAACTAATACAGACAAGATTAGAAGGGAAGCAATACACTGGGAAAACATTTTTTGCATTCAAAGGTTCTGATTAAGGCATCATTTCTAAAATATATAGAGGATTGACTCAAATTTATAAGAATTCAAGCCATTCTCCAATTGATAAGTGGTCAAAGGATATGAATAGACAATTTTCAGATGAAGAAATTAAAACTATTTGTAATCATATGAAAAGGTGCTCCAAATCACTATTGATCAGAGAAATACAAATTAAGGCAACTTTGAGATACCACTACATACCTGTCAGATTGGTTAGGTTGACAGGAAAAGATAATGACGAATGTTGGAGGAGATATGGGAAAACTGGGATACTACATTGTTGGTGGAACTGTGAATGGATCCAACCATTTTAGAGAGCAATTAACTATGCTCAAAAAGTTATCAAACTGTGCATGCCCTTTGATCTAGCAGTGTTTCTACTGTGCTTATATCCCAAAGAAATCTTAAAGAAGGGAAAGGGACCCATATGTGCAAAAATGTTTGTGGCAGCCCTTTTTTGTAGCAGCAAGAAACTGGAAGCTGGATGGATGCCCATCAATTGGAGAATGGCTAAATAAGTTATGGTATATGAATGTTATGGAATATTATTCTTATATAAGAAATGATCATCAGGATGATTTCAGAGGGGCCTAGAGACAGATTTATATGAACTAATGCTAAGTGAAATGAGCAGAATGGGGAGATCATTATATACTTCAACAACAACACTATATGTTGATCAATTCTGATGGATGCAGTACTCTTCAACAAGGAGATGGTTCAAACTAGTGCCACTTGTTTAGTAATGAAGAGAACCATCTAACAATTTTTTTAGAAATAAATTTCAAGCACCTCTACTTAGTGACAAAAATAAATAGGATCAGGAATTTTTTTTTTAAATCTCTGTCCCAAACATTTTTTATTTACAAGTACAGAGCTCAAGAATGAAAACAAAAGCCCATTGCCAAGATGAAACAAGGAAATAAATTTTTGGTTAAAATTTTTGATTTGCTTAAACAGAACAATTTCTAGGATAACACTTAAAATATCCTTTTCTTTTCTCTTTCCTGGCATTAAATTTTATAATAAAATAGTAAAATGGTTTTAGTGTCCTTAGAGCACTAATATATGTAATCATATATCTATTCCCTTACCAAATGCAATAATAGCATTATTAAAAAAATATGGTCATTAATTTATACATATTAATTTATTTATATATCATTATTGATGTTTTGCATAATAATATGAACAAAATTCTTCTAAAGTCTCACAGTTAGTGTGAGAGACTTTAAATGTCATTCCTTTATATTTGTTACTCTACCTCCAAATATTTACATAGTAGATTTCCTTAGATTGATATAACAGCAAAATATTTGAATCTCATGGAATAAGGTTTTGGACATTTTAACATTCTATCTTATAGGGGAAACTATTAAGAAGATTCTATAGAGCAAGGAATTTAAATAATTTATATTTTACATATTCTTCTAGGTCTTAATATGAAGGCATTCTCAGTTCTTGGAAGCACATAATGGGCTATATTAAAGTCCTTTTAGAACCAAGAATGTTTATAAAGTAATGCTTATAAACCCATTTTAAAAATTGAGCTCTTACCTGTCCAAATAAATATTTTTCTTCATAGTAGTATCAATGAAATATATACATTTATTCTTTTAACCTAGTCACTGCCCAAAATCTTTTGGAAAGTGCCTTTAGAGCCTAAATGAGCACATTTTTCTGAATATCTTCAGTGGTGGAAGACCATTCTGAAAATGGATTTGATTTATAAAAATAGATAAAAAGTCATGCTATATAGGTCTGACAAATCAAATTGTTGGCTAATTTAGACAATGTCACTTAAAGTAAAGCAAAACAGTAGAGCAGGGGTTTTAATCTGGGGTCCATGGATACATTTCAGGGGTTCTATGAATTTGGAGGGGGAAAAACACCTTTTTAATATCTTTTAAATGAAATTTAGCATTTCCTTCAATCACTTAAATAATAAAAACAACATTATCTTTAGGATTCATAGGCCTTGCCAGACTGCCAAAGAGGTCCATGACACACACACACACACACAAAAGATTATTTACTCTTGTTAGAGAGTAATGAGATTTATTTTTGTATATGATTGATAATCTGGCTTTGAAGACAAATGAATCCCCAAGAGAAAGCTCAACAAATCTTCTAGGAAATATATTTTCCAAGTGATTCTTTTCAAGGTAGCAACCCATTTTGGTGTTGAAATTCTGTTATATCCATTAGAAGGAGAAAAAAAAAAACAGCTAAAACCTAGTCTCATTATTTTCCATTCATGCCTAATGCCTTTAGAATCTTTAGCAGGATTCAAAAAGGGCCACCTTCTCAGTAATGGTTCTTGCATTCTCTCACATAATTTTCATTGCATTAGAGTTCAAAGGTCTTCTACACATTTCCTTTTTCACTCTCAGAAAAATGACCAGCACTTTGGATGAAAGCATTAAGATGAATTGAAGTCCAAGACATGACAAAAACAAAAACTACTGTCAATAGAAATGCATTTTCTGGGCATGATTAGCTGTGCATGAAAAGATCTTTTGGTTCTAGTATTATAATGGGAATGTAAATAAGCACTTGGTGGGAGGGGGGGCTGAAAGAAGGAAAATGACATTGGAATGTGTAATGAAAGAATAGCAAACACTAAAAACAAGTGGCGATCCTCTGATCTTATTCAACTCTCTTTAGAATACCAGGTCTATATGAAATACAAACTCCTAATAGCCATGTGAGAAAATGATCAAATTCATAACAAAGAAATGAAGATGAAGACAAGTATATGATATCACCTTATACTCAATAGAATTGCAAACACAGAAGGAAATAAAGAACAAAATTTTATCTTGGGAGAAGGGGTAGCAGGGAAATAGATGTTTTAATACATCAGTAGTGGATTATAGAGTAATACAAACATTTTGGAGTATAATATAAACATAGGCAGCTAAATTGCATAATGGATAGTTGAATTGCTCTTATCAATAGTGATTTAGAGCACTTATATATATTTATATATATATATATATTACATATAATTATATATAAATATATAATATCATATATATTTATATCACTAATATATTTTTAATCATAGAATTATATATTTAGTTTAAGAAATGATCTTATCATTTTAACTGTGTCATTTTCTCAACATTCTATTCCAATTCCCAAATGTTATGGGATTACAAAGGAAAGTGCTACAGATCTGTCAATATAAATCCTACCTAGATAGTTCTCGAGAAATTTAGGGGCCCAGAAAAGAAAAAGGTCTAAAAGATAAGTAGTAGAAGTAATGATAGTATCTGAAGGAACAATTTGAGTTGTTCTTTTAACTTCCTATTTCAACTTTTAGAATCTTGCACAGTACTTTATACATAGTAGGAATTCTTTCTATATGTGTGTGTGTGTGTGTATGTGTATACATGCATACATATATAAATTATATTGAATTATTAGAGTGGGAAGGGATTTTTATTGAAATGACAGTTGGTTTTTGTAACAAGGTAGAAATATAATAGCTAAGATTCATGTAGCACATTAAGGTTACAAGGTGCTTTACAAAATATCTCTTTTATCCTCATGAAAACTCTGGGAGATAGATGCTATTATTATTCCCATTTTGCAGATAAAAAATCTGAAATAGATGTAAGTCAAGTTAATTGGTAAAGCAAATTGCCAAGAGTCATAGGCTAGTAAATGTCCAAAGCTGGATTAGAACTTAATGTCTTCTTGATTTCAGGTCCAGTGATCTGTCTTTTGGTCCTCCTAGCTGTATCAACCCTTGGTATACATTTTCCCACTGTGCTCTTATAGTACAGTGTCTTATATTTTGAGTGTGCAACTAGATGGAATAGGGGGACTGCTCTGCATAGGGTTTGCAGCTAGGAAGACTCACCTTCCTGAATTCAAGCTGAGCCTTAGACATTTACTAGCTGTGTGATGCTAGACAAGTCACTTCACCCCGTTTGTCTCAGTTCCCTCAGCTGCAAAATGAGGTAGAGATGGAAATGAGTCAGATATGGCTGAAACTCAACAACAAATTTAAATTTCTCACAAGTGAGGTTCAGACCTTGGACTTCATACACTACAGTCACCTTGATGCTTTAGAATTCCATTTCTATAGCCGAGTTGACAGACCCATACCATTGCCTGTTTGGCTAATAGCTCACCGAAATAAGGGGGAAGGAGGGCAATACTGAAGAAAAATAACATATAGAAGGCTTACCAAGGTCTGTCACCAGGAGATAGTCCTTATAATATCCAAAGGCTTGGGTCAGGCAAACAGTTAAACCAGGGCTAAGCAACACAGACAATTAAATAGGATTGAATCTGTGAAACTCAACTTTGCTCAAAGGCAACTGGGAATCACCTGTTAATCAAGCCTACTTCTTTCATGCAGAACTGATGACCATTAGCTGGGATTAATCCTGATAATTTTACATGAGAGAAGGGTAAGCAAGTTGACAATCCACAATCTTAAGTAGGCACAAATGTAACCAGAAGATAAACAAGTTTATATCAAAGTTCAACTCACGTTCCACTTTCTAAAGGGAAGCCACTTCTGATTCCCACTCATTGTTTATAATCTCTCTTCCTATCAGATTATTATGTCTATTTATAGCTGTTTATATGTTGTACCCTCTTGAAAAAATGTAAGCTTCTTGAAAGCAGAAACTCTTTTTCCTTTTATCTTTATAGATCCAGAGTCTAGGTCATTGCCTTGAATAGGATGTGCTTAATTTAATTTTGTTGGATTGTATTGGAATAAAGTAACTATATTAGGTGGGTCATTTACAGAGGAAATGAAACAAGGAAATAGTATGTGAGAAAATGCTATCTTTTCCTCCTATTTTCTGTTGATACTAGAAATTTATTAAACACAGGATAAATTTTTCTTTCTCAACAAGCTAACATAGTTAAATGGGGAAGGACTTTTCAGATCACTAGCATAAAAGAAGTTACTGATTCTACAAAGTATAACATTAGAACAATAGTTCTTAAAAGCATAGTCCAAACATCAGTAGGGCCCTCTCAGGGGGTTTGTGGAGTCAAAATTATTTTTACAATAATATTAAGATATTATTTGCCTATTAAAATGCTCCTCCTTTTTCCTACTTTTTATCTGTGTGAAACTGAATTTTCTTTATATATTCTAACCAAACTATCATATCATAATAGATTGAGATCAGTAATAGATACAAGAATCAAGGGGTCTTCTATTAAGCCAGACATTAAAGAAATTTGCAGAAATTGTGTAAAACAATGTCACATTTCTCATTAATTTTTTTTGTTTTGAAAACTATAGTTGTGTTTCCTTAAAATGCTACTTATATGAACATATAATGTTTGTTATTACTATTTTTGAAAGAATAAGTATTTTTAAAATTAACTATTTTAATTTCAGCTACAATAAATTTGAAAAGATATAATGTTTTTTTGGGGGGGCCTCAATAATTTTTCAGAATGCTTACATTCCAAGACAAAAAAAGTTAGAATTGCTGCCTTAGATTAACACTTTCTCATGATGGTGGTAGCTGATGAGAATTCAAGTCTAAGCTGTGTCATATGCATGACTGCTCTTAACCTGCCTATGCATGGGCCTCTGACTCCCTTTTGGCCTCTCAGCTGTTGTGGCCAGGCTCCATTAGCAAAGAGATATGCAGAAGTCACACAGTAACTGAACCATGAATTTAACCAGCACATCCTGATTTAATCAAGAACATATTTCTCCATGCTTTTTGTAAAAATGAAGAGCACAGTCCTACCTGCATAAGGTATTAAAATCAGCTCTCCTACTTTCATGTAAAAAAAAAAAAATGATGCTAAAGACTATTATATAAATAGGACATTTCGGGCACTGAAAGTTCCTTTCAAGAGTAAACCATGATTTCTAAGTGGATGGTATAAGAAGAAAGATGATGCTATTTGGTATGGCTGTAACAGAAACCAGATACAGAATAACAACTCATTGCCATAATTTGCTGCCTTTTTTCATCTACCCTATGCCCCCTTTTTCTCATTTTCTCCCCACAGTGCCCCAGAAATTGAATTACAAAAGATATCTGGCATAGTTTTAAGATGACTGAATGTACATTTAAAACCAATCATGATGCTTATTTTCATTCCTGTTAATATAATCAGTGTAAGCATGAATGTTCTTGGGAGTTTGAGACAAAAAAGAAACTTTTAAAAAAATGTGTTTTTGTAACTATTGCAAACTGAGAGTTGAAATCATGGATTTCTGTCTGGCTCAAAACCAGCCTTATTTCACAGACTTTTAAAAAACTTTTGAAGTTTCTCTGGGAAAAAATGTGACTTTGGTTGGAAAGTGACTTCTTAATGGAAATTTAAAATAGTGCCAAAGGCAGTTAAATTCATTTATCTCCAAGTACCATAGAGTTTGCAGCCAATCACTGTACATACATTGGGAATGGAGTTGAATGAGATTTCATTCATTCATTCACTCATTTGTTGAACAAGTAGTGACTACTTCATGAATATCAAACATTATATTGGATATTGGGAGAGATATTGACTGTAGATGAAATGTAATTCTTGCCATTAATGACTTCTCACTCTCTAAGGGGAATAAGGTATCAACACAGCTATGAATATAGGCAACATTGTGTAATAGATGTGTAAGAGAGCTACAAAATAAAATTCTAAGTTAGGTTGGAGGGAAAAGCCATTGTTGACAAGAGGGATCAGAGAAATTTCTGTTACTTAGTCCCTGTGTGACTGGATGAATCATTTCACTTTTCCAAACTTCAGTTTCCTCATCTAAAATAAACATAGGAAATCACTTTTGTAGATCACCTAGAAATCTCTTGTACCTCTCAATATTATGAGTCAAAGACTTCACAGAAGAGGCATTTAAATAAGATTTTAAAAGGATCAGTAGGAATTCAACAGTCAGAAGGAAAGCATTCCAAGCATAAAGATCAAAACAAATATCTATTGAGGAAAAAAAAAAAGAGTTGGATATTTACAAAAAACAGAGAGTTGTTCAGTATGGCTTTATTACACACAAGGGAGTAATATGAAATAAACCTAGAACACAATGAACACATGCTGCTTTGATCAAGATCATACTACTCAAAGCATTTTATAAAAATGAAGAGTCCCATTATATATTAAAATATCTTTTCCACTTTTGTGGATTTTTGTTACTGAACACTGCTACATATGAGGGATAAAGGAAGAGAAGCATCAAATTGTGGAAGGAATTCTATGTCAAGTAAGGGAATTTGGATATTACTTGGAAGGCAATAGGAAAATATCAGTGTTTAAACCAATAATGAACAAATCTATACAAAATACAGATATTCTGGTATCTGCATGAAGGATTTGAGAGAAGAAATAGAGACAGAAAAACCTTCTAAGAATGGTTTTTCAATAGTTGAGGTGAAGGATTAAGGAAGCACCAAATTCAGACAGTTGTAGTAGGTCAAGTATTAGAGAGAAGTGGTTCTTCAGGAGATGATGCAAAAAATGCAATAAAAAAGATTTGGTAACTAATTGAATATGAAAAGTGAGAGGAAAAATTACAAAATTATCCTAACATTATTGGTTGAATGGTGGTATCACAAACAAAAATAGGAAGATGAAAATAAGGAACAGAATTAAGGGGAAAGGTATTAAGCTGGGTTTGGAACACTAAGTTTTTTTTTTTTTAATTTTATAATTATAACATTTTTTTTGATAGTACTTATGCATAGGTAATTTTTTTTTTTACAACATTATCCCTTGTACTCCCTTCTGTTCCAAATTTTTCCCCTCCTTCCCTCCACACCCTCCCTAGATGGCAGGCATTCCCATATATATTAAATATCTTATAGTATATCCTAGTTACAATATATATGTGCAGAACTGAATTTTGTTGTTGTTGTTGTTGCAAAGGAAGAATTGTATTTGGAAGGTAAAAATAATCTGGGAAGAAAAACAAAAAACAAAAAAAATGCTCACAGTTTACACTCATTTCCCAGTGTTCCTTTTCTGGGTGTAGCTGATTCTGTCCATCCTTGATCAATTGGAATTGGATTAGCTCTTCTCTATGTTGAAGATATCCACTTCCATCAGAATACATCCTCATACAGTATCATTGTTGAAGTGTATAATGATCTCCTAGTTCTGCTCGTTTCACTCAGCATCAGTTGCTATAAGCCACTCTGTATTCATCCTGTTGGTCATTTCTTACAGAACAATAATATTCCATAACATTCATATACCATAATTTACCCAACCATTCTCCAATTGATGGACATCCATTCATTTTCCAGTTTCTAGCCACTATGAAAAGGGCTGCCACAAACATTTTGGCACATACAGGTCCCTTTCCCTTCTTTAGTATTTCTTTGGGATATAAGCCCAGTAGTAGCACTGCTGGGTCAAAGGGTGTGCACATTTTGATAACTTTTTGGGCATAATGGAACACTAAGTTTCAGGAACTGGTAAAACATTTTGGTGGGGATATGGGACTGAAACTCAGGAAACAGAGACACAGATTTTGAAGTTGTCAGCATGAAGGTGGTAGTTGAAGTCTTAGGAGCAAATGTAATTGTTAAAGGAGAGATAGATAATAATAAAGGATAGACTTTGGAAAATGAATAAGGAGACAGAGAAGGAAGAATTAAGCAAGCAGGATCTTGAGGTAGAAAGAGCTTTAGAGGTTTTTTCTTTAAACTGCTCATTTTAAATATGAAGAAACTAGAACCAGCAAGTGATATAACATGCCTGGATGCTCAAGTTTGATTTTCTCACAATGTTCTTTTGCATTCAATTAGGCCAAAGGTCAAGTATTAAGTTTTTTCCCTCTTCAGGAAGGTTGGGTTTATCCACCTACCCAAACGTGATATGTCTCTGAGGAACTGACACATACCAATCAACCTTTTGTGACACAGATAAATCATAACTCCTATTTATTAATTTAAAATTAAAGGACATATACCAAGGTCAGTATTAAGATCTGACATACATGTAATGTTTAAAAACGGCAAAATCCCCAAAGAACTTTATTTATATTTCATTTCAATCTCACAATAGTCCACCTTTGCATCTAGTTATTTGCCAAGCATATTTTTCTCTGGAAGGCTAGACAGAAGAGACATTTGTCATAAGTTTTGATCGCCAGAGAAATTATGGTGGTAGGCTGAACAGAAAGCCTCCAAGCTAGGTAGATCTAGCATCAAGTTCATCCTTTGATACATACTTTCTGTGTGATCCTGCACAAGTCCCATAATCTTTTAGTGGCCAGAGGTATCCAACACCCAGCCCATTAACCACAAGATACCTATAACACTTCAGCATGGCCAAAACCAGATTAAAATGTAATTGAAATATATTTAACAAGAACATAATAAAATATAGGGAATATTACATTTTAAAAACTAAGTCAATATGTGGCCCACAGGAATTTTTATGTATGGTTTTGTGACCCGGATTTGTATTTGACTTTGATAACACACCCCTAGGCAGTGTTTAAGGCCATATAAATTGCAAAGTTTTTGCTGGTATAAGGAATTCCCTCATCTTGGAATATTGTTATTAATAAAATCACAAGTCTGCTCCTTAGTCCTTGACATTCAGTTAAATTGTTGCTTTTCATTACAGGGATGTCTGTTGTTCAGTTATTGTCAATCACATCCAATTCTTTGTGACCCCATTTTGGGGTTTTCTTGGAAAGATACTGGAGTGATTTGCTATTTTCTTCTCCAGTTCATTTATAGATGAGGAATTAAGGCAAACAGGATTAAATTACTTGCCCAGAGGCACACAGCTGTAAGTATTTGAGGCCAGATTTGAACTCACAAAGTTTTCCTGGTTCTAGGCCCAGCACTCTACCCACTGTACTACCTAGTTGCCCTATTGGGAATGTCTATGTCTTGAAATTTGATTATCATGAGAACAAAACATTATTTTTTCTGATAGTACTGGAAAGAATAAAATACTATTTTTTCTGATAGTACTGGAAACAAAAACATTATCACTCTTTGGCCTTCCATTTTTTTAAACTGGGTGCTTACAAATGTAGAATTATGGCTGGCTGTGAGAGCATGATCACCCTCAGAAGCTACCTGGGACCTTTCCTTGAACAAATGGGATTTTGAGACATCCACTTGGATGCTGGTATCTCTGGTGATTCTTTACTGTAATGTAGTCTGACACTATTTAAATGAGAGCAACATTTTGAAATTGTGCTTCTTCTGAAAGAAATAAAGCAACACAGAAACTGATGAATCAGCAGTGTTGCTTTTATTGTTTTAAGTCTGAAATTCCATCTGTCAGCAGCTGCAATGTATCCATCACACTGGATAAAAAGGGAGCGAATAGCTGGGGGGAATGTTCTAGGCACCCAGTAAGCATTGTCTGACATTGGTTGCAGTTAGCTCTGGACTACCTCCTGTACAAACCCCTTGGTTTTTGTGATTGTGTCCTCCCCTGCCTTCCTCCGTCCCCTCCTTTCTCATTTCTTGACATAATCAATGTCCTTTGCATTGATGTTTTTCAGCACTTTTCTGGATTCACTTCTCTCTCTACTCTCAGTTACCAGCTCTTTGGCCATTGGCTATCATCTCTACGCAAAGTCCTTTCCTAATCTACTTCCTGAAACCCAGGGCTATATCCCCAACATTCCCTGAGAATTTCTAACTGGTTTGTTCTGCCATTCACCCCAACTAGAAATTTCAAATTTAATATGCCCCACAAAATCATCACCTTTTCCACCTATCCTGCACCTTTTCTGAACTTTCTCCAGCCTTCCAGTCCCCAACATTTCCTCTCTCCATTACCCTTCACATCCAAGTCATTCTTATATCTTGTCATTGCTACCTATATCCTATCTTTCATCTCCCCTTTTCCTTCTCTCTACCCATCAGATACCATTCTAGTCCAACCACTTGGTCTATTATTATAGCCTCCTCCTGATTGGTTCCCTGTATTCAATGTCACCTCATTTCAAACTGATAAGTTATACAAACAGAAATCTGACTCAGTCACCTTTATAGCCCTTTACACTCTGGCCCCAGCCTAACTTTTTAGGTTTATGGTTACTTTGTGTGTCCAATAAAACTACCCTTGTTGTTTTCTTAGCTGACATTCTCTCTCATCTTTGGGCAATGATCTGGAATCTATTTTCTCCTCCCTTTGCTTCTTAGAATCCCTAGATTCTTTCAAAGTTCACCTCCCATGCTGCCTTTTATAGGAAATCTTTCCTAATTCCCCACTACCCCCAGCTGCTAATGTCTCTCCCACCTTAGATTCACCTTGTGTTATCTTTTTTTTCTATATAATGTGTGTGCATATTGATAAAATGTAAACTGCTCAAGGGCAGGGACCATATCATTTTTATCCTTAAATCTCTGGCTCTTCTGTATATAACAGGCACTTAATACATTTGATTGTATCATAGAATTGACTTAAAATTCTAGGTAGAAGAAAGACTTATAGAAGAAATGAAAAGAATGTTCTCCTTGGGAGGGCTGGTATCTACTTTAAGGTGCAGCAGTCCCAAAGTAGTCTGGTCCACAACAGCTACTGTTAGAGAATAATCATCCTACCAAGAGAGCCTGTTTCCCCTATCAGTTCAAATGATAATAGGGTCATACTGAGTTCATTCAATTTGTAATTAAATCTATGAGTTTGTTGTTTTGGTTTTTTTTTTTTTGGTTTTTGGTTTTTTTTTTTAGGAAATAGGAAGATAATTTACATATTCCCCCATTCTTATATGCTTAGCTTACAAAGCTACTGATGGGATATTAAGGAAAAATAATATACATATATACTTAAACCCTGGATAAATTTAAGGTTTAACAAGTGGATAAGCAACAAGGATCAGGACTCAGCTTCCATAGCTTCTTTACAAACCATCTGTGCTCCTTCTGTCACTAGTTAATTTACTCTATTAAAAAGCAGCAATTTGATTTTGACAGTGGTCATCATTAAAATGGGAACAAATTAAGTTTTCCAAGGAAAGGAGGAAGTAGTTGAATGAACAAGATTATAGCTAATCAAATTTTGGTATTATGAATGCCCCACTGTGATTCAATTCAGATACATGAAACCAATAATAAGACAGTGAAGAAGTCCACTTCTATACTGAAACTTATTCTTTCAGATAATTTCTTTTTCTTTGTATTAGGACTTATTTAATCATCTATGATTTATTTGTGTCAAGAAAAGACACGAAATGTTATCTGCCCTTGTTACTCTTAGCCTCTTTAGAAAGGCAACGTAAGATTAACAAGAAACTGGTCCCAACTGCTCTGTATAAAATCCAGCATAGTCAGTTAACAAATATTTATTAAGTACTTACTGTGTGTCAAATCCTATGTTAAGCCCTGGAAATACAAAGAAAGCAAAAATGAGAGATCTGCCCTCAAGGAGCTTACATTTTTAATCCGGGAGATAACATATAAACAATTATGTACATGTGTCATTGACAGTTCAAGGAGAGAAAAAGCCAACTACAAATAGTGAGATTTGAACTAAACCTTGAAAGAAGACAAACCAAGAAGAGAAGGTGAGGAAAGAAAGCATTACAGATAACAGCTGGAATATCTCCAAGGAACAGCAACAACAACAACAACAACAGCAACAACAAACAACAACAGTGCTAATGTATGGTAAATAATAATAATTGATAAAAAATATAGTGCTTACTATTTACCAAGTACTTTAGAAACATTATCTCATTTGTTCTATACAATAACCTGAAGTAGGAGCTATTATCCCCATTTTATAGTTGAGGAAACAGAGAAACAGAAGTTAAGTGACATGTTCAGTCACACATGCAGTTAATAAAGATCTGCAAATAAATTTGAACTCAGGTACAACACTGTCCCCTCTGTCACCTAAGATAGCTAAATGTTAGATGCATCTTGTACTATGTGTTAGGGAGTAAAGTATATCAAAACTGGAAAGGTGTAAAGCTACACGGTTATGAAGAGCCTTTAAAACACAATGAGATTTTACATTTGATCTTGGTGGTAATGGGGAAAGGGAGCAGAAAAGGAATTTATTTTATTGAATAGGGGCAAGTGATATGGTTGAATAGAATAAAGTCTTTAGAATTAGAAGATTTAGATTTTATTTCTGGTCCCAACACTCAATCATTGTGTGACCATGGGCAAGTCACTTGATATCTCTGAGCCTCAATCTGCTCATCTGTGAAGTGGGAATAATAGTGCTTTAACTTCTTACTTTATAGGATTGTTGTGAAAAAAAATACTTTAAAGACCTTTAAAAGCTATATGAATCAAGTTATAATTTATTATTCATCAAAACTATTATTAATAAAGTATTTATTATTGACAACTGAAATAATTGTCAATGATCAGTACTAAGACATGAATATACGAGAGATAGAGCAGAAAATAAAGCCACACAGTCCCTTTAAAACCATATCTTAATTGTCAATACTTTAAAAGTGTCAAAAACATGAAAAAATTATAGTAATTTTGGCTTGACCCACTCTTTGAATCTCTGTCATTTCCATCATTTTATCTAGGTTTAAGCATATTGACACATTTTTCTTAGACTCCTACTAGGCCCCAAGGACTATTTTCATGAAATTGTTGCATTCTTGAATAAGTTATACAATATGAATATAATGAAATATATCAGTGAACATTATAAATATATATAATACTAGAAAATCTTGAATGATGAAAGTGATATAAAGTTAGAACAGAATCATAATAACATATACATTAACTATATATCACAATATTGTACAATATATACAAATATATTACAACATAATGCCTCTTTCTCTCTCTCTGAGTTGTGTTTTTCTGTCTTTGTCTTTTTTCTCCTCCATAGGGTGTGTGTGTGTGTGTGTGTGTGTGTGTGTGTGCACCTAAGACACTAAGTAACCTTAGGCAAGTCACTTAATCCTGTTTTCCTCAGTTTCCTCATCTGTAAAATGAGCTGTAGAAGAAAATGACAAACTTCTCCATTATTTTTGCCAAGAAAACCCCAAATAGAGTCACAAAGCACCTGAACACACAAACAGACACAATACAATACCCACCTATAGGGATCTCTTAAGGAGCAAATGGAATGGCCGTTTGCTTTGAAAACTATAGAGAACCGTATTATTGTTGGTTATCATCATGACACTTAAAACAAAATAAGAGAAAACCAAAGGATCTTCTGTAGGGAGGAGGATAAATTCTTTAGAGTGATAACATCATTTGCTAGTATGATTTATTTTGCTGGTCATAATTGAGTCAGTGTCAGAGGGGAGAGGAGAGCACTGATGCAGAGCCCAAAGGCCTGGGGACAAGCCCAGCTCTGGAACTTGTAGTCTTTAAAAAAAAAAAAAAAAAAAAAAAAAAAAAAGGAGCTAAAATTCTTAGTTCTTTGGGCCTCAGTTCCCTCATCAATAAAATAAGGGTTTGAAGTAGATTAGTTCAAGGATCCTATTCAACTCAAAATCTAATGACCTATACAAATGACTTTTCCTTATTCTCCCTGATTCCAATTGGGATGGGAAATGATTCAAACTTCACAGAATCACAATAGGGATTTTAGAATAAGGAGGGATCTTAGAAATCATCCACCACACCCTTCCAAAAAATCCTTACTATGACATACTTGACAAATTGTCATTTAACATCTGCTTAGAAACTTGAAGTGGAGGTGAATCCACTTCCTCCTAAGGTGGCCCTTTCCACTTTGGGCTATCTGTGACTTTTAGGAAGGTTTTCCCTTTACCACGTCTACATTCCTAGCTTTTCAACTTCTCCTTGAGCACCATCATTAGCTTCTATTCCTTACCCCAATTCTGGCCTCTGAGATCACAGAGAACAATTTAATCCCTTTTTCATAAAACAATGCTTTATTTAAAGGTGGCTATCATGTTGCAGCCTTTCCCTCTCCCTCCTGTCTTCTTTTCTTCAAGCTAAGTGCCACTTTTTCCTTCTATGGTATAGACTCAAGATTATTATTCTGGTTGACCTCTTCTGGATGCTCTCCAGCTTTTGGAAGTTCTTTCTAAAATGTGCTGTCCAGAGCTGAACATGGTACAGGAGATGCAATCTGCCTTGGGTTGAGTACAGGGGCATGTTTGTGGTTGCTGATGAGTCATTTCAGTTATGTCTAACTCTCCATGAGTTTTGGGGTTTTCTTGGCAAAAATAGGAAACTGAGGTAAACAGGATTGAGTGACTTGCTCAGGATCACACAGCTAGTAAGTGTCTGAGGCCATATTTGAACTCATGTCTTCCTGACTTCAAGACCGGCATTCAATAATCACCTCCTTATTCTTGAAAACTGCCTCTTAGTGAAAACCAAAATCACTTTGACTTGCATTGTTGAATCGCATTGCTATCACTGAATCTGAAATCCACTAAAATCTCCAGGTTTTGTTTTTTTTTTTTTTTAAGACAAACAACAAATTATCAATACTTTCCTTATGCCCCCCCTTCTCTTTCTCTCTCTCTTTCTCTCTCCATCCCTCCCTCCCTCCCTCTCCTTCTCTCTGTGTCTGTCTCTGCCTTTCACTGTCTTTCTCTGTGTGTATGTGTGTCTCTATGTGTGCCTCTCTCTGTCTCTGTCTCTCTTCAAATTTTGTGTCATCTGAAATTTTCATAGGCATGACATCTATGTCTTTTATCCAAAATATTGTTAAAATATTAAATGAAAAAAAAAACATCAAAGCAAAGATAGATCCCTGGGGCACTCTATTGGAGACATACTTTCAAGTTGGCCTTTAACCATTTGTGACTACTCTGAGTCAATTAGTTCTGGATAAGTCATAAAGACTAGAAATAATAATCTTTTTAACAATAATAAAATAGCTCACGATTCTAGGGGAGCTGGTTGGTTCTTTTCTTTAAGTTAGTCAAACTGTCTCTATATGACATGCTTTTGCATCAGTGAGTGAAGGCTGTACTGGACTTTCTAGATACTCTTTCCCATCTTCTGATATATCTTAAAAAATCCATTCCCATTTTCCGTCAAGGATGTCATCATTCTTCTAGTCACCTAGATTCACAGTTTCAATGTTTTTTCAAATCCTTCACTTTCCTTTCCTGTTCCCCCTCTATATTCAATCAGAAGCCATTTTGACCTCCCGTCACACAGAATCTTAATTCAGTTCTATAGCATCTTTTGCCTAGACTATTTTAATAACCTTCTAATAGGTTGCCTTGTCTTCCCTCTTACATTTATCCTCTAGGTAATTACTAAGACACAGATGTGACTATATCACTCCCCTGATAATTGACTCTCTATTACCTCTGTGGTCAAATATGGAATCCTCAGCTTAGCATTTAAAACATTTCATTATCTGGTTTCAACCTACCTTTCCAGACTTATTATACATTATTCCCTTTTAAACACTCTCTGTTCCAGCTAAACTGTTGTCATTCCTTAAACACTCTAGTCCACTAATTTCCTCCCTTTAAGCCTTTGCAAAGGCTGACTTACATCTGCAGCTTACTCATTCTTCAACTCCCAAACACCTTTCCAAGCTCTATTCAGGCCACATGCCTTCTAAGAAGGTTTTTTCTTGATTTCTCTCTCTGTATTTATAGTCCTTGCATTTATTAGTTGTATGTGTGTGTGTATGTGTGTGTATGTGTGTGTGTGCATCTATGCACAAATATGTTCATGTATTTGTATATGTGCACACACACATATATACACACATATATGAATGTGTATGTATATATGGATGGTGTTTATGTGTATGCATGTATTGTACATGCATATGTATGTTATGTGTGCATGCATATATGTGTGTATTCATTATTTAGGTATATGTATTGCATTGTATTGTATCGTGTGTACATACATGTGCAATATGCACTGTGCATTATATGTATGTAGCACATGTGCATATGCATGTACAAAAATATGTACTGCATCCATATACATGTAAATGTATGTGTATGTTGCATGCATGAACGTGTATATTCATTTGCATGTGTGCATATGTGTATATGTATTTTGAATTTCAAGTTTATATGACATTTATATGGTATGTTATATATGTATAGTGCACATGTGTATGCATGTATGTATGTGTATTGTGTGTGCATGAATGTGCATATGCATTGCATAAATATGTATGTGTATACATGTGATGTGTGTATGTATATAAGTATGTATAAATGTGTGTATGTGTATATATGTATATGCATGCAGTATATGTGTGTTATACATTTGTGTAAATTTTGTTTTTATTATTGTGGATAGCCCAAAGCTCATGGATTCCCAAGGCTATAATTTGTTTTGGAATATTCAGAGACTGTACAATGATACCTTTTTTTTTTTTTTTTCATGAGGAAGATTTTATGCTGTAAACTTACCCCATTTAAGGATTTCAATTTGGGGAATACCACAGAAAAGTTTTTTTTTTTTTTTTTAAACACACAACCTATTTCCTGTCCCTTCTGCCTGTTCAAATTCTTCAAGGACCAAATAAAGTCCTGTTTCTACCATGAAGCCCTATTGCCTACTCTAAAACTCTGCTTCCTAAACCATCTCACAACCCCATATGGGGTCTGGTAACTGAATGTAAGGAGGTCACAAATTTTTCATTTATTATCAGTAAATGTTTGATTTGTAAACCTATTTTTTTATACCTGTATACTCAGAGTTACATAAAAATTTCTCAGGCAAAAAGGGGTCACCAGTGGAAAGTTTCAGAAGCTCTGTTCTAATCAACACTGAACTAAGAGTCTCTTTTCTGAGCTCCTGTAACATTCATCATCTATACAAGTTAGAATTTGTTCTCTGATCAGTTCACATCTGTTAGTCTTGACTCCTCTGTTCTATTGCAAGATTCTTGGGGCTGGGGATCATGTCTTTTGCATTGGAGCATTGCAGCAGAGTCTTGGATACCTTGTAGGTGCTTAGCAATTGTAGATTGATTCACTGATATTTTTTCTTAAGCAACTTACTAAGTGTGAAAAGAATTCTGAATGAACCAAAATGCTACATCATACTGAACTTGGCTTGAATACCATCATTGACTTCTGTTCCTCAGCCTGGCTGAAACGAGGTATACATTTTTAAGGTTGTTCAAGTGAAGGCAAAAGAATAAATCTAAATCCATTTAAATTCACTTCTTCATGAAAGTGATAGATGGTTCCCCAACTAACACCAGAGACCTCCTGTGATCTTTTATTTGCTACTTCATTTTTTTTTAAGGGGAGAATGTATTGAATATCTTTTAACTGTTTACCAGCAGAAGGGCAAAGATCAGATTACTAGCCCTGAGTGATTCATCTTTTCTTCCAAATTAAAGCCATGTGTACACAAGGTCCTATGTACACACTAGTTCCTTTTTTTTTTTTTTTTTTTTTTTTAAATCCATTCAATGAATTCAGGCATTGGAAAGAAGGGACAAAGGCTTGGAAGAAAAAGCCACTGAGTTGTTAGATGCAGAGCATTTGCTAACATTGTGAATTGAGCCTTATTCTTGGCTTCAGATTACAATTTAAATGTTTCTGCAAAATATTCCCAATCCATGCATAGTCAGTGAAATTTTTCTCAGACCTTGGAAAATGCTTCTCTTTTATGAAATTTTGATCATTAGTATTTCTTTGAAAATATTTGTGGGATTTCTGAGTAGAGGAACAATGAAATCTTTCATGGAAGAAGATACTTGTTAAATGAATTAAAAACTGTGATTAAATGGTAAATATAAAATATTGTTATTAGAAAAAGGGATTGGAGTTGGGCATAGTGAAACTCAAGATAAAAGAAACTTCATCTATTAATACAAATTGACACCTTATCTCCAACTAGCTATTTTTGAGGTTTCTTGAATCAATGAGAGGTTGAATCCATATCATACAACCAATAGCCATCAAAATTGAACTTGAACTCGAACTCATGGCTGTGAGCCTCCCTCTAATTATTATTGGTTTCAGGATTTGGAACCTAGATAAGAAGATATTCCTCTTCCAAATAAAGCACAGACCTCAAGATCTGGAAATGGCTTCAGCAACTATTTGGTTCATTTGAAATGAAACAAGGTCATAACATGTAGAAATAGAAACTATTTTTAAGTGGGATGCTTGTTAACTTGACTTAAAATGAAAGTGGAACCCCTAAGCATTTTTCCCCGGAGTTCTGTGATGATTTTCAAACTGAGTTTTCTGTATTTTGGACTCTATTGTTGCAAATGCTCAGGTAGATTGGCCAGAGAGGGAGGAACACTAACACTTTCAGATGTCTGAACTCCATTTTGAAAAGGAAGCTTAATGACTTAAGGGGCATGAAGCACTGAAAGAGCATATTAAAAATGGGGTAAGAGGAACTAAATTAGTCCATTGGCAATGTAGCTTGACAATGGATCCTTCACAGTTGGGAGGCTCTGAGGGGAGAGAATTTAATTAAATATTTGACATGATGGAATAAAATGAAAGACAGGGAGAGCAGGGATTGCTGTGCTTCACAGGGCACAGGAAAAATAGCTTGTGGGAACAACAATCTGAGTAAAAGGGAAGAAACAGAGCAGAAGAAAATGCTCTGAATTCTGTGAATTTTAGTAAGAACAGTCTATGCTTTGCTCAGACCATAACTATAGAATGCAGTATTACCTTTGATTATATTTATAATATTTCTTGGGCAGCCAGATGGTACAACAAATAGAGTGTTGGGCCTGGAGTCAAGAAGACTCATTTTTTAAAGTTCAAATCTGGCTCAGACACTAACTATGTAACCTTGTTTACCTCAATTTCTTCATCTGTAAAATGAACTGGAGAAGGGCATTCTAATACATAAAGTACTGAGTTTAAAAAAAAAAAAAAAAGCCTTGAGTAAATGCTAACTTGCATCCTGTAGTGGTGTCAAACTCAAATATAAACAAGGGCCACAAATCCAAACATAAGGATTTCTGTGACCACATATTGACTTAGTTTTAAAATATAATGTTATCTAGACTTTATTATATTTTTTATTTGTTTTATTAAATTTCCCAATTACATTTTAATCAGATTTGGGCTGTATGTGTAGAGTGTTTGATCCTCCTGGTATACATTAAAGAAAAGTTTTATAGTTGGAGTCTAACTAAGAATTCAGCCTTAACACACTCAAACCATTTACAAAGTTAGTGACAGTGGATAAACTTGGAATTAGGAAGATCTGAATTCAAATTCTTTTTAGACATGTCAAGTAACCTCTATCAACCCTATTTTACTGAAAAATGTAAATAATAAGGGTATTATGAAGCTACTTAAAGTCTTAAATTAAAAAACATTCATTAAGCAAATTCAAAAATTAATCTTAGGAAACTTTATATCCATGATCATAGTTTCTCCTGAATACTAAAAATAATAAACAAAACTGAAAAAAAGTGCTGAGAAAGCTAAGTTATTTTGGGTACATCATGCCAGTAATGAAGGGAAAAATGATTGCTATCAGTCTAACAGCACAATCCTCATCCTCCAGGGATCAGGATTATATTTTAAAAGCACCAATTAAGTAACCCTCAGGTCTCTGAGTTCCAGTTACTGCATTTTTTTGTTATTGTTTTATTGATGCCTTTTGTCTTCACATTCCATTTCATTTCCAAACATACTCCTCTCCCATTCCACCCTCATGGAGCTATTTTCTGCAATGAAAATTTTAAAAGGGGGAAAAAAAACAGTTCAAAACCAGTTGACACATTGACTGAGTGTGACAGACTGTTCAGTTCTCTGTATTTCCTATCCCCTACTTATCCTGTGAAAGAAAAGAGAGGCATTTCTTCAATGCTTCTCCTGGATCAAGTTTTGTCATTTTAAAGATATTATTTAATTAATTTTGTCATTTTTCTGTATAATTTTATAGTCATTTTACATCTTGATTTTATTTTCTTCAATTTGCAAGAATTCATGTCTTCCAATGTTTCACCAATTTCATTATATTTGCAGTTTCTTGTGGCATTGTAGTATTCCTTTACATTTTTCTATCATAATGCATTTAGCATTTCCTAATCAATAAGTACTCACTATGTTTCTAGTCCTTTGCTACCAAATAATGTGCTTTTCCATGCATGTTGGATCTTCTTTCTGTCCTTCATCTCTTTGGAATATAGACTTAGGAGTTGTATCTCTGATATGAATACTTTCATTACTTTTTCTGCCTTCTTTCAAATTACCTTTAAAATGATTAAACCAACTCACTGCTTCATCAACAAGTATTAGTGTGCCCATTTTCCCACAGTCCATCAATTGTTGGCCATTCACATTTTTATTATCTTACCAATTTTTAGAGAATAAGGTCAAACATCAGAGTGGTTTTAATGTATGTTTCTCTTCTTATTAGTGATTAGTAATAGTTTGCAATTCTTTTGGGAACTGTTTTTCATATTCTTTGACTAAAGAGAATCTGGAAAATGAAAGACTAGAAATCTCTCTTCTCCCTAATTTTGTTGTTTACATAGGTTCATATCATAGCATAATCAGACTCCATTATTAAGGAATATTATACAAATAGGCTTTGAGTCAAGGATTTCCTACATTGGAAGTAACAGAAAGTCACTGGATCATGCTGAGGAGAGCAGGATATATACATACATACATACATATATATGTATATGTATGTGTGTGTGTATACATACATACATTGGGAGCATGTAGGAAAGGGGAGAGGCATATGTGCCCTTCCCTCAACACACTTATCTCATATATCTGTCCAAGAAACATGGTCAGATATACTCTCTATAAATTGAAAGCTCAGTGGAGATTGTATTGCAGTGGGGAGAGATTTGAGGCAGAAAAACCAATTAAAAACTGTTTTAATAGTTAAGGCAAGAGTTAATAAAAGACCTGAAGTAGGGTTATGAATTGTAATAAAGGGAAGATATTTGAAAGATTTTGTAAAAGTAAAAGTGTAGAGTTGAAAATAGATTTGACATGGAAAATAGGATGATTGAGGTTGTGAGCTTGGGTAACTGGGAAGATTGTGGCAAGCTAAGATAAACTATGATTTTTCTCTTACATTAATTATTATTTTTATATTATATAAATTATATAATTATTGGGGAGATTCAGGATTTTTCCCTTCCCTGTTCCTTATTCTCTACTAGGTCAAATCAGCCCTTAAAAGGACAGGAGTGATAATGAAATTGTATTTTAATATTCTTCTCAATCTTGTTTCAGACCCCAGCAAACTATGGAAGGTAAATTCTGATTAAGTAGTAAAAATAATTTAATCTGTGTGAATTGCAGCCCATTGTGTTCTCTTCAGCCTTGAAGGGAAGGGAGGATATCTTTTGTCTAGATTGGACAAGGCTGGAGTTGGTGTGGGAGTTAGAATGACATAATCAAAATCATATCCTCCAGCCTGTCAATAGAATAGATCTACCTCTCATTATGATATTCATTCTTTCATTAATTGTTAACTAATCAGAGTTGATTACTATTTTTGGGAACATCCACTCTTTCAAGGACATATAAATGTCAATAAGCCTCCATAATCTATTTTTGGTTTACAGAGATGGCCAAACAACCATCCTTTTATAAATAATTTGCTAGGCATAATTAATAAAGTGATTAATTACATAAAAATTGTGTCTTTTACTTTTTCTTTGTCACAACATGATGGGAAATGTAGAGAGGGGAAAGAGTTTGGAGAGAAAGAAGATGAGTGCTGTTTTAGATATGTTGATTCTAACATGTCTTTATCATTAATTCAGCTTCCCCCAATCCAATTATATCATGTACCATCAAATGTAATAAGACAAAAGTTATAATCCAGATAAAATACTATAGGGAAATGGGACTAGTAAGGGATCATTTTCATCAACTGGATGCAAAAATGATAGGAAACAAAATCAGGGAAGTTTTATAGATCAGGTAGTACTTGAGCTGGTCCTTTAAGGAATAATAAACCAGACTGTGAAGGTATATATTATAGATATCAGGGCCAACCAGTTTGAATAAACAGGGGTGAAAAAGTATGAGATAAGACTGAGCATCAGGATGTAGTCCAATATGACAGAAATATAAAGTATATGAAGGAGAACAATCTGATACAATTGGAATGGTGAGTTATACCAGTTTGTAGAGGGCTTTAAATCTAAGACTTATTTTATTCTGGGGGCAATGGGGAAATCAACAACAGTTTTAGATAGAGGACTAATGTGGTCAAATCACATTTTCAGACATACTTTGCCAAATATTTTGTGACTATAAACATTAAATATAAACTATTACTATCATTGTCATGTTTACATTCAGAATTTCTTCTCTAATATCACATGCCAAGTAACTGATTAGAACAGAAGTCCTACAGACTCCAATAGAAATTACAAATTCAAACTATTCCCAGCTTCTAATATAAAGATAAAACTATACTGAAGGCAACTTTAACAAAAAAAAAAAAAATTAACTGTATCATACATAATTTGTCAGCACTAGTTGTTACAAACTGTCTTTTTAAAACCTCTATTTCTGAAGTTATTTATGTGGCAAATGACTTTGTGAAGCAAATTGGTCTTTTTATTATAAGGGGAAAACCATAAAAGTGATCAAAATTGGATTTTGGTAGCCTTGATTTAATTAAACGAATGAGGTAGTCAAAGAAAGATGAAAAATGTGGTGTGATCAATTCCCCTTCACTGATCCCTCTCTTCTTAATATTTCTGGCACGAGGCAAAGGCAGGCTATAAAGAATTGGACTGCTTTTGGTAGCAGGTGTTTCTTGCCAAGGATAGACTGAATCAGACAGCTATAAGTTGCCTTAAGCATGTTGAATGACATATGAACATAGATTCATACTATGCTTTATGTTGACTAAGACTGAATCATCTCCAGTGCAGGTTGACTCATTTTCTTTTGAAATGTTTTTATCTAGAATTCACTGCTTTTTGGAACACTGGGCAGCCTGACAAAGCTTACTTAAATACAAATGCTTTGTTCTTTCCTGTGAGACAATAGACTTCTCATCAGGATGAATATCTAGACCTGAGTACCTTAGAGACACTAACCAGAGCCTGTTTATGCAAGCCTCTTCTTGGGACTGCAGACAGAGTTGCACATAATGAGCAGGAATAAATGATTGTGACTGGTAATATCAGACTCATTGAACCATTACGTTTTCTGTGGAGGCATTTGGTAATTGTGGATAGAGACTGAGATTGGACCTGTGATTTTGTGGTTAGGGGAAGTCTTGGGTGAGGAAACTCTCCTGTCAGGGTAGGTCAGCACCTTTTCCTTAATTTAGAATCTGAGTAGCCATAAACACACTTAAAGTAACTTGCCTCGTTGAATGCATTTCAAAGGTGGAATTTGAACACAGATCTTCCTGAATTCAAAATTCACTCTCTTTTCTTTATACCAGAATGCCATGTGATTCAGTCTAATTTTGGCTTGTTCCATAAATGCCTCTGCCTTTACTTCAAGTGGAGTAATCTTGAACAATGAACGAATGAAGAAATAGCATTTATTAAACACTGATGTGCAAACAGAACAAAGCAAAAAACCTTGGTCTCAAGAAATTACATGCTAGTAAGAAGAGGCAACTAATAGGAGACTGGTAGCCAGGGAAGAAAATTGATTTGGAAAGTTACAAAAATGATTGTGGGGAGGGGTAATATATTGAGACACCCATATTCTACAATCTCACCTTGACTTCTAATTCCCCTACTCCTTAGGTTTTTTCCCAGGCTTGTGGATAAATTATTTTCTCTCTCTATCTCAGCCTCTTGTTTCAAGGTCACATTGCCCTATACACTCCCTTACTCCCTTGTCCTTTTGCTGACTATGCCTTGCCAAATTCCAACCATCCCATCTTTCACAAGCTCCCGAATTAGAGATGAAGAAAATCTGTACTGATTAGGTTCACTATGTATGTATGTTAAATAATCATTAATGGGCCCTGCTCCTGTAAGACAATCCTTTGACCTCTCCATATTCAATTCATTATTCTTTTCATCACAGAAGCTCTTCCAAATCTTTAATCCTCCCTCATGTCTTCCATAATCTGCTCTTCCCCATCCTCTCAGCTGAAGATCTCACCTAGTGCATCTTTCACACACACACACACATGCACACACATGCACACATGCACACACACACAAATGGAAACATTAATTTAATCTCTTCCTGTCTCATTATCCACTTTCCCACCATCTTCTCCTCCACCTAAATCTTACACAAAGAGGCATTAACATCATCCCTATTTTACCTTTATCCCATTCCATTCTGTCATCTCTAGCAGATTATCACTCTACATCCTCCCTCATCTTCAATGACTCTCCCTACTGGCTATTTCTCTGCTTCCTACAAACACACCCATTTCTCCTTCATTAGGAGTCTTACAAGTTGAAGTAAAGGTGAGAAGGGAAAACATTCCAGGGATGGAGGATAGTTTTTACAAAGGCCTAGAGACAGGAGACAGAGTGAATGTAGCCATTAATCCAATTCATTTGGAACATTGAGAATACAGAAAAGGCAGGGAACATATAATTAATTTACTAGAAAGGGAGATTGAAGGCATAAATTCCCCTGTTTTCAGGGCCCAGACTTTCCTAAAACTTAACCCAGTCCATGAAGATAGGTCCAGAGGTAAAGACCTCTTTGAGCAGAGATGGGCAATACTCTAAACTCTTTAGATCCAGCACCACTTTATATGTCGCCATATATGAATAAAGTTATTTCTCATGACCACAAATCTTAAGAAGTACATACTATAAATTAGTCACTGGCCTGGCCTAATAATATTAAAATTTAAAAATGGCAAATTCCTGCTCTCATTTATATACAATAAACATAATACAAAGTAGAGAATGACTAGGGGCATAGGAGAGAATCACAACAAAGATCTCAAGGATAATTTGAAGAGGAAAGAAATGGGTTGATTTCTTATAATTGCTCAAAGTATACTTATCTTCCTGTCTTATCTAAATAATAGAAAATATCTTTCAACTTCTTGTTTAAGTCCAGTTCAGGGAGATCATATTACTTATCAAAACTTTTCATTTTCGGTTTTAAACCTTTCACTATTGTGCCATCATTAGTATTTTCCTTTAAAAGAATTTATTGCTTTGGATTTTTAAAACATTCAGTAAAGTGCGCATGGTACAAGAAATGTTGTTCTTGTTTATTTTATTTTATTTTTATTCTTGTTTATTTTAAAGTTCATTTGTATTACATTAGAATGGAAGCAGACAGTTTGGGAATATAGAGATACGATGAGTAAATGGAAAAGACTAAAAAAATCACGTTTGCAATTACAAATATTATTAGGGCTTTTAAAAAATATTTGTCTTGTTTAAATCAATGAGAACAGGTTAAATAAGAGTGAACTCAAGACCAGAATATTTTGGAGGAAGTCTGCCTGGTTCTGGGATTTTCAACTGGAAAACAATCTCAGAGCCAAACTCCTACTTTCGGGACAAAAGGAGGCCAGAGAAACAGCAGGTGCTCAAACACTGAGAAAGGTGAGAGCTATTATTATTGAAATGAAGTATTACATAGGGTAGCCACATCAAAGGCACCCACATCAGGTGTGCCTGCTGCATTCACCATTGTCTGTTGTGCACAGTCAAAAGGACCATTTCAAAAACCTGCACAGTTGCAAATTCTGGCTCAACAATGAAAACCTGGTTTTAATTTCAAAAAGAAAATCTGAAAGAAAGTAATGTCCACATTTCTCACCAACTGTGATCTGACTCTGCAGCTCCAGAAAGGACATGGTCTCATCAGTTCTGAATTGTGTCCTCAATATTTTAGGTTCCTAGCAAAGCTATTTTTCAGACTTAGCCCTAGAAGGTGAGAAGACTCGAATGATTAGGATGGGGAAGGCTCTTAAATAAGATCACATACTTTGTATATTATCCTCTATTGCCCAGCTTCTTAACCTGTTAGTCATGACTCCATGTGGGGGTCTCATAACTGAATGAGGGGATAGCAAAATTATGATTTATTATCATTAAATCTTTTATTTGTATACCTATTTTATATACTTATATACCTAGGGTCACATAAAAGTTTCTCAGGTGAAAAGGGAACAAGTGGAAAAATTTTAAGAAGCCCTACTTTACAGATAGAAGATGGAAAAGCTGATTGCATATCCTTCTACTTGTCTGAATTCTGAAGACAAGATTCAAAAGCAAAGTTAATGTATTAAATACTGACAACATTCCTAAATGTTTTATAAGAATGAGGCACCTGTTTCTGTAATTGTTGCTGTCTGTATATGTCTTTTTTGGATATTAGTAACATATGTGATTTTCCCCCCATTCCTTTGGGTGTCTTTGCTTCCATGAGATATCTTAATGCTTTCAAGGTTACTTTTCTGATTTCACTATATGGGAAAAAACTAATGCTTATTGAAAAGTGCCCATTGTCCAGAACATAGTATAAAAGAAATAAGTTATGTTGTGTGTTGTGAATTTGGGGAAAACAGCTCCTGAGCCTTACAGGTCAAAGAAATGCAGCTTAGAAGGTTTCCTAAATAGAGACTGGATTTTCAACCAGTATCCTATTCTGATTATGCCTCAAAGGAACCTGGATATGTTGATAAGATTACCCAGACTTCCTGCTTTCATGAATTGGTTTGATGATATCAACAATCTGGAAACACTCCCACCCAACAACAGACCTGATCTTGGGAAATACCAAATTTATCCCAAAGTTAAAATGCCCCCAAAACATCTGATACCTTATCCCTATTCCTCAACCTTTCAAATAAGAAGTCTCACCAGAGAGGCTCCTTTTGCCCCCTCTCCTATGACCATGTCAAACCTTTCAAATGTGTGAATTAACTGCCTATCAGCTGATGCTAATTAAACTTATCTTCCAGCATTACTTTTAAATTTATTGACAGTTAAACAATCTAGGTAGGAGGAATTATCCTCCAGAATGTCATCTCTGGACTGAGAAATTTCCTAAGAATATAAGTCAATTGGATGACCAATCCATCGAAATAGCACATCAGAGCATCTCTTTGAGACAAGTACTGCAGATGAACAATATATTGTGCCCCTGATTGCATAAGAGGAATGAGTTTTCAATATTTCACTGGAGAAACTGAACAGTGCTTATGATAACACAAAGGTCCCCAGTACAAAACCCTATCATTCAACACAAAGGTGCTACTGAGTGATAATGGAAATGAGGAATCAAAGTTTCAGATGATCCAAAGAGCAATGGAGAGACACATGGTAGACAAAAGAGGCAGAATATTCTTTCTAAGCTAAGAAGTTCTTCTTCATTGAGGAAATACATGATTCAAAAGGAAGGTGATCTGGTCATGGAATGAGAAAAAGGAGAAACATATGTATCAGTAAAATGTTTCACTGGTGACCATAACACATGAAAAATCCCCTAAAAACCTAGATCTCTTCATCTTATATTCTTTTGATATTCTGCTTATCAGGTTATTTGATAACTTTCCTCTAGTACATTCTATATTCCTGGTTAACCTCTTCATTTTAGGTCGTTCCCTAATGTGTTAAGCCATGGAGAATCAACTTATTTCTTGCTTCCTCCCCTCTGCCACTTCCAATTCCAAAATATCACTTTAAAACTTTTGCTTTTTGAGATTCGCTCCAGTTCATCAGTATCATATAGTCCAGATCTTTGTAGCTATAACATAAATGCTTATAGGTCACTTTCTTGTTAAATATTAGTCTCCATTTTGTTGTTTATGAACCCATTGATATAATATTATTGAATGGCATTACTTTTCAGCAAATATTTATTGAATAAACACATTTCACAGTAGAAAAAAGTGTGTTGGAATTATGGCTAAATAGTTCTTGCTCAACTTCATCAACTTTCTATTTATGAGAGGGAAACAGATTGGGACAAGGAAAGAAAAGAGTTGTGGGAATAGAAGGATTAAAGAATGGATTTTGCAGTATTTGTGGCATGATATTAAGTTATCCTAAGATAACCAACATAGAAGGAAAGCTGAGGAAAATCCTAAATCATAGACTCTTATAGCACAGAATTGAGAATTGTAGAGGAGAATTTTAGAAAGCACTAAAAAATCAAAGCCAACAGTAGGCAGAATATAATAGAAAAATAAGAAGAGTAGCTATAAATGTCCATTGTTGGTACTGAAGAGAAAGATTAACTCTCAGAATCATCATAATTTTTCATTCACCTACCACTGTAATACTTCTTTCTTTCCCATCAGATATTCTCCTGTTACATTTTATAGTAAATCATTAATATGCTGTTATCAGAAAATAAAAAATGAATGGAAATATAGGAATTCCTATGATGATCCTTTATGGGGATCTGAACGAGACTTCTTTAGGTCTGGGGCTTAAAAAAAATCTAAGAAAAATATAAGGCAGCTATAAAATCTAAAGGATCCAGGAAGTGACATCTAGTGTGTGTGTGTGTGTGTGTGTGTGTGTGTGTGTGTGTGTGTGTGTGTAAGTTATATGGCAAAGGGGCCAATTTTCCTTAATGGTGCTGCACTCCCCATACTTATCAGTTACCCAATACCAGTGATTCTTTCTTCTTAAAAGCTTTTGAGTAGTTTTTATAATGGACATATTCATAGTAATTTAAGGCTTACTAAGCATTTTGCACACATTTTTAAATTTATGTGACCAAAGATCTTGTCTCATGCTTAGATGAATACAAAAGCTTTTTCTTGGACTTCCTTTTCTCTCTCAAATTTTAGCCAGACTCATAATTATTCTCAAAAGACAATTATTGTCGTGTCACTACTTTGTTTACTTTAACCTTTGACATAAGATGAGAAAAGCTGGTTGATTGGAAAAGATTTCATGAAGGAAGTAAAATTTGGATTGGGCATTTGAAGGCTCTAATAAGGGATTTTAGGAAGGATTTTTAGTTAAGATTTAAAGACAAGAAAATGCCAGGCATTTGGGTAACAAGAAATCATCTAATCTCTAGCTTCTTAAATTGTGGATTGTGACTTCATATAAAGTCTTGTAATTGAATGTGGGGAGTCACAAGATTATCTTTATTATCAATAAATATTTGATTTATATATTTCTTTTATATACTTATATAACTGGGTCATGTAGAAATTTCTCAGGTGAAAAGGGGTTATGAGTAGAAAAAGTTTAAAAAGTGCTGAAAGGTACAGTATCTGGTAAAAAATGTAAATTGGGGTCATATTTTAGAGGATCCTAATAGATCCTTTAGCCTACCCATCAGGGCTGCCTTCTAACACTTCAGCTGGGTTTATTTATTCAACAGAATCTCAAAAATTAGTGTAGTAGGAAATTTAGAGGATATATCATCTAATGTATACTTGTCCAAAAGTCTTCTCTACAACATCCCCAATCAATGATCATCTAATGAACATTCTAAAGACTTTTAGTGAAGGAAAGAGCAATACTTCTGGACAAATATCTATTTTACTTTTGGATCATTCTTTACTTTTTTCTTTACATCAAACTACATCAGTTGCCATAATTTCTTCCTATTTGCCTCCACTTTCAAACTTTTCTCTTACAATTCCCTAAAATGAACCATTTTTCTAATCAGACTAGTCATTCTGTATCATTCTGTATCCCTTCACTACCAACTATATTCTTTTTTTTTCTTTATTTCTTTTGCTACTTCAGTTTTCTCCTTTTTTCACCAATCTAAATCTCTTTCCATAATTTTTTTCCTTTTAGATTTCATCTCACAATGTCCTTTCCCTTTTCTAAAACCAAATGTATTACAGACTGTATCTTATAATCATACACTTCATTCTATACTATTTTCTCATTTGTTTCTATATTTGATGTTTTAATCCCTTACCTAATAAGGTAATAAATCCAGAGACTTATCCTCACTTTTGTGTTCTCAAGGGTGGTACATAATAACTACTTAACAAAAGTTGGTTGATTGGTTGAAATATTATCTTAAATAATATTGAATAAAATGCTGCATTTAATGAATCTGAAACAATTTATAAAACCAATTTTAGAAGATAGGTTTAAAAAAAAAGACAAACCAACTGACCAAGCTCCCTTTATACAGTGAATTACTGTGTTTAGCAACAAGAACTATTAAACAATAAGAATTATGGAAAAGAATGAATCAGAGGTTCACCTGGGGGAAAGCATTTTAGCTAAAAAAATTCACCTTCCTGGTTTCCAAGTTTTTCTCCTGTTCCAGAATCTTTCATAGCTAACAGGCTCTGAAGGGGCACAGACATGTTGGGGAATAGAGGGGGTGGGATTTTAAGATTGGCAGATTCAAAGCATTTTGTTTAAATGAGTCATTTTTAGAATACAGAGAACAATATAATGTAGAGGTAATGTTACTACTAACTTTAGGCTGCCCCTCTTTGTTTAATGAAGAAAAAAAATAAAGTATAAGCATCTTCGTGACTGAAGTTAAATTTTAAGAAAATGAATCATACTAAGTTAGGAAATCCACATGGATTGACTTCCTTGATTCATATTACATATGAAAGAGTCAAATAATGCTACCCATTTGAAGATGACTGAACTGGCTCCCATTTCTTAAAATCTTTCCAGGAAAATCTGAATAGATATCTTCTTTTTCTCTGTACTCATTTTCCTGTCTCCCACTCAAGTGCTATGTTAAGGTCTCATTGTGGCCTGGAGGTGACCCATTTTCAAAAGTTATGCCAACAAATTACAAGCTTTGACAGGTTCTGCTAAGTTGGAAATGTTTTCAATAGGAGCCAGGAGATGTGGTCTGAGAACTAGTTAGCTAAGTTTACAGAAGTTCATCACCAAGAGATTGGACAGCAGGTGATTAAATTTCTTTGAGCACAGCAACTGCTAAAAATGTCTAAGGGACAACAGGATTAATGTTGTAATTGTACAGAAGACATCCATACAGTTGAAGTTTATTTAAAAATCTATTTACATGTGAAGAAGTTCCACATTAGAAAGAAGAAGCATTTGAAATCATTCCTTTGGTCTTATATTCACATTCTATCTGAGACCAGATTTTTCCAGCTTAAAAACTACACAGGGATCATAGGATCAAAGATACAGAGGCCATCTAGTCCAGCCTATTCACTTTCTAGTTGAAGAAATTAAACTCTAGGAAGGTTAAGTTGATTTGCCCAAGGTCATACAAGAAGTAAGCATCACACGTGGGATTTGAACCTAAGTTCTCGGTTGTGTAATTTTGAAAAGCAGGAGACTCTTTGATTCCCATCCCTCCCTGCCACAATATTATCATTATCCTTGAATGATAAAAGAAAGTTGTCCAAATACAACTTGAGCAGTAGATGTGAGAAAGGGTCAGAAAGATAGTCATTTTTCTTTGCCTTGTTGATGGTGGAGGGAGATTATGGGTTCATTGTATAAATATGGTTTTAGAATTTTTTTTTTTTACTGTCAATTGGAGTCCATCTCATTCTCCACTATCCTGAGCCTTTATGCTTCACTGATAGGAGCCACCATCATGAGACCATCTCAATGAATCTATTAAAACTGCAAAAACAATAGCCCACACTTATTGAGCATTTATTGAAACTGTGTGGAGCATAAGGGATAGAGACCCAGGAAAACATGGATTCAATTCTTGCCTCTGATATAGATTTTCTGTATGATTCCAGATAAATGTTTTAGTAATTTTGTGTTTTAGGCTACTCTCTGGCCTGCATTAATAGACTAAGTTTCCTCCCCTTTTTCTCTACATTAATGACATTACTGGTCTTACTATATACAAGGCATTTTGGTAAGGATATAAATACAGACAAGCACTTACCCTACTATTAAGTTTATACTCTATAACAATCAAAAGTTACAGAAACAATAATACAAGGTGTGATTGCAGAAGTAGTCTAGCCTCATGTTATGAGCTTGGAACTTTATTGATCAGTCCTACGTTGGCCGTAGTTATGATACTGATAGATTTCATTACTTTAGCTAGAAGACAAATGAAGCATTAGCTAAGACTGAAGAGAAAGTATGATAGAGCAGAAGGTTGGAAATCAGTAAGATCTGTGGTTGAATCTCACCACAGATATTAATTATAGGACATTCAGCAAAAAGCGGTTAACCTCCATTAGTCTCATTTTTCTCATGTATAGAATGGGTATAATTATAATAGTGATAATCTTATAGAGACCTGCCATAAGAATCCCGAGACATGCATGTAAAGGATTGTCTTCCTTTCCTACTTCTTCATGATGAAAAGAATCCTTACATATAATCTATATCAAATCTTATTAAGCTGTGAGTTGCAACCTCTTGTGGGGTCACATAATGGAATATGAATCAAATTATGATTTATTACCAGTAAATGTTTTATTTGCATAGCTATTTTATATACCCATATAAAATATATAGGAGTTGTATAAAATTTTATTGGGTGAAAAGGGGTTGTGAATGGAAAAAATTTAAAAAGCCCTGGTCTATACCATTTCCTGGTTTTCCCTTTTCAGCCTCTCCATAGAATCCTAGCACAATGGAGAGGAAATTCTTTTTTTTTTTTTTAATAGCATTTTATTTTTCCAAATACACGCAAAGATAGTTCTCAACATTCACCTTTGCAAAACCTTGTGTTCCAAAGAGAAAGAAAAATGTTTGTTGGATTGAAAGAAATTTAGAATCTAGAGAAAATGGACCTTATAGCAAAATGTGTTACTGTAATTTTAAGGCTTAATGCATGTGCAGAATAAAAGAATTTCCTCTCACTAAATGTGGATCAAAGCATCGTATTGGCATTTTTTTTTTTTTTGTTTTTTTTGTTATGATTTTTTCTCCTTTTTTCCCCTTTTGATTGATTTTTCTTGTGCAGCATGTTGAATATAAAAAGAATGGCACATGTTTAATCTAGATTGGATTGCTTCTGTCTTGGGGGGGAGAATGGAGAGAAAGAGGGAGAAAAATTTCTTCTTCATTCAATCAAAAAAAAAATCTCTGATCTTAAGGTGTTTACTTTTACTGGGAGATACTACTTCCTTAGTGAAAAAAGGGTTTCCACAGGTAGTAGTAGCACATCATGTGAGTTTTGAAGAAAGTTAAGAATTTTAAGAGGCAGAAGTGAGAAGAGATCACTGCGCATGAGGGAAAGCCTCCCACAAGATTTTGTGGATAAGGGTAAGTAAGTAGATCAGTATGTGTAAGACAGAGTGCATGAAGAGCAGTTATGGAAAATAAAATTGTTAAGATGGATTGGATGCAGATTATGAAGGATTTTTAAATGCCAGGCTAGGAAGTTTGTATTTTATCCTAGAGGTAATACAGAGTCAATGAAGTTTTTTTTTTTTTTTTTTTTTTTTTTTTTCTTAATAAGAGGGAAATATGGTCAGACCCATGGTTTAGAAATCTTGATTTTAAAGACCTGAAAAAAAAATGTATTGCAAGGGAGATAGTGAGAGTAGGAAGAGATTAAAGAGATATATTCAACAAGATGTTGGAATTAATTGGATAGAGGAGATGAGGAAAACAGAAAAGTTAAGGATGACTTCAAGGTTACCAAAGTGGACTAGTAGAAGTATGGTGGTTCATGGGTAATCGCAGGAAAGTCTGGAAAAAGAAAAGGTTTATCTGAGGAAGGAATGAGTTTTCATTTTGATATTGTGGAGTTTCTCTCTTCTGTATTTTAGGGCTGTATCCTTGCTACCATTTTTGCAAGGTCTTTTTCTTCTCCATTATTGACTTCCCTTCTCTTCCCTTTCCTTCACTGTGTCAGTTTATTGTAGTCCCAGATAATCAGTAATCCCTGAAATATTACCTCTTACCTTTTCTTACCAAGTAAAAGAAATGGAGGGAATGAAGAATCAGACCTTAGATCTATATTACTTTTCTCCAATATATCGTTATTTATTTTGTTAAAAATTTCTCAATTATATGTAAAATAATTTTTAACATGCATTTATTTAAATTTTTTTTTAGTTCCAAACTCCCTCTTTCTTCCCTTACCTTTCTTTTTTTTCCCCAATTTTTTAAAATTAATTTTTATAATTATAACATTTTTTGGCAGTACATATGCATAGGTAATTTTTTTTTACAACATTATCCCTTGTACTCCCTTCTGTTCCGAATTTTTCCCCTCCTTCCCTCCACCCCCTCCCCTAGATGGCAGGCATTCTCATACATATTATATCTTATAGTATATCCTAGGTACAATATATATGTGCAGAACCGAATTTTGTTGTTATTGTTGCAAAGGAAGAATTGTATTTGGATTCCCTTCTTGAGAAGGCAAGCAATTTGATATAATTACACATGCGCAGTTATGAAAAACATATTTCTGTTAGCCTTGTTATAAAAGAAAACACAGACATAAAAAACCCAAGAAAAACAAAATAAAAAAAATATCCTTTGATCTGCATACAGACTCTTTCAGTTCTTTCTCTAGAAGTATATAGCATTTTTCATCATAAGTTCTTTAGAATTGTCTTCGATCATTGTGTTGAATTAGGATTGTTGTAGTTTCTTCTCAAAGAACCATTTCATTCTCAAAGAGGACCATGACTTCAGGGAGGTGATGCTATGACATGCACGTGAAATAGATTTAAGTGAGAGAGAGCTGTGCGAGGTCACCTGCCTCACTTTCCCCTCCTGAGTCTGTCCAGTTGCCAGATATAGATCAAGATAAGTGGAGATAGTACTGATCAAAAAGGACTTGCATTTTTTTTCCCTTTTTGGTCTGATTTTTTTTTATCAGAAAGACTGAGATGTCACAAGTACCAAAGGAAAAGAGACTATTGAAAAGGGAAGCATGTAATCAATAATGTCAAGGTGGGGTCAAGGAAAATGAGGGAAAGCCATATAATTTTGTTATGAAGAGAGAATTGGTCATTACTAATCTGGGAAAGAGCATTTTCAGCAGAGTGGTTAGGAACAAAGCTAGATTATAAGTTTTTGAAGAAATAATGGATTGTGGGGGACAAAGTGGAAGATGCAAGAATATACTACTCCTTTGAGATTTGGGGCAGAGAATTAGAGGAAAGAGTCAGCATCAGATTCAAAGGGGAAAGCAGAGTCCCCTCTTCCAAAATGGGATGAGGGGGAGAGAGTTAAGCACATTTGTATATTAAAGAAAGAAATAAGTAGGAAAGGAGAGACCAAAGAAATAAAATCACAGAGGATACAGAAAGGGATAGGAATGATAGCAGAAGGAGAGGAATTAGCCTTGTCAAGGAGAACTGACCATCCATTTACTCTGAGACCAGAGGGGAAAAAGAAGCTGGAAAAGAATAAAATGTGTAGAAGTGAAACATGGATACCGAAGAAGTTTCTGACAGCCTCAATATCTCAGAAAAGGAGTAGATGAGATCATTTGTTAGGAGTATAGTTTACAAGAGTGTTAGCGTGTTAGCAGAAGGTTGTGAACTATTGGAGAAAGAAAGAATAAATAAGAGGTAAATGAGAGAATTAGACAAAAGAGGAGACTCACTTGAAGCTAAAAAGAAGGATTGTAATTGCTGAGTAGTTGATTCTCAATGAATAGAACAATTAAATGGGAATTATCAAACATGAAGACTGTTGGCCCGAAAAATACAACCCAAAGTCCTAGACAGTGGGTCATGAATGTCATTTTCATGTATAACTGAGAATACAGGTGTGGAATTCCAGCTCTGACACTTATTGCCTGGATAATCACAATCAAATCATTTTACTTCTCTACATCTTCATTCTTTGATCTATAGAATGAGGATAGTTACATTTGTACTACTTCCTTTAAGGGGTTATTTCTGAGGAAAGCTCTTTGTAAATCTTAAAATATTTTTACATACATGAATAAATTTATAAAAGTCTATGTGTCTCACTATGCAGCCACAGCTGAATGAAAAAGCAGCTTGCCTAATACTGTAAGGTAATATTGTCTCAGACTAATTTCTAGTAGAGAAGCTTTGTGCTTGTGCTGTCTTGGAGTCATCCTGACTTTGCTTCATATAGATCTTTAAAAAAAAAAAAAAAAAACAATAGCTTTTTATTTTTCAAAATATATACAAAGATAGTTTTTAACTTTCATTCTTGCAAAATTTTTCTCCCTCCCTCCCCATTTCCCTCCTCCCCTAGACAGGAAGTAATTCAATATAGATTAAATATGTGCAATTCTTCTAAACAATTTTTCACCTTTATCATGCTCATGCAGATCTTCTAGTTCGGACATTTTGTTCTTGGTTTTAAAATACAGTTTTTTGCCTAGACTTCTAGATAGCTTATCTTTGGGGACTAATTTGACTTCAGTCTAGTTTCCTATTTCCTTGCTCAGATCTGTTTGAACCACAACCTTCTTCTCAACTATGACAAGTACTGTGGCATCTTAATTGTTGCTAATCTCCAACAGGAATAGCTCCTCTTCAACTTCCTCCAATCATTCCCTTTGATCTTTCCAATTCCTGGCACAACTGCATCCTGTGTTCTGCAAAGGTCCAAGATTTCTCAACCTTTTTGTGTGTCATAGGCCCTTTTTGGCAGTCTAGTGAAACCTGTGGACCACTTCTCAGAATGATGTTTTTAATGAATAAAATAACACATGGGATTACAAAGAAAATTTAAGTTATAGACTATAGATTAAGAACACCTAGGACATAACGGAAAAAAAATGAAGTATGGAATTGGTAGGTACTATCATCTATGTAATTTCATTCACGAGTGTTCTCTTTTGCCAGAGACCAGGAAAAACTGGCTATCCCACTTCCAATTCTCTCAAAGGAACTGGGTAGAACAGCTCTCCACAGGAAATAATATAATGTGCTCACATGAAAAAGATGTAAATGTTGTTAATATGAGGATATCCAATTCAATTACATTTAATTCAACACATTTACTAAACTAGGGCCTTGGAATTACAAAGACAAACACACACATAAAGTCCCTGCTCTCAAAGAGTTTATAATCTATTACTGGGAATAAACAATGTAAAAATTTTATTGATGAAAATGTTCTAAATTTCTGAGCAAGTCAAAGCTTACTTTTAATTTTATATTTACAGTAATGCCTTTTATATCAAAGGATTTAGAAATTTATTTAGGATTTAGAAAGCTAATGACTTCACACAATCCCAATAACCTCAAAGAAAAATGACCATCATTATCAGAGTTTACTACCAAGGATCTAAAGATTTATATGATTTTGCAAATGACAAAGTTATGTATTGCTTTCCAGAGACAGAAGTTGACTTGAGGTTGTAAGCTAGGGTCTTGTCTTTTCATTCCACCTCCTCTTGGTCACTAGCTGATTTTTCTAGAGAAGAACATTGAAGACTGTAGTATAATCCATTAATTCTCAACAGAAGTTCATCCAACACATTTTCAAATTCATCCAGATAGAAATTCTGAAGGGAAAAGAAGAATAGCAAATGTATCAAAAGATATGAGTGCTTTTCTTCTTCTTTCACAGGGTTATAATAACCTTTGTAGCTTTGAAAGTGAATTGATAAGTCTCTGAGTACCTTTCAAACTTTGTTTGATGGTTGTATGGTTTTTTAAAACATTATCACAACCTAATTCTTGAGGTTCAAAATGTGGCTAACTACCTTCCTTTTATTGCTAAAAAAAAAAAAAAAAAAAAAAAAAAAAAAAAAAAAAAAAAAAAAGGTGGAGATGATTTTTTAAAAATTGGGTCGTTCACATTTGAGCCAAAACCATTACTGTATTAATAACACCAATCCAATCTGTATTCTAAGAACTCAGTAACTTACACTGTTCTCCACAGTCCTTTCCAATGCTAACACTGGTCTTTTTATTCTCAGAAAGCAGAGCACCTTCTCCCAAGTACGATCAGCGACATCTTTGAATCTGACCAGAGGATGACTTCGAAAAGATCGTTTTGCATTTTGCATAAAAGAAATAAGGACTCCTCTCAGCTGGAAAAGACAAAAGATCACTGCAGGATAAAATTAATCAAAACAAACTCTAAGGACAATGTTAAATAAAAATGCATTTCTTAACCAGAATCTTCTATAAATTTTATGCTTAAATCTGGATTTCAATGAACATGTCTTGGTAGAGATGATCAGATTTAGAATCCGCAAGACCTGGATTCTAGTCCTCCCTCTCAGATATACTACTTGTGTGACCATAGGCAAATCACTAGAAATTCTCTAATTATAATTTACAGAGAAGTTACTAATGGAGGGAATTTATATACCAGGATTTCCCTACACTAATATAATCACAAATCCTGACTAAAAATTAAACCAACAGAGCACAGAGGAGATTACAATGTTTGTTTGTTTGTTTGTTTGTTTTTGTTTTGTTTGTTTTCTCTTTTTTTAATAAGCCTACAGATTGATGGAGAACTTGATGGAATTAATTGTATCTGAAATGCAAATTTCCCTACAAGTTAGTTTAAAATAAATAACTGTACAAAGTAGATAAATTTTTAAAAATATAGACTATATTTCCATATGAATGGGCATTCACTGTAGCATGCTCAATTTTTTGGTTACATTGGACCTGTGATATTTCATTTTAAGGCAAAAGAAAAAAAAATCTATATTTTCAAAGCAGCTTCTTTTTTTCTTCATTAATTTGTGCTTTATAAATTCTATTTATGGTTTCCATCACTACATATCAGAGGATAATAATTAGAACCTGAGATCTGGAAGGTAAACACTATCTCCCACAACTTTCTTGTTTTATAAACAATTAACTGAGATCAAGGAAATCACATAGTTTGTTCAAAATTAAACAACTACTCGGTAACAGGTTTGGGACTGGAACCCTCTTCCTTTAAGAATTACCATGATATTATCTGGTGTTTCCATCATATAGAAAAATGTATCTGTATTAACTGTACCAAACCTCTATTGCTACTGGTAAGGCAGAGGTACACACTATGTAATATGATAATAAGCCACAAATGAAATTCCATTGCAATACAAGCTTCTATATGACAAGACGTCTAACTCTTAGCCAGGAGCCCAATCACTTCAAATAACAGTCTACATAACAAAATTGTAGTACATAAAGAGAACACAGCACTGATGGGAAATCATTGTAAGGGAATTTGAGCTGCACAGTATAGAAATACACAATGGGAACCAACAAGTATTTCACATGATGTTAGCCCTTAAATATTAATTTAAACCTTTTTCTTAATAGTCAAGTCTAAGCTATATATTATATTACAGTACTTACTATTCCAGACCACAATATGATCACTGCCATGAAAAGGGTCCCATAATAATAAACTGTGGCATACTGATTAGACTTGTAAAGACTAAAGAATGTTCCCTTCTCATTGGTTCCCAGAAAATACAGCAACAGCATTTGGAAGGAGTCTTCAAAGCCTCTAAATGGAAAGCCATGAGTTGAGAACAGAATTCGCCCAAGGTATGAGTAGGCTGCTGTAAACAGAACACCAGCCAGCTGCAAGAAAATAAAGAATCCTTAGCAGAAAACAGACTTTACAATAAACTATGCTGTGCTAGCAACAGAATATATGTTTAGATACATTAATATTTTTTTAAACTATGATGGGTTTTGGGGAGAAGAAAGTAAAGAAGGAAAATACCTTGAAAGGAAACTAAGCCCCTTAAGGGATATGCATGTTGATCACTTTAAAGTTTAATTTAATTCCAGATTAGGTTTAGTAGTTATGGTGGCTGGAACAGAGAGATTTTTTAGACTGGAGTTTAAGAGGCCAGATCAAAGGCTCAGTATATTTGCTTATTCAACCCACTCTAGCAAGCATTTAAACCAACAAGTATTTTCTGAATGCCTTCAGGGTGGATGGACCATATCTAGGCAAGCATCTCAGGGAACATTTCTTGAAGTACTTACTAAACTGAGCATAGCACTTGGCCTCTGAATCTGAGATAATTTCCAAATGACTTAAAAGTCTGATCTCATTTGTTCTATAATTATACACTGTCTTATGGATATTCTTCTTTTACCTCTTCCATTTTTTCTCTCTATAACTAATTTTTTCTTATTAAAGAACCAGTGGTTTTTTATTTATATGTACACATATAATTATGTTAATATTCATGTAAAATTATATATTTTATATTATTTCCCTAAAAATTATACATGATATATACATACACACAGAGGCAACATGGCACAATGAATAGAAAATAAGCATCAAAATCAGAAAAAACTTTAGTTCAAGTCTCATCTCTGATACATATTGATTGTGAATCTAAAGTCAAGTTTAATTTTCAGTACCTCCTCAGCAACCTACTAAAGTTATAAATTTCTGAGCAGATGTTGATCTACTCTGACAGAGAAAGCTTCTTATGGGGAATTTCTTGCATCAATTAAGTCAGAGGTCTGGGGTGGGGAAACAATAATGACTAGCTTTTACATAGTGCTTTAAGGTTTACAAAGTCTTTTACAAATATTCTGCCTTTTCAACAACTCTGGGAAGTCAATGCTATTATTATTATTCCTATTTCACAGATGAACAAATAGATTAAGTGATAGGCCTTGTTTTACAAAGCTAGGAGATATCTCAAGTCATATTTGAATTTAGGTCTTCCTGATTTCAGACCCAGCACTTTATCCAAAGTGTCATCTATCCATCATTTCTCTCACTCCCTGCCCCCTCTCTCTATTTCTCTCTGTTTGTCTGTTTGTATCTGTCTCTCTCTGTCTCTGTCTTTGCATCCCTCGGTCTCTCTGTCTCTTTCTGTTTCTGTCTCTGTCTCTGTCACTCTGTTTCTGTCTCTCTGATTGTCACTCTGTTTCTGTCTGTCTCTGTCACTGTTTTTCTGTCTCTTGCTCTCTCCCTCTCCCTCTGTCTTTCTCTATGTCTGTCTCTTTTTATTTCTCTCTCTCTCCTCCCTCCTTTCTTTGTCTCTGTCTCTATCTCCTCTCTTTCTCCATCTCTCTCTCTGTCTGTCTTCCTCTCTTTCTTTCCCTCCCTCTCCTTCTCTCTCTCTGTCTCTGTATCTGTCTTTGTCTCTGTCTTTCTCTCTTTCTCTCTCCCCATCTCCCTCTCTCCCTCCTTCTCTCTCTGCCTCTGTCTCCCCCTATTTCTCTCCCTCCCTCTTCTTCTTTCTCTCTTTCTGTCTATCTCTGTCTCTCTGTCTCTCTCCATCTTTTCCTTCCCTCCCTCCCTCTTCCTTCTTCCCCATCATTCCCTCCTTCCTCCCCTCTCTCATTTTACTAAGTCCTTGCCCAATACATCATCACAGTTTGGTGATAATTTTAGTCTATGGTACCAAATTCTAATAGGTCCTGCTAAGCTGAAGGGATTTTGATTATAGTCCTGGTGAGAGGTCACATGAGTGTTAATAAAGGAGAACCTCTTCACCAAGTTGATAGCATGAACATTCCATGAGATCAGGGACTATTTAATTTTCTGACTTTTGTATCCCCACCAGTTAGCACTATGTATGGTATATAATAGGTACTTAATAAATGCTGGCTGATTGGTTGGTTGCAAAGTAATTTTGTTTACAACTTTTATTTTATTCACAGCTCTGAAAGATCATCTCCAAAGCCAGAGAAGGGTTATATGTCCTGTGTTAGTGGAGGAAGAAAATACAGTGATGAAATTACAAATTCTTTTTTTTTTTTTTGTTCTGAAATTACAAATTCTTGAAGAATATGTATTTATCTATCTATAGATATCCTTATGACAGAGCATGAAAGTAAAAACTGGTAGTCTGTTGATGGTAGTAGAAAAATGTTTACCCAGGCAGTCATGTTAGTGCAATTGACTGCAAGTAGAGTGATAGAACCTTAAGTAGAAATCCTCACTGTGTGTATGAAATGACACACAGCAGTAAAATGTGCTTGCACATTATCCACAATGACTTGTGGACAAGAAGTACTATTAAAGACAATACCCCAAATGGGTGTGTAACAAAAAGGAAGTAGGAAATCATAGGGAAAGAATGAGGGATGATCTTTGCACAGCCCAAGTTTTGTGCTAGCATTCCTAAGATTTCAAAAGAGTTAGATGAAAGCCTCTAGTGCATTGGGTAGATTTGTGGAAGAGCTAGTACAAGAACCACCTAAGATGAGAAAGCAATTTGCACCAATGGATGCTGTCATTCTAGAGTTTTTCCCCTTTATATTTTCCCTGTCTCTAATATAGGGATAAAATAATGCCTTCTTCCTAGGGTTGTTGTAAGGCTCAAATGAGATAATAATTGTAAAGCTTAGCACAGTGCCTGGCCCATAGTAGTTCTATATAAACCTTAGCTATTGTTATTATAAAACTATATTTGGGTAGAAATCAGAGATAATCTAACCAGTTTTTTTTAAGGAAAAATGGTAGGAGTTAAAAGTCAGAGAGGGAGAGACACTATGTCTTGTTCTCTAGGTCAATTTAGTTAGAAAGAACATAAAGTCAATTAATAGGGAAAGGATTTTTAATTAATGTAAATAACTGCACTAGTGTTAACAGTGAAATCAATACTAGATAGATGTGTAATAATTCTTATAGAATAAGAAATCCATTGTATTATATCAAAAATTCAGCCCAACTGTTTAGATTAAATAAATAAATATATCATGTTATAGTTATACTTATTAGCCATATTTTTGCTCTATAATTGGTTGTTGTTATTATTGCAATACTATAATTAATTACTTCTGTGTGATAACTTGTTTTTTGTTTATAGACTATAAGGAACCTGAGCCCTGATTTGTATCATCTTGGGTTCAGTTTCTCTGTACTTGATGTTGCCAGATCATAAGGCCTTTATTACAAAATAACCAGCACCATCTTGTACATGGTAGCTACGAGCTGAGGCTTGAGGCAAAGCTCATCATTGAGCTTTGCATAATCTAACTAGATATAACCTTAAGCCTCTCAAACACTATAAATAAAATGATGGTATTTTACATCATATCACTGCAGGCTAAAATATGTGTATTTTGTTATTGTAATAGCAATTGGACGAATATGAGATTTCAGTGGTATTATTGATTTAGATCACAGCTCCCTTATGACTTCTCATTTTATGTGATTCTTGTTTCTTTTGTTCCCCACAAACTTCCAAGAGAGGATATTATCCACTATGTTGAATTCAGGCCTTCTCTTAATATCATATAGCATTAATACTGTCCATATGTTATTTCTCTTTCTTACTATGGGACTGGCCGACTTCTTAGAGACTCCCAAGGATCTTTTTTACAGTATTCTAAACTTAAAAGGTACCTTTCATTGAATGATACCTCCAGCACTTTATCCACTTAGCTGTTCTCACAGCACTAGGGGAGTGGAATCTTTTTAACTTTCCACTGACAGCTGTGAAATCATAAGGTCTGGATGCTCAGAGGGTTGACCTAAAACTGAACTGTGCAGGATGACAGGCCAGAGTTGTGAATGACTGTTCCAGGAGACCATGAGCTTATTTTCATTTGCTACAAATATTTTTTAAAAGCACTTTAAACTATAGGCATTCTAATAGTATCAAGCCCTACTAAGAAGGAAACTTGCTCAAGAGCATTTACCATTGGCCAAATAATGTTGGAGCAGGAAAGTCGCATCACGGTCAAACTAGGAGCAATTGCTTTGTAAATGCCAAGAAGACGAAGACATTTTATTAACAAGAGGAATAAAAGGATTGCTTGAAGACATCGGTTCCTCTGAAAGAAAAGAGCACAGCATCTTATGATCTTGTCAATGAAATGCTAGTACACAGATAAATAGATTTACATTGGACTGCTTTTTTTTTTAAAGAACAGCTAGAGGCTATGTACAACATGGAACCAGTTTTAACTGGATCTGATTAATGCATCCTTTAAATACCCACAGGTACAATGACATTTAGACATTAATAGAGAAGAATCAGTTAGAAGTAAAAGCGTTTCCCATACCTATAAATTGGTCCTTTTAAAATCTACATGACAAAAAGTATTGTGTGTGTGTGTGTGTGTGTGTGTGTGTATGTATGTGTGTGTGTTAGCCAATAGCTAGATAGATGCTGTGGAATTCTGATAGAACAAGAAACCCAGTGTGTTATACCACTATCTACATATGTATGTGTGTGTATACATTGTATTAGTGTAAGTATGCACATTATATTACATAATTATATGTATATATGTATGTGTGTATGTGAACAATTTAAAATTTAATCAGCCAGATAGGATCCCTGCATATGACTGCCATATGTAATCTGTGTCTCTTTAAGATCTTTCAATGTGATATTAGTATGTTACCTCATCCTTCACTTTATACAGCAACCATATAACTCTTTTGGTTAATTGCCAATTACAGCTTACAGAGTCATATAACTATAAGGAACATTGCCTTAAACTTGATTTACCACTACCAATTTTATCTCCAACCTTCCCCCACCATATATCAAGTTCCATCACTAGAAAGTTATCCTTGTGAATTTAGAACTTCTTAGTCTTCTAGAATTCTTAATATTAAAAAAGATGCACAGATACCTGGGAAGAGTAACACTAAGGTTAATCAACTACTGGATTAGCTGAGATGGAAGTTCTTATTAGTAAACACAAAATAGGTACCTGGAGTGGTATGGGTTAACAGGCCAAAAAGAAACAGAGAAGAGCTGAGAAAGTAAGATAAACTCTGTATATTGCAAAATTTTATTTAGAGTCAATTAGAATAGTCAGTAAAAATAGTAATAGATTTGAGTGGCCTGAAAGAATAGAATTATTCAGTTTCAGAATGGGAAGTTTCTTTTAGGGATCATTTAGTTTAATCTCCCATACAATGCCAGAATTCCTTCAACTGTATTCCTAAAAGGAAATCTGGCATTTCCAGTTACAGGGAATTCCCTATGTCATAAAGCAGATGATTTCATTGTAGGGTTGTTTCAATTACTTTTATTTCCTGAATCAAAAAGACCTGAATTCAAATCACATCTTTAACACTAGCAGTGTGAACAAAAGCAAGATACTTAATTTTTGTGTGTGACAAGCAGCTCTTCAGGATTATTGTTTTTAGACAGTTTGTAATTTCATTAGGAGAAAAAGTTCACAGAATGAAAGCCATTCTACTAATAATAAAATAGGTCCTTGAGGTACTGCCATATTGATAAAAAATACCTTTCAACCCTTTTATTCACTATCTTGACTGGACATCCCAAGTGTATATCTTTTTGCTGTGTCTTTTCAATCCCTTTGATTATATGCACCTAAATACATATATGGAATTGTTTGTACATAACATATTACCATGCACACAATATATACCCTTCATTTCCATATTCTAATAAAGAGTTTTATTCTTTCAAATGTTTGATAATACCTTTTAATACAGACTTCAAACTGCTACTAGATGAATCATCACACATAAATCTTCCTAAGTCCTCTTTCATGAAACCTTTTAATGGGTTCCTATTATCTAATCAAGTCCAAATTTCTTAGCCTGTTATTCAAAGCCCTCCGTTATCCAATATTTCCAATGTAACATCTCTATAAAGAAAGCTACTTTTTCTTCAGTATTTAAAAAATATATTTCTCTTATTAATGTACTCTAGCTTGTTGCCAAACTCTATTACCTGCAGTATAACTATACAAAGTTTACACTTTCCTACCTCTATGATTTTGCTCATGCTTTTTCCTCTCTATCCCTCTGATCTACTCCATCCTCACTAATATTAACCCAAGGAAATTCTGTCTTTTAAAATCCAACTAAAATATCATCTCTATGAAGTCTTCTCTGGTATTAAAAGATCTTTCCTTTCCTCAACTGTACATAGAATAGAATTTCTTCTAAGTATGAAGTAGTACATAAGTCCATGTTTCTCTTATGCACCTATCATTTTCTATTTTGTCCATTAATCCTTTAAGGCATTATTGAACTGATGTTGGTTCTCCTTTCAGTGTCACAGATTGTAATCATCCATGTCTTCTCATCTGTTGAGATTTTAGTTCATAATCTTACCATAAATCCTTCCATAGAGCCTAAAGTGCTGGGAAAGTCCTTATAGATCCTAACTTCTTAAACTGTGGCTTAAAGCCCCATATATGGGTCTTATAACTCAATGTGGAGGTTACAAAGTTATGATTAAATAATAAATTATATATCATAATTATATGTATATATATATATATCATAATAAGTTATAATTATTAGTAAATGTTCAAACTCTATACCTGTATACCCAGGGTCACATAATTTCTTGGGTTAAAAGGGGTTGTGAATGGGAAACGTTTAAGAAGGCTTGCAATAGATCTCTTGACAGTTAATTAAAGAAAACAATTAGAAAAAAAAAAGTAGGGAAAATTCCTTGATATAGGGATTTGGGTGGGAAATTGACCCCAGTATTTGAAGTAGTTTGGGCATTTAAGAGACTTTGGGGTCCTTTTCAGGATCATTTATGCATTTCCGAACATGTTAGTGTTCAGATCTATCTTATGTATTAAAAGATAATAAAGTTGGGAAAGTCAGGGAAAATCTTATAAAAAGAGGGAGAAGTCAAAAGTACTCTTTAAGTCAGATTTACTAGGCATATAGTATTAGGAACAATGTAAAGAAATTTTAGGAAATAACATTTTATAATGGCAAGTAAATTTTATGTCTGACACAGTAAATAACTCTGATGTATTAAAAATTCCCCATAGGTTCAATCCTTTTTTTGGTAATATGTTTTGTAATATATGTTTGGGTTTTTTAAGTGTTTTTTTTTTTTTAATTCATTTTTCCAAATTATCCCCTCCCTCCCTCCACTCCCTCCCCCCGATGGCAGGTAATCCCATACATTTTACATGTATTACAATATAACCTAGATACAATATATGTGTGTAAATACCATTTTCTTGTTGCCCATTAATTATTAGCTTCCGAAGGTATAAGTTAACCTGGGTAGATAGACAGTAGTGCTAACAATTCACATTCGCTTCCCAGTGTTCCTTCTCTGGGTATAGTTATTTCTGTCCATCATTGATCAACTGGAAGTGAGTTGGATCTTCTTTATGTTGAAGATTTCCACTTCCATCAGAATATATCCTCATACAGTATCATTGTTGAAGTGTATAGTGATCTTCTGGTTCTGCTCATTTCACTCAGCAACAGTTAATGTAAGTCTCTCCAAGCCTCTCTGTATTCCTCCTGCTGGTCATTTCTTACAGAGCAATAATATTCCATAACCTTCATATACCACAATTTACCCAACCATTCTCCAATTGATGGACATCCATTCAACTTCCAGTTTTTAAAGTGTTTTAAAGCAAAAACTTATATTTTAGTTACATATTATTTTATACCTGATGCCAGGATAAAAGAAGATTGAAGTCCACAAATTCTTGGAAAAATCCCTTATGAAATTGATCAATCACATCCACCACAAGGATAAAATGAAAAATGGAATGTGCAAAGTAAGAAAGACTTGTTCCAATTAGGCACATCTAAAAAATTAAACAGAAAAAAATATGCTACAGTTTTCCACTTGAATAAATTCATTTCTACCCACCAGTTTATATAGTTCTCTGTCCATATAATTTATTATATTTAGCATTACAATATTATAATGGAAGAGAGAAAAATTATCCAATAATCTCAAAAGATGATAGAAGTTGCTACAAAATGTACTTTTCATTAAATATATTGTTCCATATTAAAATTGTACTATAGTGACGAAGAACTTTTACATATCACAGAAAATAGCAGAAAAGAAACTATACTTTCTAGGTGTGTGATCCTGAGCAAGTCATTCATCTCTTAATGCCCCTGTTTTGTCATCTGTAAAATAAGGATCATACCACCTATCTCTCCCAGGGTTTTGGAAAGATAAAATGAGATACTATTTATAAAGTACTTTGTAAACCTTGACTATATTGAAGCCAGTTGTTATTGTTGTTACCTCCAGCCAATTCCAAGGGTCTTGCCAGTAGCTGAGGATCCCTTTCCAAATCATAGTGAACATTTGAAAGCAGAGATGAATAAGACTAAATAACAGGAAAACCAACTATTTAAAAAAACAAAAGAAACATAATATTTTTAAGAATTACAAGCTGATGAATTTATTTTTTTGGCTCATTCATCCACTACCTATGTTCTGACTGTGGCAGAATACAAGTTCATCTGAGAGTTCTTCACTTACACTTCTTAGTTACTAACAAGAAGCAACATGGTGCAGGGAATAGAGAGCAGGCCAAAATGTAAGCTCATGTAAGCTTTGACCATATGAAGTATGGCTTCCAGGAGTCATTAGGTAAAAAATTAATAGCCTAGCTGGTCTTTGCATCTGAGTTATTGTGTTCTGGGCAACAGTTTTAGGTAGAACTTTGATAAAATGGAGAATGTGTAGAGGAGAAATATCCATTGAAATGGAGAGGAGACTCCTGAACATGGTAAATTAGAATAAGCTGAAAAAAACTGGGGATGTTTGGCTTAGAGAAGAAAAAACTTAGGGGGAACATGACAGCCATCTTCTAGTACTTGGAAGGCTGTCATGGGTAAGAGGAATTGGACTGTTCTGTTTAAACCAAGAGTGTGAAGGGAAACAAGTGGTAGTAGTGGTAAAGAAGGAATCTAGGCTTTAATACAAGGCTTACTTCCTTAAAATGAAAACTAACCAGAAGAGGAATGGGTGAGATCAGTACATAGCTACTTCTCTCATTTGAATCCTTCAAAAAAAAAAAAAACAAAAAAAAACTATTTGCTTGCTTATCTTGAGGTGGGGATTCTTAACCAATCCTTAACTGGAATTCTGGAATTCTGTGACATAAAATTCAAACACCTCAGTCTTATATTCAAAACCTTCCAAAATATGGCAACAATTTATTTATTCCTTCTTTATTCTCTATTACTCCATTTCATTTAATCTATGTTATCATTAAAACCGAAGACAGGGATTTGCAGGAGCCAGCTGGAATGGGCTTTTGAGATATGATTGTTAAATTTTCAGAATTCTGCAATCTCAACTCAGGGCTTTGTTTATTTATTTATTTATTTTTTGATTGCCTAGATTAAGAAAGTGATGGAAAAATGTTAGAATGCAGATTAAACTTTAAAGTATATCATATATAGAGTTTTTGTTGTCATTGTTGTTTTTGAGAAGTGGTTGTTAAACATTTACTAACACACGTCTGGGAATACTGCTGCCCTGTAAATGCACAGAGTACTTGTTCAACTTCTGACTTTGACCCACACTATTCTGCACCAGGAATGACTTCTCTTTCACCACTTATCTTACTTAAATCTTATCTATCCTATAATGTGGAACTCAACTGCTATATTCTCCATGAAGTACGAGTGATCTTCTTAGTTAATCACCTTCAGAACTCATAGAAGATTTCATTTGGTAACTTTCTAATGCACTTATATAATATTGTATGCTAGAATTATTTGTGTATTTCATCCCCATATTAGACTTTAAGCTCTGTGAAGGCAGAGGTTTTTTTCTCTATATGCCCTGGATCAGTCATCTTATAAACTCTTATAGGGTAAATTATCATCTAAATATAAATGACTTCCAGAATGTGTATTTGTATGTGTGTGGGAATAGGTGTATTTATTTTGGGATATCCTGTACTTAATTGTGAACATGTTGGATCCCCTTTGTAAAAGGCAAGCTCCTTGAGAGCAGGGATTGTTTCATTTTTGTTTTGGTTTCTCTAACATGCAAAAGCACATAGTAGACACTTCATAAATGTCTATTTATCTAGAATTTGCACCTTTGTCAGAAGCTGAAACAGTGTCTTGCAATGATAGGCTTGCAGTAAATGGTTGTTATATGAATAGATCCATTGTTAGATATCTATTCAAAAAGATCATTCTTTTCTTTGTGTTATTTAGGTGGTCTCTACTGACATATATATATATATATATATATATATATATACACATAGAGAGAGAGAGAGAGTTATTTATGCCAATTCAGTTTTTTAAAAGATTTTTATTAAGCTCCTACTATATGCAGAGAACACTGTATTAGATACTGTGAGAAGTACAAATTTATAATAGTAATTCTCAAACTTTTTGGTCTTAGGACCATATGTTATTTAAAAATAATTGGAGCATTTCATAAAAGCTTTAGCTTATGCGAGTTATATCTATCAACACTTACCATATTGGAAATTCAAAAGTCTTAGTATTATTATGAAAATAGTTTTGATGTCATGGATCCCATGAAAGGATCTCTGGGACTCCCAAACCACAATTTGACAACCACTGGTTTGGAGTATTGCCTTTGCACTTATTGATTTTGCTATTTCTTTTCTACATTTACATGAAAAAAACAACAACAACAACAAAAAAAAAAAAAGCTAAAAACCACTCGGCATTTCTTAGATTTCTGTAAGTTATTAACTCAAAGTAACTATTCAATCATGGATGTTGTGGAAGCAGTTACCCAAGTATATATATATATATACTATCCCTTGCTATCATTTAGTGTCAAATGTACTACTGTGCTATGAGCCTGCAATATGATGATATGGACACATATGCATACTAACAGATAATACTTCATTTGTACTGTTTTAATAAAGAGGTGTTGAAAAATACAGCTATAGCCAAGCCAGCTGAGGCTATATTTCATTGTCTCATCTCTCTACACCCTTGAAAAAAATTATAGGATCTGAAATCTTATGAACTACCAGTCTCTTTGAGCTCTGCCTAAGAGAAATGGTTTTTTAACCACTGGCATATTGATGTTCTTTTCTTTTTGTATTTGTGTTTAAACTTCACAATGCATTTTTTTCCCTCAAAACAAGAACAGAGAAGGTTTAAAACAGCTGAAAGTCTAATTACAGAGCAAGCACACCTGAAAACCAGGAAAGGTGCTAGAGAACAGAAACACAGAACACTCCACACTAGTTTTTTCATTATTTCAGTGAAACCATCACTTACGTAGTATTTAACTAGGGAGAACATGACCCGGGGAGGAGTTACAATATTCATTGCTAGTGATCATTCTGATGATAACCTATTTACTTTATTATATTTTCTAGTGGTTTGGGGTTAGGAAAGCAATCAAAGATTGGTGGCCAGAACTGAATCAAAAGACTGAGGGCACACGTCTTTGTAATGAATTGAGGATCTTACTGAGGTATCCGAGGATTAGAGAAATATCCTGGAGGTGAAACAAAAAAATGGGTGACATTCAACTCACCTCAGAAAACATGATGCAGTAGCTCATAGCAGACTGGATATGATAGATGCTAAATGACTCCACAACGGATGATGTAATGAAGTCACCCATGGGTGACACTTCTGCCAACAAGGACACACTGGTGAAAAGATTGGTAGGAGGGTTGTAGAGGGCAAAATGCATAGAGATCTCCCTGGTTCTTTTATCTATCCACCCACTGTTCCTTAGGTTGATCAAAACTGAGTAAGCTTTGTCCCTATAAAGTAAAAGAAATTAAAAGAAAATTCTATTAAATGAAAAATGAAAAATTTAGGTTGTTTTTTTTATCTCAACCAATTTTTTGAATCTCATAATAACATGTAATAGATAGATATAATACTGAAAATAACTAAATCAGGTTTTTTTTTTTTTTTTTTTTTTAAGAGGGGAAAAGCCTTGGTCACAAAACTAAACAGATAGAATTCTCTTCTTTCCAATATCTCCCCTAGCCACTAATTACTGGGACTCTACTAAAGGATCTATTGTTTGCCCTGTTTCCTGGTCTCCTTCTTTTAAGTATCTGAGGCTGGATGGTATAAGGTATAAGATGAAGGCAAAATCCCAATTGGTCATTAATAATAACCCCCTGCAATGCATGCCTGCTATTCTACAAGAGTTAATAAAAGTACCTTTCCCTTTTCCCAAATATGATAGCCTGAGAATAATATTAATGTTAACAAGAATAGCATATTTATGTATATGTATGTGTATATCATATATCAAGGTTCTCAAAGTAGATGACATATATTATCTCATTTGAACCAGGGTCTCTATGAAGTTAATCTTATTAAGTCGATCATATTTGAATCAATAAAGTCATCAAAATAGGACAGGTTTAGATTGTGTCAAATACCTTCAATGAGGATCATGTATTTAAGATTTTTAGACAGCTAATAGAAATATTTAAGATCAAAAACCATTCCTCAATTGATCCAATAATATTAACAAAGATTTTAAAAAGAATGGTAGATTATCAACAACCATATGAACCATGTCTCCAAATCACTAATAATAAGAAAAATGCAAATCAAGATAATTCTTCAGTTTTACCTCCAATCCAGCAAAATGATAAAGAGAACAAAAGATGGGATTAGTCAGTTCTGGAAGAGTTATAAAAAGATTGTCACACAAATAGACTGCTGATGGATTGATGAATTGGTCTCAGCATTCTGGAAAACAATTTGAAAATGTGCTAAGAAAATAACTAAACTCTCTATACTTTTTGATTCAGAGTTCCCCCTGTTTGATATAAATCTTTAAGGGATTGATAATTAGAACAAAGCCTCCGAACACAACAAAACATTGAAAGGAGTAATTTTTTTTTTTAAAGTAGGAAAGAAATGGAAACTAAGTAGATGATCATCAATTAGAAAATGGCTAAACAAGTTAAAACAAATTAATGCAATGGAATATCATGTGCTGTAAGGAATATAATATAAACAGAGAAGTATGGGAAGATTTATATGGCCCAATATAAAAATGGAATAAGCAGAGCAATTACTATAGCAATGCAAAGGGAAAGAAAAACAATAAAATAATTAAAACTGAATGCTACAAAACAATAAGGAATAAGCTTGGTGCCAAAAATTAAATGTCAGAAGGCAAAATATCTCATCATTTTTGAAAAGCAGTATGAGCATACATCATTGGATATAATATCAGACTGTCAATATGTTTAGTTTTTGCTAAAGTGCTTTTCCAGCCCTTTAAAATTTTTTGGCTATAAGATATAATTCTGTAAGAGGGAAAAGAAAGAGAAATATATTGAAATGTAGGTGATCTCAAGGAAAGTATAAAAATATTTCTTAAAATATTTTCAAACCATTTCCAGCAATGCCTTACCTTATTATTCTTGTAGATAATTAATAATCATAATGATGATGATGATTATAACATCATTTTGTTATTTTATAGTACAATGGATAGAGTACTGGGCCTGGAGTTACGAAGATCTGAGTTTAATTTAACCTCAGACACCAACTGTGTGACACTGAGCAAACTGTTTAATTTCTACTTGCTTCTTTTGTAAAATGGAGATAATACTAGTACTTATTTCCCTGGTTAGAGGAAGATTTCTCAGATGAGATCATATATGTAAAAAACTTAGCACTGTGCCTGGTATATAGTAAGTATTATATAAATGTTTTTTCTCCTCTTCCTATTCTTTTCATGTAAATTATCCCCTTTGAGCTTTACAATACTGAAAGGTAAATACTATGTGATTATTATTATTATCTTAATGGGAAATGGGAAAAGAGCCTCAGAGACTTCAACTTATGAATAACATAACTTAAAAGTACTAGAGATAATTTTAATCCCATGTCTTCCTAATAAATATTGTAGTGTATCCCCTTTAAGGCACTGTCTCCAAAAATAGGGGCATCTCTATAGATTAGGACAATACACAAGAACTCATAAAATTCTAACATTCTTTCCCTTAACCCAGAAGAGGTGACCTTGTCTTGCCCAGGTTCACGACAGATAATTTGCCATCTTCATTTTCTACTTGATCACAATGGAGGCATCTTTTGATCTGGGTCACTTTCAGTTTTTCTGGGTCTGATTGAAGAATATTTTTATTATCTTGATTCCCAGGCTGATGTACAAGAGAAAAAGCTTCAACAGGAATTGTAAATTGTTCAATAACCTTGAAAAGAAAGAAATCAGTAAGAAGGGGAAAATCAATCCATTTTTTTTTAAGAACCAAAATTTTATCTTGTAGCTTGAAAATACAGTTGACATAAGGTATGTAAAATACTATGAAACAGCATGTCTTATTTCTCTCTCCACATATACCATGGTTCTCAAAGAATCTACTTGTATTTGTGTACTATATGCATATGATATATGAACATATATGTATACACAATCTTTATTATCTATACCTGTGACTATGTCAATACAATTTATATCTTTGTCTATATCTCTAACTCTGTCTCTGATTCTATTTTATATATATTATGCCTAAACAAGAAATCATGCATGTCTTTTTCTATGTCTATGTCTATGATCTTTACCAATGCTTCGTAATGACAATGCCCTTGGCGTTCTCCCCAAGAATTCTACAAAGTAATTATCCCAAAAGCTGCACACTTAATTCTATAAAAAGTAGCACATTAATTGGGACCAACCTGAGACAGGTTACCAGTTACACTCTTATTACAAATAGAGATGCAAATGCTGAACTTTTTGTATTTTTAAATCTAGTTTTCTGAATTTGTTTAAAGTGCTAGATTTACTCTTTCTGGATTTCACTTTCCTTATCTACAAATTATGGAGTTAGATATGATAGCTGACATTTATATAATATTTTATACATATATTCTCATTTGAATATCATGGCGACTTAATGAGATTGGTTCTAAAGATATTACATTTCCATCAAATCAGTAAGAAAACAAAGGCTTGGAATAGTTAAATGATTTGCCTTAGGACACATAGGCAATAAATGTCAAAATCAAGTTTTGAACTCTGGTTTTCCTGAGTCCAAGTTTGGCATTCTAACCACTAGACCATCTTGTCTTCTATGCTTAGACCAATGGTTCTCCAAGTATGATTTGAGATTACCCAAGACTCTGTCAAAGTGTCCATAAAGCCAAATTTATTTTCATAATAACACTATGAGACTTTAATTTTAATACTGCAAATGTTGACAGATATTATCTATGTAAATGAAAATTCAATGGGGGCTTTAGATAATTTTTAAGGGTACAAAGGGGTCCTGAAACCAAAAAGCCCAAAATTCTCTAAGTTTTCATACAGAATTAAGATCCCACTATATTTGTTCTACATTTTAAGAAATGTAAATTAAAAGAATTCAAGTAGAATTATAACATGAAAAAGACAAGAAAGGTAATCAATCTCCTACAAATTTGTTAACTAAATCAGAGACAGATTAACAAAAACATTTTTTTTTTTCTTTCCAGCCAGACTCTTAGTTTGGGCTCAGATTGTTTATCTAAAAGGTTGATACTTCACTAAGTGAGTCATCTAGACAATTATAATTTAATTTAATTTTTTGAAACAAAATGTTAGCACTTCACCACACATATAACATTATGACTAACCTTTAGCTGTTTAATTACTGAAGTACCTATCAGATGGCATTTCCCTGCAAGAGGTCCAGACTAAAAACAAATTCAGAAGAAACACTCAGTTTATTAAATTGACAGCCAGTAGTAAATGGTAGTGCAGTAACCAAAAAGTAATCAGAAGATCTTAAAGCTATTGTAGAGATTAGATATTCTGGATAATATTTAGATTACAGGTCAGAATTTTATCAGGCTCACTCAGCATCCCAAAGAAAATGTCAACTTTCCCATAAAACTTGAAAGGGGTGAGATAAGGGACAGCTATCTTCTAATGTGCACTAACTGAAAGTGATTCCTTTTCATCTTTGACTTCAATTGCTCATCAAAATGCTTTTATAAAAGGGGAAGGTAATAGAAGTGAAAAATAAGGAAGCACAAAAGTAAATGTGGTACTAAAGAGGTTAGGGAAGTTTCTAAAGTAAATCGGCTCTGTCTTTGAAATTTCATGACTTTAGTATAGCTGTAATATAACTTGCTATATGTTTTACTAAAAAGATAAGTATATCCAATAGGGTACCACTATTGTAGGAATTACAGAGGAGTAATTTGCTGATGGGTCACATGATGCTTTTCTGAGACATATTCTAAATGCAGGAACAACTGCTTAGACCATTTCTAATTTCCTCATCTAACATCTTATTTGGATTTAATAGGTTTTAGTCTTCTCTCTCCCTCATACACATTCAGTTATGAAGTTTTGGCAATTCTTGTTCCTCTGAAATATCTATAACTTTTCTCCTCTTTTCCCCTCTCCATGGCTGCTGAAATAGTTCAAACTATTATTACCCAGAATTTGGACTCCTGAAATAGTTATCCCATTTCCTATCTCTCCTTCCTCCAACTTAACAGTTTTGCCAAAATAAACTTCTTTATACTTAGATCTATAGCAAGTACTTGCAAGTACTTAATAAAGGGTTGTTGAACGAATGATTGATTGATTAGCTGTTGGCATGAAATTTCCAGAGTATATTAATTTTTTAATTTCCCTGGCTTCACATATTGATAAGGAAATGAATTCCAGAACATTTTCTGCTGAGACAAGGACTATTTATCAGTTCTCACATGCACTACTAGGAAAATCTAAAGAGTGTTGAGTTTGTTTTAAAACAGAAAGAATACTAGCTTTAAATTATTAGTAGAAGAACCATTATAGAGTCGTTCCAACCATAAGTTTTGGTTAAATCAATGAATATTGACATAATTCCAACCACGTGGCTACTAAAAATATAAACGCAAAAGACAAACTTAAAGCTCCACTAAGATTTTGGGGACATCATGTATTTTTCAAAAAGCAGCCTGCAGAAAATTTTATAATCTTACTGGGAACGTATAACATAAACATGAAGCAAATTAACAAAACTATATAAAAATTCAAGGTTGATTTTCACTCGAGTGTGACTTAAAGTGTCAAAGAGTCTACTAAGATGCACAAGATAAAAAATAATCTGCCCAGTCACACATCTAATAAGTTTCAGAAACAGAATTTGAATTCAGGTCTTCCCAACTCCAAATGCAATAATATATTCCTTAAAAAACAAAATGGATATATATCATTCTTTAAGCTAAAGCTGCATAATATAGGTAATAAATGTTATCACTAAATTAAATTCACTCCAGTAAGCATTAAGTAACTGCTATATGCAAGGCACTACATTATGTACTGGAATTATAACAAAATGAACAAAAAAATTCCTTTCTACAGGGAACTTACATTCTCATGTAGATATACATTATCTATATAGAAAAGCAATTATAAAGCATAATACCAAGAAGATGTAAAGAAATATGAAGGGAAGCACTAGCAACATTTTTTTTGTTTTTTGATTGTTTCTCATATCTGACTCTGTGTGACTCCATTTGAGATTTTCTTGGTAAAGCTATAGGAGTGGTTTGCCATTTCCTTCTCCAGTTCATTTTATAGAAGAGAAAACTGAGGCAAACAGGGTTAAGTGACTTGCCCAGGGTCACACTAATATTTGAAACCTGATTTGAAGTTAGGTCCTCCTGACTCCAGAGCTGACATTCTATCCACTGTGCCACCTAGCTGCTCAAACTAGAAACTGATAGAAACTGATAGCCAAAGGAGAGCTAATATTTAGATCCAAATGATCATTTATAATTATTATTATCACTATCAGATTCATCATAATTTTCATATATGTAATCCTTTTTAAAATTCTTAAAATACATTAATTCATCTGATACTCACCATCACTCTGAGAGGTGGATGTTATCATCTCATTTTACAGATGGCAAGATCAATACCCAAAGATGTTAAAGTGACTTGTGGCAGAAACAGATTTTGTTCCTACATCTTCCTGACTCCAAGTCTAATACACTTTCTATATCATAATAATTAATGCCTTTATACCTACATTTTAAAGTCATTGACAAATATGCAATACTGACTTTCTGAATCTGCATTGTTCATGCATAACACATAACAAAAGATTCATACAGGTGTTAGTCATACTGCAAAGGGTATAGATACAAATATTTTCATAAGGAAAGGAGGGTTAATGAGGTGGGAAAATCAAAAGTATTGGTAGGAAAAGAATCATTAAATGTATACCAAAGATTCATAGATATAGGGACACAGTAATAGTTATCATCAAGAATCTAATTTCATAGTTTCCGTGTTCAATAAATATGCTGAATTTAAAACAGTTCTGCCCATCATGAATTATAAATTCAGAGGTAGCTTAGTTAAGAAGCCTAGAAGAGCTTTTCTACCTGAGTCTTTGGCATATCAGTACTATTCTGTTTATCCCAGTATAGGCCATCCAATAAAGCTGTCAAACTCCAATTCCACCAGTCATCAGCATTCTTCACTTCAATGAAAGAGTTTCTGGCATTTCTGTTTTTAAAAAAGTAATTCGGCATCAATAATTACAATTTTGACAAAGAAGGATTACCTACACACAAACACATTCCTTTTCTATCTTGGTCATTCATAAAAAAGGACATTTATCAGAATAAAGCTTGAATTAAGATCTGATCTAAAAGCTTGATATGGATCATACCATCTAATGAACTATGTCTTATATTCAGTAGGTTTCTATAGCATCTTTTATCCAAACTACTTACTTAATATGAATGAACATGTGATAATAACTTTTAAAAATTTATTTTTAAAATCATGGACAAAAAGGACAAGAGAAAGAGAGGAGGCAAAGACAAAGCATCCAAATGTCAAGGATTTTAGAAAAAAATGTAAGAATAAGGAAATGTACAAATTTCCAGCCCTAGGAAAGGGACCTGTATGTGCAAGAATGTTTGTGGCAGCCCTCTTTGTAGTGGCCAGAAACTGGAAACTGAGTGGATGTCCATCAATTGGAGAATGGTTGGATAAATTGTGGTTTATGAATATTATGGAATATTATTGTTCTGTAAGAAATGACCAATAGGATGATTTCAGAAAGGACTGGAGAGACTGACATGAACTGATGCTGAGTAAAATGAGTAGGACCAGAAGATCGTTGTATATTTCAACAACAATACTATATGATGATCAATTCTGATGGACGTGGCCATCTTCAACAATGAGATGAATGAAATCAGTTCCAATAGAGCAGTAATGAACTGAACCAGCTACACCCAGCAAAGGAACTCTGGGAGATGACTATGAACCACTACATAGAATTCCCAATCTTCCTTTTTTTGTCTGCCTGAATTTAGGATTTCCTTCATAGGCTAATTGTAAACTATTTCAAAGTCCAATTCTTTTTGTACAGCAAAACAATTGTTTGGACATGTATACGTATATTGAATTTAATTTATACTTTAACATTTAACATGTATTGGTCAACCTGCCATCTGGGGGTGGGGAGGAGGGGAAGAATTAGAACAAAAGGTTTGGCGATCGTCAATATTGTAAAATTACCCTTGCATATATCTGATAAATAAAAACTATTATTATTAAAAAAATTTCCAGCCCTAGGAATTCATGAAATATAGTAATAATATCTCAGGGAATGCACCAAGAAAGTTTGCTCATTTTCTCTTTCTAATGATTTCACTAGAATAGTGAGAAGGGAGAAAGTCATGGCATTCAAGGACTGGACATAGAGGGCACAAAAGATTATCTTAAATCATATGAAGGACTATCATGAGGAAGAGATTTGTCCTAAATTGCTTCAGAATGTAGTACTCTGAACAAATGTTATATGTACACTTGCCAAAAAGAATATCTTAAGAAGATTTCACACATGGCAAGCACTCACATGGTAGTAAGGAAAAACAATGCAAGGACATTCTCATGGTCTCTCTTAAGAACTTTAAAATTAGGTCAGTGGACTAGATTAGGTTCAGAGGACAAAATAAGTCAATGATCATGGTAATGTAGTGTTTGACAAACCCAAAGACCCCAGTTTTTGGAATAAGAACTTATTCTTTGACAAAAACTGCTTAGAAAATCAAAATTAAGATGGCAGAAATTAGGCACTGACCCACACCTAACACCCTATAACAAGATAAGGTCGAAATTAATTCATGATCTAGACATAAAGAGTGATAGTATAAGCAAATTAAAAGAACAAAGGATAGTTTACCTCTGAGATCTGTGGAAAAGGAAGGAATTTGTGGTCAAAGAATAACTGGAGTTCATTGTTGAACACAAAATAGATAATTTTGATTATATTAAGTTAAAAAAGAATTGTACAAACAAACCGATGAAGACAAGATGAGAAGAAAAGCAATAAACTGGGAAAAAACTTTACATTCAAGGATTCTGATAAAGGCCTTAGTTCTAACATATATAGAGAATCGACTCAAATTTATAAGAATTCAAGCCATAATGGTCAAAGGATATGAACAATTTTCAGATGAAAAATTTGAAACCATTTCTAGCCATATGAAAAAATGTTTTAAATCACTATTGATCAGAGGAAATGCAAACTAAGACAAATCTGAGGTACCATTACACACCTCTAAGATGACAAGAAAAGATAATGATGAATGTTGGAGGGGCTGTGGGAAAACTGGGATACTAATAAATTCTTGGTGGAATTATAAACAGATCCAGGTATCCTAGAGAGCAATCTGGAACTATGCCCAAAGGACTATCATACTGTGCATCCCCTCTGATCCAGCTGTGTTTCTACTGTACTTATATCCCAAAGAAATCTTAAAGGAAGGAAAGGGAACCACATGTGCAAGAAGAATGTTCATGGCAGCTCTTTTTGTAGTGTCAAGAAACTAGAAATTGAATGGATGGCCATCAGTGGGGAATGGCTGAATAAGTTATGAATGTTATGGAATATTATTGTTCTGTAAGAAATAATCAGCAGGATGATTTCAGAGAGGCCTGAAGAGACTTACATGAACTGATACTAAGTGAAATGAGCAGAACCAGGAGATCCTTGTACAAGGCAACAACAAGACTACACAATGATTAATTCTGATGCACGTGGCTCTTTTCAACAATGAGATGATTCAGGCCAGCTCCAATGATCTTGTGATGAAGAGAACCAGAGAGAAGACTGAATATGGATCACAACATAGAATTTTCACTCTTTTTTGTGGTTGTTTGCTTGCATTTTGTTTTCCTTTTTTGATATGATTTTTTTTTGTGCAGCAAGATAATTGTATAAATCTGTATATGTTGTATTTAACATTTTTTTTTATTAAAGCTTTTATTTACAAAACATGTGCATGGGTAATTTTTCAACACTGACCCTTGCAAAACCTTTTGTTCCAAATATTCCCCTCCTTTCCCCCACTCCATCTCCTAGACGCCAGGTAGACCAATACATGTTAAATATAATGTATTTTGACATATTTAACATATATTGGATTAATTTCCATTTAAGGGAGAGGGTTAGAGGAAAGGGGGGAATTTGGAACACAAGGTTTTACAAGGATCAATGTTGAAAAATTATCCATGCACATGTTTTGAAAATAAAAAGCCTTAATAAAAAGAAAAAAAAAGAACTTTAAAATTGATTGAATGATGTGGAAGATACTGGTATAGGACGGTACAGCATAGAATGTTCTCATTAGAGAAGGTGTGGTGCTCTGTGAGCAAAGCAGAATTAAAGTGGCTCAGAAGAAATGCAAGATGTGCAAAATTAGATGTGTACCACCCAAGTATTCATGTGGACTATTTGTGCCTAACCTGTGATAGAGCATTCTGAGCTCATATTAATCTGATCAGCCACAATTGGACATGTTGTAACTTGATTCTAACATAGTGGTGTTATTTTGGTCCTCTTTGAGAACAACCGCCAACCAGTACTCTGAACAATGAGAGGTTTCAGGTGGTATACTTATTTTTTTAAAAATTATTTTATTAAATATTTTCTAATTACATATAAAACAATTTTAACAATTATGCTTTAAAATTTCAAGTTCCAAATTATCTTCCTCCATCACTTCCTGACTTTCTTCTTGAGAAAGTAAGCAGTTTGAATTTGATTATACATGGGAGATCATGCCAAATATATTTCCATATAGTTATATTGCAAAATTAAGCAATAAAAATAAAGTTTAAAAGTATGTTTAAATCTATATTCATAATTTATCAGTTCTCTCTCTGGAGCAAAAAATCATTTTTCCTTATGAATACTTTGGAACTATGTTTGGTCATTGTCTTGATCAGAGTAGTCAAGTCTTTGACAGTTGATTATCCTTATAATATTGCTGTTATTGTACACAATGATTTTCTGATTCTTCTTACTTTACTTTGCATCAGTTCTTGTAGGTCTTCTAAGGTTTTCTGAAATAATCCTTCTTGTCATTTCTTATAGAAGACTATTATTCCATCGTAATCATATACCACAACTTAGCCATTTCCCAACTGATGAATATCCTTTCAATTTCCAATTCTTTGCTACCAAGGAAAGAGCTTCCATGAATATTTTTGTAAAAATAATTTATTTTCCTTTTTTCTATAATTTCTTTGATCTACAGACCTCATAGTGGTGTTGGTAGCTTAAAAGGTATGTGTAGATTTATAGCTCTTTGGATATAGTTCCAAATTATTTTCCATAACTCCAATAACAGTGAATTAGTATCCCAATTATTCCAGATCCCCTCTAGCTCTGTCATTTTGCTTTTCTGTCTGTGTGAAGTAGTATCTTAGAGATGTTTAAATTTGAATTTCTCTAACCAGTAATGATTTAGAGTAGTTTTTTCATATGAGTATTGATAGTTTTGATTTCTTTTTCTGCAAACTGCATCATTGACTGTTTCTCATCTGAGGAGTGGCTCTTATTTTTATAAATGTAGCTCAGTTCCCTATATAATTGAAGAAATTAGGCTTTGATCAGAGAAACTTGCAATTTTCCCCCAATTTCCTGCTTTCTTACTATTTTTAGTTTCATTAGTTTTGTTTGAGCAAGAGCCTTTTAATTTTATGTAATAAAATTATCCATTTTATATCATTTGCTGCTTTTTGTCTCTTGGTTGGTCATTTATCCATTGATCTAATGTTTTATTAAAAGTTTTTGCACTGACATTCATTAGTGAAATTGGCCACATTCACAGTTTTGATTACTTACTGTTCACTTTGCTCCATTCTATTTTCTTTTGTTTAATCTTCCTACCTTTTATCTTGTACCTCCTTTAAAGTCTGTTTTGCTTCTGACCAGTGCCTTCTTTTAACTGCCCGCTTATCACTCCCTTTTTATCTTTTCTCTTGCTCCTCCAACTTTCCCATAAGATAAATTCTATTATCAATTAAAATAGAAGAGGGAACATGTGTGTGTGTGTGTGTGTGTGTGTGTGTGTGAGAGAGAGAGAGAGAGAGAGAGAGAGAGAGAGAGAGAGAGCAAGAGAGAGAGAGAGAGAGAGAGAGAGAGAGAGAGAGAGAGAGAGAGAGAGAGAGAGAGAGAAAGTACATGTGTAATTCCCTCTTTGAACCAATTTAGAGGTGAGGTTCAAGCATTGCCTAGTTCCCTATCCCCCACCATTTATATTTAATTCTAGAGGTAATTGTTGGGATTACTAGGTGAGAACTGAGGTTGTCTGGATGGTGACAAGGTGAGAATTCAGGTTTTCTGGACAATTACAAGGTGAGAACTCAGGTTGACTTGATAGAGGGGGCAAGCTCATTGGCTGGGGTGGTTCTTCCCAGAAGCCCTTGCATTATCCCACGCCCATTCTCTGGGAGGATAAAAAGAGACAGCAATGGGCGCAGAGAGCAGATCGGCCTGGAGAAGGATAAGAGCTGGAGGAGATTCAGAGCCAGGATTCAAGAAGGAAGACTCTCTGCATTACATCAGGCCTGACGGAGCTCTCTGCAGGAAGGGAAGTCACTTCTTTGGACAAGAGTTAACAGCAACTGCCTGGAGACAACGGTTCGTTACAGGAAGAAGAATCTGTCTGAGAGATTTGAGTAGACACAGCAGATCTCTTCCCAGAGAGCGATCCGGCAGCTTCTGGAGACGACAGCTCGCTACAATTGGCGTCCACACGTGGGGCAAGGACTTTTGCTTATCCTGACAAGAGGAGCTAGACCAGACCTTTGCAATTGTCTCTCTTCTGGAGCTGTCGTCTCCAGAAGCTGCCGGATCGCTCTCTGGGAAGAGATCTGCTGTGTCTACTCAAATCTCTCAGACAGATTCTTCTTCCTGTAACGAACCGTTGTCTCCAGGCAGTTGCTGTTAACTCTTGTCCAAAGAAGTGACTTCCCTTCCTGCAGAGAGCCCCGTCAAGCCTGATGCAATTCAGAGTCTTTCTCTTGAATCCTGGCTCTGAATCTCCTCCAGCTCTTATCCTTCTCCAGGCCGATCTGCTCTCTGCGCCCATTGCTGTCTCTTTTTATCCTCCAGAGAATGGGCGTGGGATAATGCAAGGGCTTCTGGGAAGAACCACCCCAGCCAATGAGCTTGCCCCCTCTATCAAGTCAACCTGAGTTCTCACCTTGTAATTGTCCAGAAAACCTGAATTCTCACCTTGTCACCATCCAGACAACCTCAGTTCTCACCTAGTAATCCCAACATCTCCCCCTTTCTTTTGATTTAGAACATAGGACAGTCATGACCTTGAACATAATCCATCAATATGGGAAGTATTACAGATAATTACATAAATTACATAAGCACATAGTAACATAGTAACATAACACATGCTAGAAGTATATAACATAATCATAATCATAAATTGAAAATTTATAAATGTCCATAAGTCCATTGTCCATTATTCTCATCTTGTGTGAGGAAGTCCAATGATTCCTGCTGGTTTTTAAGTTCTTTAACAGTCTTCTTATTATCCCATGCTCTTTCAGTGTCAGATGTTTCTTAGATCTTCTCCTTTATTTTGAGGTCTTTCTCTTTTTCTGTCTCTCTCTGATGGCAAGCCGAATATGACTCGTTGGCACCCATCTGATTCCTTCTCCTGCTGAAGAAATACAAGCAAACCCTCTCTCCCAGGCAGTTAACCTATCTAATTTCCTTCTATTTACTACTTTCTAAATCTCTTCTCATCATCTGACAATTACATTGGAGTTGTTTGCACTGGGCACAGCCCTGTTGGTTTAAAAGGCCTGTATTCTCCCCAAGTGTAATCCATTTTTGCAATCTGATTGCCTTTTGACTGATTTATCAGGTAATCCCTTTCTGCCATGTGATTGCTTCTCTGCTGATTGATTAAATCAGAGTCCTGGCCTTCTAAAGGTTCTTTGGGTGTAACATCAGCTGCCATCATGCCCCAAGTCTTTTTTGCCTGGGGCCCAGGTCCAGGGCCCCTCATCCCATTTCCCTGAATTAATCTACACTCTGATGCCCAATGGAGTCCTCTGTTGCATTTTGGACATGGGGTTTTAGGTCTTCTTTCACCCTGTCTTCTCACTGTATCTCCATACCTACACTGAGCTCTTAGATGCCCAATTTTTCCACATTGAAAACATCGCCGAGTTTCTCTAGAAGGCCTTTGCCAGGAGGGACCCTGTCTTTCCACATTCATCATTGTCCGGGTGTAAAAAGCATTTGTTCCCACTGTAGCACAGCGTCTTATGATCTCCTCTAAAGGAGCATCTTTATCTAATCCCCATATAATTCTTTTGCAAATCTCATTAGCATTTTCCTTAGCCAGATGTCTGGTCATTATTTCTGTAGCTGAATTTTCTCCAATAGTTCTTTTGACAGCAGTTTGCAAACGTCCCACAAAATCTGCAAAAGGTTCATTGGGACCTTGCTGTATTTTAGTGAAAGCCTCTCCACGATCTTTCTGTCCAGGAAGGACACCCCAAGCTTTTATTGCAGCCTTAGCAATTTGTTCATATATTGTCATGGTATAATCAATCTGTTCCGAATTCTCTCCATACTGACCTTCACCTGCTAAGTGCTCAAAAGTGAATTGTGTGTTAACTCCTATTTCCAAATTGCATCTGACTTGAATTTTACATAATTCATGAAATTCCGCAAGCCATAATAAATTTTCTCCAGGTTCCAGGCATATCCTTGCTATGGATTTCCAATCATTCGGGGTTAGGACTTCATAAGACAAACCATCTAGTAACATTTTGACATAAGCTGATGTAGTCCCATAAAGGGTACAACCTTTTTTCAAATCCTTAATTTTATTCAAATCTAAAGGTGCATATCTTCTCATTTTATGACCTACAGAATCAATATTTTCAATCACAGGATATGCATGTATAAAATCACTTATATCCTGTCCTTCTCTCTTAGCTTTAACCAATGCTTTTTCTAATCTTGTCATAGGCTTAGGCTGCTTCACAGGCAATTCTGTTTGTGTTTCTGCCTCTTCCTCTCCTCCTTCTTGCTCCACCCATGAAGGGTTAATTGAGGGAGGAGATGGGAGGTGCTCCTGTTGCTCAGAATTGTACTTAACTTCATTGTTATCTGATTCATCCTTTTCACCTAGTTTAGTTGACACCTCCCCATTTTGCTCCTTCATCTCTTCCTTTAGAATAACATTTTTTAAAGCCATTTGGATTAAATTGTAGGTATGAATTGTATCTTTGGAAACTGAGTTTGGTCTGGAACCAAAGGGTAAAATGTCACAAAGACAATTGTAGTGTTCACCTAATTGCTTTCCTACTAATTTCCACTCATCTGGATCCAATTCTTCTTCCAGAGAAAAAGAAGGACATATGACCTTCACAGTTCTTAAAAGTTCAGTAATTTCCTCTAAAATTATAATCAAGCCTTGGCTTTTCATAACCTTGATGATGCTCTCTAAACATTTTCCTTGAACAGAAGGTGTTTGCCCCATTTCACTATAAGAGATTCCTGGTTTAGCCCTTAACAAGTTAAGTTCCTTATTTATCTATTAGCACGCTCACTTAATCTTTAACAAAGTTTCCTCGTTACTCACGGTTCTGGGTCAGAGAGACTGAGATCTAGATCGGAAGCTTTTCCACTGGAATCAGGACCGTGTCTGTCCCTGTTCGGGCGCCAAATTGCGAAGGTCTGGTCTAGCTCCTCTTGTCAGGATAAGCAAAAGTCCTTGCCCCACGTTGGGCGCCAATTGTAGCGAGCTGTCGTCTCCAGAAGCTGCCGGATCGCTCTCTGGGAAGAGATCTGCTGTGTCTACTCAAATTTCTCAGACAGATTCTTCTTCCTGTAACGAACCGTTGTCTCCAGGCAGTTGCTGTTAACTCTTGTCCAAAGAAGTGACTTCCCTTCCTGCAGAGAGCCCCGTCAAGCCTGATGCAATTCAGAGTCTTTCTCTTGAATCCTGGCTCTGAATCTCCTCCAGCTCTTATCCTTCTCCAGGCCGATCTGCTCTCTGCGCCCATTGCTGTCTCTTTTTATCCTCCCAGAGAATGGGCGTGGGATAATGCAAGGGCTTCTGGGAAGAACCACCCCAGCCAATGAGCTTGCCCCCTCTATCAAGTCAACCTGAGTTCTCACCTTGTAATTGTCCAGAAAACCTGAATTCTCACCTTGTCACCATCCAGACAACCTCAGTTCTCACCTAGTAATCCCAACAGTAATAATGAACCAATGGAATTTACTGAATAATGGATGGTGAGTGGGGAGGGTAACATATTCAGAAATGTACTTTAGAAAGATCACTTTGGCAACCAAGAAGTGAATGGACTGGAGTCAAAAGAGATCTGAGAGAGGGAAAATAACTAACAGTTTGCTACAATAGTTCAGGTAAGAGATGATGAAGTCCTGACTCAGAATGCCAGCTGAATAAATGGAAAGTACAAATATGATAGATATTTTGAAGGTAGAAATAACAGAACTTTGTAACAGATTGAATGGGGCATTGTGAGTAATGAGGGATTAAACATGACACCTAGGATGCAAGCTTGGAACATAGGGAAAATACCAATGCCCTATTCAGAAAGAAATTCAGAAATGGGAGGCTTTGATAATGGTAGATCAATTGGCTTTAGATATGCTGAGTTTAAGATGTCTAGGGGACTTTGAGTTCAAAATACCCAAGAGAGATTTGGTAACATGAAACTAGAGGTCAAGAGTAAAGTTAAAGCTAAATAAATTGATATGAAAACTATTGGCATAGAGATGATTAATCTATAAGAGTTGATTAGATCACCAAGTAAGACAATAAAGAGGAAGAAGAGGGCCATGGAAAAACCTTTAGAGGGATAATCACAGCCATTGAACCTGGATGAAAAGTAAGCACAAGAAACTGAAAAGAAATTGTGAGACAGGTAGAAGGAGAACCAGTGAAGGGAAGTGTAATGAAATCCTAGAGAGGAAAGAGTAGCCAGAAAAAGAAGGTCAAATATTTCAGAAAGGCTAAAAAGAATGAGCACTAAGAAGAGTTGTTAGATATGAAAATCAAGAGATCCTTGGTAACTTTGAAGAGGATTATTTCAGTTGAATGATGAGATCAGAAGCCAGACTGCATAGAATTTAGGAGTTAAAGGAAAAATACTGAGTGTAGATGGTTTCCTCAAGGATATTAGCCACTAAAGAGAAAAGAAATATAGACCAAAAGCTAATGGGGAATGCTAGGATCAAGCTAGGGATTTTTTAAGAATGGGAGAGACAAGGACATATTCAACATTAGCAAGAAGCAGCTGGTAAATGAAGATTAAAGATACAATAGATAGCTGAGGGGGTGATTAACAGAATAAGGCATGATGGCATCAAAAGTGAATATATGGGAATCACCTTAGCAGAGAGAAGAGCATCTCTTTATGTGACACAGATTGGAGGAGGAAGGTGACAGAAAACACTCCTATTCAGTTATTGATCTAGTTTATTATTCTTCTATAGTCATTCACTCCCTTTCTTTTGCTCCCCTCTTTTGCCCTTAATTTGACAAAGAACATTTATTTGGATGTAGGATGTTCTATTGCTACTTTTCCAGCAGTGTTATTTTACTACATGCCTGTAATTCAAATGAATTATGTTGTTGATTATTTTCAGCAAATGCATTGGCTGGGGGAGGTGGTAAGCTAAGATTTTAAGCAGATGAGATTATATTTTAAATCAAGGGTAGCTTTTCTGGAGTCACATGTGAAAGAGGTGCTATTACTACACTTTTGTAAGAAAGAAATAATCATAGACTTGAAAAACTGGGGAAAATATTGCCAGAATTTGTGATAATAATGCTTTGTTCAAAATCTCCCCTTTTCAAATTTTGAATAAAATTTTTAACTTTCTGCTTGGAAAATTATAGGGTGACAGCTTAACCAAATAAAATAATATAGAAGAATGTTGTCGATTTTTATAGTTTCTTTGGCTGCAAAGCGGTTATCCTATGAAGTATTATGGACTTATAGGATACAAATCTGTTGTGTTTTTTTGCGAATATGGGCAAAAAACTAAGAATGCTTCTTGATTCTTATTTCATAAACTAAATTCAATTGTATTATAAAAAAGCAATTGTGGTACTTTGGACAAGCAGCACAGATGTAGATCATCATGCCAAAATAAGTAAATAAATTTTGTTGAGAAAGTAAAAGGAGAGATCCTAGTATACATCCCATCACAAAGAAAGACCAAAGAACAGAAGACTGCTGCTTAGAAGGCCACTGAGATGACTGGGGTCTCCTGATAAGCTCATCAGGACTATGTGCTGCCAAGGAGAAGTAGAGATCAGGATGCTTGCCTTGTGGGAATCTGTCTAGGCATTGAATTGAGTTATTTTTATAGTATTGAAACATAAGTGCTATAAAATGTGAATTTAATGCATTTTAAAATTATACAATCTTTTAAAAATAGTTCTTAAAATGCCCATTATATTCCTGGGTCCTATGGAAAAACTCAAGTCATCACCATTACCATGCCTACATAATTCTAAAATTAATGCAAGGCCCAGATTTGGCCTAAGGCCCACAATATTCCAACCAGGCAGTCTATTTAATGTCTTAAATTTAGCTTCAAAGAATAGAACCATAGAATTTTAGAGATCCTATGGTTCAAGCCCCCTGTATTTTACTGATGGGGAAACTGAGGCTCAGAGATATTAAATAATTTGTGAAAAGTTATAGAGCTAGTGATCAGTCTGGGGTGGGGGAAGAATTCATGATTTAAGCATAAGAACATTTGTCACTGAGGCAGGACATTTAGGTCCCAATTTCAGTTTTGTTGCTTCACAAAAATGTAACCATGGATATGTGTCTGACCCTACTCCAGCCCCCATTTTTCATATTTGTAAAATGGGGGAAGCCTGTCTCATAGTTGTTATGAGGAAAATGCTTTGTAAGCCTTAGAGTGTTATATAAATTTAAATAGTTATTGACATGCTTTTTACACTCTCCCAACACGGGCCTAAAAGACATCAGTGATGGGGATTCGGCCTGTGATTTCACTGGTATAAGAAATTCAGAGAAGAAAACTCCTTTCTTCAATACACATCAACACCTGTTCTGCATCTCCTAGTAGGTAACAAGGTGGGACAGTGGATAGAGTGCTGCCCTGAAGTCAGGAAGTTTTGTTATTCAGTCCTTTCAGTCATGCCCACTCTTTGTGACCCTATCTGGGATTTCCTTGGCAGAGATACCAGAATGGTTTTCCATTTCCTTCTCTAGCCCATTTTACAGATGAGAAAACTGATGCAAACAGGGTCATACAATTTATAAGCATCTGAGGCTGGATTTCAATTCAGGAAGACGAGTCTTCTTGACTCCAGGCCCATCATTCTATGCACAAATCCAACCTCAGAAACTTACTAACTGTGTGATCTTATTAAATCACTTAATTTCAATTTCTGCAACTATAAAATGGGGATAATTATGTAACTACCTCCAAGGGTTGTTGTCTCAAATGAGAATTTCTTTTAAAAAATTGTTGGCAAATAATAGATGTTATATAAATACTAGCTATTTATTATTATTATTTTATTATTCTAGTTTTACAGTACTTCCTAGAGCACTGAGAGATTACTTCTTTTCCTACTTCATATAGACATTATGCATCAGAAGTCAGGACTTGAATTCAGATCTGCTAAACTTCAAGGCTAGCTTGCATTCTCCCTCTTCCTTTCTCCCTCTCTCTCAGACCTTCCCTCCCTTTCCCTCCTCTCTATGTCTGTCTGTCTGTCTGTCTCTCTTACATCAGACTCTCTTTCTTAATGAATTTATGGATTATTTATTATAAGAGTAGAGTTAAAGGACCAAAGGATATTCTGGTCATGAATATATTAACTAGATTCATCTAGAATGCTAAGCAATGCTAAGACTTTTTATAAAATAATGGATGTTGATGTTTCAAGGAGATTATATATTGTAGGGAGAAAAAAAATCTAATGCAAACATTTCAGTTTAAGTTTTTGAAATATAAATATTCCTACCTGAAGGCAGGCCCTTAGGGGCTTAAGGAGCTATTAAAATAGTTTAGGACTAGATCTAGCCAAATCTTGCTGTGGGAAATAAGTCAGATACCAATCCACAATTCTCAAAGGAGGCCCAAGAATCTGCACCATTAATCTGAGAACATTAGGTATATGTGCACCTTAGACATTTTACAAATATTATCTCAGCTGGGAAATTACTCATTTTAATATCAAAAGGCTACAATTTAGATTAAATATCTGTCCAGTGACGCTGATTTATGAAACATGAGATAAAAAATAAACTAGCAGGGCCCATTTTCAAAGGATTTTTTTCCCCTCCTTTTTCAGTTTGTTTTTAATTTCTCTTCAAAGATTTGAATTAAAACATTGTTCTCTTGATTTACACACTAGTGCCATCTATTGGTACCAGCTGCCTGAAGACTACAAAGAACCATTCCCTTCTTCTAGGGCTCAAGTGCTAAATTGATCGTTGATGAAGACTGCTAGTATTTTTTTGTAAAGGGGGAGCCAGATCTGCACAGTTAATTTCACTAGTGGAATGTTTATAAATAGCGAGTTTGATTTACAAGGTTACTTGATAGTCTCAAAGGACTTATTTAGTCAGGACAGAAAAATTCATGTTGTCATAAAAGTGACAAGTATATAGATCGGGATCAGCCATTATTTGGCTATATCATTTCTCAGAGAAGAATTAAAAATAACTATTTGATGAAATATTTTATTTAATTGATAAAGTTTGCAAAAATGCAACAATTATTTGTATAAAAAATGTAGAGAGAAGACCTCCATTAATGAAAGTCAGCCAAATGCTAACTAGACTGAGGATGCCAGTAGGCCAGGATATCTTGTACTTAACAGTACTCTCTTCCCATATCTAATCATGTATGTAGAATTTATACCTTCTGAGGGATCCCCAGACAACAAATATTTTTTAACTTTGTTTTATGTCATATACCTTTGGAGCAACCTTGTTAAATTTATGGACCCTTTCTCAGAATAATGTTAAGTATAATATAAAATCCATAGAATGGCCATAGAAATTAATTATATAGAAATTTATCAAAATATATTTTTTAATTTCATAGAAATAGAAGTTTTGTGATATAGCACATATGTCCTACTTCTACAATTATGGAAAAATCATTTTATTTTACTGTCCCTCATATTCATCAACTGTTAAATGAGGGGATTAGACTAGGTGATCTTTAAGATCTCTCCCAGTTTTAATATTCCATAGATCTCCAAGTCTATTGTCCTTGTGCTTCTGTTAGCTTGAAAACTTGCTAATGTTGGTCAATCCATTGAGTCATCCTGGACTCAATGTTGGACTATTTCACTCATGGAATAATAGCACATGTTTTAGCTTTGCCATAAAGAACAGTGGGTGCAAAAGCTGGCATTGTCATCTAGTATCATGCATTTAGTCATGGAAGGGATCTTGTAGGCCATTCAGTCCAATTCCTTCACTTTAATAATATAATAGAGTTTTGAGAATGAACTGGCATTTAAGGATTTGTAGAACAGAGAGAAATCCAACCAAGATAGTAGATATTTAATAAATGCTTGCACTTTTCTTTTTTGCTTTTCTTCTCCCTCTCCCTCCCTTTAGCCTTGAGAGGTAATAATTATTTGAGACAGAAGATAGACTTGAGTCATGTATGGGAAACTATTTATCTTTTCTTGAGAGACATATACCTATGTTCATGTAAGAGAAACCAAAAGGAAAGACTGGGCTCCTCAAGAACAGCAAGAGAAGATACAATTGATCCTCTACAGCTTATATTTAAACAGAATCAGAAAGATTCAACGGCCTAGGAGCAACAGGCTCCTTAAAAAAATGAGGGAAAAAATGTCTCCTAGAGAAAATGAGAGGCTAGAAAGAGTGTGCAAAAAGGGAGCTGTGATCTATTAAAAAAGGGAGAAGTCAAAGAGGGCCATCAGTCCTCTTTGGGCTATTCTGGATTGAAACTACTAATTGTGTCCATATCATCATGGATAAGGGGAAGAATACAAAAAGATCTGCTCTTTCCCCAAATTCTACAACTTTTGCCTATCCCACAATTCACACTGTGATGTTGCTTTAAAAAAAAAAAACAAAAAAAATCTTAAACATTTCCTTTGACTTTTGCCTCAAACATATAGAAACCAGAGGCTAGCTAGAGATAAATTTAAGATAGGGAAGAGAACTAAATCTCTGCCTAAACATTAGGAATTTTCCTAACTGGGCTCTTGGAGCAATTGTTAACATATTTTCAACTTTTATCTAACAAAAATTCCATAAGTAGCAGAGAAGGCAATTACATGGACCTGAGGGATCATTACATTGCTCCTTAGGTTTAAAAAAAACAACAACCAAACAACTATTTGCTGTAACATGAGTAACTGAATAAATCTCCAGAGATAAGGGGATAGGAAGGAAAGAGCTCTGATGAGTACCAGCTGGTCAACTGTACCTCCCACAGAAACAACTCACAATCATTATGCTTACACATTAAGAAAACTGAAGTTATATAGACAGTAATTAGAAGAAATAGGACTTTAACCCCATAGATCTTCTGGCTTCAAATCTAATATTCCATCTGCTATCACTAGTCATGTGACTCTCTGAATCTCACTTTTCTCATCTTCAAAATTTGTATAAAAATATCTAGAAATACTATATAAATATGAACTACTATCCTGTCCCAGACTCCTGATTATCCAAGCCATTTTGGGTACTTTTCATTTACCAGTAGCTAGGTCCCCCATTTTGAGATAAATAATCAACATATTACAAGAGTGCTAAGAAGAGTAAATGATCTAATCATTTTATTTTAAAAGGTACTAAATATAATGGATAATTTATACCCCAAAATGAAGGAAATATTGTGACTAAAATGATGTGGAAATAGAAATGATTGGTCAAATCCAAGTTTTTTGAGATGAAAGCTTCCTGAGAAGTCAAACTTCATTTTACAGATGAGGAAACTGAGTCTCTTTCCAATCCCTCCTCTCAAAAGGAATTAAAATGATTTACTTACGGATATACAACTAGTTAAGCAATGGAGCTTGTATTTGAACCTAGTTCCTTGCATGGAACTACTTGCCTTTCTTTGTGAGATGAAAGAATATTATTTTATCATAATTTTGAGATTATGACTGTCTAAATAATAAGATACTTTGGAGCAATGATTATCTAAAGAAATAGTATAGGCAATATTAGAAAAATAAATGAGTATGTTTATTTTTCTGAATCCCTTCTTTTCCAGATCAGGATGCTAGAGTAGAGAGCTAGGTTACACTGGGCAAGAAAATGAATGGAAAACTCCAAAACGCTGGCTTTCTTTTTGAATCTGACCCAGTGGAACGTAGATTATTAAAAGTAACAGTGGAAAAGGTCAAAGATATAGATGGTTTTAAGTTTCTGTGCTTGAAGTTTAGTGGTAAGCTCATTTAGGAAAAAATGAAATAAATAAAATAAAGGAAAAAAAAACAACCCATACATAAATTATAAAACTTCAATTACAAACAATATTGGGGCCCAGAGTATATATGAAATGCTTATGAATTATTTATCCCCAAGGCACTATTCTGATAATTCAGTAATCTTGCCCTTTCATTTGAGGACCTTAAAGATCTTTCAGCCAGCCAAGAAAAAAAGATAGAATGCTGGACCTGGAGTCAGGAAGACTCCTGAGTTCACATCTGGCCTTACACATTTACAAACTGTGTTACTATGGACAAGTCACAACTCTATTTGCCTCAGTTCCTTATCCTTAAAATGAGCTAGAAAAGGAAATGACAAAGTAATATAGGACCATTGCCAAGAAAACCCCAACCAGAGGAAATGGCACTGAGAAAAAGCAGGAGGCAGAAACTATGGTCACTGGAATGAAGAACATGTATTAGAGAGTAAAGTGTAAGACTGAGGGTTTTAAATGCCAAATAGAGTATTTTTTTATTTGATTCTGGAGGATATTTCTATTTAGTAAGAAATAGGGGGTGACATCCTATCTGTCCCTTAGAAAAAATCTTTTTAGTGACTGAATGGAGGATGGATTGGAATGGGGAAAGACTTGAAGTAGGCAGATAGCAATAATTTAGGTATGACATGTTAAGGGCCTAATCTAGAGTGGTATCAGGGTCAGAGGGAAGAAGGGGATGTATTCAAGAGATACTGCAAAGGTGAAGTCAATAGGTCTTGGCAATAGCCTGACTATAGAGAGGAAGGAGAAAAAGTAAGGAATCTAGCATAATTCCTAGAGAGTGAGCTCAAGGGACCGGGAGGATGGTATTGCCCTCAACAATAAGAAGGAAAATGAGAGAGGAAAGAGATTTAGGGGAAAAGATAACTAGTTTTTTGGAGGCATATTAAGTTTGAAATATCTACAAGATTTTCAGTTCAAGATGTCTAAAAGGTAGTTAGAAATATGAAATTTGAAGACCTGAAAAGAGTTTTCAGAATCATATTTTTAAGTATACAAAATAAACCAGAGTTGACAAAAGAAAACATTTTTATTAAAATATAGTTATTTGGAGCAGCTAGATAGCACAGTGGATAGAGCACCAGCCCTGAAGTCGGGAGAACCTGAGTTCAAATCTGGCCTCAGACATTTAATACTTCCTAGCTGTGTGACCCTGGACAAGTCACTTAACCCCAAGTGCCTCAGGAAAAAAAAATGAAAGAAATATAGTTTTACATATATATATATATATTTTTTTAAACAAGTTCAAGTTTAAAACTTACCTTATAAATTCATTACGGATGGTTTGATTAAGAACATATTCATGATGGGAAATTTTTCCAAATATAATAAATAAAAGTAGAAACAACATTAGTATATATGTGAAAAAGTTTCTGTGAAGGGAAAAAAAACACAATAGCCATTATTTTGCTAAATAATAATAACAACTACAATAGCAATAATACTCATCCCATATTGGACAGGTAATAAATACCAACTCTCTTTCTGAAGTACTTTTAAGGCTTACAAGGCACTCTCCTTCCTACAAGCCTTTAGTTAGGTATCAAAAGCATCATCTTCCTCTCACTCATCATTTTATAGAGGAGGAAATCAGTAAAGTGCAATGACCACACCCATGGTCACACAACTGCTAAGTACCTAGGATTTGAACCCACACCTCCTGATTCCCAGTCCAGCAGTCTTTGTATATTATATATCACAATTTCTTCTCCAGATTAAATAATGAAATAGTTTTTTTTAATGATTAAAGCTGGTAACTATGTGATATACTTCGAATGTTTCAGGCAACAATTGATCATTGTTTATTCACAAGCCATATTGGAAAGACTGACTTGAAAGTATGGTTGTTGAGATGAAAGGAAATGGCTTCAGGGAAATTAATATTGGCTTCCAGCAAATCCAGGAGGGAAGGGGGAAAATGTGGAAGCAGGAGAAAAAAATTCTATTCTTACACTTAAAAGTAAAAAAAAAATGAACTTGTCCTAGAATCTTTGAGCAAAAAAAAAACTGAAAGAAAGGCACATTTCTCTCACCTTATTGCTGTTTGTAAAAGAACTTCTTTTCTAATTCTTCCTCTGGCTTCTTTCAATTGGGCTGAAGTTGGTGGGTGAACCCACTGTAAATAACGTGCTCTTTGACGAGCCACTAGTATCTGTCAAAGAGAAACATACCATTCATTATGTTGGAAGGAGAAAATGAAAGAGTTACTGAGAATTCTGTCCAATGAAGAAATTAAGTCACCACAAGGTTGTACATTTTACCTTATAATTTAACAACAATATTCTCCCAGTGATTCTGTCTGGCCATACATCATGCAACACTACTAACTTGGAAGAATCAAAATTATATGTAACTGGAATGCCAAGGAAGAAAAAACCCTGAAGATTTCATTTTCTATATTTGGGGTGCAGAAGGAATTCCTTATTGGGAAAACTTTCTTGAATTTCAGAACATCAGAAATAATTGTATTAAAAAGATTTTAAACACATTAAAGACAACAATGCCCAAATGGCAAATAAGTTGTGACATCTGTAAGCAATGATTAAGTAATATTTGGGGGGAAATAAGCAAAGAATAACTTCTGTGACTATGATGAAGTTGGCAGAAAAATATAATACAATTTAATGAACATAATATGCAATATTCAATCTCACTATAAGCTTCTTGAGGGCAGATTCTACATTTTCCTTTGTACTGACTATATTAATCACTAAAGTACCGGGAATATTTCTTTTAGAAATCCACAATTTCATTGAGATGAAGTTCTCAGTGAACGTTTACAAGTTCTCCATGACTTAGTTGATGATGACTTCATTAGTTACTTTGGTACCTTTTCCCCTCTCCAGTAGCTCCATGGTGCCGTAGGCAGCGCAGTGGATAGAGTCAAAGGAGACAAGAAGACCTGAGTCTAAAACTGGCATCAGATACCTATTAGTTATGTGACCCTGAGTAAATCATGTATTTTTTGTTTACCTCAGTTTCCCCACTTGTGAAATGGAAATACAACACCTACTTCACAGGGTTGTTGTAAACAATAAATGAAATATTTGTAGTGTCTGGCTCATAGTAGGTGCTGTGAAAATGGTTATTTCTTTTCCATATCCTTCCTTCCCCTCAAACTACCAAAAAATCAGCTGATCAAAAATTTTAGTTGATCAGTATTGTCAAATTTAGATAAGCAGATCTGCAAAAAATGGACAACCAACACTGGGCCCATCATACTCAATGTTTGTCTAGCTTGGGAGGATCTGACATTTTCACTTTGATAATGGGACTTTATAAAAGGATTGTGCATATAAATCTAATAAATGTCTGTTGGCAGAATGAATAATTTTCCTATGTGTAAATGAGAATAGTACTAATCTCAAAAAATATGTAATTCATATAGTGCCAGGAAGAGAATGAGTCAGTCATTGAGCTCATCATATTATAATATGTACACCTACTTGAATTCATTCTCTGTATTCTTTGGAGGAAATACATATGGATGAGTTTTCTGCATTTATGCATAATTTATCTTTTATATATTTGTGTTGGAAGAAGTAGAAGACATTAGTAAACAATTCATTATGTTTCAAAGCAAAAATTAAAGTCTATCTCAAAGAATACTTTTGGATGAGAAACACAAAACCTAAAAATAACTCAACAACAACAATAATAATAATAATTTCTCTTAATATAATTCTTTAAGATTTATAAAGCACCTAAAGAGTTAAATCACTTACTTTTTCAAAGTCAGCTGCAGTGTTGGGAATGCAACAGTATGAAGGGTACAAGGCACAATTCTTGGAAAAATGATGCAATTCATATTCAAGGTTCTTGGTTGCATCATATAATGCCTCAATAAAGAAACCTTTGTGGTCTTTTTTTCTCCAAGCTAGGGTCAAAGCCACAAAGAATATCTGGAAAGAAAATCACAATGTAACTTATAGCCAAGTCCATTTGGTTTGTTACCTTTCTCAACATAAAAACTCTTTTCTGTTCCCAGACCAGAAACAGCACTCAAGTTTTAGGTTTAACTAAGCTCTTTTTTCATATAAACAATAATGGCAAGCACAAGAATTGACACAATAGGTGAAATATCTCAATATATTATCACTCTAAGTATCTTGGGGTCTCCAAAACTCCTGTTCCTTAAATTGTGCAGGAATTGTGGTCATTATTCTTAATTTAGGAGTAGGAGGCCTGTGGAAGTCCAAAAAATGCTTTGTTTTATTTTGTTTTTAACAAAAAAAAAAATCACAGACAGTTTCATATGCCAGGCTCTAACTGAGAAGTGGAATGAGTTTAAAAATCATTGATTGGATTTGGAGCTTCCCTTGATCTTAAATATACAAATTTATCAAAGACTATTCTCTCTCTTTGGTACTAATGATGCCCAGCTCTCAGAGGAGTTCAGTGAAAGTCAACATAAACACAAATTGGACACGTGGAAAGATATGTAGATTTCTCTTTCTGAAGAAAAGTTGTCCAGTAAATTAAAAAAAAAAAATTCACATAAAAGGAAAACAAACTCTGGGATTATGAACCACAGGAATCATGTTGTTTCCCAGTACAAAGTTCCCACACAATTCTTTCCTTTCTCCTCAAGTAGTCTATTTTTTGTTTTTATAAAGAGGATAATCTAATTTATTTATGTATTTATTCCACTGGGTGAAAACATCAAGGAATGTAACTTATGCAAAAAGTTATAGCTCTTCTCCTTCAGTCTTTTTGTGGTTATTGTTTTGGATGTAGTAATAGCATTTATGAATATAGCTCCAATCTTGGATTATCTTTGCTACAATGAGAATGATATGTACGGGGGAAATGAAATTTATAGATAATCTCAATAATTAAACAATTCTTTCAAACTTCTTTCAAAAAACCTTTTTTTTTTAAACATGGCAATACAAATTCTGACTCTCTTCCACTAAGAAGCCCAAGACCTATAATTTCTAAAATGCTTTATATATTTAGTAGTAATCCCAATCAACCTTATATCTGTGATGTGTATGTAATTATTTTATCTGTTTATTTGTTAGGCAGGTAGGTGACATAATGGTTAGAGTGCTAGGCCTATAGGAAGGAAGATTCATCTTCCTAAAATCAAATATGGCTTCAGATACTTACTAGCTACATGACACTGGGCAAGCCATTTAACTCTATTTGCCTTATTTTCTCATCTATAAAAATGAGCTGGTGAAGGAAATGTTAAATCACTCTAGTATCGATGCCAAGAAAACCCCAATGAAATCCCAAATTGTCATTAATGACTAAACGACAAAGCATATTTGTTATTTTATAAAACATGTCTGTCTCCTGTCTTAAATAAAAGATCATGAGATCATAGATTTGGAGAAAGAAAGGATCTTAGAAGAATCATCTAAAATAGTCTTTTCATTTCACAAATAAGGAAACCAAAGTCTAGAAGAAAAATGGTACCAAAGGTCATCATTAGATTGTGGCACACTGTAGGTAATCAGTTGAAAACATCAAAAGTGCTTGGTTTGAATTTTAATTCCTCTAATTACTCTTGTCCCCACCTCCAAAGTTGTTTGCAAGTATCTATTGATCTGTTATGTGATCCATGATGGAGATGGTAAGGATAATATTGAGTCTAACTGTTCTATTAATGAAAGGAAACCATTACAGAGTATTTAACTTGTTTAATGAACTGAAGGAAATTGTAGTGATCTGGAGGAGGGGATAAATAATTTTTATTCAACAAGGAAACTGTCTATTTCCTGGTCATTCCTTCACTTAGCACAGTGTCTGATACATAGTAGGTCCTTAAAAAATACTTGTTGATTGATTGATTGACTTTTGGTTTACTAATTATCCAGTCCCCCCACCTTTTTTTTTTAAACAATAAACTGATAGCAATTAAAATGTTTCTTACCACAAGTGGCTGGGCAACAAAAATACAGCCCACAATGGAAAAGAATACTGAATGGATCCACTGGACACACTTTGAAGGACCAAACCTGTAGAAGGGCAAAAGAATGGAACTGTATTTTGTGATTTTCATGTTTCTACTTCCATTATTTAACTAGTTTCCTTGGTAGAAAGTAAACAATAGATTGAGGGTCCCAATGAGAAGCTTCCATTACTCCTTGAGTCTCTTTGCTCTGCTAAAAGTTATCCCCTTGATTTCAAATGAGCCAGAATATTTTTTTGCTAATTTTTCTGCTACTCATCTGCAGATTAATTCTCAATACAAATCTCCCTAGAGACATAGATGAGAGCAAACTCTGAATGTAATATATTTCATCATAAAATCTTTGAGGGGGTGGATCACTGCCTTTATTTTTTTTTTCTTCTGTCTAGTAAAGTATTTGCACACATAGGTACTTCTTATTATCTGTTTAGTAGACTAGAATCAAATTCTAAAATAATATTAATGTTAGGAAGAATTATAGAACTGGAAAGGATTAGTAATTAGTTTGTAACTAGTAGTAAACTAGTAACTAGTTTAGATTCTTTGTTTTAGAGAAAAACTGAGACAGATGGGTTAAAGGACTAACCCTTCTGTCATCCAGCTAGTATGGGAGACTAACCAAGTTCCAAAGACAGTCCACTTTTCCCTAAACAATACTGCTCTCTTTAGGTGGATTTTGGTATAATAATTAATGAGCAGTTAAGAGATGTTTATAATACTCTAGTCAAACATATCCTTTCTCCCTTCCAAAAAAAAAAAGTGAATAGGATGTTTTTCTGCATGAAAAATGCAGTAAAGTAGTGATGCATTGTCTAGATTGCCTTTTGAGCAAGTTATTTCATAACATGCACACAAAATATACCTTATTGTGTCATGGAGTTAGTAATGATGAAGGGAGAAGGGAATTCAGAAATTATCTAGTCCAACCTCCTCATTTTGTGAGACAAAGGAAGCTACTTGCATAAAGTGGCAGAGATCATGGATGTCAAAAGTGGGAATTTGAACCCAGGCTCTTAACTTCAGAGAGAGTGCTCTTCTTAGTATAGCACTCAGGCTCACCTCAGTTGATTGTAGAATTTCCATTTTGTCTACCATTGAATGTCTTTCCTATTTCTAGATTCATCATTTTGGATATTCAGCCAGAGAAAACTTTTATAGACTATTGTCTACTTTTGGAAAAGCCCAAAAATCCAGATCCAAAAAATAAATATTTACTTAAATGATGGGTAATTTATATTACTTTTTTTTAGCACTAAATTGGGAGGAAGAGAAAGTGCATCGATCTAATCCAATACCAGCCCAGTAGATTGTTGTCACTTAAAAATCCTAGTTAACCTTTTACAATCAGAAAGATAAAATTATCAGGTTCAGTCTCAAGGAAGAAAGAGAAAGGACATGATAGAAATCTATTGTGGTTCTGTTTAATTACCAGACAGTGTTCTTTTTACTCAGAACTGGCAGTAAATAAATCAGCTTTGTGTTCTGGGAAAAGGGCCAGTCTCTGATTCTGTGAAACTTGAGATATTCCTGCACGTCTTTCTACTAAAAAGCATAATGATGTTTGCACCAGTCTCCTGTCTCAAAAGCTCTCCTCAGAGGGTTGCATTTTGCAGACATTCACATAGCCTTTTGCCGCCATGACTTGTAAACTATTCAACTAGGCAATTTGAACACCCGCTCCTAAAACTTCCTATGGGTTTATATGGTATATAACAATTGTTTTTTGTTATTTAAAAGAAGGGTGATTTATAGTGTTGAAAATGGCACTGGTTCACCATAAGCTCTTTATGTTCAAAGTCATTATCAATCTGGCTGCATCCCTTCTTTCCAGTCTCATTTCACAGTATTACGTGACTATACACTACCTTTTGGGACTTATTAACATTACTCCTCAAATGGTAAAACTAGCCAAACTGGTCTTGAAGATTCCCACGCATAACATTGCATCTCTTGTTTTTATGACTTTACAAAGTCCATTTTTCCATGCCTGGAATGTCCTCCCTCCCCATCTCCCTTTCTTAGAATTCCTGGTTTCCTTCAAAGCTCAATTCAAAGGCCACTTGCCATACAGATCTTTCCTGATTTCTCCCTGACAAAAATCCTATCATTTTAATCTTGGATATACACTTATATGTACACATTCTGTCTCCCCCAGAAGAATACAGATAGTTTCAGAAGGACAGAGTCTGCTAAATTTTTGTTTTTACAGTTCTGCTGGTCAGTCACAATGCTCACCACATATTAATCACTTAATGAATTGTTGATTGATTGATTTACTTACAATATCTTATCTAGTTAACTAGTGACAAAGTATCTAAAATGCTGGACCTGGAGTCAGGAAGATCAGAGTTCAAATTTTACCTCACTAGCTCACCAGTTGTATGACTCTAGAGGCATAAGTCATTTAACCTCTCCTTCAGTTTCCTCTTCTAACAAAAGAGATGAATAATAGTACTTATATTCCAGGATTGTTGTGAGAATAAAATAATATTGTAAGGCAGTTTGTAAACTTTAAAGTTTATCAATGTTAATTATTATTATAATTATGGGGATAATGATGACAATGACAATAACTACAAAGACAACAACAGGAAAATGAATCCTACAATTATGACTACTACTACTCTACTACTACTACTAGAATTATCGCTACTACTTTAGCAGAATTATACTATCTTGTACACTGGTATCTTCTTATCATGTCCTTTCTCTGACTCCACCCCATCTCAATTTATTGAAATTATTGTCCTCCAACCTTCATCCATGACATTTTCTGTAATCACATCACAGTGACATCTCTCATGTCACACTTTTTGTCATCATCTATGTACTTTTTTGCACTTGTGTTATAATTATTTTGCAAACATACATTATCTTATTATAAGATTAAAAGCACATTAATGGAAAGAACTATGTAATTCTTCATCCATTTCTTGCATTCAGCAGAGTATTTAATAGATGTTTGATTGCATGTAATATAGGAAAACTAAAGTAAACAATACAATTATTTATGTATTTGTATTTTACAATTTTATATAGTGCTTTTTCTCCAGGATGCTATATAAGTTCTAAAGCTGCTCTAAGGGTTCGTTAGGACATATACTTGTCAGATCCAGATAATGTGTGCTAAATCAGATCTGCAGAGCTGTATTGTGTTACTTTGAGAGTACTTGGGGTCTTACCTGTATCCTAGCAGTCCTGTCATCAACCCACAAGCCACAGAAATTAGCCCACAAGTGATCCAAGCCACATGGGACGACCAAAGAGGAAGAACCATCCATTTTTGCAGAGCTGGTTCTTCTAACCTATTATAGGGCTCTAAGGAGAAGACCACAACAAAATTCATTTTGTAAACAAAATACATTTTATAAAAGACCATTTTGAAAACATTTTAGATAGTAGACATTTTAATTTGGATATTGGGAGGCAGCTAAATGGCACTTTGGATAGATTGCTAGACCTGGACTAAGACCTGAGCTTAAATATGGCCCTGGAAATTTATTAGCTGTGTGATCCCGGGCAAGTCATTTAATGTCTCTCAGTCTCAGTTTTCTTAACTGAAAATGGGGATTATAATAGTGCCTACCTTACAGAAGACCAAATGAGATTAGTTTAAATACAGATATCACTTTTCAAACTTTAAAGTGCCAAATTAATGGTCACTATTATGATTGTGATTAATTACCAAATTTTATCATTGGTTGTTTCCTACTAGGTCAATAACTCTTTAAAAATGGTACTCTCCATAATGATTTTAATTTATATTGAAAATGTTTTCGCTTATGATTGCAGGACCACAGATTTTAAATTAAGAGAAACCTCAGAAGTCTTAGAGTCTATCTAGATATTTTACCTCTTGATTAATCTGAGATCATGGTGACCCTTCCACCATGCAGAGACTCTCAGACATCTTTCCTCATGACCAGTTTCAGATAAGCAAACATGATTCTGACACATCTGTATCTGATCTTAGGTTATTCTTTCCTTGCTTTGATTGGCAGTCTTTTAAAGTAAGAAAAGACTACAGATGTGTATAGAAAATATCCCAAAAGTCTTACTGTAGTTTAAAGCTATTAAAGCTTAAAATTTATTACTAACTAAATTCATAATATATCATTCAGAAATTACCACATTACATTATTTAGATATTACATTATATCCAGATTAACTACATTCTTGAACACTGAAAGAACTAGTTGACATTTGTGAGTAATATTTGAGAGTATGTGAGGGGAAAAAGAATATAAAAAGTACAAAAATAGAAAAATTTTGATTGTAAAAGAGGAAAGATGATTGGAACTATAAACTATAGACCAGTGAGTTTGACTTAAATTCTGGAGGAAATTCCAGGATAGATAATTAAAGAGATGAATATTTTTATCAACGATTTAGGTAAAAGCTTTGATATCATGCTGGTCACATTTGCAGATGACATCAAGCTTGAAGAAATTACTAACACACTGAAAAAAGTCAAGGTCCAAAAAAGATCCTGCATTAGATTGAAACTAAGAAGAGAAAATTCAGTACAATACAATTACAATACAATTCAATACATTGAAATATAAGGGAAAATTCAATACAATAAAACACAAAGTTTAACACTTAGGTTAAAAAAATCATTTTTTACCAGTGTATTAGGGGAGGTAGAATTAGAGAGTGGTTTGTCTAGAAAGATGTTAGTGTGTATATGTTTCAAAACAAAAAATCATTGTGATCTTGGGCTGCATTAAGAGTGGCAACACTTCCAAGAGAATGAAATTATAGTCCTTCTATACTCTAGTCTGGCTATTTCTAAAGTATTATTTTGAATACCACTATTTTAAAAGGATATTGATAAACTGGGGAAGATCCAGAGGAGGGTCGCTAGAATAGCGTAAGGTTTTGAATCTGTCATATGAGAATCAGTTGAGAAATTGAAGATATGATAGTTATCTATAGATAATTGAATATCTATGTCTATAGATATTAGAAAAAGATGACTAGATATACTCTATTCAGCTCCACAGAGTAGAACCAGAAATAATAGATAAAAATTTCTAAGAAGCAACTTTAGGTTTGATGTTCGAAAAAAATTCCCAAAAATTATATGTGTGTGAGAGTGGAATGGGTTGCCTCTAGAGATGGTGGGTGACCCTCATTGAAGGCGTTCAAGCAGAGGCTGAATTACCATTTATCAGACTTTATATGGTGAGGATTTCTTTTGAGTATAGATTGGGCTACTGTAGATTGTCACTGATATAGGGATGCATCAGCACCAACTCCAATTGTCTTGCTATATTTTTTTTGTTGTGAGCAATAACGCCTCAGAAATTTTTAAAAGCTAAAAACCAGGACTTGATTTATTGTTTTTTCTAATTATCTGTACTTTTAAAAAGTGATGAAGAAAATGTTCATAATGCAGATCACACTTAAAAGTGTATTTTACTTATAGTTTTGTTTCTTAGAGATAAATATTTATAAGCACACCCCTACTGAGGACCCTTACAACTCTAAATGCTGTGCTGTTATAATAAATCAGGTTTTGCTTAGAATAATGGGAAAATGAGGGAAGGAAATGCTTGTAACATATAACTATTCAATTTTACAGGCTTTCTAAGGACTTGTTATCTATAATAAACCATTATTTAAAATGCCAACCCTTTTATTTTAACAAAAGAAGCAACTCCAAAGAAGCCTAAACAGTTCTTTTGTTGCTAATTAAAAATTACTTTCAGTCACTAAATGTAAACATTTTTAGCAAAATTATTCCCCCTTTCTTATGAGGAGGGTTTGGACCTGTGATTTCATTCATGTATGGAATACCTGAAGAGGAATTTTTTTTTCTACCATGGCAGATGATCTTCTAATTTCTAATTTCAGTGAATTCCTGTGGTTAAGAAGTAAAGTGACTTACTCAGCATCATACAATCTCCATTGATTAGAGGTGAGATTTGAACCCCGACCCCTCCTGTCTCTGAGACTGATTCTTATTCTCTACCCTCTTCTGTTTCTGTTTGCAAATTTCCAGTTCTTAAAAACTTATAATTCGTAGAATACATATTTATTTCTATTGGTTGGCTAGATGCACTTTACAATCACATATGGCTAGAGCATATTCCAAATATGCCCAAGTAAACATTTATGTGTAATTGAAGTATTACTTGAGTTATAACCTTAATTTGTCTAAATGTGTTCATTTGTCCTATTTCTCAATTGGCCTGTAATAGCTTTTTCTTAAAAAAAATTTGTTCAATAATATTTCCCAGTATTTCTTTAGAACTATTCTGAGCATGCAACATGGAAGATGGGTACATATTTTCAATCATCCTGCACTATGGATTTGACCCGAGGAGCAGTTAGAATGAGTGTGGGATTCTTTTGGAATATGTCTATCTTTTGGAATACGTCAATGCAGTAATCACCCAAATGCCTGGAGTATCTGTGAAAGGAAGTGCCACTTCCTTCTTTCTTCTCATTTTCATTTCCAGGGGAAGCCTCCAGAGTAAATTCCTCCAATGTGTTTTGCTACAGAGAACAAGAGAGAAAAAAAGAACTATGTTGATTAATATTTTAGCATCAATGGAAATGCAAACAGCAAACCTGCTCAGAAAAATCCACAAGACTAAAATGGGACAAGCTTTGTACACTAATCCTTTGGGTGAATTCTCAAAGAGCAAAATTATGAGAAAAAAGCAATGATTCAGACTTGTTAGAAACTATGGAGCAGTGATAATATATAAAAGATGGAATCAAAAGGATATTTATGTGAGAAATTAAGAAACTATACAGTATTGCACTTTAAGATAAGCACAGTGATTACCTGAATACTCTATAAAAGAAATACTTTTTTTGAAAGACAGATTTTTGAAATTCTATAGTTTAGGAAATCAACTAGAGAAAAATAAAAAATGAAAGCTATGGAATTACCTACTAAACTATTTACCTCATATTTATTTTGAAAATGTTGTGTCCGTTGATGGAAATCATGACCTGATGGAAACAAATTAAAAGCAGAATGTTGAGATGAAGGACATAATTAAGGGGTAATAGAGAGAGAATTTTCCTCTTGTACATCCTTCCTCTAAGGAGAATGACTCTTCTTTAAGAACCACAAAGTACCTATAGGCAAGATTTTGTGACATTGATGCCAGAATGTAGACTTACTTGTAATAAAGATTGTGCCCAAAACAAAGATTACTTTGATGAAAAAGTTTAAATCCTTTAAAATAAAGGTTTTTAAAATTTTATGTAGGTGCTTGAAATCTTTATATTTCTCAGAGCACGCTCTCTCTCTCTCTCTCTGTATAATACACACACACACACACACACACACACACACACACACATATATACATACATTGGTTTTCTATATTTTGGCTGTGAAAGTTGAAGTTGAATAGGGTTGTAAGTCAATTAATCCAATACCCTTATTTTTACTTGGGACATTCAGTTCCAAAGAGATTGAGTACATTATCCAAGGACATAAACATGAAGTAAGTGGCAGAGCTAAAATTCAAATAAGAGGCATCTGGTCCTAAATTCATCATTTTTTCAAACATACCATTTGTTTCTTCATTTCTTTATCAAAATACTACTGATTAAGAAACAAATATCAATTCAGACAGCTGTATTTGTTCTTAGAAACTAAGACTTTCTTCTTCTTCCTCCTCCTATCCTTTTTGTATCTCCCTATCTTATTCAGGCTGGAAGTACAGAGACCATTCATAAGCTTAATTCAACTACTAATCAGCACAAAATCTTTGCCTTACTCCGTCTATTTGGGCCAATTTACCCCTCCTTAAGCAATCTGATAATCTTCTACTTTTGAGGAATTCACTATATAAATCCTGAACTTATTGTGGGCACCCAAATGGTACAGCCCACTGCAACTCAGAACTCCCAAGTTCAGGAGATCCATTTCCCTTGGTAACTAAGATTACAGACATGTATCATTGTGCCTAATTGTATTCTCTTATGAAAAAATATAACAGAGAAACTTTCTCTTTTGTTTGCCAAATGTTACCTATGACAGGAGAAATACCTTAAAATTGCCCAATTGTGTTCTATTTTTAAATTTTATTTTTATTGATGCCTTTTGGGGTTGTTTATATCATATTAATTTCTGAATAAACTCCCCCATCTCAATTACGATGCCATATCTTTTTTTTTTCCCCCCTGAGGCTGGGGTTAAGTGACTTGCCCAGGGTCACACAGCTAGGAAGTGTTAAGTGTCTGAGACCAGATTTGAACTTGGGTCCTCCTGAATTCAGTGCTCTATCCACTGTGCCACCTAGCTGCCCCCTAGGATGCCATATCTTTTAACAAAGATTTAAAAATAGAGTAAAATTAGCTAATATTGACAATATTGGATAGTATGTGAAATATTATACACCTATAATTCCCCATTTTTGTAATGATGGGAAATAGATACCTTTATTTAATTCTTTCCCAACATAGATCCATTTTTTTCAGCTTAAATTGATATGCTATTATTTCTCTGACATGGTTTTTAGGCTTTGGTATAAATATATTCATCTCTGTAGATGTATATGGGATATTGACACTATATATTCTTTACCCCTTGCTGAATATATTGGAGATTCTCTTTGGGATTTATATTGATCTTCAATGAGATTCCTAGTGGTTCTCTGTGAAGGTAAAGAAGAGACTTTATTAAACATTGTTTTCCAGTACAACATCTACTACAAAATGAACAGGTCAATCCAACAACCCAGATTATTCCATTTTTACCTTACTGAGCCTGAATAACAGAGACAGCAATAACGCCATTGGAGAGACGATGAAAATGGAGAGCACACCATTCATTAAAGAGATTACAGAAACATCTGGGAGGCCAATTTCAGGAAACTGCTTTAAAATTGCATAAAAATCATGTTAATTTTGAAAAATCAGTAATTCTTACTGGAAAGACATAATTTATTTTAAAGCAGAACATACACAACATGAATGTACAATATTTTAATTTTATAAAATTTCCCTTTATTAAGATTTCTCTTCTTGTCCCATACCACTGAAATCCCTCATGTGCCCCCCCAAAATGAGAAGGTAAATATTTATTGGAAATATATGCACACATAGGTATACATACACATATACATAAATATTTGGGGTTTTTTCCTATTGAAACCCTTAAAAATTTTGAGTTCTAGTTCTTAACTTACAAGTTAGTGACAAAAAAATGAACAAGCCTTTTTTTTTAAATTTCACATCCATGGTTCTTTATATTATGTTACATATACTTTGGAACTCATTGAAGCCTTTTCTACATGTAACACAGAATCAGATATCCAACAACTGGTTCAAAATCTTCAACATATGGAAAGAGGACATTTCCCAGACAGCTGCTGTTTTAGCATTCTTGAGTACATTCTCCAACTACCCAGAGGTCATGAGAAAGTTATCCATTTCGTAGTATGATAAGAGAGTACAAGTTTAAAATGTTTTTCCTTTCATCAAAAGTCATTATGTGTTTTCTCTCAGAAATCAACATATTTAATCAAAGATAAGAACTTAATTTTAATCCTTCATAATATTTCAATGACATTAGCATAATGCTTTCAAATGTGTCACTTCTACTATAGTTTTACTTGGTCCATTCTGACCACTTTCCCTGATTTGATTTTTTAAAAGTGACCTTTCTACTTTCCTGATGTGATGAAAGGAACTCATTAAGTAAAAGCATAGGCTTTAAGCTAGAAGGAACCTTTTGACCTGATTATAACATCATTTTCTCTCCTTCATTTTGCAAGTGAGGAAACTAAGTCCCGTTTATGTTAAAGTCACATAGGTAGTACTCTAGGATTCACTCAGCACTTCTAATTTCAACTTCAGGATTCTTTCTTCAATGATAAAATTCATCTTTTGCTGTTGGTTTGTTTGGTTTTTTGGTTGGTTGGGTTTTTTTTTGCGGCAGAGCTTCCTCATCTCCTAATGTTTATGCTTTTAAAAAGATACCAACATGCGCCTTCTTAGTGTTTTTTTATTTTTTGCTGAGGCAATGAAAGCTAAGTGACTTGCCTGGGGACACACAGCTAGGCAATGTTGTGTCAGAGGCCAGATTTGAACTCAGGTCCTCTTGACTTCAAGGCTGATTCTCTATCCGCTGTACCACTTAGTTGCCCAATATGTTTCTTCTTAAATGGAGGTGGGGGTGAAGAGGAAGGGAGACAATATGGAGCTCAAAATTTTAAGAACAAATGTAAAAAATTGTTTTACATGTAACTAGGGAAAATAAAAACATTAAATATAAAAATGCCAAAATATAGATTTGATTTTAAGATCACTTTAAAGATAATATAGTTTCACCTACCTCTTCTTTCTCCATGGCAATCAATGCAGCATTGATAGACATATAGCCAAATACCAAGAAAAGGCAAACTATGAGCCTCTCAGTATGAGTGAAGCAACTATAGGATGGACGGCTATATACCGATATCCACATATGAAAATCTTCTAGGTACTCAGTGAATTTGGAGTACAAAAGCTAAAACAAAAGTAGGCAAAAGCATTATTATTGATACAACATACAAACTGGAAATTTGTAAATAATTCTGAAATCTTTGTTGGAATGAAAAACACAGTAACATGAATATTCAATGATTTTACGAAGCTATAATTCATGAGTTATTTCTTACAACTTTGTATGTGATTCAATTAAATTGTTCCTCAATCACTTCTCAATATAGTACATGGTTTAATAGCAATACAGTGAGGATTTACTAAATTATCTCCCCTGTTAGCTTTATCTTAGCAGAAGCAGAATAGAAATTGGAAATAATTTGAGGACATAACACAAAATATATGCTTCATTCATTCACTTAACAACCATTTTGTTAAGTGTTTCTGCTATGTACTAAGCATTATAGATACAAAAATAAAAAGTTCTTTGGTTCCTTTTCCCAAGGACTTGATGTTCGGTACCGGGTAAGGATGAGAGGGTGGCAAAGGAGAAATATTCTGTGTGGAAGCTAGAATTAGCAAAGAGAAAAGAATAGAAACAACCAGGAGTTTATTACAATTGTCTTGGCAAGAAGTGATGAGGGTCTGAACTGAGGGGATTGATTTTGTGGAGGTAGGATCCATGAAATTTGGCAGCTGAATGGATATGAGGGTTATATAGAAGTGAAGACTTGAGAATGGTGACCTGGGAGACTGAAAGGAAAATTAAGGAACATGAACAACATGAAAAAGGAAGTTAGAAAGAAAAAAGGTTTGGGAGGTAGGGAATGACAATAATATGTTGTCTTTTAAATCTATTGGGCATAAGACTTCTGTTATTCAGTTGAAAATGTCTTCAGAAACCTAATCCAATGTTCTTTCTACTATGTCATCCTGCTTTTCTTCTCTAGTAGAGTACAACAGTCCACTGGGCTATGTTTAATAAGTTCATAAAAACAATGTCAGATAACTCTAGAATGAATTCACTGCAATAATAGACGGTGGATCACAATGCTGTTTTATATCATACTAGTCACTAGAACCATAACATATATGAAAGACTTAGACAAGATGAACTCTAAGGTCCTTTGAGCTCTAAATCTTCTGAACCTCTTAGTGACCCCAGGTAACTCTTTGAGATGGAGTTGCCAGGCTATCCCCTGGCCCTCCCCCCAAAAAGAGTTGCAGCTGAAAGAAATATTTTGAAGAGCTTATGCTTCAATTTTTACTTACTCTCCTGAAACCAAGTCCATTTCTGAGAGGAGTGAGCACTCGATCAACTTTCCCTTCCCACTTGTTCACAGCTAACCAGCATTCAGCAGGAAAGAACCAACTTGCTCCAGTGATTAGATCTTTCACAATCACATGGCTGATGTACCAACTTGGAGAACATCCACTGTTATCGTGCCAAAGGTGGATTTTCCAAAGTGGGCCTAGATTATTTGGAATACTAATGAAACATAAATACAAAAAGAAAATCAAGCTTGCTTGTCAGCTTTTGTTTTAAAAGACAAAGAGGGAAGGACTTGCAGAATAATTTTAGCTGAAATGAATTTAGAGTGTTAAAACCTCTAACCTTAAAAAAAAAACTTTTATTTTTGTCTTGTTTTCCCATCAAAATCACTTTCCCTTAAAACATCATCTCCTCACTTCCAATCACTGAATTTTTATTTTAGCAAAACAAACTAAAAAAACAAACCAAAAATTTAAATAAAACTACCTAACACATTGACCACATCTATAACCCTAATGACTCTTAGTAGAAAATGTGTTTCTTTCTAAGTTTCCTATAATCAAGACTCTTTAAAATATTCATTAAAATGCCTCAAATTTCTCCTCCTTATGTAATTTGTTAGTATAGTCTTTATGTACATTCTTCTATGGTTCAGCCTTTTTCACTTTCCATCATTTCATACAAGTCTTACCATGTTATTCAGTTCTTACTAATTAACATTCAATATTTCTTAATACAACGTGACATTCTATTATAGTCATTCCAACTGATTGGTACTCATTTTGTTTCATACTACTATGAAGAATACTGTTTTGAATGCTATATATGTTGCTATTATTATTAGCTGATTTTTATGTAGCATTTCAATATTTACAAAGTGCTTTATACATATTTATTATTTCAACTGTTCCTCACAACAACCTTGTGAAATAGTACCATTATTATTTTGCATAGGTCTTATCTTATAGTATGTCTGAAAGGGTAAAATTTAGCTATATTTCAAAGTACCTTACTATAAAGGTATGCCTGGAGTTTCTTTCAAAAAGGGGCTTGTCTGGACAATAAAGCTCTCTGGTCTCCGAAAATTCATATTCTCCATAGAAAACAATGTGAACCTTTACATGCAAAGGGATAGAAAAACAGGAATCCATTTAATTTAGGTACAATGAGAATTAAGATCAGTCAAGTTTAAAAATATAATATTTTTTCATCTAAGTGCATTACAATAACAATTTGCCAGTTCCATCTTTTTCTATATGTAACCATTAATCTTCTAGAAGATTACACTTTCAATTTCAAAGGGTACACTAAATAAACTCCTAAAAAGCAGAGAAAAACATAAGGACTGATCCCATAGTCCCAGTTAATAGTCAAAAATAGTTATTGAACACTTATTGCTTGACTTCTTCTATGTCAGATTCATTCTTTTGTTGAGGATACAACAGAAATTTATTAAAGCACTGGCCAGTTTTTGACAATTTAAGATGAACTTGGCTTTCTATATCTATATTTATAATGTATTTCTTCTTTTCCATTCAAATAAAGACAAAATCAGTAAAAATGAAGTGATATTGAGCCTTGTAGGGAGTCCCCAGGTCCCTAAGATATGTCTTTGAAGTAAAGAATCCTGAGTATATTTTGAAAAAAATGCAATTAAATAGGAATCTGTTCATAAAAGACTTTGAGGTTTTGGTATAATAAGTTAATATGAGTCAATAATGTAATACAATACCCATGAAGACTAATATTATCACAGGCTATGGTGGGTAGCTAAGAATAAGGAGGTCTTATTGTGCTCTTTTCTGGTCAGAGTCAGATGACATATAGAATACAACATTCAGTGCTAGACAGCATATTTTAGGAAAGACATTAATATACTGGAGAATATCCAGAAGAGACCAGTCAGATTAAGGATTTGTTGAAGAATCTCTAGATTTAAATATATGAAGAGAAGGCTTAAGGAGGAAGGGAAAGGCAGGGAACATGATGGATGCTTTCATTGGTTTGAATGGCTAAAGGACCTCCTTTTCATGACTGATTTCACATTCTTCTGTCATATATATTCTACAACATTGGTTTCAAACTCAAATAGAAATGGGGCTCACTAAATTATATATAAGGATTCCTGTGGACTCTATATTGACTTAGAAAGCTATATATTTAAAATCATGTTCTATTGTAATTTTTATTTTAATATTTCACAATTGCATTTTAATCTGGTTTAGGGCCACTAAGATGTGTTGAAGTTGTAATACATTTCCATATTTGACATTTCTGCTGTAATTGGTCTACTTGAGAGAGCAATTAAATTGATCTTAACTGTTCTCAGAGTCAGAATGGAGAGAATTAACAAAGAAGTAAGTTAGACTTGAGCTAAGAAAAGTCTTCCTAAAAATAAGAGCTAGCCAAAAACAAAGTGGCAACTTTGAAAAATAATGGCTTCTCCTTCACTTAAAGTCTTCAAGAAAAGATTGTACAACTATGTGTTGAATGTGTTAAATAGAGTTTGTGTAAGACTAAATGGCTTTTAATTCAATAAGTTGGAATGGAGATTCAGGATTGTTACATTTTAGGTGAGGAGTATCTATGTTAGAGGGTCCCACAGGAATTCTGACCACTGTCACAAACTGGTTTATAGATGATGTATGGCTTCATGATAAAACTATTGGACTATAGTGGACATAAACTAATGATAATGCTATCTTGTTCATATTAAATAATTTCTCTAAATATACTTATATTCCTGAATTGATCCCTTAAAAAGTTCTCCAATTACCTTTGCAGTCAACTGTGCTTGGGCTCGAAAACCTGTGTCAATAATAACTGCATAAACCTGTTTGTCACTAGCCTGGGAGTTTTCCTGTAAGAAAATATAGCCATTCTTCTTTTGTTCATGTAGATCTCTGTGTTTGCTTATGATGGCCAGAAAAGCAAAAAGAAGCATAAAAAACATAACAAGAATACTGGGGAACAGGTTTTGTGAGATGCTGTTAAGAAAGGAAAAAATACAATTTAATTAGTGATTGAAGTCAACATTTTAATAGTAATGTTCATAAAGAAGAAGCATGCTCTAAAAATTACATAACCTGGAGAACATGGATTTTTACCCTCAGTTTCAAAAGTGATTAATAAGACTGCTAGCAAAACAATATCACATTTTTATACCTCTATAAAAGAAATCACTTCCTACATATTTTGTGTGTGATAAGATCAGCATTGTGTTGATTATAACATGTTCTGCTTTTATTTATAAAGCAGTCATAGAAAGTCACAAAAACCTTTTTCACTAAACATTTAATCTCAGACCAAGTTGCCTGATATAAATAATACTGAAAATGGAAGACATTAAACAAGATATAATGCAGTATTTTCATGTGGCAAAATCTTATATCTAATACATATTTTTCTGAATATAGCATTTGGTACTTTAGAACCTGGTCAACATATTATTTCATTTAGATAAACAATTCAAGAAAACTTCATTAATCATTAAGTATGTTGAAATGGATTGTATAAACATATTGATTACTTATGATATTCAAGAACTAAACTAGTAAAGTGAGAAATAAAGCAGGCATAGTTTATGGCTTCAGTGAGTTAATGGTATAATATAAGTGAAGGTATAAAATATGTTTACAAGTAATTAAAACACAAATAAAAATATAATTGCATAAAATGTGTATAAAGTACTATAAATTTAAATAAAGAAGGAATTGCTATTGCTAATGTAATCAGGGTGAAATCTGAGCTAAATGTTGATAGAGTAAAAGATTTTGAAGCTATAGAAGGCAGAAGAGGAAAAGGGAGGAAGTCAATATAAGAAATAATGCGGGCAAAATTCTAGAGTTGGGAATTTTAAAAATATGTTCAGGGGATGACAAATTACCTAATTTCCCTGAAATGTAGCATATATGACACAAAACTGTGAAATAAGGCTGAGAAAGGATAGATTGGATGTAAAAAAAAGCTTGAATGCTTGGATAAGATATCAATTCTTTAGTAGGCAATGTGAAGATATTGAATATTTTTGGGCAGCAGAATGATATATCAGATTTGTACATTAAAAAGGCAAATTTGGGCCAGTTCTAGAGGTAGACCCAAAATGGCAGAGTAAAGCCAGAAAGCTACACAAGCTCTTCTGTTTTCCCTCAAAAAAACCACATGAAACCAAACCCCTGAACAAAGTCTGATGGAAAGAAACCACCCTCCATCTCAAGTTAAAATGGAAGGACTTCAAGAAAGATCAGTCTTACTAGGGTGAAAAGGGTGTTCAATCCATCTCAGACAGACTCTGAGATGGCTTAATCATAGCAAATCAGCAACTGTGACCCTTGGTCCTGGCTTGGTAGAGGAGCAGATCAGTAAGGCAGCCTCCAGTCCCAGCTCAGAAGGCAAACTCTTGGAAACCAGACTATTTCCAGGAAAAAAACAGGCAAGACTATACTCTGCAAACACAAGAGATCCCTGTGCTCAAAGCCAAGACCAAGAGCTGCACAGTAAGTTTGGGATAGCAGCCATTTACCCCAAAAGCAGAGCTCGACCATAAAAGGGAAAAAAAAAAGAGGAAACACCAAAATAAAAGGAAAGAAAATGAGCAAGAAACAGAAAAAAACCATAACCATAGAAAGCTACTATGCTGACAGGGAAGACCAAAACTTCAACTCAGAAGAGCATAGATTGTCCACAGAAGAAATCTCAAAGAGTAAGTAGTATGAATTAGTCTCAAGCCCAAAGAGGCTTCTTGGAAGTGCTCACAAAAGACTTTAAAAGACAAGAGAAAAAATGAGAAGTATACAAGAATCAATAGCTAGGAAAAGGAAAGCAGTTCCTTAAAAAATACATTAAATGCAAAGACAATCCACTGAAGAAAACAACTTCAAAAGTAGAATAAACCAAATGGAAAAATAGATACAAAAGCTAACTAAAGAAAATCACACATTAAAAACTAGAAGAGGGCAAATGGAAGCTAATGACTCTAAGACACAATAAATCAGTCAAGAACATCAAAAAGAATGAGAAAATGATAGAAAATTTAAAATATCTCATTGGAAAAAAAGATGACCTGGAAAATATATCCAGGAGAGACAATTTTAAAATTACTAGTCTACCTGAAGGACATGACCAAAAAAAAGAGCTTGGATAGCATTCTTCAAGAGATCATCAGGAAACATTGCCCCGATATATTAGAAACAGAGGGGGAAACATTGATCACTTTTAAAAGAGATTCCACAATGAAAATTTCAAGGGACACTGTTGTGAAACTCCAGAACTATAATTCCAAGGGAAAAAAGACTGAAAGCTATCAGACAAAAGCAGAGCCCATTATCACCACTAAACAAAAATACCTGGGAAAACTGGAAAATAATGTCAGAAACTAGGCATAGACCTATGTCTCACACCCTATGCCAAAATAAAGTCAAAATGGGTACATGATTTGACCATAAAGAAAGATACCATAAACAAATTAGGAGAGCAAGGGATAGTTTACCTATCAGATCTTTGGAGAATGGAGAAATTTATGACCAAAGAAGAACTAGAGAACATTATGAAAGGCAAAATGGACAACTTTGATTACATGAAATTAAAAACCACAATTTTGCACAAACAAAACCAAGAGAAACAAGATTAAAAGGGAAGTATAAAGCTGGGAAAAAATCTTTACAGTCAGTGTTTCTGATTAAAAATCTCATTTCTAAAATACATAAAGAATTGTCTTAAATTTATAAGAATACAAATCATTCCCAAATTGATAAATGATCAAAGGATATGAACAATTTCCAAATGATGCAATTAAAGCTATCTACAATAATATAAAAATGCTCCAAATTACTATTAATTAGACAAATGAAAATTAAAACAACTCTGAGGTACCACCTCATACCTCTCAGATTGGTTAAGATGACAGGAAAATATAATGACAAATGTTGGAGGGAATGTGGGAAAAGTGAGACACTAATGCAGTGTTGGTAGAACTGTGAAATGATCCAACCATTCTGGAGAGCAATTTGGAATTATACCTAATGGGCTATGAAACTGTGCATACCCTTTGACCCAGCAGTGCCATCACTGGATCTATATCCCAAGGAAATAATAAAGGAGGGAAAAGTACCCACATAATCAAAAATGTTTGTAGAAGCTCTTTTTGTGGTAACAAAGAATTAGAAAATGAGAAGATATCCCTCAGTTGGGGAATGGCTGAATAAGCTGTGGTATAGGAAGGTAATGGAATATTATTGTTCTATAAAAATGATGAACAAGCTGATTTTAGAAAGGCTTGGAAAGATTTACATGAACTAATGCTGAAAGAAAAAAGCAGAACCAGAAATACATTGCACACATAACAGCTAGAATGTGTGATGATCAACCATAAAAGACTTGGTTCTTCTCAGTGTTTCAGTGATCCAAAGCAATTGCAATAGACTTTGGACAGAAAATGCCATCTACATCCAGAAAAAGAAGTACAAAGATTGAATGTAAATCAACACATGCTATGTGCAATTATTATTTTTTCTCTCCCATGGTTTTTCCCTTTTGTTCTGACTTTTTCCTCCCAACATGATTCATACAGCATCTCCCAATGGCTTCATAAAGCAATGTGTCTTAAAATTAATTAATTAATCAAAACCAATTTTTTAAAAAGGCAAACTTAGCATTAGTTATAGGAGAATATGAAGACTGAGAAACAAGTAAAAGATGCTACTGCAGTAACCTAGGGAAGAGACAATGAGGATTAGACAAGGATGGACCCTATAAGATTAGAAAGTAACAAGTTGAGGGGCAGCTAGATGAAGTACAATGGATAGAGCACCAGCCCTGGAGTCAGGAGAACCTGAGTTCAAATCCATCTCAGATACTTAACACTTACTAGATGTGTGACTCTGGGCAAGTCATTTAACCCCAATTGCCTCAGACACACAAAAAGTAACAAGTTGAAAGGAATGAAAACAAATATCTTATGGAATTAGAATTAATACGAAATAGCAATTTATTGAACTTAGAGGACGGGGGGGGGGAGGGCAAAGACTTCAAGGTTATTGGGATGGATCATCATTGGAAGAATGGTGGTTTCATTAACACAAGTAGTAAAGTTAAGGAGAGACCCTAGTTTTGAGGGAAAGAAGAGTAGTGTTCAACAGATGGTGACAATACACACCAGACAGTTGGAAATAAAAGGTTGGAGCACAAGAGAGATATCAGAACTTTACATATAGGCTCAAGAGGCATCTGAAGAGACTTAACAGTTAAAGTTATAGGCAGGAAATTGCAAATAAAGAAGATGTGAAGGTAGAAGAGAAGAGGGTTAAGGACAAAATATAGAGGATCACCAATCTTAAGGGATGAGAGAAGGAAGAAAAATCAATGGAGAAGAAAGGAAGAAATGGCTGAAAGGATTAAAGGATGAAAGAACTCTTCATTTAGTAAACTTGCTTACCTCTTTAAAAGAAATACATCATTCACTTCAAAGTTGGCATTTAGTTTTCTTCTTACAACAGTGAATGTTGTAAAATGATTGTAGCTAGGAGAATTATATCAATTAGAACAAAGCATCTGAAGGTAAAAAATTATTTAACACAACAATAACATTTTATATCATCATTACAGCAGTTTCTTGATTACATACCCTACATTCTAGAATTTTAATTTGAGATATCTATTAGAGGTACGAAAGGGGAAAATTTTTCTAATAGAGTTTCTATATTGACCAAGTTGAAAGGATTCAATTGGAATGTTTAATGTATTTTTGAGCTATATTTTAAGTAGGCTATGAAGTTTAAGGTAAGCATTGTTATTTTCCATTTTGTTACTCAGTGTGATAATAGTTGGATTTTTAAAATTTCAGTTAGCTATATATTCAGGCTTTCAGTATCTAAAACGATGTTTGGTTTATTCTGGACAAATTGAGCCTCAAGAAGATAACTATAAAAATGAAGTTTCATAAATAACTGGCTTATGTTAAGGGCCTAAAGTAAAATTTATGATTGGAACAAGAGGTAGGGATGGTAGAGAAAGTACATGATAACTGCTGACTTGAGGAAAGTACATGATAACTGTTGAATCAGGGGAATACTACAGCAATACAACATATCAATAAGATTCTGAATCCAATTAAAGATTGAAGTATTAATGGCAAATCTAGAGGGGAAAGTCCATTCCTAATTTAAAATAGATATAAATACTAATCCACTAGGGCACCTAGGAGAGAGTGTCAGGCCTGAACATCTATGGTTTTCAAAGCTTTCCAATACTGAAAATTTAAATAACAAGTGCTTACTAAGAATTCACTATACATATGACACAATATCTATATCATTTAGAAAAGGTACTTGAGAAACCTAGGATTCTTTCCCAAAATGGTGCTAATACCTGCAGTTAACTATTTGTGGAGTAGTTCCCTGCTGTGGATAAGAACCGTCTGATATCCATCCTCTGTTCTCATCCCAAAACAGGCATCGGATCCAGTGGAAACTGACAGTATAGTTCACAGCATTAGCTAGGTATTTGTTTGTAGGCTTTTGGTCATAATTAGCATCCAACAAGGATAAATAACCAGATGATGCATCTGAAATGAAAACAACATACAGTAAATATCCAAAGTAATTCCTCTTATGCTCAAGGCCAATAGAATGATAGATTTACAGCTAGAAAAGAACCAAGAGATCAGCCAATCTAAGCTACTCATGTTGAAGCTGAAGAAACTATGGAGATGGGGGATAGGGGTATGGTAAACAGATTAGGTCACATAGGCAGTCAAAAATAGAACGGTTAGGTTATTTGAAGTTACATCTTCTGTCTTTAAATGTACTGTTTTTTCCCCCATAAATGTCAGATGCTGATACATATCATTCTCCGACTTTCTTGGTTTCTAAGTCCAGATGATTGTAACTAAAACTCATGTCTGAAGCTCTTTGTCTTGATGTGCTATCTTTCTCAATATAATTGTATAAGTTGTAAATGTCAAAATAGGAAAACAAATCACACTATTTTTTGCATTGTTTGAAATAGTAAAAATCACAATTGATTCTACCAAGATCTCAACCTGAACTGACAAAGAAGTTCCCATCTTTTTAGAAAAACACATTCTTTTTTCTTCCTTCCTTCCTTCTTTCCTCCCTCCCTCTCTCTCTCCCTTCCTTTTTTCTTCTCTCTCTCTCTTCCTTTTTTCCTCTCTCCCTCCCTCCCCCTCTTTTCCTTCCTTCCTTCCTTCCTTCTTTACTCTCTCCTTCCTTCCTTCCTTCCTCCCTTCCTTTCTTCCTCTCTTCCTCCCTTTTTTCCTTCTTTCCTCCCTTCCTTTCAAGATTGGGTGAGCTTCTCTTGCACAGACTGGAAGTACAGGGATTCTTCTCAAATCTGATTCCCAAATTGATCAGCATGGGAGGTTCCACTTTCTTTGGTTGGTAGCCACTCAACTTCCAGAGTCTCACAATACTTAAGCTGATAGTCAGCAGAGCCCACTTCAGAAATCTCAAGCTCATAAGATCAGCCAGCCTTAGCCTTTCTGGTAGATGGAATTACAGGAATATATCCCTACTATACAAAGAGAGCCCTTTGGGATTACATTTATATAACATAGGCAGGTTTAATTGGAATCTAAAGTTTCAAAAGGAAGTAAAATTCTTAGCAGCCTAAAAAGGTTATTGCTACCTTCAAATATACATCGAAGTCAAAAATAAGATTGTATCACTAAATTTAAAAAAATCTTAGGAATAGCCATCTGATGAACACATCTCATGTTCTAGAATTTCAGACTAGATTTCTCTATGAATTTGGAAACAAAAATAATTATTATTTAACATTTATATAATGCATTAAGGTTTGCGAAGAACTTTACAAAAATGATCTTATTTATCCTCATAATAACCCTGGCAATTAGGATCTATTATTGTTATCATTTTGCAGATCAGGAAACTGAGGCAGACAGAGATTAAGTGATTAGTCAAGAGTTATACAGGTGTTTGTGGTTGGATTTGAACTCAGGTTTTCCTGACTACAAAATTAGTATTCTACCCCCTGCACTATCTCCCTGCTGCAACACTGGAATAAAGTAAAAATCTATTCTAAAATGCAGCACTGTACAATCTATTTGCATTTTACATGTTCAAACAAATCCCATTATTCTAGGATTCTAGGTAATAGCAAAGTTCTCTTTATTAGATAGGAATTTAGATTAGATGCTTTTCAAGGTCCCATCTAGTCCTGAAATTCTATGTAACCAAGTCAGAAAAAATATTAAATGAATATGATTAATATATTTAACATAATACTTATTTGTTATATACATATTATGTACAAAGCTCAATGGAAGATACAAAATGAGTATAGTGCTGAATCCTTTCCCTTTATGGTCTAATCAAAAACACATCTTAAGTTTATCTGTGTGTATATATTCAAAAGATATAGAAACACAGAATTTCGAACTTGAAAGGAACATGCTTAAATAACAATCACTTAGTGGCAAAATGGAAAATAGTAATGCTTATCTTAAACTTTGTAGCTTACTTAAAAATAGCTCAAAAATATAGCTTTTAAATATTCCAATTAAATACTTTCAACTTGGTCAATATAGCAACGGTATTAGGGACAATTAGGCAAAACGATACAAGACAGCTTAAGTTTAATTGACAAAATAGGACAGGATGGAGATATCGTATTAGTTCTATTAAGGAAAATCCGAGTTCAAGTCCAGTCTGATTTGTTGTATGATCCTTGGCAAGTCATTTGAGCCCTGTTTGCCTCAGTTTCTTCAACTGTAAATGGTGATAGCAAACAGCATTCATCTTGCAGGGTTACTGTGGAAAAAAAGTACTTTTAGCATAGTACCTGACATATAATAGATATCCTAGAAAAGTTTATTCCTTCCTTTCTTTTTCTTTCCTTTCCATTTCCTCCCCTTCAATTTTCTTTCCAACATATTTAAAGAGAGTAAAAAAAATCCTGTACTGGAAATAAGGCTACTGAATTCTAGTCCTGTTTTGGATAAGTCCTAACTTCACTAGGCTTCAATTTCCCCATAAGTTAAAGTATTTGAACTGGATGATTCATAAGATTCTTTTCAGTTCTGTCATTATATACTAACTAATTATCTTCTATGAATATAGACCAACAGTTTAGAATCAATAAAATATGTTTAGTACACCCTACTCATAGGTTTATATTTGTTTATAAAGTATGCACATATATTATATTATAACTGCACACTTTGTAAAACTTCCACAAAAAAATAGAAATTAAAAAGAATGAAATAAGGAACCAATATTTTGATCCTTGATTTTAATTTCTATAAAAGCTGAAAATGATACCTCCCAAAGACATAGAGCTTCAAATAGTAGAAGTGCATCATTGACTATTTATGAAAAGAAGATACTAATTTTTCATTTCCCTCCAAAAATATGCAAAGATTTTTGTTGAAATTAAGCTAGTAAATGTGCCTCTGATTTTAATCACTTGTTCTTGCAAACTAATTGGAAGGTATTGCATGTTTTAATTTTTATCAGATGAATTCAAAACCCATGGAGTCTTCATTTCAAAGATTTTTATGCAGGTTAAAATTTTCTGCTTCCAGTTTTTCAAAATGTGAAGATTTCCAAGCTTTGTATATGTCATACTAACATTGTATCAAGAATAAAAAGGAGTTAATATCCAGGGGGAGAGGATGGTTAACTGTGTCAAATGCTAAGGGGAGGTCAAGAAGTAGGAAGATTGAGAAAAGATCCTTCTGGCAGATCTAACACTTAAATCATTGCTAACTTTGAAGAAAGCACTTTGAGTTGAGTAAAGAGTCTGTAAAGAATAAAGAGTAAAGTTAACAGGAGAATATTGTACACAGTAACAGCAATATTGTGTGATGGTCAACTATGAAAGACTTAGCTCTTCTCAGTAATATAGTAATCTAAGATAATTCCAATAAACTTGGGATGGAAAATGCTTCCTGAGAGAGAGAACTATGGAGACCAGATGTGGATTGAAGCATGCTATTTTTACCAGGTTTGTTTGCCTTTTCTTTCTCGTGGGTTTTCCCCCCTTTTTTTCTAATGTTTCTTTCACATGACAAATTCAGAAATATATTTGGAATAATGACACATATATAACCTATATCAGATTTCTTGCTGTCTTGGGGAAAGATGAGGAAAGGTGGGAAGGAGAAAAAATTTGGAACTCAAAATATTATAAAATGAATATTTGAAACTTTCTTTACATGTAACTAGAAAAATAAAATACTATTGAAAAAAACAATGAAGTTTAAAGAAGAGTGGAAAATCTAGGAGACTAGAAAGTTGAAGTCAAGTCAAATCAACAAGAATATATTAATCATCCCTTATGTGCCAAGCACTATATTAAAAGATGAAGGTTTGGTTTTGTGGATTTTTTTTTAAAAGAAAAATTAAAAAAAAAAAAAACAGCCAAAGGAAGTTGTGGTATAATGGAAACAAAAAGTTCAAAGTCTAAAAGATATGTAGCTTTGGGGAAAAGATATTTTAATGAGATCTATAGTACAACTCACTCATACCTACTCATTATTTCCCTCAGAGAAAATGAAAATTTTGTGTGGAAGGGGTAGTCTTTGACACATGCCATTTACCTGAAGAGAAAGCTGGCTCACTAATTTGGAACTATGCCCAAAGGGCTATCAAACAGTGCATACCTTTTGATTCAGCAGTGTTTCTCCTGGGTTTGTATCCCAAAGAGATCATAAAAAAGGATCCACATGTACAAAAATATTTTTGTAGTGGCAAGGAACTAGAAATTGAGTGGATGCCCATCAATTAGAGAATGGCTGAATAAGTTATGGTATATGAATGCTATGAAATATTACTGTTCTATAAAAATGATGAACAAGTTGACTTTAGAAAGGCCTGGAGAGACTTACATGAACTGATGCTAAGTGAAGTGAGCAGAACCAGGAGATCATTGTATGCGAAAACAACAAGATTATATGATGATCAATTCTGATGCATGTGGCTCTCTTTAACAATAAGATGATCCAGGCCAGTTCCAATGATCTTGTGATGAAGACAGCTAGCTACACACAGAGAGGACTATGGGAACTGAGTGTGGATCACAACATAGCATTTTCACTTTTTTTGTTGTGGTTTGCTTGCATTTTATTTTCTTTCTCATTTTTTTCCTTTTTGATTTGATTTTTCTTATGTAGCAAGATAATTATATAAATGTGTGTGCATATATTGAATTTAACATATATTTTTACCATGTTTAACACATATTAGATTGCTTATCATCAGGGGAGATGGTGGGAGGAAGGCAGGGAAAAATTGAAATACAAGGTTTTGCAAGGGTTAATGTTGAAAAATTATCTAAGCATATGTTTTGAAAATTAAAAAGCTTTAATAAAAATACATACAAGAAAAATAAACTAGGATACATCTGGCTCACTGAAGAGTACCTCCGATAGCCAGTAACCTGGGAGGCAATGTGAGAATGTGGGGGATCAGGCTGGAGGGGTGCTTTTGCCTGCTGGCTACATTGTGTGTCTAAGTCTGGATTGTGTTCCAACTATCTTGAGGGGTCAGTGGTAGCCATGAGAAGCCAGTGGAAGGAAGAGGTTGGGTAAAGTGTTGAAGTCTAGTTGGTAAAGGCATGGTTTTGTTATGTTGGAGATTAACCTATATGGGGGGAAAATGAAATGTGCCCGACCCATTTTCCCACTCCCCTTCAATTCATTTATTACACTCCCCTTGGGTGAGGCCGTTATGCCCATTTTGGAAACCATTGGTATAAATAATACCAGTTGCAGGATTTGCAAAGATGTGGGAAATGTCACATGGAAAAAATTGGGCTTCAACTAGAATATAAAGAATGAGAAGGAGTTGTTAGACGGGCATAGAGGAAACGCATGGGCTTTCAAATCAGAGAAACAATGTGGGGGAGAGCAGAATGAACATTTTTCGGGGGGAGCAATACAGAGACCAGATAGGATAGAATAGGTGTTGGAAGATGTGGAAAAGTAAATCTGACTCAGTTTGTAGAAACAAGGCTGGCAACTGAATTGTATATTCAATGTATAAGCAATGGAGAGTTATGGAGTATTTTCAACCAAAGAGTAACATGATTAGAGTAGTGTTTTAGGATGATTAATTTGTCAGTAGTATGCAGGATAAACTGGAAGGGAGGATGGGGAGAATATGCAAATAGGAAGATTATTTAGGAGGAAACTATAATCAATTATTCATTCAAGTATTTATTAAGTATTGACCATGTATCCTGTATTCTATCACTTGGACAGTCTATAAATCATCCTCATGTGCTAATATCCATACGATCCTGGAATTCTACTCCATCCTATTATGATTTTTACAACTCTATTCAATTTAAAATAAAATACACAGTTATTCCATTAAAGGCAACTCTTAGCAGGTTTTTCACATTAATGTTCCCTGAGAAATAGTCCAAACATTAATCTAGAAGTGACACTTCCCATGCTATGAAACTAAAAGTCTAAATCATAAGTACCTTTCACTGACCTTTCAGGGAAATAGCAGGTATATAAATCTGAACAACTTGCTCATCCCAGGAGCGAATCTGTTTTATGTTAAAAGTAGACACAGTAGGTTTTTCAGAGAATCTAAGGGAAAAATGACAAAACAGTGGTGATTTTACTCCTGTTAGGTTATCTTATAAGTTATATTCCATTAGAAATCATTTTACTGCAACAAAGTCTGAAAGGAAAGAAAACATTAGTGTGACTCTGTGAGGAATACATTGACTTTTCAGCACATATTTTATCTTTTGCTGATGAAATTATCCATAATACTGTTAACAAAAAAGGGGGGGGAAAGCTCAATAATAAGAGAAAAGAGACAACTGAGTAGTTCAGTTGTGTAGTGCTAGATTTGGATATCAGGAAGACTCAAATATTAGCTGTGTGACCCTGGGAAAGTTACAAATTTTCTCAAACTCAGTTTTCTCATCCATAAAATGGAGATTAAAAAAATCATGTGGATACAATACGTGGATCAAATGAGAGAACATTTTAATATGCTTTGCAAACTTTTAAGAGCTATATGAATGCCAGTTATTTTTTAAAATGATCTATGTTGTAAATCTGAGACCTACCTGACAAGCAGCATTATGGGGAAAGATCTTCTGTTGGTTTTAGAAAATTCCACCACTATCTGTAAAGATTCCTGGGAGGCTTCAGGAAGCCCAGAGAAATAATGGAAGTTCATTTTGTCCTGATACAATGAAAATATTGTTTTATTTTGCCCACCATCCTGTTGATCCAATTGAAAAAAATAAAAATCCAGTTAGTATTTTTCTTTAAAAGTATAAATGGTACTTTAAATAAAAATAATCTGCTGAAACCTAAAAGGAAAGTAGATGGTTAAAAACAGTTGTCCTTACCAGATCATCATTTTTCTCAAATACTACTCTGACTGGACTCTTCAGTCTTTTTAGTATGATTTTCCTTTTACTAATGCAGTTGTAGAGGCTCAGGGTAACCACAACTCCACTGATCTTTGAAAACAACATACTTATTTTAATTGCAAAATACAAAAGTTAACTCTTTTGAAAAATAAATGTTTAGTTAAGCAGATTGAATTAAAATACTTCTTTTTTTTTCTTATAGGCACTGTGCTAAACAATGGGAGCACAGCTATGAAAAGGAAGGAAGGAAGGAAGGAAGGAAGGAAGGAAGGAAGGAAGGAAGGAAGGAAGGAAGGAAGGAAGGAAGGAAGGAAGGAAGGAAGGAAGGAAGGAAGGAAGGAAGGAAGGAAGGAAGGAAGGAAGGAAGGAAGGAAGGAAGGAAGGAGGGAGGGAGGGAGGGAGGGAGGGAGGGAGGGAGGGAAGGAAGGAAGGAAGGAAGGAAGGAAGGAAGGAAGGAAGCAAGGAAGGAAGGAAGGAAGGAAGAGAAAGAGAGAGAGAAAGAAAGAAATAAAAATGGAGAAAGAGAGAGGAAAAGAGGAAGGAAGAAATGAAGGAAGGAAGGAAAAAAAAGAATTAGCTGGTCCTTACCCTCAAGGAGCTTATGTTCTAATGGGTGAAGAAAACATATAAAACAGAGTTAGAAAACAGGAGAACTAGAAAAAAAGGTTTAAAAGTACTGAGAATCAGGAACAGAGTCAGATTAGAAGTGAGCAAAGGTCTTATTCAAATGGAGGGTCTTAGCAGGAATTCACCAATCAGAAGAGTTCTTATATGTTTTTTTTTTTTGTTTTTTTTTTTTTTTTTATCATTGACACATAGTCATTGGATTCCATTCCTGTAGATGATCAGTCATAAATAGAATCTTAAGTTATGAAGTGAATTTTCAAGATTATCTTATGTGTCAACTATTATGCTATACCTGAACAGGAACTCTTTCTTCCAAATATGGATATTCCTTGAAGTATATTAGCTGGCTGATGTAGCACTGGCTATGCAATCCCATTCTACCAGAAATGTCCTCATCTAGGTCATCTGGTAAGTAGACTTTAACAGAGCCAATATGTTCAACAGAGTTGTGAAAAGTATAATATACTCTGGTTTGGAATCCCAACTGCTCAGTTCTAGTATTAAACTGAAGTTCATTACTCGAAGAAACATAGTTCTGAAATAAAGCACAAGAGCATATCAAGAAGTTTTAAATCATCATCTATAAGAAATCATGCATCTCTAAAGAATGGAACTCTCATGACTCTTCAACAATGTGGAAAATGCCTTAGGACAAGGCTCTGCTCCCCAAGGTGTATTTTTCTGAGAAGTTTCTGAAAGTGCAATTTGAAATGTAATCTGAGAAAAAAAAATAACACAAACAAGGAGAGAGAACTGAAAAAGCTACATAAATTATTTTCACCCTTACTGTACCATCCTATTCTCATTTAAGCCAATTTACATTTAACCATGGAGAAGAAAGAAAGAGGGAGAGAGGAGGACAGAGGGAGATGATGGAAGTGAAGGGAGAGAGGGGGAGACAAGAAGAAGGAAAGGAGGAGGAAAGGAGAGGAAAATAAGGGATTGAAAGGGAACAGTAGGGAAGGAGAGAGGGAGATTTAGTGAAAGGGAAAGGAGAAGGGAAGAAAGAAAGGAAGGGAAGGAGGAAGGGAAGAAATAAAAAGGAAAGAGGGGGAAGGGAGGGGAAGAAAGAGAAGAGCGGAGGTCAAAAGGGAAGAGAAATAAGGGAAGGAAGAGATGAAGGGAAGGGAGGGAAAGGAGAGGAATAAAAAGAGAATGAGAAAAGAGGGAAGGGGAAGAAGGCAGAGAAGGGAAAGGAAAAGGAGATAGGGAAAGGGAGATATACAATTCAATTAAAATGAAAATAATTGTGGAAACACTTTCTATGAATTAGGAGAGAGAGGGGAACAAAAGCTAAATAGTTGATGGACTCATATTTGTTTGATTTTCTTGTCTTGTGAAAAGCATCAAATCTTGATGTCTTAGTTTGTTCCATAAGAGAATGATCCATCATGGCTATTATCTCCAAGTAGTTTAATAGATTATGCCTTTACTGATACTTTTACTATCAACCCAATGTTTTATTTATTCAGTGACAATATCTATTTTCATTTAAGTTCTTATAATACCAAAAGAGCATTAACTAAAACTAGCAATTAGCTTTGGAAATGAAAGTGTGGTCACAAATGTATTTTATTATTTTTTTCCCAGATCGAAGCAGAGGCAAAAATAGGATTTTTTTTTCCTGGAGGAAAATATGAGAAGAATACATGGGGGGAATGAGTAGGAGACTTCAGGGAAGGACCTTGAGACCATTAAAAGGAAAGAACTCAGCTTGTGTGAATAAAGAACCTAAGGATCCCACCTCTGGCACACAGTGGTTGTCAGCCTCATTATGTCACAGACAATTTCTGCCTGAGTCACCTATGTTCAAGACCACTCAGGCAGAGAGAAGAGTGGTCTGTCCCTGAGAAAGTATGGTCTGCCTCTTTTCAGTGAAGTAAGTGACTCCAATCCTTCAATCACAGTAGGACAGGAAGGTAGATGAGGAGGTTAGACAACTGGGAAGAGAAAATTCTATTATTATCTCCTTTAGCTGTTGGGAAAGTATATAGCTGGTGTGTTAGTAAGCTACCAGGTCTACTATTAAGACTGATGGCCTAGGGCAGGAAGCAGAAATCATTAAGCTAAGCCCCTTTAAATTTCAGCATTTGGGAAAAGTTCCATTCACCCTCAAGTTAATATGGACTCAAATGACATCATTGATTTGTGTTAATGTCTTCTAATGAATACAGCAGCTATTTTTAAAAATTGGTTCAAGAACAAAGTAATTGATATAAATATTATCATCCAATAAGCTGATGGTGAACATTAGTCAGATGACAATAATATATGACATGGAATGCTCAATTACTGAAGCATTCTCTTAGGGCCACTGTAGCAGAAAGAATATCATTCTAGAATTGCCTTGCAAAAACAATGAATGCCCTATCTCATTATTTTGACAACCTGTTTTTGGTGCATATTGTCTATGTGACCCTAAACATGCTCCTTAAGCTTTCATTTCTTTAGACCATTCTTTAACAGTCCAAGTTGCAGAATAGCTATCTAACTGCATTGACAAAGGGAGTTTCCTAAATCAATATATAGATTTATTCTAGTCTAGCCCAGAGCTTGGCATCTTTGGGGAATATGGAATTACTGAAACGTTTTAAAAATAATTCATCACATTGTTTGTAAGGAAGCAACTATTCTTCAGCGATGCCTTTATACTACATATTAGAAAATCCTTTAAGAATTTAAGCCTGAGAAAGAATGGCATTAGGAAAAGCTCTTTACACTGAGAGGCAAGAGATCAGCGTTCAAGGGCCAAGTCTGCCACTTAATAAACATAAAACCTTAGATAAATCACTTCATTTCTCAGAAAACTCATTTTTTTATTTTATAAAAAGAAATCAGAGTAGATGACCTTTAAGTTTCTGAACTACTCTAAAACATAATCCTAAATAATCTGTAGTAAACTACATACACCTAGATATACAAATATGAAGAAGTATAAAGATGCAAATAATCTAATATTCATTAAGAAAAATTTAATATATTGAGAACTCTATAAATTTACTTAAACTTTTTTCACGCCAAAATGTTACCCATGATAATGAAGGAAAATACATCAGAAATCAGTCCTAGCTGTCCTCTGAAAAAGAAATAAATCTTCCAGAAAGGAGAACCAATGGATTTTTTTTCTGTGAGGAAAAAAAAATGACTCACCAGTAGCAAGGTTACAATGCTTGTAATGAGTTCTTTGAAATGCTTTGCATTCCTAGATTTTTCCTTTTCTTTCACCTCCATTAACTTTGATGCTAGGAAGACCACTTTAGACATCAGCTCCTTTTTCATCACAAATTGGCCAGATAACTTGTGGTCAATTAATTTTCTGACATATTTGATTATCAAAACCACACTGTTAAATGTTACCTTTATGAAATGAAAAAGAATTGAGTAATAGATTTCACCTCACCTTCTGAATGACCATTTATCAACTCCTACATCATCACAAGAAATATACATTCTTGAAATGAAATATTACATCAGAAAATCTGAACTTTATCTTTGATACTGATATTCATATATTCAGATATATTGATACTGATATTCAGATATATTCAAACCTCATGTATGCGATTTAGAATGTAACTTCTCTGGTCCTTGATTTTCTTATCTATAACAGGAAAGGGCTTGACTAAATAATTTCTAAAACCTAAAATGCTCTTCTATCTTAAACCTATCATTGTTCCCCTCACCTCCAATTTGATATAAGGAACTGATTGAGGCTCTTTTAGTGGTTATTTTTAGTTCAATATATATGGGGCCCTTTAGTGTCCCCATAAGAAAATCCTAAGCAGTCAGGAAAATGTGGCTCGATCATGAACTATATCTGAAAATTTTATGTCAGAAAAGACTTTCAAAAGCCAACAGCTAGGAAAAAGATTATTCCTCTTCTTGTAGTGTCAGGAAAAATATCCAGCTAACAAAGAGAGGCCATGTCCATTCATTCATTTGACAAGCATTTGGTAAGTAACTATTATAATCAAAGTATGGTGTCAGTATTATAAGAGTGATAAAAATAGTTAAGATTTGGTTCCTGACCTTGGAGGGACTTTTAATCTTGCATTTTTCAAGATTTCTTGGCGACTAGTCTACATAATAACATGTTTTAGATAACTAAAATTTACCCATGTTTAAGCACCAATATTTTAATCATAATTTTATCTACTTTTATTGATATTTTTCCAAAGGCACTCCCTTTTTTCTGCCTCCTTTCCTCCCTTCTTAAAGAAACTAAATAGTAAAACTTCTTCACATTTTGCTTGATGATATAGGATAATAGTTATGAACATTCTCACCCCTCTGTCATACTACACAATATACTTCTGTATTTATTTTTAATTTTTCTATCTTTTATCAGGCTTTCACACCATCAATTCTCCTACTTGTCACTGCATCTCTAAAGGGCACTCCTAAGCCACAACTCCTAGCTCCATTAAAGGAAGCTTAACTTTTAATTTGCTGAAGTGTGGGAAGCTGGATAATCACAACCGTTAGCAAATGAATGTTAAGCAAGAGTCCTAAAGGCTCTGAGTGAGAGCCTAATCTACTTTTATTGAATGTCTCTCTGCCCGCTTTGAAGTCAAATGCTTCTGGCTAATTTTCTCCAATTTTTAGTCATAGGACTATGTATGATCGGAGGATTGAGTTTCTCACAAGTCTGACCTTCACATAAATTACTTGGAGAAATGTATTTAAAGAATTTTGAAAACTTTGCCATAAGAATATTTGCAAATAAAAATGATATCTCAAGAATTAGAAAATTAATTTTAAAACCAATTTTGATATGGAAGAAACTGATTTAAAATGAGAGCCATATCTATCTCCTTAGGTAAGCTCCTAGAATCAGTGTGCTTAAAATTAAAATTTAAAAATGCAATTGTACCTCTCCTGTTAAAAACTAAGGACTAGTAATTATACCAAAATGAGTGAAACTAAAGATATTCCATAAGATCATAGGATCAACAACTATAGGGATGTAAAAAAAATCATATAGTCCAGTGATTTTTAATCTGGGTTCAATGAACTTAAAAAAAAAGAAAAAGAAAAAGAAAAACATTTTAATTATTAAATTTCAACACATTTGATGTCCTCTACAATCCTATCTTTTTTATTCATTAAAATGCATTATACTGAGATGGAGCATAACATTTCAGCAGATCTCCAAAGGGGTGCATAACATCAAAAAAAATTTAGAACCCCTAAGGCTGACTCACTCAATTTTTGTAAATAGGGAAATTTAAATCCAAAAATATTACCAATAGCCCTGCCAGTAATAAGTATGGAAGTCAAGTCTCAAATTATTTTCCTCTGACCCCAAACCCAATATGCTTTTGACTATGCTGAATTGTGTCTTATAGAGTTCTTAATGTTTTACCACATGTTCTAAATCCATTTCTTCTCTAGGTTTTGAATTTACTTCCTTCTGAATAAGACTCCTCACTAGTTATGTTAGAAATTGAAATTGCATGAGATTATAGAACCACAAGACTTTAAAATTGAAATAGAACTGAGTTATTAAGGGAACCCCCATAAAAGCAGATAAATCTTCTATTCTAACTTACATTGTACAGTATTTAGTATAGTTTATTCCTTAGGAATATTCATTGACTTGAACAGGAGCCTTTAGATTATGCAAACTAGAAGGAAACCATATTGGGACTCACCTGCTTGGAGATATTTATTAATTCATTCAACATTAGAATAGAGTCTGCAATTTCTTCCTGAGGCAAGAAAATCAGCCAAAAATAAAGGAAAATTAGGATTAAGCCATTAAAATGAATCTTAGCTCTTCTTCATGTAAAACTATCAGGGAAAAAAACTATTATTTTTCAGATTAAAACAATAATTTCTAATTACACAGAACCATTACTCAGAGGTCATTTTTATTTGAGACCACATAGACACTATATTTTGTCTCAGTAGACTATAGTTCCCTGAGGGCAGGCATTATCTTCCTTGGTCATAGCAAGCATTTAATAAATATTGCACTTGCTTAACTGAAATTATATTTGTATCCCACATACCTAACAGAGCCTTGCAAACACCAAATGTTCCAAAAATATTCACAGTCTCATATATTCAAAGTTGGCAAATAGTTATGTTTTGTCTAATGTGTTCCTGGACAATGTAGGCAAGTAACAGAATTACATAATACCATTCAACTCTGTATTTTAAAATTTTCCAATCTTGAATATGACTGAATTTTATTCTTTTACTACTAAAGAAATTTCTAAAACATACTGTGGCTTTCATTTTAACATTTCAAGGAAGCAACAGCCATGAGAATTTTGAGTAATAAATGATTAACAAAGTATTCAAGAAGGAAGAAGTACTTTTTGTATGTCTCTATAAAGTTTTCCATGGCAAAATGGCAAGAGAAATTGTTTCAAAATATAAAGAGAGAAGGATGCTTCTCTAAAGCAAAGCTTCTTCAACAGTGAGTCATATAACTGAATGTGAGGGTCATGGATATAGGAGTAAACATTATCAAATATTCCACCAAGATTTATTTCTTTATATAAAAATCAACAAGTACATTCATCTTATTAGTATGCAAATTTGCTTTCTTCTTTAATAAATGATAAAATTGAATATTTGCCAGAGAGTTGTTTTGAAGTAAATTTCTTTATGATTTATTATCAATAAATGTTTGATTTGTATACCTATTTTATATACCTATATACTTGGAGTCATGTAAAAATTTCTCAGCAGAAAAGAGGTCATAAGTGAAAAGTTTAAGAATCTGCTCTAAAGATCCAAAAATTCAGACGAACCTGCTGACCAGATAAGAAGGCTTACTACTCAGGAACTAGGAGAAAAAGGAGATGAATGACTATTGAGTATAGGGGAAGAAGAGGGAGGGAATGAACCAGTTTGAAGGTGGGACTGAAAGATCTATAAGTAAAGAACAAATGATTTAAAAAGCTCATAGACATTTAATGGTTAGAGTAAAATAATGTTCCATTTTTAAGAGAGCTGAAACTTATATAAGTAATAATATCTGTCATAGGACAATCAAACAATTGAAACAAGGGGGAAAAAGCTACTGGCAAGCCAGATCCATAACCCCTTTCAGATAAAGAGGACAGTATCCATTCCTGTAATAATTTCCCAATAAGCAAAATGGCCCAATATTTGTACAGAAGTCTCTTGAAAAAATCATTTGGTACTTGTGATTTCATTGGTAAAAGGAGTACCCAAATCTCATTTAATCCTCACAACCATCCTATAGGGTAGTTTTTCTTCTATTCCAATTTTACAGATGAATGAATTGAGGTGGAGAGAGAGTAGATGACTTGTGCAGGGTCACAGAGCTTGTATATATCCAAGACAGGATTTGAACACATGTTTTCTTATCCACTCTCTCTGATATGCATCTTATCTGTGAAAATTCTCCTAAAGAAACCTTCCTAAATGAAAGAATTCTGAAGAAGTTGCTCTTTCATCTTCTGGTTCGTTGAAAGAGAAATTAGGCAGGGAGGATGAAATAGTGACTTTGTATATGGTTTTATATTAAATAAAATTATAGGTGTTTATTTACCTTTTTCCCCCTGTTCAATGTCTTCAGATTTAAAAAAAAATATATTAAACTCAATGGATAGTTTCATAGTTCAGTAATTTCAATCACCTTTTATTATAATCCATGGGAAACAACTGGGCATCTGCTACTTAGGAAGATAGGAATTTACTCTCTATCATTATTTCTATGAGAAAATCAGATTCTGTTATCATTTCAATTCAGAGCATCTTTTCTAAAATGTAAATTCACTGTCCTATAAAGATTATTTACATTAGACTTGGATTTCTTATCAATGACAATAGTATGATAAGAAAAAACCTTTAAAGTTTACTAAGTGTTCTACAAATGTTTAGTCTAACAACAACTCTCTAAGATAAGTATTATCAGTATATTATCCTCATTCTACAGACAAGGATATTGAGGCTCAGAGAGTCTAAGTGACTTGCCTATTAGAGTCCTGGACACGGAATTAGGATCCCTTCCCTAATGGGATGCATATTTTTGTTACTGAGCCACTTGTTAGTTGTGTTCAACTTTTTATAACCCAAAATGGGTTTTCTTGGCAAAGATACTAGAATGGTTTGGTATTTCCTTTTTCCAGCTCATTTTACAGAAAAAGAAACTGAGAAAAACAGGATTAAGTGGCTTGCTAAGGTCACACAGCTAGAAATTGTCTGAGACCAGATTTGAATTCACAAAGACTCATCTTTCTAACTTCAGGCCTAGCATTCTATTCACTATACTAATATCACTAAGTATATTGATACAGGGAACTTACTTCTCTTCTCATCCATAAAAGACAGAAGGTGATCTTCTTCTAAGATCCTTTAAGGAAGTTCTCACCCAGTTCTAAATCTATGACATTATGATATATAACTAGTAAATGTCAGAGGCAGTTTTTGAGCCCAAATATTCCTGTTTCAAAGATCCAGCTACTCTTAAGGCTTTTCTTTCTAAGACTAAAAGTATTTGATTGTCAGACAACTAGTTGGTCTTTATAGGTAACCAGCCAAGCCTTTAAAACAGTGATTCCCAAACTCTTTCTTTTAATCATCTACCATGTCATTAGATAGTTTTTAATCATGTTCTCTTAATACGTATATATTTATATTAAATTATATCTATGTACTATTATACTAAATAAGTACATGCATAATATGATTTATACACCAAAAAAAGGATGAGAAAAAAATTGATTCTTGGGAAATTAGAACCTCAAGTTTATTGAGTGAGGTAGTAATATGGTCAGTAGTATACTTTAGGATGATCACTATGACAGCTGTGACAAAGATAGATTGGAGTACAGAGACACTCAAAGCAAGAAGATCAGATAGGATATTAAAATAATTCTAGCAATAGGTAAACAGGAACTGAACTATAGTGGCAGTTGAGTGAATAAAGAGATGGGGACACATGGAAGAAATATTATTGAGGTAAAAAATAACAAGACTTGGCAACAGATTAGATATGGAGAATGAGAAACAGAGAAGTTGAAGATGATTTTACAATTGCAAACATAAGTTGTTAGAAGGATGAAGAATTTCTCAGTAGTAATAAGGAAATTGAAAACAGGGTGGGTTTGAATAGAAAGATAATTCAATGAAATCTCTGATGCAGATTTCAACCCATCTGTAGCCGTTCATCATACACTACTGATTTCCCATTCCAGAAAAGAAAATGGGTTGGGGAGGGAGGGTGACAAGAAGGAAGCAGTTCTCATTTGCAATAATCCCAAAATAGATCCTGTACTCTGAAGGGTATTCATGGAGGCCAGAGTGTGAAGATGATAGGTATGTGGAAGCAGAGGAGATAGATTTTTGCCACATATCTGATCTAGATGCCTAGGTCCTAGTCAGGTTATAATCAACCACCTTGAAGGATGAATGCTGCCCTTGTCATAGCAGGCCAGCAGTTGGGAGTGGAGAAAGAAATTGAAGGAGGGGAATGTTTATCTATCATGTGTTTTGGGAGTGTCATAATTTCATTAGAAATAAGTCTGCTATTGATTTTCACAGGGAAAGTTAGATTCACCTTCCTGCCTATTGATTTTTTGATCATATATACTCCTTAAAATAAGGTCTTATTCTACAATGAGATAAGCTCAATGAAGTAAATAAGTTAACCAAAAACTTCTAGGGACATATATGTATACATAAACATACACTCATATATGTGGGTATTTGTTGACCTATATACTCCTGCTATAATTTATACCTGATGCTACCATAATGACCACCTGATTGTAAGGAAAGCTTCTATCTTCCCTCTCCCCTCACCTATTCCAACAAAACTAAAATCTTATCAGACTGAATCACCATCAAAGAATCTTAGAGAGAAACTAACTTAAGTGACTCCTTCCACTCCAGAACTGCAAAAAGTCAGCCATATGTAATAGAAAAGAAGGGTCTGCTTTTCTCTTCCCAAGCAGTGTCCTGGAGAACAAGGACCTGTACAGCTTGCAAGGTTCTGTGTCTAGAAGCAGCAGGAGAAGAGTTTCCTTAAAAAACCTTACAGTGAGCAGAAAGCTTTGGAGAAGGGACCTTGGAAACTCTAGGGAAACAGAGCAGGTCTCAGCACTTTGATCAGATTAATCCTAACACTGATGGAGATGTCAGAAAAGATCCTTGAAGATCTAGCATTTTACCCTTAAAGATCTGAGAGGCCGAGGAAATATAGGGAAATAGGGAGAGATGAGATTAACTAGGAGAATAATGAAGGGAAGAAAACAGGCACAAGTAAAACAAACCTCCTAATTCTGAATTGGGTAAGAAGGGGGATGAAGAAAAACAAAGAACTAAAAATCTAAGAGCATGGCAGAATAAATTGTGACTTTGTGAATGTAATGAAATATCACAACATAGGAAATGACAAAATGGACAGTTTGAGAGGAAACTTGGAAGACCCCTGTAAGATGACGCACAATGAAATGAGAAGATCTAGGAGAACAATTTATACAAAGTTAACATTACAAACAAAAACAACTTTTGAAGATTTCAGAATTCTGATCAAAGCAATGATCAGCCATATCTCAAGAGACATTTTACCCATGTCCCAGCAGAGGTGGTTGACATAAGATGCAGAAGTGCATTTTTTGATGTGGCCACTGAACTCATTTTGCTTGACTCTGTTCCTTTGTTCTTTTATTCTTTCATTGGGTTAAGAAAGCTAGGGTTGGGGAATTAGCAACATGATACCCCCCCCAAAAGAGGTCCATTTTTTAAAAGTGTATAGAAGAGAACAGAAGAAAATTCAGAAGGAAAATTCAGAATTCAAGCAGGACAGTTTTGAAAGTTATATGTCTTCTAATTTACTTTAAAAAAAAAAACACCAAACAATGTAAAATGGAAATTGACAGTTTCATAAAGATTCCTCTTTTGTATTCTTCTAAGTGTACAGAAATGCTCTTTTTTAGTGTTTACATTCATAATTTTAAAAAATTAAAATAAAGGAGAAAAATACACACATATACTTACACACACACACAACAACAACAACAACAACAAAAAACAAAACAAAACAAACAAACAAAAAAAAAAACCCACCATATTTATATATACCTGGTCCTGGAAAGATAAGTTGCACACTGAAGAAATCAATAAATTCCTAATTTGTGACTGTAGGTCAAAGACAGAACTTTGGTCTTCTGTATGGAAATGATTCAGAATTCTAGTTAACATTATTATATAATTTCTAATTTCTCCATAGTTCCCCATAAGTAGGAGAGTGGTTAGATTTTTAAGAGTTGAATTATACCTATGGAAAAAAAAATTAAGATTTTCATGATGGTTATTACAGTATAATTCAACCTATATATCAAAATAACAATATATCTTCTAAAAAATAAAGACAAAGACACCTCTTCTTTCAGGTATATTTTTAACACACAAATACATGTATGTATAAACATATGTGATACACATATAGGCATATATATATGAGCACACATAATCACTTGTAGACATATGTATCTGAATATGTATACAATAAGGTGGCACAATATATAAAGTTCAGGACATGGAGTCAGGAAGGCCTAACTTTAAAATTCAATTCATATAATTACTAGCCTCTTAGAATCTACAAGATTTGGCAATTAATCAAATGTAGAGATTGAAGGAGAAGGACAAGTCAGAGATGACTTAAAGGTGATGAACCAAGGTAACTGGAAAAGGTGGTGCTCTTGACAGAAATAGGAACACTAGAAAGAGAAGTGGTTTAGGGGTTAGTATTAGAATTGAGGGAGTGTTCAAATAATAAGCTATGTTTTAGATATGTTGAGTTTGAGGACATAGATTTTAATGAGAAACTCAAAATGACAAGAGTAATGGTAATGAGCAAGCCAACAAACGATCATAAGAGACTTAATATATTAGAGGAATCAACATGGAATGAGGAAAAAGTCTCCTGGAATATGAGAGGAGAAAATTGTCAATAAAGTTAATGGGGGGAAGAAGGAGTTTAGAGGTATGAAGTATAAGAGAAGGGAAATAACCTCCATTTTCTCAGGGAGGTTACGGAGACAAACTATACTAGGAAGAAAATGGAGGGATGGTTTTATAAAGTACAATATGAGAAGGGTTGGAATAGTTGCTTGGAATAATGAGATTTGTTTGTAAGTGTCATATGCCCTATTAGATTATAAGCTTCATAAGGGAAGAATTAAATCTAAAAAGTTATGTATCTCAGAACAAGTTACAGTAAGTAGTAGTTTCAAAGAGGCAAATTTAGATCTAAAATAATAGAGAAAAACTTCCTCACAATGAGAGCTATCCCAAAGTTAAATGAACTACTATGGGAAGTAGTGTTTTTTTCTTCACTTGGGGGTCTACAAGTAAAAACTAGATGATGACTTGTCAGAAATCTTGTAGAAGGAATACTTTTTCTGGTATCTGTGGGACTAGATGGGCTTCTGAGGTTCCTTCTAACTATGAAATTCTGTGATTATGTGAAGCTGTATTGTAAGTATGAAAACACTAGCAGAAACACATATTCCAATGACTGTATAATCCATCCTAATCTTCCCAACTCTAACCGAGAATCTGACACCCTACTATTTCTTTTTCCAAAACCCTTGTCTAGTTAGACTTCATGCCCATTGCCAGCCTGATCCAAGTATGACCTTTCAAAAACATAAATGTTTTGTTAGGGCCTTTTCATTCTAAATGCTACTTACAGATCCTCTTCTGGCCTGTAATTCAAAGATGATACGTTCCTATGGAAACTTGGCAGTACTGTCACATTCACAGCACAAGGATGAGATTTAGAGCCATATCTGTTTGTGATCTCAGTAAAGACAGTTACTACAACAGAAGACAAAAGATAAATGTGAATGTGTACATATGGAATGCATCAAAAGCCTCCTTTTATCCCAGGATTCAATGCAGGCTTACCGTCTCGACATTTCACATATTAATAGTCAATTAGTGGCAGGTGAAGACAAGTTTTATCCTTGAAAAGCTTAGTGTGAAATGAAATGAAAATAGTGAAATTTTACCTCCCAAGTCAGAAATATAAAACACAGATTTTAAACTTTATACATAGTAGTTAACATAATAAATCAAGAACCTATTTATTGAGTTCCTAGTAGATATATGAAGAATAATCTGTGAGGCACTGGAAGGACAAAAAGAAGATATGACAATGCTACCTCCTATTAAGGAGCTGACTGGGTCATTTACATGTATGTGCACTCTGACACACATATATATAAAAACAAATATATATCTGTACATATATAATAAACAAATATAAACTTTAAAGTTACATAACAAAGAAAATATAAATAAATAATAAAACTTACAATTATATGTGTTTTTATTATTGTTGTTTTTGTGAGCTTATTATTATTATTATTCCTGTTGTTGGTTATTAGGTCATTTTCCTGGGGTCACACAATTAATAAGGCAAGATTTCAAATTCGGGTTTTCATGATTATAAGACCAACACTATCCACTGAGCTACATAGCTACATCAAGTAGGTAGATGTTAAGCTGAGACCTCAAAGGATGGATGGACATACAGACTTATGTGTTGAGAAGTAGAGATTTGGTCATCTTATAAAGAAGAACCATCAAAGAAAAGTAGAAGAAAAATGAGCCCAAGTTAAAAAAAAAAAAAGGAGAGAGTAAGAAAATAAAATCCATAAGAGTGAAATTACTAAAGGTGAAAGTGTATAAAAAGAAAAGAACACAGGAGCTATCAGAAGGATAAGGGAACCAGGAGAGTATGGAAGCCAAGGGTATGGACATTACTTAAAAAGAAGTGATCAAGTATGAAATTCTAATGAAAAGGTAAGGAAAACAAAAACTAAGAACTATTATTGGATTTGGCGAGATGACAATTATTGCTGATTTTTAAGAATGTATTTTCAGTTGAACTGTTAGGGACAGAGAAGAGAGGGAAAAAAATTGTTAAGGAGTAAGCAAAAGCAGGAGGTTAGGGATTTGTAACACATTTTCCCTTGTCACTTTTTTTCTGAAGCCCTTTTCAGTATTTAGTTTATCCCCATTTTTTTTTTTTTTTTTTTTTGGCTAAGGAACATATGTGGCTTAGATTATTCATGAGGTATTTCCTCAAATTCACCTTAGCTCATTTATCTAACATTTGGCACAGTGCTAGGCACATACCAATCAATAAATGCTTTGTCTAATGCTCTATCATACATTTATTATTTTATTAATAATTAAAACTATCTGGCCTTATTTTCATTTTACTTTTGAAAAAAAATATCATTTTACTGTTGTTCTTCTATATCATTTGAATTTATGAATAAAATGATGCTTTTTTGAAATATTCCAAATTTTCATTCTTGTCCAAAAAAAAAAAAAAATCCACCCAAAGCTCTAAGGCTTTATACTTGTCATGAAGAAAACCCTCCCACTCAATAAATCAATCTGTTTATGTCATTACTCAAAAGCTTCCTTTTGACACATAGACACCTATTTAAAATCTATGTGGAAAGGTTATAGAAATGAGACATAATCACAGTTAATGAACCAAATATAATAGTCAAACTTACCTTTGTATTGGTCCATAATTTCACCAGCAGGCAAAGCAAAGTAATATTGTATATCTCTCCCCCTATATAAAGGTATTTTGGAGGATTTTCCTATTTGGTAAGTGAATTCATAATGGTAGTCCTATATTCAATGTCAGAGAAAACATAACAAAAACATTAAAAAACCACAAAATTTATAATGACCAATTCCTTATATTCCAATAAAGGAAGTTTTTACATAAGAGAAAGTCAGCATAATGTAGAGACTAAAACATCTAATCAGGAATCTGAAGTGTTGGGTATGAATTTTCCTCAAACACTTAGTTAAGAACCCCTTATCTAATTGCTAATATTCCTTTTCACTCAAAAGAATAATCCAATCACTAAATACTATAAGATTCTAATGTATTTTTTAAAATCTTGTTTCTCTTAAAATTCACTCATATTTCTATAGTACCTTGTAGATTAGCCAATAAGCATTTATTAAAATGCAAACAACTATGTATAAACAACATATTTATAGGATCAATTGGAGAGGTTTGGAAAGACTTACATCAACTGATGCTGAGTGAAATGAATAGAACCAGAAGATCGCTGTACACTTCAATGCTGTATGAAGAGGTATTCTAATGGAAGTGGATATCTTCAACATAAAGAAGATTCAACTCACTTCCAGTTGATCAATGATGGACAGAAATAACTACACCCAGAGAAGGAACACTGGGAAGTGAATGTAAATTGTTAGCACTACTGTCTATCTACCCAGATTACTTATATCTTCGGAATCTAATACTTAACGTGCAACAAGAAAATGGGATTTACACACATATATTGTATCTAGGTTATACTGTAACACATGTAAAATGTATGGGATTGCCTGTCATCTAAGGGAGGGAGTAGAGGGAGGGAGGGGAAAATTTGAAAAAAATGATTACAAGGGATAATGTTATAAAAAAATTACTCATGCATATATACTGTCAAAATTTTTTTATAATAAAGTGACTTTGTTTTCAATAAAAAAAAAGAAAAGAAAGAGAAAAAAATAAAATTTAAATTTAAAAAAAAAAAAAGATCAATTGGAGATAATCCACAGAGAGAAAGTAGTAGCATTAAAGGGTATCAGAAGAGGTTCCTTGTAGAAGAGGTGAGATTTTAGGTAGAGCATGAAGGAAATCAGGGAATCCAGGATGCAGAGGTAAGGAAAGGAAGCATTCTAGAGGAAAGCATTCAGTGAAAATATAGTTTTGGGAAATGGAGTATCTCAAAGTGTTCAGTATTACTAGATTGCATATTACATAGGGATATGGTATGAGAAGTTTGGAAAGGTAGAAGAGGGCCAGTTTATGAAAAAATTAAAACTTCAAACAAAAGATATTTATATTTAATCCTGAAAGGGATAGGGAATAGCTGGGGTTTATTGAATAGGGAAATGATGTAATCACATCATATTTTAAGCTCAATTTGACAGCTAAGTGGAAAGTAGACTAGAGTGGACAAAGACTTGAAACAAGAAGACCAACAGACTATGACAATAATTCAAGCATAAGGTGATAAAGATCTATGTCAGATTTGTGGCAGCTTTGTGATGTTGGCAAAATTCTTACCCTTTCACTTTCCTCATATTTATGGTGGATATAATGGTGTTTGCACTATCTACTTCGTGGTGTTCTTGTAAGTAAAGTTCTCTACAAAGTGCTCTAGAAATGTGAGTGGGTTTTAAGTGAAATAAGATTTTTTAAAATATACTAGAATCTCATAGTATTTAATGATTAGATTTATTATTAGTAGTAGTAGTAGTAGTAAAAAGGAACATTAGTAATTATATAAGAAATTCTTAATCTTTTTTTTATATCATAAATCCCTTTGGCAGTGTGGTGAAGCCAGTGAATCATTCCATAGAATAATGTTTCTGAATACATAAAATACATAGAATTTCAAAAAGAATATAGTTTCTAATTCTTTTGAAAATAATATTCTTGAATCCCAAGTTAAAAATTTCTGGCTAGACCAAATCCTTCGTTCCATAGAATTTATATTCTACAATCACGTTCTACTTTTTCTACCATAATCTTAGTTCAGGACCTCATCATATCTTCTGGAAAAGGATATATTTCCCTCTTCATGAGTTAGTTGTATAATTTCTATTATAAAAAGGAGAATCACAAATATATAACACTGAATGAATAAATACATTTAAATTGTTTGATTGTTTAAGACTACTTTCCTAGGCTATGTTATTTCTAGGTTTCTCCTAAAAATTTTATTCACAGGAAAATGATAAGCCTGCCAGAATGGGAATCCCAGATGAATCAAGTTTCAAATCCAACTTCTCACACCAAACTTCTGTGTTTACTATTTTTATCGTCACCTATATTTTTACCCATCAGTTAATGGAAGTATTCTTGTTTTGTCCTCACTTATGAGGGAACAGAAGGCTTTCATCTCACAGGGTGGTTACTTTTACATCATTTCACATTCTGATCTATTTTATTTGGTAAACTCAAGTGGCAGGTAATTGGAAGATTTCAGACCTGTTAGGCTTATACAGGAGTCAATAGCCTTTATAAGGAAGCATAGTCTTTGAATCTGTATGTTCCTAGAACTGCATCTGGTTCCTTTGAATTCTACATATGGAAAATCAGATGAATTTGAGATATCTTTTTTACAAATCTGAAATCTGCAAGAGTCTGCTTGTATTGTTCATGCTTAAAGTCTCCTCTCAGAAAACTTTCTAGAAGTACTTTTTCAGAAGAAAGATGACATGCCCTCAGAACATGCATTGGGAGCTATTTCTAGGAGAAAAAAGGATATCTTAAAGAAACATGGCCACATGAGTGTGATTTTAGCACCAGGACAGCACTCAGTGGTTTTGTGACTTGAGTACAACTTTCTGATCACTTTCAGTTATAGACATTGAGAGTTTACCTATAGTAGAGTAGCGAAAATGCTGAATGGGTAGTTAGGAGAAATGAATTCTAGGTCCATAATGCCATTAACAGCCATGTAACTTTGGTCTTGTCATTCACTAAGCTTTTCTTTTCCTGTCTTTCATTTGGGGGTAAAGATAATGACTATGATATTTTCTAGCATCAATACTCAAGAATTTTATAAATATTTATACACTATACTATCATTTTAGAAAGGAGAGTGGTCTTTGCAATGGCTTTAAAAAGCCTCAAAAATGTTTGAAGTAGTCTTAAAAATAAAAAACAAAACCATAAATTATAATTCTTTTCATAGAAGGGTGCCAATTTTGCCTTTGTTTTTTATTCACAGCCAAAGACATATATATTTCAGTCATTATCACTCTTTTCAGTAGCACATCATAAACTTTAAAAGTAATTATTCTATAGTTATGAAATATGGATTTTATTTGCACTTCAAAGTATGTCATTACAATACCAGACAACATTTCTTGCTTGGGACCTACTTTGGCCACACAGATAGCATTAAAGGACTCTGAAATGCTTACTGCTTTCCCAGACATGCAGAAAACACTGAAGACTGTATAAGCCTCATAACCGTGACTGGGCTGTACTTGGCAAGATACTTCTTTTGGAACTTCATTGACAGTAAAATATAATTGTGCTTTGCCTAATGGATTGTGGCTTGAGACTGTAGAGAAAAATAAGAATCAATTGAAACATATACAAAACACCTAGATTTATCTTGACAGACATAATATGTAAAAGAAGACTGAGAAGAGAACCAAAACTTAATTCAACAAAGGATCTTGTTGAAACAGATGCCAAATGCTCAATGTATTATTCATGGAGTATTATCCAAAAAGTATAGGATTAAAATTTGTGTTCAAATGGAGTAGTGAAAAGAATGGGAGAGAGAATTAACAAACATCAGAACTAAAAATCAGTGTCTTTGAAGAGAATTAGGCTGCCCATATTTAGGAAAAGTTTACACTTGGATCACTATTCTTACCAGACCATAAAATGTTCAGTCAGGTGATCAATCAGTGTTTCTCCAAATCATCTCCCTAGTTATTATATAATATACAAGTATTGAAGTATTGAATTCTCAACAAGTATCAAAATATGGTTTGATAGGAAGAATACAAAAGTGAAAGTAAAGTCAACTGGGTTCTGCTCCATCCAGCCTTCACTTATGCATAGAGAAAAAATATGTACACACATGGAAGCAAGTGGTGAAATTATAAATTCAGAGAATAGCAGGTAGAATGGATGAAGAGCAGTAATATAGATTGGATTCAGACCGAGAAGAGCATTAAATGGGATGTTAAGGAATTTGTATTTTACTTAGAGATAAAAGGTAGCCACCGAAGATTTTTGAGCAAGAGATTGGCAGGTTTAGACCTGTCTTTCAGGAACACTATTTCAGCAGCTTTATGGAGATTATAAGGAGAGACACCTATTAGGATGCTGGATATAATATACTATAAAAAATAAATTCACAAATGATTAGTTGACTATAATTTCTAGGAAAGTAAATTAAGAAGACCACCAAATTTTCATTTTTCCTAAAAATCAAAAATGTCCATTTGAAAACATCACTTACCTACAGAAGCTTGTATCACATATGTCTCTCCTCCTCTCAGGAAAAAAGGTTTAATTGTAAGAGTTTTTGATGTGATACCTAACAGAAAAGATACCCATAAGACTCTAATTACCAGATGAAATCACTTCTTGGGTCAGATGACATCTACAAATAAGCTAGCCACATTTCTATGCTTCTGAGATACTAAGCAGAGTTTTCGGGGCTTCTTTCTAAACCTAATTTTTATTCATACACCCAAAATTTTAAAAGCATGCTTTTACCACTTAACAAAATACTAATTTTGTAGAGATGAGGATGACTCCCTCAAACAAACATCTCAAATTTCTTAAAGTATTTGACCTAGATCTCTCCTTTTATCTTACTCCATCTTTTCACATCATAGCTATTTGTAGACAGTATTTTTATCTCTCCCACATCACTTCTTAATTTTCTCCTTGAGGACATAAAATGTCTTTCTAAATGTATTTGAATTCACAGCCTTCATCAAACTGGTTGGCACACATTAAACTGTCAACAAATGCTAGTTGACTGACTATCATGTTTTCCCCCCTGTTTAATAAACTATAAGTTCTTTGAAAGTAAGAACTGTGTGGATCTATCTTTTAATAACCAAAATAAAATATATTCCATGCTTACTAAAGATTTGTTGGGAAATGATAGGCACAGAGATGTTCTCACTTCAAATCTAGTGCTTTTTTTTCATTACATCATCATGCTTCTTTATACTCAGAAAGGAAAAAGATCTGAATGATTAAACCACATAATTATTTTTTAAAAGTACATTAAAACTAACTCCTTATCTATAAAACCAAATGACTCTGGAAGATTAGTAAGTGACATCTAAGCTATTCTTATTCAAATTGTGACAAACCTCCAGGTGAGTAGAAAATGCATACCTGAGGATGTGTAGCTTTGAAAAACAGTTCTGCTAATTAATGATTTGGACCAATCCACCATAAGCAAGGGTGCAGCATTTTCAGTGGAGTAAGATAAATCAATTAGGTTGTAACCATCATCATTGTCATTTTCTTCATTTTCTTCATTTTCTTCATTTTCATTTAGTTCTGTGATACTGATACTCTCTATCAAGAGAACAAACCATACCAATGGGTGATAAATAAAAGAAATTGTAACAATTCTCTTAAATAAAGTCTCAGAGATTAAAAATTAATATTTTCAAAAATTCTCTCCTCCACTTTCTAAAAGTATTATATAGTGCAGTCTATCTGATAAACAGGATCTATATGTATGAAGTAGGAGAGAAGTCAAATGCAAAAGAACCAACATATAACAACAATAATATAAATGAAAGTAGCACTTAAAAACAACTAAATTCAGATTCAATGCAATGGCTCATCTCAATTCCTGAATACATACTTGTGAAACATACTTCTCTCCTTTCAGTAGAGAGATGGGATAGGTGAAGAAGGTGGGGCATGTGTATATTTCTTGGTAAAGGGGGAGATTTCCATGTGGGAGAAAAGTATATCAGGAAATGACTATGGTGTAAAAAAAATCAACAGAAAGCAATAAAAAATTTAAAATAATGCCTTAAAACATTTATTGCAATCCAAGAATTTGCTTTTTTGAGATTACATATTTTGTCAGCTAAATTTCAATAATACAACTGCATAAGCAAATAGTGACAATAAAAAAATGGTTAAAAATGACTTGGAGACACTAGTTATAATTGATTCAAGAAGAAATAGTGAATAATGTCCTACTGGTAGTTAATGGCAATTGAAAGGAGAGATTGGAAATATATATATATTGATTCTTCTAATGTAAAATAGAGACATCTGGAACAATTCGTATAAATGTGGAGGAATCTGAGCAATAATTTGTAAAGCACCATAAAGCTGAAGGGAAGCCCAGTGACAATGTCTAAGAAAATGGTTTATCTCAAACCAATGATAAAATTCAATTCATTAAAATAGTCATAAAATATACTGACCTGGATGTCTTCCTCCTGATGGTTCCACTGCCTCCTTGATATTGCTATAATAAAATTCAAAATCTATGGAAAGAACAAAAATACCATTGGAAACACAGCTTTTGGTAGTGTTTTATGTATTTAAATCAAGAGCTTCTCAAATTAAATCTAGAATGAATGGTAAAATTTAGCAAAATATTTGGCATTTACTATAACTCTCTTTAACTCACATATCTATGTTTCTATTGATTGATTTTCATAATGATATCTTTAAAGCATTTAAAGACTCAAAGTGCTCCTGAATTATAAAAAAAAAAAAAAAAAAAAAAAAAAAAAAAAAAAAAAAAAAAAAAGAATATTGAGAAAGAGGACTGGCCATGAAAAATGAATGAAATTATGCAATCTCAAAACCAGAAGAAACTTCATAGGCAATCTAATCCAGCTACCATTTGAAGCATGTTTTAGACTAAGAAAAATTTGGGCCTGAATTCTGTGGGAAAGGGATAGGAGGAATGCAAAACAAGAAAAAAATGTGAAACATTCAAAACATTGCTCTTACTATAATAATTACAATTTGAACTTAAGGTTTGAAAGGAGGCACCAAAAAAAGATTCCATCTCTATAATTTCAACAAATTGGTTCCTTTATGTGAAATATTCATACATAATCTAAAATTATAATCTAAATTTGGTTGTAACATAATCTGATATATAATGACTATAATCTGAGATATCTTCTTTGATGGCTATAGGATCCCTTCAATATGGATACTCCCTTCACCAGTGTATATTGCAATTTATCCATGCCTTAATATGCTCATTCTTGATCAGATCCTCCCATAGGTGTTCCATTAAAGATATACTCAATAAAACATGGGATTCTAAGTAGTTAGAACTTTTTGGATACCACTGTAGCATTTAGGATGTTCAACTTTTTTTCTCATTAAATGGCCAAAAAAAAAAACAAACCCTTTTTTTTTTTTCAAAAGTGTATATTTCTATTACTTTTTTTTTTTTTTAACCTGGGTTGCTGGTCACACTCCCTTGGCTGACTCCAAGTTAACTTTCATTTTAAAAATAAAGCTTTAACTTTAACAGACCTTTAATTGACTTCATCAGAGTCACTCAAGGTACTAATTTCTCATTTTTCTAGTGGATTGCTTAACTTCATATGCTCTGAAATCTATCATCCCCTAAATACCTATCTATTGAAGAGATTAAGTTTACCTATTCCCAAATTGCTCTAAAGACTTTACTTTGCTTGTACTTTTGCTTTATTACATCTTCCTACTTTGTCCTAGGGCAGTCCAAGGGCTAGGTCCCCTTCCTCCTTCTTTCTCAGGAGGATATGGACTTGTAAAATTACATATGGGGCAAATGAGTCAGATGGTGACCTAGGAAAAAATATGGAAATGTTTTCACTTGAAATAAAAAGAGAAAAAAGGCCTTATTAGATCTAGTCTATTTTTAAAAATTTAATCATGCTTTTCTTTCATCTACTTTAACAATTAGTATGTAAATCCATTCCATTTCATTTAAAATCTGTCTAAAGTTTCACAGCAATAAATTTTGGCTTTTCATGATAAACTTTGACTTATGAATTGATGGATCTCTTCATGTTTAATCTGCTTAGACAGCAAGGATTAGAAAAGCAGTGAACCAAAAATTAAATGAGTATCATTAGTAAACTATTCTCTGGATCTACTATATTTAAGCATGAGTTAATATTTTTGTAATTTAAAATTTGTTAATTTGAGAAGATTATGTTTTCATAAATGCCTATTCCCTAATATCTTAGTTGACTAAAAACAAATATGAAAGTCATAATGTGTTTGCTATTGCTATTATTTTACTTCAAAACCTATGATTGATAGTTATGCACTAAAGATGTTTTTCTCAAAAGTAAAGGGGTCTGAAGAACATAAAAGATTCTTCTTGTTCCACCAGATTCTATTCTTCAAGGGGACTAGGAAACCTTATTTACTTCTCACTCTTACAATGAGAACTAGAAAACTACACTTTGGGGCGAAGTAGTGATGGAGTGGTAAAACACACCACAATCTGAAATCTAGAACAGTGATTGAGTTGGAGTTGATGAGAAAGCTAACTTTTGCTAAATGCAAAATTTACTTCCTCTCCTATTTTTAGATCACTAAAACTGGTTCTTTTTCAAAGAGATATAAAATTAGCTCACTTATTAACTTTGGAATGAAGCAATGCATCATACAAGACAACTCTTTTTTTGAAAACAATGATAAGTTCAATCAAAAAAAGGCTTCCCAGCTCCCAAATAGAGAATATTGTGTATTACTTTTAGTAATTACTCAGAGATTGGAATCAAACATATATGACTTCATTATTCGAAAGGTTATATTTGTTCCTTCAAAGGAAATTAGAAAAAAATGGAAAAAAAAAAAAAAAAAAGGAAGAAATAAGAGAAAATGTAATTACCAGAAATGTAAGAATTTTGTGGTAGCTCAGTGCTTGCTGACTTTTCTCCCTGGGTGGATCTTATGACAGATTTTTTTTCTAGTAAGCCTTGCTTTGGATAAAGTAGCACTTTCTGAACAGGATCCTCCAGAGCTGAGGGATTGCTGCTCTCCCAGCGACTAGTATCATTTACATGATGAAATCCAATTGTAATGTTTATGGAGGCTGCAGAAGTGGAGGCTTTCCCTGGAGCAGATTGGGCCAACTGCTTGATATACTGCCCAGAGGCATCTCTTGGGAAAGGTGTGGTTCTTGGGGCAGGAATAGCCATTCGTTTTATCCTGGAGAGTGGATCTGACTTTGGAATTGTCAAGATATCACCACTCAGACTTGATGAGCCTAGCAGATCTGTAGCTCTACAAAAAGAAACTTAAACATACATTTGAAACAATTACAACATTGAGTAAAAATTAAATGTGGTTGTTATAGATAATGCAATAACAGTAAAAGTGTGCTTATATATTTTCACGTACAACACTTGTAAATACAGTTAGTTCCTTGAATAACAAAAGGATCCTCATAGTAATAATAGTAATAATATTTATACTTTTCTCATTTAACCCCAATTGCGTCAGCAAATAAATAAATAAATAATGTGTGTATATATATATATATATATATATATATATATATATATATTATGCTTTTCAAAGTATCTTATAGGTATTGTCTCATTTGTTTCTCAGAAGTCTGTGAAGAAGATGCTATTGCTATCTCCAAATTACAGATGAAAAACTGAGGCTGGGAGATTAAATGATTTGCCCAGGGTCACATAGCAAATGAGTGGCTAAATCAAGATTCAAACTCAGCTCTTCTAACCCTATTCCTAAATCAAGCACTCTACCTCAGGATAATTTATATTAAAAAAAAAAAAAACAAAAAACCTCCTTTTAAAAAATTAATAAATAAATAAATATTTTACATATAGTCTTTCAATGATTTCTGTTGCCTAGGTAACATAAGTAGTACTGTAATATAAAGTTGAATTTTATACACTAAGTACACAATCTCTCTGGTATTTTTGCCAAGAAAACCTTAAGTGGGGTCACAAAGAGTCAGACATAATTGAAAAACAACCTAAATTTTATTTAATTTTTTTCTTTAATGAAATCATTCTCACCACACTGCTTATAAATATCTTTGGCACATCCCATTGAATATATAGAGAAAAGAGTGATTTGTTGCAGTTCAATCCACATTTTAGCAAAAATATGATAAGCTGGAGATGCACATGAACAGTCCAGTGAATACTGACCAGACATGTAGTATCAGAGATTAAATATCTCAGGTAAAAGAGGAATAATTGAAGATGAGGAGAGACATGCAAGTGACAGTTTACTAGTTCTCTCCCCTTACCCCTCTCCTATTTAAAAGTATGAGAAAGTAGGTTTGATGTCTTAAAGGTAGATTGAGAGCAGGTACTAGTAGACAGTGAATTAATCAGTGAACAGAGCAAGACAATAGTAGTGTGAATGAGATATGAATTTGGACATAAAAAAGATATTCAGTGTGTATAGTGAAATAATGATTGAAATTTGGGGAAACTAGGAAGAAACTGAGTTAAGGGGGGAAAAAACCATTAAACATTAAATTAAAAGAGAGGCAGCAAGAAAAAGACAGAAACAAAGAGAAGAAACAGAGATCAAGGGATAGAAAGGGAGAGAGACAGAGACAGAGCGATAGAAAGTCAGTCCATGCTGGGACCAGAAAAGAGGATAATTTTGGTTTTATACAAAAAAGTCCAAGAGTCTGAGTACTAGTGTTTCATACTTTCTCACAACATTGCAGTCACATAAAGACTATATAATAGCAGCAAAAAACAGAGTTAAGAGGCTGTTAATTAGATTTGATATTATGTTATTTATCTGAATTAGGACTTTTATGTTCTTAGTCTGTTTTGGAAAAAGAGGTAAGAGTTAGGTCAAAGGGTTATTCTATGTCTTGATTCCTGAAATACTCTCCTGAATCTTCTGCAATTATCTATTTGTTTTATTCTTTCAAGGTCATTTTTAAATCCCAGCTACTTCATGAATAGATGTATTCATTCCCAAATGCTCATATTCTAGAAGTTTTTTTTAAGATCACAAGAAGTTATTTATTTCATTTCTACTTCTCAGAAACACAAGGGTACAGAGACTCCTACCTTCCATGCCATTTGTTTCTGTTGCATTGATTAAAAAAAGATCCCAAGAATAAGAAATATTAGGCAACTTGGTACATTCTTCACACTTCACTTGGAGAGAAAATTCTTCATTCCAGTTCACAGAATTGTCTTTAAAGTTGACCCAAGAAATGTGGAGTGGTCTATAAAATAAAATCTATTTTTAGACTTACTTTACAAGTCAAGTTTTGTTTGAAAAGTTTTTTGAGGGCTTTTTAATCCTTATCCATGTTGGACAGACTTCTCAATCTTTTATTATATAATTTCAACTATATAAAGGATTTAATTTTTTTGAACTTTTAAAATTTAAAGTTTCAATTCTCTCTCCCTCCAGCCACCCCGTTACCCATTAAGAAAGCAAGCAATATGATTTCCATTATAAATGTGAAATAATGTAAACTATATGTTCACATTAGTCATGTTGAAAAAAGCAAGAAAAATAAAGTAAAAAAATATTCTTTGATCAGCACTTAGAATTCATCAATTCTCTCTCTGGAAGTAGATAGCATTTTTCATCATTAAGAAGGATCTAATAGTTTTATTTTTTAAAAAAGATTATAACAGAACTATGAATATTTATCTACATTTGGACAATTCTAGATATAGTAGACTTATTTGCACAACTAACATCAATATCAATGTTGCCAAGTCATTACACAATCTTTTCTTTGCCTTCACTTCAACTCCCTATTCAAAATAATTGATTGCCAAGTCTCAACAATATTTTTGGAATATAATCTCTTTCTCTTAACTCATTTTCTTTTTCTCTACTCTTACCACTCCAGTCCACACTCTAATTACCTCTATTTTGTGTTATGAGATAATTTCCCAACCGTATTTAATGTGATGGTAGAATGATGAGAGAGGAAATTTGAAAATACTGAGGACAGACTGAATTTAAACAACTCAGTCTCCAGTCTTTCCACCCTCTATTCTATCCTTTATGCTAACATTCCTAGATCCTAAATTAATAGTCCTAAAATTAATATTTCTAAAATCATCTACCTGTTTTCATAATCATATCTCTTCTATGGATTTCTTACCAACTTTGAGTTAATATAAACTGAGTAGGCTGGTAAAAATAGCTATCTATATGCATGTCCATTATTTTTTACCTATCTAACCTTATTTCCCACTTTTTCTTAACATAATTCCTCCCATACTACTCAGGGAAGTTTCCTCACTGTCTCTTTGCACCTTCCTCACTAATATGGCATGTTCATAAGTATAGAAGATTAAGAGCCAGAAAAAAACAGAGATAATATAGTCTAATCCACTCATTCAACTGAAGATGTAAGGTGAAGCAATTTATCTAAGATCAGAAAGGTAACAAGCAGCAGAGCAGTTGGCTACAAATACAATATTCTCTCCATAGCTCTTTTTTATATTGTATAGCCTACATTCTTACTTACTTCTGTATTTATGTTATTCCCTTATTGTGGGTCACTTATCTAAGATACATGTCTTCTTTTTCATCTATAAAAATTCTACATGAATGGCATCCCATTAGAGCAGGAAGACAGAGTTGAAAAGGCCTCAGTTCAAATCCAAAATTTATTTGTCGAGTATTTTTTTCTGTTGAGATTAAGTTTCCTTTACATTAAAGAGTGGATAATAAATCTACATCCTTGTTGTGAGGAGAGTGTTGGCAAATCTTAAAGCATTAGATAGATGTGTGAATTATTATTATTATAACTATTAGTATACATATCCTTCAAGATTTAATTCAAGTTCATTTCCTTTATCACATTCTCCAACTAATTCAACCTGTATTTTACTTTTCCTTCCCTGTCTCCTTATTGTCTTTATTACAGAATAAGAATCTGTGTATTCTTATACATAGATAGATAGATAGATAGATAGGTAGATAGATAGATAGATAGATAGATAGATAGATAGATAGATAGATAGATACACACTTGGCATATATATGTATTTAAAACTCATTCTGGCACTTTAATTTCTTTCATCTACTTAATGATTTTAAAACTCACTTTATTATATACTTTATTACACATTATATTCTTATATTATCTAATTGCTCTCTGTATGCATTTCTTCTTTCCAACAAAACCAAAATGAAACCCTTCTCAGGAACTATAACATAAACCTCTCTAGTACCTTCCTTGAACTCTAACATAATGTTGAGGAAACAGTAGCTGCTTAATATGTGTTGAATTAAATTGAAAAAATACCTGAATGTAGAACTTGATTGAACTGACAGGAACACCTGTGCTTCAGAAGAGTTTCGGTTTCCATTAGACACCATCAGTGTCACTAAAAATTGGTCATAGGAGTCATAAAGAAGTGATGCTGGGAAAGAGATGACTGATGCACTATTGTTGAACAGACTGTATCTGGGAGAGTTGAAACATGTGTGTTTTGGTTTACTTGCTGGGACACATTTCCAGTAATACCTATTTGGAAAAGTCCATTGCAGATGTGCTTAAACATATATTTTTTATTTCAAGCAAGTCAAGGTTATATTTTTTTCACTTTGGTAGATTATTTGCTGTCCAACTAAAATACATATATTTGCTGACCAACTAAAATAACTTCACTGGGAACCAAAGTTTTTGTTTGTTTGTTTTTAGTCTGGAATTAAAATCTAGCTAGCTACAAAGTCTCCAGAATAGTGAAGAGCTAAAATTGGTAGAGCAATTCATTTAATTTTTTAGTGTAGAGGAGATTTTTCATCTAGAAGTTTCCTCAATACTGGTAAAATCACAGATCAAAGCAAAAAAAAAAGTTGTTAAAAGCTCAATTGGCATCATTGTCTCTTGTTTAGGTACATTCTGTCAAGTATAAATCTGTAATGGCTTGTAATGGCTTAACAACTTCATGAAAATTTCTAACTTGATCATTGCTTTCTGAAATGATCAGAGCTTCTTATGACCTCCCTGTCACTTACTTTAATCACTTATCACTTAGAATAAGGTGCTTTATATTCTAATTTATCTATTTATTCATTCAAATTAAAATAGGAAGCCAAGATCTTAGAGACACTCATTTTATAGATGATAAAACTGAGATTGATAAATGTGATGTGACTTGCTCAGTGTCACACTGAGAGTTGGTAGCAAAGCTGGAACTCTAATCTATATGTTTCCTCCAACTAGATTTAAGTTCTCTGAGATCAAGGACCATATCATGTATTTTCCTCTATTTTTTACATAGCAATCTTTGTTACTGTTTCTTCTCATTGGATTTATCTTGTCTGAACCAATTATGGATATGTTTTCTCTTCTATTAAAATGGGAATTCCTTGAGGATGAGGAATTTTTTTTGTTTGTTTTTATCCCTGATGCTTAACCCAATGATTTTTTATTTAATTGGTCATGGAAAAGAGCTCCCATTATAGCTCTCCTATTGTAGTCTTTTGATGTAGCAACATCACTGAAAAATTATAGGAGAAAATCTGAAAGGGACTCCAGGGGAAAGGGTCAATAAAGAGAGGGGTCTTCCTTTGGTGTCCAAAGTCCTACTTCACCTTCCCAGGTCTAGAGGAGAGAGTTCAACTCAAACACATATTAATATAAAATCACTTGCCATAACCACACAAAGTAGTTTCCCAAAACTTTTAGCAATCTAATGTTTTACTGACACAATATTACAACAAAAATATTCATGAAGTGATAACTTATAGAGATACCGATATTTGAATTTAAACTTTCCCCTAAGCTACCCTAAGTTTCAATCTTGAAAAGAGACCCTGGAATACCATTTTAATTCAACTGTTCAAAACATTTACATTACTTTTTAAAATATATACGTTTAGTTATTTTGAGCTTCCAAAATGAAAACAAATTATTTTAATTTCTTACTTTTGAAATATCAAGAGCAAATAAGATGAATGCATAATACTCAGAAAGGGAAGTTAATATAATCAAATTCATCCTTACTTTAAATGAGTTCCAGGATAATCAGGATCAAAGGATTGTGAACCGTTGAGTACAACAATGGGAAAAAGGGTCTTAGAGATCAACAGGTGGGTCCCCTCTGAAATCACACTAACAGGTGATTGGGAAACCACCTCAATAACCGCTGAATAATTACTATACACCACACTGCCTTCTATTTTAACCTGTATTTAAAAAATCAGAAAGAGAAAAAACATAATGAAAGATCCAAATCCTTGAAGGATGTGATATTTCTGAAAAGTAGAAATAAAAGTACTAAATATTTTGTTGCGTTAAATCAGGATCTAAAAATAATCACATATATATTAATTTTATTGCTTAGCAATATTTGATTTTTCAAATAATTAATAAGTTTTATCTTTTTTAAACAGAGGAGTACATATGAATACAGTCTAAGAAAAATAGTAAATTTCTTGAGCATTTAAAAAAATTAATATTTTCATTAGCACTACTGTCTATCTACCCAGGTTACTTATACCTTCAGAATCCAATACTTAATGTGCAACAAGAAAATTGGATTTACACACATATATTGTATCTAGGTTATACTGTAACACATGTAAAATGTATGAGATTGCCTGTCATCTAGGGGAGGGAATAAAGGAAGGGAGGGGAAAATCTGGAAAAATGAATACAAGGGATAATGTTATAAAAAATTATTCATGCATATATATCAAAAAATGTACAATTTTAAAATGAATATTTTCTTAATATAGAGAGCTAAACTCTATTGTAGTTTGCAAATATAATGAACAATATCTTGAATCTCTACAGTGTTCTGTAGTTTTAAAAACACTTTCATATGTATTATGCTTTTTTTTCTTCCAGGTTTTAAACATATAAGATAAATAGGGCAAGTGTTATTATACTTATGTTACAGATGAAGAAGCTGAGACCTAAAGTGACTTCACTAAGGCCAGATAGTTTTCCAGTGTTAGAAGCTAGAATAAAATCCAACTCTTCTGATCAGAGCCAGAAGAAGGCACTTGAATTCCCTATTTAAGACTTGAAAATTGTGTCCCCTATGTGTTGATTCATTTAAACATTTAACTAATTTATCAAAAACTCACTAAGTACCAAGCATTGTGCTAAATGTTAAGAATACAAAGAAAAAAACAATTCCTAATATGAAAGACCTTACATTAAGACCTTACACTAAGGGAGAAGGATAAATAGATAGATAGACAGATAAATAGACAGACAGACAGATATAGATGCTAAATACCATATATTGGTATATATAATATGAATGTATCTATATGCATATATATATATGTCATACTATTTATACCTGTACTTATATATGTATACAGATACATGTATGATATATATATATATGTGTTGTATATATAATACATATAATTATAAAATGAAATATAATTAAAAAGTAGTTTGAAGGGAGCACTAACAACCAACAAATATCTCATCTAGAAGGTGACATCTGTGTTAGTTGGGTGTTAAAGAGAGGTAAGATTCCAAATGGTCAAAATAAAGAAGGAAAGTTCTGTGTATTCTGTGTTACTATCCACTGGCTACTTTGAGCATACATTACATGAAACACACAAAAAAACACAACTTTCCCAAAACTAAATGGGTGCAAAGATTTTTAAAAAGTAATACCAAAATGAAATGATTGAGGCCAGTTCCAATGATCTTGTGATGAAGAGAGCCATCTACACTCAGAGAGAGGATTATAAGAAGTGACTGTGGATCACAACATAGTATTTTCACTTTTTGTTGTTGTTTGCTTGCATTTGGTTTTTTTCCTCAATTTTTTCCTTTTTGATTTGATTTTTCTTATGCAACAAGATAATTGTATAAATATGTATACATATATTGGATTTAACTTTTTTTTTTTTTTTTTGATTACTTGACATCTAGGGGAGGGAATGGAAGGAAGGGAGAAAATTTTGGAACATAAGGTTTTGCAAAGGCCAATGTTGAAAAATTGTTCATGCATGTGTTTTGAAAAGTAAAAGCTTTAAGAAATAATGCATATGTATGTATAAGCAGGGCAAAAAGATTAAAACTAAATAAATAATTTTCCTTAAAAAATATAATACCAAAATGTGTCTTTCCTTACTACTCCCTTCATTTTGATTTCTAAGAAGCTGCCTTTCTTGTTTAATCCTAATCCCTCCTATATTTTTGATGCAGAATCAAGTAGTTTTGACCAAACAAATCATCAAATCAAATATTTACACATTAGAGAATGTGGAAATACAATAAATTGGCCCCCTCTTGTAAGACCCAAAAAATGGTGTCATTATTTTGCATTTTGTTTTAAATTGGTGATTGAAGATCTAAAAAGAGGAGAAATTTTCGATTTATTTTTGTAGAGCAATGAATTATTATTAGAATACTCTTTTGACAGTTTTCTGTCACTTTTGATTGTCAAATCCCTCAACTTCTGACATTGAAATACACCAAGGGAAAAGGATGTTTATAAGCACCAAGTACCTTTTGTTTCTCTGTGGACAGGAACAGAGAAAGTTGGGCAAGTAGTAAATGAAGAGGTCTGAAATTTGTACCCAAGATTTCTTATTCCAAATCCAATGCTCTTTCTACCACCAGGGGATTAATACTTCTAACATTTCCTTCATCATTATACATTTAATCACTGAAGGCAATACCCATTTTAATGGAAGTTCCACTTTCAGTAGAACTGAAAGAGTTGGGCCAGGCATTTAATTTTTTTTCTCAAAACTCTAGTTCAACTACTATTATAGATATTTCCATGGATTTCTTTTTTTTTTTTAGGCTGGGGTTAAGTGACTTGCCCAGGGTCACACAACTAGGAAGTGTTAAGTGTCTGAGACCAGATTTGAACTCGGGTCCGCTTGAATTCAGGGCTGGTGCTCTATCCATTGCGCCACCTAGTTGCCCCTCCATGGATTTCTTGAGCTAATTCCCCATATGTAGAAGTAGACAAGAACAGTTTGGAAACCAAGCTTATCTATAATTATAGCTACTTGATCTATTTTATATCCCAATGAAAATTCTTATGAGTAATGTCAAGTCTAACATTAAGCATCTTTCATCTATGATTCTCCTCAACTTCCCTATTAATGGCAATCTGTTTTTCCAATCATCCATGCTTTTAAATTCAGTCATTTTTGGTTGCTTCCTCTTTTGTTTCAAAAATCCAGTTGGCTGCCATTTTAAGGATTTTATTTCCATATGAATCTATCATCCATTCTTTCCATATATTTCTAAAAATCAGGATTTCTATCACCTATGTTCAGTACCTAAAAACTTCTGTACTAGAATATTGCAATATTCTCCTAGCAAGTCTCCCTAACCCCCAACTCTCCCTCTTTAATCCATTTTACACACTAACTTGCCAGATTAATCCTTCTAATGAACATATCACCACTGTCAAAAAAATAAAATCTCAAAAACTTATTATTGCCTAATAAAAAAAAAAAAGCTTGTAATCTTCCAGGGTCCCTTCAATATCTAGTCTAAATTTTACTTTCTCCAATAAGCTTTCCCTGATTCCAAAAAGTAAACATTCCTCCATATAATATCATAGTAGTTTCTTTAACTTGTGTTTGTGTTGTGGAAAGTTTTATACACACACACACACACACACACACACACGAGTGCACGTGCCTGAGTGTGTGTGTGTGTGTGTGTGTGTGTGTGTGTGTGTGTGTGTGTAATTTCCCTGTCCTACTAAATTATCAGGTCCTTGAAGGCAAAATCTAATCAAACATTGTTTCATTATCGTCTTTCATTCTTCAAGATGCAGTGATACCTTCCACAGAGTAGGCACTTAAATACTTATTGAAATAAAATCATTTGGACAGAATCAGCTACACCCAGAAAAGGAACACTGGGAAATGAGTGTAAACTGTGAGCATTTTTTGTTTGTTTGTTTTTCTTCCCAGATTATTTTTACCTTCTGAATACAATTCTTCCGTTGCAACAACAACAACAACAAAATTCAGTTCTGCACATATATATTGTACCTAGGATATACTATAAGATATTTAATATGTATGGAAATGCCTGCCATCTAGGGGAGGGAGTGGAGGGAAGGTGGGGGAAAATTCGGAACAGAAGGAAGTACAAGGGATAATGTTGTAAAAAAAAATTTACCTATGCATATGTACTGTCAAAAAAAGTTATAATTATAAAATTAATTTAAAAAAAGAAATAAAATCATTTACCTTTGTATTCCTCCTCATACTCCAGTCCCCACAATGCATAATACATAGCAAGTATTTAATAAATGTTGAATAATAAATTCTATGGAAGTTCAAGTTTCAAAAAATAAAACTCTTCCAAAATGTTAATGTTTCTAATTCACAATCTTAATGGCTTGATTTTCACTGCAGAACTAAAGAACTTACTCAAAAAGCCTTCAAAACAAAGAAGTATTTTGTAGCCCAATTTTTAGAGCAGACATACTTGAGGAAAATTGAAAGCTACTTCACAAGTTGAATTGGCAGAAAGGCTTAGGATATTGCTATCAAAGTTATGTCATGTTTACTAAATATTACAAATTACAACTATTTAGATAAAGTCAAGGCTGAAGAAATAAAAATGACTTTTAGAATATTTCTAAATAATGCTTTTTTATTTATATAAAATCAAAGTATTACCAATAGAAATATTGTGGATATGGTATAATGATTAAATGAAAAGGATTTACAATTAGCATAGCAATTGTTTTATGTAAATGAAGTACTTGGAAATAATTTCTTCCCTTAAGTAGATTAAGCACTTTCCTTGAAATGTTGCTTACACTATTAATTTTCTTAGCAAACCTTTTTTTTCCCCTAGATGGTACAAATTAATGGAGTAAAAAATAATGAGCTTTTACTGTATAGCCAGTCACCCATGAAACAGTGGTAAATAGCAATCTCATTATGCAAGTTTGAATATAAATTAATTTATTTCTTCTCAGAAGTCAGGCTTTAAAAAATACCATTATTCTTAGTTAGCAAGCAAACCTTTGCAAGTGCAGTATAGTTTCCATATTCCAAAAAGTAGCCAGGAAGAAGAATGGTTTGTCTGTGCTTGTTGAGAGCAGTTGGAAGCAACACTAGTGAGCCATCAGACTTCATTAAGGACCAACTATAGTTAAGGCCTTGGGAAATATCACACTGAATGGGAGCTTCAAAAGTAACTCCAAGCTTAACAGGTTGATGTCGCCAAATCTAAACATCAAAAGAAAAGATCTCATTAAAGTTTCCATGGCATTTGAAATTATACAAATACATAAAATACTTGTGACTTAGGTGATATAAGGAACTCCCACAGTGAGACCTAGGTCTACCCATGCATTTAGCAACTCCTCTATAGCTTAGTAGATAAGTCCTAGGTAGTGCATGAGTAATAAAAAGGTCAGGTAAGAAATGAATCATGATCTTCCTGGGTTTGAATACATCATTGAATCTGAAATCATAAATCACAATGACATTAAAAGTCTTCCTGCCCTGCTACTGCACTCCAGCCTCAGCCTCCAACCTAGTACTCCAGCCTTACCTTCTCCACTCAACCTGACTGGTAAGTTTATCAATATATAGGAGATCCCAGACCCACCACATTGTATTTTAGCCACTGTCCTGCAGTTCTGCTGTGTGTGTAGCTGCCCTCCCATCCAAACAACTCATTTTGGCTCTAGGAACACTAATCAAATCAACACTATCCTTCCTAGAAAGGCACATGAATCATGAAGTCATATGATTCCATTCACCATCCCTGAGACTTCCCAGAACAAAAATTTATTCTCTGAGTCCACAACTCAGGATAAATAGTTTGGCTCAGAATCAGGAAGGCCTGGGCTCAATGGTAGCTTCTGATACATACTAGCTATGCAATTCTGGGCATCTGTTCACTTTCCCACTCCCAACATGTTAAGTCCCTAATCTTTTAGCCAATTAAAAATCAGAACACCTAATGTTGATTCATTTCCTTTTAGTTAATTGATCTTATTTGATTGTTTTTAATGTATAAAAGTTTATCTCCTCCTGTATTTAGGGTATATCTCTAAGCTGAGGAAAGGGTCTGGTCTCAATTTGTAAGGCAATTGGTCTGCGTTGCTTAATAAAATGCTATGCACAGAAACTCAAACATTTGTTTCCTAGATCATTTCATCTTTCACTTGCCACAACTCCTTGTAAAAAGTGGGGTGAGAAAGGAAGTTCAAGTATATAAGGGACTTATGTGATAATTTTTATTATGAAGATATTTAAATTTTATCTATAACAACATATATTGCAGTTACATCTTGAACCAACTTAGTTTTAACAGACTCCAATATTTAAGATTTATTTTTGCCTTAAGTGGTTAACATACAATACATTAAGAGACAGATATTATTAGTCTAGAGATTTACAATAATTAGCTAGTGTTTTCTGGATTTTTTAATAAAAGTCCATATATTTGCTATATAGAATTCCAAAATATAATTATTTTCCTGATTTAGTAAAAAAAAAAAACAAGAAGACAAGGAGGAGGAAAAGGAGGAAGGATGTGAAAAAGAATATTAAGAAGATGAGGAATATCGAGATGAAGAAGGAAAAGGAGGAGAAGAGGCAGCAGGAGGAGAAGTAGGAGGAAACAGAGAGAAATGCAAAGGAAGAGGAGGAGGAGGATGAAAAAGGAGGAAGAAGAAGAAAGAGGAGGAGGAAGAGGAGGAAAGATGAGGAGGAAGAAAAGGGGGAGGAAGATTTTTTTAAAAAAACCTTGGTATATCTTTTTTTCATTAACTGTTAATGCAACAACAGGAGAGAAATAATAAGTAAATCAAGTCCTAAGCTAGTTAAACTTCTTATTAAAAGCAAAATCTTTTGGGACTATAATTTAATATTATTCTGCATTTTGAATTTATTTATAATTATCTAAATGATATTTAAATAAGTCACTATTCAAGGGAACGATCATAAATTTATTAAAGGGAATATGATCTGAAAACTGTTACAAGTGGCTATATGTACCTAGGAAAAGTTGAGGAAACAATCTTAGCAGAGCCAAAAGTAAAATTCTCTTGACTCAGTTTTCCTATTGTATTATTTCCTTTTTGAACAGGACTGTGTCCCACTTGGTAGAGACCCATGATACTCTGTGAATAAAGTAGAATTTTGCTATATAAGTGGCTGTTCCAAACAGTAACTATGCCTCTTACCTGAAATCAAATAAACTAAAGATTCTATCCTATTATCCTTATGTTGAGTCATTCTGTGGCCTTGGGTTATGCCTGTAGAACCACTCCATGTTGTTACATCCATATTTCAGCTTCTTCCTTTCAAAGCAAATCTTTCTAACCATAGTAAGTAAAATTGCAATTTTTTAATATAAAATGAATCTTGTTGAGGCAACATTCCAGCAATTCTGTTCTACTTTAATAAAATACAAGTATGAAATGTGCTAATCATCTAGGTAGTAGTTATGATATAAGGATAATATCATTTGCATTGGACAAAGCATTTGGAGACAAAGCTGTAATGTAAAAGGCTATTTAAAAATATTTAAGTGAAGCAGCAAACTGAGAAAATAAACAATTTATATATGTGTGTATGTATGTATGTGTATATTATATATATATGTATATATATATATATATATATATATATATATATATATATATATATAAAATTGGCTTCCAAATGTTTCTAATGAAATAATAAATTTTTAAATGGGATTAAGGATTTTACATATGAAATTGCATTGATAACTATGAAGAAGAAGGTGAAATTATTTTGCCATTTGAAGTATCTGTTTGATTATTTTAAAATTCAGAAGGATCTATTTAATGTCAGGCCCTCATAAATTCATTTTAAAATTCTTCCTTCAGTTTGTTGATAGCAGTATTTTTTACTTTTTCCTAGACAATTTTGCTTTTCAGTCAGATCATACTCAACTCTGCCCCAATCTTTCTTTTGAGCTACTCAATTGCAGATGTCAATTTTAAATATATGATCTACATTTTCATATAAAAAATAGCCAATTTGTCCATGTTAAGTTCCTTGAAATTAATCTTTTATTATTGGCTTTTATATGTTAAATTTTTATTGAGTTCAGGTTTGGTTTAAAAAAAGTCCTGAAAATCTTCAAGTTCATTGAAGTGTTCATTTTTCCTTATTCAGTATTATGGATAATTTTGCTGGATATGGTATTTTTGGTCAAATGCTTGGTTCTTTTGATCATCCACTTCCATCAGAATACATCCTCATACAGTATTGTTGTTGAAGTGTATAATAATCTCCTGGTCCTGCTCATTTCACTCAGCATCAGTTCATGTAAGTCTCTCCAAGCCTCTCTGCGTTCCTCCTGCTGGTCATTTCTTACAAAACAATAATATTCCATAATATTCATATACCACAATTTATCCAACCATTCTCCAATTGATGGGCATTGATTCATTTAGTGTGAAACATTTTTTAAGAAAAAGAACAGATATAGAGAACAGATCAAGAAGAGAAAATATAAGAATAATTGGCCTACCTGAAAGCTGTGACCAAAATAAGAAGCTTGACATAATAATGCAAGAAATAATCCAAGAGAGTTGTCCTGGAGTGATAGAACATGAGAGGAAAGTGGAAATAGAAAAATCCATGTCACTACCTCAAAGAGATCCTTTGTGGAAAGCATATAGGAATATTATTGCCAATTTTTGAATTTTTTTTGGAGTTCTTCTATACATTTTCTCTGGGCAGGGAGCCATTTAATCTTACTCTCTGGGGTAGAAGAAGCTTTTTTTTTTTTTTTTTTAATTTCACTGTCCTCCTCTGAAGATGAATCCCAGTCTTCGCTGTTCTCATAGTAAGTTTCTATGTTTGGGTATTTTCTTATTTCCTCATTCATTTTTTTAATGAGAAGTATTAGTGTAACCATCTCTAATTATAGGGTGGGAAGATCATACCTCTTGCTTCACTTCAGCTCTCTCCTCTGGAATCCCAAACCAAGAGCTCCCCTTTTCTACAAATACTGGCAGCCAGCAGCGTCCCTGCCCCACTGCTTCTGCACTCATTTAATGTCCTGGTTCTTTATCTGCTAGGCTAATATCTTTGCAACACAGGGGGGCTTGGTGTTCCAAATCAGCCAAGGATTTTCTCAAGTCTTTCCTGACTTAGACCCTCAAATTTTCATGTACACAGTCTATGGGGTGAAAGTTTCTGTAGTTCCTGCAGAGGCTCCAATCAAACCCATCTGGCCCCAGGGGTCCCTACTTCATAGAGCTAACCCTGAGGTATTTGCACTTCGTACATCCCCATCCTGGGGTGCTTCTCCTGATTGGATCTTCAAAACAAGAAGACCACTGTTCTGCCCCAAATATTCTTGATTTTTCACCAGTCTATGGTTCACCCTGATGCACAAATTTGTTCTGTTTGAGGGGGAAATCTAAAGAGCTTGAAATTTATTGACCTACTCTGCCATCTTTCCAGAATCTTCTCTGCTATATTGCTAATAAAATCAGAACCATGAGGACTGAGTTGGCTTTCACCATATGAACTGGCTATTGGAAAAGTGGATTCAGGAGGTTTATGAAATTGAATTGAGGCCTGTTAGATTTTACCATGTTTTAGCAAAAGTAGAGAGGATTTTCTGCAAGTGATTTGGAACCTGAGAAGCAAATATATTTAGGGGGAGTCCCCTTTAGAGCTACCCCAAGAATGAGGCCTATTCCAGAATGTACAAGAGAAGATGTTTTCAGGAACTAGATGACTACATGGGACATATGGGATCCAAGATGAAATGTGTTGATTAAAGAGACATTAGAAATAAGTTAGTAGGATACAAGGAGACTTGATATTAATTATTATTGAGATTATTGTTATATTAATTTGGCTTTTGGTTTCATGGTGTTATGACTGCTTAATTTTCCATGCAAAGTTTTCCTCTCAAATTAGTCAAATGAGTGAGTCCTTGAAGTTTGAATCTATCACTTGAAAATGAGAAGTGGAGTCAGGTCAAAAGGGAGTCCATTTCCTCCCTCTAGATTGCTCAAAAGGTTTTGCAAAATCATAAGGTTTTAGACATTCTTACTGCAACTTAGAGAAAGTTTAATGCTCTGTATCACTAATCATATTTGTTGTTCTTAAAATAACCAGTTGGTAAAAATTGTGACAAACCTACATAATACCCAATGATTTATAATAAAAGCACAGCTCTCCCAGGTGACCCTAGTAGAACTTTTCTTCTTGTCTCACTTGGCTATAAGAAAATGTTCCATTAGAAACATTCAGGAAATGGGCTTTTATTGCCTTCTGTCTTACCATTTTTTAGACTTTGTATTAATTTCTGTATTAAAAATTGTATCAGAAAAACTCATGTTAGTGCACACTGCTAAGAATGACTATGCTAAAAATCTTACAAAACTGACATATGGATAAGTGATCCATGGAAGACAAATTAAAGGAGGAAAGAGGGGAATTAAGAGAACCAAATGGATTTGATTTTGTAATTGAGTGCATTCTGAACCAACCACTGACATTTTGTGTAATTAAGTCATGTTTCATTGTCTCTGAGATAAGTTTAGATGTTCAGTTTTTTCTGTTAATCATTTTGATTCAAGGAAGTCTGGTCTGTTATCTCTACACCACTAATCAACCTGGGAGGTATACTGAATCTGTCAGAATTTGCTAGTGAAAGAAATTTCCATTTCTAACTAATTATATTGTTCCCCCATGTCTATGATGCTTCAGACTTTGTAACCATATTATTTTTCTCATTTAAGATATTTCCTTCTATCTTTTGGATGCTCTTCCTTTTTTTCAGGGTTTTCGCTTTCTGAGAAGGCTGAGACTACTTATTGTCAAATTAATATTTTGTAGATAAATTAATCATGCTTGGTGTATTGTGCCTCAATTTACTCTAATCTCAACCATGACTGTGGAGGAGAAAATAATGGAGCAGTAAGTGCAGGCAATGCTTAAATCTCATTGAGAAAAATTTTACATCAAGTTTCTCTGATAAAGGCATCATTTCTCAAATATATAGGAAACAGTTAATTTTATAAAAATAAGTGCTATTTCCCAGGTGATAAATAGTCAAACAATATAAACAATCAATTTTCATCAGAAGAAATTAAAGTTATCAATAGTCACGTGGAAAAATGCTCTAAATCATTACCATATTTGAGAAATACAGATTAAAATAATTCTGAGATATTATCTTATATCAGCTTGACCAACATTACAGAAAAGAAAAATCACAAAAGCTGGAGGGGATGTAGAAAGAATGAGCCTAATGCACTAATTTTTTTTTTTTTTTGAGGCTGGGGTTAAGTGACTTGCCCAGAGTCACACAGCTAGTAAGTGTAAAGTGTCTAAAGCCACATTTGAACTTAGGTCCTCCTGATTCCAAGGCAGTGCTCCATCTATTGTACCATTTTGCTGCCTGATACTATGTGGTTTTTAAGTCAATAGGCACTCTCTAAGTACCTTAGTTACAGTTTAATGGCTGTTTTTATTTGACTTTGACAAACTGCCTTATGACAATAAAATCAGGAATTCACTAAATATATTTTTTTCATTGATCTTCTAATTAAAGCACAAAAACTCCAATTTTATTCTGTCTCACAAAACAAGAAACAATTAAAGACAATAGCAAAATGGATGATGTATCCTATTGTACTCACAAAAACAACATTCCTTCGATATCTTATTTATGCTCTGAGGGGACAATTCTATCAAAGTTTGAGTTCAGGTTTGGTGAAACAGACATTGCTAAATGTGACTTCCTTGGTATGCTATTAATCAAATACTCTTCCTTTTTCAACAAAGCAGCCAAAGGCTAAAACTACTTATGCACTTCAACACTAAAGGGTACTCTGAGAGTAATATCAATATTTCTGTGTCTCAGAAAGCTATCTATCTCTTGCCCCTTACTTTACTCACTTTATGGATGGCAACATTAATCTTATTAATCTAGAGATTAGAAGTTTCTGCATTTATCCTATCATAATCTAGTTCAGCTCTTTCTCTTTGAAAGGAAAAAAAAATTCTACTTATCTATTCTAGGTTTCAAAGGTTAATTGTTGTCTGAAAGTCTACATTATTTGGGAATGGTTCATCATCAGAAGGTAGACCACAAGGCAATGAATATTTTAGCCATAGCAACCTGTATTGGTTGAGAGTTTCCACACAATGAAGAAATTATGAATCTGTGAAATACCGAACAAATATTATTGACAAGAAATTTTATAGTAATGGTATAACTAAGGTGGAAAATCTATACATGTGTGTGGTTGAATTTTCTCTGGGAATATGACTTTTCACTTGATCACTTTTACAATCTCAAAATAATTACCCTAAATAAAAAAACTAAATTAACAAGAGTATTGACAAAATAATATGACCCTTTCCTTTTCAAGGGCATTTCTTCTGAATGTAATAGCTACCTATTAAATGCTTATTGGATTTATTTTATTTACTTTTTCATCCTGAGCTTAAAAAATTACTTTCTTGCCCAAAGTTCTATGATTTTCCCTGTACTATATAATGAAAAAAACCCCACTCTTTCCCCAAATCAAGTTCTGCTGAAGACCAGGTAAAATATACACAATGAAAGGGCCTATTCATTTGTCAGAAAAATAATACTTTTCCATTTACATCTGAAGCAGATAGAAATTTCTCCCAGCTCACATGACACTGTTGACCTACACACCAGACACCCCTTCACAAACCCTCCTATTGTATAAGCTGAAGGGGGAATAAAAATACAAAGCATCATTTCATAACTCAAAGCTTTCCCTATGTTTAATGCTGATTCAAATTCAGGGACTATGATGAAGATTTCCAAAATATTTTACAAAGCTTCAACTGTACCTGTATTCTCCCAGGCCCCATGTTTTTCACCAAAGGTGGCTGGCAGGGTTTGGACACGATGAAAACTTGTTTTTTTAGAGTTGCAGTGCTGACACTATTAAAGATAAGAACCTCCACTGTAAATTCTCCTTCCCTAAAAAAAAAAAACCAACAACATAGAAATGAAGACATTGGTTAGCAAAACAACAATCACATTAATTCTTTAAATTGCTCTGGAACCTTTAAAATATAGTTATTATTATTATTGTCATCTTTAGGATTAGAGTCTTTATTAAATAGTTTATAAAGAAGGCAGTTTGTTTTTTTTTTTTTTAAAGGACTGATTTCAGAGTCAGGATTCATGTGTTCGTGTTTTCTCTTAGAAAATTATTAGTTCTAGGACCCTGCATAAACAACTTAAAACTCTCTTTGCTTTAGTTTCTTCATTTGTAATTTGGGGATAATAATCCTTGGCAATATTTATACCTGGACAGTTAAGTGGATAGAGTGCAGGGCCTAGAATTAGGAAGATTTACCTTCCTGAATTAAAATTAGCCCTCAGACACTCACTAATTATGTGACCCTGGACAAGTCGCTTAACCCTATTTGTCTTACTTTCCTCATCTGTAAAATGAGCCAGAGAAGGAAATGGCAAAGATAATCAAGAAAACTCCAAATAGGGTGACAAACAGTTAAAGATGACTGAAAAAAACAACTGAACAATAACAACAAATTAGGTATATCTGTACCTAAAAAAGGTTGTTCTGAGAAAAATCAACATTAAAACATTGCATCTATATTTTTCATCTACTAATGATGCACTAATAATATATAAACAATTATTTCAGATCATTAGAACATGTCAGAGGTGGATTCTGGTGTAGTGTGGACAGAAAGACAGACTTGGGGTTAGGAATGTATGAGTTCATGCCCTGCCTCTTAATACATTTTAGCTGTGTCTTCTTGATCGTCAGCTTCTTGATGCCTCAAGACTGTAAATCCCAAATCTTGAATTACATCAATGAAGCTAGTCTTGAGAAATTCACTATTGCAATGAACTTAGAAGTCTGGCATAAATTTAAACTTTTGGTTTCATGGTCACAGATTTCTTCCTCATTCTGGCTAATTGTATTCCAAATGTATTTCAGGCTAAGACTGAACTAAAGAAAGGGTTGTTCTTGGTACAACAGAGCCACACAACTAGAAAAGCTGAGGTATTAGAGATGCTACCCTGCCTTCCGCTGATGTAGATGTAGAAAATGATTTGGTTATTGTAGGCACCAAATGATGTTATTTTAGGAGAGCGCCAAATTTTGGGGTGCACAATGGCCATTCTCTTGGGGGAAAGGTAGAGGAGAAGTATACAATAGATACCAGGAATAGTAAGTATGAAATCAAGTGGGAGAGCAAATAGCAAGAAAGAGGTTTTAATAATTAATAATGGTGGGACGGCCAGGGGGCACGGTGGATAGAGCACCAGCCCTGAAGTCCAAAGGACCTGAGTTCAATTCTGGCCTCAGACACTTAACACTTCCTAGCTGTGTGACCCTGGGCAAGTCACTTAATCCCAATTGCCTCAGACAAAAAAAAATTAAGAAAAAACAATTAATGTACCCAGGAGAAAGGGAACGCACTATGAAGTTGGGACATGTCCTTAACTGGCAGTCTAAATCCTAAAAGAAATTTAGCACCTTAAAAGAGAAGGAGAAAGACACAATAAGACATAGTGGGGGAATAAGAATAGAAAGACCAATGGCATGGGGGAGGGCTAAGGGGAAAGACACCACAAGGCAGAGTGTTATGGTGGACTGTATAAAGGTATACAACAAAGATGGCGTGAGCCATAGGCAGTTTTATAGGGGAAATTTAACTCAGGGAAATTTAACGTCAGGGATAAGATGGTATATCTTGACTGGATATGACAAGGTAGGGCTGCCCAAGACCTCCACAGAGAATAGGACCCTCAGAGGTTTGACAGAACTTAGATTTCTGACTGGACAACCTCCACAGAGGGTGGTACCACAAAGCTAAACTGATCTTCCTGCCCCAGGGAACACTTCCATCAATGCTCCAGTTTCTCTCTGCCAAATGTACCCAGCTACTGAGAACCTCATGACTGCCTCCTCCTCTCACTTCTCTTGCGACCTCCATAATTCCACTTCTATCATTAACCAACTTCCCTTTATGTCATGATCTTTTCTTACTTTGAAGATAAACTGAAACCTACTTTTTCGGGGAAATCCCAGTTCTGACCATCCTCTCTCATACAGATTACTCTTCTCATGATTTCGTCACACAAAGCTCATATGACAACTCTTCCAGGAAACCTTCTCTAGCTTCCCTACTATGCCCCACCTCTCTCCTTTCCCAAAATCAATTTCTTTCATCAACATTTTTCTAATAGTCTGACATTTCCCTTAATTTTTTATCACAGTCCATCTATCCTTTTATCTGATATTCATATATATTTTATGTTCTATCCACCCTATTAGATTGTAAACTTCTTCATAGCAGGGATGATGTCATTTTTCATCTTGGTATTCCAATATCCTAGCAAAGTTCCTTACATACAATAGGCACTTGTTAGCAATTATAAAAATGAAATTAATATTTATGCTTACCTATGCTATAGAATAATTGTATCAAAGAAAATATATGCTTTATAACACCAAAGCTCTATATTAATATTAATAATTACTTTTTATTGGTCTTAATTGTAGGTGACATAGAGTTCAGTAATTTGTCAACATTAAATTGTATTAGAGTATGATGCTCACATGCAGTTAATACTAACTTTTCCCACTGTTTTATGAATTCTTGATTCTCCAGATTATAAGCTAATTATATGCAGAAACCATATCTAGTATTTAATTTTTTTGTATCTTGACTGGACATGCAAAAGGTATTCAGAAAATATTTCATGAGTGACTGAATAACATCAGATACCTAATAACATGGAGTCAATTCTGTTTGTAGATTTGGCTAACTTAGCAAATTTATCACTAACTTACCTTGTATATATGTGGCTCTCAATCCACTTTCCAGAATGGATAGTATCATCACCAAAGTTCCACAGGTAAGTAACATTTGTACCAAAGTTGATTCTGCACTCAAAACTCACACTGGAATTTATCAGAGCTGACGAGCTGGACACAAGCCGATTTGGAACAATTTTCCGCTCTATACTGATAGTGTGAATGGTAGAGGCAACAGAGTTGATCTGATTGGCAGCATTAACTATCACAAAATACCTGAAAGGTGGAGAAGCCACAGAGAGGAGAATCAAGTAACTAGAATAGAAACATATATGAAGTTTACTATAAGCTGCTAGGTCTAAATTACAAAAATATTTCATCATAAGATATTGAAAAATAGATGGAGTTGAATTTGTGTGTTCTTTAAAGGAATGCTCTAGGAAGGAAAAAGTTTGTTGTTGTTTTAGAGGGATGGAATGAATCCCAAAGAATCTAAATCTGTATTTGGAACCATTGCAACCAACTTGTGAATTTGGTGAATGATTATAATTGTGATAGATTCCATTGACCAGTTTCCTCTCCCATTACATGGTAGTAAAAACAAGCTTCTTGATGCAAAATCTGGTTTTTATCACCAATATTTTCTGTTGATACCATAGTGAAAGATGGTATAAATGATGAATTATTCACAGGGAGAGATATAAAACATATTGAGCAGGAAATATGTCATTGGAAAAGGAGTCAAACAGTAAGAAATAGAGGATAATAGAAGGATGCCTCAACTACTATACTGATTCTCTGAGAATGTTATAAGACCCAGAGTATTAGGAAAATCTTTGATGGAGGATCTATTGGGGAACATAGACAAGAATTACCCCTGATGAGAAGGTATGGACGTGTTGTCACATCACTAAGGCCATAACCATTGAGGAACTGAAATATAGTTAACACCATCATAACAATCCAAATAATCTCGTATTGAATAAAATTACTTTGATACATTACAAACTAAAAATGTCTACAATGTTGAAACCTCTTATTACCAATTTTACATACTTCTTGGGAACACTGTATCTTTTTTTAACACTTCTTGAACTTGTTCTTGTCCATGAGCCATCTCCAAAATGCCAAACAAACTCTAGAGGACTTGTTTCATTTGTATGAACAAAAAATGTGACCTCAGAATCACTGGCAAATACTGTGCCATTTGTAAAGATGGAAACAGCTATAAGAAAAAGAATTAGTGTTACAAATATTTGGAGGGAAAGAGGAACAAAAATATAAATGAATTAGCTCAGCAATTGCTATTACCAATTTTTTAAAACATACTTGAATGACAAACTGAAGATGTAAGTATAAGAAAATAAACAATGTATGTAATTAATAATATATGAAAAAAGACAACAATGTATAGACAATAATATTATGTCTCTTGATTGAGTCAAACATACATCACAATCATAAACAACAAATGACATAGCCAATCCTTTTTTTTTTTTATCAAAGTCCTCTCATTTGAAGAAAGCTTAAAGAAAAGTGTTAATTATTCTGCAAAACCTGTAATATATGTTTAGGTTCTTATATTTAGATTCCCAAATCAATTCAATAAAGATGGATTTTAATCACCTAATACATGCATGGCACTGTGCTAGGCTCTGAAAATAAAGAAAAAAATCAAAAGAAGAGGAGCCTCTACAAAGGCAACAAACTTAAAGAAATGCACTGTTTGAGTAAATTAGCTGAAAAAGATTGTGTGAAAGACAGGATTGCTTGAATCACTCACCTTGCATTTGATACTGAACATTCACATTGGTCCAATCTTGACAGCTATTTGCTCTGTTTGGAACCATTAGGAACACATTATATGAAGAAATAGATGAAAATTTATGTATAACAATGGGTCCTAAATATGAAAAAAAAATAAAATGCCACATATTATATAAAAGAAAACATAATTACAGCCTCAATTTTCTAGAGAACGCCTTATGAAAGACTTAATACTTCTCCACTTGACTCCTCTAACAGAAAAAAAATCCAAAAAGAAACATGAAATGTGCAGAAATTCAGGAACAGAAGTCTGAATTTTCTTAGCCACAAATTTTCTCTTAATCAAATTTTCTTTAAACTTCTTAGCATCTGAGGCAACATTTTTCCTTTTAATCACAATTAATGTTGGTTAATGATGAAAATGACTTTAAAAGTGTCACTAGTTCTAATACCTTAGTTTTAAAATTCTTACTACTATATACCATATCACACATTCTTTTTTTTATAATGATTATTGAATCACTTTTAATTCTGTCTTTTTTTTGTCTTCCTAAAAAAAACAAAAACAAACCCACAATCATGTTAATATAATGGTCATAAAATAGTATGTAAATTTACCTAGGATCTGTGACTTCATCTGTATGAGAACTCACCAATTTCTATAATTTTATTTTAGAGCTTTGCCTGAGGTCCAGAAAGATTGTGTCTTATCCATGGTCATGTAGCTATTAAATATTGGTGGCAAACTAGCTCTTTGTGACCTCATTTGAAATTTTCCTAAAAAGGATTTTGGAGTAGTTTGCCTTTTCTTTCTCCAGTTCATTTTACAGATGAGGAAACTGAGGCAAACAGGGTTAAGTGATTTGTCCTGGATCAAACAGCCAATTAAATGTCTGAGGCCACATTTGAACTCAAATCTTCCTGATTCCAGGTCCCTGTGCTATATCCACTGTGTCACCTAGCTGCCCTAATAATGAGGTAGTCATTCAATAACAAAACAATATTTAGGTTTCTCTCTTTTAATTTTGAACAAGAGTTAAATTTTGGTATGGGGATAATAGTTTTAATTTTAATATAATTATATTATTCAGAAGCTAAAGAAGTTAGTAAAATAGTGATAACCAATTAGTTTGAAAACATTTTTTCTAGGTTGTTATGATCTTTAAAAAACACACCTCCTACCACTTTCCAAATACCACAAATATTAATTTTCAGATAGACAAGATAAATTCTAAAAAGCACTTAATGAAAAGGTACTGATTTGCTGTCAAAATCCTGGTTCAGATTTTGGCTACACTACTTCAAGTATAATCCTGGGCAATGCCCTTCAGTTTTCCCTATCTCTGTTTCTTCATCTAGGAAAAGGTTTTGAACTAAAGGATCTCTAAGTTCCTTCCATTTCTATATCTTATGATTGTTCTATCTCTGACTCTATAGATAATGAATTCTGAAAATATAAGGTGAATAGGCTAAGAATAAATGCCATAATGAACTTCAAATAGGGAGATACCTATGGAGGTAATAACCTACATCTGTGAAAAGAAATCCCATTTATGTTAGAAATTTGAATGATATAGATTAAAATAAAATGAGGTACTTGCCTTTATTCATAGAGATGGTATAATCACTCATGATTCTTGTATATTTTCCAGTTGTTGTATTTTGTAAGGAGCTAGCAAAAAGTAGAACTTCATCCTTATGGACACTACTAGAATTCATGAATACCCTCAAATCTTCTTGAGATATTTCTGCATAATATGGTCCTAATTCCTTTTCATTTCCATGAAACTCATTGAAAACAATCACTTTGATCATATATGTGCCCTCTGAGGAAAAATAATAATATTAGATATATTTTATTAAATATCAAGTAAATATTAAAATATAAGCATAATTTCAAAATGTACATGTAAATACTGATGAAATTATTTTATAGTATCATTATTAGATATTAATAAATATAAAAATCTATAATAAAATTCCATGCACAGAATAATTTCTAATAGTTATAAAGTTGCATTATACCTTTTCTATATTGGTGATAAGCTATGATTTCTATTTCATCAGATCCGTCTTGGATACCGACTTCAACTACTGTACCATCCCCAAAATCAAACACTAGAGAAGTGATATTGTCTGAAGAAGTATGAACACCAAATCCCAGATCCTGGGAAGAGAGTTTATTGTTCTCAGGCAACCTAAGGCTAGTTTGGTTCTTCTTAAGTGGAAAAGCAGACTTCCCATCAATATGCGAACCTCCTATTCTGATGCGCCCAGCAAGACATTGAATGAAGAGAATATGGTTGTGGGGATTGAACACTGACACAGAGAGATCACATATTCCAGGAATATTAAATGTAATGTTGATAGACCTATAGAAAAAAAAAGAAAAAGAAAGGAAAAAATACAATTTCTCATCACTAGGTAAAACATTTCTTTATAACATGTTTTATATGCCTATAAAACATATAAGACACATATATTTTTCATTAATAACTTAAATAATTACACACTTTCCATAAATTCCAACCCCAGACTTGATTCTGATCTGGAGATGATTATGGCAGCGGAACTTAACTAACTCTGGCAGACCCTATCAAGCAAGAAGAGTTGTGAGGATAGTTCCAGTGTTACCCTAGATATCTGGTTTCCAAAGACCAGCTGCCTAATTCAAGCAACTCATTACCAGAACATTAGCCACACAATAATGTGTTGTTTTTCAGCCTCAGCAATTCACTAAGATCATCTCCTAAGGCATGAAAGTATTGTGATAGAAGCTGATAGAGAGAGTGTTCATGCTGATGAAATATTGAAGTGTAAACATAATTATCATATTATTTTAAGCACTGAAAAATTCTCCACAACCAAAAACATTACAGAAAAATTTGGAAATAATGATCAATAATGAGATAGTTATTGAGTCAAATCTATATTGAAAATGGAAATTCAACTTTTCTTGAGAGTAATGCTTGACACTGACTATATTCTTACAATGTGAATAACAGGAAATTAAGGGCTTTGTCTACAGGGAGCCACTGACTTATTATCTTCCTCAAAAGATTTTTTGGTTTCCATTAACATGGTTAAAACAAAGCTATTTTAAAGGATATGAAAAAATTTTATAAGCAGACTCTTCTTTCTACTACACAAAATACTTAGCTGCCCTACCTCATATTATAATGAGAAGATAGATGGTACTAAGGTTATAGGTTTGAACTTAGAGTCCAAATCCTGTCTCAAACACTTATTAGCTGTGGGCAACTGTGCAAATCATTTTACCTCTCAACTTCAATTTCATCATCTGTAAAATGAGGATACTACACAGAGTTATTATAATGAGAATATATATATATATATACATGTATGTATAATATACATATATAGTACTTCAAAAACTTGAAACTGTATGTAAATGCTAGTTATAATTAGAATGAAATGAAACATTGGCTATAAGTACATATTGTCAATTGGTTAAGTTGTGAAATGATCTGCTATTCTAGAGAGCAATTTATAACTATGCCCAAAGAGCTATAAAACTACATATCCTGAGAGCAGCTAGCTCATGCAGTAGATAGAGCAGAGAAGCAGCCCTGAAGTCAGGAGGACTTGAGTTCAGATCTGACCTCAGACACTTAACACTTCCAACCTGTGTGACCTGGGCAAGTCACTTAAACCCCAATAGCCTCAGCAAAAACAAAACAAAACAAAACAAAACAAAAAAACAACTGCACATCCTTTGATTCAGTAGCCTCACTAGTGGATCTGTATCCCAAAAATATCCCAAAAGAGGGAAAAGGATCTACATGTGCAAAAATATTTGTAGCAGCTCTTGTTGTAGTGGCTAGGAATTAGAAATTGAGTTGATACCATCAATTGGGGAATGGCTGGATAAGTTATGATACATGAATGTAATGGAATATTATTATTCTATAAGACATTATAAGCAGACTGATTTTAGAAAAGCCTGGAAGGATTTAGATGAACTGTTGCTGAATGAAGTGAATAGAAGCAAGAGAATATTGTACATAGTAATAGTGAGATTATGTGATAATCAACTATGATAGATTTAGCTCTGCTCAGCAATGTGGTGATCCAAGACAATTCCAACAGACTTAGGACGGAAAGAATTATGGAAGCTGAATGTGGTTCTTAGCATAACATTTTGACCCTTTTTATTTATTTATTTGCTTTTTTTCATATATTTTTCCCTTTTATTCAGATTTTTCTTGCACATGACAAATTTACATGATGATTGTACAAAAAATACCCATATAACTCATATGAGATTGCTTGATGTTTTGGGGAAGGGAGAGGTAAGGCAGGGAGGGAGAAAAAATTCGGAACATAAAATCTTACAAAAATGAATGTTAAAAAACCATTTTACATGTATTTGAAAAATAAAATACCATTGAGGAAAAAAATAATAAATGATGATTTAATAGGGAAAGCTTCAGAAGTGTCTTCCAAACTTAAATACAAATGAAAATGCTTTGGGGCCTAAAGTTCTCATATGATTTATTCATCTGCAAGTACCACCTTGGCAAAGGCAACTTTTATTAAAGGAATTTCTGCTTACCATGACAAAAAATGCAAATGACTCCAAAAATGTGCTCTGCCTCCAAAGATCCTTAATTCTGGAAATGATCCAACATCATAAGAAACATGAAATCCCCCATAGAAATGATACAATAATTTTCACAACTTCAGATGTCTAAATAAGCTTCTTAGTCTTACTGACCCATGTGAGAACAAGGTTAAGGTGGAGTAAATTCTAAGTTCCTGCTCCTCAACAATAATTACATTGATGGTGGCAGTGTATTAACTGATCTAGAATCCACTGTTGTTGAGTTATAGGGTGCTTTTACAAAGAACTTTAAGGCTGAAATGAGAGAAAAACAACTTAAAAGGAAGAGCTCAAATTCAAAATTATGAAATAGCTTTGGTGAGGATAAGCTCTCATGGAAACATGGTGCCAAATGGTGTTCCATGAAATCTAAGTGACATAGAAAATAGGATATCCAAAACTTGCCATCCTACTGGCAGATGGTTACTGAATTAGTTTTCTTTCCTTAGGTTGATTGGAATTCTAATCTTCAGTATTAGCTTAAAGAGAATGGATTTATTTTAATTGCTTCCTGGTGAGATGACTATCATATGTTCATATTACTTGATTACATGGCCTATTACTTCAAATGAAAACTAAATTGTAAACTTTCCATTGTAATCAAAGGCTAACCATTTAAAATATGAGCTCCTTTAAGATCAAATATATCAAAAATGCAAAGCAAAATTTCTTCCACTCTGGTCAAGTTTTGTTATTTACTGCAGTCCATATTCGTGAATGCTCAGAATGGATAAGGATAATAAAATATTAGCAGACAAATGCTTTTGGGTTAGATAGTCTCCCAGATTCCTCCTGGAAAACATTATGTCAGAATACAGCTGAATGCGTATAATGTCAAACTCTGACAAATAAATAGATTTGTTTTCCTTATCAGTCTACTGGTAAGTTAAACTGGTGTTATTATTGGTTCCAAGTATTCTAAATTATAAAATAAGGTTGATGTGGGCTTTTAACAATTAAGAAAAAAAATCCAAGAATATACAGAATACTAAACTCCCAATGACAAACCCTTCATTTGGGGAGCATCAAATGACTAGTTTAATACCTTGTCTCTGGGGAGTTCTCGAACTCTCATTGAAATACTAGTCCTAGGCTCTGATACCCTGGGTATTCTGACAATGCTAAATGTAATGTACTTAGGAGCCAAGGAAGATGAGGCTGCAACCAGGAATCTGTGTATCTTAATGACAAATTTATAGATAGGATAGAGACTATTTAACAAAGTTTACTGAAATCCATGCCCAAGACAGATATTGATTCTGATAATTGAGTAAAATAAGCTAATTGCCATTCTGCATTTGCTCCTGTGGTGCCATTTGTTCATAATGAGAGTTTCTAGTTACATTCCCTTTGATTCAGAGTGAGTACCAGAATTGGAAATGAATTCCACTGGATTGTATGTTGATAGAATGACTAAATTGATTACACATCTGGTTATAAATAATTCTGTTCTAACATATAATAGGAGTGTAGAATTAATTCTCCCATGTGTTAACTTTGGAAAGAGTTATTTGGGGCATTTTCAAACACTGCCCAGGAGGAGGAACATTCTGGAAAGTTAGTACTAATTGATGCTTATTTAGAGCTTTAAGGTTTATAGAGTTCCACAAACTTTATCTTGTTTGATAGTCCCCCACTCCTGTGAGTTAGGCATTACAGCACTATTGTGCATATTTTACAAATGAAGAAACTGAGACTGAAAGAGTTTTATAGGAACAAGAATTCAATGAATTAAAGTTGGAAGAGACTAGAAGGTCATCTAGTTCAATCCACTTATTTTATAGATGTGGAAATTTAGGATCATACAGCTAATTGCCAGAATTAAGATTTGAACTTTTCCCATTTAATCTTTCTTTATTCCAAGTATAGCCCTATTTCCACCCCACTATGCTATCAATGTTGATAGTTCATTTTAATATGGTCTACATAGATAATGCTGAATAGAATGGGTACTTATTATGGTACCATAGCCTTAATGTAACATATGCAAAAGAACCAATTTTTCTAGCTTATTACCATATTAACAAGTTCTTCCATGAAAATAAGCAGCATGGCTTAATGCCAAGCTTCTTAAATTGCTGTTCATGACCCTATATGAGGTCTCATAACTGAATATGGGGGTCATGAAGTTATGATTTATTATCAGTAAATGTTTGATTTGCATACCATTTTATATACTTACATATTCAGGGTCATGTAAAAAACTCAGACAAAAAGGGTCACAAATGTAAAAAACTAAGAAGCCCTGGCATACTGGATAGAGTATTAAATTTGAAGTTAGGAAATCCAAGTTGGAATCTTTTCTTGGATCTTTAATAACTGTGTGACTGATCAAATAATCTGATTTCTCGGAGTCCTCATCTTCCAATGAAAAAATTAATAACATTTACCTAATAATGTCATTGCCAGGATCAAGTGGGAAAATGTATATAAAGTGTTAGCAAACTTTAAAATACTATATGTGTTATTATTTTGTTTAATAAACCAAACAAAAATTATTCTCTGCTACCAATACATACAATCAGTTTCCAAGTCTTATCCACACTACTTCCTCAATAACAACTCTCAAATCTGTTTCATTTTCTCTAATCTCACTCTAGTTCATGTCAGGCTCTAATCATCTTTTACCTGTATTATTGCAGGAAAATATGTCCTAATTAGCCTATCTGCATCAAATCTCTTCCTATTCCATTTCATCCTCCATAGAGTTGCCAAAGTGATTTTCCAAATATTCCAGTCTCACCATGTCACATTCCTGCTCAATAAACTCCAGTGACTCCCTATTAAATCTAGGAACAAATTCCAAATCCTCTGTTTAACACTGAAAGCCTTTCAAAACCTAGAAATCAGCTGAATTTCAAAGTTGGGCTGAAGAAAACGCAGAGGGAAATTCTTCAGTGCTTCCATGACCTTAGGATAATTTGTTGGCCCCCTCCTGGTACAATTACAGAAGTATTTCCTCCTCTTGGGCTGCCCTCAGTAAGATGTCATTCCATTCTAGGGGTGAGTGGAATAAGTGGAAAAAGTGAACCATGAAAAAGCCTATTGAGGATGGATTTTTCTACCATTTTAATTTAACAAGTTAAAAGAATTTAAAAGGTACCCAGCACTATCTAAGAAACCAGAACTGAAGAATATCTAGGGATATTCTTATAACATGATGGCTGAGAGCAAAATTTAGAAAATGTGGGCTAAATCAATTGAGAAAATATTCACTACGCATCTACTGGGCTTTGGGCAAGATAAAAACAATGAACTGAGGCTCAGTCTTTGCTTTCATTCTAATGGACCAAACTAAAGAAGACCACTGCTCTCTATTCAATAATATCTTATGATTGACAGTTGTCTAATCTTCACCTGTAATTTTGTATTTTTCTGCTATACTTGTGGTTCTGTTCAAATAATACATCAATTGGCTGAAAAGGATTTTGACACTAACCGCATTATTTAAAACAACTCACAAAGACAATGGTGATTAACACATCTATTAGGCTCTTAAAAATTGATAGAATAGGGAATACAGTTCTACAGTGGTAGAATAAGGGACATAATTGCAAAATGAACAACAAAGAAACAGGTGTTGCTTTACCTACATAAAATGAGAAGTGTATTTGAACTATATATGTTTAGATTGCTAAATGAGTCTTAAATGAAAAAGCCTAAGCTTTGATGTTATTGTTTAGAGATATATTAGATTTATAGATGTCAATGCATGCATGACTACAATTAACAATAACATGAAATTAAAAAGCAAAGTGAATTTATATCTAACTTTAAGATTCTCAGATGACAGTCATGCAGATGACATTTCTATTTACAATGAAACTAAAAAGAAATTAATTCATTTCTGAAAATAGAACATTCTTTGGAGTTTGAGTTTGCCTCTTTTTTTTAATAATGTAAACTCCAAAGCATCTGCAAAATACACAATAAATTCTAAGCATTGAGAATGAGAATAGTTATGGCAGTATTTACTATTTTTCAAAATAGACTATATCTATAACATGGAGTAGTGGAGGTCAGAAATTCTTGGTTTATAATCAGACTTCCAAGAAACTATTTTAATGACCTAGAAAAAATAACAGCAAAATTCATATGGAAGAATAAAAGCTTGAGAATTTCAAGGGAATTAATGAAAAAAAAAGTCAGATGAAGGTGGTCTAGCTATACCTGATCTAAAGCTATATTATAAAGCTGCAGTCACCAAAACCATTTGGTATTGACTAAGATAAAGTACACAGGCCCAAATAGGGTACAACTATAGCAATCTAGTGTTTGACAAACCCAAAGATACCAACATTTGGGATAAGAATTCATTATTTGAAAAAACTGTTGGGAAAACTGGAAATTAGTATGGCAGAAATTAGATATGGACCCACACTTACCACCATATACCAAGATAAGATCAAAATGGGTCCATGATTTAGGCATAAAGAATGAGATCATAAATAGACTAGAAGAACAGACAATAGTCTACCTCTCAGACCTGTGGAGGAGGAAGGAATTTATGACCAGAGGAGAATTAGAGATTATTATTGATCACAAAATAGAAGATTTTGATTACATCAAATTAAAAAGCTTTTGTACAAACAAAACTAATGCAAACAAGATTAGAAGGGAAGTAACAAATTGGGAAAATATTTTTACAGTTAAAGGGTCTGATAAAGGCCTCATTTCCAAAATATATAGAGAACGGACCCTAATTTATAAGAAATCAAACCATTCTCCAATTGATAAATGGTCAAAGGATATGAACAGAAAATTTTCAGATGATGAAATTGAAACTATATCCACTCATATGAAAGAGTGTTTCAAATCACTACTGATCAGAGAAATACATATTAAGACAACTCTGAGATACCACTACACACCTGTCAGATTGGCTAAGATGACAGGAACAAATAATGATGAATGTTGGAGGGGATGTGGGAAAACTGGGACACTAATGCATTGTTAGTGGAGTTGTGAAAGAATCCAGCCATTCTGGAGAGCAATTTGGAACCATGCCCCAAAAGTTATCAAACTGTCCATACCCTTTGATCCAGCAGTGCTACTCCTGGGCTTATATCCCAAAGAAATACTAAAGAAGGGAAAGGGACCTGTATGTGCCAAAATGTTTGTGGCAGCCCTTTTTGTAGTGGCTAGAAACTGGAAGATGAATGGATGTCCATCAATTGGAGAATAGTTGGGTAAATTATGGTACATGAACATTATGGAATATTATTGCTCTGTAAGAAATGACCAACAGGATGAATACAGAGAGGCTTGGAGAGACTTAAATCAACTGTTGCTGAGTGAAATGAGCAGAACTAGGAGATCACTGTACACTTCAACAACAATACTATATGAAGATATATTCTGATTTAAGTGGATATCTTCAACATAGAGAAGAGCTAATTCACTTCCAGTTGATCAATGATGGACAGAAACAACTACACTCAGAGAAGGAACACTGGGAAGTGAATGTAAACTGTTTGCACTACTGTCTTTCTACCCAGGTTACTTATACCTTCAGAATCCAATTCTTACCGTGCCACAAGAAAATTGGATTTACACACATATCTAGGTTATACTGTAACACATTTAATATGTATGGGATTGCCTGTCATCTAGGGGAGGGAGTAGAGGGAGGGAGGGGAAAATTTGGAAAAATGAATACAAGTGATAATGTTATAAAAAAAATTACTCATGCATATGTACTGTCAAAAAATTATAATTATAAAATTAATATATAAAAACGAGAAATTCTTGGTTTAAATTCTGTCTTTGATACTTAATAGCTATGGGTCCATGAACAAATTATTTAAATTCTACAAGTCTCTCTTCTCTTTTTCTCTCTTTTTCTTTTCTGCACAATACTTGGTTGTGGCAAGATGCAGGTGTTTTCTCCTTTGTTTTTGTTAGGTAACAATGAAACAGAAGTAAACATGGGAAAGCTGCACTTTATAAATAAATAATCAAGTGAGGGCATTACAATAGTATACAAAACTGTGGTAAAATTTTAAGAAAGATGCCATAGTTCTTTGTTCCCATCTTCCCCTTTTCTTGCTTTTAGGTATCTTTAGGTGTGAACTGACTGCATTTAAACTGTTATAAAGGCACGATGGGGAAAACGCGCTAAAAGATATAATTATAGCTCAACTTCATAGGGTCCCTGAACTTAGTCTAATTTTGGCTCATATTGATGTTGGGGATGTTGGAGAGATGCTCCTAGTTACCATCAGATTCCAGGTATTGCTTATTTATTGGCAAGAAATCATTTTTTGTCCCTTAGGACTAAAGGTAGGGGATCTCTTTACTTTACAATGAGACTTTTTCCTTTTTCTTCTCAATACCTTTGAGACTGGGACAAGGCTGATGACCTCCCTTTATAAATTTATTTAGGCCACATCTATGAAAATAAATTTGAGAAACTATGTCTTAACATGAGTGTCCATATCCATCAAGAAGTTAAGATTTTAGATTTAGAAGATCATAAGACCACAGATTTAGACTGAAGGGGGCATCAGAGATCATTGAATACAACCCCCTCCTTTTTATAGATAAGGAAACTCAGGCTCAGAGAGATTAAATGACTTCCCCAGAGTCATACAGCTAGTAAATGTCTGGGGCAAAATAAACACCCAGAAGTTTCTGACTACAAGTCTAGCATTTTATTCATTTTAACACTCAATTTCCTCTCCAGAAGAGAGTGGGTAACCATTTGGGACATTTAGTGTTGTAGTTTTTATTTTCATTCAATGAATGTAATATAATCTACAATGTAAACATGTGGTCCTTATGTTACACACAAAAATAAGAATATGGGATTGAGACTAAGTCATTTTAATAAATTTGTTAATGAATAACCACTGATAATATTTAATAAATTTAATAAATTACAGTTAAATCTTTCACCATAGATTAAATGAGATGAGAAAGAATCTAGGTTGATTCATTCAGATCTAAGACCTGAAAGAAATATAAATAGAGCCTCTACACCATGGGCAAAACATACTAAAAGGGATCTGGGAGCTGAGCTCCAACTGCCCCCTGGTGGTATATGTGGAGATCATATACTGGGTAACTAGCTATCTGCCTTTCCATTAAGGCAGATATTTTTGTGGAAATTATCTGGAAAAATGGAGATGATAATCATAACAAGAACTTTTAAGGTGCTTTAAAATTAACAAGCTGATTTACATGCATTATCTCATTTTCACTTTTCTCTAGCCTTATAAAGTGGGTCCTACAGACATCATTATTTCCATTTTTAAAGATAAAAAAGTAAGGCTAGATTTCCAGTCATTTAAAAAAAAATCTCTAAATCATTCTTGATTAGAGAAATGCAAATTAATACTACAGTAAAGTGACATTTCACACCTCTGATATTGGTTAAGATGACAGGAAAAGATAATGATAAATGTTGGAGGGGAAGTGAGAAAACTGGAACACTAAATACATTGTGGTGGAATTATGAACTAATCAACCATTTTGGAGAGCAATTTGGAATTATGTCCAAAGAGCTATAAAGCTATGAATACTCTGATCTCAGTAGATCTCTACTGGGTCTGTAACAAAAGATATATAAAAAAGAGAAAGGACCCACATGTGCAAAAAATCTTTGTGGCAGCCCTTTTTGTATTGGCAAGGAACTGGAAACTGAGCGGATACCCATCAGTTAGAGAACGGCTGAATAGGTTATGACATAAGAATGTAATGGGATATTATTGTTTTATAAGAAACACTCAACAAGATGATTTTAGAAAAGCTTGAAGAGATTTACATGAACTGATACTAAGTGAAGTGAACACTTCATTATATACAGTAAGAACAAGTTTATGTGATGATCAACTGAGATGAACTTGGCTCTTTTCAACAATGTGATTCAGGCCAATTCTAATATATTTGTGATGGAGAGAGCATCTAGAGAGAAAACTATGGGGACTGAATGTGGATCACAATATGGTATTTTTATTTTTCTTGTTGTTGCTTGCTTTTTTTTTCTTTCTCATTTTTCCCTTTGATCTGATTTTCTTTGTGTAGCATGAAAATTGTGGAAATATGTTTAGAAGAACTGCACATGTTTAACATATATTGTATTACTTGCTGTCTAGGGGAAGAAGAGGTGGGAAGGGAGGGAGAAAAATTTGGAACACAAGGTTTTGCAAGGGTGAATGTTGAAAACTATCTTTGAATGTATTTTGAAAAACAAAAATAATAAAAACATGAACAATTTTAAAAAGTAGGATCAGAGAAATGAAATGGCTTACCCAGGATTCACTTAACAAGTAGTTGTTAAAGGCAGGATTTGAATCCAGTACTCTTACTTTTAATTTGGCACTCTATATGCAACACCAAATTACATCTAGAGAGATGGTAGTACCCCTGCTCTCCATCCACTTCTGGATAACACATTTTAAGAAGGACATTAATTTATCCTGAAACCTATCCAGGGCAAGACAATCAGGATATGGAAGACTTTAAAATTATGCCATGTGAAGATTGGTTGAAGTATCTGTGGATCTGTTAGAAAAAAAAAAGTTAGGAGGTACATAATATATATATCTTCAAGTATTTAATGGAATTTTATTTGGAAAAAGGATTAGATTTGTTCTGCTTAGCCACAGAGGACAGAACTTGAAACAATTAATCCAGATTATCTTGAGTGAATTTAAGAATAAAATTGAAAGTCAATGTTATACCCCCAAATTAAAAGATCCATCAAATTTTATATAATTCTTTCATCCTTTAAAGATATTAGAACATTCACATGTGGATTCTGAAATTATAGTTCCTGGTATCCTGCATGAGGAAATAGAAATGACACTTTTTTAATCAAAAAAAAAAAATACTTGGGTTGAACCAAGTATAAATAGAGTAAGTCAATGCTTGAGCCAACAAAAATTTGAGACTTTTGAGGGATGGTTTCTCAAAAAAGTAAATTATTAAATGTTTGGGGGAAAATCATGGACATTATTATCATCATCATCATTATTGAAAAAAAGGCAATTAAAATGTGTGTAGAGACCCAAATATACCTACTTTTCTGTCTCTCTGGAATCCTTATGTAAATATTCTATATAGGTATAGGATAACATGCAAGTTTTCATGACTATAGTAGGTCATATTGTCATATAATTGACTAAAAGATACAGAGACTATAAGGATTTCATCAGGGTTGTTGTCTGTTACCTACTTAAAACATTTCTTTCAAAGTCCTATTTATCAATAAACTCCAAAGATTCCCTATTACCTCAAAGATCATATATAAAATTTTTTGTTTGGTGTTTAAAATACTTCACCTATCTCCTAACACCTGTCTTTCTAGTTTTCCTGTACCTTATCTTACACACACCCACACACACTTTGACACAATGACACTGGCCTCTTTGCTATTCCTTGAACAAGAAATTTCATCTCCCAATTCCAAGAATACTGACTCTCCCTGTTTATCTTCACTTCCTACTTTTCTTGACTTTCTTCAAGTCCAATCTAATATCCTTTCTCCTACAAAGATTTATTGATATTAATTCCAGTGCTTTCTCTCTGCTGATTATTTAAATTACATCCTTTATATAGCTTGCTTTTGCAAGCTTTATATGTGTGCTTATATATTATATATACATCTATACACACACATATATAAAATGTAGAATGTCTTCTCCATTAGATTGTGAGCTCCTGGAGAACAGGGAATATCTTTTTGACATTCTTTGTATCCCTGGTGCTTAGCACAGTGCCTGGGACATCGTAGGTAGTTAATATATGTTTACTGACAGACTGACTTACTTATGAGAATGAAATATTTCCTTAAAAGGCTCTTCTCCAAAAAGGTGTCCCTGATGCATATGTTAAAAGTATACAAAATCAGAAATAAAGTAATGATAGCCTGAAACTCCCCGAAAATAAATATCAAGCAAGTGGAGAGGAGGGAAGATAGAAAACAGACAGACAGATCAGTTTGTCAATTGTGTTTGTCATATTCATGGAGGATGTCCAGTACAAAATACAAATCAAAATAAGATTTCCCACAGATATTCCTGTTGATGTATGTAATTATATACATAAAAATGAATATGCCACAGAATATTACTACCTACTTATCTTAGCTGGAAGGAACTTTAAACATCATGTAGTCCAGCCCTATCCTAACCTGTAGTCATTTTACTGGGAAAAAATGGTTGAAGCCCAGAGAGATGAAATGATTTGCCTGAGGTCACCTTGTTAATTAATAGCAAAGATAAGAACAAAATGTACATCTCTTAATTCTTACATCAGGGCTCTTTCCCTACACAAGTCTTCTTCTTTACACATAGGATTAAAAGATGTATTTCATCATAATCATCATTATTATTACCTATTATTACTGCTGCCCCAAATTGGAAGAGTTTGCTTTTTCTCATCATTGAAACTTGAAATCAGGTTTCTAACAGTTTTTGAAATATGCTGTTGAAAAAACAAGATGATTAGACAAAAGTTTGAAAAAACCAAGCTGGACAAAATTATGATTTCAGTGATCACTTCTATTTCCTAATATCATCCTAATTATGACTACAAACTATTATCTGTATGAACCATGCATGTGCAAAACTGGTCCTTAATATTAAGTAGAAATTCTTTATTTAATTATTTTTATTTTTTGACTCACTTTTCAACTAAAAGAGAAAAGCAGTCTCAAATACTTGTACTTTTTTTAAAAAATCCAAACTAAAACAAAAACATAGTGGAATGAAAACTATGACATTTCTCTTATGAAGAAATAAATATATACTGCTGAAATGTGTGAGTAGTTATTTGTGTTACATGCCATATTATAAAACATTGACCTTAGGTTACCAGATGTTTTTGACAGCCACAAGGAGACAGAAACGTTAGATCTAGTCAGACCTAGTGTGAAAAAACACAGATGCCCAGGACACTGACTTGAAGTCAAGAAATCTCCTTTCCATCATATACTCTGTCTATTCAGCAGTATTCCAAGCCTAATTAACAACAGGAAATATGGGAGGAAGAAGTGGGAAGGTGTAAGAGAGTAGTTATGCTCTGCCTTTAATCTCAGTTTGTCATATCACAGCTCAAATTGAGTAAAGTATTCTATGTCACTATCCTGTATTTTGCAGATGGGGAAATTGAGGCTCAAAGAATTTAATTGTTTTATGTCCCAGAGCGAGACAGTTTTGTTGGAAAAGTGAATATAAACTCATACCTTTAATGGTAACAGAATAAGCACTGCTGGAGATGAATTATCAGGTTCAAGAAGTCCAATACCTACTTTTTCCAGTGTCACATTAAACACATCCTGAATTGGTGCAGTGGATGCTACATTGGAAATTCTCAAACCAATTACATGTAGTCTCATCTCCAAGCATCTGCAGACTATTATAGGAATCCCAGAAGTAAGTAGTAAATCATTTTCTAAGGTCCAATTACAGATGGAATTTTTAGGTATACACAGATGTCCTTCAAAAAAAGAAAAGATAAGCCTGTTAGATAAAATAAAAATAATTACAATACAGATTTAAACTAAAATGTTGAGATAATTCTAATGAAAAGCAAAGAATGTATAAACTGATCAAATTTGTTTTACTGGTCACCAATAATACAGAAACTGAAAATTGAAAAAGAAAGTGTGACTATTCATTTCCAAGCCTTAAAGATCTAAAATTTAAATAGTTGTAAAAATAATTGTTTTTAAAATCACCAGTAATATTTATATTGGGATATTAGATTGTTTTTATCAACATACCAAATTCTCTCTAATAATTCAACATTAATTGCCTATTATGTCCAGGGTGTTGTCCAAGGTACTGGGGATTTGTTGTTAAGTTGTTTCAGTAGTATCCAACTCTTCTTAAGGTTTTCTTGATAAAAATACTGAAGTTGTTTGCCATTTCTTTTTCCAGACCATTTTAGTTGAGGAAACCCAGGCAAACAGAGTTAAGTAACTTGCCTAGGTTCATACAGCTAATAAATAAGACCGGTTTCAAAATCAGGAAGAAGGGTCTTCCTGATTCTAGTCTAGCCCTGTAAACTGTACCACCTAGCTGCTTATGATGGAGGTACAATATTGAAAATAAAATAGTCCCTCTCTTCCATGGTTGAGATAGATTACAACAGGTAAGGATAAGAAGAAAAGAGTAGAAGAGGGGGAGAAGAGGAGAGAGAGAGACAGAGCTGGAGACAGAGAGAGAGAGAGAGAGAGAGAGAGAGAGAGAGAGAGAGAGAGAGAGAGAGAGAGAGAGAGAGAGAGAGAGAGAGAGAGAGAGAGAGAAGAGAGAGAGTGAGTGAGTGTGTGTGTGTGTGTGTGTGTGTGTGTGTGTGTGTGTGTGTGTGTGTTCTGAAGGAAGCTCTTTGTAGGTGTGGTAACTCTCTATTGCCTAAGGTAATTAGGACAGTAAGATATGTAAGAACACTCAAAAGTACCTCAGGATACTCCCAAAAGACCAAAATAATAATTCTTCTAACTACCTGAATAAAAATGTGAAAGTTTGATTCCTATATGCCATGAGACTAGGGTTAGCTTTTGGGTAAATTTACCATTTCTCACAATATACAAATAGATCTCACAAATAATTTAACATCTGCAACTTTTAAAGAGTTGTTTACATTCTTAGAAGAGCTGTGAAAAGGCATCAAAGGTCTAGGAAACAAAAAACAATATCTCTTGATTATAAGGTAAATTTAAATCTGGGAAAAGAAAGACCTTTCTGACAGGAGGCTGTTGTTAAACACTAGAATGAGTTGTTGAGGGATGATGCCTGGAGGGAAAGAAAAAGGAAGAAGAGATAAATGTAAAATAGGTATAAATATTCCTTGTGACAAAAGTAATAGTGTATCATATAAATATGTAAAATAATATGTCAGGAGAATGAAAATAGCAAAGCACACTGTGGAAAAGAGATTAATAAAGTAAAAAAACAAAAATCTGACTTTATAATGGGGTTTAGGGAAAAGTTTAATTTATAGGTAGGAAAAGAATAGTAAACATGCAGTTTTATCTTTCTGTAAATATTAATAATCTGTAAAAAAAACCTTTAATAATAATAATATACTTTTTAATCCCTGAAGAATCTATTTCTACAGGTGTCTTTAAAACCAGGATAAATTCTTACTTATCAGAGAGCTTATCTGAGGCCCAGATCATATTGTTGGAGAGATTACTGGGCATTTGCCCTGTAGCTAGTGAGTTAACCTGAACCTTTTATCTTCTTGGAAACTATGTCAAAGAAGAGATCATCAGTTGAATGATACTTTTACTTCTACATATTTGAGGGTCTTGTATCAGAGAGCTTTGCCTAGCCTGTTTTGGGGATATCATCTCAATCTGTCTGTGGCAGTATAGATATATTTAGACTTTTTAACGGCAGGAAGATGAATAAGATAATTTTTTTGCTTGTTATTCATTGGTATCCAAGTTATTTTCAATATGATGTGCATTTCATACAAAATAATGTACCATGGAATTTCAGAGCTAGAGGAAGCTTCAAACCTCATTTTTTGCCCTATCTGATCAAAAATCTTTTTTACAACTGACTAACAAGTAATTATCTTGTTCAAAGAACATTCAAAAAACTCAAGGGAAAGGAAAGCCATTACCTATCAAGGAGCACCATTCAACTTTTCAACAGATTTAATGGCTAGGAAATTTTCTTTAAATCAAGATTATATTGATTAAATCTACTTTTTTGGCAAATTCCCCATAGTTATGCTCTCTAGGCCAAGAAAAACAAATTAAAACCCTCTTCTACTTGATAACCTTTCTAATACAAGGAAATAACTATCAGTAGTCCCCTAAGTCTTTTCCAGGCTAAATAACCCATTCTTTCAAATGATCCTTATGGTTTCTTACATTCTCTCATTGGATCCAATTTGCCATTTCAAGCAGAAATTGGGTATATTGCTCTATTCTTCCTCTACTTCATCATTGCCTTTTCCTCCTTCTTCCTCTTCCTCTTCTTCATCTTCCCTTACCACTTCTCTCTCCATTTGGAACCTTCTCTCTATTTGGGGTATCATATCCTTATATATGGATATTCTCCATGGAAATATAATGCTTAATCACTTAGATTTTATAACCCATTTGGGGTTTTTTTAAAAAGTTAAAGCTTTTTTATTTTTCAAAATATATGTGTGAACAATTGTTTAATATTAGCCCTTGCAAAACCTTGTGCTCCAATTTACTCCTCCTTCCCCCACATTCTCCCCTAGATGTCAAGTAATCTAATATATGTTAAATATGGTAGAAATATATGTTAAATCCAATATATGTATATATATTTATACAATTATCATACTATACAAAAAAATCAAATCAAATCAGTGGAAAAAAGAGAGGGAAGGACAATAAAATGCAAGCAAACAACAAAAGGAGAGAAAATGCTATGTTGTGCTCCACACTCAGTTTCTATGGTCATCTCTCTGGGTGTATATGGCTCTCTTCATCACTGAGCAATTGGAACTGGTTTGAATCATCTCATTGTTGAAGATATACACATTCATCAGAATTGATTATCGTATAGTCTTCTTGTTGTCAAGTATGATGATCTCCTGGGTCTGCTCATTTCACTTAGTTTCATGTAAGTCTATCCAGGCCTCTGAAATCATCCTCCTGGTCATTTCTTACAGAACAATAATATTCCGTAACATTCATATATCATAACTTATTCATCCATTCTCCAGTTGATGGGCATCCACCAGTTTCCAGTTTCTTGACACTACAAAAAGAGCCACAAACATGTTTGCACATGCAGGTCCCTTTCCCTCCTTTAAGATCTCTTTGGGATATAAGTTTGGGGGCTTTTAAAATTTTTACCTTTTTTTTTTCAAGAAAGCTGGGACAATTTACTTTTCTGTCCTGTAAAATTTTCATTTATGATTTCTTCAATTATAACTCTGAAAAAACAAACTTTAAAAAGACTCATAGTAGGGGCAGCTAGGTGGCGCAACCTTGAATTCAGGAGGACCAGAGTTCAAATCTCAGAACACTGGGAAATGAGTATGGACCATAACATAGCATTTCCATCTTTCTGTTATTGTCTCCTTACATTTTTGTTTTTCTTCTCATATTATTTTCACTTTCTTTCTAAATCTGATTTTTCTTGTGCAGCAAGATAAAATATATAAATATGTATACATATATTGTATTTAATATATACTTTAACATATTTAACATGTGTGCGACTACTTGCCATCTAGAAGAAGGATGGAGGGAAGGAGGGGAAAAGTTGGAACAAGTTTTTTTTTTTTTTTTGCAAGGGTCAATGTTGAAAAATTACCATGCATATGTTTTGTCAATAAAAAGCTATAATTTAAAAAAAAATCCAAGATCACTCAATGCATCCTGGGCCACCACCAATCCTCTTGATTTTTGTCTTGCCATTGGATGATTGGTGAGGCTATTGACAGAGCAACTCTGCCTCACTTAAATCCAATTCAAATAAAAGTCAAGATATTACTCTCATGATGTCATTAATCTTCTATGGAAGTTCAAACAACTTCCCAAAACTAGTCACCCTTCTCTAGAGGACTTGTTCAGTCATTTCTGTTGTGTCCAACTCATCATGAGCTCATTCCTGTTAAAGATACTGGAGTATCTTTTTCTTCTCCAGATCAATTTCTATCTCAGTGACTGATAGTTAGCATCTAGGATCAATCAAAACAAGTCTAAGCCTTTTTTTATGTGATAAATTTTCTAATAGCTAACAGTTCCTCCCTAAATCTTCTCTTCTTTGATTTAAATGTATCTGTTTTTTTTTATTTCCAAGTCCGTTCATCATACAGATCAACTTCTTTTGTATTTTTTCTAGCTTCTCAATGTCCTTCTTAAAATGTAACCTTTAATTATAACCTCTAATCATTATATACGACAAGAAGATTATATGACAACCAATTCTGATGGACGTGACTCTTTCCAACAATGAGATGATTCAGACCAGTTCCAATGATTTTGTGATGAAGAGAGCACTGTGGGAACTGAGGGTGGATCACAACATAGCATTCTCACTCTTTTTGTGGCTGTTCACTTGCATTTTGTTTTCTTTCTTTTTTTATCTGATTTTTCTTATGCAGAAAGATAATTGTATAATTATGCTCATTAAGTTGTAGAAGTAACCTTGGTCTCATGAAGACAATACCAGTGGAGTATTAACTCTGGTGAGTTCTACCATACTAGGAAGATTTCAAATATGAGCCTGATGATGGAGGTTACATTTGCCATCTGAACACTAACCTCATCACCAGCAAGATGATGAAATTAGGGGCAGCTAGGGGGCGCAGTGGATAGAGCACCAGCCTTGAATTCTGGAGGACCCAAGTTCAAATCTGGTCTCATACACTTAACACTTCCTAGCTGTGTGACCCTGGGCAAGTCATTTAACCCCAGTCTCAGGGGGGGGGGGGAAGATGATGAAATTGTATAATATGCTAAACTCCCAATGACCATCAACTAGTGAGAGTAGTTGTAATCTGTCTGGTGGAAGTAAAGAATTAATTAAAAAATATTATTAAGCATTTGCTTATTTGTAAAACATTGTGCTAAATTCTGCTCTCAAGGACCTCATGTGGTGGTAAGGGGAGACAATACATATGATTTAAAAGTGAGATAAAAAAACTGAGTGACAAGAATTTTAATAGAATGAACTTTGTTTTCCAGATCTTCAGTTACCAAAGCAATATAAATCACATATCCTTCAAGTATATGAATATTCAAGTAAAGTTAACTATTATCTTTAAGGAAACATGTTAAAATCTAATCTACCTCTTAATGTACAGCATGATGTAGTGAACCAGTGAAGATCTTGTAACAAGTCCTGTCATTCAACTTCTTAGGCAACTTGCTAGGACTATAAGGTGCAAAACAGACACCAATTTGCATTGAGAGAAAGAGTTTCTTTGCTAGAAATTTCCTATGATATTGAAATCACAGGTCTGATCCTGATGATGATGATAATGATAATGATGTTGATGATGATGATGATGATGATAATGATGATGATGATGATGATACTTCTAAAATAACATTCTTCCAGGTCAGGAGTGTAACACTTGAAACTCAACCTTAAACAACTCTTCTTTGATAACTTATTGTTACCTAAGGGTTGGTGTTGAGGCACATGGTTATAGCTTTTTCACTAGCTTACTTCTACCTAAGCCTTTTTGTTGGAAACATGAAATGCTTTCAGACACTAGTTGGGCCAGCAGACATTAATCCTAGAAATTAATGTACTATTGAAAAATAACTCTAAAGACATGTTTGTTCCAAAAGGGCACTGATAGAATCAGTTATAATGTGTTTATCTATAGTAGTATGAAAAAGGTTAAAAAAATGACCTAATCTAGTCTGATTATCTTCTGTCTTTGCTTTTCTAGTTTGCATACTGACTGTGAGCACTCTGAAGATAGCATGTAAGAAATGACATTCCCTTAATCATCCTGATAAAATAAATAGGCAATGTTAGGATGTCTGAAAGTGGGTAGAAAATGAGAGTGAGGGGAGAAACAAAGTAAAAGTGATTCTTCCCTCTTCCACTACTCATTCCCAACACACATAGAGATTCCCACATTACCTCTTTTGGCAAAAAGCACTAAACTAAAATTCAGAAGGTTTGGATTCAAATCTCTATTCTGCCACTGGCTAGCTTTGTGTTCCTGGACAAGTCATTTAACAATATGTAGCACAATGCATAGAGTGACAGGCAGGAGGTTGAAATTTGGTTTCAAATAAATCTTAGCTATATAACCCTGGGCAAGTCACTTAACCCCTGTTTGTCTCAGTATCCTTACCTATAAAATGAGCTAGAGAAGCAAATGACAAGCTACTCTAGTATTTTTGCCAAGGAATCACCAAATAGGATCACAAAGAATCAAATCTGACTAAAAAAAAAAAAAAAAAAAAAAAGGTACAACAAAACATAAAGCACCATAAAGTTCACAAAATGCTTTTTTTTTTACAACATCCCTCTGAGGTAAATAATCCAAGTATTATTACTGCCATTTTGAAGATGAGGAATCTGAGACCCTGAGAGATTTATACATTATTTCATAGCAAGCATCAATCAAACTACAACAAAATCTCCTAACTCCAAATCTAGCAGTTTGTGGTATTTACCGCTATATCAATTAATCTGAGTCTTGGTTTCCTCATCTGTAAAATGATGGAAATAACATTTAGATGACATCCTAAACAAGGTTACTGTGGAAAAAAGCACTTTATAAACCTTAAATTGCTAATAAAAATGTGAGCTACACCAACCTGTGTCTTTCAGTATGTAGATAGTCTCTATAAAGAAAAATGCTACAGACTAAGAGATTCTTAATTTGAGAAAATGGAGCTTTTAAATTTTTGCTTTTTTTCTTGCTTGTTTGCTTAATGACCAATTTAAAACTAGTATAAAATTATTAAATAATGATTATTCTTTTCCTTCCCCCCCTTTACTTTTGTATTTTAAAAATGCACTTAGCTCTGGGGTGCTACCATATATTGAATTTCTAGAGAAAAATTGATGCATGCCATAGAAAGAACATTGATTAGTTAGAAATTGTCCAGATTATGGCAGCCAGCATGGTGAAAAGACTTGTGACAACTCCACATGAGACTCATTTGATGGAGGAGAGAATATGTATCTTAAAAAAAATAATTCAGGAAGAAGAAAATGGTGATTCTTCAAAGTAGTACCTGAGGGGCTGTCAGGTACAAGAGTTATTAAGCTCATTTTCTTAAGCCCCAGAAGATATAATTGGGAGTCATGAATTAAAGCTGCAAAAACACACATTTAGGTTTGATGTAAAGAAAAAATTTCTAACGATTAAAGTTGTCCAGAAACAGAATGAAAACAATAGATTCCAATGGCTATTTTCAAGTAGTTGTCAGGCCTGCTGTAGAGCGAATTCTTTTGTGGGGAAAGGCTGGATTCGATAATTACTGAAGCAGTTCTAAAATCTTGCTACCTATCCTAGTTACTTGAAACATGGAAATTGATGTGATTACCAAGACACTACCACCAGATGGCAGACCAGGACAGCTCTTAGGACAAATGCTAGAAAAGCCAATTTAGTTTGTTCAGGAGACTTAGTACTTTGTTTAATAGGAAAATAAAGAGGTCATTGTGTCCAGTACCACGATAATTTTGTGAAGTGGCTAATAATGATAAGATGGACTCCAAGGACCAAATCACAGAAATCCAATTGATGAATCAAACTTAAGAGCTATGAAGTATCCTTGAGAAATCATCCAGCTTTTTCCTCTGCACTTAATTCATCAGATAGTTATTTACTCCATTTGAAAATATCCCCAGGGAAGATGTTTTTTACATTTTTTCCTTTATAACTCATGTTAGAGATTAGCATTTCTCTCACTGGAAGAGTTCTTTTTCATGCCTAATCTAAACTTTTCACATTATAGTTTATAGAAGAATTGTGGGATTTGGGGACCCAAAGGAACAAAACTATTATTTAGCTAAACTCCGTTATATAAAAAATGGAAAAGCATTTTTAAAGGAAAAAAAGGTCACATAGAAGGCTGAAGATGGACTTTATAAATCTAGAATAATTGTACGGTTTTCATTCTGCCTTGGATGCTGTTGACTGACTGTACTACAAGTTGGCCTATTAAATTATAAAAACTCAAGCTTTACCCTAAGAAACTAATATTGGGGGCAGCTAGGTGGTGCAGTGGATAGAGCACCAGCCCTGAATTCAGGAGGCCCCAAGTTCAAATCTGGTCTCAGACACTTAACACTTCCTGGCTGTGTGACCCTGGGCAAGTCACTTAACCCCAGCCTCAGAAAAAAAAAAAAAAAGAAAGAAAGAAAGAAAGAAAGAAACTAATATTGCTCTCAGTCCAAAGGATCTTACTTGGTACACTAATAAATGAATTTTCTTTTCAGTTAAGTTTTTTACTTTTTTTTTTTTTTTTTTTTTTTTTTTTTTAGATTATCTACCTGAGTCTTGAAAACTTCATCTTTGGTAAGATTCACCTTGGGGTCTCATGGAACTCAGGCTAGGAAACTCCCACTAGCTAAGATAATTTTTCTTTTAAAAGTATTGAGACAATAATAAGTTTATTAGCTCAAGAAACTAAAGGTTAAGCTATTGACATTATTTTCTGGTCATCTGAGTATAAAACAGTTATGAGGAAGAATATTAGGCATTGTCTTGTTGCTAAACTGGTAAAAAATGATAGACAACTCAGGAAAACAGCTCCCTTCCCATTTCCTTATCCACTCTGTAAAAGGAAGCAAAGCTTTTAACAAACCCCTGTTTCATCATTTCAGTCATGTTATTTGGGGGTTTTCCTGGAAAAGATATTGGAGTGCTTTGCCAGTTCCTTCTCCAGCTCATTTTATAGGTGGTGAAACTGAGGCAAACAGGGCTAAGTGACTTGCCTAAGATCACATAGCCAGTAAATGTCTCATGACAATTTGAACTCTGGAAGATGAGCCTTCTTGACTCCAGACCCAATACTCTGTACAAAGTACTACCTAACTGCCCATAGAGGACAAACTTTAGAATACTCTGTAATCATAATTATCATCATAAATTAATTTTAATTTTAAATTTATAATTTTAAACAGCTTTAGCCTAGAGAAGTTGTGATGCTCTCAAGATCATAAGGAGTCCTCTCCCATCTTGGTTACAGGGGAAATAGAAACCAGAGTCTCAATTTGAAGACAGATGAATCAGCACTAGAAATTGTGGCCACAGGAAAATGGGGGACATGGTTACATTCCCAAGGCTAGAAATAGTGTTAGAATTGGTGGCTATGGGAAATAAGATAAAAATCTTTCTTAATTAATTTTTGCTTTGTACACTGTAGGTTTTTAGTAAATGTTTGTTAAAGAGATCTGTTTTTAAATTAGACCAGTGAATTCAATGCTACACCATTGGTGGTAAGGAAATTCCTTCCATCAAATGCAAGTCAGCTCACCCTTGTAATTTAGAGTCTTAGCAAGTTGTCAAATACACTGAAAATTTAAATGATCTACTCTAGTCAACAGAGCCAGAAAAGTGTCAAAGGCAAAACTTGAACCCAAATCTGTTGTTCCAAGGTTAATTTTCTGTTTACTTCTCTATGCTACCTTCCAGTAGATAATTGAAATCTTCAAATCTACTCTCAAAAAGACTTAAAAGTAGAAAAATCATAGGTTTTAGTATCAGAAGTCCTGAATTAGAATCCTAGCTCTAGAGTGATTTCAGAAAGGCCTGGAGAGATTTACATAAACTGATGCTAAGTGAATAGAACTAAGGGAACCTTGTACACAGCAATGAGATTTATGCAATGATCAATTCCCATAGACTTGGCTCTTTTCAGTAATGAGGTGATTCAGGCCATTTCCAATAGAGTTGTGATGGAGAGAGCCATCTGCATTCAGAAAGAGGTCTGTGGGAACTGAGTGTGGATCACCACACAGTATTTTCACCTTTTTTGTGGTTTGCTTGCTTTTTTTTTTCTCATTTTTATGCCTTTTGATCTGATTTTTCTTGTGCAGAATTTCCACATTTATATGTGGAAATATGTATAGCAGAATTGTACATATTTAACATATATTGGATTACTTGTTATCTAGGGGAGAGGAGGAGGGAGGAGGGAGAAAAATTTGGAATACAAAGCTTTGCAAGGGTAAATGTTGAAAACTATCTTTGCATATATTTTGAAAAAAGCTATTTTTAATTAAAATTTTAAAAAATCATACCTCTGTTACTTCTAAAATGAAGTCATTTTATTTCTGTTGGTTTGTTTGTCTATTTTATCTCTAAAAAGAAGAGATTGAATTTGATCTCTAAGGTTTTTTTTTTTTTCCAGCACTCAGTTTATGGGAATATAGAACTTATTCTACAAAAGGAATATCCTTTCTATAAGTAATCTTTGCACTAAGTTGTATTAAGTAGGACTTTTAAAATAGATATCTTTCTGCATTTAGCTGGCAATCAACAAACAAGCATTTATTAAACAAGTATTACAATATTTACAGGCTTTGTACTGCATTCCAGCAGCTTACATTTTATTAGGAGATGGGGGAAATAGTGTTTATAGAAATCAGCATATATCAAATCAAAGCAAGGTGAAATTGAGGAAGTCACTAGAAATTGGAGGTTGGGGGAGGGGGAGTCAACAAGGAAAAGCTTTCCATAGATAGTGGTACTTGAACAGCATTCTGAAGGAAATAAAGGATTCTAAGAGGCAGAGATGAAAGGAGTTCATTTTTAGTATGGGAGAGGGCCAGCACAAATGTGGGTGTATAATTGTGACAAGAATATGCATATTTAAAGACTGTATCTAGATCTCAAAGATGGATATTGAAAGCCCCATAAATTTAATGTCTTTAACTGAAAGAACATGTGTCCAGTGAATAAAGAAGGAAACATTTTGGCTTTGTGAGTGCTCTGACAGAGTCTTAAACTAACTGGAGATTAGAAGTCTAAATAGAAAAAGAGATAATTAGTGAGAAATGTCTAAATTTTTATAGCTGCTTTAAGATAAGAACTTAAGATCTACATTTAAAAGTCCTATTTAAAGCAATAAGAGACAGCACAGAGTATTTGATAGGTGGCTGAACCAAGAACTTGTTCAAATTCTTCCTCTGACATATATTAGCTATATGACAATGAATAAGCAAGCCACTTAATCTATTAATCAACCAACAAACCTACTATGTGTCAATACTATGTATTGACACATACATACAGTGCTAGACATTATAAATACAGAAATAATATATGGCAATTTTCTAAGGCATTGCCATCATTTATATCAATTGAGAGAATTTCCAATCCAATATTCTTTATGCCAATAAAATTGCAAAAATATGGACTACACTTCTACCCTACCCCTTCACTTAATGTAATATGGCTGCAAATAATATCTAAGGAATAAAGAATTAAAAATTAAAAATAAAGAATTAAGAATAAAGTTTATTTTTAAATTTTTATTAATTTTTTTATTTACAAAACATATGCATGGGTAATTTTTCAACACTGATCCTTGCGAAACTTTCTGTTCCAAATTTTTCCCTATTTCTTCCCTTCCCCTCCCATTGATGACAGGTAGTCCAATACATGTTAAATATGCTAAAATATATTTTAATCCAATATATGTATACATATTTAGTTATCTTGCTGCATAAGAAAAATCAGATCTAAAAAGAAAAAAAAAACCTGAGAAGGAAAACAAAATGCAAGCAAACATCAAAAAAAAAAAAAAAAAAAAAAACAACAACAACAACAACAACAAAAAAAAACCATGAAAATGCTATGTTGTGGTCTACACTCAGTTCCCACAGGCCTGTCTCTGGGTATATATGGCTCTCTTCATCACAACAATTGGAACTAGTTTGAATTATCTCATTGTTAAAAAGAGCCACGTTTATCAGAATTGATTATCGAATGGTCTTGTTGTTGCCATGTATAAGAATCTCCTGGTTCTCCTCATTTCACTTAGCATCAGTTCATGTAAGTCTCTCCAGTCCTCTTGAAAATCATCCTGTTGGTCGTTTCTTACAGAATAATATCCATAATATTCAAAAACCATTAATTTATTTGGCAAGAATAAAATTTCCAGATTTAAAAGCAATGGTAGAAAAATGTAAGAAACAAAAATGTTTATTACTTTCACCTAATTATCTATTGAATAAAGTTTTGGGAAACAAAGACTTATGACTGTTTACCCATTTACTATTACAAAATAAACATTATATTCTTTCTAAGGAACAATAACCTTTGAAAGGATATCCATGGATATCTGAAGTGGGTCAGCACAGAGTTAGCACAGTTCAGATGCACTCTCAGTATAGAAACCATCTCCAATAAACAGAGAAATTTGGAATTTGAGAAGTATTGATGTGCACTTATCATTTTATGGATTTTTTTAAACAATTAATTATGTTAGTAAATGAAATTATATTATTGACACTTCCTAATTCCTGGAAATTCTCCTCCTGAATATAAGATGTCAGAATCTTATTTGCAATAATTTTATATTAAATGGAAGGCAGGATTAGAGGTTTTCTTCTTCCAAATCTCCTACCAAGAATGGGAATACCTACCTCCCTTCAGGGTTCAGTTGAAATCCCAACTCCCACAAGCCCTTTGCTTTCTCCCATTATTAATGTCCTCCCCCAAATTGTTATATTTGATGCAAATTATTGCATTTGAGATTTACTTGTCCATATATAAGTTGCTTTTCTCAAGAAGAACATAAGCTTCTTGAGGGCAGGCTCTGTTCAATTGGTATTTTCCATTCCATCAGGCCTTATACATAGTATAAATGATTGTTGAGTAGAATTAAATATTTCAATATTTGTGAAGATCTATTGTAAAGATGATTTTTTTTTCAGATTCTATATACCAAAATGTCTTGACTCCAAAAATATGTTGAGTGGTGCATACTAAATTATACAGTGCTCTGAGCTTTTAAAAACAAAGAAAGAGAATTGGGAAAGGTAGATGATTCAAAATTACTTTGTGTAAATGGTCAGAACATCTGCTAATTATTTAATTATATAAATTCATTATTTAGTCTTTCAATGCCAATCATGGATAGATGATGGTCCAAGGAAAATGAATAGCCAATAAACTCTGAGTAGGAATCACTAGTCTCTGAAAATTCCTTTTTAAAATAGTTCAGCATTCTCTTTCTGTTTTAAGTAAAATGGAAAAAGTTCATGGAATGTTTCATCATGAGGTTAACTGAAAGTTTTTGACAATTTGTTACTTCAATATAATTGCTTTCCTTTGTAATTCTATGCATCTTGGGCTACCTAAAATGGATACATAACATTTTAAAACATCACTTTGAAAAGGGGTCTACATCATTGGAAGCAGAATTCACACCTGGGCAGTAGCTGAAAACCATCTCCTAAGCCCTAAAGACCGCGTTCTCCATCAATAGAAGGACAAGCCACAATGATGGAATCACAAATGTTTGAGATACTGAAGTCTGGAGTACAAAATTTGGAATAATCAAAAATGTCTCTTCCAAAATCACTTGCAGTTAAGGTATTCTGCTTTTTATAATTTGAGGTCCTAAGAATTATCGCAGCCAAAGAACCAGCATTTTTCTGTAGTAGAGCAAAGGAAATGTGTTCACATAATTTCAAATGAATACATTGAACATTTTCCATATTTTGCTCCTTTAACGAGAATTGTATCTTTATTCAAAAAATATCTGGTCCAGGTATTTTATTTTAGTGCCCTAGGAAATCTCAATGTAGATTTACAACTATTCTGCAACTTTGAATTTTAATAAGATGCCTGGAGGCACTGAGAGAGCAGAAGACTTGTCCAAGGTTAGAGGTAGTATATGTCACAGGTGAAATTGGTTTTGACTAGGAGTCTGGCTCTCCAAGTATAATTGCTTTTAAACTGTGATAACAATGATGATAACTAGCATTTTTAAAGTTAAGCACATTTATAAACTAGCACTTGGTAGGCATTTAATAAATATTTAATGATATAATATTAACAAATATTTACTGATATAATGCATTAAGGTGTGCAAGATACTTTACACATTTTTGTATTTGATCTTCATAATTATAATCTAGCTAATAGCTAACAAGTGTATAGTACTTACTATGTGTCAGGCACTTCACTAAGCAGTTTACAATGATCTCATTAGGTTCCCACAACAAATCTGAAAGGTAAGTCCTATTTTTGTTCCCGTTTTATAGTTGGGAAACTGAGGTACAAAGAGATTCAGTTTCTTGTCTAGAATCACACAGCTATTAAATGCCTGAAGCAGGAATCAATCTTGGGTCTCCAAGTCCCATATTCAATTTATTGCATCATCTTGCTACTTTCATGCTCTGTTGCCTGTCTGTATATCTTTTATATAATAGGCAGCATGACACAGGAGATATAACTCCAAAATTTTTTTCTTTATTTCCTTATATTTCCTAATACTTTGACTATTTTTTCTTCTAATGACATCATTTAAATGAAACATAAAAGTCTTTCTCCAATTCAAAAATGCTATTGTCATGGAAGACTTGTGAAAAGATTCATTCTGTGATATAGCTAATGTATTGATTTAAAATTGAAACTGAAGGAAGTCTGGGAATGACAAACTATAGCTTTTAACAACATCATTATGCACACTGTTGGGGTCAGCATATGAAGCATAATTTAAAAGAAATTAAATCAAAACTGAGAAAAAGTTACCAAATTTTCTGCCTCATTGTCAGCTTAGGGTATATTTTATAAATATTCTCCTTAAATCCTTGTTCTACTAGCTGTGTGACTTTGGGGAAATCTTAACTTCTCTGCACTTCAGTTTCCTTATGTCAAATCTGCAGGCTTAATTAAATAAATCTCTAAGGACTCTCTCAGTTGGAAGGAAGGAAGGAAGGAAGGAAGGAAGGAAGGAAGGAAGGAAGGAAGGAAGGAAGGAAGGAAGGAAGGAAGGAAGGAAGGAAGGAAGGAAGGAAGGAAGGAAGGAAAGAAGGAAGGAAGGAAGGAAGGAAGGAAGGAAGGAAGGAAGGAAGGAAGGAAGGAAGGAAGGAAGGAAGGAAGGAAGGGAAGAAGGAAGGAAGGGAAGAAGGAAGGAAGGAAGGAAGGAAGGAAGGGAAGAAGGAAGGAAGGGAAGAAGGAAGGAAGGAAGAAGGAAGGAAGGGAAGAAGGAAGGAAGGAAGGAAGGAAGGAAGGAAGGAAGGAAGGAAGGAAGGAAGGAAGGAAGGAAGGAAGGAAGGAAGGAAGGAAGGAAGGAAGGAAGGAAGGAAAACTCATTGAGTATATGACAAATCATGAAATCACAGAATCTCAGAACTTTAAGGGACCTTGGTAGTCCTATAGTTCACCTTCCTCTCAATGCATGAACATAATTAACTGATTTGAAAAACCTCAAAAAAAAAAAAAAAACCGATTCGAAAAAGCTTCTTGGAGCTGTACCTCTCATGTCATCCTGCTTATGTTACACAATAGGTACACTAATACAAAGGCATCATAGTACAAAGATGTTGGAATAAATAGAATATGGTAGTTGGAGTCAGGAAGACTTTAGTTTGAATTCTGCTTCAAACATTTAATAACTGTTTGATCCTGGATGAGACACTTAACCTCTCTGTACCTCAGTTTCCCCAACTGTAAATCAGGGATGAAAAAACACTTGCCTTCCAGGGTTGTTGTGGGGACTAAATGACATCATTGTAAACTGCTTAGCCCAGCACCTGACACATAGTAAGGCACATATAAATGTTAGCCACTGTGATTATGAACTTCAAATACAATAATATATGTAAAGTGCTTTGCAAACCTTAAAGCTTTCTATTAGCCAGTTAGTCAATAAGAAGTCGCAGAGTCATTATTGAAACACCTTTACTGAAAAGGGTTCAATATATTAGCAAAGTAGCTCATTGCACTGTTAAATGACTAATTATTAGAATAGTCTTTCTTGTATTGAATCAAAATGTTTCCGATAACTTCTACCCACTCCTCTTAGCTTTTTCTTAGAGTGAAAAGGAATAGGTATAATCCCTCTTCATGTGGATCAAAATACCATAAATTTAGAACTGGAATAGATCTTAGCAATCATCAAGGTGACCCAATCTTCTTACTTTACTGATACAGAATTTGAGGCACAAAAATGCTAATTACTTGCCCAGGATCACTCAGCTAATAGATATCTAAGGTGGAGTTTGTAGTCAGGTCTTAGTGATTCCAAATCAAGGGCCCTAATCCAATACAGCAGGTTGCCATAGCAGCTTTTAAATATTTGAAAAAAGAGTTCATCGTTCACCTTTCTCCTAAATTATAGTTTTTAAAAGTGCTAAATATTAAACTAAGCTTGGGATATATCATTTATAAAATTAGATGAAAACTGTACTCAAAATATAACATAGATTAATATTGAAATATAAGGAGAAAGGAAAAGAGATCAGAAAAAAGTAGATGAATGGACATATCAATAGGAAAAATTCATCCTTAACATGTGCTATTAGGCATTTACATATGTGCAGTTTACAGGAGATAGAGGTAGGCCTTTGATAATTTATTTAAGTATAATTTTAGCTATAGTTACCTACTGTGTACCTGAAACTTGTAGTTAAAAATATTATTTTAACTGATTTTTGTTTTACTACTATTGTAGCTACAAAGAAACAGGTGAATAAACAATTAGTTGAAAACCAAGGGATGTGTTTATACTTATTTGCAAGTTTGACCTGACAAGCTAGTGCCAAAATAGATTTCATCCTTTTTTTAAAAATTGTGATCATCTGTTGAGTAGTCTTCAGATCCTAGCTGTAAAATATCTTTGATCTAGTTTAACACCTGTTGGTGGCAAAGAGGGAGATCTGAAAGGGAATAAAAGCTAGGAATTAAGGAAATGCACTATTTTCAAACTTCACTTGAGACATTTTAAAATGCTCTATCCAACTTTTATATAAAGATCAAATGCAGTTCTAGGAATGTGGAGTAGGAAAATATAACCACAACAAAATTAAAATTTTTAGAGACCAATCGATAAGAAAGATTTGAGGTTCTCCTGTTAAATGACATCATATCCAAAGTTGACAATCTATCATAAGAAAACCCTGTTCAATTCAAATATATTTCCAGTTAAAACTATAGTTATATGCACAACCTCAAAATGATAAAGTACCAATGGAGGTTTGTTTTTTTTTTTCTCTCTCTCCCTCCTTTCTTGACTCCTTGAAGCAGCAATGATAAATGTTCACATTTAACACGTTTTAAGTATCTTGTCATGTAGATAGAACTATTATTATTGTCACTTTACAGAAGGAAAACTGAAGCATAAAGAAGTGAAATTATTTACCCAAGATCACATAAGTGACACGGATAGGATTAAATATTAGTCTCCTAATTCCAAATCTAAGCTCCTATATAAAGATCTTTTTCCTAAGTAGAATAATATGAATAGGAAAAGACTTTAAGAAGTCTGTCCTACTAATAACTTTACTATTAGCCATATTTTTTCCAGAAGGCACACATACAGTATTCATGATTAGTTGTTGGACTTTTCATGACCGGTGATTATATTTAACTAAGGACATACCCAAAAGGGAAGTCAAAGAATCAGTTTCCAAACTAAGTTGGCTTCATTTTCAATACAAAGTTTTGGAGACCATCTCTTTATACCACAGAATCTTTTTTAATTTTCAGAGATGAAAGGGATCCAGGGAACATATATTCCAAACACTTTTGTTTTATAGGCAAAGAAATTCAAGTCCAAGTTAATGTGGTTATATGAATTGCCCATGGTCTAATTAAGACACATATATTAAGTGTCTATAATGGACCTGGCTCCATGCTAGGGATTCAATGAAAGGAAAAAAAGATAGTTCCTTCTTTCTAGGACTTCAGGATCTAACAGTGGAGACCATATGCAAACAACGATGGATAAACAAAAGTATATAGAGGATAAAGTAAAAGTAATCAATAGAAACAAGCACCTGGTATTAATGGGAGACTAGAAAAGATTTCTTGTAGAAAGTTGGATACTTGACAGATGAGATAGGAGAAAGTTTCTGGTATATGAAATAACCAGTGAATATTCCCCGAGTTGATAGATGGAGTGTCATGTGAGAGGAATACAAGTAGAATTGTATTAGGTAGGGCTAGAGTTCAGAGTAATTTATAATAATGAGCAAGTTAATCTCTTCTGGTTACTTATCTGTGGCTGTGATTTAGCACTTAACTGGTAGCAAAAGTTTTAGGACTGACTTAGTTTTCTGTGAAAGCTTGAGTTGTTTTTCTAAGATGTTTAATGAAAGTATTTGACCTGTCCCTGAGGCTTAGCTCCAGGATATCAGCTGGCTTAGAAAATTAGAATTAATTTAGAAAGTGATAGAACTAAGGATCAAACTCAGTCGTTTTGATCCAAATTTTGGAATATCTTAGTTGGGTCTCAAGCTTTCTAAATTATGAGCATTTCATGGTAAAGCAAATACCAACAACTAATATTCAATTAAACTGAAAGAGTACTTAATACATTTCTCCTATGGATAAGACATTGTGCTAAATGTTGGGGGAAAAAGAAAACAAAATGAAAAAGTCCCTCTCCTCAAAATAATTACATTCTACCAGGACATAACTGTAGGGCACTTTCTCTTCACATAACAGATGTAACAGATAGTAGGTATTCAACGAATGCTTACTTAATTTGATTATAACTAGTGGTTATATATACATTGTTCCAAGAAGGAAAAAACAAAGTGCTTTGTTGCCCAAATGTTATTTACAAGCAAATTGATTCAATGAGGCATTTTGACCTTACTTAAGTTCTTCTATTTGAAGTTTGGTTGTCTAAGCAATAAGTCAGTTCATGCAGCTGCTTATTTGCCCAGCCATGTTAGTATAAATAACACCTTTATATTATTTCCCTTTATTTTTGCATTACAAACCAACCAGCCAGAAACTGCTGTTTAAAGAGAAGGAAGATAGCAGGTGTGATCTAGAATTTATAAGGAGAGAGAAGACAGGGAAGAAGGAAGACATCTTCTAAATAATTAATCTAACCAAATTAACATGCCATATATACTAATTACGAAGCAAAATAGCATAATTTAACTCATTTTACAGACTCAGTTACCATGGAAATCAAAAAGCAAAATTCTAGGCACATTTTAACACCTGTGATATCCTGGAGCTAAGCCTCAGGGGCAGGTCAAATTCTTTCATTAAATATCTTTGAAAAACAACTCAAGCTTTCACAGAAAACAAAGTCAGTCCTAAATCTTTTGCTACCAGATAAGTGCTAAATCACAGCCACAGATAAGTAACCAGAAGAGATCAACTTGCTCATTATTATAATTTACTCTGAACTCTAGCCCTACCTAAGTACTAACAACAGTACCTTTTTAAAAAGCTTTTTAATCAGGTAGGAAGGAGAAGAATCAATCTTCAGAGAAGAATCAGAACACAAGAGAGAACCCAAAAAACTGATGGATTTTTCTTATTCACCTTCAAGGTATTCACCTTCTCAAGTCAGTCACTCTTTGTCAACAAATTATTAACTCTAATAAATTCTCTTTTCAAAAAGATGCATTTTTATTTTAAAGGAATATGCAGATAAAATTTCCCCCCAATACTGGCACAAATCTTACTCTCAGGGAATTCCCAGGGAAACTTCGCTCATGGAGAGATGGGGAAGGAAAAGTGAGTCTCTAACAATGTCTGAAAACAGATAAGTTATGAGTCTGGAGATGCACAAACTGCTTTTGGAACACAATTCACAAGTTAGCAATATTGCTGGCTCCTTACCCAACAACAACAATAATAATTTGAATAAACATGATGTATTCCATCTGTAGAGCAGGGCTTCCTTAACAAAGGAAAGCAACTCCCTATAACAATTATGCAACAAAAATGCATCGATGAACTAAGCAAAAAGAAGAACGTTTGTCTCTTACATAAACTAATTGTCATCTTCATCATTTCCATTTCTAGATCCTGATTTGAGTTCACTGGTTTTTCAGCTGCTTAGAACTCAGCTTTTTTATGTCCTTTTATTCTCATTGCCTGTAGTGATTGCACGTATTGTTCTGATTCTATTCATGTTATTCTTATCAACTCATAGACATTTTTCTCTGTTTCTGGGAATTCTTTATATTTGTCATCCTAAGACTTTTTCTTGAATCTTCTGAAACTGGGCTGTATACCATAAATATACCTACCTAATGGAGCAAAGTTCCAGTGTTTTATTTCTTTCCAACTCAAATGTTATAGTTTTTTGTCATTCTAATTTTTTTTTTTTTGTAAGTGCTGCTATCACAGTAAACTCAGTAAAAATCATTAAACCCAAACTTTTAAAAAATTCTTTTTCACTTAGAATTATTTTTTCTGTGCCCTTGACACTCTTGACTTCACAATGGCTTTTAATGAATACAACTTATATTTTATTATAAGAAGAGTTCAGGATTATCATTGTCTTAAAATTTTCTTCCAAAGTCATGGCCTAAAATAAAGCAAGGGGGGGGGGGGAGCCAAAACGGATATTTCAAAAGTCTTTTGTTTCTAATATTGTGTTGGTTTTTACAAATATCTTCGTTTATCATAATCATGAACAGTGAAAAATATAGGGGAAAAAGATGCATTCTAGCCACTCAAATACCTCCCTTGTAGTTTTTTCCAATCAATAGAGAGAAGAACATTGCATTGCAAAGTTGCACTCCATTGCCAGGTTTTTGATCTAAATATGAAAAGGCAAGAAGGGATAAGAAAGGAGAAAGGACCTAACTACATACAATTATTAACACCTACTTTATTTGAAGGAGCCAAAAAAGAAAAAAAAAAAGGAAACCTCTATTCTAATCATTTGACCATGGATGAGTAAATTACATATATTCATGATAAAGAGCCTATACTTGCTATAAAGTGGTAATTGCAAAGAGTGTATATAAATGTAAAGATAAATATGAAATCAAATAAATTGTATAAAGAGCTAGAATTGACTATAACTTTTTAAATATAAAAGTACTCGAGTTTCAAAAATAAAATTATTTCAGAACAGTTAATGATTATTAAGTTCATAATTTAAATTTTAAAAAACAGCAAACCTGAACTTGAAAATAAAAAAACTTAAAAGAGTCTAATCCTGACTTTCCCCCTAACTCAATGTGTATCATAGGGCAAGTAATTTAGCTCCTTTGGATTTTAATTTCTTCAGCGATAAAATGATATTAAGATACCTTATAGCTCTAGCATTTTTCTATATTCACAAAAATTTAGTATTTTTCAATTTTCCCCAAACAACATTATTGAACAATTGTACAGTTGTTGCATTATTCTTGTATTTTGAATTTGCAAAGTAGAAACTTTTCTTGACAATAAATTCACTAAAACAAGATAAAGTATTTTGTATTGACCACAGGACTTACTTTAGTTCAGGGCACAGAGTTTGAGACTTGTTAAAATTTAAAGGCTATCTTTAGGAAATAAAATAAGAATAAATCCACTTAGCCTTTGTAAAATTACAAACTTACCATCTTCTGAGTCATCATTTGAGTTGTTCCCAGGAATGGAAGCTGCCAAAAGGATCCAGAGAAGCATTACTTGGATTAGTAATCTCCAAGCCTGCTTCCAAAAACCTCCTTCCATGGGGACAACAGTTCCTGCATTCAACATGAAGTGAGATGAGGAAATCAGGTGCAGATGAGAAAATTCCCACCCCCTTGTTCTGTTTAGGAAGCAAAAGCTTCCCCCTTCCTATGCCCCATCTTCTCTTCTTAAAAGGAACTTGTGATAGCGAATCATTTCTCTTCTCCTGGTTCAAATAACATCTACCCTGAAGAACTTCAGGTGGATTTAAATCCCCATCAACCTTATTTGCTATAATAGTGTCTCTAAAAGGTGTTTGTATTTGTGAAAGAACAGAGATGAGCTTAGACCCTCACATAATTAGTCATGAAGTTTCTTGAATGAATTTTAAAACAAAAATCCATTTTAAAAAGTTTTTGTGGCTTATATGGTATTTCCATCAGATTATTATACAGAGTATCATTTGAAGGCAGACCATGGGTGTTTTGTTTTCTTCATTTTTAGTTTTATAATTTAGGGTTTCTTTAACTTTTCCCACTTACAACCCCTTTTCATCTGAGAATTTTTTATGTGACCCTTGATATACAGGTATATAAAATAAGTATCCAAAACAAACATTTATTGATAATCATAATTTCATGATCTCCACATTCAGCTTCAAACCCCATATGGGATCATGATTGATCTATAGTTTAAGAAGCTTTGTTATAGAGGAAACTCAAGACCAGAGTGGTAGGATTATTTCATATTTATCACTGAATTCCCCAGTACCTAGCTAGCAGAGGTGTGCTGGTACACAGTAGGCTTGTTGATAAAGTAGCACATTAATGTAGTACTTTAAGGTTTGCAAAACACTTTCTTCCTACCAATTCTTGCTTTTATGGCCACATTGATAATATGAAGAAATTGATTTAAATCCAAGTTCTATCCCAAATCCAACACTCTAGCCAATGATACCTTTCAAGGTCACAAAGTAGTGTTGTGAATGATGGGAATCTGAAAACTATGACTGAAGCCTGGGCCTGCCCTTCCCTAGCTATCACTTCACCTTTTTAAACTTCAGTTTCCTGATCTGTAAAAAGAAAGGGGTTGAATTGCTCCAGTTTTGAGTCAGATTTTTCTTTCCATTACTTGGCAGCTGCATTTGGTAATAAAAACTAGGGAAATGCGGAGTATTGAATGGTTTATAGAGCATGGTTATTAGCAAAAACAAACAAACAAACAAAACCCTCCTTTTGTTTTTTTACAGATCTAATTTACACAGAGCCTTGCAGTGAAAGGGATTTTATTCTACTCAAACATCCTTCTCAAGCCCCCTGATTAAAAGAAGGTGATGTATTATATTGGTTCAAGGAAAAGTACATTAAAAGATCTGAAATCTGGAAATTCAGACTTATAGGAAGAGAAAAGTAATTATGTGCTGACTATAAACTAGGCACTGTACTAAGTGATTTACAAATATTACATTTGAGATAATATAGTGGAAGTCCTAGATATTGGCTCAAATATCAATTATGTGAGATTGGGCAAACAGTGAACCTCAAGCATCCTCTTCTGTTAAATGAGAATAATAACTCCTATCTGAAAGGATTATCGTGAGGATCAAATGAAATAATATAAGGATTTTGAAAACTTTGAAAAACTACATAAATGTGAGCTACTATTAACTAAATTCTGAAAATAAGCACAACTTTAAATCACTTTTCAAGGATCCTCTTTAATTCAGTAAAAAAGTAATCAATGATTTAAGTTCTGACTGCAATGCTATCCAGTAACTGCAAATCACAGCATAGCTTTCAAGTGATATAACAATCATTCCAAATTTCCTTTCCTACTTTATTGGTTTGCTATAAAAAGTGACCAGCAAGTTTTAGAAAATTAACATTTCCATTTCTGTATTATATCTTGTTCAAAAACAGTAATATTTATATAAGTGCCATGATATAGATATTGCAATTTACATGGATAAAGGAAGGGGTTTCTTTAGGGAATGATACTTTAGTGAAGTATATCTATTTCATTTCTATGGATGTCAAGAACAAAGTACTTTTAGCCAAGTCAAAGTAACACAGCCAATGATTGACCAAAAGAAAACCTGAGGATCCTCTGGATAACCCTTAAAAGGTTCTTTTAAAAAATAAGACAATTCAAAATCTACCCTATATAAGATGAAAGGTTGCTGATGAAAAACACTGCTCTAGTTTAAAGTTTCGTTTCTAATACTGGCTATTCAACCTTGGAGACATTCAACTTTTCGTTGGTTGTCAAGAACTTTTTGCTCACTACAAAGATGAAATCAAGTTAGAACAAAATATGTAAGGCACTATCCTAAATGATGAAAATAGAAAAAAACATTTACTTCTATCTTCAATGTTGCAACCTTTAGGTAAAATGATTCCAGGCTCTGCGTTGTTTTTGTTATTGCCAGTTCCTAGGTCTGTGCAGATGCTTGATGCTCATCAAATTTAATTATAGAACAATTCTTTCTTTAAGTAAATGGGATGGAGGATTCTGAGATGGTGGTCAGAAAATCCCAAGTTCTCCCGATCTCCCCCCACAAACCAGACAAAATCATGCCTCAGGACGAACATAGAACAGAAAAAAAAAAAAAAAAAAAAAAAAAAGCTGGGGTAGAACAGTGAAGACTATCAAGTCAAACAAGAGTAAGTGCCTGAAAAAGAATGGCTATATGAGAAAAGGTAGAATCCTGTGAAAGATTCTTTGGCAGCAGAATCAAGAGAACTTGGAATCTGATAAAATTCCCTGACATGGCAGGCAATCAGATGAAGATTATACATGTGCAAGTATGTAAAACATTTCCATATTTGTCATTTTGTATAAGCAAATTCAAATAAATTTTCAAATATACAAATAAAAGCAACACAGATAAATTTATAATGTAATTTTATGATGGCAGCAAGGGAATGACCCAGAGAATATGCGATAGGAAAATTTGAGATGGGGTAGAGAAAAAAGAATAGCAAGTATTCATAGAAGGGGGGCAGCTAAATGGCATAGTGGATAGAGCACCAGCCCTAAAGTCAAGAGGACCTCACTGGCTTCAAACACTAAATATTTCCTAGCTGTGTGACTCTGGGCAAGATACTTAGCTCCAATTGCCTCAGCAAAAAAAAAAAAAAAAAAAAAAAAAAAAAAAAATTCACAGAAAAACTGATATCTGAGCAGTGAAGCAGAATTAAGAAATTTATAATTTATGGAGGTGTGGCAAATGCATGTAGAGTACAAGAAACACAAACCTGTGTGCTAATAGAAGTAACTATGAAATAGATGTGGAATCATTTGTTGGAACTAGAATATTTAGAATCATAAATGCAGAGTAAGGATTTCATATCTTAGGGAATCCAATGGAATCTTTTCTTCAGAAGAGAAGTAAAAAAGTAGCTAGGTGCCTTAAAATTATTGTGCCATTGACAATTCCAAAGGACTCTTCATGAAAAATGCTATGCACTGCCAGAGAGAAAACTGATAAAACTCATCTGTGCAGATGGAGGCATATTTTCCCACTATTTTATGATTTTTTGGCAATAGAACTAATATGGAAATGTTTTCCATGATTTCATATATATAATGAATATGATACTGTTTACCTTCTCAATGAGTCTAAAAGGTAGGAGCTGGAAAAAGAGAATTTGGAATTCAAAATTTTTTTAAAAATGGCTATCTAATCGATGCAAAGTACTTATCTAGAGCAAAAACAAAGTTATTCTGCCAAATTTGGATTGAGAAGGAAATGGACTCAGTTCTGAAACAGCAGACTATCAAATCAAACAAGAGTAAGTGCCTGAAAAAGAAGAATGGCTATATGAGAAAAGGTAGAATCCTGTGAAAGATTCTTTGGCAGTAGAATCAAGAGAACTTGGAATCTGATAAAATATTGAGTAAACCACAGAGAATAATCAAAATTGATTCCATGATTTCAAGCCCAAGTGACTGGGAGTACACTGGTCCCATCAAAATTCAGTCTTCAAAACTTGCTAATTGTGTTTTTTGTTTTTGTTTTTATGGGGAGGAGAGGGAGAAGAAAGAACATTCATTTAACTTCCATAGATGAAAGAGAATGTTAGGATATCTAGACCATCTTTATTTTTTTTTAAACATTTTTATTTAAAGTTTTGAGTTCCAAATTCTATCCCTTCCCCCCCTTTCCCTGACATGGCAGGCAATCAGATAAATGTTATACATGTGCAATTATGTAAAACATTTCCATATTTGTCATTTTGTATAAGCAAATTCAAATAAAAATGAAAGAAATTCAAAAATAATATGCTTCAATCTATGTTCAATCAATACTTCCTCTGGAGGTAGATAGTATGTTTCATCATTAGTCCTTTGGGATTGTCTTGACAATCATTGTACTGCTGAAAATTAGCTAATTGTTTTTAAGTTCGACATAAAAGGAGGAAAAAAAACAAAAACAAAAACAACCGAAATTGAAATAAATATGAACCTCTACAATTTGGTCAAATAATTATGCAAGGAAATAAGTTTATAAGCAAATCTTAAGATATTTTAGAGACACTGCAAGTCATGAGATCTGAGTTCTAGTCTCAGCTCTATTTAAAATAACAAGCGAGATAACTGTGATCAAGTTACTTTGACTCACTGGGTTAATATACTCATGCTAAAAGAAGGAGAGGTAAGATTCCATATGAATGAAACTCAAAAACTCTAAAATTCTATGATCTGTAAAGCTTCTTCCTAATAAAACATTTCAATTCTGCGACTGTCACGATATTTCAAAATTTCACCTGTCAGTTCAAAATTTTTATGTTTGAAAGGGGAAGGAAATTACATTTTAGGCAATATTAATTAGAAAAATTCAGTCTCCATTTTATAAGTGGAAAATTTTATTTAAAAAAATAAAGTTTTACAAATATCTTTTACATTTACTTATTCTAACTTAAATCATTCTGAAACTTGTTAAAATCTATAAACACACAATTCTTGAAAAAAGCTAACAAATTTATAAAATCTTTCAGACCTTTTTATAGTGTAATTTTAGATTTCTATATGAGGACAGAACTGCAAGGGAAAAAACTGAATAAAAGGATCTTTTTGAATTTAAGGTGTTTAATAAATTATCAAATACTGTAAAATTAACTGGTTAACTAGTAAAATTACTAAGATTTGGTAAAATGATATAAAACAATAAGAAGGAACATTATAATTTTCTGTTGAAATCTCATTTGCATATTGTATTTGAAAGTTGAATCAAATTTTTTCCATATTCTTCAAATTGGTATGAAAGATAAATATAAATATAAGTAATGTTCTATTTCTTAAATCATCCACAACTTCAGTACAGAGTCCCTGAGACTAAGGTGTAAAGGGAAATGTAATAAATGACATCAGAGTAAATGAGAACTTATCAATCAGTACCTGTACCGAATTTGGATACGTAAAGACAAATTGAATTTGGAAACCTAAAAATTATTTTGAAATAATTTTTTCTAAGAAACTTCCAAAGAAAAATGAGCTAATGAATTTTTAAAAAATTTTCATGCTACAAACTGCATATTCATTATATTTGTTTAAAAAAAATATAATAGTTTCAGAAGCCTTACAACTTGAATAAAAATTCAAGGAGCCTTTGTAGTATTTACTTTAGGAAAACTTTAAAAAACAATATGTAAAATGGTCCCTTCATTCAAGCCAACAAACACAAGAAGAAACTTTCTCAAGTGAAAATCCTACATAAAGCATTAACTTTACCAGACTCAAGTTCAGGAATACTTTGATGATTAGCTCTAGAACTTATTTATGGTAACACAGAGAATCATTCCTAGAAACACCTTCCTTACCCCAGGAACAGCATAAAAATACAAAGTTATTTTTCTCCCCTCTATTGCACCACTCCCAAAAAGAGATAGCTGCATAACTAAATTTGAATCTTTTGAATGTCGGCTTTAGGAAGTGACAAATGTCTTATAGAAACACTACTATCTTCATCAGAAAGCACCCTCTTAAATAATGCTGAGATGTTCTTCTAAACCTGTGATGTACATGTATGCATAATGTTTGCTAGTTTTCATTTAGCAGCAATCAAACAAGTTAAAATTCAATGCCCAAAATTATAATTAAACTTTTCAATTTCTTAAAGGTAAAATACCCCAAAAAAGCCAAAGGCATAGCTTATGCAACTGTTTCATTAATATACATCTTGTGAACATATTATAAAAAACAAAAAAGAAGTTGCTTTTACATGATGTATATACCATAGTGAGGATAAAGCCCAAAGGCTTCAAACACACTATCCATCATCTTCTTTCATTTTGATAGAAAAGGTCTTTGGATTGGCAAAAGCTCTTCAACAGGTGAATTCTTATGACAATGCAGGAATGAAATACTGAAGGGAAACCTCATCATGTACCAAAATAAAGTGAACAATCCGGTTTTTCACAATATCTGGAAGAAAAAAAGAGATGGCATTTTTAAAAAGTGTTCAAGTGCACACACTAATGAATTTTCCTGTGTATAACACCTTGCTTTCAAATAAAGAATTACTTTTAAATATAAATTTTTTTCTCTAGGATGTAATCATCTTTCTTCCAAATACAAATAAATGATATCTAGGTTTTTGCTTTTGTTTTGTGAGGTAGGGGGGTAAAAGTTGGAGTTAAATGACTTGCCTGTAAGGGTCGGAGGACTCATGGACAATGCAATAGGAAGTAAACAAGCAATAAAGCTTGAGACTCCCGGAAATGGGTCTGCTGTGTACTAGTAAGGACCGCCTCATGGGCAGGAACTCTGGTCACATTGAGACTAGCATCATTAACGGAGGAGTCTCCTTCTCTGACTGGCGTGTGTGTGACCTCATAGGCCCTATTTAAGCTGTAGTGACAAGGAAGTTGGTTCTTTTCACTGGGAGCTCTGCTGGGAGTAGTAACTAATAGTGTGCAGGAGGTCAAAAGGTAGGATATGGATACTTGAATAAGGATCCTGAACTTGCATATAATTGCTCCCAAGTGCTATGTCATGTATCTAAACCATGTTCTTATGAAATGATGGCCAGAAGACCTGAGGTAGAGGTAAGCTTGGTAAAACTGGTTTAAGCATTGCAAAAGTGACCAGAGATTTCTCTGAGGGCCTGGGAATTAGGAAAGACTGGCAGTAGTGAATGAAGACTTGGCATTCACACTTGCCCAAGGTCACATAGCCAGTGAGGCCAGATTTAAATTCAGGTCCTTCTGACTTCAGGATCAGTGCTCTACCTACTGTGCCATCTAGTTGCTCCTACAAGTGATATTTAGTAATGTCCTGCAGTAGAAAAACTCACTAATAGCATCAACTTCCAGATGCCACACTGAAAGCACACCAATCACAAGGAAGCCCTGTAACAGTAAACATTCCCACAAAAACAAGTAATTTCTAAGGGTCTAGTCATATACAGAATAATAAAATAATAGATGTCTATAATGGTGAACTTGAATTATCATAAAGTATAATTTTTTTAAAAATAATTTAGTATTGATTAGTCATAAAATACTATTAGAGGGGGAAAAATGTAGGACACTGATCTGGTCAGCTTCTGGATATTCCCAGGATTTAAAATGATAAAATCATATACTAAGTTCCAGGGCAAATGAATATAAATTAAAAACCTGTCAGTGAAGCAATAGCTCCATTTCTAAAGTATGAAAAATGACAAAGCTATCTAAGAAGAATGGAAGGACCAAAGATTATACCCAATCTGTATGATTAATGGTAGAGAAAGAAAGGATCACTCTCATGGGGCAATAGTTATAAAAGCATAATAAAAAAAGTCAATAGTATGAGAGAAGCGCCTCCTAATTACAAGACAGCTCTTCAATCTGGGAAAACAAACAAATCATCCAGGTTTAATAACTCCTAAGGGGATGACTGTGCCACAATAACAGCACACAAACCACAAGACAGTTCTAGAGTGGATATATGTGCATGTATATTGGGGGTTGGGAAGAAGACCAGTAATATTTCTACAGACCCAGCTGTGGTTTTTTGGTCACTTCAGTTATGTCCCACTCTATTTCTTGGCATAGATACTGGACCAGTTTGCTATTTCCTTCTCTAATTTATTTTACAGAAGAGAAAAACTGAGAAACAGGTTTAGGTGATGAGCCCAGGGCTACATAGCTCATAAGAGCCCAAGGCTCAGGTCTTATTGATTTCAGGTCTGACACTCTAAGAACACTCCACCACTTGGCTGCCACAGACCCAGTAGCCCAGTATGATTCATATTTATCCCTAAGTCATCAATAAAAGGCTCAGCTTGTCCACGTTAACATAAGGTAGAATTTGACAGAAGTAGGACAGGAATCCATATTTTCCTGGGTATATGAACAGTTCTCCATACAGTATGTTATGCTGGCTTGCATTTGTAATATGCCCTATTAAAAAAAAAAAAAAAGTTTTATAATATGTACAGAACTCAACTCACAATTATGCTAGACTAGGCAGAGACAATAGAAAACAGTGGGAAATGTATTTAGAGAAATTAATAACTTTGTCACCAAGTTCCTTTTATGATGAACCTGAAAAGGGAGTAAAAATTTTGTATGTCACCAGTAGTAGAGAAATCAAACTATGAAAGTATTTGGAACTAGAATATACATCTGGTTTCCAGCTATTATGTAATTCAAGTTGCTGCTTTCATCTACCTGAGACATAGCAAAACTTCAGCTATGCTGAAGCCCCAGGAAATGAGCCATTTTTTATAGCCATTTTCCTGAGACCTACAATCATCCTTATGCTAGAAGGACATAGGGCTGAATGAGTATAAGCCACTGGCAGGGGCCTTGAACCTTACTTTTCTAAAAAAAAGATTCTCACACCAGGGTGTTTTTTGATATTTACTTCTTTCTCATATATACATAGAAATCTCCCATGGCTCCCACTCCTTCCAACCAAGAATTCTGCATAATATTTTACTGAAAAACTTGAGACCATTCACCTTTTCTCCTCTCCTTTTCCATCACTTAAATACTTTTTGCCATTATCTACTCCTTTAGTTCTATCTCACAATAAGAAATGTTCTTTCTTCTTGCCAAGGCAAATTCCTTTCACATGCACAAGGGATCCATCTGAGAGGAGGAAGAAATGAAGGAGATAAAAGAAAAGGAAGAACAAGAGGAGGGCAGCTTCTTCTCCTGAGGGGCAAGAGGGAGATTGCTCTCCTCACTGCTGACTGAACCAGCCCTCCAGTATTGTTTCTTCCACATGACTGAGTTTTCATGCAGAAATGCTAGGCAAGAGATCAAACCTTCTGTCTGATGTTCTCTCCCACTGCAATAGTAGCAAGCTTCATGATCCTTCTCTGCCATAGCCACCTGCTGCTGCTAGATGCTCACTCCTCCTTTCAACACTGAATACGTACTGTGTTGTAGGTATGTGAAGCTCAATGAGTGTTCTGCTGCCTAAAAGATCCTCCTCCATTCCCAACCCTAACTTGTCCCAAAAAGCTGAAGCTTCTACAATGTTGAATTCCAAATAACTGAGATTTTACTAAATTTTTAAAAAAGTGCTCTGGACTGGCACTATTTATGCAAAGAAATAGAATAGTGAAGCAAACTTACTACATAATACTTTTGTTGGGTTTACTTGCTGTCCTGCAAGAAACTGTAGAAGCTTCTTAATATCAATTCGTGCTGCAACCATGTTCTCTAAGTCTCTATCATGAAGAATATCTTCACAGGCTACAATGATAGAAAAGGGTTTTAAACAAAATTATTATTATTATAAAACAATCTAGACTAAATATGTTAAAAGGTATGGGACTAGATCTGATTCTATTGGAACACGGAACTCTCTGGTTGAGGAAATTTCCTCTGGCAATGCAAGTCAGTAAGTCAATAAGAATCTCAGAGTTTTTCCCTAGAATACTGAGAGGTTGAGTGACTTAACTAGGATCACAAAGCTGAATGTATCAGATGAGAGTTTGAACCCAAATCATTCCAGCTCCAAGGCCAGCCTTTTATGTACTGTAACATGGCATCTTTCAAATTCAATAGAATTGGTTTTTATGCAGTTAAATGGAATAACTACCATTTTTCTGGGAGTCATGTGTACTTGCACCTCTTCATCTTCACTTTACAAAGATAATAGCAATTTGAAAATGCATTCCTTCATCCAATCAACAAACATTTATAATCCCAATTGTATGTCACATAGCATACTAATATGAAAGATATGATCCATATTTAAAGGGAGTATATAATCTGAAAGAACCATCATGCTATCTCATCTTTAACAAATATCTCTTGAGTTAAGACACACAAAAAAAATAACTGACCATGAGATTTAACTAACGAATATGTTGTTTCTTATCAATATATATGTGATTAGGCTCTATGTAATTTGAGCAAATCACTTAACTTCTTAGTACGCCCAAAAAACTTTCCAAGTCTACAAGTTGCAGAGATGACAATCTGCATTGATAAAAGGAGTTTCCACATGAGTTTTCTACACTAAGGAAATCATAGATCTAGTTCAAAATAAATTTATATATCTTATATACAAGAATTATTCTGAAAGAGCATGATAAAAAACAAAACAAAACAATATTTCAAGTTCATTCCACATTTTTTCCAGAAGAATCATACCACTCTTTATTATTAACTGGATAAATCATTAAGATTAAAAAAATATCTAGTTCAATGTATTTTTTTCTCAAACTGGAATAACTATACAAATTATTCCATTTCCCCCTCTCATTATGAATAAAAAATGTAATGAACTAGATTTCAAATTTAATATTTAAAGTTAAAGAAAAAACAGAAATCTTACCCCGTGGAGGATTTGCAAGATGTTTAAAATGTGTTGTAATGCATACTAAATCAGTTTCTATTTTCAAGTTCATGTCTCCTTTTAGATTTGCTTCAATAATCTATAAATTACAGTTTGAATATATGATTAAAATTTTTAATCAATGAGTATGGAAGAAATAGTTTTAGACACATGGTAATAATAGGCTTTTAAGATAAAATATAAAAGAGCACTTAAAGGCAAATTTCCCCTACTGACCAGGAAACTATACTATGGGTGGCAGAATGATTTAGTAGAATAGAGAACTACATATGGAGTGAGAAAATCTGAGTTTCCTGGTTCTGTAAATAACCTCTCTGAGCTTAAGCTTCCTCATTTATAAAAGTAGGTACCTAGTGAAATGAGCAGAACCAGGAGATCATTATACACTTCAACAACAATACTGTATGAGGATGTATTCTGATGGAAGTGGATATCTTCAACAAAGAGAAGATCTAATTCAGTTCCAATTGATCAATGATGGACAGAGGTAGCTACACCCAGAGAAGCAACACTGGGAAATGAGTGTAAACTGTTTGAATTTTTGTTTTTCTTCCCAGGTTATTTTTACCTTCTGAATCAAATTCTTCCTTTGCAACAACAACAACAAAAAAATTCGGTTCTGCACACATATATTTTATCTAGGATATACTATAACATATTTAATATGTATGGGAATGCCTGCCATCTAGGGGAGGGGGTGGAAGAAAGGAGGGGAAAATTCGGAACAGAAGGAAGTGTAAGGGATAATGTTGTAAAAAAAAATTATCCATGCATATGTACTGTCAAAAAAAATGTTATAATTATAAAAATTAATTAAATTAATTTTTTAAAAAGGGTGGTAGTTGGTGGGGAGGGAGGAAGGTAGATGGTTCTAGGGGAAGATGAAAAAGTATAAAGATGAGTAGAAAATGAAGGGGTGTCTAACCCTTATATTAGGTGCCTGTTATTGAAGTTTCTGGAAGCATGAGTATATCCCAGTTTAAAAAAATGAAGTCAAAACCATAGTTCCTGTTGTAATAAAATTTACAATTTAAAAGAGCATGCAAATCACAATCTATGTACATAGAATAGATATGCTGTATATGTTAAATAAGGCAATCCTGGAGGGAAGTATATAAATACATATATTATATTTTAAAAATAAATAAAAAATAAAAGTAGGTAGCTGAATTTCATAATGATTAAGATCCTGCCTCACTCTTAAATCCTATGACTTATAACCTAAAGAAATCTGTCAACTCTAAATGGGAGCTAAGATCCTTAAAATAATTTATGATTGAAAAAATTACATGACTATTTCCTTCAGTAGTTAATCTTTAATAATTTTATAATAAGTTGAAAACCTATGAACAGTTGAACCATTTATTTGCATTGGAATGAAGGAAGTCTTAATTGCTCAACAAAAATATGGCAGATAGCTATTCTTAAAATTAATCACTATTAAAGATCTACATCTATAAAAATTCAAAGTAAATCTCTGATACTTATGCTATATTTTTACACATGTTAAAAAAAAAAAAAGACACATACACACATATACACATTCAACTATACAACCAAACATTTGTTGAATAGATCAAAAGTTTTAGAATTCTACAGGAAAATAACCTTCATTTTAAAATGAACTATGGAGTTTGAAAACAAATGCAGAAAGCTTTAGCTCTATCTTGAGTGGCCAACCAAAACATTTATAACCTTTCTTTCACATGACAAACCTTCAAATGCTTGAAGAAATCTACCATCTTATATTCTCTAGCTAAACATCTTCTGATCTTTCAATTGATTGTTATATTGCATGATTTAAAGCCTACTACTGGGAAAGTCCCTTTGCTTTTCAATGTTTCTTGCTAAAATGCCCAGAACTGAACACAGTACTTCAGAAATGGTTCAATCAAAACAGCTTATTAGGACTATATCTCTATATGCTATGTTTCTATTGATAATAGCCTAAGATCCCACTAGTTTAATACTGTTTAATACCAGTTTAATACTGGCATATATAACATTTATGGTACACCTAAACCCAGTTTCCTTTCCACATGAAAAGCTACATAGTCACATCACCTCTGCCTGTAATTTTTTTTTAAATGCCAAGTACAGTAATCTACATTTAAACCTATTAAAATTCCATCCAATTAGAAGAACTGACTTTCCCTGCAGAATTTTAGGCCATGTTCTCTTACACTTTGAAATTCTGAAATATTCTCTCCCAAAATCAAAGGGGGATATCAGAATACATCAGCTTTCCTATATTACATTAGAAATTCTGAGTGCTATGAACTCTTTCACTCAAGATTCTTCTTTGACTACCATTCCTCTTTTATTGGTCAGAATGACATCCCCTCTTTTCCCTCATGTTGCCTTTTGGAAGCCCCCACATCCTCAAACTCTATTTAAGTACCATCTTCTAAAGTAAACTTTTCCAGACTTCCTCAATGAAATTACTTGATACTTGGCTTGTATATATTTCTAAGTGTAGATGTTATCTTACCTAATAAAATCATTCAAGATAAAAAAAAGTCTTATTATTGTTACCAGCCTGAGAACAGTCTTTGTTATTTTCAGCACCTAACACAATGCCTAAGCCCATATTCAATAAATGTTTTTTAATTGTCTTCCAAATTAAATAAGAATTTCTCTAAAAAATGATCAAGAACTAATCAATTGCTCAGCTTTCAAAAGAAAGAGCTTAGACAAATATCCAGGTAGCTAAATTTTTCTAGCACCAATTGATTTTGCTTTGATGTTAACTTTGTGATCTGTTTCTGAAGTGGATTCATTTTTTCCTTCTTGCTAGACATTGTAGAGTGGCTTACTACCATTACTACAGCTTCTGTTTTCTTTTCTTTTTTTTTTTTTTGAGGCTGGGGTTAAGTGATTTGCCTAGGGTCACACAGCTAGGAAGTGTTAAGTGTCTGAGACCAGATTTGAATTCGGGTCCTCCTGAGTTCAAGGCTGGTGCTCTATCCACTGCGCCACCTAGCTGCCCCCAGCTTCTGTTTTTCTATCCACAAATCCTAACTCAAGTACTTCTACTTTGGATGAACAAATTTTCTCACATAATATCTACTACTCTTTAGCCTCTCAGATAATTCCTTTCTTGCACAGCTAGATGGTACAGGGATAGAGCATTACCTAGGGTCAGAGAGATTTGAATCCAAATCAGGCTTCAGATATTTATCAATTGTATGACCCTGGTCAAGTCACTTAACCCTATTTGTCTCAGTTCCATGAGCTGGAGGAAATAGTAAACCACTTCCCGTATCCTTGACAAGAAAACCCCATGCAGGATCACAAAGAAAGAGCTGGACACAACTGAAATGACTGGATAATTCCTTCTTTGCTGTAGTCTAGTTATGAATCATATTTTGCTAAGTGTTAGTAATGCTTATGACATCAAATTTACCCCTTATCTTAAATTCTCTAATTCATTTTATCCATTCTACACATCCTATAGAAATCAAAGGGCATATCACCATGCCACTTCCTGGACACTGCTTTCTGTGAATTGCTTAGTTTCTCCACTGCTATTTTTATGTAATGCCTGTCATTTTCTGAATTGGAAGATATACAAGACTCCTTTTTCAGTTTTAAGGCCCCTTGGGATAGACAAGCCCACAGGCAAATATATTCTTTCCAATATCTGTAGATGTCCTCAATCTGTTGTCATATTTGTTTCATTGGCCAAGTATAGAAATTTTATCTCATTCTTTAATACTACCTTCTTAATCAACTACTCACTATAAAGCCAAGTTATTATATTCCAAAACTTCATCTATTCCATCTAAAAAGTACCAGTAAGAAGAAACTAGGGACAGCTGTGAAATATTTCAGTCTTAAACACCAGCTTTTAATGAGTCTGGAATAGAGTATGTACTGTATTGCATCTTAAACACGTAGAACCATGAAATAAACTGCATGTTTATAGACACACAAATATAATTTATATACATTTTAAAGGGCAAAGTCAATTGCCTCTTAAAAATGCACCAAAAAAGTATCTTAACTATTCTTCTAGATGAAGGAAGTTATAACTTACAATATGATTGCTGATATTTTTCATTCTTTCCACTACACTCTTCATAGTTTTCAATACTGGTAAATATATACTAACCTACAAAAAAAAATGAAATATGCAAAAATAATTAAAAACATATAAGTTATAGTAAAAGAAAGTAACATATAGAGGTTTTAGACTTAGTTCAAATTGCAATTTCATTCAAAAGGTCTTTCCTGGTTTCACCCAGTGTAAATGATTCTCTTTTCTGAGATTACCTTCCATTTAAACTGTACATATCCTATAATTAACAAGAATTTATTATGTGTCTACTATGTTCCATACACTGTTAGTCCCTGCTATAAAGAAATTCAACCTAATGGGGCAAACAACATGTAAATAAGTTTGCAAAGAGAAGATATGTTCAGAATAAATTGGAGATAATCAACAAAGGAAAGTATTAGCATTAAGGGAAACAGTGAAAGATTTCTTTCAGAATGTGGATCTTTGGCTGGGACTGGAAAGAAGCCAAAAGATGGGGATGAGAAGAAAGAAAATTCTAAGTTTGGAGGGTAGACAGTACAAATGATTACAGGGATATACATGAATACATGAATATATGGAGTATTTCATGCAAAGAACAGCAAGAACGTCAATAAGAAGACTGGTAAAATTAGAGAGGGGCCAGATAATAAAGAACTTTAAAAGAGGGGATTTTATATTTGATCTTGGAATTAATAGGGAATCACTCATCTTTAGTGAATGGGCGAATCACACCTGCAAGTGAAAAAGATCAAATGGACAAATGAACGAAGGATGGATTAGAATGAAAAGAGACTTGAGAAAGGAAGACCAACCAGCAAGCTACTGTAATAGTTCAGGTGAGATAATATAGGCTTGCACCATGGTAGAGGCAGTGGCAGCAGAGAAAAGAGGGAATACAGGATATTACAAAGGTAAATTGCCATTGGACAGCTCAGGTGACTCAGAGAATATTGGGAATACAGGAGAGAACTTTAGGAGAAATGATAATGAGCTGTTTGTTGAATTTAACATATCTAAGGGACACCCCATTTGAGATGTCCAATAGGTACCTAAAGAAGTATGGCTAACAATCATGAAAGAGATTAGGGCTTGATAAATAAATTTGAGAATTATCAGCATAGATGGCAATTTAATCTATAAACTACTGAGATCATCAAGCAAAACTGTACAGAAGGAGAAAAAAACAGCACCCTAAATAGATCTTTGGGGGATAACCATCATTAGTGGGCATATATATGATATATGAAGATCCAGCAAAGGAGACTAAAAAAGAAAGGTTCAACAGGTAGAACCAAGAAAAGAGCAGAAAATCATAAAAGCCTACAACCTAGAGAATATCAAGGACAAGAAAATGAGTAACAATGTCCAAGGTTGCTGAGAGGTTGAGGACTGAAAGAAGGATGAGAACTGAAAAAAGGCCTTAGATTAGGCAAGAAAGATCACTGATAACTTTGAAGACAGTTATTTCAGTTGAAAGATGAGATTGGAAACTAGACTGCAAAGAGTTAAAGAGAATGAGATGAAAGGAAGTAAAAGCATCAATTGTAGATGGCCTTGTCATACAGGAGGATAAAGGGGAAAGGAAGTACAGGACAGTAACTCCTGAGGATGGGCTGAGCAAGTGAGAGTTTTTAGAGTGGGTATCATGGGTATGCTAAAAGGCAGAAAGGAAACAGCCTGCACAGAAGATGAGTGAGAGTCCAGGAGGAGTGATCTGCTGGAGAGGACTAGATGAAATGGAATTGCCTGTGCAGGTAGAGAAGTTTGCTTTGGCAAGAAGGGTCATTTCTTTGCGTGCAACAGAGGAGGAGGGAAAAATTTTGGCAGAAACCTTCTTTGTGATTTAAGAAAGTTATTTGCATGCTGCCTCCTACATTAGAAAGCAAGTTCCTTAATGGAGCATGTTTATGTCTCTTTTTGTATATACAGTACATGGCACAACCTCTGGCACATGGTAAGCACTTAATAAATGCTTGTTGGCTATGCCAAGCATAAACATCTAACACTTGCTTGATGGATTAAATAAAATCACAGAATCATCACAGATAACTCTAGTCCAACCTTTTTTAAGGAGACTGGTCATGTCCAATTTCAGGAATCAAAGAAACCTAATATTACCATAATTATCTGTCTAGAACCCTTTTAGACTGAAAGTTTCAACATTTAAAGAACTTCAACATGCTTTGTGTTTTTGTTCTAATCTACTATTTCATTATATATTTTTATTTATAAGTAATTTTGAAATATTAACAAAAGAAAAACTCATCTAAACTTTAAAGCTTACTGAAAGGTCCTTAGGGGATTTTGAATAGGAAAAGCTTTTAGAAACAATAAAGATACCAGAAGAAGAAACTTATTTGCTAAGTTTAGATCATAAGCATAATGGAAAGGAACTATAACTTGAAATTGTTTTAATATTGACATTCACAATATTCATAAATCATCAAATGCCTAATAAATGTTTATAAATCACATTTCTCAGAAATGCAATATTTTCGCTATTATTGATAAACATACTTTTAAAAGTTGACATGCTATCCAAAATTTTCATAACTAAAAACACACAACCTTAAGTGAAAATTTATATGAACATGAGTTAACACACTTCAAATTTTGGCAGAATACAAATTTGAGGCTATAAATAGTTACAATTTACCAACTAAGGGTCAATAAAAACACTTTTTAAAAAATGTAGCCACAATTACTAAAGAAAAATGAAAATGGTAAAGTTCTGAAGTCTGAATCGTCTATCAGAGTACAGTCCTCCGAAGGAAAGAGTTAAGAGGAGAAATAAATTATAATTTCTCTCATTTTTTTCTAATAGAATAAACAACTACCTTAACCACTCTGATCCTGAATTTGCGTGTCTTCACTATCTTCCTCAAAGGACTGATGTGAATAAAACACCTTTTAATTATTTAAATACTGTATAAATTTAAGTTTTTATTATTATTTTAAATAGGTAACGTATGAAATTTCCAACATCCCTTTAGCCAGTTTTTAAATAAAGTTGAACTACAATAATATTTTTCCTTTACTTTTTTTCAAAAATCGATTAATACCCAGTTTATTTTTCAAGGTCCTCAGAATTTTTTCAGAAGAGTTATGCTATACAACTTCTTAGTGCTGCTAGAGGATAATAATGTAAAACTTAAAACAAGAATAAGACTCCAGAAAATTACTTACATCAAATTCTGGTAGAGTAGGCTCCCGGAAATCACTCCATAATTTTCTGGGAATAACCCCTACAGGGATATCATGTGTTACAATGCGACTACTGCTTGACATAGATGGCTGCCAAGAAAAACACAATTTGAAGTTAATTTTTAATATTATCAATAAAAACAGACACACCAGAAAAATAAGAGACAAGTTGGTGAGATGAAATCAATATTGATATTTCTCAAGTTACTCTTTCCTTTCAGTTCATAATGTCTTTGCACTTCTCGACTATTAAAATATTAAGGATAATTGTCATGTCTAGGCTAATTCTCTGGAGGACCTCAGAATCAGGCAAAGTCCTTGGTCTTAGGATGGAGAAGTGAAGGAGGCAGGAGAGCCTCCATGTGGCTGGTCAAAGATGCAGTATGGAGTCTGGAGCCTGAAGTCTTCTCGGGATGAGAGCTGTGGGTGAGAGCACTGTGGCTTAGAGGGCTCTGTGTCCCCCCCTCAGCCCTTAAATCTTTCAGTATGATTACCTCACTACACCACATTAAGCATGCACAGTCATAAGCACCATGCTGTGATTCAAGTATTCCTTTTCAGAGTTCCAGCCTGCTACAGATAATAATAATAATAATTAAACATGTTTAATGGGAATGTCTGAAACTAATAATATGTAAAAAATATTGTCACCAAAGCTATATATACCTCATTCATTTCACTACACTTCACTTAATGGCAATGTACAAATATCGAGCTTTGGCCACCCTTTAAGGTAAGGTAAATAACAAATGCTGGAGGAGAGGCAGAAAAATAGATATTAATGATCTAGTGATAGAACTGGGAGCTGGTCCAATCACTCTGAAGAAAAATTTGGAACTATAGCCAAAAGAATAAAAACCTGTACACAACATTTGACCAATAATAGGTCTGTATCCCAAAGAAATCAAAGAAAAGGGAAAAGAGAGGCAGCTAGGCAGCGCAACAGATAGAGCACCAGGCCTGAATTCAGGAGAACTTGAGTTTAAATCTGGTCTCACAAACTTAATACTTCTTAGCTGTATGACCCTGGACAAGTCACTTAACCCCAACTGCCTCAGCCAAAAAAAAAAAAAAGAAAAAGGGAAAAGAGCCTAACTGCGCAAAAATATTTATAGCAGCTCTTTTGTGTGGCAGAAAAAATTAGAAATTAAGTTGATGGTTACATCAAATGAAGAATAGCTGAATAAATTGTGGTAGATGATTGTGATGGAATACTAATATGCTATGAGAAATAACAAGAATGGCTTCAGAAAAATCTGGTAAATCTGATGCAGTCGGGTAAAAGAACCAGGTCAGTATGCCTAGTAATAGCAATATAATAATGATGATCCATTTTGAAAGACTTGACTACTCTGATCCATGACAATTGCAAATGAAAAACGTGGGAAACCAGGAAAAGAAGTGATGAACTCTGACTTCAACACTGAAAAAACTGGTATTTTTCACCTTATTTGTGTGTCTCTTATCTTTTGCAACATGGCTAAGATGGAAATGGTTTTTTACATGACCTCAACATGCAAAACTAATAACATAATGCTTGCCTTTTCAAGACATGGAAAGACTGGAAGTGCGGGAGAGAATTTGGACTTCAAAATAAAAAAAAAAAAAAAATCTCAGAAATTTAAAAAAATGTAATTGGTAAATATTTAGTGAAATAAAAATATATTTTAAAAAGCATACACTCATACAATGTACCCCAGCTTATTTTGTGGCTGATTTGATTTGTATATGTCTATATATACATATGATCTGCACCACAAGATCCTGGGGGAAATGGGAGTAGGGCAGAAATTGTTTTTGTTTTTGTATGTCCATTCCATGTTAAATTTCATAGGAAGGTAAGTTTCAGGACTCGGCAAAAAGTTCGGCTTTGAGAGACAGATACAAGACAACGCTAGTCACGTGGCACAGGACACCGCCCCCATACGCACGCGCACCCGCGCATGGGCTTCTGGGAACTTACCAGCTCCACGGCCACGGTGAGGCAGGGGCAGTGCTTGTTGGTCAGTTTGATCTTCACTGTTTTGGCATTCTGGGCCGTTTTCAAGGCTCTAGATAAGTTTTCCGGCGTCAGCTCCAAATAGATTTCATTGTGATCCGCTGCGACTCCTTCCATTTGAAATTCGTCAAAGAAGTTGCCCTAGGAATACAAAGTTAGGCTGGTCTCTGGCGGGGGGAGGGAATCTGCAGGGGGGAGGGGATGATAGGCTGGGGATCTCACCTGGCTCAGCTCGCACCACATGGTGACTCCGCCATTGGCCACTTTGTCGGACAGGATGAAGTACAGTTTGTGCGGACTGAGGCGCAGCGTGCATGTCTTGGCCAGCTTAGAGATGGTGCTGCTGACACCTGGGGCGGCGGGGGGCGGAGAAGAGCATGAGTGAGGAGGCGGATGCCCCTCGGGAGAGCAGAGACCCAACCGGACCCCGAGGGAAAGGCCCCAGCTTGAGAGCAGGAACTCTTTGGTACAATCCTGGCGCTAACCCCGCGGTTGGTACACAATAAAATCATAACTACCAGCTGGTTGTCAGACATAAACTCCCCAGCGGAGATCCCGGAGGGAAGGGAAAGAGCGACCCCCCACCCACCCCAATCCTTGCGCAACTTCCGGCGCGCGAGCGCTTCCCACCCTCAGGCCCCCTGGCACAGCCGCACGCGCGCGAGCCGCTCACGGGTGAAGTGATTCAAGCAGCCCAAATCCACAATCTTGGCCCGGAACCTCATAGCACCCACGGACGCGAAATGCTCGCAATACTGGTGGGCCCTTTTCTCCCCCAAACTCGTCTTCCCGCGCCCTGCAGTCGGGTTCTGCCGGTTGCGGCAGCTAAACGGCCGTAACGGAGGCCTCCTGCCCTTTGACCTCAAAGTGGTTCCACTGCGCCTGCGCGAGCCGATGAAACTTCTGACAAAAATTGCTGGAGATTTGAGAGAAGTGCTAAAGTAACTGGCGTTTCCTGTAAATTGTTCTTTTCTCTTTCTGAGTAACAAAAGTTTGCATTTTCCCTTTGACAGTTTGAGGCCTTAAGGAAGCATCTGTTGTGGTGCTGGAAAGGCCCCATTTTTTTTTTTTAATTTTATAATTATATATTTTTTGACAGTACATATGCATGAATAATTTTTTTTTTACAACATTATCCCTTGTATTCATTTTTCCAAATTTTCCCCTCCCTCCCTCTACTCCCTCCCCTAGATGACAGGCAATCCCATACATATTAAATGTGTAACAGTATAACCTAGATACAATATATGTGTGTAAATCCAATTTTCTTGTTTCACGTAAAGAATTGGATTCCGAAGGTATAAGACAGTAGTGCTAACAATTTACATTTGCTTCCCAGTGTTCCTTCTCTGGGTGTAGTTATTTCTGTCCATCATTGATCAGCTGGAAGTGAATTAGATCTTCTCTATGTTGAAGATTTCCACTTCCATCAGAATACATCCTCATACAGTATCATTGTTGAAGTGTATAGTGATCTTCTGGTTCTGCTCATTTCACTCAGCATCAGTTGATGTAAGTCTCTCCAAGCCTCTCTGTATTCCTCCTGCTGGTCATTTCTTACAGAGCAATAATATTCCATAACCTTCATATACCACAATTTACCCAACCATTCTCCAATTGATGGACATCCATTCATCTTCCAGTTTCTAGCTACAACAAAAAGAGCTGCCACAAACATTTTGGCACATACAGGTCCCTTTCCGCTCTTTAGTATTTCCTTGGGATATAAGCCCTGCTGGATCAAAGGGTATGCACAGTTTGATAACTTTTTGGGCATAGTTCCAAATGCTCTCCACAATGGCTGGATTCTTTCACAACTCCACCAACAATGCATCAATGCCGCAAATCCAGACTTCCTGAGGTCACATAACCTAGGAAACAGTCTGAGGGCCCACTTTGCCCCTTGCCAGTTGTTCTCCCCATGGGCATGACCAATCTGGAAGCACTGGAGCTCTGCTTTTTTTATAAAATGGGAATAACAATAAATACAGAGTGTTCCAAAAGTCTTGATGCAGTTTCTGACATTGAATAGTTTGGCACTGCACTAGGACTTTGGAGGCTCCTCAACAAGGGAGTCTCAGCAATATTTCTCAAAATATTGCCACTTGGTGTCCACCCTCCAGATGGGAGAAATGGCCCTCTGTACTTAAGAAACTCTCAGAGATTTATTCCATGCCTAAAATCAGCATGGTTCTTTTTTTCTCCCCATTCAAAAAGCAGGAAAGGAAAATATGAAAGGAATGTAGTCTGGGGGTAAGGATGATGAATTCAGGAATATCTTGACTCATTGGGGGAAAAAAAGTTCTCCCTTAATACTAATAGTGCTCCTGGGCTCAGAACCCTCTTTCATGATTTCCTCATTCCATTCAGATCATTCCTTAAGATTCTTCTTTAATGAATTTTCCTCAATATCTGATTTGCAGTGCCAAGAGTGTATCTCTTTTCTCTCCCTTCTGTGGGTTGCTCAGGTAAGTAGGATGGACAGGAGCTTTCTCAGAAAATTGATCTCTGCCATAGTGTGGGTCTACAGTTCCAGGAAAACCCCCCTCGATTGTACTCTTGCTTAATCTCTCACAAGCTGCTTTCTAATCTATAGTCCTCCTGTTCTTGTACCTTGAGAGTGGAATGGATTCTCCATGATAGACTATGAGTTCTGACGCTAAGGAACTACTGGGGCTGAAGTTTAGGCTATTTAAAAAAACCCTCTGTTGCCTGTGTTTTGCCTTACTCCACTAGAGTATGCTTGTGGAGGTAACTTCCTCCTCTTCCCCCTCTCCCCCCCAGCCACGGGAATTGAATAAATTGTTTTCTGCTCTGGCCCTGGAAATGTCTATTGAATTATTTTGGGTTAGTGGTCCCTGATCTTACATGTAAAAATATTGTCTGCCTTAAGCATTTTGTCTGGATCATTCCTTTCCCTTGTAGCTTATATTTTTCAAATCCATCATATGAACTCCTTGAGGAGGCGAAGGTAGCTATGCCAAGGGAAGTCCTTTGGCCTGGTATGATTCCTGCTTTGAAGTCCTCTGCAAGGGGTTGAGCTGAGGGAAGCTTCTTTTATAGGCAGTTCTTAGTGGGAGCTGGGAGCTGGAATCAGAATACAGAATCTTGAAATTAAATGAGTGTCTCTGGGCTAATCTCCAACTCAAGTGAGTTGGATGGAAATCTCAATCTCCAGCTCTGTAGGAGTGATCCTGGACTCAACTAGTCCCACCCAGATAACAGAATGAAACCACTTTATCTTGATTACCTGGATCTGGTCTCTCAGAGGAGAGCTTCTCTGAGGGAGTTCCCAAGCTTTCCCCCCCAAAGTCAGAGAGAGAGAGAAAGTGTTTCATGGCTCCCTTCCTCAGTTCAACAACTTGAACCTGCACTAAACTGACAAGAGTAGGTGTTGAAAAAGGAATTTAAGCCAGATTAGAGATGTCAGATGCCAGTTCTTGTGTCTGAGAGAAGGGAGGTGATATTGATGGGGTTTAGAGTGATCTAGATTCCCAGTGGTCTAGAGGTTAGTGGCTATAAGAGAGTTATTAGAATCCCCATTGAATTGGCCACAGATTTTAGGAGTGAAAGAATTCACTCATTCCCAAATATTAGTTGCAAAATGAAAGTTTATTGTTAGATAGAAATGAGTTTAACCAGAGACTGACTCTTATAGTGGCAGATCTATGGAAAATGGAGTTTTGCACTGAAAATGCAGTTCTTAGTGGACAGAAGGTCGTGTCAGTAAAGAGGGCTGCCAAGGGCCATCTGCAAAGACTTTAGTTGATGGAAGCTATTATATTGGTTATCTTGGTGGGGGTAGGGAAGCTGGAGAAGATCAGACCCAGTGAGGGCTGGGCAGACCAAGCAAGTCAGACTGGGGGTTGGGACAAGCCTGGATCTCCTGTTGGAATTCAAAGGGATGCTTTTTGACCAGGATTTGTAATTGTATGTCTGGCATCCTGGAAAGACAACTTGTCTGGGGAGGATATGCCTCAGCCAGGAGGGGCTGGGAATCTGAAAAGTATCACAGATCAGTAGGAAATACAGTTTCTTAAAGGGACCACAACCTGCTTCAATATCAGTGGTTTATAAAGGTAGGGCATCTTGAAGGATAAATATGTTCATTTTTCAGTCATGCCTGATTCTTCATAAACCCATTTGGAGTTTTCCTGGCAAAGATACACTGGAGTGGTTTTCCATTTCCTTCTCCAGTTGATTTACAGATAAGAAAACTGAGGCAAAGTTAAGTCATTTGCTCAGGGTCACACAGTAGGTGTCTGAAGATTTTAACTCAAATTTTCCTCATTCCAGACAAGATATTCTATGCCTTGTACCACCCACCTACCCTTATGGAAGGATAGAAAGACATCAAAGTGATGACTAGGTTTGAATCTGAGTGATCAGGACAATGGTCATGACATTGACTACAATAGCAGATTTGGAAGGATGATGTTTAGTCATTAAGATTTTTTTTGTCTTTGAAAGCATAGGGGAAAATTGTTTCCTCTATGAAGAACCTTAGAAGTCTGCCACCTTGTATGGAAACTTTAGATATTTAAAGAGATTTGTGATTTCATCAATATGAGTATTCCTCCAACGATGCAGATCTCAACCCATTTGCCTTTTCATCTTTTTCCAACTCATCCATGTACCTGCCTGGGGCTCCACCCAACATGTTCTTCCAATATTAAATGGATAATGAAGTACTTGGCTATCCCTGGGTTGTTCTGTGACTAACTTACTTTCTTATGTAGACATTTTCCTTCTGACATCCTATTACTTAGGAATTTATTTTTCCCGGAGAATGATTCAGATTTCCATTGCTTAGTGTATGTCTAATACGTAGTGTTTATGATTTGCTCTTGGGCTTAGCTCCAAGGGATAAAATGTATCATCTTACCTGTTAGTAAACTTATACTCTAATTCCAATTAAGACTTGTTTGTTGTTGTTGTGTTTGTTTTTTTTTTTTTTTTTTTTTTTTTTTCTGTCATGGAATTATAGAACTTTAGAAGGCACCTGGGTAGGCACAAGATAGATAGGCCATGTGAATTAGCACACTCAGGCAAAAAACATTCCCATATGGAGAGGTGGCAGGCCGTGTCTTTCCTGAGACAGTGCTTTATCTTGCTCATTATACTTTAATTAAAAAAAAAACCAGTTATTTAAAATAAAACAAGATAGAAAAAGAAAGAAAAAAGAAAAACCAAAACAAATTGTCATGTGTCCAGCAGAACACTGGGGAGAACAATAAATTCAAATTATCTAACAATAAATGATCTGGGATTTTGAAATTTAGCAATAATATCCCTATGTGTTTTCCTTGTAAGATTTCTTTGAGGTGGTGATTGGAGGATTTTTTTTTTCCTATTTCTAATTTCTTCTTATGTTCTATCACTACAGGACAATTTTCATTGATTATTTCCTATATTATTATGTCAAGGTTCTTTTTTTGGTCATAGCTTTCAGATGGTCCAATTATTATGTTTTCTTTTCTCAATCTATTTTTCAGGTCTGTTTTTCTTATACTAATATTCTAATTATTATATATTAATATTGTTATTAATATATATTAATTGTTACATATAGGTACATAATATATAATAAACTATAATTATAATTGATCATCAATGTTCCTTAAGATTAATAATTAATGATAATATATATTAATATTCTCTATTTTTCATTGCTTATACTTTATTATTTCTTGATTTCCTGTGACTTCACTAGCTTCCCCTTTCCCAGTTCTAATTTTCAAAGAGTCTTTTCCTGTTTTAAGACTGAATCTCCTTTTCTAGTTGGCTGATTTCTCATAATCTGACTGACCTCTATAGTGGCAGATCTATTGGAAAATGGAGTTTTGGCACTGAGAATGCTTTCTCAGTGGGCAGGATCCTGGCAGCTGTGAGTGACAGGCATCTCAAGTTACCAAGGCCATCTTCAAAGACCTTAGTTGAGGGAAACTGTTATATTGGGTATCTTGATGGGGCTGGGACAGTCTGAGCTAATTAGACTAGGTGGGGGCTGGGATGCCTGAGCTGATCAGATCAGAATTCCTCAACTGAATGAGAATTTAGAATTTCTATAAGAGTTGATTTGCCCCTGAATATTATTGCTTCTCTTATCCTGGGAGGATGGGGCTCTATCTTGACTCCTTGGAGCCTGAGAGACCCTGATCTCTGAGATCAAAAAAGAGGACACAATCTCTAAGAGATAATCTTAAAGGGAATAGTTCTCCTCTCCCTTCATCCTCCCACAAGTAGTTAAAACCAAATTCATTGGGGTAGGGGGGGGAAGACGAAGATCTCAACTTCAATGCTACCAAAAAAAAAAAAAAAGATTGTCTTAGCTTGATTTCATTAAAAATAAAACTCAAGCTTGTATCTGAATGTTATCATATCATCACAAACTTGTCCTGATGAAGCGACCCCCTAATTTGGGACTGATATCAAATATAAGTGCCTTCATACATAAGGCAGCAAAATGACAGAGCCACATGGGCACACCAGCATTGCTCCCCTGGATATCCTAGTAAGTCAACACTCAAGAATGAAGGATTACCACCAACAAAAACACCAATGGACTAGACAGAACATGTATAAAAGGAAATGTATACAACTGCAGCTGTGCACATCCCTTAAAGGGTTATTAGAATAATGTACTCTCACAGTTGCTAAATCAATTTCTACCCAAAGCCAATAGGCCTATAGCCAGTGTTTCATTCACTAGTAAGAGTAACTTCTTTTTTCCTCAAATATTGTAGCTAAATGCCATCTTTGCATGTTACTAGAATATTGAACAATTATTCATGATGCATTTTAGCTATTCTTTCTTTTGTGGTTTCCCTAGTTGCCATGATAAATCATGTGGCTTTAATCTCAGGAGAGTGGTCATCTGCCGAGAGTGAATAGGACCAGTGAATAGTCCCTAAACTCCTGTTATATGCATGCCTGAGGCTGATCTGTCAGTTTTCTTCTAGCTCCAAAACTGTGATAGAGCTTTCAAGGATTATATAAGGTTTGAGATTGAAAAAGAAGACCAAAATATGTAATAAAGTCATTGAAGAAAGCTAGAAATTGTAAGAAATATTAACTCAAGGTTGTAATAAATAGCCTGGGTATTAGATCGTCACCAAATTGTGCCCTATCCTGTGTGCTCAAACTCTTTTCAGCACAGACACGTAAAATAGACCCAAGGGAAACACACATAAGAGAATTTCTTCTGGTTGCTCTGCCAGAAGATAGATATCTCAGCAGAGTATACATGAAGGAAAAGATACCCAGGGATTTAGACTAGTATAGCTCACTGTTTTACTGCTCCAAAGATCCTGCTTGATTTTTTATCCTTTCTTGTATTTGAAAACTCTTTGGCACTAGACTTATGAGTTGTCTAAAGAATCAGAAAACAGTAATATAAATTGTTTATTACTATTTAATTTCAACTGCCATTAAAATGTAAGCACTGACTGACTTTGCTTTGCTGCAGCTCTAACAGTTACCTCCTGCTCTGATGATTTCAGCCTTTGAGATTGTGGCCTTAGGGTTGCTGAGGAGAATGCAATTGGGAATTAAAGGATTGCTAAACAAGCTTAGAACTCTATTAAAGCTAAATAGTAGAAACTTAAACAATGAATTTCAGAGTAGATGGAAAAAATACAAACAAATGGAATACAAACAAATTCATTGTTGGAGAGTGGGAGAAGGGCAAAGGGATACAAGATTCTAAGTCGGTGGCCAGTGTTTTATTGAAATGATTAAGAAGCCAAGTAAAGCAAGAAGAGGTGATGAATAGGAAGAATAGGGATAAAATGAAGGAATAGTTTGAAGAAAAATTAAAGGAAGGAAGAGGTGACAAGAAAGGGAGAAAAGTTTGGAACACAAAGTTTTGCAAAGGTGAATGAATGTTGGAAGCTATCTTTGCATGTATCTGTAAAAATGAAATACTATGAAAAAGAAAAAAAATGTTGATCTAGTCCTCACTTTTCTCATCTATGAAATTAGGATGTTGGAATAGGTGGTCTCCCAGTTTTCTTCTAGATCCAAAGCTGTGATGAATTTTTCAAGAATTCTATAAGGGCTAAGGTTGAAATGGAAGACTAAAGTATATAATAAAGTCATTGGAGAGAGTTGGAAAATGTCCCTGTGTAATCCTGGAGAAACTGAGGCAAAATAGAGATTAGAGAGTTTTTAATATTTTATTGGAGAGCTTGGATTAATTGTTTGATTAGGACTAATGTTTCAAAGTATTCAGCATCAAATGTGAGATTCCAGGGATTCTTATAGGGCTTCAATGATAAAGGACACAAAGACAGGGGTGGGGGAGAGCACTAGTGAGCAGGAACTTTCAGGAATGGACCATAAATTCAGTTCTGACAAGTTGGGGGTAAGGAAAGATCATAAATTCTGATAAGTTGGAGATCTAGGAGCCATGGTGTCTAAAATAGGAAATATACCTACCTATCTCTAAATAAACCATCTGTACTTTATGGCTTTATGAAATGCTAATGGTCAGGGCTCCTAGCCCTAATTTATATCAGTTCTAATGGTCAGGAAGAGGGGTTGCAAGTAGGGAGACTGAAGCAGAACAATTTAGGGAAACTGAGGCAAAACAATTCAGGGAAAATGAAGTAAAACAATTCAGGGAAACTGTGGCATAGCACCTGTTGGTCAGTGATCATAAAGAGGATCATTCTATTCAATAAAAATTAATTTTAAGTAACTACTATTACAATTCAAGGCATTATATCAGAAAAAGGAGAGTGAATTGTACAAATAAGGTTACCTAGAAGTGGAATGAGGAACAAGAACACATACCTCATTAAACTAATTGAATTGATAAAAGAATGGCCTCACTAAAGAAGCATCCAGCTTCTTAATTTTTTTTTAATAAGAGGACTGTCATTGGGACTCAGTGCATCTTCAATCTATACATCAGTACAGCTAAAGTGTTTTAAAAGCATTTGTGGGGGGGGGTCCTGCTGGGATGGGTCTGACTGGCTTCTCCCCTCTACTATCGCAGGCAGGGAGAAGTTGGTCAGGGAGGTTTCCACAGAAGGATACCAGGTATTGGGATGGAGCATGAGAAGGAAATAGACAACTTTTTAGACAAAAATATTTTAGGTCAGAAGATTCAGAACTTTATTTGGACTGCAATATAAGGAGAATTTTCTTTATAATAGAATGGGAGTATTAAAGGGCACAGAGCAAGTCTAGAAGGCAGCAGATAGTGATAGATTGAGCCTCAACAGTAGTTATGATACAGATAGGGTTAAGAAACCAGGGAAAGAAGAGGTATGGATAAAGTATATGTTATTCAGGATAATAGAAGGCTGGAGAGACAAAGTATGGGGAGGGGGAGGAAATGCAGACTGGGGAGAGTTTAGTTAATGGAGGAACTTGATAAACATCCCCAAGGTTCCAATTAGAATGTCATCAAAGTAGTTGTTGTGACTTACAATGCAGCAAAGCTTGTCCCCAGGTGATCTCAATCTTCTAAAGAGGTGGTGCCAGATGTAGAACAGCTACAGAGTAGAGTGGTTGATTTTGGAGCTGCAGCTCTGTGGTTGCTATTAGGAATTGATGACTGATTCGGATATTCTTGTGCAGAGAAAATGTTTGGGATTTGAGTTGATCACTCTACACTCTTTAATTTTCACAGTACACAGATCTGATTAAGTCACTTCTCTGATTAAAAATCTTTTTCTTCCTTATTTGGGCAAAGTTCAAAGTTCTTTCCTTGAATTCAAAACCCTCCAAGATTAGATTCTAATTTACCGTTCTTCCTTCATCTCATATTTTCGTTTTTATTCATCTCTTCTCATATTTTATATTTCATTCAAACTGATCTACCAAACACTTTCTCTACTTCCCCACTATTATGCTTTCTTAACCTGTCCCTTGTGCTTAAAATGCCTTCTAATGTACTTATATGTGAGGATTATATCTGTTTTTAAGACCCAGTTCAAATGCTCCCTTATCCTAACTCCTGATCCAAATTCAAGTCCAGAAAAAAAGACTTTGGAGCTATTCCTCTAACCAATTATCTTACTCAGGTATAGAAGTTTTATTTTGATTTTTAATGGCATATTTCTAAGATACATCAAGACAAGAGTTCAATAAAACTTTCTCTGATTCCCCTAACTGAGAAGTAATCTCTCTGCCTTTTGTACTTAAATAATTCTGTGTTTCCCTTATGTATGTATCATATTGATTTTTTATCATGGGAAACAATCTCATTTTTAGGACTATTTGGTTTCAAGACCTGCCTCCAAAGTAATATGGTCTGTATGACCCTGGGCAAGACAATTTTTCAGTGTCCTGAGAAATACTCTTTAAATCTATTAGTTCCAGAACTAGGGTTAGTCTGCATTTTACTACAAAGGGTACATTTACCAGATAACTATAATCAATGAAATAATAAGTTTGGGTTAATTTAGCATTACATGTATTTATATGTCTCATTTCTTTTGCAAGCATGAAAAAACATATTGAAGGTAAGATTCATATTTTTTAAAAATATCAGCATTGTCCTCAGTAGGTGCTCCACAAATGCTTGTTGAATTCTGGTTGAAGTCAGGATTTACACCCTTTACACAATGCACAAAGAAGTAGGGGAAATTGCTGCCACTTGAAATAATTTCTTTTGCAAAAGAATCTGTTTCTAAGGTTGACAGAATAATTCTACTTATGTCCTGAAACCAACAGCTGACATTCTACTATTAGGGTTACTTTTGAATTAAAGTTTATTCCTTGTTTTTAAAAATTCTGCAAAGAATAATATTAACAATTGACATTTGTATTGTGCTTTCAGAGAATCTGGTACTTCAAGAAACCTCAGAGTATCTAGTCCAATCTGTAACTGAAGAAAACCCCCCTCTTTAGCCTACCCTTCCTCAGATCATCCACCCTTCCCTTTGTAGTACAGGGGAATATAGACCAAAAGGCTCATTTGATACAGGGATCACATTATTAGACACTATTGCTATTCACAAGAGGAGGAGAACAGTTTTTATAGCAAGTATAGTCTTAGTGTTTGGCTTTCATGCCCACAATGGACAATAGTGGGAAGAGAAAGTAGAAAGGACCCAGACTCCTTAGGACTCAATCTGACACATCATTTGACATAAAAATCTAATGTAATACCAGGGAAACTGTCCAGTAAAGTGAGAATATTTTCTTAATTACCTAACAAGGAGGGAGGAAAAAGTAGCAGAAAAGTAGGAAACTTAACCCTAATTGTTAACCCCAACAAGAGGCTATAATGGGGGACTGGAATTGTACCAGTCAAATCAATTTTAATTGACATTCTTGCATATCTTAAAAAATAGAAACCTTTCTCCTTTCAAAGGTCTATCATTCTGTTTTTGAATTTTAGAGCAGAGCTTCTTAATCTGTGGGTCACAGCCCCATATGGAGTCAAATAACTAAATGTGGGGGACGTGAAAAATTTGGCAACAATAAAAAGTTTCTGAATGCAACATCCAAAAATTAATTCAAAATTAAACATGTAATAAATCCAAAGTAATTCTAGAAACACTTGCCCATATTGCCTTGTACAACTTAACCACAGCCTTGATTCTTGAACATAGAACGCTGCTGAAAATACCTCTGCTCAGATTCCAGGTGTGATCACATAAAAATTTCTTGGGCAAAAAGGAGTCATAAGTAGAAAAAGTTTTAGAAGCCCTGTTTTAGAGGATACTCTTGTCCAGAAATGGATTGATTAGATAGCCTTCCAGCCATATATATAATTATTTGAGTCTATGAAAATCAAACACAAATTGTAATATCTGTACTAGCTTTCTGGAGGATCTCTAGATGGGCCTTGGTCTTTAGGTGGAGAAGTGATGAAGACAGTAAAGCCACTACAAAGCTGATCAAAGATGAGGTCCAGAGTCTGGAGTCTGGAATTTGAAGTCTTCTCTGTAGCTGTAGCTGAGACTCTCTTCCCAATCCTCTCAATCCTTAAATACCTCAGTATAATTATATCACTACAGCAACTGAGCATGTGCCAACTGTACTAAGTATATGCCAACAAGAGTGGTTACGTCATTACATCACTTTAAGTATATGTTTAGCTAGAGAACCATAATCCCATTAAGCACTTTGCTGTCCTTGATTCAAGTACACCTTTACAGAATTCTGGGCTCTCTAGATCTCCCTCTTTCTTTTGTTTTAGAACACAGGTGGTCATATCCTTCTCAGGAAGGAAGGTGAAAACACCAAAAAGAAGGTGGAGAATCAAACTAGATATTGTTAGTAGATTTCCTCTGGAGTGAAGAGTAATTGAAACAGATATACATAAATCCATCAGCATGGGAGGTATTACACAAGCATATAGTAATATAGCATAGGCTAATAGTGATGCAACAAACAACATGAATCAACATGAAGAATTGTACATGTCCATAAGTCCTAGGAGGGAATATAAATAACAATCATACATACATCTCCTTCAGCAGCCAAGAGATAGTCCAAAACCAATCTATTGTCCATTACTTCATGTGTCAGAAAATCCCATGATTCCTGCAAGTTTTGAAGTCCTGTAACATTCTCATCATGTGTCAGGGAATCCAATGATTCCTGCTGATTTTAAGGTCCTGCAACAGTCTTATTGGTAATTTTTAATGTTCAGAAGTCAATTGTTATACACATTGGGTTAACAGTCATGTTTTTTCAGTGGCACATGTAGTAAGAGATGGAACCATCTGATGTTTTGTGGGTCTTCTCTTTCGTTTCAAGGGTCTGCTCCGTCACTCTCCAATGGATAAGGCAAATACAGCTCGTTGGCACCTGTCTTATTCCTTCTCCATCTGTAGAGATACAAGTAAACTTTCTCTCCCAAGCAGTTAACCTATCTGGTCCCTTCCATTCACCACTTTCTGAATCTCTCCATATCACTTGGTGATTAGCTAAAGATAGTGGAGCTGCTCACACTAAACACTGCCCTTCTGGTGGGTTATAAAACCTCTCTACTGGAGCCAGTGCATCTTTATCTAAAATCAAAAAATTAATTATTTAAAGAGCTAAATGTAGAAGTTCTCTAGGCTTACCTGTGACTTTCCCTTTTCTTTTGTTTTTGGAGGAGTATCTTGATGTCTCTCTTTCTCCTTTCTACTATTGCCCGTCCTTGAGGATTAAAAGGTATACCAGCAATATGTAAAATCTGAGACTATGAACAAAAGTGTACAAAATGTGTGGAAGTATATGCAGGTCCATTATCTACTTTTATTGTTTGTGTCATACTCATGATTGCAAAATCTTGTATAAGGAATTCAGCGACTACTTGGGCTGTCTCTTTTGCTACTGGTATTGCAAAAGTAAATCATGAAAAGGTGTCTACAACAATATGGATAAAAGACTGATGACCAAAAGATTTATAGTGGGTCACATCCATTTGCCAAATTTCATTGAGTCTCAAACCATAAGGGTTCTATCCTGGAGGGAGCATAAAAAGGAAGGCAAGCTATATAGGCTTTTGCCATGCTCCTAGCTTCCTCTTTTATTATTCTAAATTGCAAATGTAAGGCTCGAGCAGCCTGATGACATTTAGAATGAGATTCTTGGGCTTCCTGAAATAAAAGAGTATATATATATATATATATATATATATATATATATATATATATATATATGTATATGTATATATATATATATATATATATATATATATATATATATATATATATATATATATATATATATATATATATATATATGTATATAGGCTAACATGGTTAGAAGGCTATCTGCCTTTGAATTTCCATCAAAAATAGGACCTGGAAGTCCACTGTGAGAGTTGACATGCAAGATATAAATCTTACCTGGATGCTTTTTCACTTGCTCTTGAAATTCCTTAAAGAGCTGATATATATTGGAAGCTAAAAATTTTATTTGGGCTGTGGCAATTCTTTGTACCACACTTACTGAATAAGCTGAATCAGATATTATATTTACATCTCCTGGATAATAAGAGCTAGCATTATTACATACAATTCATTCTGCTGAGTGGACTGAAAAGGAGTTCTGACTTCTCTCTTTATAGTTAAGTCATGAAAGCATACAGCATAAATATTATATTTGGCTGCATCTGTAGATAGTTGGTCCTTTAAGAAGAACCTTAGAAACATTTTCTTCAAAAATCCATTACCAATTATGTAATAGTCTATCTTTAATGGAGACCTGTGTGTAAAATTTGGAGCCGTGGCTAGTAAAATTTGCCACTCTGGAATGGTTTCACAGCATACATTAATTTGTACATTGATATAAAAAGTGTATATCTTGTCAGTCCTTATCCCAGATAATTGTACTGCTAGCTTAATAGCCTTTAGTAAAATTCTACTACAAGCACTGGGTAAGGAGTAAGGCTTTGTTCTGGTTGTTCTGGGAGGTTCACCCCCTCTATCACACTGTCTCCTTGATGAAGGACTGCTGTGGGTGCTTGTTTTGTAGCAAAAACTGATATTTCCAAGGGTTTTTGAGTGACTCTTTAAACCATATTGGATAAAGCCAGTTCGACTTTTCTCAAAGCTTCTTGAGTTTCTTTTGTAAGCTGGCATGGTGAGTTTAAAGCACTGTTTCCCTTTAAAATGTCATATAATGGTTGTAATTGATATGTAATCAAGCCTAACACTGGACACATCCATTGGCTCCTATCTATTTCTGAAAGTCATTTAAGGTGTTCAACTTCTCTGTTATTAAAGAAAGTTTTTGTAATGTAAGCATCTTAGGATATATTATACTGGAGTAAGAGTAGCAGCCACATTTGACACATAGTAGGGCTATTTTTCATTCCCTGTGGCAAAATTGTCCATTCATATCTTTTATTAGGCTCAGTTAAATTAACGCTGGTTACTTGAAAGGCAAATCTTTTCATATCCTCCTTATCTAAAGGGATAAAATAGAAATAATCCTTAATGTCTATAGCCCAAAGAGGCCAATCTCTAGGCAATTGAGTAGGAGATGGAAGTCCAAGCTGAAGAGTTCCCATAGTTTCCCCCTGCCCCAAACCTTACAAAACACTGTATTTTCCACTTCTTTACTATACTTATGTAATATCGTACATTATAGTTATCTATGTTTTTGTCTTCTCTTCCTCTTACATTATAAATTCCATGAGAATAGGGACAATATCTTTTTGTTTTAAAGTCTTTTATCTATATCGTTTATTTGTGTATTGCTCTTATTTTCTATAGGAATTTGGGAATCTGCCCCAAAGATAAAACCTGGCCATGTAAGCCAAGCACTGGAAGAGCAGAACCACAGATTATTGAGAAATCAAGGTAGAACCTATGTGAAGATGGAATTATCTTCATTTAAAAAGTATTATTTAATTAGAGACAAAGTAAAAATATATAGAAATTTTAGATTTAAATCTTGAACTAGACTTTATCAATGAGAAGGAAAGAGGAAAGATCTTTTATATGTTTTAGAAAATGAGATATTACTTTTGGTCATGTTTAACATGTATATTATTTTCAGTGTGCAGTGTCTTAATGTTATTCTCAGTGAAGCTGGTTAGAAGTAAATAGTGCTGATTACAACCATAGGGGTTTGTAGCTAAATCACAGAATGATCTTGGGAACAATTCAGATGCTGTTAATGTTTGTTTATTGTACAAGAGCATTTCCTAACCTTGAACTTTAGGTTTAAACATAATTATGTTGAAGGTTATTCTGTGGTTAAAATGTAAAACTAGCTGTTAGGGTACTGACCTTTTTAAAAAATGCTTATGTATTCTACTAATAAGGATATTTATGTAAATGTGAGAAAATAAGCAGCCTTTAACTAACACCAATTTTGCAAGAACTTGCTTTTATTCTCTAGTGTCCAGTGCAAACTATTTGTAGCCTTGTTGCTAATAGTCAATGCTGAAAAAGTTCTCTAGGGAAAAGTGGTATATTTCAAAGGTAATGTGTGTATTTAATCAGATAGAAGATTTAGTACTTTTACACAAAAGTTATTAAATGTTGTGAATGAATATTCAATTAAATTCAGTAAACATGTTTTTATGTTACTCAAATATTTGTTTAATGAAGTAATGAATGACAGCAATCTATATTTGAACACATTAAGACAGGTCATTTAGTTTTTAAATATGTTCTCCAAAGTTTCTCTTTTTTTAATAGGTATAAAGAAAAATGCTATTATATTCCAAGTCACATTCAATCCTGCTCACTTTTAAGGCTTTTTTCCCTGAATATTTTTAAAGTGACCAAGCCAAAATACAATTAAGTTTTTAAAGGGACCTACAATAGTTTCCCCTTATCCTTTTGGAAAAAGAATGAAGGGAAAAGTACATGGAAAGTAATTTGAAATAAGACATGAATTATGGTGGAAGTCATGTTGTAGGGAGCTTTAAATGCTAGCTCATGGATTCTTTATTTTATCATAGGGGCATGATGAGCTACTCATGCTTTTTGAACACAAGAATGATGTAATTAAATGTGGTTTTTAGGAATATCAATTCATCAGTTCTATGAAAGATGGATCAGAAATTGGAGAGATCAGTTTGAATGCTATTGTCCAGTAAAAAGTAGAAAGGGACTGAAGTAAGATGGAGATTGTGTGAATAGAAAATAGGTAAGAGATTTAGGAGATGATTGGAATCTTAAATCAGGAAGACTTAACAACTGAAAGCATGTGGGGATGGACCACATATTTATAAAAATATCAGAAACTATAAAGTATTGAGGTAAAGAGACTTATAAGACCTGTAGAAAATATTAAGGACAAAAAAGAGAAATTCTAAGAATAATTTTTAAATTATATTCAAAGAAGAAGACAAAAGAAGGGATAGCTCTTCTTTGCTTAGTGAAAAAGATTCAACTCTTAACATTCATCTTTTCTGTCAAAAATAGTGAGCTTTACTTGATAAAGGGTAGAAAATTATAATTAGAAGAAAATAGAGACCAAAGATGACCAAGGATATAGTAAATGTCATAGTATTTTTTAATTACAACTGAAGGTAAGGAAACTTGTAAACTCTGTTGTTGGATATCGCTAAGTAACTGGGGTGAAAGAGAGTCATGCAGAAGTACTGGATATAAACAAATATTGCAACCTTCTAAAATCAGAAGGAATACTCAAGAAATTATAGACCAATTGGCTTTGCAGAGAATTTAGTTCCAATAGAATTTTAGAATGTTACTAAACACTTTTTGAGTTCTTAGAAAGGAAAGCAATAGCTTTCTAAGCATTCTAAGCACAACTTATATCAAGCTTATTTAATTTTTTCTTGAAAACATTAATATCTTGGTTTATGAGGGAAGTATCAAAGACATTGTAGATATAGATTTTAGCATAGTATTTGACAAAGACTTATAATTACACTTCTGAATAAACTGAGGAAAAAAAGTCTATTATTGTAAGACTGAAGTTCCATGGAGAAATTAAGACAATATATAGATTTCAGAGTTATCTATAAAGAAATGATAATTGGACTCTAAGAGATGATGACATTATCAAAAGGATGTAAGGGAAAGAAAAGGGATATTTTCATACTTGATTAAGTAGGAACAGGATGATTATGAAAATTAAGCTGAGGAATGGTCATTCAAATGTGACTTTACCTCATACTTTACCTAGAAAAAGGAGGCTACTCTCCAGGTTATCTCTCTTCTCCCCTACTCTATATCTCCTCTTGACATCATCCCTCATTCTCCCCTTCTTTACTCTAGTTTCTGATATATACCTATTTTTTAAAATTCAATTTTATTTTCAAATTCTCTCCTTCACCTACTGAAAAGAAAAACAAAGTTTATTATGAATATGTATAATCATGCAAAATATGTCCATTCTCACTAAGACCAATCTATCTATTGATACACTTGATATTAAACATACTTTTCTCTCCTGATATTTGCACTCACACTCTAATTAGATACTCTTTGTCTAATCTCCAATCTCTCCCTTTCTACCTATAAGCATCCCCAGTTTTCCCCTATCCTTTTAAAAATTATTTCTTCACTGCCCCATTTTTTCAGGTACTCATTCTTGATCTTTATTCCTTTTCACAGTCAAACTCCTAGAAAAAGATTTCTATTAGTCTCTACTTACTTTCTTCTCATTCACTTTTCAACCCTTTGCAATTTGGCTTTTGACCTCATTACTTAATTCTAAAACTACTCTTTCCAAAATTACCATGATCTCTTAATTACAAAACTCAATACTTTAGCCTCCAATGAAAAGGTGGCGTATCTGTGCAAAGGCCATTCTTCCTAATTGTACTCTGGATCTGTGTCTTTTTCTATTTGTGTGCTTCCATCTCTCTCTAGTGAATCAACCAGTATTTTATAAAGCACATGATGTGTGCCAGGTACTGTGCTATACTGAGAACACATAAAGACAAAAACTAAGTGACCCTGTACTCAAGGAGCTACATCCTAAGGGAGAGAGGAGGTACAGAGGAGATAAGAAACATGCATGCATAGAATATACAAAATATATGAAAAGTAAATAAAAGGTAATGAATCACAGGGCAAAGATTGGGTAGGAAGAGTCGCTAGAAAGGTAAAAGGTTATTCTTGAGCTAATTTTTCAAAGCAGCTAAGATGTTTTTTAATCTTAAATGAGCAACATTGGCATTTCCATATATCTAGTAGAGTAGAAAAATAGGATTTTACACGAAACTGCAAATCTCTATTATGGATAACTTCCTTTTTTTAAAAGTTCAAACTGTAGCTTGTCTTTGCTTTTTCTGAGCTTCCTTCCATTTTCCATATTAAAAAATAAGCTTCAGTGACCACACTTTTATTGTTTACCCTGTCTTGTCCCTTTTTTTCCTTCCATCCACTTCTTTTGGAAACAAAAAGGAAAAAAAAAAAAGAAAAATTATAATATGCATAATCAAGGAAAACAAATTCCCACATTGGCTGTGACCAAAATCTTGTTCTGCATCCTGAACCCATTATTTCTCAAGAAAGGTAGCATTACTCAGAAAAAGTAGTTGATATTTACAATTGTCAAAGTTTTTCAAAATTGTTTTTCTTTATATATAATGTTATAAAAATGATTCTAGTTCTGCTCATTTCTCTCTAAAATAGTTCAAATAGGTCATCCCAAGTTTCTCTGAAATGGTCTATTTTGTTATTTTTAATTAAAAAATATTCCATTACATCCATGTGGCATAACTTATTTTAGCCATTCCCCAATTGACAGACACTCTTTCAGTTTCTTCTTTGTTATACAAAAGAACTGCTATAAATGTTTTTTGTAAATATAGGTACTTTTCCTATTTTTTTTTTTTTCTCTTTAGGACTATGTGCTAGTAATTTCATTGCTGGATCAAAGGGTTTATACAGTTTAGTTACTTTGGGAGACATAATTCTTTAATTGCATTCTTAAATGCCTTAAACAATTTCAATCCCACAAACACTGCATTATTTATTTTCCCATAGCCCCTTCAAAAACTGTCATTTTTCCTTTATGTCAAATTTGACGGATCTGAGATAGAACCTCAGAGTTGCTTTAATTTTCATCTTTCAATTATTAGTGGTTTGGAACATTTCCCCAAGTTTGTTGATTATTTGGTTTTTTTCCTTTTAAAATCTGTAAAGGGCTAAAACTGAGTTGATGCATTGAGGGTGGACAACTGATCACTTAAGGCTAATTACCTATTGAATAGTACTCTATTAGAATATGCTTGAAAAATGGCCCTTCCCACTATTCTGTGCTGGCCCAATCGTTTGATGTATACAGAGAATTGTATGAGTGACTAGGGGGTGGAGTAAGACTAGCCAGAATCACTTTTGGGCGGGAGATGAAGAGGAGAGGTCCAGAAGATTCTGTGCGTCCATTCCCTTCACTTCTGCTGTTGAAGATCAAGAATAAAGACCAAGGACTTTTGCTTATCCTGACTCCAGCTGATTCTGGGATATCCAGGGTGCTAATGCAGTCACCACAAAAATCTGCATGTTCATGATTTATAGAATGGATATTTATTGTCAGTTTAAGAAAGATAGCATATTTCTGATGTATCATTTTAGCTAATATGTCACATCTCTTATTAGATATCAAAAATTTAAAACTGTGCTGATATGTTCATAAGGACAATTCTTCCCCACCCCCCCTTAGGCAGTTGGATTTAAGTGACTTGCCCAGGGTCACACAGCTAGGAAGTGTTAAGTGTCTGAAACCAGATTTGAACTACAAGGATAATTCTTTAGTAATTTCTGATGGTGTTGACCTGGTCCTGAATTACCACTTTAAATTTCTAGATTACCACAAATTTGCATAATTCAGTCATTTGTTTAATATCTTTATTGACATAATTAAGTCCATGTGGATGGTGTTCATGGAGATAATTTTGATTCTATTTTTGGATCTGAGATATTCCATTCTATGTACATACCAGTTATCATCTTTTACTGTTTCTCAGTGAAATATTTTTTGCTTATTCTGAACATCAATTTTTTTTATCATTTGCTTTAAAAATGTGAATCAGTCTTCTTCCATATTTTAAGGAAGTGCTAATCTTTTTATAACTGATTTAGAGTAAGGATGCCTATGTTTCATTAATACTGTAAGAGTTTTTGATAGTATACTTTCCAAATATGTGGTGATATGATTCTGTAGATCCAAAATTATACATTGACATTGGTATTGCATGGGTATTGTTTTAAACATGTTCTTTCCATTCAGTTGTGATTTCAAGAAGCCATTATCTTTTAGTGTATTCAGCTCTAAGCCTTCTTTTTTAGTGTATTATGTTTGGTGTGTATTGCTTAAAATAAAGTATTTGTAGAATCACCTTTTATCATTATCATTGGTTTAATATAATATCTAAATTCATGTACATAAATGATGTACATTAAGACTTCAATACTCTTGAGTATGTGATTTTTGGATTTTATTGGAGGAAGATTTCATGAGGTGAAAGAGTTGTTTAATATGCTTTTTGATGAAGCCATATAGATTGATGTTTGGTTCAAGTTGGTCTTTAATTTGGAAACTAGGCCTAGTTGTATTTCAGATAGATTAATAATGGATTTAAAGCTAGCAAAATTATAATAATTTAAACTCTCTTCCTAAAAATGTCACAATTTGTATTAATTGTATTGTTAGTATTTTTATATTAAAATACATGTTTCCATGTAGACATTAAATGTTCTAGTGTTCTCACTTTATTTGGGTCTATTTTATATATTGCAATACATGGCTAAGTGATGACTATGGAATTATATCAAAGGCTTTCCAGATAATTAACAGCAATATAAATGTTACAATGCTTTCTTTTTGTCATATTATTGTACTGGCACATAATAAAGTATTCATGTTTTCTATCCATTTAATTTCTTGTGCTTTTATGATTAATCTATTTAGTTATCATCACAGTCTGTCTTACAGCATTTTCAGGGTGGGATATTATTGTTTCTGATGTAACTTGCTTTCTTATATTACTAGAATGAGGAGAAGTACCAATTGCTCTACTCTCCTCTGTATCAAGCTAATCATCATTAAAATTTCAAGTAGGGCCAGCCAGTAACCGTGTCACCTATGATATAGATGATAGTTTAGTTTTTGAGGATAGTGTTGCTGTTGTTATTGTTGTTGTTACAGGAATTACAACATGATAGAAACAGCACTAGACTCAGAATTCAGAAGATCCGAATATGAATCCTGCTTATTCCACTTATGTTATTCTCATTTCTGAACCTCAATTTCCATTTCTATAAAATGAGAATGATTGAATGAGAGAAAACCTCTACAGGAGGTTCTTCTACAGTTTATTATTTATAAAGCTATATTTTATTCTAAAATTTAGACATGGTCAATGTTATTATCCCTATTCTACATGTCAAAGCCTTGCTAGATTTAGCAATTTAGAATTAGCTAACATTAAGCTATAGAGAACAATTCAGATCAGCATTGGTGGAGATGAGAATTCCTTACATCTATGAAATCACAGTTTTGGTAAAAAACAAACATGAAAATATAGATGTAGAAGTCAAAAAGATCAAATAGGTTAACTGGCTTACTTATGAATACATAGTAAATGTCAAAATGGGTATTCAAACACAGAACTTCCTGATATCAGTCCAAAACTCATGCCTTACACAGCTCCAAATGAAGTAGGGAAAGCAGGGTGGGGGGGGGGAAGTAGTATTTGAGCATTAAAAAAAAAAAAAAAAAAAAAAAAAAAAAAAAAAAAAACACAAGAAAACTGATTGAAGTTAATTTCCAAACATTTTTTATAAGCAACATTCACTAATTGTAGAAAACCAACTTTTCTTATTTTATGCAAGTGTGAAGTCTTCTCTTTGAAGCTTTCATCCCATTTATTTGATTCTAGAGGGCTTTGGCTGCCATTTTACATCACCATAGTTAGTCCCTTGCTCTTTTTAAAGGACTTCTAAGGCATCATTTCCTGGTTTGCCATGGACTCTGAATCGATATAAACATGTATATTTAGGGTGGCCCCAGTTCTTCAAAATTTTCAGCTTCACATATGGAAAGGATTCAGAAACTCCATTCTGAAAAAAAGGAAAGTATAAATCCTAATCAATATTTTATAGGCAAATTTATTTCAAATAATATGAATTGTGAATTAAACAATCTTTTATGACATAAATATTTTTAATCATCATTTCACTGATGGAAACAATGAACTACAGAGAACTGAAGAGATGTTCCTTACCCTATGTACATTCCCACCCAGATCATATATGTCAAGCAGAAAAGGAATAGAATATAAAAAGTCAGATTTTTTCCCTATAATTCTCCTTAATAGATTTTATACACACACATTCAAGTATATATTATATATATATATATATATGTTCAATTTTGCTTGAATTTTCTAAAAATTTCCTAATTATTACAATGAATCTATGATGTTTATTTTACTATCACATTTTTGAAACCTTATTTACAAGGTTTGATATGACTTCTGCATTTCATTATGTACTTCCTATTCTTATAGTCTTTTTAAAGAATTAAATCCAAACAAATCCTTCCCAGGAAAGAAACATATTTTCATCTAATTATCTTTTCCCAGGTCTCTCATTACCTGGAGCTGAAATGTTTGAACAGTGGTCCCTTTTTGTTATACATAAACTGACCTAAGAAGATTTCTTCTCCTTTACATTCATCTCTGAGTCCCTGAAAACATAAAAGACATGAAGATTAGAGACTATGTGAAAGATTGATTTCACTAAAGGATCAAACTTTTGTGTTCAAAGTAGCAAAAATTCTCTAAAAATTTATTGGGAAGATAGTACCAAATTAGATGTATTAGATTCAAATTAAAAGTTTGTCAAGTACCATGTGCTAGATACTATGCTAAGTGGTATAAGGGAATTAAAGTTAAATAAGGCATACTTTTGAGTTTAAGTAGTTTTCACTATAGCACAGAAGATAGATTTTTATCAAAATATAAAAATGAATATGATAATTGCCTAAGAGAAGTATAGATAATATGAAATAACAAAGAAAGGAGAGAATACTTAACACTTATTCATAGTTCCTGAGACAAGTGAAAATTGTAAGGACAAAAAGCAATGAGAACATCACTTCTGGCAGTAACAATGGCAGTAACTATTTTCACTAGGCAGACTATATTTTTCATGTGAATATCTGAAAGCATTTTGCTTATAGGAAATAGCATATGACCTTAAATCTGTGTTAGTATCATGACATAAAAATATTTTATTTCTGACTTAAATCTCAGATTACTTAATCAATCTTATTACTTGCTATGCTTTCTAAAATGTAAAGCTTGTATTCCTACTCTAGGGCTCCAGGAATTACACAGTACACAAATATATTTCTCTAGTGTACATGTAATCCCATGTCAGCTGAAGGAAAATGACCATGCATTTTATATATTTTCTTTCATGCTTCTTTCTCTTCCCAGAACTTAAAGGTAAATATTAGTTTATAAAAGAAAAAAAGTGTTTTTTTATTATTATTCCAAAATTTAATATTTTGTACCTAATTCATTACACAAAAGGATAAGTGTGTTATTTGAATTGATCACATTTGATAAGAAATACTTAATTATTACAATTAAATTATTTTACCATAATAAAGTAATGTATCACAAAACTTATAATACATATAATAAAGGCAGGCCTGACATAACGCATTTCTTAAAATGACAGAATTTTGGAGTTGGAAAAGAACTTAAGCCGCTATTACAATCCACAAATGAAAAAAAAAATTCTTCACTATATAGCCAACAAATATGTGATCAGATTTCAACTTGAAGAGTTCCCATAAAGAAATGAGCTCCCAAGGCAAACCATTCTACTTCTGGATAACTTGTTTCATAGTTTTTCCCAATACCATGTCTAAATTTGCCCCTTTCACAACTCATATACATCACTCCTGAACTAAACAGAAAAAGTCAAATCCTTTTTCTAAATGACAGCCTTTCAAATACCTGAATACAATTATTTTATCACCCTCCATTGTCTTTTCTCCAGATTAAAAATTTCCTTCAAGTGATTCAACATCTTGATGACCTTACTCTAGACATTCTCTGCCTAGAGGGTTCACTGTTACAATTTATGCTTACTTATAATTTCCCATCTCTTTATTTTTCCATATGTTATTCTATGTGTGAATGCTCTTTCTGCCACTATCCCTCATAAACTCCTACCCATATTTCAGAGCTCAATTCAAATAAAAACTGCTTTATCAAGCCTTCCATGACTTTCTCAATTACTAATACCTTTTTCCATTTTGGACTTCATGGACTACTTTGCTGCTCTAATATATAGCTTTTTAAACTTTTTTTCACTTATGACCCCTTTTTGCCCAAGAAAAGTTTTATGTGACTCCCAAATACATAAAATAGGTATACAAATCAATAATTTACTGATAATCATAATTTTGTTACCCCTCCCCATTCAGTTATAATACCTACTGTTTAAGAAGTCAGGATCTATTATATACTTATGTCTTATTTTTAATTATATGTGTTTTATATGCCCTGCTCCAGATAGTACATGCCATTTGGGCAGTAACTTTCTGGTGTCTTAACTCAGGGCTTTGTGTACCATAATCAATAAATGTTTGTTAATTTGAATTTAAATGAACTGAGGACTCTTTTAAGTAATATATTCTGTTGTTAAAATATGATTTGAGAGAGGATTCTGGAAGATGTCAGAGTAGGTGAGACAATTCCAAGCTCTCTAAATCTCCTCCACGAACAAGACAAAATAGCCTCTCAAGGTGAACACAGTGGTAAAAATAAATAAGAATTGGGGCAGAAGAGTGGTGTTTCTGGGATAAATGGAGAAGATCACAAGAAAGATATCACAACAGAGGTTTGAACCCTGTGAAATGTAAACACCTCCAGACTAGTTCGGCTGAAACAGCAAGTAGTGAGCCTTGGGGCTAGCTGTTTTGGGAGGTAGTCTTTGCTGTAGCCACAAGAATTTCCTCCTCCCTCACAGACAGTGTGGGGAGTCAGGAGTCTGAGATGGAGAATTTCCAGGTAACCTCTGTTGATAAGGGATGTCAGGCCCAGCCACAACCAGGTGAATACAGATACAGTGGGGCAGGGATGCTGCTGGCTGCAGACACTTAGAGGATGGCTAAATTTTTGGTTTCAACCAGAGTGGAGAACTGAAGGAGAACCTGAAGCTCAGAGGTACCATCTCTATATAAACAAGCTGCTATAATTTTTTTTTAATGAGAAGGCAAAGAAGAAAGAACCTAACCATAGAAAGTTATTGTGGAAAAGAGGAGACTTCCATTTGTCTTCAGAGGATGATACTGAAGCAAAAAAACAAAAACAAAAAACCTTTCCTATCTCCAAAAGGAAAGTCAAATAATCACCTGTCCAAAAAGATGTAATAGAAGAATTTAAGACTTTAAAATAATCAAATGAGAGAGATTGAGAAAAAAATAGATTATGAAAAGAAAGTTAAATCAATTAGAAAAAGAGATCCAGAATCTTAAGAAAATGATTCCTTGTAAACTGGGCAAAAGGAATCTCTTTTTATAAGAGACCAAGAAATAATAAAATAAAATATAAAGAATGAAAAAATAGAAGAGAATGTGAGATATCTCATAAGAAAAATAGCTGAGGGGCATCTAGGTGGCGCAGTGGATAGAGCACCAGCCTTGAATTCAGGAGGACCCAAGTTCAAATCTGGCTTCAGACACTTAACACTTCCTAGCTGAGTCCCCTGGGCAAGTCACTTAACCCCAGCCTAAAATTAAAAAAAAAAATAGCTGAAGGGAAGTTGGTGGATTGAGCACCAGTCCTGAAGTCAGGAGGACCTGAGTTCAAATTGGATCTCAGACACTTACCACTTCCTACCTGTGTGACCCTGGGCAAGTCACTTAACCCCAATTGCCTTAGCGAAAACAAAAAAAGAAAAACAGCTGATCTGGAGAACAGATCAAGAAGAAAAAACAAAAACAATAGGACTACATGAAAAAAAAAAATCTTGATACAACAATACAAGAAATGATTAAAGAAAATTGTCTTGAAGTGTCACAGAAAAAAGGGGAAGTAGAAATAGGAAAATTCCACCAATCTCTACCTGAAAGAGATACTACAAAACCTACAGAACATCATAGCCAAATTACAAAACCTCCAAGTCAAGAAGAAAATATTATGAGCTAGAAAAAAAAGATAATTCAAACACGCCAAAGCAACAATTAGAATCACGTAAGATCTAGTAGCAACTACATTAAAAGGCCACAGGCCTTGGAATGCTATATATCAAAGAGTAAAGAACTAGTTTTGCAGCCAAAAATATCATACATAGAAAAGTTAAGGATAACCCTGAATGAAAAAAAAGGATAATCAATGAATTACAAGACTTACAAGATTTTGTTGCAAAAAATGCTGAACTTAATAGAAAATCTGATATATATATATATATCTGAGATCCAAAAGAAAAATAAGGTAAGCATCAAAGTCTAATTACAAGGGACTCAATATGAAGACTGGAGCTGTTTACTTGGAAGGGCTTTACTGGCCACAGAGAAGAAGTATTTATGTTTTATATGTGGAAATGTAAACTGTATGTTTGTAACGAGCTGTCGTCTCCAGAAGCTGCCGGATCGCTCTCTGGGAAGAGATCTGCTGTGTCTACTCAAATCTTTAAGACAGATTCTTCTTCCAGTAGTGAACCGTTGTCCCCAGGCAGTTGCTGTTAACTCTTGTCCTTAGAAGTGACTTCCCTTCCTGCAGAGAGCCCCGTCAGGCCTGATGTAATGCAGAGAGTCTTTCTTCTTGAATCCTGGCTCTGAATCTCCTCCAGCTCTTATCCTTCTCCAGGCCGATCTGCTCTCTGCGCCCAGTGCTGTCTCTTTTTATCCTCCCAGAGAATGGGCGTGGGATAATGCAAGGGCTTCTGGGAAGAACCACCCCAGCCAATGAGCTTGCCCCCTCTATCAAGTCAACCTGAGTTCTCACCTTGTAATTGTCCAGAAAACCTGAATTCTCACCTTGTCACCATCCAGACAACCCGAGTTCTCACTTAGTAATCCTAACATCTCCCCCTTTCTTTTGATTTAGAACATAGGACAGTCATGACCTTGAAACATAAATCCATCAATATGGGAAGTATTACAGATAATTACATAAATGACCTTGAAACATAAATCCATCAATATGGGAAGTATTACAGATAATTACATAAATTACATAAGCACATAGTAACATAGTAACGTAACACATGCTAGAAGTATATAACATAATCATAAATTGAAAATTTATAAATGTTCATAAGTCCATTGTCCATTAGTCTCATCTTGTGTGAGGAAGTCTAATGATTCCTGCTGGTTTTTAAAGTTCTTTAACAGTCTTCTTATTATCCATGCTCTTTCAGTGTCAGATGTTTCTTAGATCTTCTCCTTTATTTTGAGATCTTTCTCTTTTTCTGTCTCTCTCTGATGGACAAGGCGAATATGACTCGTTGGCACCCATCTGATTCCTTCTCCTGCTGAAGAAATACAAGCAAACCCTCTCTCCCAGGCAGTTAACTGTTGGGATTACTAGGTGAGAACTGAGGTTGTCTGGATGGTGACAAGGTGAGAATTCAGGTTTTCTGGACAATTACAAGGTGAGAACTCAGGTTGACTTGATAGAGGGGGAAAGCTCATTGGCTGGGGTGGTTCTTCCCAGAAGCCCTTGCATTATCCCACGCCCATTCTCTGGGAGGATAAAAAGAGACAGCAATGGGCGCAGACAGCAGATCGGCCTGGAGAAGGATAAGAGCTGGAGGAGATTCAGAGCCAGGATTCAAGAGAAAGACTCTGAATTGCATCAGGCTTGACGGGGCTCTCTGCAGGAAGGGAAGTCACTTCTTTGGACAAGAGTTAACAGCAACTGCCTGGAGACAACGGTTCGTTACAGGAAGAAGAATCTGTTGGAGAGATTTGAGTAGACACAGCAGATCTCTTCCCAGAGAGCGATCCAGCAGCTTCTGGAGACGACAGCTCGCTACATTTGGTGTCCACACGTGGGGCAAGGACATTTGCTTATCCTGACAAGAAGAGCTAGACCAGACCTTCGCAATTTGGCGCCCGAACAGGGACAGACACAGTCCTGATTCCAGTGGAAAAGCTTCCAATCTAGATCTCAGTCTCTCTGACCCAGAACCGTGAGTAACGAGGAAACTTTGTTAAAGATTAAGTGAGCGTGCTAATAGATAAATAAGGAACTTAACTTGTTAAGGGCTAAACCAGGAATCTCTTATAGTGAAATGGGGCAAACACCTTCTGTTCAAGGAAAATGTTTAGAGAGCATCATCAAGGTTATGAAAAGCCAAGGATTGATTATAATTTTAGAGGAGATTACTGAACTTTTAAGAACTGTGAAGGTCATATGTCCTTCTTTTTCTCTGGAAGAAGAATTGGATCCAGATGAGTGGAAATTAGTAGGAGAGCAATTAGGTGAACAGTACAATTGCCTTTGTGACATTTTGCCCTTTGGTTCCAGATCAAACTCAGTTTCCAAAGATACAATTCATACCTACAATTTAATCCAAATGGCTTTAAAAAATGTTATTCTAAAGGAAGAGATGAATGAGCAAAATGGGGAGGTGTCAACTAAACTAGGTGAAAAGGATGAATCAGATAACAATGAAGTTAAGTACAATTCTGAGCAACAGCAACAGGAGCACCTCCCATCTCCTCCCTCAATTAACCCTTCAGAGGTGGAGGAAGAAGGAGGAGGGGAAGAGACAGAAACTCAAACAGAATCTCCTGTGAAGCAGCCTAAGCCTATGACAAGATTAGAAAAAGCATTGGTTAAAGCTAAGAGAGAAGGACAGGATATAAGTGATTTTATACATGCATATCCTGTGATTGAAGAGATTGACTCTGTAGGTAAAAAAAGGAGAAGATATGCACCTTTAGATTTGAATAAAATTAAGGATTTGAAAAAAGGTTGTACCCTTTATGGGGCTACATCAGCTTATGTCAAAATGTTACTAGATGGATTGTCTTATGAAGTCCTAACCCCGAATGATTGGAAATCCATAGCAAGGACATGTCTGGAACCTGGAGAAAATTTATTATGGCTTGCGGAATTTCATGAATTATGTAAAATTCAAGTCAGATGCAATTTGGAAATAGGAGTTAACACACAATTCACTTTTGAGCACTTAGCTGGTGAAGGTCAGTATGGAGAGAATTCGGAACAGATTAATTATACCATGACAATATATGAACAAATTGCTAAGGCTGCAATAAAAGCTTGGGGTGTCCTTCCTGGACAGAAAGATCGTGGAGAGGCTTTCATTAAAATACAGCAAGGTCCCAATGAACCTTTTGCAGATTTTGTGGGACGTTTGCAAACTGCTGTCAAAAGAACTATTGGAGAAAATTCAGCTACAGAAATAATGACCAGACATCTGGCTAAGGAAAATGCCAATGAGATTTGCAAAAGAATTATATGGGGATTAGACAAAGATGCTCCTTTAGAGGAGATCATAAGACGCTGTGCTACAGTGGGAACAAATGCTTTTTACACCCGGACAATGATGAATGTGGAAAGACAGGGTCCCTCCTGGCAAGGGCCTTCTAGAGAAACTCGGCGATGTTTTCAATGTGGAAAAATTGGGCATCTAAGAGCTCAGTGTAGATATGGAGATACAGTGAAAAGACAGGGTGAGAGAAGACCTAAAACCCCATGTCCAAAATGCAACAGAGGACTCCATTGGGCATCAGAGTGTAGAATAATTCAGGGAAATGGGATGAGGGGCCCAGGTCCAGGGCCCCAGGCAAAAAAGACTTGGGGCATGATGGCAGCTGATGTTACACCTAAAGAGCCTTTAGAAGGCCAGGACTCTGATTTAATCAATCAGCAGAGAAGCAATCACATGGTAGAAAGGGATTACCTGATAAGTCAGTCAAAAGGCAATCAGATTGCAAAAATGGATTACACTTGGGGAGAATACAGGCCTTTTAAACCAACAGGGCTGTGCCCAGTGCAAACAACTCCAATGTAATTGTCAGATGATGAGAAGAGATTTAGAAAGTGGTAAATAGAAGGAAATTAGATAGGTTAACTGCCTGGGGGAGAGGGTTTGCTTGTATTTCTTCAGCAGGAGAAGGAATCAGATGGGTGCCAACAAGTCATATTCGCCTTGTCCATCAGAGAGAGACAGAAAAAGAGAAAGACCTCAAAATAAAGGAGAAGATCTAAGAAACATCTGACACTGAAAGAGCATGGATAATAAGAAGACTGTTAAAGAACTTAAAAACCAGCAGGAATCATTGGACTTCCTCACACAAGATGAGAATAATGGACAATGGACTTATGGACATTTATAAATTTTCAATTTATGATTATGATTATGTTATATACTTCTAGCATGTGTTATGTTACTATGTTACTATGTGCTTATGTAATTTATGTAATTATCTGTAATACTTCCCATATTGATGGATTTATGTTTCAAGGTCATGACTGTCCTATGTTCTAAATCAAAAGAAAGGAGGAGATGTTGGGATTACTAGGTGAGAACTGAGGTTGTCTGGATGGTGACAAGGTGAGAATTCAGGTTTTCTGGACAATTACAAGGTGAGAACTCAGGTTGACTTGATAGAGGGGGAAAGCTCATTGGCTGGGGTGGTTCTTCCCAGAAGCCCTTGCATTATCCCACGCCCATTCTCTGGGAGGATAAAAAGAGACAGCAATGGGCGCAGACAGCAGATCGGCCTGGAGAAGGATAAGAGCTGGAGGAGATTCAGAGCCAGGATTCAAGAGAAAGACTCTGAATTGCATCAGGCTTGACGGGGCTCTCTGCAGGAAGGGAAGTCACTTCTTTGGACAAGAGTTAACAGCAACTGCCTGGAGACAACGGTTCGTTACAGGAAGAAGAATCTGTTGGAGAGATTTGAGTAGACACAGCAGATCTCTTCCCAGAGAGCGATCCAGCAGCTTCTGGAGACGACAGCTCGTTACAGTTAACCTATCTGGTCCCTTCCATTCACCACTTTCTGGATCTCTCCACATCACCTGGCGATTATCTAAGGACAGTGGAGATGCTCTCACTGGACACTGCCCTTCTGGTGGGTTATAAAACCTGTCTGCTGGAGCCAGTGCATCTTTGTCAAAAATTAGAAAATTAATGGTATAGAGAACTAAATTTAGAAGTTCCCTAGGGCTACCTGTGGCTCCCCCTTTCTTTTGTTTTTGGAGGAGTGTCTTAATATCTCTGTTTCTTCTCTCTACTATTGCCTGCCCTTGAGGATTAAAGGGTATGCCCGTGGTATGTAAAATCTTATACTGTGCACAAAAGTGTGTAAAATGTTTGGACGTATATGCAGGTCCATTGTCTGTTTTTATTGCTTGTGGCACACCCATAATTGCAAAAGCCTGTATAAGGAATTCAGTGACCACTCGGGCTGTCTCTTTTGCTGCTGGCATTGCAAATGTGAATCCTGAAAAGGTGTCTACCACTACATGGATAAAAGATAGACGACCAAAAGATTTATAATGGGTCACATCCATTTGCCAGATTTCATTGGGTCTCAAACCACGAGGATTCTTCCCTGGAGGGAGTGTAGGAGCATGGAAAGGAAGACAAGCTGTACAGCTTTTTACTATGCTCCTAGCTTCCTCTCTTGTGATTCCAAATTGTAAACGTAAAGCTCGAGCAGCCTGATGATATTTAGAATGAGATTCTTGTGCTTCCTGAAATAAAGGACTACTGGCTAACATGGTTAGAAGGCTATCTGCCTTTGAATTTCCATCAAAAATGGGACCTGGAAGTCCACTATGTGAGTGGACATGCAAGATATAAATCTTGCCTGGATGTTTTCTCACTTGCTCTTGAAGTTCCTTAAAGAACTGTTCTCACCTTGTAATTGTCCAGAAAACCTGAATTCTCACCTTGTCACCATCCAGACAACCCGAGTTCTCACTTAGTAATCCTAACATATGTTTAAGATTGTTATTAGTAATTAGGAAGTTTAAAAGAAAGATTGGGGTAGAATTGAATATTCTGTGATTCTAAAAAATCAAAACCATATAGAAAAAGATAAAAGAGTAATTATCTCATACAAATGAAGTAGGAGAAAAATCTAACATAGAAGAATTAGGTGGAAAAGGAGAGCTGCTAATTCTGAAACTACTCTCATCAAGAATGGGTTCAAGAGGGGTATCTATATAATGGTTAACATATCTATATAAGGGTATAGAAAGAAGTCTTCTAAATTCAGAAAGAAATAAGAGGGTAAGGGATGGGGGAAAGGATAAGGGAGAAATTTTTAGAGGGAACCCTACTCACATCAGATGTGGGTTAAAGAGAGAATGACACACATTTGGAAGGGAATAAAAGTCTTCTAAATTTATTAAGAAATAAAGAGGGTGATGGAATAGGATGTGCAAATTTTGGGGTGAGGATAAGAAAGCAAGATCCTTGAAGGGGGGATAGGTTAAGTAATAGGAAGACTAGATAGCAGGTAGAAATAAAGTAGAGAAGTGAGGAGAGACAGGAAATAAGAGATATACAAGAACATTAAAAAAAGATCAGGAGAACTTATTACATTATTAAAAAGCAGCAGTAGTAATTATGATTTCAGATAAAATTAAAACTAAACTAGATTTAATCAAAAGAGAAAAATAGGGAAACTACACTATACATTAGCTATATTCATAAATATTGTTATAGACTATTTAAAGCAACTAGACAATATAAGAATATTGCTATAGTGTAGAACGTGATGAGGTGATGGAATTAGAAAAATATGGGAAGACTTGGGCTTATGAAGGAAGATGGTATCTACCTTCAGACAAACAGTATAAACAAGTATAGTATAGTTTTACATAGATGCATATGAATGTATATATATTCATATGTATGTATGAGTATAGATATCTATGCATATGTGTGTACACAAATGTGTCTATATATGTGTATATATCACAATCTATAACTACATGTAAACATATCCAAACTTAATTGTAGCCTTCTTAGGGAAGAGGGAGAAGAAGAAAAAAAATTATAACGTAAAAAGTACACAGTAGAGAACAAAAGAAAATCTATAAGGCAGCAAAGATGAAAGACTCTAAATACAATGTATAAAATCTACTATATAAGGTTTCTCGAAATTGAAATTCATTGCTTTATATTTTGAATCCTCTACTGTGAACATGGCAATATTTTTTTCTTTTCCCAAATTAAATTTAAAATAAATAAAAATATAAAGGAAAAAATATGAAGTTATTTGTTAAAAGATTGGAAAACTCATTGTATGGGGAGATATTTGAATAAAGGAAAGCTTATTTATTACTAGTAAAAATGTGAATTGGTTCAACTATCTTGAGAAACAATTTTATATTATACAAGAAAAAGTTATCAAATTGTTCATAACCTCTGACTCAAAAAGCCCTTTGCTGGGAGGGACATTACTAGTCACAGAGAAGACATTTGTTTCCAAAAATATCTGTAGCAACATTATTTATGACCTTGAAAACATAAAAGCAGAAGACATGCTCAACTACAGAATGGATTAATAATAAGGTATATGAATGTAATAGAAAATCATTACATAATAAGGAATGACAAAAATACAGAATTCAAAAAATTTAGGTAAACTTGGGTGAAGTGATGCCAAATGAAGAATGCAGACCAAAAAACACTACAATAGTATAAATAAGATCACATCATGAGGTGCAATGCAATAGACAATATTTGCATCATACTGACAAATTTAAAAGTATAAGTTCACATCCTCCCCTTCCCTTCTGTTGTTGATAAACTTTATTCATAGACTGTACAAGTTTTTTTGGTATTTGTTGGGAGCATATGTTGTATAATACCCAAAACAGTAAATCAATAAGTCAATTTGTATTAAGTGTCTCAGGAACTGTGACAGTGATTTACTGAATAAATTAAAGTATCTTTACATAATCTAGTACTTACAGATCCCATGTACATTTCATCATTGTTCCTCTTTTTTTTTTTTAAAGTACTTTGAACTTTATATGTAGAAAAGTACTTACAAAAACAGAAAAGTTCTTGGGAGCACTGTGGGTATTTCCAGAGGGAGAAATCTTCTCTGAGATGTGCTCCATTGTAACTGCTGTTGGTATGATCTTTCTGGCAAGTTTGATTATAGTATGACCCTTAGAACCTGGAAATGCCCAGCATTTCCCAGGATGGACATCAGGCTAAAAAAATAAAATAAAATTAATATCCTTTCACCTCTTTCTAAAACAATCTTAGTAACTGTTACAGGACACTCAAGATGAATATTACAAAATATACAAAAGAAATATAAGAGGAGATTCCTGTCATCAAGGAGTTTACATTCTAGTGAGGAAGACACAATTAATAAGAAATAAAAGATGTATTTAAATAACTAACTATGTTCTAAATGTTGTAGTTGTTTAGAGAATAGAGAAATAAGAATGTAGTAGGAAAGGCTTCATGGAGGAAGTAGAACATAAGTAGATTTTGCAAAGTGAGTAGAATGAAGTGATGCCATCATGGCAGTGACAAATTCAGTCTTTTTGAGGAAATATCACATCATGTTATCTCTAAGGAGGGCTAAAGCACTTCCCTCAGATTGTTGTTTGTCCTTCCAGGGTAATATCTTGACCTGTGCATGAACTGGACTTAAAGAGGCAGAAATGGCAGTGTCAATCTCTCTCCTCCAGAATCATAAATGACTGGCAATGGCTTGGGATGCAGTGGATGACCGTGGGCTTTCTAAATTAAGGTCTTTCCCAGGCCTCAGTTTGTCTGACACAATGTCCCTTCAATGACTAAGGCTAGGTGCGAATTGGGACAAAAAAATGGACTAATTTACCATCAAATATATTGATTTAGGAGAATTGTTTTAATATCTGAGATACCAAATCCTTATTCCATTTGACTGCTTTAATTCTTAGCCCAGTTATATTAATTATGTTTGTGAGTGGGATAGCAAATAGACTGGAGAGAAATAGAACCCCTGCTTTATTATAGTGAGGGTACAACTGAGATTATATTGTGTGAATTTATAGTGGAATATATAGTCAATGAAATTTTATAATCTATTTAGGAGCATATAAACAGAAATGAAGTGAGCAAATAAAGTGAAGATGGGAGGAGCAATGTGGGGGTTTGGGAAGGCATAATCACAGGGTAAGAGATTCAAGAATGAAGAATATTGTAAAGTTGAGTTTGTTCACCAAGAGTGAGTTAGGGAAAAAAGAACATAGCCAATGCAGGGTGATGGCCTAAAATAGAACTAAGGTATGAAAGGAATGAAGTAAGGATGAAAACCTTTAGGATTGATTGCAGACTGGTAAGATAAAAATATTTATATAAGTATAATATCAACTTCAATAGCCTCCTTCACAGAGACTATAAATAGAATTACTGTATCTTTAAGAGGTACAGGAATCTGGGATTAAACAGTTTAACTGTCATTTTATGAGGAACCTGTAGGGATAACTGGGAATTAAAATGTTTTTAAAATGAGCTTGACTCAATATTGGTTTTTTTTTTAATGGAAAAAGATTTTAAGTGATATCCTGAGAGAACTAAATATTGAGATTGTTTCCAGAAATGAAAATAAATTAGTGGCTGGGGAAGTTTAGAAAAGTTGTGCCTATAAGAATGATCTGATCTGTAAGATTATTTCAAGCTCTAAATCCTATGATCTCTTAACCCAAAAAGGTAGGGGCATTATATCAGGCCTCCAGAAAAGGAGTGATTATAGAGTATTTTCTCTTATTCAGCTTTATAAGCCCTGAAAATTCTATAATCAGGAAATTCAGGAAAATGAAGAATAACATATTTGATTTTGATTTTACCTGAAGAATAACATCAGGAGGCATTTCATAACTTAAGAATCCTATCCCATGCCAATATAATTTTGCTTTATCATTTTTGTAACTCTCAGAAGTTCCTGCTTCAACAATGGAGGCACCTGAAATTAGAAACCAAGAAGATGGAAACAGAAATAGATTAGTACAATTCTAAAAATGATAGGAAAATGTTAATAAAGAAATTAAGTAATGTAATAGTTGTTTTTTTTTTTTCTCAGAAAATTGCAAATTTTAATGAAAGACTTGTCATCAGCTTTGGTGAAGGGATTATCTGTATACCCATGAAATCACAGCTCTTTTAAATAACTATATGAAAAAGTTTTAATCCCATCTAATTTAATTCTCTGTCCAGTTCTAAAGCTTGAAAATGAGATAATTAAAATGTAGCTATGCATATTAGTAACTGGTTGACTTATGAAAAATTCCTGTTATAACTGCTAAGAAGAGATAGTTCTAAATATGAAGATTCTTAAAATTTTGCAGTTGATGAAACAAATGGCAAGCTACCTCAAGATAAAGAAAAAAGAATTGCAATAATAATTTTTATATGACTTTATTGATGGTTGTATCTTTCATTTGAAAATAGGAAAACAGTTTTAAAGGTAGCTCACTGAGAAAAGGAAATTGAAGAAAAACTAAGCAATTTTCTTAAGATCTATGTGAGGATCAGAGTAAGACTTTAGAAAACCCTCTACTCAACTAAGTTTCAGATTGTTAAACCTCATTTTATGTCTTTGATTTCTCAAATTTATCAAAAGTTCATATCTTGGAGTCTTAAGAGATTTGCAGGTTTTCTTCTAACATATAAATCCATCCATCCTTTTGTCAACTGAATGAAAATAGTGGTGCTATATAAGCAATGTACCTTTTTTCTGTTCTCAATTTCCCTTCAGTAAAGGGATCAGTTTTACTGAAGGGTACTTAGACCATAGTTCATAAGTTTTTGCATAATATTGCCATATATGTGTAATTAGCACTTAAAATTGTTTTATGTTGCAAGTAATAATCTAAAGTGATTTTATGAAGCCTTTAAGGTTATTTATGGACCAAAGACCTATGGTGCATCTCAGCTACTCAGTGATGATGGAACCACATTGATTAGTTTTGATAAGGAGAGATTATTAGTCTTAAGCAAAACAATTAAGAATATACAAAAATATTTATATAACTCTTTTTAAGGTATAAAGAATAGAAATCTGAGAAAGTCCCCTATGAGTTGGAAAATGGATGAACAAAGCATGGTCTATAAATGTGATGGAATATTCTACTGAACTCTATCAGCTTAAAAGCAGCATTATAAAGAAATTATAATGAAATGTGTTACCTTCCTCTTAGAGATGTAAAAAGCTCAGGACTCAGAATGACTTTTGTTTTGTTTTGTTTTTTGGTCACAGTCAATGTGGAAATTTGTTCTGACTATTTTTGTTTTTGCATTCCCAACTGCTGGTAATGGTAGAGAGTTTTAGGGGAGAGAGAGGAGGATCCTGACTGATTTAAAACATAGAGGTGTCCATTCTACACAGTTCTTTCAAAGAGAAAACAAAACAAAAACTACTCATCTTTCTGTCTTTTGCCATGTAGTTCATATTCATTCTTATGTTCCCTCTTAAACTACCAGGTAAAAAGTCATGGGTTTGTTTTTACTTAGTGAGAAGTACTGAAATACTATGTATAGATGTGGAAACAACACACAAATTTGCATTCAATTCTCTTGTCTTGAGTTTTATTTTATTATATAACTCACCTGCAGATTTGAGGGCATAGTCAGCCATCTGGACTTGATCCTCCCTTAACTTTTTAAGGACATAATTCACCAAGGGCATCATTTCCTGTGAGGAAATGAATGATTTACAATTAACATACAGGACTTTTTTTACTTTATCACATTGAATTTTATCACCCTGATGGGGAGGGGTTCAAAACAATGTTTTGGGTTTAAATGTTTATTAAATCAAACTCCTTATATACTTTTGTATTTAGAAAAGTTTAAGTGTTTTAGTGTCTTCTAGATCTCTGTTTAGCATTAATTTTCTAGGACTGAGGATATTATTTTCTAATGCCATTATTATTGAGAGAAGCATTATGATGCAATTGAAAGAGTATTAGACTTGGGAGTCAGAAGACCAAGATTTGAGTACTGGCTCTGGTCTTGCTAAACTATGTGACCATGGAGCAAATGGCTTCACCTTTTTGGGAATCAGTTTCCTATCTGTAAAAATGAGTATTTTACCTATCTTATCAGATTACAATGAAAATTCTGTAAATTTGTAATATACTATATTCATATAAACTATCACCATCATATTATTAGTATTACTACTAACAGTTATTTATCAAGGTTAAGATTATCATGTAATAATATTATTATTTTGATAGTAACACTTTTGTTTTTAAAATAAATTTATATTTTCACCTTCATATTGTTATTACCTTGAATATTTTTAGTTAACAAAATGAAAGGAGGGTATCTCTGACATAAATTCTCTTTGCTCTGATTAGGATAGTTTTACAAATTGCTATTTTTTTCAAAGAACTAATATTTTAAAAGAAAATGATAAATGTTGGAAGGAATGTGGGAAAACTAGGATGCTAACATATTGTTGGTTAAGTTGAGAATTGATCCAACCATTCTGGAAAACAATGTGGAACTATTCCTAAAGGACTATAAAATTATGCATACCCTTTCATCCAGCAATACCACTTGCTAAAGGTCTATATCCTAAAGATATTAAAAAAGGAAAATAATCTATTTGTATAAAAAACTATGGCAGCTTTTTGTAGCGGTCAAGAACTGGAAATTGAGAGGATGCCTATCAATAGGGGAACTGCTAAAGAAGTTGTGGCATAATAGAATATTATTGTGCTATAAAAATGACAAGCAAGACGATTTCAGAAAAACCTGGAAAGACTTATATGAACTGATACAAAGTGACGTGAGCAGAATGAGGAGAACATTGTACACAGTAACAAGCAATAATTTATGATGAAAAACTATGAATGATTTAGCTATTCTCAGCAATAGTAAAACAATCCCAAGGACTCATGATTGAAAAAATGCTAAAAAAAAAAATGCTCTCCAAAAATTGATATCTGAATACAAACTAAAGCATATTCTCTTTCCATTTCTTTTTTTCCTCCCTCTCTCCTTCCCTCCCTTCTTTCTTTCCTTCCTTCCTTCTTTTATTCTTCTTTCTTTCTTGATTGAATCTTCTTGCAAAAAATAATTAAGATGGAAATGTTTTACATGATTTCTCATGTACAACATCAAAATGCTTAACATTCTCAGGAAGGAGAAGGAGAAAGAGGGAAAAATAGAATTTAGAACTCAAAACTTTAAAACCCCCCAACAAATATTAAAAATTGTTTTACATGTAATTAAGATAAAATAAAATGTTATTTTAAAAAAACTAATAGAAAGGATTTTGTGAGAGACACAAGGTTATGGTATCATGAGTGGAAAGTCTACCCCAGAGGTAGACTGAAGGATATTGTCTTTGATCAAGACAACAGTTTATTAATAGGGTTCCAAACCAATAATAGTCAATTGTTTGCTTCAATTTAAGAAAAAAAAAACTGAGATGAAGACAATTCATTTTTTATAACAAAAAAACAGAACAGGATAGGTAATATGATGTGATTAAAGATAACATGATTGGTTACATAGTTGAGGCAAGGATAACAACATGATTGGCCTGAAGTTGGGAATCTAGCAACAATTCCTCTTTCCCTCCTGTTACTAAGTATTCTCTGTTTAAATACAACTTCAATGTTAAAAGTGCAAGTGTGCCAGACTGCTTTAGATAGCAGACATCCTTAAAGGATAGCTTGGCGGTTTTAAGATATACTTTTGGTGTCCACCTGCATCCCTCATAACAGATGTCATTAAATCAAGAATAGAGCAGCGATTAACAGGAGAACTAGGTTCCTTACAGAGCAATTGAATTCTTGAGCTAAGTTTAGAAACAAAGAACCATTACTTAGGTGGTTACAGGACAAAAAATTTCAGAATGAAAAAAATATAAAATCAATGCTTGATTTTTTTCAATGGAGAACTGAGTTTACTGGGAGTCAAGGATTTAAAATTTTAAGGCCACAATTGGCCATGTCACTTTGAAGAAACTTCTGGGTCTCTATTTAGTTCCTTATCTGTAAAATCAAGTGTATTGGACAAATTGCTTTCTAATAATCTTTTCCAGCTCTGAATTTCCATCATTTCTGACATTTTAAAAAATCTTAAATTTTTTACTAACAAGATGGGAGCTAGGAAGAGAAGGTAGCAGGCTTCTTTCATTTTCATTTGGCTGTCATTATTTCATTGTTTGCATGTGGCATGAAAATAAATCTAGACCTGAATGATGAGCCTATACGAGGATTTCCAGTTGTCTGAATGGCTAAATCACTGATTCATTCAATTCTGAAGGTTCCATGAGTACTAATCTAGAAGCCAAATAGTTTATCATTAATCTTCCTTGCTCAGTGATCCAATTCAATATCTTAAAAAAAGAGAGAGAAAGATGCACTGCATTAAGTCCATCTTAACATCTTTCTATGCTTTATTTACCTATAGAACTGATTAATTTTTAGAATCTTACCAATCTTACCATAAGATTCTCTGTATGATTCTTTCATTGTACCCTGAATAAATATTGAAAAAATGTAAGAGACACTAAAACAATTTTCTTACTTTAGGCTGGCATGATGCCTACACTTCTACCATTATGAAATTATTCATTTTTGTAAGTTGAGACATTAGCTTTCCATTGTTCATTATTTAAATACTACTATCTTTGGGAAGGCATAATGAATTCATCTTTAGATAGTCATTGATGCTGTAGGAAATTAGTTTATCAGTTTGCATTGTTAAGAGTATAAATGAAATAAGCATGTAGAATTGCTGGGTGATTATATTCCTGGGTGAAATGTGGAAAAAGAATGGGGGAAGGACAAGAAGGAAGGAAACTATGAGTTGTAGGTATCCAGGATGAAATTATTGTATATTTTGGAGAAGGAATGAATCAGGGTTGCTAAAGAAAAGGCTTGTTTAATTCAAAAATTTTCTCTATTGACAAATGTCTCTTTAGCTTAGAAAATGGAGCTAGTAAAAGACTGCTAGCTTTAAATTGTTAGTTCTTTTATCTGTATTAAAAACAAAAAATTGGGGGGAGGCAGAGCTAAGATGGTGGAGAGGACACATGTGTCTTTCTGAGCTTTCCTTTACCCTCAAAATATTTTAATGAAATTCATCCTCTGAATAAGTGCTTAACTGTCAGAACCCATGAATATTGGGAGAAAAACATATTATCAACCAAAAATAATCTCGAAATTCACTAGAACAAGTTTGTTTTTGCTTGTGTGGGGGAACTGAACAGAGCTAGGCCAGGTGCAGACTCAGGCAGATAGGCAGAGAGAGCACAGAAAATGGTTCATGGTGAACAGATCTGAGGGAGGCAGAGTGTGGTCTTTGCTGCCTGAAAATTTGCAGGCAGAATTTTACCATAGTGTTGGTTACTCTGCCCTGGCAGCAACCATAACCTCAAAATGCTAGAGTCTCTCAGGACTTGTCCAAATCCACCCAACACCCAGTGTGACTCAGCATGATCCAAGCACATCTGTAGTTGCTATTCCCAGCACAGACATTGCCTTTCCACTACTGCTGATTTTCAGCACAATTACTAATCCCAGGGCAGCCAGTGGGTGCTGTCCCACTGCCCCTTCACTGCCATTTCCTGTTGTCTGTAGAGACAGGTTGGAAATATCCTACTGCCCCCCATAAGCAGACCAAAGCATTTTTGTTTGTTTTTCTTTTTTTCTTTTTTTAAATTAACAAAAAGGCAAAGTGGGCTCTAACTATAAATACCTTCTATACTGAAAGAAAGCAGATTTCAAACCCTGAAGAGACTAGAAACAGTGTGTCTCTAGATGAAAATCCAAAGGTATATATGATCTGGTCCCCAACACATAAAAGAAATTAAAAAGGATCTTAAAAGAGAATTAGAAGAAAAATGGGGAAAGGAAAGGAAAGCTTTGCAAGAGGTCAGGATAAGGCCCAACAACTCATTAAAAAATAGACTGAAAAAAGAAAAAAACTCCCTGAAAAACAGAATTGGAAAAGATAAACAACTCCCAGGAAAACAGCATTTGTGACTTGGAAAAAGAAAATATTTCCTTATAAAAAAATTTGATGAAATGGAAAAAAATTTCATAGAACAAAACAACTCATTTAAAAACTCAATTGGACAAATATAAAAAGAAATTAAAAAGTAACTGAAAAAAGAATCCATTAAAAATCATAATTGAACAAATGGAAATGAATGAATCAAGGAGACACCAAAAATCAATCAAGCAAAAATCAAAAAAATGAAAAAATAGAAAAAAATGTTAAATACCTACTTAGGAAAACAACCGACCTGGAAAATAGATCTAGGAGAGATAATCAAAGGATTAATGGATTCCCTGAAAATCAGGATAAAAAAAGAGCCTAGACACTATTTTTCAGGAAATCATCAAAGAGAACTGCCTAGATGTCATAGAATCAGAAGGTAAAATAGCCATTGAAAAAATTCATCGGTCACCTACTAAAAGAGATCCCAAAATTAAAACTCCAAGGAATATTGTGGCTAAATTCCAGAACTATCAGACCAAGGAAAAAATACAACAAGCAGCCAGAAAAAAATAATTCAAATACCGAGGAGCCACAATAAGGATCACTCAGGATCTGGCAGTATCCACATTAAAGGATAGAAGGGCCTGGAATCTGATATTCTGAAAGGCAAGGAAATTTGGAATGCAGCCAAGAAGAACTTATCCAGCCAAATTGAGCATTTTTTTCCCCCAGGAAAAAAAGATGGATATTCAATGAAATAGGTGAATTCAATTTATTTCTGATGAAAAAACGAGAGCTAAACAAAAAATTTGACCTCCAAATACAGGACTCAAGAGCAGCCTAAAAAGGTAAAAAGAACCTTGAGAATGGTTTTTCTGCTATGGGTATACTTAAAGAGTAAATGTGTAATTTGGAAATATAATAATATATTTATATATTATATGTATTATAAATATATTATGTATATTTATAATATTAAACATATATAAAAATTATATATGTATAATAAAGGAAAGAGGAAAATCAAATTGTTAGTCTTAAAAATGAAAAGGGAGAACTTTCCACTAATGAAGAGGAAATTAGAGTAAAAATTACTTTGCCCAACTTTATGCCAATAAATTTGAGAACTTAAATGAAATGGATGAATATATTCAAAAATATAGGTTGCCCAGATTAACAGAGGAAGAAGAAAATTGGTTAAATAGTCCCGTTTTAGAAAAATAAATAGAACAAGCTATTAATCAACTCCCTAAGAAAAAATCCCCAGGACCAGACAGATTTACATGTGAATTCTACCAAACATTTAAGGAACAATTAACCCCAATGCTATATAAACTATTTGAAAAGATAAGGAATGAAGAAGTCTTACCAAATTCCTTTTATGACACAGACATGGTACTGATACCTAAACCAAGTAGGATGAAAACAGAGAAAGAAAATTATAGACCATCTCCCTAATGAAATGAACATTGATGCAAAAATCTTAAATAAAATATTAGAAAAAAGATTTCAGAAAATCATCTCCAGGATAATACAACATGACCAAGTAGGATTTATACCAGGAATTGCAGGGCTGGTTCAATATTAGAAAAACTATTAGCATAATTGACTATATCAATAACCAAATTAACAGAAACCATATGATCATCTCAATAGATGCAGAAAAAGCTTTTGATAAAATCCAACACCCATTCCTATTAAAAACATTAGAGAGTATAGGAATAAATAGACTTTTCCTTAAAATAGTGAGTAAAATCTATTTAAAACGATCAGCAAACATCATATGTAATGGGGATAAACTGGAACCTTTCCCAGTAAGATCAGGGGTGAAACAAGGTTGCCCACTATCACCATTACTATTCAATATTGTATTAGAAATGCTACCTTCAGCAATAAGAGATGAAAAAGAGATTAAAGGAATTAAGAGTAGTTAATGAGGAAACCAAATTATCACTCTTTGCAAATGATATGATGGTATATTTAGAGAACCCCAGAGATTCTACTAAAAAGTTATCAGAAATAATCCACAACTTTAGCAAAGTTTCAGAATACAAAATAAATCCACATAAATCCTCAGCATTTTTATACATCACTAACAAAATCCAACAGCAAGAAATACAAAGAGCAATTCCATTTAAAATAACTGCTGATAGTATAAAATATTTGGGAATCTTATCTGCCAAGGGAAAGTCAGGAACTATATGAGGAAAACTACAAAACACTTTCCACACAAATAAAGTCAGATCTACACAATTGGAAAAATATTAAGTGTTCTTGGATAGGTCAAGCAAATATAATAAAGATGACAATACTACCTAAACTAATCTATTTATTTAGCACTATACAATCAGACTCCCAAGAAACTATCTTACTGACCTAGAAAAAATAACTAAATTCATCTGGAAGAACAAAAGGTCAAGAATTTCAAGAGAACTAATGAAAAAAAAAAATCAAATGAAGGTGGCCTAGCTGTATCAGATCTAAAACTATATAACAACGCAGCAGTCACAAAAACCATTTGGTATTGACTAAAAAATAGACTGGTTGATCAGTGGAATAGGTTAGGTTCACAGGATAAAATAGTAAATAACTATAGCAATCTAGTATTTGAAAAACCCAGAGACCCCAACTTTTGGGATAAGAATTCATTATTTGACCAAAACTGCTGGGAAAATTGGAAATTAGTATATAGCAGAAACTAGGCATTGACCCACACACTTAACACCATACACCAAGATAAAATCAAAATGCGTTCCTGTTCTAGTCATAAAGAATGAGTCTATAAATAAATTAGAAGAACATAGGATAGTTTACCTCTCAGATCTATGGAGGAGAAAGAAATTTATGACCAAAGAACTAGAGGTCATTATTCACAAAATAGGAAATTTTGCTTTTGTGCAAACAAAACTAACAGAGACAGGATTAGAGAGGAAGCAACAAACTGGAAAAAACATTTTTACAGCTAAAGGTTCTGATAAAGGCCTCATTTCCAAAATACATAGACAATTGACTCTTTAAGAAATCAAGCCATTCTCCAATTGATAAATGGTCAAAGGATATGAACAGTCAATTTTTGGTTGAATAAATTGAAACTATTTCTAGTCATATGAAAAGGTGTTCCAAATCATTATTGATCAAAGAAATGCAAATTAAGACAACTCTGAGATACCACTACACAACTCTCAGATTGGCTAAGATGACAGTCAACAAATGTTGGAGAGAATGTGGAAAAACTGGGACACTGATGGACTGTTGGTGGAGTTGTGAATGGACCAACCATTCTGGAGAGCAATTTGGAACTATACTCAAAAAATTATCAAACTCTGCATATCCTTTGATCCAGCAGTGTCACTACTGGACTTATATCCCAAAGATATATTGAAGAAGGGAAAAGGACCCGTATGTACAAAAATGTTTGTGGCAGCCCTTTTCATAGTGTTTAGAAATTGTAAATTGAATGGATGCCCACCAATTGGAGAATGGCTAAATAAATTATGGTATATAAATGTTATGGAATATTATTGTTCTGTAAGAAATGACCAGCACGATGAATATAGAGAGGCTTGGAGAGATTTACATGAACTGATACTAAGTGAAATGAGCAGAACCAGGAGATCATTATAAACTTCAACAACAATACTATATGATTATCAGTTCTGATGGACATGGTTATCTTCAACAATGAGAGGATCCAAATCAGTTCCAATTGATCAGTAATGAACAGAACCAACTACATCCAGAGAAAGAACACTGAGAAATGAGTATGGACCCCCACATAGCATTTCCACTCTGTTATTGTTTGCTTGCATTTTTGTTTTTTCTTCTCAGGTTATTTTTACCTTCTTTCTTACAAATTTTTTTTTGTGCAGCAAGATAACTGTATAAATATGTATATATATACATATATACATATATATATACATATATACATATTATATATATATATATATATATATATATATATATATATATATATATATATATATATATATATATATATATATATATATATATATATATATATATATATATATATATATACTGTATTTAACATATGCTTTTACATATTTAACATGTATGGGACTACCTTCCATCTAGGAGAGGGAGTAGAGGGAAGGAGAGGAAAAGTTGAAATAGAAATTTTTGCAAGGGTCTATGTTGAAAAATTACTCATGCAGATATTTTATATATATAAAGCTATAATAAAAAAATAATATGAAAATAAAAAAGAAATCAGTTAAAAACAAAAAACAAAAACAAACAAAGACAAACCTGATTTGGCATTAATACAATTATTTCATACATTGAATTATTTTAAAAATAACAAACAGAACCCCAAATCCGTTCTTGCCTCATCAGTAATATCTGAGTCATCCTGCTCTCCAAAGGCATCTGTATTAGCATTCAGAACAAAGTTGTCCAATTGGTTTTTTATATCTTTAAGTATAGCCTTCAGGATATTTATCTGTTTAATCAGGGATAGAATTTCTTGGGAATTGTTTTCCAAATAGTGCCTTCCCTTCCTGTTAAAAAAAAAAAATGGAAAATTGATTAAGAAGGAGAAAGGGTCTTTGTAAAAGATCACCCATATTTTCTTATTTCACTAAATTACTATTGTTGTTTCAATATGCCATAAATCTAAGTACTTAATATGTGTATAAACAAGATTAATATAATAGTTACAATATAGGTATTAACATAGTAGAGAAGAATGTTTCAGAGAGAGAAGAGAATAGAGAACAAATGGAGAATTAATTGGCTTAAGAATCAAGTTCTAAGACACTATAGCTCTGACAGATGCTACTGTTGGTGTGCTTTTAAGCATTTTCCAGTAATTTTCCTGTTCCTAGCAGCACAATATAATGAAAAGAGAATTTGAACTATCTGAGTCTAAATCTCAGTTATGCCACTAACTAGCTATATAACCTAGAAAAGCCACTTAACTTTTCTGTGCCTCAATTTTTTCCTGTATAAAGTGAAGGGGTTAAATTAACTTGCCTCTAAAGATTCCCTCTAGTTCAAAAGTCTAAAATTCATTTAAAAGTTGGGGATTCTCTCTTCCATGTTCATCATAGAACAAAACAAAATGTTAAATTGTTATATTTTATTAGGAACTAGGAGTTATAAGTAGAGAGGAGCAAATTGTTGTGAGTGATAAAAGAGCCAGAAAGATCCAGGTTCAAATTTTACATTTCACATTTGCCCTTCAGGAGCCTTTGACCATACCTTTGACAGGCTTTGTGACTGTGAGTAATCCCACTTACCATCTCTCTGATTCTCTGACAACTAAGACTAAATTATAAATGTCTTATAATTTGCATGTTGAGTAGGGGATACTCCAATCCTAGGAGATTACAAATTAAAATGATTATTTTTATATGACATTTTCTTTCCAACTACTTAACATTTAAAGGAATTGGGAGTTAAGCCTAAGATTCTGACTGCCTTGTGAATCTTTCCAATAGACTAAACAGTATGATTCCCTTATAAACATTATTATTCTTTTGAGGAAAACAACTTTCAATAAGTACCTGTCTCGAGACACTAATAATTTTCTTTGTACAAGAGAAAAAAGTCCTTCTTTAAATTTAATGTTAAAGTATAGCTGGACCATGTAATAAGTAGGCTTTCTTCTATTTTTGGAATTTCATAATTCTATAGGATCACATTACATCTCTCTAATGAAAGACTTTAATAATATATAGTGTTCTAAAATAGAAAAGGACAAATTTTTGTCCTGGACAGTGATTTAGGTCTGAAGTAGAAGTAGTACTGGACTAGGATACATGGCTCTAAGACCTAACCCTCTCCGCAATGATTCACCATGTGACGTTAGACAATCCATTTACCTGTGTCTCAGTTTCCCATTAAGTAGAATAATAATATTTTACCCATATTATAAATATATTGGGAAGACGAAATGAGATAACATGTTATCCAAGTTTAAAGTTATTCAAATATAGAGCATTGTTATAAGCTATCCATCAAATATGAAGATGACAACTGCCTATATACCATTAATATCTAGTTTTTCTGGTATTGATTATAAATCTGCATTGTCTCCTCAATATTCTTTCACCCCATATTGTCCTGTTGCTAGGATCAGGTTCAACCTATAGTCCTTGAACAGAGTATATTGTTTAACAGTGGTATCAAAATCATTTGTATAATGCTCAAAGTAATTGAGGTAGCCAGTCACAGACATATTTATAGATCATAGAATCATATATCTGGAAGAGAAGGTATAGATTATTTCTATTAAACTACTAATGCAAGGCAATCAGGAAATTGAATGTTGTTATTTTTTCTTGATTAACATCATTTCAATGTGATGATTAATCCTCAAAATATAACTCAATACTTAAGTGAACTTTTTCCAAAAACATGCAGAAATGTCCAAATATTCCATGATTTACAAATAGTCTATGCTCCAAAAATGTATTTGGAAGCCTATATTTTGGGAAATGGCATTAATGGTTAGGTTGCCAATAGTTTGCTTAATCCTTAACATATCTAAAACATTACATATTTGCAATGAAGAACAATAGAAAAAAATACTGCCATAAATTCTATTAACATAAAAAAACAGTAAAACAATTTAATTTTTAAAAAAATTATTGTAAATACTGGTTCTTGAAGAAAGGCAGGTGTGATTACAAAGGATCAAGAGTTAGAAACTTTCATAGATATTCAAAATTGCACTTTGGGGTATTTTCAAGAACTTCAGAGCTCAATGATTCTTTATTACATGTAATAAATTTATGTTTTTCACTAGCTGAATGAAAAATTTGATTTTCAAATACAGGACTCTGGAGAAGCAGGAGGAGATAATCAGGAAAGTGATATAAGAGACTTCATAATATTTACCTGTTTAGATTTCTACATGGGAGGATGAGTATTTATAACTCATTAGAACTTTCTCATTATTATGGCAGTTAGAAGGATTATATATGAAGTGGAAGGTACAGATGTAGTTGAATATGTCTTTTTAAAGACATGTTGATAATATCTTTTTTTAAAAAATGATAAAATTAAGGAGAGAGGAATATACTGGAAGGGAAAGAGAGAAGTGGAATGGTCCAAATAATGTCATAAAAGAAGAAGCATGAAAAAACTTTTACAGTACAGGGAAAGAAAGGGAAAAGAAGGGAAGTGAGCGAACCTTATTCTCATCAGAATTGGCTCAAATAGGAATATATATTCAATAGGGGGTGTAGAAATCTATCTTACCTTGCAGGAAAATAGGAAGGAAATGAGATATGAGAAGGGGGGGAGTGTAATAAAAAAAAAAAAAAGGAGGGCATATTAGGGAGAAAATGGTTAGTAGCAAAATACTTTTGAAGAGGAAAAGGGTGAAAGGAAAGGGAGAATAAATGGGAGAGAAATACATTTAGCAAGAGTAATTGTAAAAAAGTTTTCAAAGCAAATTTCTCTGATAAGGCTTCATTTCTTAAACAGAGAGAAATGAGATAAATTTGTAAAAAAGATAAGAACTATGCTCCAATTGATAAATTATCAAAAGATATGATCTGTGTCCAAAGGGCTACAAATTCATTCCTATTCTTTGACTTAATAATACCACTACTAGACATGAATACCAAAAATGAATTGGAAAAAAAACAACAAAAGGAAAATGATCTGTATGTACAAGAATATTCATAGAACCTCTCTTCTTCTCAGGGCAAAAAAAATTAGAAATTGAAGGGATGTCCATCAATTGAAGAATAGCTGAATAAATTGTGTTATGTGACTATCATAGAATATTAGGGGAAATTATGAGCCGAATGCTCTAAAAAAAAAAAATAATAATAATCTGGAAAGTCCTCCATGAAGAAAGTGAAATGTATTATATATTGTAAAGGGCTACAACTGAGCAGATGCAAGGTAACCTAGCACTTAAGCCTAATTACCAATTGGAAGATTCTCTATTAACATGTTTGGAGGATGACCCTACTTAACTATTCTGTGCTGGCTAGATCGGTGGGTGTGGACAAAGAAGGGGAAGTGAGATTAGTGGGTGGAGTAGGGGGAGGAGGGTCATTGTTTGGCGGTGGAGAGAGTGGAGAGATTCCTATATCTAATCTCCTGAGAGAGACCCTAAAAGAACAAGAATAAAGACTTTTGCTTATACTGATTCCGGCTAATTCTAAGAAAGAATGAATAGAATGTTCTGGAATGACCAGCTATAAATGACTTTGCTATTCTCAGTAGCCCAATCATCTATGATTACTCTGAAGGACTGGGTTTGAATACAGATTGAAGTATTCTCTTTCCTTCCTACTTGTATCTGTCTGTCTATGTCTCTGTGTGTCTTTCTTTCATATGAATTTAATTTTTCTTAAGGGTTTTTATTTTCATTATGGTGGAAGATCCATGTTTTCTTTCACAACTTGACTTTTATGGAAATGTTTTGCATACCTTCACATTTGGTTTCTTAATTGTGGGTGGGGATAAGGGAGAGAACATAGAACTCAAAAACTTTAGAAACAAAAAAATTTGTTTTGAATGTAATTGGGTTAAATATTTTTAAAAATATATATATTTTTTAAATTCTTTTTTCTTACCTTTGATATAGCTAGTTGGTAACACTTATCCCCTACTTTCAGACACAACCTGTTCCCAGTGTTTAAGACTAATTTGACCTATAATAGGAGAAATATAGGGAACCTTGGATCCAAAGTTCAGTCTTAATACTTTTGGTCTTGTTCTGGCCTTGAATCCTGATTCCAAAAATTGGACTCTAGTTCTTTGTGTCCATTATCTGAGCTCCTATCTTGTTTACTTGTTCCTGAAATCTTGCCCACCCAGTACCTCAGTACTTCCCTCCCCATTATCTCTAGACCCAAAGACCTACCTAAAAACTCCAAATTCTATTGTTCCTTTCTAATTATCAGGTCTCCCAGATGTGAATTAGATAGGTGGAGCTGTGCTATGATCTGTTGAATGATTTCCTGAAAATATGTTCTACCTCCCTGCTAGAAGACTTACTTGATGCCCAGTATTAGACTTGTGTCTGTTCCCATAGCCTACTTTGTCTCTAAGTCTCTAAGTCACAGGTATCTACTAAGTGGCTTTTCTTGCTTCTAATGGAAGTTCTGTTGTGACAACACCACTACTATATGTATAAAAAATACTTTGTGCTGGGTTTTGTGTATATTGGGGAAAGGGAATTATTAGGTGTAGTTTATGACATTTTTAAGCCATAAATAGAATGAAGAGAGAAGAAAGTAATGAAGTAGGGAAAAGTTGAGAGGTTTTCTTAGGAAGAAGAGAGGAAGGAAGGAGTAAAAGAAAATGTATACATATATGTGAGATAGAATGAAAGTAGCTGATGAAGTAGAAGAAAAAAAATATACTAAAACATGTGCAAGATTCTTCTAAAGAGAAGGGAGATGAGTGAGGTACTTTGGATCAGTCAGCCACCCATAGCAGGCCTTTAAGATGCCACTGATTTAGGACAACTTCTTTGCTCCATGAAATAAATGAGCATAATGATGGAGACAAAGGGGTCTCAGGGATGTGGAAATGAGATAACGTGCAATATGCCATTTGAATGAATAAAACAGTCTTTTAAATGCTTATAATTTGAGGAGTAACTATACTAAGATTATTTTGTAGAGTTAAGTTCTGGGTTTTCTTCCAGGTTTTATTACTGCTTTACTATGCGAATATGACCAACTCACTCTCTGGATTTTGATTTCCTCTTCTTTCAAATGAGGGGTTTGAACTAGTCACCAGGATTCCTTCCAAGTAAAAGAGTCTAATTAATTAAATTTTTAAAATGTGAAAGAAAGAAAAAATATGATCTTGGTTGGCATGAGGAAAACATTTGGAAATTAAATATATTTTATATTAAATACATATGTATCCCATAAATCACCCCAAAGATACTATTTAACAAAATAGTAAAACATATACAACAGGAACAACAACTACTACTCACTTTAGAAGCTCCATTTTGCTTTTAGACAAACGAATTCTGGTCTATAAGAAAAAAAGCAGGTTGATCAAATGATAGTGAGATCTCCCCATTCAGAGCTAATTATTTACAAAAATGTGTTTGCATGAAATCCACATCATTCAGTGATACACTTTTGATACATCTACTGTGTTCCAGGTTTCTATGTATTATGAAGAATATATATTTAAGACAGATGAAAGTTATAGCTACCAATATTGAAAGAGTTAAAAAAAAAATAAGGGGTAAAAGATCCCAACTTTGAGGATAAGAATTCACTATTTGACAAAAATTGCTGGGAAAACTGGAAATTAGTATGGCAGAGACTAGGCATAGACCCACACTTAACACTGAGATAAGATCAAAATAGGTTCATGATTTAGGCATAAAGAACAAGATTATAAATGAATTAGGAACATAGGATAGTTTATCTCTCAAACTTGTGGAGGAGGAGGAAGGAATTTGTGACCAAAGAAGAACTAGAGATCATTATTGATCACAAAATAGAAAATGTTCATTACATCAAATTAAGAAGCCTTTGTACAAACAAAACTAATGCAAACAAAATTAGAAGGGAAGCCACAAACTGGGAAAACATTTTTACAGTTAAAGGTTCTGATTAAGGTCTCATTTCCAAAATATATAGAGAATTGACTCTAATTTATAAAAAATCAAGTCATTCTCCAATTGATAAATGGTCAAAGGATGTGAACAGACTCAGATGATGAAATTGAAACTATTTCTACTCATATGAAAGGGTGTTCTAAATCACTATTGATCAGAGAAATAAAAATTAAGACAACTTTGAGATACCACTATACACCTGTCAGGTTGGTTAAGATGACAGGAAAAGATAGTGATGAATGTTGGAGGGGATATGGGAAAACTGGGACATTGATGCATTATTGGTGGAGTTGTTAATAGATCCAACCATTCTGGAGAGCAATTTGGAATTATGCTCAAAAAGTTATCAAACTGTGCATACCCTTTGATCCATCAGTGTTTCTACTGGGCTTATATCCCAAAGAGATATTAAAGAAGGGAAAGGGACCTGTATGTGCCAAAATGTTTGTGGCAGCCCTTTTTATAGTGGCTAGAAACTGGAAAATGAATAGATGCCCATTAACTGGAGAATGGTTGGGTAAATTGTGGTATATGTATCTTATGGAATATTATTGTTCTGTAAAAAATGACCAGAAGGATGAATACAGAGAAGCTTGGAGAGACTTACATGAACTGATGCTATGATGCTAAGTGAAATGAGCAGAACCAGGAGATCATTATACACTTCAACAACAATACTGTATGAGGATGTATTCTGATGGAAGTGGATATCTTCAACAAAGAGAAGATCTAATTCAGTTCCAATTGTTCGGTGATGGACAGAATCAGCTACACCCAGAGAAGGAACACTGGGAAATAAATGTGGACTACTTGCATTTTTGTTTTTCTTTCCAGGTTATTTTTACCTTCTGAATCTAATTTTTCTTGTGCAACAAGAGAACTGTTTGGATTTGCACACATATATTGTATCTAGAATATACTTTAACACATTTAACATGTGTAAGATGGCCTCCATTTAGGGGAGGGGGTGGAGGGAGGGAAGGGAAAAGTTGGAACAGAAGTGAGTAGAAGGGACAATGTTGTAAAAACTACCCATGCATATGTCCTGTCAATAAAAAGCTATAATTTAAAAAAAAATTAAGGGGTAAGGAATTTCTAAGATTATTCAGTATAAAGGCTATATAGCAGTCTTATAGGACTTAACAGGATTTTGCTATATGAAATTAATGTTACTCTACTAGAAGTCAGCTATTGTTTATTTTTAACTATGTACCAGACATTGTGCTAAGTGCCAGAAAGGCATAGAAAGGCAAAAGTTCCTTTTTTGTCTAAAGGAACTCACATTCTAATTGGAGTAAAACATGCAAACAACTGTGTATGAACCAAATAGTTATAGGATAAGTTGAGGTAGTATTCAGAGGAAAGGTGTTTCATCTAGAGCCATCTCCAGTCATACTGATCTATATCTGGCCACTGGAGCCAGCTGGCTCTGGAGAGAAAAGTGAGGCAAGTGACCTTGCACAGCCCTCCCTCACTTAAATCCAATTGCATGTTATGGCATCACCTCCCTTATGTCTTGGTCCTCTTTAAGAATAAACAACAATTAAGATTATGGAGGACTAGGAAAAGTTTCTCACAGCAAGTGGGACTTTATCAGATACTTGAAGGAAGCTAGGGAAGCTGAGAGACAGATATGAGATTTTCCACTGCAGGCATGAAAGACAGTGAAAATTTTGGAGCTAGAAGATAAGAGTATCATGTAGTAGGAAAAGCACACAAAATCACAAAATGCCTGAATGAGAATAAGATATGAAAGTAGGAAGTCCAGAAAAGGAAGAGGGAAATGAAGTTATAAAGGGCTTTCAATGCTAAACAGGTCTTATAGTTGATATTTGAGGTAATAGGGAGCCAATAAAGTTTATTGAATATGGAAATGAAAAGAGCAGATTTAGGAAGATCACTTCGACAACTGAGTGGAGGATGGATTGGAGTGGGGAGACTGGTAGCAAGGAGAATAACAAGCACTTAAATCATTGCAATTGCCCAAGAAGAAAGGCCTGAACCAGAGTGTTTCAGTCAGAGAAGAGGAGGAGAGATACATGAATGAGGTTACAAGAACTGATAGCAAATGTTTGGATATTAGGTGTGTGAAAGATGGAAGAGTCCAGGATGACAACTAGGTTCTGAGCCTAGGAGACTAGGAGGATGGTTGAAAGGCTTGAAAGGAAAACATAAGGAATATAACTTGGGACATGTTGAGTTTAATATGTTTATAATATCCAATTTGAGATATTTAATAGGCAGTTAAAATTGTAAGACTGGAGGGCAGGAGAAGTTAGGACTGGATAAATAGAACTGAGAACCTCACCATAGAGATGATAATTGAAGCCATGGTGGCTGATGAGATCAGCAAGTAAAATAGTATAGAGGGAGAAGAAAAGGCATAGCACAGAGCCCTCTGGAATACCTATAGTTGGTGAAAATGACTTAAATGAAAATTTATCAAAGAAGACTGGGAAAAACTGGTCAGACAGATAAGAGCATTATAAGAGTATTATCAGAAAAACTTAGGGAAGTATTAAAGAGAATGATCAAGTGTCAAAAACTGCCCACAGACTAAGAAGGATGATTAGCAATTAAATCACTGATAATGTTGGAAAGAGCAGTTTCAGTTCAATGATGACATCAGAAGCTAGAATGCAGAGAATTAACTTGAGAGAGAAAAGAAAGATGATGTTCATAAGGAGGTTAGCCACAAAAGTGAGGAGAAATATAAAATAGTAGCTAGTGAGGAAGGATAGATCAACTGCAGAGTTTTTTGACAATGGGGTGATATGGGCATGTTTGTAGGCAGTAAGGAGGCAGTTAGTAGACAAGAGAATGATTAGAGATGATAGAAATGGTTATCCAGAGAAAATAGGATAGAATGAAGTTGTAGAATGATTTGTCTTGGCAATCTCATGTTTCAAGTGAGATAGAAATGAAGGAGGTAATGGCAGAAGGCATCTAAATGATGCAAGATGAGGAAGGTCTCTGAAAATGGTCTCAAATTTTTGTGAAATATGAGACAAGGTTCTCAACTGAATGTGCAGGAAGAGGAGAAGATATGGGAAGTTTGAGGAGGTGATGTACTGAAATATAATTATTTTTTCAAGGGATATACCTGACATATTTAACAAAAATTTATATACTGTTATTTAGTAATTCATAAGGCATCTTCAATATCTTAATCAAATCTTGTTACAATAAATAGTTGTACAGAAAATATTCATATCATATTTATGGAATCTAAGAGTTTATGATTGTGTCTTATGTTAGAATTAGGTCAGAGTCATTTAGTCCAATCACTGCCAAAACCATGAATTTCTTCTATTTTGAATTGATTATCCAGTCTATTTGAATACCCCTATTGACTGCAAACTCAATTACTAAATAAGGTATCTCATTTAATTTTGAAGAGCCCAAAATGTTAGAAAACTGTCGTTTTTGAGCTAAAATTTCCTTTGTTAAAACTTTTACCAATAGGTCCCAATTATCTCTTATTTGGAGTCAAATGGAATGAATTTAAGCCTTTTTCCTTGTGAAAACCTTTTCTAATCTGGGAAAAACCAAACAACCAACCAATGATCTGCATAATTTCTTTTCTTCAAGTTAACCATCCCCAGTTCTTTCAACCAGTTTTCAAATGCCATTGTTTGCAAATTCATCTAAACATTTTGGTCCCCTCCCTCTGTACAAATAACTTGCTTGTCAATGTCTACTTTAAACTGGATACTTGTGAATAAATACAGTATTTTAGATATGGTCTGATTATCAAAAAATGCAGCAAGACATCACTTCTCTTGCTTTGAAAATTATATTTCTTTTAACTCATAGATTTAGAGCTAGAAAGAAATTTTAAAATCACTTAAATTAACCCTTTCATTTAAAAAACAAGGCAACTGAAGCCCAAAGAAGTTGTAAGCTGTGTTAAGTTTAAGACTGCAATAGTTTTTTGGATGCTACATCATATTGTTGACTCATTGACTTAAAGCTCCCAAATTTTTGTTTCTCTCCCATCTTATCTTTTTGAAACATTAAATTTAAGACTTTGCTTCTATCCCTATTCAATTACATCTCTGATTTAACCCATCATTCTAACATATTGAGATCTTTTGGAATGTTAATTAAAAAATAAATTTAAATTCATATCATCTAATTATTTGAAAAGCATATGAAATGTTTTTATCTAAGTCAATGAAAAAAAATAAATGGAAAAAGAAATAGAGCTCTAAAAGAAACTTCTAAAATTTAGCTCTTTGAGGTTAATTAGTCAAATAGCAAATTCCCTAATTACACTGCCATGTCATCTATTTTTCTGCATTAACGCAAAAAAAAAAGAAAAAGAAAATATGAGAACCATTCCCCAATTGATAAATGATCAAAAAATATGGTCTATGTCCAAAAAGTATGAAATCATGCATATACTTTGTTGTAATAATACTATTACTAGGATTGAATCCCAAAAAGAGATTTTTTTTTAAAGGAAAAGAACCTATACATATAAAAATATTTATAGTAGCTCTTTTTTTAGGACAAAGAATTGGAAACTGATGAAATGCCCATCAGTTGGAGAATGGTTGAAAAAAATTTTATGTGATTATGAAGGAATATTATTGTTCTATAAGAAAGGATGAGCAAGATACTATCAGAAAAACCTGGAAAGTCTTCTAAGAGTTCAAGCAAAGTGAAATATACTATATATATAGTAATTGTGGGATGATCAACTATTAATGACTTTGCTATTCTCACAATTTAATGATACAAAATGACTCGAATGATTTATGATGAAAAATTTTATCCACAGAAAGAATTGATTGTGTCTGAATACAGATTAAAGCATAGTTTTTAAAACTTTTTTCTTGAGGATTTTTTTTTGGAGGGGAGAAGATTTATATTTTCTTTTGCAATATAACTTTTATGGAAATACTTTGCACAACTCCACATGGACCTTCTCAATGTGGGGGGGAAGGGGAGAATCTGGAACTTAAATTTTTATTTATTTTTATTTTTTATTAAGGCTTTTTATTTTCAAAACATATGCATGGATAATTTTTCAACATTAACCCTTACAAAACTTTGTGTTCCAATTTCCCAAATCCCTCCCCTAGATGGCAAGTAATCCAATATATGTTAAACATAGTTGAAATATCTGTTAAATCCAATATATGCATACATATTTATACAATTATCTTGCTGCATGTGAAAAAATCAATCAGGAAAAAATGAGAAAGAAAATAAAATGCAAGGAAACAACAACAAAAAGAGTGAAAATGCTATGTTGTGAACTACACAGTCCTCTTTTTGACTGTAAATAGTTCTCTTCCTTATAAGATCATAGGAACTGGTCTAAATCATCTCATTGTTGAAGAGAGCCACACCTATCAGAACTGATCATCATATAATCCTGTTGCCATCCATGTACAGTGATCTCCTGGTTCTGCTTATTTCATTTAGCATCAGGTTCATGTAAGTCTCTCCAACTCTCTCTGAAATCATCCTGCTGATTGTTTCTTACAGAATAATAATATTCTATATCAATTATATCACATAACTTATTCAGCCATTGTCCAAATGATGGGCATCCGCTCAGTTTGCAGTTTCTAGCCACTACAAAAAGGGCTGCCACAAACATTTTTGCACATGTGGGTCCCTGTCTCTCCTTTAAGAAAGATATAAGCCCAGTAGAAACACTGCTAGACCAAAGGGTATGCACAATTTGATAACTGTGGGTATAGTTCCAAATTGTTTTCCAGAATGATTGGATCAGTTCACAACTCTATCAACAATATATTAGTGTCCAGGTTTCCCACATCCCTTCCAACATTTGTCATTCTTTTCCAGTCATCTTAGCCAATCTGAGAGGTATGTTGTGATATCTCAGAGTTGTTTTAATTTTCATTTCTCTGATCAATAGTGATTTAGAGCACCTTTTCATATGACTAGAAATGGTTTTAATTTCTTCATCTGAAAATTTTTTAAAAACAAATATAAAAATTATTTTATATTTAACTGAGGAAAATAAACATATTTTAAAAACAAACTAGGGAATACTATGGGAATATACTATAGTAGATTTGCCTCCTAAACATTTTTGTAATTTTGTAGTTATTTTGAGTGACATTTCCATTTTTATTTTATTCGTGAATTCTGCCACTATTATAATTCATAAATACTTTCAATTTGTATATCTGGATACTTTATACAAACTATTGTTTCAAGTGTTTTTTTTTTGCTAATTCTCTTTAAATTTCTAAATATATCATGTCCTTAGGGGAAAAAATTGAATAAATAAAAGAATTGATAACTAATTTTGCTATGGAGAATACAACACACAGAATCAGAGAAATCAGAGATAAACTCTTTAGTTTCACTTTCTTGTTCATTTTATATACTTATAATGCTTCTTAAGACAAAACAATGTTAAGAAAAACTTTCCCTTATGATAAAGTAGTCTTCAATATGGCCACTTCAACTTTTCCAAAGTGCCAAGAAACAAATGAATAAATTTAGAATTTCAGAAAACTTTATCAGCTGGTCTCTTAAATACTGTATTGACAAGAAGATTATTATACGTGGATTATCTGTAACAAACAAAGATACAGGCTAGTAAAATATCTTATTTTCTCAGAAATTACATCTCTGGAATTAGTTTGGTCTATTTTTGTGATTTTACTGGTATAGAGAACTTTCTTTCCACCTATAGTCTTGGAAAAAGTGAACAGATCAATATTATCATTCTTGGAAAAGATCTCCCAAGACAGCTAGTTTTCTATCTTCCATATCACATTAATATATAGCATAATATAAAAGGAAATTTCACATAAATGCAAACCACTTTGAATGAGCATAGATTTAAGGCCAAGAGCCTTGCTTGAAGTATTTCATTAAAAACACAATTGGGCTTCTTTGTGATGTGCTTTATCTAATATCTCTACACAAACATTCCAACTTATTTTAACTATGGACAGCAGGGACAATACAATGGAAGGAGTTCTGGAATTGGAATCAGAAGATCCAGGCAATCTGGGTTCAGGCTTCTACTACTAATCTTGAGCAAGTTACTTTCTTTCACTTCAGTGTTCTCCCTCATAAAATGAAAAGTTCCCTTCTAGCTTGATTATTTTATAAATGACTGCCTAAACTTGTATATCTAAGGTTGTAAGGGGGAATACAGGGACAGAGAATGAAGGAGAGAAAATGAGTATTATAGTTGCTGAAGCTTTGTCATCAATGAACCTTTGGAAGTTGGTCATGGGTCAGTTGGTGATTGGTCATGATCCCTGCCATCATCTGATTTCACATAGAAAAAACTATAGTGATTATATGATGCCATCAATTAGTTTGACAATTTCATACAAAATAAAACTTTACTTTGATAAATGTAGTTCAATACCCCCCCCAAAATCAATCTAAATAAACAAAAATACAAATTAGGACTTTTATGTTATTAAATTTAAGAAAATTTATAAATACAAGAATCATTGACTTTCAGGAAATTTTCTGCAACTAAACAATATAGGTACTAAGAACGTTTAGGTTATAAAAAAAAAAAAAAGAAAAAAAATAGAACAAAAATTAAGATTTTCCTTAGTAAGTAAGTAAGCACTATATAAGTAATAAGGCTATAGAAACAAAGGTAGAAAAGTTTAAAAATGTGACATTTCATTTTCTTAATTGACTGAAGTATATAAATAAGATCTAAAGCTAGAATAGCTTTTAAAAAGAAAACATATAACCTTCAAACAAGAAGATATCAAATTATGTTGGTGGATGTAAAACAAAATATTTTACAAACCTATCTGGTTTTATGATAAATGTTGATTTTACACATGTATTTAAAAAAAAATTTTAATATAAATGTTACCTGATAATTGTAGAGTTTAGAACCATAATCCGCAGAAAGTTCATATAATTGCCTGGGTATGTGAGATAACCCTGTACTTCTGAGTTTTTCACTATCATGCAATCCTGTTAATCATACAAAAACAAATTTGTTACCACAGAGCTGAATTATTATCTACTAACTTGTACAGCCTGTAATAGTAGGAAACTAATAGGACTAATATGTAAAATTATTCAAAAAACACAATGCCATATAATTTTATTGGAATGAATTAAACACTGCTTGTTTTTTAAAGTAGATAAGAGATTCATTAATAAATTTCATAACTAGGTTTGGTGGCTTATTCTGCATGGCATAGTCTGAAACCTTTTCTGGGTCCCTCAGCTTTGGTGGATCCTGTACAAAGTAGCAGTGTATATTCTTTAAAGAAAGACATTTTTATTTCAACATATTTTTAAAAGATACTAAGGGAAGTTCATATATTAATTCTGTAGCATACAATTTTCAATCCCAAAACAACAAAAACCAAAAAACCTCTGTGTGTGTATGTGTGTGTTAGAAGGGCATATGAAGAACAAATGCTGTTTGGAAACATATTTTTATGCACCTTTAGGACTTGAAACAATGGTTTAGAGAACCTTTTATAATTCAACTAAAACTTACCTATAAAGATAAAAGTCGCTAAGACCATCACACTTAGGATAATCTTCCATGAGAAATATTCCCTAAACAATATAAAACCAAGAATACAATGTTGCAATATTATTGGAAACCTATTTTAGACATTGCTATGATTTGTGCCTCTATCCCCCCAACCCTCTCAGACTAAATTAATGGAATTTCTATCTTCTTAAAATGGTAAACTTGTTTCTGCATGTAATCTTGACTATACACCAGTGCTCTTGAAGGCCCCAGAGAATAGAATGTGAGAAGCTTTCAATCTCAGGTAGAAATTGCTGTAATTTCTAATTTCTGTGACATTGGGCTGTTATGTTTGCTAATCCGTGGATATGTCTTTTCTCTGTCTTACTATGTTTTGATCTCTAGTACCTAAGAGCTTCCTACGTATCTGACTTCTGATAATTTCAATTCTATGATCATTTTCAATTGCTTAGGCATTTGCTTTCCCCTTCAGTTTAGAATTCAGAATATTTCTTCCCACCCCTTGGTATCCTCACCATCTGACATCACCTTTCTAAAATCTACTTTTTTCTGCTTTTCCTTATAGAAGAGATGTCTCAATTAACAGTGACTACTGCTAGATTGCTTGGTGAAAAGTATTAACAGCCTTCTTAATTGTTTTCTGGCCTGATACTTTTCCAAGCTTCTTCCTACTCCCCCCCCCATATTGCCTGTCTTAGATAACTGAATAAACCAAGGAATAATCCAATTCTTTTTTTTTAAATCATCCTCTATTTTTATCAAAGTCCATTTGGAGAGTCTTTCTTTATTTTCAAATGTAAGCCATTTCCCTTCCTTGAGTACCAAAGAATAGATTTCCTCCCTTATACTTCATTCTGGGCCACTATAGGCTGACTTTCCCCTCTAATGACTTTAAACATGGACTTCTGTTATGGAAGAATTTGAGTGGGGGCATCTGTCTCAGCCTTACCTTCTGGAGTTCTTTCTAGTGGAAGGGTATTGCCCAAATCATCAAGGGAATGTTGTTTTCCCTAATGGGCCAAGTGCCTCTTGAGGCCCATACAGCCTGTCTTGAGGATTTTCAGTCTCAATCTGCTCCCTAGAGAATGTTTATTCTTCACAAGGTTCTGATTTTTATTCTGAGCCTAATCCCCAAAATACTGGGGGGTGGCATTTGTTTCACAAATTCATACTAAAAACCAGACCTATTTCTCCATTCCCTCTCCCTCCTTCTTTGGAACACATACACACACATACTCCTCTGAATGTGTCTATCTGAACCATTAGGTTGTCCTCTTAGGAAGAGTTAAAATTTGTACTCAAACCATGCTATATCAAAATTGTGTACTTCCAACTTCAAATGAGTCTCAAACACTGAAAATTGTGTATGGAGCAGGACCTTTTCTTCTACTTGAAGTTGATGAAAACTGCTGAATCCTGTGCCCTAAAAAGATAAATATCTAAACATTTAATAAATCTTGATTTCAAAAGCTGGTGCTTCACCAATTCAGTAATGACTTTTATGAAAGACTGGTTTAAGAGGCCTCCCAGGGAGGCACAAATGACACTAGGGAGAGAAATTTCATCCCACAGCAGATTTAGATTGAGGAATTAGGGTTTAAATAAGTAGTATGCCCCAAAATCTGATTAACAACTTCTTATCATTGCTGGTTGTGATTGTAGTCACATTGTGAGGAGATGCTTGAGACTAGATCTGATGCCCCCACACAAAGTCTCCCCTGGACCAGGGCTCAATGCACAGCTAGAACTTGCCAGCTCTGCACTTGCCCTGGCACTCACCGACTTCCTCACTTTCCAGTATACACACTCACTGATTCAACCAGTCCCTCACTCTCTCCATGTTTCCTTGATCATCACCGCAGCACACTGTGAAAGTCTCTGAAACAAACAAGCAAAAAAAAATTATTAAACTTTAAAAAAATAGAGGTCTTGTATGTGCCAAAATGTTTGTGGCAGCTCTTTTTGTTGTAGCTAGAAACTGGAAGTTGAATGGATGTCCATCAATTGGAGAATGGTTGGGTAAATTGTGGTATATGAAGGTTATGGAATATTGTTGCTCTGTAAGAAATGACCAGCAGGAGGAATACAGAGAGGCTTGGAGAGACTTAAATCAACTGTTGCTGAGTGAAATGAGCAGAACCAGAAGATCACTATACACTTCAACAACAATACTGTATGAGGATGTATTCTGATGGAAGTGGAAATCTTCAACATAAAGAAGATCCAACTCACTTCCAGTTGATCAATGATGGACAGAAATTATTATACCCAGAGAAGGAACACTGGGAAGCGAATGTAAATTGTTAGCACTACTGTCTATCTACCCAGGTTACTTATACCTTCGGAAGCTAATAATTAATGTGCAACAAGAAAATGGTATTTACACACATATATTGTATCTAGGTTATATTGTAACACATGTAAAATGTATGGGATTACCTGCCATGGGGGGGGGGAGGCAGTGGAGGGAGGGAGGGGATAATTTGGAAAAATGAAAAAAAAAAAAAAGAAATAGAGGTCTAAATAATAAATACTTCTTTCCAAAAAGGAAAGATATCCATTAACATATCTCAAAGACAGTACCAATGATGTTGGAAACAACATTATCACTTGAAGACTCTCAGACAAACCCATTCAATAATATATCATGAGAATTATAAATATAAAAATAATTTCATAAAGGGTCCATTCTATCCCATCTCCAACTGCCCCCTCAATCAACCCCATCTCTCATTTATTTTCAATCTTTCCCGGTATACTGGTTGCTTCCCTATTGCCTACAAATGTGTCCATGGTTTCCCCATCCTCAAAAAACTCTCACTTAATCCTTCCATGCATGTTACCCACCATCCCACATCTTATCTGGCCTAACTGCTTGAAAAAGTCTCTATTATAGGTGCCTCTACTTTCTTTCTTCTCTTTCCTTCTTAAGTATTTTCAATCTAACTTCTAACCTCATCATTCAACTGAAATTATTCTCTCCAAAGTAACCAATGATCCCTTATTTTGTAACCATCTATTCTCAATCTTTATCCTTCTCTATCTATAATCTTTGCCCTCAATTGATCATCATCCTCTTCTCCTCAATACTCTCTTCTCTCTAGGTATTTGGGACACTATTTTCTCCTGATTCTCCCTCTTCTTATCTGTGACTCCTTCTCAGGTTCCTTTGTGGAAACTTCATCTAAATTGAAGATTCTTAAATCTTTTCCACTTGCAATCCCTTTTCACCAGAAAATTTTTTTGCATGCTATCAGGTATACAAAATAGGTATATAAACCAAACATTTGCTGATAATCATAATTGTAAGACATCCACATTCAGTTATGGGATCCTATACGAGGATGCAATTAAGGATAACTCAGAAAGGTTTTCTATAAATAAAGGTATTTTGGGTGGGAATTATAGGAAACTAGGAAGCCAGAAGGAGGAATATTCCAGATAATTCAGTGTTGCTAGACTTAAGAACACATAGAGGGGGTAGGATCTAAGGTGTAAGAAGACTAGAAAATTGGCAGTGGGGTTATGAAGGATTTTGAATGCCAAACAAAAACTTAAATTGAATCCTGGAGGTGATAGGAGGCTAATGGAGATTTTTGAATAGATTGTTATCATGATCAGACCTGAGTCTTAGGAAAAAAAAAAAAAACTTTAGTTGGCTGAATGAAGAATAGAATGGAGGGGCTATTTCAATAGTTCAGGAATGAGGAAATGGAAGGTTGCTATAGGGTGGTAGCAATGTCAGAGGAAAGAAGGAGAAATATTATGTGAGAGATATTGTAAAGAAACTGACAGATTTTGGCAATAGATTAGATATGGGAGTTTAGAGATAGTGAATTATTGAGGATAATCAATTCCACACCTAGGGAACTGGGAGGATGGTGATACCTTTGCAATAAATAATAAGAAAATGTGGGAGAGAGAACTGTTTGTGTGGAAAGACTGAGCAGAGTTTTGGACATACTAAGCTTGAGATAAATAAGACATCTTGTAAATTGTAAAATGAACTGGAGAAGGAAATGACAAATTATTCCAATATCTTTGCCAAGAAAAGCTTCTGCCTCTTACTGTATAATCTTCGAAAAGTTACCACTTCTTTGAATCTTTAAAATGAAAGTGTTGAAGATGATCCCAAAGTTTATCCATCCAATTCAAAATGTTATAATCTCTCTTTCCTTGAACCTTTCATAGAACTTTGTATTTCTCTTATGCATTCACCAGAGGCTAATTTGTTAAATAATTATTTATCCAATTATCTTGTGGTTCCTTGAGAATAGGGAGAATGACACAATCATTTTGTGTACCCTAGAACACCTAGAATGGTATATTGCAATTATTAGGTATTAAATAAATATGTGTTGAATTGAGAAAATAGATCTAATAAATGATAAAAAGGATATATTTTAAAATTGGGGAAATACTGATTTCAACTATATGCTAGTATAAATAATGACCAAGTAGAAATTGAAAATTACTTACAAAATAAAAAGTATTGTCCAAAATAAAAAAAAAAAACTTGAATTTATCAATCATAGTTATTAAAGAATTACCAAACAAGGATACTCAGGCATTACAAATTCACTAAAACACTATTTAAGAACTTCTGAAAAGCAATTATTTCCTATAATATGTAAACTGTTTTAAAAGAACTAAAATACCATTTCTTATACATAATAGATTATTGCCTTGTATGTGCATAATAAGTATTGCTCATTGAATTAAAAAGATGGTTTGTTATCTAAATAATTGAGGTAACTAAGTTTTTGTTCTCCAAATATGAAAAATAATATGAGAAAAAAATTATAAGCCTAATTCAAATAGATGCTCACATTAAGCTAAATATTAGTTATAATCAAGAGATTTTTATGTCTAAAATTGAAAGTTAGTATTATGTGGGTCCCCACCTCAGCATGAGGGTGGAATAAAATACATGGAAATATAGTGGGTCCCATCTGTGCCCTCATGGGTACATGAATACTAGTTGTGAATGAGGCATTCAAACCACATCATAAGAAAGATCCAGACTTTAGAGAATCAGTATCAAATCCCTAAAACTCCATTTTGGTTTTCTGATCTTTAGTAGACTCTTTTGGCCCTATATTTTCTGACTGGCAAATGCTTTACTTGATTGCTTCAGTCCTTTGGATTATTGGCACCCAGAGCAAATCAGGGTTGGTTTTGTAGATTAGAATTGTTCTCATCTCAATTTTGGTCCTCTTTATTCTATCCCCAGGTGAAGATTATTGTTTCCTCCACCTAGAGATTCTCTAATTGTTTAAATATATCCATCCTACTTTGGGCAGGATGTAACAGGTATGAGATAAGATTACATAATTCATAACAGGAATGAGAAAAATAGTAAACACAACAGTATCATTTTAACATATACTGAAAAGACATTCAGTAAAATTTAAACTTTGCCTGCAATATAACCTCAACTTATATCCTACACTTTCGCTTCAATGTTTTATTGGATAACTGTAATCTAGGTTCCCAATGTCTTTGCCGACAGAACACAAAATTTGGTAGGGTCCTAGCAAGTTAAAGGCTTTATCTACAAATTCTCAAAAAGACTGTCTTCTAATGACTATATTCTGAGTACTGAAATTTTAATCACAAGAGAACTGACTGCTATATGCATGTTGTCCTGCATTTTTGTCTTTGTATCTCTTGCACTCAGTCCTGTGACTAGCACATAGTAGGAACTTAATAAATGCCTTTCGACTGACTGTCACAAAACCTAGTTAACATAATACCAGTAATGTTTGCAATAGCTCTTTTAAGTATTAAAAAAAGTTTAAGTATGCAAAGAGAATTCAAATTGGAGAATTCTATCTGAAAAGGACATTAAGGGTCATCCAGAAATCAATCCAAGAATTTGATAGCAATCTTAGAAATCTCTCCCATCCTGTATTTGTATAATTATTTTACCTAAATGGAGTACTTTAAATTTATTCTTTCAAAGTTCTTATTGCTCAATTTAGAGCACCATTGCAGCCCTTCCAGTGTGACCTGGTATGCAATTTTCTTAACCATCCTGGATTTCAATTTCTCATTTTTAAGGGACTCTCAGACTTTAGGGCTTTTTCCAAGCTAGATCTAGATCACTTGCATTATGAATCAGTTCTAATTTCCAACATATTAGCTACTTATCTGACATCTTTCTATGATTCAAAAATATGATGAGGGGAAGGTTAGTCTATTGTATATTGTGGTATAAGAAATTTAGCTATAAAATGAAGGATATATTTGGATAAGCAGCTTGTGGGAAAAGATAAATCAAGTGAAGATTTTTTGAGGATGGGAGAGATATGGGCATATTAGTAGGCAATAAGGAAGTAGACAATAGAGAATAAAGACAAGGGTTGATAAGGAAATCTTCTGGAGACAGTTGAAGAAAGATTGGAATCATTTGTTCAAATAACGATGTTTGTCTTGGTGAGACAGAGGTGAAGGAGGAACTAGTGTTAGGGATCTGAATGATATAAGGAAGAGAAAAAAAGAGGAAGCACTATGAGAATGGCTTTTTTTTTTCCCTAGTGACCTACCAGGAAAGGATCTCAGCTGAAAGAGTGGGAAGTTTGAGGAGTGAAGATTTTAAAAAGCCACTGTGCTGAATTGATTAGGGAAGTATAAAAAGAATGCCTTGCAGGAATGAGGGTCAATTGAGACTATATACATTTCTATTAGATTCAGTTGACATGTTTTGTGATTTTCTTCCAACTTGAAAAATATTTGTATAATGATAAAAGGAAAGAATAAAATAGCCATAGACATATATTACAGAACTCCTGGACAAGTGCATGAAATAGATGAGTTCCTGATCACAAAACTCACGCAGAAACAATGTCCCAGGACTCTAGACAGAAGGGAACAAAATCAACTGGTTCTTTTTACATCTTATGGTGGATGAACTCCCTGATGCTATTCTTTTGATTTTGTTATCCTTTACTGAGGCAATCTCTCCCCATTCTTTTGTCTTCCCATACTTTCATCCCTATCTGCTTCAGTTCTACTATTCCAAAGTTCCTATCATGCCCTTTCTAACTTTATGGAGAACAAACTCTCCATCAACTTAGAAATAAGAACTAGTTAAGAGCTTCACTGCAATGAAACTGCATTCTTTGGTGGGTCTTTGTATTCTTCCTTCATTCCACCCATCTGGAGAAGACAAGTTATCATGTCCTATGTGTATGGGACTGTCTTAAGAATTTATGTCCAAATAAGGAGACAATTAAGAACTTGTTAATGTTCTGAATTTCTCAGACTCATATTGTTATGATAATAACATACTATTGTTATATGGCTTTTCCAGCCCTATTTCTCAATGCATAGGACAGAATTCCAAGATCCTGGATATTAACTGTATTTTATTTCAGATTATTTCATCATCTTATCTACAAGGATATTTTAAGATTTTTTTTCAAGTGATATGCTGAAACCATGATGTATTAGAGCTATAATGCCCCTATAATTAACCAAGTTAACTGTTCTGTTGTGTTTTTAGGGTGAGAATTTTAGCAAGTAGAGATCTTCAGTCACTCCTATTTAAACCTTAATCTCTACTACTAACATTTCCCATATGGGTTTCCCAATATAAGGTGTTTTTTATTCTTTGTTCTTGGAAATTATATCATGTGAGCTACAATTTTCTCTTTCATAGCTCTGGACATCCTGGGAAAACACTTCCATGATGGATATGTTCCCATTCTGTCTAGAGGCTCTCACTTCTTGTGTCTTATTTACAATAAATGAAATATAGGCTTGCTCTATTGCTCTATCAGATTTTTCTCCTGAACAAGGAATACTCACATCTTGATTCATTTTCTCAATTTCATCCAACACTATTTTTAGCAATGAATGTTACTTCATTAGGCTGTGTAATTAGTACAGTGCCTGGAACATAACAGGCACTTGATAAATGCTTATTGACTGATTGACATTATCATCTCAAGTTCATTTTATTTCCTATAACCTAAGCATCACCATGTATAAGCATAAGGTCAATTATTTCTGTTATTTTCACCTGTGGATGATTAGGTATACTTAGCCCTTCATGAGTTGAGTTTGTTGGTTAAGTTGAGTTATCTTATTCCCAATGAGAGATCTCATTTATTCTATTGTCTCATATATATTTTCACCAGCATACTTTCTCCGAGTTGTTATATATTTGGATAAATGAACTCATATTTCATTTGCTATGTATTTTCATTGTGGAACTGGCATCTGATGGGAAAGGGATCAGATCAAACTTCTAATATATAGCTTTAAAGGATATTGATTAGATGTATAGATTGAACACAAGATAATTTTCCTTAGACTAATAATATTTAAGAGAGCAGACATATATTATATACTTGTATCCCTTTTCTCTGAGGAGAGCATAGTAGTCATCAGCTTTTGGCCATAACCTCCTGCTTTCCCTGTTGGAAGGAATCAAAGTTGCTCTTGGAGAAGGCTGGAAATAGGCTATTCAAGAGATACCTGTTCTTCTCCCTCCATCAGCCACATCTAGTCAGACCCATATGGATACACATAATCTACATGGGCAAAAGTACTACACAAGTAACTGTCTCCCCATCCATCCACAGTGCTGGAGCTTGGAAGGGGTAGATACCTGGCCTTCCCCTTCCATTTTACCTAATAGAAAAGGGCCTGGAGTGTTTTTCTTGTTGTGTTTCATTTGTCTTCATTTTTTAGGTACAGACAGTCATTCCCATCAGACCAGAAGTTTGATCCATGGTGACCTTGGAGCAAGATTTCAAATAGGATGTTGCATCCATCTAGTCTGATGGGGAAACCTGAGAAGCCTGTGTTCCTCAGACTGAAACCCACACTAATCTTTTTCCCTTCTCTAGTGTTACTGGGGGATGTTGGTAAGGCTAGCAATTATGCCTTCTTCGTGTTGAGTATTTTTTTTTGTTTATTTTTATACCTTTGAAATATCCTTATATAAGATTTAATCTATCAGTAGTTAAATAGAACTGGAATACAAGAGATCCCTCCCTCCACTTGAGAGAACGTCATTGATGGAGAGCTGGAGCCATTAGCAGAAAGCTTAGACACACAAAATCCCCTTAAGGTTGGGGTGCAATGCAAACTACCTGGCTTTTAGGCAGTATGGGCCAGGGTAGTCAGTACTGATATATAAACACTTTGAAAACTTTAAAAAGCTATATAAATACCAGTCATCAATGTGATCATTTCTGGGGCTGAAAGAGGTGAAAGTTGGCAGGGGCCCAAAGGAGCTTGTAAATTTGTGCAAGCACCCTTACCATCCACCCATCCAGTGATCACAGATCTCTGATTTGTGTTCAGAAAAGAAAAAAATAGAGAAAAGGGACAAAAGAACCAAGTCTAAAACTTAACCTTTAAAAATATTGACAACTTTTGTTTTCACATCACTACATTTCTGCAGTATATCCTTTCCCTTCTACAGTCTTATAAAAAGGAATAAAATAGAAAACTGTTCAGTAAAAAAAAAAATATGACATTATATATATTACATACTCATATAGTATCTAATCTCTGTAAAGAAAGGGAGTATATTCTCATTTATCCTCTTTGGGCTCAAGCTTGGTTCATATAATTTCATAGGATTCAGATTTGATTATTCTGTGTTTGTCCTTTCCATTTTCATTGCTTTGCCAGTGTATATATTGTTTTCCTGGTTCTGCTTACTTTTCATTAATTCATATGAGTATTTTATTATTTGTAGTCTTTCTTTATCATTTCTTACTGTTTAGTAATATTCCATTGTACTCATGTACAACTTATTTAGCATTCCCCAGTTGAAGAAAATCTTTGCTTTCTGTTCTCCTATTACCTCCCCTACAAAAAATTGCTTGGTATATATGGGACTTCTCTTTCTACCAGTGACCTACTTGGGGTTGTATTTCAATGCAATGAAAAATTATATCATTAGGTTAATGGATATGATTATTTTAGTCACTTTCTTAGCATAATTTAAATTGCCTTTATGAATAGATCCAATCACAGCTTCACCACCAATGTAATAATGTGTCTTTCCACAATCTCTCTATCATTGACCATTTCTATTTTTATTATCTTTACCCATTTCTAAGTATGAAATGAAACCTCAGCATTCTTTTATTATGATTTAGAAAATCTATCATATGATCACTAATAGTAATCTCCAGTTTACTTGAGAATTGTTTCTTCATATTCTTTGTCTATTTGTCTATTGGGGAATGCACTCTTTTGATGTTACATATTTCTATTAGGTTGTATATATATATACATATATATATATATACACACACATATATATATATATACATACATATGTTATTAGATATATATCAAATCTGTTTGATATATTTTTCTATTTAACTAGTTCCCTTAATATCTTGTTCATGGTTTGTGCAAAAGCTTTTAAAATTTCATATTGTCAAAATCTCATTTCTCTTTTGTGACCATCTCTATCTCTTGTTTAATTATAAATTACCCCCAAACAACACTGATTTGTTGTTCATTCCATTCAGTTGTGCCCAACTCTTTGTGACCCTGTGAATCATACTGCATAAGGTCATACAGCAAGTGACTATATATACAATGCTATGTAACAATAAAATAACTATATAAATGTAAAAAGAATGAATCACCACCGCAAAACAATAGAAGGAAGTATTTTGAAACAATTAACACCAAGTTTGGCCCCAAAGAAGATACATGAGAAGACACCCTCCCAAAGTCTTTGCAAAGATTGGGGAGAAGGGAGTCCCTGGGTGTGGAGCATTATACAACATCAGTTCCTTTTGATTTATTAATCAGTTTTACTGATTTTTATCTCCTTCCTCTTTTAAAAAATATTCATTATTAAAAGGGGTGGTTGTCTGGAAAGGAGAAGGGAGAGGAATTTAGGAAAAATTTTGGTGATAAAAAAGCAAACCATATCAAAATCTACTTTAAAAAAATTTACCAGATGTCCATAACTTCAAAAGACACTTGAAGAGATTCTTTTTTTTTTTGCATGACCTTTAATATATATATATATATATATATATATATATATATATATACATATATATATATATATATATATAAACTCTTGTATTCTCTTTATTTTCTTCCCAACAACCAATAACAACCAATTCTCCTCTGTTATTGTGTTTTATAATATAATTTTTCCTTATAGATTTCTCTGCTTTCTGAAAGATACCATAACAAGTAAAGAAATCATTAGTTGTTCTAGGAAGGGAGAAAGCAAAATATATGGATAATTCCAGTACCACATCATATCATACTTTTGTAGCAAACAAGCTCCTTATCTACTCTACTCTTCATCTACTTCCTCTTTTTGTCTAGGTGGTCTATAGCATGTTCATGACAAAATAACTTGTTTCTCCCTTTATTAACTTTCATTCAAATATTCTCTATAGAGCTTCTACTCTATGGTTTCTGGATTAAAATATATATATATATATATATATATATATATATATATATATATATATGTGGTTATACCTTAATATTCAATGCTACCTCCATTTATCCTGTTTCTTTCAAATAGAACATAGACACTCAGAACCAAATCTTAGTCAATGTGTTTAGTGTTCAAAGTCAAAAATGGTCAGACCTATATGTCAGGAATACTAATTTGGCAACCCAGTAAAGGATGGACTGAAAAGGAGAAAGATTAAATTTATGGAGATCAATTAGGGTGGTAATGAAATAATCTAAGGAAGAAGTGATGAGAGGCTAAATTAGGGTGGTCAGGATTGGAGTGGAAAGAATGAAACAGGAAAGATGATGTAGAGGTACAAATGATGAAATCTAGCAACTCATTTGATAGAGAAGTGAGAAAACTGAAAAATCAAGGAACTCTCAAGTTTGTGAACTGATTGATTAAAGGAATAGTGATGACATTAATAGAAATAGGGAAAGTAGGAACAAGATTTAGAGAGAAAATTTAGTTTGATTTCAAACAGAGAACACTTTATGTGGTGAATAAGAGCCAATGGAAAGCTTTTTTTTTTTTTTTTTTAAGCAAAGGAATATTACGAACAGAATTTTATGTTAAGTATAGAAGGCCACAAGATTCAAGACAAAAATACTGGAGTCACCTCTCTGTGCCTCAGGGTAGTGACATTTTTCAGATAAGGTAAAAATATTAATCTGCTTTATTAATCTTGCTTGTTACAAGATAGATCATTTTAATTGGAGAGAGAAGTAGAGTAAGAGTGCAAAAAATGTTAATGAAATACTGGAAAATGTATGAGAGAGCAAAGAAAGTTAATCAGGGAACTCAGTTAAGCAAGGCAGGACTGCTACTATGATCAAGTTGAACATTACATGCACTTTTAAAAAACACAGATTCACAGTTTCATATCCTAGTAGTTTCTTTTTCTGTTACTTATGTAGGGAAAGATTTGTTTGCTAAGTTCATAATGAAAAAAATTTTTTTAACAAGACAGTTGCACCAAATTATTTTTAGAATATCTTCTGAATGGAAGCAAACATTTTGAGTAGATCCTCTGAAAGTCACTTTGGATTAGTTAGGCAACAATGTGGAGGGATGAAGTGGAGTATGAGAAAGGATAGAAGGAGAAAAACCTATGAGAATATTATTGTAATAGTCCAGATCCATAATAACTAGAACCTTGAGTAGGACTAAAAGAAATAGGAGAGAAGGAAATAGATAAGAGAAATTTTGAGGCACTAAGGCAGGTCCCTATACATTTGTTAATGCCATCTGAAGGCATAGTACCTTAAAAAACTACTCCTCTTGCAAAGGACACATATGTGCAAAAATGTTTGTGGCAGTCCTTTTTGTTTGGTAAGGAATTGGAAATTGGGTGGATGCCCATCAGGAGGGGAATGGCTGAATAAATTATGGTATGTAGAATATAATGGAATATTATTGTGCTATAAGAAATGACAATTATGCTATAAGAAATTATTTCAGAAAAATCTGGAAATACTTACATGAACTAATGCTAAGTGAAGTCAGAAGAACACCAAGAGAGTATTGTACACAGTAACAAGATTATGTGATAATCAACTGCAATGAACTTGGGTCTTTTCAACAATAGGATGATTCAAGAAAATTCCAATAGACTTGTGATGGAAAGTGTCATCCACTTCCAGAGAGGGAACTAAGGAGACTGAATGTGGATCAAAGCATAGTATTTTCACCTTTTTTTGTTTGCTTGGTTTTTCATTTTCATGTTTTTCCTCTTTGATCTGATTTTTCTTGTGCAGCATGATGAATATAGAAATATGTTTAGAAGAAATGCACATGTTTAATCTACGTTGGATTGCTTGTTGTCTTGGGGAGGGAGGAGGAAAGAGAGAGAGAAAAATTTGGAACACAAGGTTTTTCAAAAGTGAATATTGAAAATTATTTTTGCATGTATTTGGAAAAATAAAATTTAAAAAACCTCCTCTTACAAGCTACTTGCAAAGCTAAACCTATAAAATAGCAAATTTCACAAGGACCTAAGTTGAAGACAATTTTCCTCCATTTTCTTCCTGAAATACCAAAGTGTTTCCTTTCTATGAGCCCTACTATCAAAATTAATAATATATAGCATTAGGTGCCATTACTGGGTTTGTATTCCAAGGAAATCATATAGGAGGGAAAAGGACCCACATGTACAAAAATATTTGTAGCAGCTCTTTTTGTGGTGGCAAAGCACTGAAAAATCAGTACATGTCCATCAATTGGAGAATGGCTGAGTAAGTTATGGTTTCTGGAAATAATGGAATATTATTTTTCTGTTAAAAATGATGAGCAAACTGATTTTAGAAAGACCTAGAAAGATTTACATGAATTGGCGTTGAGTGAAATGAGCAGAACCAGGAGAACATTGTCCACACTAATAACCAGAAAAAAAATAAAACAATTTTAAAAAAAGATATGGCATTGGGCATTTGCTTATTAAAAATAAATAATTTTTAAAAGAAAAATCTAGTCTAAACTTTAAAAAATGCTGTTATCTTGGATACCTTTCCAATAAAATGTTCATTTTATTTTTTTCCTTTAGTCTACACTAACTAAAATGGACCATTTCCAGTGATTTAAAATGGTAATTTTAAAATGAAGTCATTTAAAGTCCCCAGGATATTGCTAAGACTTTGTAGTTTTCCAGAGAGCTACATATTAAAGTATATAAGCTAATTAGAAGGACAGTGTATCTAACTAAAATTTATAGATGTTTATAAAGGAAGTACAGGAGATCTATAATAACTTATTGCCTACTATTATGCCAAAAGCTATGCTTTGATACTGTGAGTAGATACTTTTAAAAAGTCCAAGATTATTGCCCACAAAGAAAACCTGGGCAGAATACTTTCAAGTTAGAATAATATAACCTTAACAGTATGCATTTATATTCTATGCATATTTGTTTTCCTTAACCTAGCATATCTCAACAATTCACTGCACTTATGTGTGTGCACATGTGTATGTGTGTATATCCTATAAATAAAGTGAAGAAAAAGTAAAGGAAAAATACAACTTTAGTCAACACAATCTTTTCATAGGTCAAAATTCTTTTAAGAGAAGAAAGAAACTTATTGGGTTGGTTTTCAAGTATTTTTCACTTCTAAGTATACCAGGCTATAAGAAAGTTTACAAGGTTACATACCAGTTTAAGTCTGGGATTTGATCTGCAGATAATAAATCACTACTAGTTGTTCCACTTTTGTCTTCTTCAGGGCAAAGCCCCCAAAGCTTTATGCTTCATACTCAGGGTTGACTTTACCCTCATTATCACTACTAAATAACCAATCAATCAAATCACTAAATAATAAATAAAATGAAATATATTATTTGTTATCTAGTATATTTCATATAAAACATGAAACTATATATATTGCAAAGTATTCTGAGAAATATACACCTCTTTTCAAGAAAGAAATGGTGAATGATTCAAGATTGGATCAAACTTTAAAAGCCTTTGTTCCTACATCTGCATCATTATAATACATCATAATAGAAAAACAGCTGACTAGCAAGCCTAAGTTAAGTAAGCACTTTACCCTCATCATGCTTTTTGCTTTCCATATTTTTCCCTTATGACTACTGTGACTATTAAAGAACCAAAAGGCCTTTTAAAATGAACCCAGCTGGAATCATTATTATTGTTAGAACTGGACAAGTTGGAAATTCCTAATGTCATAGCTCTGTAATCAACAAAGTAACTAAGTAATTCAGCAGATTGACAGATAATTGGGATGGATCCATTCTGGTGAGTAAATACTCAGTGTAAACTCTGGCTGAAATGTACAATGGGAGAAATTTCTTTGTTTCTTTCAGACCACTGAAATACCATTTCATTTAAAATAGTTCGAAATTTTAATAGTGGTGCTCCAATGTCCTTCTAAAATGTCTAAACACCTAAAAATAGTCTGTTACTCCAGGATAATATAATAAATTATATTTTTATGTCATTTTGTTAAAAACTTCAAGTGACCAGAATAGCACATTTTAAAGCTGCTTTGAAAATACATGATCCTTGATAAGATTAGATGGGAAGCAATAAACTAGGAAAACATTTTTACCTGCAAAGGTTCTGATAAAGGCCTCATTTCTAAAATATGTAGAGAACTGATTCAAATTTATAAGAAATCAAGCCATTCTCCAATTGATAAATGGTCAAAGGATATGAACAGAAATTTTCAGATGAAGAAATTGAAACTATTTCTAGTCATATGAAAAGATGCTCCAAATCACTATTGATCAGAAAAATGCAAATTAAGACAACTCTAAGATACTACTACACACCCATTAGATTGGCTAAGATAACAGGAAAAGAGAATGAAGAATATTGGAGGGGATGTGGGAAAACTGGGATATTGATGCATTGTTGGTGGAGTTGTGAATGGATCCAGCCATTCTGGAGAGCAATTTGGAACTATACTCAAAAAGTTGTCAAACTGTGCATACCCCTTAACCCAGGAGTGTTTCTACTGGGATTATATCCCAAAAAGATCTTAAAGGAAGGAAAGGGACCCACATATGCAAAAATGTTGTGGCAGCCCTTATTGTAGTGGCAAGAAGCTGGAAACTGAATGGATGTCCATCAATTGGAGAATGGCTGAATAAAATATGGTACATGAATGTTTTGGAATATTATTGTTCTGTAAGAAATGACCAGCAGAATGATTTCTGAGAGGCCTGAAGACAGACTTAAATGAACTGATGCTAAGTGAAATGAGCAGAACCAGATACAAAGATATACATGGCAACAAGACTATATGAGGATCAATTCTGATGGATGTGCCTCTCTTCAACAATGAGATGATTCAAACCAGTTGTAGTTGTTCAGTGATGAAGAGAGCCATCTACACCCAGAGAAAGGACCGTGGGAACTAAGTGTGGACCATTACATGCCATTTTCACTCTTTCTGCTGTTGTTTGCTTACATTTTGTTTTCTTTCTCAGTTTTTTTCCTTCTTGATCCAATTTTTCTTGTGCAGCAAGACAACTGTATAAATATATATACATATATAGGATTTAACATATATTTTAACCTATTTAACATGTATTTGACGATCTACCATGTAGGGAAGGGGGGGGTACATGGGAAGGGGAAGAAAATTTGGAACAGTAGGTTTTGCAAGGGTCAATGTTGAAAAATTACCCATGCATATGTTTTGTAAATAAATAGCTTTAATAAAATAAAAAAAAAGAAAATGTATGATCCTTGAATAAAAACTTAAGACTTTATAACTACCAACATTTGTAACCGAGTGGAGTCATGTAAGATTTCTTATGATGATGAGAGGCAGGAGTAGTTGTAGAAGAAAATGCAAGACATCTGTAATGTCTAAGTGATTGTTCAGGTGGCCAAGGGCACAGTAGCTGAATGTGCAGGGATATTGAGGCCCTCTGGCAAAAAGGGAAATTAAAAATAAACTACACTTCTATTTTAGAGAATATGAACTATAATTAAAGATAAGAATAGAACTATTCATGTGCTCAGAGGGTATGTTAGGTAGGAGAGGGATATCTCATGGATGTCCTAAGTTAGATCAAAGATCACAGTTATGCATTAGAAGTTATTGTCAAAATAACCTAATCTAACATGTTTATATGTAGATGAAGAACTGAAGCCAAGAAGGGTTGTATCATGGCGAAAGTAACATAGTTTATCACTCAAGTCTTCTAATTTCCAGTCCTTTTTCCTGTGTGCTTTGTCAGTAGATACTATCTTATATAATGTGAACAAAGCTCATTACAAGGTACTAAAAAGAGGGGGGGAGGAAGCAAATTATTTTTACCTTTACATTTTACTTAGAGTAGGGCTTTTCCATTATAGCATTATATTATTGTTGTCACAGAGAGAGTAGAAAGATCTGAAATGTTTGTATCAGCTAACCATAAGGCCAGAGGTTTAACTAGACAAAAAGAGGAAAATTAAAAAGAAAAAAATTAAATTTAAAAAAATTTTAAAAGAAGAGAAGGCTGTCAGATAATAATTTTAACAACTCTAATAAAAGCCCAACTCATATGCTCTGAGAGGAAGGGTAATACAAAGGAACACTAAAGGAATGTTAGCAAAGATGATGGATCTTGTGTGCTCTGAGATAAGCAAGTTAGACATGAACTCTAAATTGCTGGCAAAATTAGGTCCTAGTGGAACCACTGACTGGCTTAGCACTTCAAATAATATGATGAAAGTGCTTCCAAAAAATCAAAGAAATAGTTGGAGTAGTATAAGATTTCAAGTTAGCTCTCCTGGAAAAGTTATAGTGAAGAACCTGTCAAGGAAGACAATAAAGCAGGTAGTGGTCTTCATGTTATACATCAAAAATACTAATATTCTGCCTTCTAGAAATGTTCATGGAAAATGGTGCTGTCCACATAAGTGAGTAAATGTTAATTTAGCTGACACTATATTAATGTTTTAATTATATAACAATAGAGTATCATCACAAACCTGGAAACATTAGTTATGATTTTTTTTCAATAATACTTTCAACTCCATGTTGCATATCATACTGAGATCAGTGTGGGACAATTATAAGAAATAATTTCATCCTTAACTCCAAATCAGATGAAATAGCAGAAATTAAAATTTTAAGGGGAGAAAATATGAGGTTATTGAAAATCTTCATTTAACACAAATTCATTTGTATGCTTCCACAATATTTAACAGAACATGTAAAGACATAAAAGACTAGCACACTACAGAATGTGTTGTGGGCATTGTCACAGTGAAGATGAAAGGACAAAGGGGTGAGCTTTTAAAGAATACTCCTAAGGACAGGATCAAATAACACCATGGCAAAAGTACTTTGAGTTACTGAACTGAGAAAGACACCAGAAAATTACATCAATATCTCACTAGTAGAATACACTCTATCTTACCTGATTAAAGGTAACAAGAAAATAAATACAGAACAGACGCTAGAAGACAAAAAATTTAACAAAGTGTAGATTTCCTTATTCTACAATTTAAAAAGTCAAAACATTAACACCATACACAATGTGTAACAGATCAACATAATAAAAAAAAAAACTTGCTATAGTGGTCTTAAGAAGCAAAAAAAATCAGGATAGAATGAAAAACCTTGGAGAAAGATTTAGAATACTTCTGGACATATACATGGTTGCAAGAAGTGCAACATAACAAAAAGACAAGTCCGTAAGGCCACAGATAAAGCTTGTAAAGATAGCCTGATGGTAGGAAATTGTTGTGTGGACCAGTAGAGTAGGTACACTGTTCAAGATGGGAGATGGCATCCAGAGCAGACATTCTGGATGTAAAAGGGTTGACATTTCTAATGCATAGTTTCTGGTGTGGAGAGTAAATGATTAGCAAAGCTATGGAAAAATTAATCACAACATATTTTATTGAAGCTTTTTTATTTTCAAAACATATGCACTCATAATTTTCATCATTCACCCTTGCAAAACCTTGTGTTCCAAACTTTCCCCTCCATTCCTTCCCACCCCTTTCCCTAGATGGCAATACATAAACCTAGATACCTAGATAGTAATCCAATATAATTCACAAAATATTTTAAGTGGCTACTATGTGCTAGGCATTGCTCTTAGACACAAATACAATAGATATGAATACAACAACTGAAATAATTTTTATTGGCAAAGAATTTTAATTTGAACAGAAAAGACAAGTACATATACAAGCATATATAGAATAAAAAGGGAATTAATACAAATAAATATAAAATAGGTTAATATGGCTTTGAGAGGTTGGGCATTTTGATGTGGGAGTATTAAGAAAGGCCTCATGTAGAAAGTGGTACTTTAGCCGAATCTTTAAGAAAGGGATTCTATAAGGTAAAAGAAGAAAGGAGAATTTCCAAGCACAGGGGAGAACTAGTGCAAAGACAAAGGAGGAGTGATGGAGTATCTTTTGTAAAAAACAAAAAACAAACAAATAAAACAGAGAAAATGCCAGTTTGACATCATTGGAAGGGTAATAATGTTCAATAAAATTATAAAAGATTATTTATGCAGGACTGTGAAAGGATTTAATAGCTAAAGTAATGGAAATTTATAATTAATTCTAGAGGCAATAGAAAGCCACTAGAATTTATTGAGTTAGGGGTGTGATGTGGGCATTTGTTTACATGATGATCTGGAGATTTGTGAAAAGGAGATCAATTAGGAAGTTGTTGCAATAACCTAAGCAAGAAGTGAAAAAGGTCTGAAACTAGTTAATAATGATGTGAGTAAAGAGGAATCCAAGACAGAGTAGTGCAGAAAGGACTTATCCTTGCACTTCAAGAGAAAGAATTGGAGAATTTATTTCAGAAGTTATCACATGAAGATTTCTCCATTTTTTTTTTAGAAGTCTTCAAGCAGAGGTCAGATGACCTCCTCTCAGATATATTACTGTGGGGATTCCTTTGATGTATTGACTGAACAGCTGCCAAGGTCACTTCCAGCTTTCAGATTTAATTCTGTGAAATATAAAAAAAAAACCCACATTATATTAGCTAAAGAGTAAAAAGTATGTGCTAAAAGTCTAAATACTTTGTAGATTAGCTCATGATCACCTTAGCAATTATTGAATAAGGCTTCTCAAAACACTGCAACATTTATTCTACATTTTTTGTTTACTCCAAACTCTTTCACTCACTTTTTCACTCTTGGTTAATCCATATACTGAAGATACATAAAAAAACCTAAGTATAGAGAGAACTCTAATGCATTTAATATCATGTAGAAAACTGATCTCTATTTAAATCAAGCCACTAATACAATAATGCAAAAATCAGTTGATATAAAATATGACTTCTTTTGGAAAGAAAATTTAAGCTCGTTATGGTTTTGTTTAGCCTTAAACCAGTTATCATTTCTCTGGGAGTATGAATTTCAAATCAAAAAGATAATTGCATCAAGACATCTCATCAGTCAATAATGTAAATGTATGAAATCAAATTTTTTAGCTCCACCAAAAAAATATAAAGTCAGATTGAAGGAATAAGTAAATTATCTGCTTGATGACCAACCACCATTCAAAACTGAAAACCAACTATAGCTGGTTTCTTGTACAACTGGCAATCCCAATGTCTTTATCAAAAAAAAGTTTAGCTACGTTATATATCAGCCATATTATACCATTTTAGATGTATGTATTTTATGATGTATGTAGATTTCTAGGTGTGTATACATATATATGTGTTTGTGCACACATAAATATATCCATGCTTAATTTTAGCCTGGGGGCTGGGAAAGGAGAAAAAAGAATAAAGTAAAAAGTGCACAGTAGATAATAAAAGAAAACTATAAGAAAGCAAAAGGAAAGATGAACAATTCTGGATACAATCTATTATTATATATGATTTCTTGAATTGGAAATTTTTTTGTTATATATTTTGAATCTTTTGTATGTTCTGCTGTGCACATAACAATGTTCTTTTTTCTTTTTCTATTTTGTATTTAAGTTTTAAATAAATAAGTAAATTCATTTAACAAGAAAATAATTTAGCAATATTGGACGCTAGGATTAATTGCAGGAAGGTTTCTCAAGCTGCTACAAATTTGAAACAGTTTTATCTACAGAATACATAATATGATACCCTGCTGACTGAAGTATCTTTAAGGACAAATTGTTTAGACCCACAAAGTCCTATTCATAGTAAGATATTACTTAAGTTATTTGGAAAGATCTTCTAATCCAGTTTTCATATGTGGATCTATGCATTTGATATGCATGATTCAAAGAAGAAAGAATTCTGAAGCCTGCTCAAATAATAAGTCACATATACATAATCACTACAGTATTATAAATGGAAAGAGCCACAAAGCAATATTAATTGAATTCTGCAAATTTTTAAAGAATATGCTTGGTTCCTAAGAATAGATACAAAAACATATCTCTCCCCATTTCTTTGCAGAGGCGTAGAGGAGTGGTATCTATGGGTAATAGAAAATTATGTATGTTTCAGATTTCTGCAATGTGTTGCTCACTTTTGCTGAATTATTTTGTCTTCATCTTAATTTTCTCTTAAAATTTTATAAATAGTTTTTAGGAGAACAGGGGAAAGAACAAAGCAGAAAGTCTAGGTGTTGTAAAAACAAAAGATGCTGATAAAATCTACAAAAATATATACATCATCAAGAATGGGAAATTAACTCAAAGGACTATTTTAAAGAAAATAGTTGTAGTACCTCCAGTCTGATATTTTCAACTAAAAATTAGACTTAAGATATCTGGATATTCCAATAGTATCTCAAATGCAAAGTATTAACAACCACATGGAAAAATATTCCAAAACACTAATAATAAGAAAAATAAATGCAAATCAAAATACTCATGAGATTTTACCTCAATTTATGAATTTGAAAAGAACAAAAGATGGCAATTGTCACTGTTGGAGAGTGTGGAAAGATAGGCACATTAGTATATTGTTGATGGAGCTGTGAGTCAATACAGCCATTTTGGAAAACAATTTGGAATTATGCAAATAAAGTGACTAGAATGTCCATATCCTTTTACTTAAGTGATTAAGTGCAGGCTTATACCTTAGCTCTTTTCTTTATTGCATGAAATGTGCTGTTTCTGAAACAGCACAGGACCTAATTGTGGATAACAATTCCTCATAGCTCCCTCATTCAAAGGAACACATATACTGTATTAATTTTTTATTTCTCCAGACATTCAAAATACAGGACCACATAAAACAACACAAAAAAAAAATAGGAAGGAAACTCCAGATAATTGCAGCTGAGCCAATTTTACTTGTGTCTGCCTTAATTCGTTATTCACTTCTCTATTCTTCTGAATACCACATCACAAACTTAAATAAAATATGGAAGAGATGTAACATACAATATTTATAGAAGGACTTTTTGTGTTAGCAAAGTACTAGAAATAAAGCAGATAGCCATTGATTAAGGAATAACTAAACAAATTGTGACAAAAGAATTCTATGGAATATCACTGTTCTGTAAGAAATGATGAAAAAGAATAAGCAAAGAAAGAAATATTAACTGAAGCAAAATGAAACAGATCCCAGAAAAGAATTTATATATACCATGATTAAGATGATGTAAAAGGAAAGAACAACAAAACTGTCAAAACTAAATGCTGGAAAATAACAATGATCAAACTTTACCCCAAAGAAGAAGTATAAGACTTCTTCCTTCTTTTCAAATATGTGGGTCTAGGGGTATGGAACATGTAATATAAGTTCCATCTTTTTCAATTTGTTTTGTTGAACTTTTTAATCTTCACCTTTTCCAACTTCTTGTTATAAGAGATAAATCTCTGTTTGGGGTGAGGTAAGGGATAACAAAGGAAGTATAGATGATATAAAAATAAGATATTAGTAAAGTTTATGTGAATTTATATTATCATCAGCCTAATATGCATATGCTTGCTACAAATATGTTTTTATCCAAACCAGATATAGCTAGAGACTCTAAGATTCATCTTGATTACATAATTCTGTGTTCCTCTGCCCTTAATGAGGGAAAGGAAAGGGGGAACCCCATTTCGCGGTGCTTAGATAATCCCATGAGGTGCAGTATCCCCTGTAAAATGAATTTACAGGCCCGAAAACCTAGATTGATAAATAAAAGGTTTATTGTAGAAATTTGGAAGTAAAGTTCAATTAGAAAGACACCAGGGTCAAAGGTGGCCGCCAGGTGGGCAGGAACCCTTACATGGCTGTAAGGATACCATGTGTTGGCTGGGAGGGTTCCTGCAATGAGGGCGTTCCGGCTCACCTCTTTTATACCCAAAAGATGATGGGCGGTACCCCTAAGTTCTTGGTGGGCTTTTCAGTTAGCTCAGATCAGGTGAGGGCTGGAGGAAGCTGAGCTGAGGGTGGGGGCTGGGTCCAGATATTCAAAGGGTGCCTTTGACCAGGATTTGTGAATCAAGGTCAGCCTGGGTTGGGCAATTAGAAAAGAATCTTAAAGGGACTTCAACCCCCATCACCCTCACTCCTGTAGGTCACATAATAGAGAATACCAAACTTGGGAGTCAGAATATCTGAGTTCACTTTTGGCACTTAAAAACTTTGACTATGGACATGTTACAACAAACATGACTGCTTTCCCACTTACAAAATGAGATCATTGCTTTATTCCCCAGAATCATTTTATTTTTCATTGTTCTATCCTCAGGACTTGTATATAGAGCAGGCATTTGAATATATATATATATATATATATATATATATATATATATATGTATATATATATATATATATATATATATATATATATATGTATATGTTAGGTTCTTACTAAGTGCTAATGAGATAATGAGATATTAGGTTTTTACTAAGTGCTAAGTCGGTACTTAACAATTTTCTAGTTCTGGCCTTTCCTGGGAGTTTGACTTGTGAATTCCTGGGGTAGAGCTTGCATGCTTAGGAGGAGCAAATTCATTGGTTGAAGTAATTTTTCCCAGAAGCCCTTGCATTATCCCACGCCCATTCTCTGGGAGGATAAAAGAGGGCAGCTCTGGAGGAAAAGGGAGTCTTTGCTCTAGATCAGACTTGAGGTGGCTCTCTGCAGGAAAGGAAATCACTTCTCTGGACCAGAGTTAACGGCAACTGTCTGGAGACAACGGTTCTCTACAGGAAGAAGAATCTGTCGGAGAGATTTGAGTTGACACAGCAGATCTCCTCCCAGAGAGCAATTGGCAGCTTCTGGAGACAACAGCATGTTACATATATACATATGTATTGAATTACTGAATATGTGATATAAATATATATTGAATTAATTGAATGTGTTCTACTTATTTTAAAGAGTTGTAAGGGCCAAATGAGGTAACATAAAGCATCATATAACTTTAAATGCTCTATAAATGTAAACTAATTTAGTTACCATAGAATATTGATTCTATAACATATATAATTAATTATCTTAACCTAATTAAAATGCTTCAAAAGATCTGTGATTATATATATGTATATATATATATATATACATATATATATATATATATATATTCACAAATACATTCATGTATTTTGTCTCATAACACCAAGAGCTCTAGGTGCAGTATATAGATGTATCTGTGTAGCTACATCTACATACACACATTTATCGATCTATCTATTATTTAGATTCAAAGTTATAAGGAGGCAGGAACTGCTTTTTCCAGAAGAGAATACTGGCCAAATTGGTGAGGTAAGTGGCTGCCTAAATAACAATTGAAGCTGGAGGTTAAAAGTGTAAACCTCATCCTCTAGACAAAAAAAAAAAAACAAAAACAAACAAAAAACAACCCATGAATTAAACCCTCATATCCTTGAGCCCCTTTCCTGTTTTCTCTAGAACTCTTACAATAATCATCCATTCTTTCAAGGAACTTACATCTGTTTATCAATGATTTTTTCCCATTTGCTTCCAGATACATTTAGATTTCCCTAATGCTTAGAAACAAAATAAACAAAAAAACTTTTCTTGACCTTTCTATCACATTCAAGTATTATCCCATCTTCCTCTTCCCTGGAAAACTTCTTAAAAGAAAATGCCTTTGTTCAATGTCTCAGTACTTACCTTTCTTTTTATCTTATACTTTATTTTATCCCCATATCTTCTGAGATCCATGACTTGATCCTTGCTTTTGCTTGTTTTTACTCCATCTCTCCACTCTGGGTATTTGTTGTCCCCCTCTACCTGGATCATTCTCCCTCATCTCAGCCCAACAGTTTCCCTGGCTACCTTCAAACATCCGTTCAAATCCCACCTCCTAACAAAAAAAAAAAAAAAAAATCTTTCCCAATACCTGTTTATGCTAGTGCTTTCCCTCTATTGATTATCTCCAGTTTATCCTTTATATATCTTATCTGTACATTGTTAGTTGTTTGTTGGTTCCTCCATTAGCCTGTGAGTATTTTTTAGAACAGTAACTGTCTTTTGCCTTTCTTTTTATTCCCAATTCTTAGCAAAGTGCTGGTACATAATAGGTTCCTATTAAGAACAGCTAAGCATTTGTTCAATTCTTGTTGCTTGATATACCTCAGTTTTCCCAATAGTTAGGTTGGATTAGCTGAGATCTATGATTCTTCCCAATCTAAGATCTTCATTCTCTTCAACTCCTTGTAATCAGTTACATCTACAACATGCTACTGAAACTGATCTTATCAAATACATCAGATTGACCAAACCTATCAATTGTTCATTCTGTGTTTTTTTGTTTATTTTTTAGTCATCTTCTCTGAAAGCTTTGAAACTGTTGCTATCCATCTATTGGACATTATGCCAGAAGCATCACAATCTCTGGCTTCTCTTTTTATTTCTCTTAAATATATCTATCTGATGACTCACTGGAACCATAAATGTAATGTTTTTCCTAAATCACTAGCTTCTCTTTCTGATGTTGCTATTTTTTTCTGTAGCATCACCATTCACTATCTCCTGTGTTTATAATTCTGAGATTCCTTTAACTAAACCTTCCCTCTTACATATCTTTTAATTTTAAATTCTATTGATTTCACTTCCAAAAATTTTCTTGCATGCATCTCTTCCTTATTCCAACTATCACCACACTTGTATAACTATCACACATTTGTATAGGGCTTCATTTTACTTTCTTAGAATGTTGGAATATAAAATAAATAATCTCAGTAATTTATTCCAATGGATCTATTATCTAATATTCTCCAACTATACAGACCACATATTTACCCTTCACATAGGACTCCTGTCCATTCCCTCCTATAATCTTTCTCTAGTCCAGCCAAAGGTAGTTTTTTTTTAATTGAATATATATTAAAGAAGCACTAGGAGTATCTACTTGTTATTCCTTCTTCTAGCTATGTGACTGGCCTTATCATTTTTTCCATACAAACATCTAATGAAATCAGTAACTTAAATTTAGTGGCAATTCCTGAAGGCAAAGGCAGCAGGTGGAGAGTCAAAAGAATTTGGAGAGCTAGTTGACTTGGCAATTGAAAATTTACTTTTAAATTATGACCTAGAAACAGATTCACAATTTAGATAACTTTTTTTGCCAGAGGCTTGTAATGTCAAAGGAAAACCTCAAAAAATTTTTCACTTCAATCTAAGACAATTTCAGTAGACTTGGGATAGAAAATGTCATCTGTACGTGGAGAGAGAACTATGAAGACTGAATATGGATAATATTTTCACCTTTTTTGTTTGTTTGCTTGCTTTTTCTTGTCTTTTTTTCCTTTTTGGTTTGGTTTTTCTTGCACGCAAGACAAATATGTAAATATGTTTTAAAGTATTGTACATGTATAACGTATTGAGACTGCTTGTTATTTTAGGGATGGGGAAGGCAGGTGATAGGATGAATGAGAAAAGGGGATTTGGAACACAAAGTCTTACAAAAATAAATGTTGGAAACTATTTTTGCATATATTTGGAAAAATAAAATACTATTGAGGAAAAAAAAAATTTCTCACTTTTCAAACTCATAGTCCCCACCCAAGAAAATGTGGGAAAATCACTACTTGACACTATTCATTTTGCTGATACCAATTCAACTCATAAGGAGAGCAGTTCACATAAAAAGGAAAGTTCTATGGTAAAACCAATGAAAATAAAACAACCCTTCGAAAATAAAAACCTTCCAAACAATACTCCTTCCCAAGGAATACATGATATTTCTTATTATTGAAAGTACAAATAGTTATTAATGCTCTTGTGATGTCTATTTGCTTCCACTGGGAATTATTAGGGGCTCTTCTTAGTTGTGACTCATCCTATAGTTCCTTATATTTCCCAGCAGGCATTGCCAATTATTGCTCTCCATTATTGCTCCTTCCTCTACAAAAAGTCTCACAGCAAAGATCTAGAGGAGACCAAAATCAAAGACAAAACTTACTATCTTTAAGTGAAGCCTTAAACAAGAGAAAAAGAATACAATAATGTTCTCTGATTGGCAGGAAACACAGTTCTTGTACCTGACTGTGACACTAGACTAAGGACTTCCTCACCCTAAGGCTATTCTCCCTTTTCCTTCATTCTAGGCAGCCTCTGGCCTAATGTCTCCTATTTGCTGTGATTTGTTACATGGTTCTCTCCTTATTCTCTTCATATAAATTAATTGTTCCTTCTCTCCTTTGCTAAATCTTCAGACTAATGTCATTTTCTGTTCCCAAAGTCTCTGTCCCAAGCCCTTTTCCCACTAGTCTTCACAATGTCTCTGTGATCTCATAGGCTCTCATAAGTTTAATTGCTTTTACAAAAACGATCCTCAAATCTATGCACCCAGCCCTAATTCTTCTTACAGCACCAATATAATTGTCTGTCTACTGATGGATATCTGCCTCTCAACACATTAAAGGCATTTAAAAATCAACATGTCTAAAAAAGTATTCATTATAATTTTTTTATTATTTCCTCCCTCCCATAAATCTGTCCCTTCCCCAAACTTCCCTGTTTCCATTGAGGGCATCACTATCCTTGTAATTATCTAGGTTCACAACTCTAGAATCACTCTCTTTCCTCAACCTCTACTATAGCCAATCAGTTGCCAAGTTTTCTTCAATTATTGTAAACTAAGTTCAAGATCTTAAATTCAATAAGCATTCCCATGAAATCCAACTAAAAACAATTTAATATTTAAAGATAAAAATAATTTTAAAAACATAAAATAAGAATAAACCACTATACAGCTCTTCCATCAACCAGGCAATCAAGAAGTACAAAACATTGTCTGACTTACTTTGTCTTTACATTTTGAGAGGCAGAACCTTACCCTTTTCTTAAGAGGCCTATCTAGTTCTCCTATAGCTAGTATAAGGAAAGATAGGTGGGAGCCAAGGAGAAGGGAAGACAGAAGTAATAGAGTATTAATAAAAAGGTACTTGAGTGGGAAAAATATGGACAGTTGTTACACTCAAAAATTTGAAGATAGACTTATCATTCCTCCCAACAATAGCCTCATTTGCTGTCTGTATACCTCTTACCTCATGAATATAGTAGCTCCATTATTCCTCATATTTGTCTTTCACTTCACTCACACTAAGTTTAGGCCTATATAACTTCTGACTAGACTTGCAAAAATCTTTCAATTGGTTTCTTTGTTACCCATCACATCATTCTCTAATCAGTTCCCTATATAGTTGTCAAAATCTTATTTTGGCAGTCTGAACATATAACTCCCATGCTCAAGAATCTTCAATGGCTCTCTATTGCCACTGGAATAAAATATAAACTCAACCTGACTTTTTAATACTTCTCACAATTTGCACTCCCTTTTTTTACTCACTTCATTCTACTTTCTTTACACTTGCTGAATTGACCTACTATTCCCCAAATTCAGAATTCCATCCTCTGCTTGGTGCCTTTTACACAAATGGCATTCTTTAGTTTCATCAAGGTTCTGTTCAGATATCACCACTCATAAGCTTTTCACATTCTCCTAGTAATCAGTATCCCCTCCTACTCAAATAATCTTCTATTATATATTTTATTCCTCAGTAGAATATAAACTTCCTAAGTACTATTACTTTTGTCCTTTTTGTCTGGGAACCTCAAAGTCTAGTGTATTGTTCACAGTAAGCATTTTAATATATGGTTGTTTGATTGAATTGTTCTTTCAAACACATAAGGAGCATATCTGTTATGGTTTACCCACTTCAAGAGAGTCTCTGGCACCAACTTTGTTAAATAAGTGATTACAAATTATGATGTGTAAACCACTTTAATTTAACCCTAATATAGGTGCTATGTATTGCATAATCTCTTAATAATCAAGCACTAATTAAGCATTTCTGTGTCAGGTACTAGGGTCAGAAAACGTTCTTGCCTTCTGTGCCAAGTACTAGTATCAGAAAGATCTCCATGCCTTCAAGAACCTTCTACTTTTGAGGGGGAGATAATATGTCAATATTTTCATTATATACAAAATATATAATAAAGGATACACCATTTAGTACCTGAAGTACAAAGGGAGGGAATACAAAAAGCTTCATGTATAAAGTATGTGAACTAATCCTTGAATGAAACTAGAAAGTCTAAGAGATGGATATGTGGAGGGAGTACACTAGAGATAAAGAACAGCTACTCTGAAAAAAGACTAAGGGCCAAGAAGATACAATGTTGAGTGTTGGGTACAGCAAGTTAGTCAGAAAGACTAAAATATACGAAGGAAAGCAATATATAAAAAAGCTACAAAAGTAGATTGGGGCAGGTTGTAAAAAGTTTTATTAAATAATTTGTATTTTGCTCTAGAGAAAATAGGGAACCATCAGAGTATAATGGAGACTATTAGCAATCTATCATAATTGTAATAGCTCAAGTCCAGAGTGATAAGAATTTGGACTATAGTTGTAGCCTTTTTAAGTACAGAAAAGGAGAGAAATAAAAATAGCAAAGTAGTAGATACCTTAGCGGGCTTGGTAAATGACTAAGTATATGGGATGAGGATAAACACCTCTGAAGCTGTGAATCTGGGAAACTAAAAAGATTAAGTGTATAGATGAGATTGTTCTAATAAGGTTAAGACTTTCAATAATTCCTGTTAATATCATCTGAGATGTAAAATAAGAAAGGTAGGAAGAAAATTGTGCTTCTCTTGTTGAGGGCGGTAGCCCCTTTGGTATTCTTTGTTTGATCTCCAACTTCCTTTGGGACTTGGATCTTTGATACAAGATCTGGTCAAACTAGTTTGGGCTATCTGAAGTGGCCAGGGTTTTACAGCCCTCCATTCTAATCTGCTCAGATAGACCAAATGGCATCAGGAAATTCCTTTTGGGAAGAGACTTCTTCCTGTCCCCAAAAGATAACAAGAGAATCCTTATCTTAATTTACATCACTCCCTACATCACTGCATAAAAGAGAGAACAGGAATCTTCTCTTTGCAAATGGCCTTGTACCATGCAGCCATTTTGCCCACCTGCTCTCGGGTGTTTCCATTCTAATCAATAAAGACTATGTTTCCATACAGCATTAAGTAGCAAATTCCTTTGCTGCCAAACCCGCCATTGGTTACTTTGGGGAAGGAAGGAGAGAGAGAAAGGAACAGACACATCTTTGTTTACACCTCAGTTTACTACTCATCATTTACTACTCATCACTCTGACTCCTTCAACATATGAATTTTCTCTGAGAATATCTTTTACATAGATGGAATGGGAATGGGTAAAAGACTCAGAACTATCTAGCTATATTTTATGAGTAAATGTGAAAATTAAAATTATCATATAAGGTGCTACAGGGGAAGTAAAATGAGATGCAATGTACTCATCACTAGACAACTTGATGGAAGCTTTTGATCTTTGAAGAATGTAAGGAAAAAAGCAGAAGACAAGTTTCCATGTCTTCATTTATCTTATGGCTTTATCAATAGTAGATTAGACTTGAAATATGCAATTTTGCTTGGGTCTTTCTTCAATTCATAGCTTTCCTGCAAGCTAAGGAGGACCCCTTCTTCCCTCACCTTCTTACCAGAGTATTTGTGCAGTAAGCCATTTATTCAACAAGCATCATTAAGCATTGCCAAGTACTTCAAAGTACTCAAGGATAAAAAAACAGGGCTCCATCCATCAATAGGGAAGACTGCATGCAAATGACTATGCACAGACAAGATATATCCAGTGAAACTGGAAGATTATTGGAGGTAAGGAATGTTTCAGGAGAGAACTCTTGTTAATTGTGAGAAGGGAGTTGAACTAGGAAGCCAAGGGTGCTAAGAGTGAGAAGAGAAATGAGAGATTCCAGGCCATAATCAGGAGATGGAGTACCAGAGGCAACAATGAACAGCAATGAACAATATATCATAGGGAATAATAAGTGGCTGGGTCTTTCAATGTGAATCAAATGTAAGAAGAGTAGAAAGCTAGAAAGAATTAGGGGCTGGTAAATGTCAGTTTTCTATTTAATGATGGGGGTTAATAGGGAGACTTTGACAACCAAGTAGAGAATGGCTTGAAATGGTGAATGAAGAGTCAGGGAGATCAATTAGAAGGTAATTCCAGGCCAGTAGAGACAAGGATCTGTACTAAGGTGGTAACTCAGTTTTAAAGCCAACACCTTTCAAATTTGATTTTGGAATGAAATGTGGTACTCTCAATTGAGTGAACATCCTGACAAAGGAAAGTTTATTTTGCTTTAACAGCAAGAGTACACAAAGATATATTGACATCTAGCTTCTCCAGAAACAACCCACCTTGTCTCCATCTGGAAAGTCACCAGCAAGTTGCTTGAGCTCAGGTACCCACCAAATATGAAAAGGACCCACTTTAGGAGGCTCTAGGATTTTTTATATCTCCCAAGTAGAAAGCTACTTCAGGGAAGCCAGAATCAAGCTTTTTTTTTTTTTTTTTTTTTTTGAGGGAGAAAGCTTCATTAGTTAAGCTAGAAAAGGTGGCAGGGAAATGTTAGCCCTGAAATACTATGTAAATGAAAAGAAGGGGAGTCCTACATAAGATGTTGAAAAGATAAAGGTTTCATTAGGGGTTGGATATATGGAGAGAGAGGGGGGAGGAGTTAAAGACGGCATTAAGATTGTGAACATGGGGTGACTGTAAAATAGGGGTATTCTGGACAGTAATCTGACTAAAGTGGGGTGAGAGAGCTTTGGGGAGGTGGGAGGAAGATGAGTTCTGTTTTGGATATATGGAGTTTGAGATGTCCCTATTCAAAAGACTAATGAGAACAGAAATGCTAGAGATACAGATGAGAGTTGGATAAATAAATCTAGGAATCATTGAACCCCAAGGAGTTTTGCAGCATTTAGGATAAAACAGTATCTTTATACAGTGTTTTACAACTACAAAAGATTTTTATCTGTATATTCATTTAATCTCAAAGAGCCCAGTAAGTTGTGATCCCCATTTTACGGACTAGGAAACCGCAGTTATAATTAGTCGCTTGTAGCTCCTGTTGTTCAATTGTGTCTGACTCCTCACTACATCATTTGGGGTTTTCTTGACAAAAATGCGGGAGTCCTTGGTCATTTCTTTCTCCTCATTTGCCAGATAAGAAAACGGAGACAACAGGGTAAAGTGACTTGTTCAGTCAGGGTCACCCAAGTCAGGGTCTGAGGTAGGATTTGAACTCAGGTCTTCAGGCCAGGGCACTCTCCCACGGATGGTAAGGCTGTAGTAGTTTAGAGTGCGGTGTTTGCACATGCGTGTGCAAAAGTGGGGGAGAGGCGGGGAAATTGTCCAGATTCGGGGAGACCACAGGCTGAGGTCCGCGTACAGTCAGGCCTTCCGGCGCGGCCCGGGCTGGGATCGAGGCCTGGAGTGGCCAGCGTCTGCCCAGCAACAAGTCTTAACTGTGCTCAGTGCCTTTTAAAACCTCCTCAAGCCAAGGCGCCCCGTGAGGCTTTAAGGGCTCCCAGGTCAGAGGGCCTGAGTTCCAATGCAGCTTCCGGCCTTGCCTGGGGACTTGGACCCCTCCCTTCGCAGCTCTGTGGCTCGGTTTCTTCATCAACACAAAAAGCCTGCGAGACCCGAAGGACCCCGAGATCCTGTCTTGGTCAAGATTTATGATGCCGTGACCACCCTGGGCTGGTCACTAAACTCATTCCGGGGAAATCAAAGAAGCCCAAAGCAGTCTTCACGGGGCAGTCGGGGCTCAGGCCCACGCACGGCGCCCACAAAAAGAGGCTTCTCAGACCTTGTCCTCGGCCTCTTAACGCCCGCCAGCTCAGCGAGCTCAGCGATCGGTGACTCTTACTGCCACTGAACAGTCCTAAGACCCCGCCCCTCCTTAAGAGGCCACGCCTTCCTATCAGGCCCCACCCCCTGGACCAGAGGCTCCTCCCCTCCCCGTCGGCCCCCTCTCTCCCTCCCACTGAGGTCTCTCGCCTTCGCTCCCGCGAGGGTGGCAGCCTTGCTGATTGGTGTCGGGTCCGCTCTGGGCCCGCGTGCAACCTCTGCTGGGGTTTTTTAAGAGTTTCCGTTGCCGGGAGACTGTAGCTTGTTGTTGACCCTGTGGAGGCCACTCTGCTTTTTCCTGCGTCCGCGTCCTGCTCCTCCCCCCTGTGCTCCTCTGCCTTCAGCCTCCCCACTATCCCGGACTACAATCCGCCGCCTCGCCTCCTAGCCCAGCCGTCTCCCCCGGACCCGAGGCCCCGGCCCAGAGCCTGAGTGTGGAGGCGAAAGGTGCGCAGGGACGTCGCCTGGGCTCCAGGGGCGCGGGGTGAGCTTGCAGGGTTGGAGAGCGACTGAGGGGAGTGAATTTTGAGGACCGGGCCTCCCAGCCCGCGAGAACGACGAGCACCCGGAACCGGGATCCTCGTTCGTTCCGTCATCCCCTGGGCCAACAAAGTTTCCAGTGAGCCCTGTCTGGTGCACACTTGTACGAACTTCCTGGGGCTCGGAGCTGACGCAGGTGGGCTCCCCTTAGGAGGTGCTGCTGCTGCTGCTGTTTGTCCTTTGTTTTCGGAGAGAACCGTGACGTCAGAGAGGTGATGCTTGATTTGCAAGTGAATTGGAGGGAAATGAGGGCTGTGCCAGGCCGCGGCCTCTCTTCTCCCCTCTTCCCCTTCCCCTCAGCCTCCTGAGGCTGGAGATGGCCCTACAGCTGTAGGAGACTTCGGACTTCAACTCCGGCTCTTTAATAGGTCTGTTTGACGCCCGTTCCCGCTATAAGGCAGGGAAGAAATGAGGCAGAGAATGTCCTTTTTTGTCCCGTTAAAAAAATACTCACTCTGGGAGGGGAAGACCCTCAAGGATTGGGGCCGAAACTGAAGTAATTGCTATATTATCTGGCTTACTGGACAAGTGAGGCTAGTGACGTTGTACGCCCTCCCTCACTGAACTCCTATTCACCTGCAGATCATGGCATCGCCTCCTGTGTCCCGTCCTCTTTGAGAAGAAACCCCCATGAAGGCCACCGGGGACCCCACCGGGGTTAGCCAATCCCACAGCGTGATATTTTGTGGTCTCCGTCACCCTCCCTCCTCTTCTCATTCATTCTCCTCTTCTTCGTTCCCTTCCCTGTACTCTGCCCTCACAGGGCACCATATCCCTACCTCTGCCCAAATGAATGCAAATGTGGATTGCTGAAACTTGCACGAATCTTTGGGAGTTACGGGCTAGGTTTGGACCACGCCTTAAAACCTAGTCATTCTGACTCTTATTAATTGACCAGTCTCCACACCTAGCCCTACTTGGTGGTTCGCCCGTGATTGGATAGGCTCAGTTCTACCCTTTCCTACAGAGTTCAGAAGTATTGTGCTGGCTTTCTTAATTTAGTAATTCAGAAATAATTGTTGTCTCTTAGTAAAATAACATCTAGTAAGATAATTACAAGAATTAAAGTTACACACGTGTAAAATGTATGGGATTGCCTGTCATCAAGGCGAGGGAGTAGAGGGAGGGAGGGGATAATTTGGAAAAATGAATACAAGGGATAATGTTATAAAAAAAAATTTACTCATGCATATATACTGTGAAAAAAATTATAAATGAAATTTTAAAAAAAGAATTAAAGTTACAAATAACTTTATAATTATATAATTTAAATATAATTTAATATATAAATAACTTAAATATAGATAAATATGTACATATAAATAATTAAATAATTTTATGTATTAAATAATAAAATAAAATTATAAAAATAATTGTTCTTCTAAAAATAATGTCTGCAGATCTCAGCAATGAGAAACACAAGCAAGGACCTTACTCTGCCTACCAGTCGCTATGCTCCTTGTGGTAAGTCTGGCCGTTTGATCTTTGTATTAATTTCCAAGGAGAAAGCTATAGATTGGGCTCTACATTCCCATGACCTAATTGTGATGTGTTCAGGGTAGTAGCAATTTCTTGTTGCAAATGATGTGCTTGGGGTTTTGCACCAAATGATGAGATGGATATAAGCACCAAATTTTGGGAGTTCACAATGGTCATTCTCTTTGTCAGAAGGTTGATTTAAGGGAAGTTACAGACCAATGAAGAGGTATAATAGACACCAGGAAATATAAATATGAAACAAAGTTGGGGGAGCCATAGAGTTAGTAAGGAAAGGGGTTTTAGCAATTAACAATGGAAAAGACAAGTTTCCTAGGAGAACTCACAATTAACCAGGAGAAAGCACTTAATTGACAGGCTAAATCCACAGAGGAATTTAGCACCCTAAAAGATTTAGTTGGCTATAAGGAGAAAGGCACCATGAGGCAAGAGTGGTGCGGTGGACTGACCCAGACGGAATTCAGCAATGGTGGCGGGTGTCACGGACAGATTTACAGGGGAAATTTAATGTCAGGAGTTTGATATAACTTCAGTTTCTGGCTGGACTATAGCAAAGTCTACCCACAACCTCCATATAGGATGGGTCTATAAATTAAACTCATAGTGCCCTTCCCTGCTTCTCTCAGGGAGTAATTTTGTCCACATTTCAGACTTTCTTTGCCAACCCCACCTAGTAACCCAGGACCTGGTCAACTGTAGTTCAAAATTGTAGATCTTTCATACATTTTCAGAAAGAAAAAACTCTCAAAGAGATTTGGGACATTTTCTTTATTTCAATACTTATACACATGAGAAATGAAAAAAGAAACAGCAAATTTTATACAGTTGTCTTATATAAACAAAAGAAAAATGAGGTCATCTGAAGGTATATTGATATACCAATGGTTGTTTGCTAGATCCTTAAAGTTTAATTTCTTTTCCCAAAAAGAATCATACTCCTACATCTGGAAAGAATTTTATAGATAATATAGCACAACCTCACCATTTTTCAACTGAGGAAGCCAAGGTCCAAAGAGACAAATCCACTCTGGAGTAATAAAATATTACCTTATTTCACAGATAGTGTCACTCAACTCCTGTACGCCAGGCTTGGTTGTACCATGCAGCCTTCCTTTCTATCATTTAACATATTTCTGTCCTTATATTTGATGTCCTATTCCATCTTTATATGAAAATAGTTCACATTTTTATATAATTTGACAATTTCCAAAGTGCTTTCTCTCTCTCTCTCTCTCTCTCTCTCTCTCTCTCTCTCTCTCTCTCTCTCTCTCTCTCTCTCTCTCTCTCTCTCTTTTTTTTTTTTCTGAGCCAATTGGGATTAAATGACTAGCCACACGATTTGAGCTTAGGTCCTCCAGACTTCAGGACTGGTGCTCTATCCCCTGCACCACCAAGGTGCCCCTAAAGTGCTTTTCTCACAAGTATTCCATTAAGTTGGTAGTACAAGTAGTTGTTTTTTGTTCTTTGTTCTCTAAAGAAAACCATGACATGCAAGTGAATTGGATTTAAGTAAGGGTGGGCTATGCAAGGTCACCAGTCTCAGTTTCTTCTCTGGAGCCATCTGACTCCACTGGCAAGATATAGTCCAGTACAGGAATGGCCCCGAATGAAGTGGGACACCTTGGCCTTTTTAAGCTAAGATCTTTAATTGATCTCAGTTTGACCAAGGCTGCACCCATTCAGTGATTAAGGTTAGGTAGCAATTGAGGCAAAGAATCTCCGTTTTCACCTAGTCCAAAAAAAAAAAGAAAAAGAACAAAATCTAAAAAAATAAATCTGGAAGGAGAAACCTCTCTAGGTTTCTAGCCCAAACAGAAGTGACCTAAACAATGACCACTTGGGACTTGGTTTTGGTTTATTCTCAATTTAGAGATTAGGAAACTGAGCCTCAAGGAAATTTAAGGGAATTGGCTATCATTTCATAGAATAGCTGAAATAGTGGACAATTATATAGTATTTTAAAATTTTAATTTAAGCCTCCTAAGAACCTGTATGGTATTATATGCCACAGGCATTTGTTAAACACCTATTCTAATCGATATTCAAAGAAAGGTAAAAGAGAGTCCTTGCTCTCAGATTTTAGTTATTATAAGTGGTAAAATGAAAATTCATAGAGGTAAATGAAATTACCTGTATTCACATAGAATTCTAACAATTATTGGACTTAAAGTGATAGTTAGCATCTGTTATTTCTAAATGGGATATAAGAAATAAAAGAACTGAATGGTTTTCTTTACTCTTTTCCCCGACTCTTAAATCCCTTTCTTCTGATAGAAAAAGGAAATAAAAAAATAAGAGAAGACTGATTGGAAGTAGAGGAAAGAAAAGAGGAGAAGATGGAAATAGTGATAGAGGAATTATAGAATGTATTCTGGAACAGCTTTCTTTGGCCATCTTGCATCCATCTTTTATTTTCTTGAATGAAGAAAAAAAATCATTATTTATAGGAAGCTTATTTTCTTATAAAATGAGAGGGTTAGTCTATAAGTCTAAGAATCCTCCTAGCTCTAGAGCTATGATTTCTCTGAAGAAAAAAAAAAATCTAAGAAATCTTTGACTTAACAAGCAACTTTAGTAGCCTACTGTAATTTTAGATAACTTCACTTTAAGCAGTATTATACCAGACTTGTTGATTTCCCTTTTTAAAACCCTAGATGCTATGATTATGTGAGATTTGATTAAGTGGCTTAAGAAAATGTGCTTAAATAAATATTTCTTAAATTAGTAAAGAATATTTACCAAATGGCTAATGGATAGAGATTTTTTGATTATGTTCAGTGATAGTAGTGAATCATTTAAAGAGAGTATTCCAAAAAACCTTAATGCATTTTTAGGCTGTAAGTAGTTACTAACTAAATATTTCATTCTATGTTTGACAAAATACATACCATTAGTAAGTACATTACATAATTATCAACTACATTCTTCTAGTTCCCTTTGTGGTCAATTGGGCTTAAAACAAGTACAGGTTGTTGGGGTGAAAAGGTAAATCTACCTCTAATGAAATCCTTACTCTAGGCCCGATTAAAATGGTATTCATGAGCTAGCTGTTTTCTGCATTTGAATTGATTTCTCCTTTAAAAAAAAAAAAAAAATTGGGAGGAAGGGGGAAAAGGCTTACTTTCTAGATTACTTACTAAGTTATCAATGAAAATGGAATAAGTTCTTATTGATTAAGTATTTATGTGGCAAATGTTAAATGCTAGGTTCTAAAGGTATAAATACAAAAAAAGAAAAAAAAAAAGAAACAATCTCTCTAGCTTACAACAATATACTCAACAACTGGTATTCTTTTGCTTGAAGCCCTTCATTTAGGAGGAACCTATTAACTCCCATGGCAGTCTACTGACTTTCTTTAGAAAACTTTTCCTTACATATACAAAAATTCTTTACAACTAGATTCTACCTATTCCTAGTCCTAGACTATGGGATTAAACAAAACAGGTATATTCCCTTTTTGAGGTGACAGTTCTTCAAATACTCTAAATACTTCCAGAAAACTATCACTTCCCCCCTTAAGTTGTCTCATGGAAAGCAACAATCTGTTGCCTCTCCTAACACATAATGCCAGTCAGAAATGACCTTCATTTTAATTCTTAGCTTTACTCCCTTTGTCCCTCTTGCCCTCTTTCCCCTTCCCCACTAATCCTTCCAATGACCACATTCCAACCCAAAGATAAAAAAGAGCACCCCTTAGCCAGAACTCCTATTTTTTTTTTTATAAATCTCTGAATTTTAACTTATTTAATTAAAGTAATTCAGTTAATCAGTAAGTATTATATACCTACTATGTACCAAAGTAATTGCTGGGCACTGGGAATACATGCACAAAGAAAAACAATCAGTATTTATAGGGAGTTTACATTTTAATGAAAGATAAGATACCTATAAATACATACAAAATAACTATAGTTAATAATTATAATAGCTAACATTTATATAGTCCCTATTATATGCCAAGCATTGTGCCAAGAGAGTTAAAAATTGTCTGGTTTGATCCTCATAAAAACCTGGGGAGATAGGTACTTTTATTACCCCCGTTTTATATTTGAAGAAATTGAGGCAAGCAGAGGTAAATGATTGCCAGGCTAATAACAGCTGGATTTGACCCCAAGGCCACCTAGCTGAAGACTTTTTATGGATTAGAAAAGTGATGCTTAGATAATAAAAGATGGTTTATCTCTTTGAGTTTAGTCTTGAACAATTGGTAGGATTTCAAAATGTTAAAAGGTTGACAAGAGGATATTCTGGTTTGGAAATATGAGAAAAAGCAGAAAATTTAGGGACTTTTTGAATGAGCAACAAATAGTCCCATTTTGGCTAAAACATAGGGTAAGTATAGAGGAATGGGAGGAAATATTAAGGCTCCTCTATTTTAGTATTTTCTATTTAAATGTCCTTGAACTTTGAGTTTTTCAAATCTCAGATGATCTATAGACCCAAATTTTCTAGGGCTTTAAGAAAAATAAATTAATTGAAAGAAATGTTAAAGGTTATCTTAATGCTTCCAGTTATTTGTCCTTATCGGTAAGACACTTGTTTTTTAGAAATATATCTCATATATAATTTGTGGTTCAGTTGTATTCTGCTTTTACGGAAGAAAATCATAAAAATTTGACAATAAGTCTAAGGGAACCAAAATAATTATTTTTAAAGAACTTTTAAATTTCCTATATATTTGAAAATGAGGTGGGAGAAAAGAGGTATTTGATGCTTGGTATAGGGTGTAATTTATTTTACTTAAATATTACAGTCAACATTAAGGTTTTAGAATTAGTAGTTCTACAGACCTAATTTGTAGATTTCCATTTCTTTTTGTTTTTTTGTTTTTTTAACTCATGCAAAAAAATGCCAAATATCTACTCTTTATAAGGGATTGTGCTAGGCATTAGGAATGTTAAAATAAAAATTGATATTTCCTTTGTCTAGTTGGTGAATAAAATAAGTGTTCACAACCATTGTGTAAATTAAAACAAGAATAAATACATGAGAAGTCAGACAATTTCATGTAAGTTTAGCATCTACTAGATGTAGTCACCTCAGAGACAGTGCAATACATTTTATAAACCAATATGAAACTAATTAGTAGATACCAATAATTACATTTATGCCTAATTTCAGTATTTTATTTGTAGATTGGTATTATCATCTTCCATTGAAAAGATCTGAGAAATCCTCAGAAATTGTACTTCCTCCAACATCTCAGATTCCAGGTCTGAGTGAACTTGCAGAACCACATAATGAGATTACATTTGGCTCCAGAAGAAACTGGATAAAAGACTCCGATTCAGAATACGTCAAACTTGCAAAACAAGGCGGCAGACCTGGTGAATAAGTTCATGTGCTTTTTATTTTGTTTCCTTTTGGGGATTTTATTTTTTATGAATTGTGATGAAGAGACAATAAAAAGGGAAAATTGTTTTTAGTTAGTTTCTTTAATATAAATGTTTGCATCTCTCAAAAAGTTTTATTTTGTATTTTGGGAAGGCAGTACACAGCATTAGGTATGCTGTCAGGATCATATTGACTTGAAAATCTAAGTTTAATATTTTTTATGAGATAGCATGGCATAGATCTAGAATCTAAAAGACCTGGGTTCAGATTTTATTTCTAGTGCTAAGCATGTGACCTTGGACAAGGCATGTTTCCCAGCCAATTCCCTAATCTATTTTTAAAAAACATTTTTATTTAAAGTTTTGAGTTCCAAATTATATCCTTTCCTTCTTCCTGAGATGGAAAACAGAGATAATTTATACATGTTCAATTATGTAAAACATTTTCATATTAGTCATTTTGTACAAGAATATTTGAATTAAAAAAAAGACAAGTTAAAAAAAAAACAGCATGCTTCAGTCTGTATCCAATCAATATCATTACTTTCTCTGGAAGTGTATAGTATGCTTCATCATTAGTCTTTTGGGATTGTCTTAGATCATTGTATTGCTGAGAAAAGTTATTTATAGTTTCTCATCAAATAATATTGCTGTTACTGTGTACAAAATTCCACTGATGTGTTCATTTCACTTTGATCAGTTCATATAAGTTCTTCCAGGTTTTTTTTGAAAATTATCTTGCTTGTAATTTCTTATAAACTGATAATAATCCATTATAACCATATGGTACAATTTGTTTAGCCATTCCTCAATTGATGGACATCCCTTTGATTTCTAGTTTTTAACCACCTCAAAAACAGCTGCTATAAATATTGTTGTACAATTAGATCCTCCCCCCCCTCCCTTTTTGATGCCTTTGGGATATATCCCCCTAGGATTGTTCTAAATCAAAGGAGGATTGGTGACCTGCCTCAGTAGTGGAAATCTGACACCTGGATTTCAGTAAGGTTGAAAAATCCTAGTTCCTTCCATTGTTTTTGAGAGTCTATTGAATGACATTTAAAGTTGTTTGTAATTCATCTTGATATTTAAGTTACCATATGCTCACACATTATGTGTGTGTGTCCTCTGAATAGGATTATTATTGAGTGCTTTTAATGTAATCTTGTCGGTTTTGTAGAGAAAATATTTTAAAGAAATTATTTTTATTGTTTTTATATCATATTCATTTACAACGTAAGCCACCCTCTCTTGCCATCCCACAGAGCCAAGCCTTATAACAGAAAACAAAAGAGGGAAAAAAGTCTCACAAAAACAAATCAACATATCAATCAAGAACAAGAGTATTCATGGGTCCTCCATCCCCTTTCAAAGAGAGAATATGCCATGCCAGACCTCTTCTTCAAAATCAAAACAATACTGTGTAACTATAATAGAGTCCAAACCATAATTGAAAAGATTCCTTATCATTCTGTGACTGATAAAGAAGTCATCTAGCTTCTGTTTATAGACCTTCAAGGAGGGGGGAGGAAGGGGGAGGGACAGACTACCTCATAAACAATTTATTCCACTTTTGGGTAGCTTTAATTGTTGGGAATTTCTTCCTAACATCAAATCTTTAATTTGCTTCTTTTGAAATTTCCACACACTTATTGTTTCTGGTTTTGCTCTCTGGGGTCACATAGAACAAGACTTCTTCCTTGCCCCTCCCAAGTCTTATTGTAACCAGGCTAACCATGTCCAACTTCTTCATTTGAGACTCCAGATCCTTGGCTGCTTCCTCTGGGTAATATCCACATTTCCCACATCCTTCTTAAATTGAATTGAGGGCCTTACACTAAACACTATTCTCTTGTTGAAGCCAGTATACAGTGGGACCCTGAATCAGTCAGTATTTATTACATGTCCCTTGTGTAGCAGATACATGTTGGGAGACATGGAATGGCAAAAGCTTGTTCCTGCCTTCAAGGAACTCACAGTCGATAGGGGAAGCAACAGGCAAAAACTGTATAGAAACAAGAAATTTACAAACTAAATTTCAAAGTCAACAGAAGGAAGGCTTTAGAAATAAGGAGGATCAGAAAAGGCTTCCTGCAGAAGGTGGGATTTTAGTTGGGGTTTGAAGGAGTCCAGGACATGGAGATAAGGAGGCAGAACATTTCAATTAGCGACAATTCCCAGAATCAAGAGATAAGAGTGTCTTGTTTCAGGAACAGCAAAGAGGTCAGTGTCACTAGATCCCAGAATACATGGGGGAGTAAGAAAGTGGGACAAATGGAGGGTGCTTACAAAGGACCTTGAATACTAGAGAATTTTCTATTCTGGAGGTAATATTAAGCAGTAGGGTTTATTGATTGGGGATAGGGATGGTACAACATAGTTAGGAAGATTATTTTGGAGTGGGAGATTTTTGGCAGGGTTACCAACCAGCAGGCATGAAACGAAGGGACCTTCACTAGGGTACAGGATGTCCCAAGAGGAAAGAGCTACATAAGAGATGTTTTCAAAGTGGTCATGATAGAACTTACAATTGATGGATTATAAGGAGTTAGGTAAGAAAGTAAGGGGCCAAGTATGTCACCTAGGTTTTGAGCCTGGGAGGATACTGACCCTCCAAATAATCATAGGGAAGTTAAGAATAGAGAGGGATTGGGGCTGCTAGATGGCAGAGTGGATAGAGTACCAGCCCTGAAGTCAGGAGGACTGACCTGAGTTCAGTTTGGCCTTAGGCACTTAACACTGTGTGACCCTAGGCAAGTCACTTAACCCTAATTGCCTCAGCAAAAAAGAAGAGGAGGAGGAGGGATTGAAAAGAAAGATTTTTGATATTTTGCTTTTTTTCAATTTTTGACATTTTTAACTTTAAAATGTCTATAGTACATTCAATTAAAAATGTCCAATAGGTTCCTAAAGATGTGAGATTAGAATTATCAGAGAAGGTAGATCTAGATACATTGATTTGAGAATCAAATAGATAACTCTGAATCCATGGGAGATGATGAAATCATTAGATAAGATAGTATATTAGGAGAGAAATTATTTGTTGTTGGGTGGTGGTTGTTTATCCTTGTTCTTGAAGAGGACCAGTGACAGCAGGAAGTGGATGCCATACCATGCAAGTAAATTAGATATAAGTGAGAGAGATATTTGCAAGGTTTCCTATCTCACTTTCCCTTCCAGAACTATCTGGGTCCAGTGACAAACTAAAGATCATATGACTGGAAGTGGACTTTGAATGTAGTGGGAGACTTTGTCCTTTTTAAGCTAAGCCCTTTCCCAGGTCTCAGACTGTCTAAGGCAATGCCTCTTCAGTGATTAAGGATAGATAAGAAATGAAACAAAAGGAGGAAAAAAAGACATCTTTTTATCTAGACCAAAACCAAAAAGTCATTCTGAGAGGTAGATAAATCTTAGGATTTCTGGCCAGAATAGAAACAATTGCTCTTTACACTCATTCTGAGCCAACAAAACCCAAACTATGACCAAGTGAGACTTGGGTTGGGATCTATTGATGTCCAATTGGTGAAAGCCAGGGTGAATTGAGTGTAAGGCATGGTTCTTAATAGAAGAAATCTTAATTGTAAACCCCCAGATGTCTTGTGAGGTTTAAGGGATCAACATTTTTATTTCTTTGGGCACCTGCAGGTAAGAGTGTAATTCCCTATTTGAAAAATGGAGAGGAAAGAAGGAAGGAAATTAGAATGGAAGGAAGAAGGGAAAAAAAAAGAAGGAAGGAGCCTTGTCCAACGGGAACTGGCCATTTGGGTTCCTAGTGGGACAGCTCACAGATTGCTGTCTCTTTTGTTTTTAAAAAGAACTGATGACATTCAGAAAGAGGACTATGGGGACCGAATGTGGATCACAACATAGTATTTTCACCTTTTTTGTTGTTGTTTGCTTTTTGTTTTCTTTTTTCCCTTTTTGATCTGATTTTTCTTGTGCAGAATGATAAATGTGGAAATACATATAGAAGAATTGTACTTCATTTAACATATATTGGATTACTTACTGTCTAGGAGAGGGGATGGGGAGAAGGGAGGGGAAAATTTGGAACAAGTTTTTACAAGGATGAATGCTGAAAACTCTTTGTTTATATTTAGAAAATAAAAGGCTCTTATTTAAAAAAAACTGATGACATCAGAAAGGTAATATCATGACTTGCAAGTGAATTGAATTTAAGTGAGTGGCAAGAGATATATCAGGAGGACTATAGATGGCCCTGGATGTAATTGGAAAAGTAAGCCCTTGGATGAAATTGATGTTGGATGAAATTCCAACAAAAAAGAGTGAAAAAGTGTGATCCTATAGATAAAAGGAGAACCAGTAGAGAAGAGTACATGAAAATATATAGAGAAGAGATTGCCAAAGAGAAGAGAGTTATCAGCATTGTCAAAAGCTCCAATGACAATTGATTGTGGCCAGATATACTTCAGAGTTCATAAAAGGGGAAGTGAAATAGTTGTGGGTTGTAGAGGGCCACAGATATTGGGGAACTCTGAGAAAAGCATACTTGAAGCAAACAGCTGGGTGTTAATTCAGTGTGATTGATGAGATAATGGTTCTCTAGTTCACATATATTTAGTACTTAGTATAGTGATGTAATGGTTCTATAGTACATTCAATTAAAAATGTCCAATAGGTTCCTAAAGATGTGAGATTAGAATTATCAGAGAAGGTAGATCTAGATACATTGATTTGAGCATCAAATAGATAACTCTGAATCCATGGGAGATGATGAAATCATTAGATAAGATAGTATATTAGGAGAGAAATTATTTGTTGTTGGGTGGTGGTTGTTTGTCCTTGTTCTTGAAGAGGACCAATGACAGCAGGAAGTGGATGCCATACTTGAATCCAATCATATTTTGCTTATTATTTTCCTTGTGTATTTTTGGACTATACCTATGGGTAATTAGGCAAGATACCAGTTATTGTATGCTATTTCAGGGTTGAATAATATGTAACAATGGCTTTTTTAACTCTTCCCACTTTTGACCCCTTTTCACCCAAGAAAAAAATAGGCATACAAATCAAACATTTAAATCATAATTTTACTCCTCCTCCTACATTCAATTATGAAACCCCATATGGGATCTCAAACTATACAGTTTAAGAAGCTGAGTTACATAACATATGAAAGAGAAATGTGCTTGGTTTAGCCAAGTAAAACAATACTGTTTTATATCTAGATATGTCTTACTAAAAAGCCTAAAGGAAAGTTTCTGAAATCTGTTTTAGGGAGCGTTATTTTGTTATTTCTTTGCATTTTATTATTCAAGAATTATTTTGTGAGAAGTTTTTAAGAAAAATTATGTTAGGTGGTTTAAATCTTTGCTTTCTCATTAACTTTAAATGACTTAATATTTATTAAGATCTTTGAAATAAAAATATTTTCTATTAACCATTACACTATTATCTGTTTCTTGTGTAAAGATTTACACTAGGTTTTCTTTTAAATCTTCTCACTTTTGATTTAACTTTTTCATATTTGCAATTTGAATTCCTGAATTGAATAATCTGAATTGGATATAATCAAAAGATGTGAGCATTTTTGAGGTTTCTTGGAACCGGCCCCTAGGTGGCATAGTGGATACAGTGTTGGCCCTCTTGTCAGGAAGAAAGCCTTAAGTTCTACTCCAGATATGTTGTTGGCTGTGTTACCTGGGCAAGCCACTTGATATTTATCTTCCTTAGTTTCCTCATTTATAAAATGGGGATGATAACGTGCGCCTTACATGGTAGTTAAGGTTGATACATAGTTAAAAGGATAACTGAGATAACCCTAAAACATTGTATAAATACTAGCAGTTATCTTAAAAGTTGCTTCATCATTAATTGTATATGGTATTTGGTGTTATTCTTCACTGAAAATTACAGATAGCCTCTAATCACTTTTCACTGTTCCTGAATTACAGAAAGCACCATACAGAGTGTTCACTTTACACTTCATTGTACAGAGAACAGTACACAGCTTTTAAGTTTTCTCTTGGCCTTCTGAAAAGTACATCTTTAGTTACTTGTAATTCAATGTAGAATAGTTTATCACTTATTTCTGCTGTAGAAGAATTTCCTTTGATTCAGGAAAACTCTGAATACCTGAACTATTGATGCATTTAGTTATGAAGCAGCTACCTTCACGACTTGTCAGTGAACAAAACTTATTACCCATCTGCTTTGTGCCCACTACTCTACCACTTGCTGGGAATATGTAACCAAAATGAAATCGTTCCTACCCTCAAAGAACTTACTCCATTGAGGGAGCCAACTTGTACCACAAATATACAAAAGAAATGCGTGGTGATGTGGCTAAAGAGAATAACAACCAAGAGGCTCAAGAAAGTCTTTATATAGGATGAGTTCTGAAAGAAACTAGGAATTCTCAAAGACCAAAATGAAGAGCCAGGACATTCCAAGCTTGAGCAGGTGCTAAAACAAGAAATGGAACATTATACAGAACAACAACAAGGAGACCCCTTTGGTTGAAGAGAACTTAGTAGAGAACTTTGCTGAGCAATGGGGCAGGAAATGTATGATAATTCTGGAAAGATAGGTTGTAGCCAAACCTTTAAATACCAAACAGTGGTTTCAGATCCCGCTCCAGACACTAAAGTTGGCTGTGTAACCCTGGGCAATTCACTGCTTCACTTAAGTTTCCTCATCTGCTAAAATGAGGAAGCTGAACTTGAAAGTTACTTCCAACTCTTAAATCTGTTATCTTTGATCCAAGAGGTGATAAAGAAATCCTGGAGTTATTCTGTGGGGGAGTAGGTCTTTGTTAAATAAAATAGGTAAATAAGTTTTAAAATCTAGTCAGTTTTAATCAATTCTGATATATTACTTACTTAAAATGTAATTATTCAATTAAGATTTTAGAATAATCAGTTCTTAATGTAAATATTGAGAAGAAATAGAAATACCAACAGAAGAAAATTATAACTCAATCTACTTTTTGCATAAATGTTTTGGAAGCTAGCCATATGTTTATGTTTGAAAATAAGTAATAGTCTAACAATTGTTAAAAGGCTATAGATGTAGTTTAGAAAAACAAATGAATTTTATCTTTAAATTTTAACCTTGCCTCTCAGATGTCTTATATCTTCAGTAAATTAGCCAGTTAGTTTATGGAACCTACAAAACATTTTAATGATAAACAGCAGCAAAACAGCCGTCAATTTCAGTTTAGTTTTCTATTGTTAATTGATATAGCCATACCTGTTAGCCAGATATCTTAATAACTATCCTTTGACAATGAGGAAACTTTAATCATGTCTTAATCTTTAAATTAAGATTTATTGCAACATTTTGCTGCTGGTTCAAGAAAAGGATCTCCTGTTGCATATTCTATGCCTGAATGGTATACTCATCACAGTAAACCACCAACAGCTGAACACAGAGGGTAAATATTGCTGAATTTATCTTAAATTTTTGCTTAACCTAGTGGGCAGGGGGAGTTTCTTTACATTTTAATTGAAAGGCAAAATAAAAAGTTCATGGATGCATTCACTACTATTATTAAACATGATTCTGGGACATTTTGTAAAGAAATTTTATTGCTAAGATGCAACAGAGCCTTGAAATTTAGGAGCTTCTATGTGTTCTCACATTCTGCCACTGAAGAATGAATATTAATCCTGAACATTAATCCAATGCTTCATATTCTCTACTTATAGAATGACACTTTTATATACTTACCTAATGTGATACACCCTGTATTGAAGTTATCTGGGTGCCCTAGTGAAAAAGGTATTATATAAATCTAAAATATTCTCAGACTTAATATAGGTCATTTATTTATACAACAAGTTTTTGGCCAAGTTTTTTGGTGTTCCTGGACAGTCTGCCTATGAACCACCAAGTCCCTCCTGCCCAAAGGAGTTCTTATCATATCATATCATATAACAGTTTTTCTTAAAATGTTAGGTCCCACTTTGTTTTTAAACTTCTAGAGGGTCATCCCATATGCAAAAAATAGATGTTGGAAAGAAGATAGACCACACATTGGGGCAAGATAAGGAAGGGAAAAGTGGATTTCAAGTAGTAGAGGCAGAAAAGACAAGAAGGGTGGCATTCATGGAAAGAAAAGACAATTTTCTAACTTTCATTTGAAATTATTAAATCTTTTTTTCCCTGCAGAATACATATATCTTCTATCCCAGACTATATGATTTATGAAGAATTTAACCCTGAACAGGCCAATGGTAACTATGAATCCAAAAGGGGGCCTTTTGATTTTGATATGAAAACAGTTTGGCAGAGGGAAGCTGAGGAGCAGGAAAAGGAGAAAAAAAAGGTGACTCCATCTCAAGCTGGGATTTCGTTGTTCCTGTGCACTTCAGAAACTATTTTAGGAGCTTCAAATGTCACTTAAATGCTATTTAATTTTTTAACATTTTATATTCATTCAACAAAGATGTATGTAAATGGGTCCACCAGATGCTGCCAGCTGTGCTCCATGCTGGAGCTACAAAGCCCAAAAGGAAGAATTTCAATTTCTACTGAAAATCCAGATTGTATAATTTTACTAAACTTAAATTTTTTGGTGAATTTCAAACCCATAATCATGTTCCTTTTTAAAAAATTTCTTTTAAAGCTTGCTTGCTTGAGGGTTTCTTCCTTTGTTCAAAAAAGAGATCTGTTTTTATTATACTTTTAACTAACCAAAACTTGATCTAGGAGAGGACAAAATGATATGTTTGTTTTTATCTATTTAGCACAAAGAAATTACTTTTTTTTCCTTCCAATTCTTAATTTAACAGATCTTTATTACTCACAAGGATTAATTCCTAAAGATGTAAATCTTTTGATAAGAGAATAACTGGAGAATAAGGCAGCCTGTTTAGTAATCTCATTAGCATAAAGTCACACCCTTGCCTTACCTCCAGAATTTTGTCTTTTCACTTGTCCATTAATTAAAGCTCCATTAATTTAAGCTAAGATGCAACTGAGGCTTAACTTGAATATTTCGGAGGAAAAACTTATTAATCCAAGTCCATTTCCACCTGGTAGAATTTCTGGGATACATTCTAATTATGGGGACTGTATACTCCTAATTCTTTCCAGCTGGTAGGATTTTCCAAAGTTTGGGCCTCCTGGCATGGCTTTCAAGAACCAGGATTCCCTTCCTTATCATAATGAGGTATTAAAGAAGGTCTGGTAAATCCACTTTTTCATATAGCACAGATAATATGATTGAAAATAAAAAGATACTCTCCCAAGTTAACAAATAATGAAATTATATTCAGGGAGAGTGACTGACCTTCCATAGGAAATAATCACTCAAAAAGTCAGTAACTACAATTATAACTAAATTTTCAAACTTCTGTATCAAGTTGTCACAGTATGCTGAATTGACAAAGAATTGGACAGTTCTATTAGATGGAGCTTGGATATATAATGATGATATCGTCATTACAAAAATTGTAAAGACAGATAATTATTAGCAAAACATTAAATGCATTTATGATATGTCTCACATTTTGATTCTAGCTACAATAAAAAAGCAAGTGAAAAAAAGACATTTGCCCTGACTCATAGAGGAAGTTAAAATTATAAATAGCAGGGCAGCTAGGTGGCGAAGTGGATAGAACACCAGCCCTGAAGTCAGGAGGACCTGAATTCAAATGTGGCCTCAGACCCTTAACACTTCCTAACTTCCTAGTTGTGTGACCCTGGACGAGTTACTTAGCCCCAGTTGCCTCAGGAAAAAAAAAAAAAAAGTAAATAGGATAAAGGAACAAAGACATTAAAAATATAATAATTAATGAACACTTAATAAATGTATAGAATGTAGTACATTATGAATGAGATTGATGTCCTTAATAGAGAATGATAAGGAAATTAGGGACTTAGGAGATGGGAGATCTCTTAATTCTTTTGTTTGTTTGATTTCTCTAGTGGTTGAATGGTAAGAATTTGATTATCTGGTAGTGAGGCAGGAAGGAAAACATGGAAGAAGAGAAGTTTTTGTGACAAGGGTAGGATAATTACCAAAAACTGAGATGTACCCAAAAGGAACAAGATGATCAGGCAAGGGGAAGAGAGGAAGTTCTGTAATAAGGTGAATCTGATATAAGATTTTTAAAAGCAAGCAGGGTTCTTATTTACTTCTTAGGAAATTGAAAAACCTTAAGAGGAAGGAAGTAGTTGACATAAAAATGATCAAACTTTTAAAAAATGATGCAATAGTTTTGAGAATCTACTAAATGCAGATTGTATTAGGAGTCAGGAGGCCAGAAAATAGCTGGCTGTAGTAATCTAATTGCCTGTCTAGCATCTTGATTATGGCAATGGTTGAAAAGATAAAGGAATTTGGAGAAAATATTTTAATGTATTTAAATAAAATTTCTTGATTTTTGTTTTTATATCTTCTGTATTGGCCATAGAATCTCTCCTCTATACTCATCCAGAAGGCCATTCCTTATAATTTTAGGTGAAAAAATGTAAAAGGAAAGAAAATTCAGCAAAATTAATTCATCAAAAAAAATCTAATGCTATATAAGTGTTTCATACCTGTAGTCCATTACTTCTGCAAGGAACCATGGGGAGCTATCTTCTCATTTCTTTTCTTTATGATCCTAAGTGTCCAATATAACTTTGTTGTTCTTTCCATTTACATTGATAGAGTCATTGTATAATTTGCTTTCCCCTTTTTGCTTATTTCAAAACCACTTTTGCTTCTCTGTATTCATCATTTTTTAAAAAGCAGTCTCATTCTATGGGATTCATGTTACCACTGTTTGCTTAGCCATGCTCTAAATGATGAGCATCATCTTTTTTTCCAGTTCTTTGCTGTTACAAAAAGTGTGGCTACAAATATTTTTGTGTATATGGGGTGTTTCTTTTAGTCATTGATCTTTATGGAATATATGTCTAGCACTGTAATTTCTGGATCTGAGAGTATGGATGTTTTATTAATTTTAATAGTTCTAAATTGCTTTTCAGAATGCTTGGACCAGTTTCTCTATATAACAATATAGGGGGGGCAATTAGGTAGCACAGTGGATAGAGCACCAGTCCTGGAGTCAAGGAGACCTGAGAGCAAATATGGTCTTAGACACTTTCCAGCTGTGTGATCCTCTACAAGTCACATAACCCTAGTTGCACGCATGTGTGTGCACACACACACACACACACACATATTAGTGTGCCTATTTCACAACTATTCCAAAATTGACAATTAAGGGGAAATATTAATGAGAATAGGAATTGACAGTTTAAATATGAGAAGCAATTCCTAATGATACATTGGTTTTACAATAATTTAATGACATTGCCTATTAAAGTGAAGAGGCTAGATACAAGATAGGGACATAGATAGAAAATCAACAGTACATTGAAGAAAGAAGATATAGGCAATTCCTGACTATTACCTTTTTACCTTTAAGAATAGGTTCTCTGAACCTGTAGCACACACACAAATTCTTTTTCTTTCCCATCTGGAAATCCCTTTTCCTTTTCCCTCTTTGACTAGAGCTACACGATCCTCCACAAAAATCACTATGCTATAACATTTAATTCCTCTGTGTTCACAATGAATAAGGAGAAGATTGCTCTTTAGGCAAAGAAGTAGGACCAGGCTTCTGGATGATGAGATATTACCAGTTCTAGGGAGATCAGTGGCTGAAGAAAGAATAGCCAGCGATTAAAAGGGATCTGTCAATGAAGCCTAATTGATTCTCTTCTTCCAACCATTTTCATCTTTGTCTCAGAAAAATGTGTTTTTGAAAAACATTTCATATTTCAACATTGTACAAATGATCAGTGTACAATAACATTGTACAAACACAACTATTGTAATAAAGATACCTAGGTAACATATTTCTTAAATGGACTGATGAAAATATTATTTTATTTTGTATAAAAAATTGTTACCTGCACCATTAAAAAAGTTTTAATATATAACATCAAGGATGAATGAAAAAGCATTTAAGTACTTACTCTGTACAAAGCACTATGCTAATAAAAGTCTAGAGATATAGATATGCTAATAAAAGTCTAGAGATATAGATTGAATATGATAAAACTTATTTATACAAAACCAGTTGCACTGATGGTGTTATATAAATGTATTCTACATTTAGCATCTAAAATGCTTATTGTTTATAAATAAGACTGAATCACTCAAAAGGTACTTGAGTTATTCTAATTAATTATAGATTGGGGAGTGTGATTTACAATACTGCTGTTACTAATTATTACTTGAATGAATCACAAATCTTATCCACTGCCAATTAAATGAGCTATTGGACAACTAATTATTGGTGTATCTTACAACTCATTACTGTATCTCTCTTTCTCTCAAAGAAGAGTACTAAATTTTTTAATGTCTTTTTTCCTTCTGATTCTTTTATATGTTTGACTATATTTTTCTATCCGTAGACATCACTTAAACCCTAAAAATAGTAGGGTTACAGAATTCTCTTGTTCCTAATATAGACAAAATAACCTTTGGCAAACCTATTTTTTAATCCACTCGAAAGAAATTGTATATCATTGTCTTTTATAACCATTCATAAATTCTTCATTTGAAATAGCTGAGGTGTGTTATGTCCTTATATAGATTCAAAATATAGTATTTCAATATCTTCTAATTCAGAATTTGCCCTTTTGGAGGAGTACTTTGGGATTTTCATTCCTGAAATAATATATTATTGTGACCATTGATGGCGTTACAAGTATTGTGTTACAGACAAGACAAACTTCAGTCTCTTACTGTTATTTTCTGAATTTGTTGCACTTACTATGTGGTTTCTGAAAGTCTTTACTAAATTAGTGTTATATGTATTTTTCTTAACACAGGTGAAACTGCCTGCAATTAATTCAAGGTACACAAGCAGAGCAGGATCTTCTGCTGGTTCTAAAGATAATGCAAGGAATAGGTTTTCATTTCCTCCTATGTAAGTCATTAGAGCACTGTTAATTTTCTTTGAATAAACCCTTGAGTCTTGATTCTATCTTTAGCCATTTGTGTGTAATGAAAGAGAGCTATTATTATTGTTTCTTAACAACACCATTCTTAGCATGTCTCTTGACATTGGACTTTTTGCTTTCTTGCTTTTTTATATGCCATTGTTTCTAAATGAAATGCTTAGGAGTCTCCTCCCACAATGCATAATACAATTAGTACTTAAATGCTTGTTGATGAATTGCCACTTATTTCTATACTTTAAAACCTGACTGAAAATGCTCCTAAATATATTATAAGCTATTTGTAAATTATGTGAAAGAGGGAATAGGTGGAATATGGGTGGTGATAAACTTTAGAAAAATATCCTCAGCTTACCCAACTTTGATGGTTTCTTCTCTGGGCCTTCATGGCAATAGCATGTTTCAAACTGGCCATGCCTTCTGAGCCTGTTCAGCTCAGCTTGTCCATGTTCCCTCTTGCCTACTTCAGATGAAGTTTACACAATGCCCTGGGAGTCTTCCTCTCAGTCTCTTGATGTTGTATAAAGGGGCAAATAGCTGTTAATCAATTACCTCTTACTCTTGTAACCAACCCTCCTCCTTTTCTCTTCTTATATATCTCTGGTGATCTTTTATACTCCACTTCTTCTGGGAGACTCTTGCAGTAGCCTATTCATACCCACTTTTTAACTTCTCTATTGCTCTTTGGTTATTCAGAAGTTTAATTCTTCAGAGATTAATAGTTTGAGACTCTTCAGTCACACATCCACACCAGAGGAATGTTGATGTTAAGGAAGAAGCTAGGTATTAGCTAACATTAAAAGCACTACGTTGCCTCCTTTGAGCAATCCAGCCTAATTTCATTTTCTTCTTCAGATCTGGGCCCATTTTACTGTTTATTTAGTATCTACCCAACATATATGTATTAATGAACCACCACCATTCCATTCCACTACATGTCATAATTTGGCTAATTGTCATTCTTCATCTACTTGGTTTTCCCCCTTTGTGGATAAAGTACTCTTTTGAATGAGTAAGAAGGCTCTGTAATGTTCCCAGACTTGAGAGTCAGTACCATTCCTACAAATAGGAACATATGAAGAACCTTACTAGTTAAAGGGAGCGCCTCTTCCCTATGAATCCTACATTGGATATCTGCAACAGTGTCAAATAATTTTGGCAAGCATATTTCACTATATTTAATGTTTTACTTGATATTAAATAACCAGAAGATCATAAAAGTTATGTAGCATTAGATTTTTTTCAAGGAATCTGATGCTTTTACTCTATGTATGAGTGATACCTTGTTGTAGGAAAGCCTTAAAGTTGGAATCAAATGCTCAATCACTAATATAAGCTCAGAGGGATCTTTGTAATCAGTTATGTAATTATAAAAGTGCAGTCTTTTCAAGACCATATCTTGCAACAGGATGCCTTTTCTCTTCTCCTACCTTCATCAAGGAAGATGACCTTAATGCATGGGTAGACTATTCTCATAAAGATTTTGTGCTGACAAGAAGTCAACAATATTTTGTTCTATAAATATTATTTTCTCATATTATGATGTCTTGTTGACTTTGGATGCACGATTAAATCACTTCTGCCAAATCTTTATTTGCCTTTCCAGGTAGAAGTCTATGAACCATCTTTTTATTTATCTGACTTTAGGAATGTTTTGTGATTTGACATTGGAGGGAACAATCACTTAAATGAAGTCATAGGTTCATTTCAGTTATCACATGGGCTATATATTAGGAAGTTTAGCATACACACATATGAATAAAATATTTATATATGTATCTAGCCACATATACACAGTAATATATACATCTGTGTGTACATATACATATATATGTGGACACATGCATATAAACACATATATACATGAAAACACAAACTTTTTGAGGTTGATTTCATGGCGGAGACTGTATTGTCTTTCCCTCAATACTTGGTAGCTTTGACATTAAAGGAAGAGTATAGGACTAGAAGTTTAATATGACCCAGGGTGGCAGTTTTTCTTGTTATTATACTCTTCAGTATACTTTTATATATATTTTTTATACTTGTAAGGAAGCAGTAGGGCATTATGAATAGAAGGCTAGACTTGGAGTATGGAGGGTTTTCATTTACATTGTTTTTTTTTTTTTTAAATCTATGATTCTGACCCTATGATCATTTAAGTCCCTTCATCTCAAGGTCTTGGGTAATTTAGTAAGATGATAAACGTTATGAAAAGGTTACTGATCTTTATAAGTGAAGGGAATTTGCATCCACTAATGAAATGACACATTTTGAATGGAAATAATCTTTAACATTTACTTGGAAATGTCAGTTTACTTGATTTGAAGGAATACATTTCATTGGTGGATATACATTGTTGGAATATTATTTACTTATGCCAGTTTACAGTTATTTGTGGAGAAGTAAGATCTCATAAAACAAAATTGAAAATGTTTTGACAAATAACTTTATCTTCCTTTTTATAAAACATTTTATATGTAGAAAAAAATATTCACTAGCTGTTCTACCTGAAACAGCACAGTCCTTGAAACCTTCATTCAAATAGTAAAGAGGGCCCAAGAGAATCTTCTGCAAGTCTCTACCCTCTAGAAGGACTAAATTGAGTTGAAGAGACTAATAGATAAAATATGACAGTTTAGGATAGGAAGAGAGAAGTCTGACTTACCTTGATAAAATTGTAAAGCTCTTTTTAATGGCCCCAAACTACTTCTTGAAACAAAGGCAAATTTTTATAATGTCAGCATTCTTCTGATGTCATGGTGACTGCAACAAAAGATTCCTTTATACTGTGTTTTCAGATGACCAATAGAAGAAGCACAGGTCCACACTGTCTTGTGCTTACTTAATACTTTGCTAATTTCTTAACATTTGATTTTATGGCAATTAATAATTTATGGCCGATCATCTAAAGTTATTAACCCTAAGTAGGCCTTTATTTTTGTAAGGATGCTTGCTTATCTTACTTAGCCTTTGTCCATCCCACTGTTCCATTCTTTGAAGAAAAGATTTTCTGATGAAGTTAATTGCTAGACTCCCTGATAATAGACATTTTCACCAGTACTGGGTCCAACCAGAATAGGAAGAGCCAGTACATTGGCAAATGATACAAGAGCAGGTTAGCTAGGTGGAATATGAAACTCCTATCTATAGAATACATGTAGAGTAATAGAATCAGCAGATGTATAAGTTAATGTAGTTTTAAAATGTCTTTATAATTTATTATAACATAATCTGAATTAGTACTACTTCATGTTCAAAGAAGAAAAGATTTCTATCAATATTTCCTTTTTAATTTTATATTTATACTTAGATTTGCCTTTTTCTTTCTTTTTTTGAGGCTGGGTCACAAAAACAATGAACCAACAAATTTCACCAAACTAATTAGCAATGGTTATAAGGATGAGTGGTTACAACATCGTGGAGACACAGGAAAAAAATCTCCATCAGTATCTAAAATTTCAGAGGCATCTGAGTCATCTGTGACTACTCCATTGTCTCAAGATCCAGATGTTCCAGAAGATTCTGAGAAGCCTGAAGGTAGAGTATTTTATATTGTGTGATATCTCAAAAGTCTTTGGATAATATTGCTGGTGGCTTTCTGGAGCTTGCTTTTTTTTTGTTATGGAAGGCAATTTATTAATTTTTTAAAGTTTATTTTTCCAAATACATACAAAAATAATTTTTAACATTCACTCTTGCAAAATCTTGTGTTCCAAATTTTTCTCCTTCCCTTCTTCCACACCTTCTCTTAGATAGCAAGCAATCCAATATAAGCTAAACATGTGCAATTTTTCTAAAAATATTTCCAAATTTATCATATTGCACAAGAAAAAGCAGATCAAAAGGGGAAAAAGTAAGCAAACAGCAAAGGTGAAAATACTATGTTTTGATCCACATTCAGTTTCCATAGTTCTTTTTCTGAATGCAGATGGCTCTCTAATACAAGTGTATTAGAATTGCTTTGAATCACCTTATTGCTGAAAAGAGCAAAGTCCATCACAATTGATCACATAATCTTCTTGTTACAATGTTCCCTTGGTTCTATTCACTTCACTCAGCATCATTCATGTAAGTCTTTCCAGGCTTTCCTGAAATCATCCTGCTCATTGTTTCTTATAGAACAATAATATTCCATAGCATTCATATATCATAACTTATTCAGCCTTCCCTAAGTGATAAGCATCCACTCAATTTCCAGTTCCTTGCCACAATAAAAAGGGCTTCTACAAACATTATTGCACTTTTCTATTTTTTATGATTTCTTTAGGATTCAGACCTAATAGAAATATGCTGGCTCAAAGGGCATGTACAGTATATGGCCCTTTGGGCATAGTGGAAGGCAATTTGAACATGCCACTAAATTTCTGAGATTATAATAGGTTAGGTTAGTACCAAATATGCACATTCTTTTTAAATTTCTATCTTCTTTTTGTGTATTGTATCCTCTCATTTAGTTGTAAGCTCCTTTGCATTAGTATTTATCTTTTTTTATGTTATTTGTATTCCCAAATGTTTAGCAGAGTAGTTAGCATATAGTAGATGCTTAAAAAATGTTTATCATATTATATCTATTGATATGTAGGATTCTAAAAATATATTATAGCATACATAATTAGAGTTAGATTGGACAGATTTTGACTTCTTGTCTAAGAATGCTCCAATTTTGTGCAGATTTTAGGCAGTATTTATAAACACGTTATTAAACATAATAGAATTGTCTTCTCATTTAAGAAAATGGACATTATGTTGTAATGGTACTTTTAATTGATTAATATATACTTATCTTTTCATTTCTTTCACTAGATATACCAGTATCTGAATCTGGAGAAACACCAACAGAACTCAAATGAAATCCGTAGCTAATGAGTTTTTTAAAGTGCAAAATGTAATAATATTATGAGCAACTATATTTATAAAACCTTTATTAATACTTTATATTAAACTATATTTTAAAAGATTATCTATCTTGCAGTGAAATTTTACATTCCTGCAATATAGATCATGTATTTTTCTTATTTTGTTAAATTTTTCTGTCTGGTAACATATGGTCAACAAATTAAACTGATCTTTTTGTTACCTCTTTTTCTGCTGAACTGGTGATTTCCCCTCATCATTGATAGCAATTATTTTTCCCCTGCACAATACCTTAGGACATATCAGCTACTGCTCGAACTATTTGGTGGCATTTTTGCTGAAATAGATTTGTTAAGACTCTAATAGCCTCTAGGTGATAGTGTTGAAAGTAAAAGGAACTTAATTTTTAAAAGGTTATAAGATGATGATACAAGTTCTTCTTGATACTTTAGTTCCTTTTAGAAATAATTTTATATGTCTTTTAAAAGTTATATATTCAGACTGTTTAATATATTAAATATTAGAATATTATGCTATTGGTTCTTGTTAAGTAGTTTTTGTTAATTGTATCTGCCTTGAAAGTTATTAAACATTTAATATAACAATGTTATAATGTTCACTTAAGTTAAAGTTTTGTTAATATTTTTCCATACAGTTGAAAATGTAGAATATAAAATATTTAGTACCAGAATACTTATTGAGCAAAATTGTTTTATTTTAACATTGGTGATGTTATTGAAAAGTCTTGCTAGAAAAAAATCTCACAATAATCATATTATCACTCATTTTTATGAAATCTTTAATATTAAGAATTTCATAAATTTCATTTTAAGTAAATTTATGTTAGGATGTACTTCTATAATCTGAATTTGATTCTCAAATAATTTTTAGTTTTCTATATTAAGATGTTAGAAACTAATGATTTTCAAAAGTTATAGTTTTTCTCCAGAATATCATGTACTTCTCATTTGAAATTAAATCTTTGAAATTAATTGCATAAGTGAAGCATTTATTCGCGCCATGACATGACAGTTTGAATTGTTAATATAGTGGGAGACATAAAAATTGAAATATTTTTCAAGAGAATATAAATGAAATAAGTGAGAATTATAATGAGAACATTTGTTTCTATCACCTGAATTTAGAGGTAATGGAGGGAGATACTTTTGTTTCATAATGAGTATGGTCCTTTATTTCTTAAAAATCTTACATTTTTCAATATTTCAAAAAAAAATCTCTGATTTACTGATATAGTTACTCCTTCCATCAACCTAGATCACAAGGACAGTACGCTGTTATGAAAGATGATTGGATTTAGAGTTAAAAGATTCTTCCTGTCTCAGTACTTAACCTCTCTAGGTCTCAGTTTTCTTCACCTGTTAAATTTGTGGATTGGACTAGATTATCTCTTAAGGTTCTTTCTATAATGATCTAAATTTTAAATCTATGATCCAGTCATCTCTGTATCTTACTCAACTATATCAAGAGTTGTGATCAATCTTCTGTTGGGTGATGAGTCTTGCTGAACTTCGAAAAGCTGCTCCTCAGATGACAGACTGAAAGGTCATTGCAGCTTCACATGACTAGTCAAAATTTGTTCATTTCTTGCATAATCACAGACATCTTTAGTACAGTAGACTTGATATCCCAAGAAGAGCCAGGAACACGAATTTTAAAAAATTTTTTTAAATTATTATTATAAATCTATTGTTTATTTGCCGATATATCCTTCCCCCCTCTCTCCTTCCCAAAAAGTTGTCTTCTATCAAAGAACAAAAAGGGGGAAAAAATCAGTTCAACCAAGCTTACCTACATATCTTCAGATTCTGAAAATAATATTTGTTCTATATCTCTTCTTTAGATCCTAACTTGAGCATTATAATAATATAACACTCCTTTTTTTTCTTCCTTTTGTTCCTTTTTATTCCTTCCTTCCTTTCTCTCCCCTTCTTCCCCATGTTTATATGCAAGACATTTTGGGAAGGAAGGTCTCATGTAGAAGATAGTGCTAGAGTTGCATCTTAAGGGAAGAGGGATTCTTTTACATGAAGATAAGAAGAAAATATTTCAGACATGGGGGAAAGCAAATGCAAAGGCATCAGGATGGAACATGGAGTATCTGGAGTGAGGAATGGAGAGAAGGATAATTTTGTTGGACTGCAGGCTATTAGAATGGTAATAAAAAATCTAATGATTCTGGAAAGATAGTTTGGGTCGAGGTTCTAAAAGACTTTAAAAGTTGAACAGAAGAATGCATATTTGATTCTAGAGACAAGGGGAAGCTTGGCTTTTATCATTTAAGATATTGGCATAGTTGCATTTTCCCTTAAGGAAAGTTATTTTCAAGCAATATATTGGATGGACTGGAATGACCAGTTAGGAAGCTGCTGTATAATCGTAAGAAGTGATGAGGAACTGAATGAAGGTGAATGGAGAGAAGAGGTTGGATCTGAGAGATGTTATGAAGAACAGAAATGGCAAGGTTTGGTGACCAATTGGATATGTGAATTGAAGGAGAACAGATACCAAATTAAAACTTAAAAGAATAGTGTCTTCAAGAGTCATAGGGAAGTTTGGAAGAGGGAGGATTTAGGGAGAATGACAGTTCAGTTTTAGATGCTGAGTTAAAAGATGGCTCCCAGATATCTAGTTTGAAATATGTAATTTGCAACTCATAATCTAGAAATGAAGATATCAGGATATATAAATCCATGTGTGTTGTGTGTGTGAGAGACAGAGGAATTTTTAAAGGAGACTAAAGAATAACCTTAGAGGTAGAAATCAAGAAAGCGTATTGTCATAATCCCAGAGAGATGAAATCCCAGAAAGAGTGGTTAAACAGAATCACATGCAATAGAATAAGGAGAGGGATTTTAGAGAAAAGACACTTGGATTTGGATTGCTGTATATTGTTTCCCTGGTCCTTTTTATTGGATTCTGAATCATTTTGTATAAATTCTCATGTTTCTCTATGTTTTTAATACTGTTAATATTATTTATTGTGGTAATATCATTATATTAATACTCAATGACATTCATGTGTTGCGATTTGTTAGGGCATCACCCAATTGAGGGTGTCTGCTTTGTTACCAGTTCTTTGCTTCTGCTATCAAAAAATGCTACTATAAATATGTTCATCATGTATGTTATGTATGTATGCATGCATATATGTTTATGAGACCTTTATTCACATTGTTTTCTTTTTTGTGGGAATTTATCTAACAGTAGCTCTCTAGGTCAAAGGAGTATTAATATTGTAATTTTCTTGGCCTAATGCAAAATTGCTTTTTATATAATCGTTGAGCACATTTACAGATGTGATCAGATTCATATTGTGAATTTTTTTAAGTTATGTGTTTTAGTCAATTTGAAGAAGGAAACATGAAGTTAGAAGAATAAGGAAACTGAGGCTAGGGGGAAAAAAGCAAAAAGAGAAAAGCATAAGTTATAACAAAGTAGCAAATTCAATGGAAGAAGCAACTAAGAGCTTGTAAGGGGGAGAAGAGGATGTGGTACTTATTCTCTTCAAAGGACTATTATGGGAACTATTAGTCCAAGGAGAAAAGAATTTGGTATATTGTCCTATAATTTATAGTTCTACTCACATGTATTATTTTAACATGACTTATAGTGATAGTTAAAGAAATGAATTATACAATTATGCTGAATTTTTAAAAATTCCTTATGGCTTTAAAATGGTGAGAAGAATGGTGTTTTGATGAAATGGTATAATTTTTGGCTTATCCATGTAGGACATCAAGATTCAAATTATTTTGCTCCTTCTGGTCAAAATAAAGATTCTGAAAGTCACCACGATCTGCACACAAATAAATTTAAATACTTAAGACTCTGTAGTTCTCCATGAAACAAAAATAGAACAATATTTTTTTAAAAAAATGTTATGAGCAAATATACTTTCCAAGTCACAAATATTTTGTGAATTATGAATGCAGAGTTTTACAGTAAGTTGTCAATTGCATTATAGGACTTCTTCTAACCTTATCTACAAGAGAGTACACTTACTCTCATGATCATATATTTCACTATGCATTGATCTTTTATTTTGTTAAATAAATTCAGTTATCTGTAAAGTACATTTATAATATTGTTTATTTTTATAACATTTAACAGTTTATCTTTTACAATAATGCTTTAATAATTTCATCTTTGAAAAAGCTGAGAAACCAACATAAGTAAATTCTTTTCTGGATATAAATCCACAGCAGCAGAGAGGATGAGGATTGACAAAGGATGGTGAAATTATTGAGGAAAGTGACCACTGAATCTTAGGGTTTATGATGGTGAAAGAATGTAAAACTAACCATAATCTGACAGATTTTATGACAGATTTCAAAGGGTTCAGAGGATAGAGTGTTACTGAAAAAAATACTACAGTTGGAAGGCATCAGTGATTTAAATTCTGAAAACCCAAAAACACTTCCAAGGAGATGGAATTATCTGAAGAAATTGATAAGGGTACATAGGAAACCCCCAAGTTTAGATTTATGGGAACACTGGGAACTTCCCAATCTAATGAACTTAGCTTCTTCAAAGTTGTGTACGTTAAGAATTTCTTGTACCTATGAAACTCTAACATAAAACACCTACTCGAAATAGGTGGGGGGGGACAGACTATCCTGCCAGCTATGCCAGTTGTAAGGAGGCTGAGCTGTCATGCCCTGATTCTCCAATTGTAGGAACAGAGATCCTCCAAGAGAATTTGAAATTAAAGAAAAAAGGTCCCATACCATCTTGGTAGTAGATGGGTGTTATTAGGGTTAATTGGGGGAATTTATAAGATCCAGTCTTTGGCAGCAGGAGGACAGAAAGTGGCAGAGCAGGTCAAAACTCAAATAGAAACAGTATAAAGGAGGTATATTGCCAGGGATGGCCCAGGGTCAAGTGCAAGTGTCCTCATGAGACAGTTGGAGCTTTTTTTGCTATTAACATTTACTCAAAGTAGTTTATGTTAACTGTGGGACTTAAAAGTCATGAACCAGGTTCTGGCTACCACCATACAAACGGGGGAGAGCAATTTCCATCAAGGTCAGCCAAAATGCAGACTCCAAATCCTCTGCAGATCAATTCAGGCATACCAATTACAGTGATACTCTGCTTAAAAATCCAAGGATACAGGGAATGGATTCTATTGCAAATGAAGAGGGGTTACCTTGAGAGATCATTCAAAATCAGAAAGACATCTAGGAATTGTCATATCCATGTCACTTGGCATATTTACAAGGCAGTAATGCTCTCAGAGTGATAGCATATTCATCTGTAACAGATGACCACACATTTCATATGGTGGTTGGGAAGAACTTTATAGAAAGATAAATCCTATATAAATGTGAGTTATTAATAATGCCCAGATAGCCACTGAGAAAAAGTTTAAGATCTGAAGTACATTTAAAGGAGGTTATGAATGCAAATTAGAAATCTTTATGGTGTACCAATACTTAGTTTTAAGAAAAACCCTTTATAATATTTTCTCTCATAATGCTGAAGCTGTTGAAGCTTTGTCACCTTTAAGATTGTAGTGGCCATCTAATATTGCTGGGAACTAGGTTGTAAATGTGCATGGATAAACTTCCACCCTTCAATTGCAAAACAAAGCTGTGGGGAGAGAAAAACCTCTTAGGAAGGAACTGGTTATTACCAGCAACCAGTGTCACAATATTAGAACTAGCTTGACTACACAGGAAGGTGGTATTTTTCTGAGACTACTATGAAGATAAGAGAAGAATGATATTCCCTCTGGTACATCAGTGAATGTGCCAATTAACTTTAAAAGTAGATATATACATTTTAAAGGAAAATATTGGAGAATTTGAATCAAGTATGAAGTTATTGTTTGTCTTTCATTTTTGAAGAGGACCATTGACATCTGGAAGATGTTTTGATTTGCAAATTAATTAGATTTAAGTGAGTCAGGATTGTGCATAGTCTCTAGCCCCACTCTTCTGAGCCATCTGGGTCCAGTGGTAAAATACAGATCAAGATGACAAGATAACAAGATAACCCTCACCTTATGCAATGGAAAACCTTGGCCTTTTTAAGCTAGGTGTCTCAAGTTTCAGTTTGCCTGAGGCAATACCCAATCTGTGATTAAGGTTAAGGCCCAAAAAAGGCCTCAATACTCAAAAATATATGTGTGTGTGAGTGTGTGTGTGTGTGTGTGTGTGTGTGTGTGTGTGTGTGTGTGTGTGTGTGTGTGTACATATATGTATATATATTTGGGAGGGGAAGACCTTCATGGTTTCTAGCCAGAATGGAAACATTTATACTCACTGAGCCATTAAACTCAAATGGGATCTATTATTGACCAATCAGTAGCTCTATTTGAATACTATTGCGTTTTATCAAAACCTGGTATGAGGGCCATCTCCAATCCTGCTCCCTTTCTGACCACTGGACCCAGATGCCCCAGAGGAGCGTGTGACTAGTAACCTTACCCAGCCCTCCCTCACTTCCATTCTGCTCCCTTGCATGCCATAGCATCACCTCCCTGACATCAACCATGAAGTAGCCTCAAATCAATTGGATATATCCATTAGGGGCCTTGGCGGCAGCGAATGGACCCACTGGGTGTGCTGGGTTCCCCAGTCACGTGTGCTAGGCATGCGCCGTGCCAGCCCGGGACCCACTCAAGCTCACCGTCATATTTCCAGGCTGCTTCCTGTGAAGACCACATTAGTACCCTGGATACCTTAGAATCAGCCAAAGTAAGGATAAGCAAAAATCCTTGGTCTTTAGTCTTGGTCTTTAGGGGTAGAAGTGAATTGGATGGATGCAGGATTTCCACAACCTCTCCTCTCCTCCTCTACCGCCAAAGTGACTCTGGCTTGTCTTTCTCTACTCCCTAGTCCCTCCTACAATTCTCTGTATACACCAAATGATTGGGACAGCACAGAATAGTGGGAAGGGCCATTTTCCAAGCATAAGCTAATATTGTCCAATCAATAATTAGCCTTAAGTGCTAAGTTGTCTGACCCTAGTGCATCAACTCAGAGCTTCAGTCCTTTACATCTCCCACTTTCTTTTGTTTTAGAACATAGGTGATCATACCATCCCTGACTTCTCAGGGAGGTGAGAACCCCAAAAAGGAAGTGATCATGCCCCCCCCATACCCCTGACTTCTCAGGAAGGGAGATGAAAAGCACCAAAGGCAAGTGGGGATTGCTAGCGAGTTTCTGGGCTGAAGGGTCTTATTAGAATCAGGTATGCACAAATCCATCAGCATGGGAGGTATTACACAAGCACATAGCAATAATGCACAGGCTATTAGTGATGAGTCCCCCACAGCCAGTGCAGGCTCAATGTGGTGTAACAAACATGAATTGTACATGCAAGAAATGATATAACAAACAATATAAATCAACATGGTGTTCTAAAAGATTTCCAGAAGTCCTAGAAGCAGGGTATGTAAACATCAGTCATACATATACCTTCAGCAGCCAAGAGATAGTCCAAAAACAATCTATTGTCCATTGTTTCACGTGTCAGAGAATCTAATGATCCCCACAAGTTTTTGAAGTCCTGTAACAGTCTCATCATTTATCAGAAAATCCAATGATTCCTGAGGGTTTTCAAGTCCTACAACAATCTTTTCATGTCTCAGGGATTCCAATGATTTCTTGAGGATTTTGAAGTTCAACAATTTTTGATGTCCATGAGTCAAGCGCCATAACTGCCAGGCTCTTTCAGTGGCGGGCACAGTCAGCAATGGAATCATCCAATGTTTCTTGGGTCTTCTCCTTCATTTTAAAGGTCTGCTCAGTCTCCAGTGGTAAGGAGAATACGGCCTATTGGCACTCATCTGATTCCTTCTCCATCCTATTTCCTGGTCACTGGGGACTTCAGTGAAATTAGGGTCCTTGGTCCACACTTTGGACCCCAAATGTGAAGACTGAGTTAGCACCCTGGATACCTTAGAATCAGCCTGAGTCTGAATAAGCAAAAGTCCTTGATCTTTAGTCTTGGTCTTTAGGGGTAGAAGTGAATTGGATGGATGCAGGATCTGCACGACTTCTCCTCTCCTTCTCTACCGCCACAGTCACTCTGGCTTGTCTTTCTCTACTCCCTAGTCCCTCCTGCAATTCTCTGTATACACCAAATGATTGGGCCAGCACAGAATAGTGGGAAGGGCCATTTTCCAAGATAAGATAATAGAGTATTGTCCAATAGGCAATTAGCCTTAAGTACTCAGTTGTCTGACCCTAGTGCATCAACACAGAATTTCAGCCCTTTACAGCTTCCCAAGGCTGGCCAGCATTGCCAGTTGGGGTGCTCCTCCTGTGTGGGCCCCATGAACAGCCTGCCCCTGTGGTTGGCCCACCTTGGCCATTGCTGGCACTCCTGCACTTCCTGGCTGAGATCTCCACCTTCTTGCTTCTCCTCCTTAGATGGATATGTTCTGAGTCTGGAAGCCCAAGATAAATGATCTCATTCCCAGATTAGTATACACTGGTCCTGAGAATTCCTTCTCTTCTACATCCCCCACCCCTGATGTCATCCATCAGTACTCTGTGGCCACAGAGGAGCTAAAGTCTAAGCTTGGCTAAGGGCTAAGCCAAATTATTTTGGTTCTAAGGACCTGAGAGGCCCAGGACTGTCAGGAAATGTAGAGAACAGTCGCATAGAAGAGACTGAAGATGGCAAAAATGGGCAAGTGCCTTTTGTATTGGAGCATCCACAACATTTGGGAAGATTTTATACCCAGTACCTCTTGGGAGATGGCCTAGTGTGAGAGAACATCTGGGCCAGAAGCTTGTGGAAGAAACTCCAAATCTGTCCTCCTGAGATTAGGGGTTTTATTCTTGGACAAAGTATCACATGCCATCTTCTCAGTGAGAAGGGAAAATCAGGCTTCATCACTGGATTTATTTGTATACCGGCAGAGGAAGGACTGTACTGCATGTAGAAGGGTCTGAAGTTTTTAAAAGTCAAGCAGAATCTGGTTCTGCTGGAGAAGTATTTTTTTTTCTTAAATTTTGCTTTCACAGCTTTGGGAAGAGTTGTATTCTTAACCAACTGAGATAGAGGCCATTACAAAAGTTAAAATAGAGAATTTGATTATTTGACACAAAAGACTCTGCACAGACAATATTTGTATCCTAAGGATAAGGAGGGAAGCAGTCAAATAGGGGGGAAATGCATTAAATTCCTATGATAAGGATTTTTTTTTGGGGGGGGCCTCAGGTTTTGTGATGTGATTTTTTTATTCTTAGAATCCCTATTTAATATATGCAAATATACTATCCCTCAGAGAAACATCCAGATCCAGAATACTATTTGTATTGTGTTCTTCAGATTTACAATTTAATCCCCCTACCAGTTCAGTACCGTGCCAGGTGACACATGCATTCTTAGTAAAAATGCATTTAATGAAACCAAATAGCAATTAATAGAAGTGTCTCTACTACCAGGATTCTCTTAGTTCAGGTAAGGAAATGAAGCAGTGGTAAGTTCTTGAACAGTTAATAAAAGATTTACTTTTCCCTAAAATAGCAAGGGTATGGAACTAGCATACAATGGCATCAGATTCTCTAGAAAGGCCTTTCTTCTGATATATTTCTCCAGACCTCCCCCCAAACTCATCTCTGTATAGTAATATGTTTAGTCATCAGGGCAGAATATGGTGAAGGACATGATGACTCATATAGGGGACCCTTTAATGTTCTAATGTCCTTTAGATAATCAGAAAGCTGTATTGATAAATAGGCACCAATTAGGTCTTCAGAGCAATATTTCCTCCTTTTAGAGAAAACTAATTCCAGGCATTGGAAGAAAAGAACCCTAGTTCTACCCCATGCTGTGGGTAAAATGCAAAGAAGCTGTGTTATAAGGTAATACTTGTATCATATTCCACTCATTGGTATCATGGGATCTGCTTGAGCCCCTCATCACCTGAAGAAGGCTAAAAACCTGATCAGAGAAGATGATCTGAACCTTTCTGAACCAACGATCTCCTTATCTTTTATTGGGCACTTAGGTGGCACAGTGGATAAAATTCTAGGCCTAAAATTAGCAAGACTCCTCTTCCTGAGTTCAAATCTGGCTCCATGCATTTACTAGCTATATGTCCCTGGGCAAGTCACTTAACCCTGTTTGCCTCAGTTTCTTCATATGTAAATTGGAGAAGGAAATGGTGAACCACTCTAGTATGTTTGCCAATAGTCAGACATGATTCAAAAACAATGGATAGTCCTTCTGCTATGGGCAGCACCAAAAGGGAATGAAAAGATTACTTCTTTTTCCTCAAAGGAATCACATAGTCATAGAAAAAAAAGTCAGAGAGAATAAAATCAGACATCCTACTTTTTCCCTTCCCCTCTTCAGAAGGATTAACTCTCTACAGTGTGGTCCAGGGGTTGACCATTTAACAAATCTTTAGAGTTCACAACAGTTCTCCTAATGCAAGGTGGTGAAAATCAACCAGAGAAGCACCAGGAACACCAAATTCACAGCATATATGTATACTTTCAGTATATTCACATATTTTTTCCCTGGATCTGAAGTACTGATGATAAGGAAAACATCAGGGTGACCAAAAAATTTGTTATGGCACAATCAAGGTCACCTGTGGTAAGATGGTTAAGAGATCATAAGCCTCTTGCATGCAACTTGTTTTGAGATCTAGGTCAAAGGCAAAGCCTTCCCTATAGCATGAACCATTTATTTTATTATTCCTTGACACATTTGCTAAAACCATATTATAATGATACTGTTGGGGCAGCTAGGTCTCGCAGTGGATAGAGCACCAGCCCTGAAGTCAGGAGGACTCGAGTTCAAATTTTACCTCAGACATTTAACACTTCCTAGCTGTGTGACTCTGGCCAAGTTACTTAATCCCAACTGTCTCAGCAAAAAAAAAAAAAAAAAAAAAAAAAAAAAAAAAAAGATACTGTTGAGGAATCCTTCAACCAAGAAGTCCTAAAAAAAATTCCCAGAGAATAATTCCTCTCCCCTTAATCCGTTTGATTGGAGGTCAATAAATCAGGTAGTTTGATTTGAAAATAAAAAGGTTAATCATATTCAGCTGCTAAGATTTTATACAGCTTAAGAAATTACAAATGAAAAAAAGACCTTGTCAGTGAGGCTTCTTTTTTTTTTAATTTTATTTTGTTTTTTATTAATTTTTATAATTATAACATTTTCTTTGACAGTACATATGCATAGGTAATTTTTTTTTTACATTATCCCTTGTACTCCCTTCTGTTCCGAGTTTTTCCCCTCCTTCCCTCCACCCCCTCCCCTAGATGGCAGACATTCCCATACATGTTAATATCTCATAGTATATCCTAGGTACAATATATATGTGCAGAACCAAATTTTGTTGTTGTTGTTGTTGCAAAGGAAGGATTGTATTTGCAAGGTAAAAATAATCTGGGAAGAGAAACAAAACAAAACAAAACAAAAAAAAAAAATGCTCACAGTTTATACTCATTTCCCAGTGTTCCTTTTCTGGATGTAGCTGATGTAGTCCATCATTGATCAATTGGAATTGGATTAGCTCTACTCTATGTTGAAGATATCCACTTCCATCAGAATACATCCTCATACTGTATCATTGTTGAAGTGTATAATGATCTCCTAGTTCTGCTCATTTCACTCAGCATCAGTTGATGTAAGTCTCTCCAAGCCTCTCTGTATTCCTCCAGTTGTGTTAGGATTACTAAGTGAGAACTGAGGTTTTCTGGACAATTACAAGGTGAGAACTCAGGTTGACTTGATAGAGGGGGCAAGCTCATTGGCTGGGGTGGTTCTTCCCAGAAGCCCTTGCATTATCCCACGCCCATTCTCTGGGAGAATAAAAGAGAGGACTCCCAGAGACAAGAAGAAGACTCTGAATTGCATCAGGCTTGACGAGGCTCTCTGCAGGAAGGGAAGTCACTTCTTTGGACAAGAGTTAACAGCTACTGCCTGGAGACAACGGTTCGTTACAGGAAGAAGAATCTGTCTGAGAGATTTGAGTAGAAGACACAGCAGATCTCTTCCCAGAGAGCGATCCAGCAGCTTCTAGAGACGACAGCTCGCTACAGTTGGCGCCCAACGTGGGGCAAGGACTTTTGCTTATCCTGACAAGAGGAGCTAGACCAGACCTTTGCAATTTGGCGCCCGAACAGGAAATAGGAGTTAACACACAATTCACTTTTGAGCACTTAGCTGGTGAAGGTCAGTATGGAGAGAATTCGGAACAGATTAATTATACCATGACAATATATGAACAAATTGCTAAGGCTGCAATAAAAGCTTGGGGTGTCCTTCCTGGACAGAAAGATCGTGGAGAGGCTTTCACTAAAATACAGCAAGGTCCCAATGAACCTTTTGCAGATTTTGTGGGACGTTTGCAAACTGCTGTCAAAAGAACTATTGGAGAAAATTCAGCTACAGAAATAATGACCAGACATCTGGCTAAGGAAAATGCCAACGAGATTTGCAAAAGAATTATATGGGGAATAGACAAAGATGCTCCTTTAGAGGAGATCATAAGACGCTGTGCTACAGTGGGAACAAATGCTTTTTACACCCGGATGATGATGAACATGGAAAGACAGGGTCCCTCCTGGCAAGGGACTTCTAGAGAAACTCGGCGATGTTTTCAATGTGGAAAAATTGGGCATCTAAGAGCTCAGTGTAGTTATGGAGATACAGTGAGAAGACAGGGTGAGAGAAGACTTAAAACCCCATGTCCAAAATGCAAAAGAGGACTCCATTGGGCATCAGAGTGTAGAATAATTCAGGGAAATGGGATGAGGGGCCCAGGTCCAGGGCCCCAGGAAAAAAAGACTTGGGGCATGATGGCAGCTGATGTTACACCCAAAGAACCTTTAGAAGGCCAGGACTCTGATTTAATCAATCAGCAGAGAAGCAATCACATGGCAGAAAGGGATTACCTGATAAGTCAGTCAAAAGGCAATCAGATTGCAAAAATGGATTACACTTGGGGAGAATACAGGCCTTTTAAACCAACAGGGCTGTATCCAGTGCAAACAATTCCAATGTAATTGCCAGATGATGAGAAGAGATTTAGAAAGTGGTAAATAGAAGGAAATTAGATAGGTTAACTGCCTGGGAGAGAGGGTTTGCTTGTATTTCTTCAGCAGGAGAAGGAATCAGATGGGTGCCAACGAGTCATATTCGCCTTGTCCATCAGAGAGAGACAGAAAAAGAGAAAGACCTCAAAATAAAGGAGAAGATCTAAGAAACATCTGACACTGAAAGAGCATGGATAATAAGAAGACTGTTAAAGAACTTTAAAAACTAGCAGGAATCATTGGACTTCCTCACACAAGATGAGACTAATGGACAATGGACTTATGGACATTTATAAATTTTCAATTTATGATTATGTTATATACTTCTAGCATGTGTTACGTTACTATGTTACTATGTGCTTATGTAATTTATGTAATTATCTGTAATACTTCCCATATTGATGGATTTATGTTTCAAGGTCATTTATGTAATTATCTGTAATACTTCCCATATTGATGGATTTATGTTTCAAGGTCATGACTGTCCTATGTTCTAAATCAAAAGAAAGGGGGAGATGTTAGGATTACTAAGTGAGAACTGAGGTTTTCTGGACAATTACAAGGTGAGAACTCAGGTTGACTTGATAGAGGGGGCAAGCTCATTGGCTGGGGTGGTTCTTCCCAGAAGCCCTTGCATTATCCCACGCCCATTCTCTGGGAGAATAAAAGAGAGGACTCCCAGAGACAAGAAGAAGACTCTGAATTGCATCAGGCTTGACGGGGCTCTCTGCAGGAAGGGAAGTCACTTCTTTGGACAAGAGTTAACAGCTACTGCCTGGAGACAACGGTTCGTTACAGGAAGAAGAATCTGTCTGAGAGATTTGAGTAGAAGACACAGCAGATCTCTTCCCAGAGAGCGATCCAGCAGCTTCTAGAGACGACAGCTCGCTACAGTTGGCGCCCAACGTGGGGCAAGGACTTTTGCTTATCCTGACAAGAGGAGCTAGACCAGACCTTTGCAATGTTGGTCATTTCTTACAGAACAATAATATTCCATAACATTCATATACCATAATTTACCCAACCATTCTCCAATTGATGGACATCTATTCATTTTCCAGCTTCTAGCCACTATGAAAAGGGCTGCCACAAATATTTTGACATATACAGGTCCCTTTTCCTTCTTTAGTATTTCCTTGGGATATAAGCCCAGTAGTAGTATGGCTGGGTCAAAGGGTATGCACATTTTGATAACTTTTTGGGCATAATTCCAGATTGCTCTCCAGAATGGTTGGATTCTTTCACAACTCCACCAACAATACATCAGTGTCCCAGTTTTCCCACGGCCCCTCCAACATTCATCGTTATTTGTTCCTGTCATCTTAGCCAATCTGACAGGTGTGTAATGATATCTCAGAGTTGTCTTAATTTGCATTTCTCTGATCAATAGTGATTTGGAACACTCATATGAGTGGAAATAGTTTTAATTTCATCATCTGAAAATTGTCTGTTCATATCCTTTGACCATTTATCAACTGGCGAATGGCTTGATTTCTTATAAATTAAAGTCAATTCTCTGTATATTTTGGAGATGAGGCCTTTATCAGAACCTTTAACTGTAAAAATGTTTTCCCAATTTGTTACTTCCCTTCTAATCTTGTTTGCATTAATTTTGTTTGTGCAGAAACTTTTTAATTTGGTGAAATAAAAATTTTCTATTTTGTGATCAATAATGGTCTCTAGTTCTCCCTTAGACACAAACTCCTTCCTCCTCCACAAGTCTGAGAGGTAAACCATCCCATGTTCCTCCAATTTATTTATGATTTCGTTCTTTATGCCTAAATCTTGGACCCATTTTGATCTTATCTTAGTATATGGTGTTAAATGTGGGTCTATGCCTAGTTTCTGCCATACTAATTTCCAGTTTTCCCAGCAGTTTTTGTCAAATAATGAATTCTTATCATAAGATTTGGGATGTTTGGGTTTATCAAACACTAGATTGCTATTTTTATTCTCTATCTTGCCCTGTGAACTTAACCTATGCCACTGATTAACTAGCCTATTTCTTAGCCAATACTAAATGGTTTTGGTGACTGTTGCTTTATAATAAAGTTCTAGATCAGGTAGAGCTAGACCACCTTCATTTAATTTTGTTTTCATTACTTCCCTTGAAATTGTCGACCTTTTGTTGTTCCATATGAATTCTGTTGCTATTTTTTCTAGGTCATTAAAATAGTTTCTTGGGAGTCTGATTGGTATAGCACTAAATAAATAGATTAGTTTGGGGAGTATTGTCATCTTTATTATATTCGCTCGGCCTATCCAAGAGCACTGAATGTCTTTCCAATTATTTAAACCTGACTTTATTTTTGTAGGAAATGTTTTGTAATTTTGCTCATATAATTCCTGACTCTCCTTTGGTAGATATATTCCCAAATATTTTATACTATCAACTGTTATTTTGAATGGAATTTCTCTTTGTATCTCTTGCTGTTGGATTGTGTTGTAATGTATAAAAATGCTGAGGATTTATGTGGATTTATTTTGTATCCTGCAACTTTGCTAAAATTCTGAATTATTTCTAATAGCTTTTTAGCAGAGTCTTTGGGGTTCTCTAAGTATACCATCATGTCATCGGCAAAGAGTGATAATTTGATTTCCTCATTTCCTACTCTAATTCTTTGAATCTCTTTCTCGGCTCTTATTGCTGAGGCTAGAGTTTCTAGTACTATATTGAATAGTAATGGTGATAGTGGGCAACCTTGTTTTACTCCTGATCTTACAGGGAAAGGTTCTAGTTTATTGCCATTACATATGATGTTTACTGAAGGTTTTAAATATATGCTCCTTATTATTTTAAGGAATAGTCCATTTATTCCTATACACTCAAGCGTTTTTAGTAGGAATGGATGTTGGATTTTATCAAATGCTTTTTCTGCATCTATTGAGATGATCATATGGTTTTTATTAATTTGATTATTAATATGGTCAATTATACTAATAGTTTTCCTAATATTAAACGAGCCCTACATTCCTGGTATAAATCCCACTTGGTCATAGTGTATTATTCTGGGGATGATTTTCTGAAGTCTTTTTGCTAATATCTTATTTAAGATTTTAGCATCAATATTCATTAAGGAAATTGGTCTATAGTTTTCTTTCTCAGTTTTCGATCTACCTGGTTTAGGTATCAGTACCATGTCTGTGTCATAAAAGGAATTTGGTAGGATTCCTTCAATCCCTATTTTTTCAAATAGTTTATATAGTATTGGAGTTAGTTGTTCTTTAAATGTTTGGTAGAATTCACTTGTGAATCCATCTGGTCCTGGGGATTTTTTCTTAGGAAGTTGGTTAATAGCTTGTTCTATTTCTTTTTTCTGAGATGGGACTATTTAGACTACTTACTTCTTCCTCTGTTAATTTGGGCAAGCTACATTTTTTAAGGTATTCTTCCATTTCATTTAAGTTATCGAATTTATTGGCATAAAGTTGAGCAAAGTAGCTCCTAACTATTGTTCTAATTTCCTCTTCATTAGTGGTGATTTCTCCCTTTTCATTTTCAAGACTAACAATTTGCTTTTTCTCTTTCCTTTTTTTAAATCAGGTTTACTAAGGGTTTGTCTATTTTGTTGGTTTTTTCATAGAACCAACTCTTACTTTTATTAATTCAATAGTTTTTTTTACTTTCAATTTTATTAATCTCACCTTTTATTTTTTGAATTTCAAGTTTTGTGTTTGTCTGGGGGTTTTTAATTTGTTCCTTTTCTAGCAATTTTAGTTGTAAGCCCAATTCATTGGCCCTCTCTCTATTTTATGCAAGTAGGCCTGTAGAGATATAAAACTTCCCCTTATTACTGCTTTGGCTGTATCCCACACATTTTGGTATGATGTCTCATTATTGTCATTTTCTTGGGTGAAGTTATTAATTATGTCTATGATTTGCTGTTTTACCCAATCATTCTTTAGTATAAGATTATTTAGTTTCCACTTATTTTTTGGTCTATTTTCCCCTGGCTTTTTATTAAATGTAATTTTGATTGCATTGTGGTCTGACAAGGATGCATTTACTATTTCTGCCTTACTGCATTTGATTTTGAGGTTTTTATGTCCTAGTATATGATCAATTTTTGTATAGGTTCCATGAACTGCTGAGAAGAAAGTGTACTCCTTTCTGCCTCCATTTAGCTTTTGCCAAAGATATATCATATCAAACTTTTCTAGTATTCTATTTACCTCTTTGACTTCTTTCTTATTTATTTTGTGGTTTGATTTATCTAATGCTGAGAGTGCAAGGTTGAGATCTCCCACTATTATAGTTTTGCTATCTATTTCTTCTTGCAGCTCTCTTAATTTCTCTTTTAAGAATTTAGATGCTGCACCACTTGGTGCATATATGTTTAATATTAATACTGCTTCATTATTGATGCTACCCTTTAGCAGGATATAATGCCCTTCCTTATCTCTTTTAATTAGATCAATTTTTGTTTTTGCTTGATCTAGATGAGGATGGCTTCCCCTGCTTTTTTGGCTTTGCCTGAAGCATAGTAGATTCTGCTCCACCCTTTTACTTTTAGTTTGAATGTATCACCCTATTTCAGGTGTGTTTCCTGTAAACAGCATATAGTAGGAGTCTGACTTTTAATCCAGTCTGCTAACTGCTTCCTCTTTATGAGGCAGTTTGCCCCATTCACATTTATGGTTAGAATGACTAATTCTATATTGCTTGCCATCCTATTAACTCCTGCTTATGCTTTTCCCCTTTCCTTCCCTCTTACCCCCCTACCCAGTATTAAACTTGTGAACACCACTTGTTTTTCACAGCCCTCCCTTTTTAGTATCCCTCCTCCATCTTAAAGTTCCTCCCCTTATTTTACCCCTTTTCCTCACAATTTCTGTATTCCCTTCCCCTTAGCTTACTCCTTCCCTCTCACTTTTCAATGAAGTGGAAGAAGTTTCACCATAAATCGAATATGTCTATTGATACACACTATGTTCATCTCTCTCCTTTTTTTCTCTCAGATATAATAGGTTATCTTTGCCTCTTCATGAGATGTAGTACCACCACTTTACACTTTTTTATGATATAATTTCCTTTCCACCTCCAGTTTCTAGGACAAATTATACATATGTTCTTTACATATTTTTATGGCAGAAGTATAGTTCTCAAGATTTCTTTTTACCTTTTTAGAAATCTCTTGAGTTCTGTATTTGAAGATCAAACTTTTTATGTAGGTCTGGTTTTTTCATCAAGAATAGATGGAATTCATTTATTTCGTTAAATGTCCATCTTCTTCCCTGGAAAACTATGCTCATTTTTGCTGGATAAGTTATTCTTGGCTGCATACCAAGTTCCTTAGCCTTTCGGAATATCATGTTCCAGGCCCTTTGTTCTTTTAATGTGGACGCTGCTAGATCCTGGGTTATCCTTATTGTGGCTCCTCCATATCTGAATTGCTTTTTTTTTTAGCAGCTTCCAATATTTTTTCCTTTGTCTGATGGTTCTTGAACTTGGCCACTATATTTCTTGGCATTTTGATTTTAGGGTCCCTTTCAGTAGGTGATCGATGAATCTTTTCAATATCTATTTTATCCTCTGTTTCCAAAACATCTGGGCTTTGATAATTTCCTCGAAAATAGTGTCCAAGCTCTTTTTTTCGTCACACTTTTCAGGGAGTCCGATTATTCTCAAATTGTCTCTCCTGGATCTGTTTTCCAGGTCTGTTGTCTTTCTAATAAGATACTTGACATTCTTTTCAATTGTTTCATTTCTCTGGTTTTGCTTGACTCCCTCTTGGTTTCTCCTTGAGTCATTCATTTCTACTTGTTCGAGTCTAATTTTCAATGATATATTTTCTTCACTCACTTTTTTATATCTTTTTGTAATTGTCCAATTGTGTTTTTAAGTGAGTTTTTTTCTTCTATGGAATTTTTTTCCATTTTATCCATTTTATTTTTTAGAGAGCTGATTTCTTTTTTTTTAATTAATTTTTATAATTATAACATTTTCTTTGACAGTACATATGCATAGGTAATTTTTTTTTTTTACAACATTATCCCTTGTACTCCCTTCTGTTCCGAGTTTTTCCCCTCCTTCCCTCCACCCCCTCACCTAGATGACAGGCATTCCCATACATATTAAATATCTTATAGTATATCCTAGGTACAATATATATGTGCAGAACCGAATTTTGTTGTTGTTGTTATTGCAAAGGAAGGATTGTATTTGTAAGGTAAAAATAATCTGGGAAGAGAAACAAAACAAAACAAACAAACAAAAAAACAATGCTCTCAGTTTACACTCATTTCCCAATATTCCTTTTCTGGATGTAGCTGATGTAGTCCATCATTGATCAATTGGAATTGGATTAGCTCTACTCTATGTTGAAGATATCCACTTCCATCAGAATACATCCTCATACAGTATCATTGTTGAAGTGTATAATGATCTCCTAGTTCTGCTCATTTCACTCAGCATCAGTTGATGTCTCTCCAAGCCTCTCTGTATTCCTCCAGTTGGTCATTTCTTACAGAACAATAATATTCCATAACATTTATATACCATAATTTACCCAACCATTCTCCAATTGATGGACATCCATTCATTTTCCAGTTTCTAGCCACTATGAAAAGGGCTGCCACAAAAATTTTGGCACATAAAGGTCCCTTTCCCTTCTTTAGTATTTCCTTGGGATATAAGCCCAAGAGTAGCACTGCTGGATCAAAGGGTATGCACAGTTTGATAACTTTTTGGGCATAATTCCAGATTGAGAGCTGATTTCTTTATCCTGCTCACTAATCCTGTTTTCCTTGGAGTTTTTTACATTTTCCAATTCACTAATTTTGTTTCTCAATGATTTGATCTCTTTATCCACTCTGGATAACTTCTCCAGGCTCTCTTTCCAAGCTTCCCTTTCCTTTTCCAATTTCTCTTCTAGCTCTCTTGTGAGAGCCTTTTTGATTTCCTCTATGAGAGTCTTATGTATTGAGGAGCAGATCATATCCCCCTTAGGGGATTCCTCCGGGGACAGTCTGTTTTTAGTCTCCTCAGTATTTGAAGTCTCCTCCCTCCATACAGAAACTGTCAGTGGTTAGAGCCCTTTTGTATTTTTTGTTCATTTTGTCAAAAGCGGAATCAAAGAAAACAAATTGACAAGAGAAATAATTGGTCTGGTTTTGGGGGGATGGGGCTGGATGATGTTAATGGGCTTCCTCTACAGACTGGGGGTAGGGAAGCAGAGAGCCACTAACAGGACAGCAATGGCTGAGCTGAGTCTGTGCTCTGAGGCTCTGAGAACTTGGAGTCACTCCAGGTGGGGGTTGGGGGTGGCCTCTTCCAAGAGAAGCTAGCTTTCCTGGGTTTTAATCTTCACCTCCGGTGTTTACACCCTCTCTGCTGCTCCTGGCTTGCTGCCAAGTCGGAGTATCCACACTGGGGTAAAAATCTTTTTGCAGAAACGGCAGAGAATGTACCCCTCCCCCCTCAGGTCTGAACTGTGTGAGCTGTCTGTCTTGCTCTGGCTGTCTGCCCTCAATCTGTGCCCAGTCTGTTTGACCCTCCCCTGAGCAAACACAGACCTTCTCTGGCGAATTTCAAGGATGTCATCTCTTGGTGATTATTTGTGGGTTTCTTTTCCGGTCAAGCATTAACTCTGAGGCTTGTCAAGAAGTAAGTTCTGAGAGAAAACACGGAGCTCAAGCAGCTGTCTGCCTCCACGCTGCCATCTTGGCCAGAAGTCCTGTCAGTGAGGCTTCTTAATCACTTTGCTTTTCTGGGGAAGTTGAATAAAGGATAAGATGCCAGAAAATTTTAGAAAGAATGTGATTACCTTGGAGGTTTAGCAAACATCAGGTTTGTTCCGAGAGGGATGTTTTCTCTGTATTTACACTAATCAAAATTTCCTGGTTGAGCAAGAAATCCCTAAAACAACAAAAGCCCTCAAAATAAATCAGTGGACTTATCCCATTTTAAAGTAAGGTACAGACTAAGGGTCTGTCTTTACTTATATTAGTCTATAGTTCAATGATAATAATTTCAATGTACTAAGTTAACTCTGATAACCAGACTATACCCAATTTGAGTTTTTAAGATAGTCTTTAATTAGGACATCCTGCCTCCTAGACTAAAGTTTCTAATAAGCAATAGTTCAAGATTTTAAACTCATAGCATTCAGATCAAAAGAAAAACTAGGCGCCTTATAATACAAATGCATTGTATTCTAGGTATTATCCCACAAATCAACAACACATTTATCCAACAATATCCTAAAATTACAGTGTAAGAAACTCATAAACATAACATTAAAATAAATTATGGATTTGAAACATGAAACACTAAACAAAACGTATTTCCAGTCAAATGGCATGAATCTAGTAGAATGCTTCTCCAAATCAGCTTCATAAATCATTCCATTCATCTTTCAATTTCAGCATTCTATGCTAGTGATATTCAGAGTGTAGTACAGAATAGTTATTTCTTCTGCTCATGTATCATGTACTGTCTCAATGAGACAAGACATCTCTAGTGTTTCCTCCCTGACCCTTCTTCAGGGAAGATGTTAATTCCTGCCAGGAAGGGAAGCAGGAGGTTGGGACCAGAGGTTGGCCACTCTACACTCCTTAGAGGGATAGAGGGGGTACCAGATTACAATTATATTTATTTTATTGTTCATCTAGAGAATTCTTCTTGGAAGTAACTTTAAAGTTCAAGCTAAATTTATGATTGCTATTCATGAATGGGGAGTAGGAAAGCCTCAAGTTGTTTTTCCCCAAGTCTTGATTCTCTTCCCACCAAATATCAGTTCCACAATGAACACACATAGCATATAGTAAAGAAACTCATCAATCCAAGATGACAGCAAAACAGAAATTAGAAGTGCACATGATAATACAACCTAGACAATATAAATTAAAGTTCCATACTGGAGAAAAGAAATATCTTTGTTAACTCAAAAGACAGAGAAAGAAGAAGAGAGAGAGAAAGTCCCAGATCACATCCACTAGTTTCCTGATGATACAACAAGCATTTCTTCAAGTGGAATTTACAATTTGATCAGCATGAAAAACTTCCTTTTTTGCCCTTTTCTCAACAGGTCTAAAGATACTGGTTACAAGAGATCTGTGAAAGTGAAAATTAGAGAAGACAGAAAGTAGATAAGTCATAGCTAAAAGAGAAAAAAAAAAAAAGACCTAACACAATTGCCAAAGACAAAACAAAGAATAAAAACAAAGCAAATAACAAAAGCTAGACTATTCTGACTCAGATTTGTGTGGGATGTAGAAGACCCTTACCCAAAATGACTACTCAGAGATCACTCAAAATAGAAAGCAGGTTTATTAAATCTCTGGAGGAAGACGTTTTATCACAAGATAAGGGGAAGAGAAAGTTCATGGTAGGAGGGCTAAAGAAGTAGTAATGATACATAGCTTTTATACCAGATATTACATCACAAGTAAGAGAGCATTGAGAAAGGGTTGGGGGAGACATCTAATTGGTTGTTGCTATCCAGAGAGATTGGAATGGAAGGTTTCTGTTTCCCCAAAATCACCTGATATCTAGGAAACAGAAAATCAGGTCTTCAGGCTTCAGATATAGTTGGCTAAGGCTCAAGTACATATGGGCCTGCACATATTATATAGGTTATAGAGGAAACACAGAAATAATGAAAATAAAATATAGAAAAAAAATTCACACATTCCTGTAAATTCTTCACCTTATCTCTCTATTCCACACAGATTTCTGCTAACAGTTTAACTTTCCCTAATAAGTTTTTCCTTCCTTAGTTGGGCTCCAACTTGGTTTATATGGTATAAAGAATTTGAACAAATGTCTCAGTACATTAGAGACACTTGGGTTCCGAGAAGCTGATGTGAACAATAAATCTTGCCTTGTAAATTCTGGATTTCCTTGTAAATTCCTGGGATTGCCCAGTAGTAATAGCCAACCTGTTAACTTATCCCAAAATGTTTGGAACAGGTGGGGCAGAGGGCATCTAAGTAATAGCAAAGTGCTACAGTGGCCCTGGAGTCAGGAAGATCTGAATTCAAATCCAACCTCAGGGACTCTAGCTGAGCAAGTCACTTAATCTTGTTTACCTCCAAAAAAATTGTTAAAGGAATTCCTCAATTCTGAAATCCCTAAATCCTCCCAGAAAACGATTCCTCCTCCCACATTTACCTGAATATCAATTAAAAAAAAAAGGTAGAGATAGAAGATAAAAAAATTTATCTTCATCATCAAAGGACAGTTTCCTGATGGATAGTCATGGCATGGAATAAAGGGAGATATATACACATCTGGAATTTTACATAGCCATAGTATTTTATTACAGATGTCCTATCAACTAATGCTGCTTAGCCACATTTCCTTATTTGGGAAGTTGAATTATAGGGACAAGTCATTTAATAATTTGGGGCAGAATTATTAATCTTGAGGTCCCAAGCTTTATCAAAAATGAGATTTATTCCAACAGGGTTGTTTTCTTTGCTGTTAATCTCATTAAAAATATCCTGGTTGGGCAAGAAATTTCTGAGACAGTGGAGGCTTCTTTCTAGACAGAATCAGTGGGTTTATCCCATTGTTGAATGAAATGTAGACATTAGATTTATCTCTATTTACACAACCCATTAGCTGTTTCTTTTAATTTTAAGGTCATTTTTTTCCTCCAGGGAGATGATGTTTCCCTAAAATTCATAGTTTACTTTCTCCACAACACAAAATCTTTGCTCCTGAAATTCAAAGGTTACTGAAGTAAGATGGTGCCACTTAATTTTTCTTGCCAAGTCCTGGGCCTTGTGAGATAGAGACTTGGAGCCAGGAGGATCTGATAGTAAATTTTGCTTTAGATACTGATCAAATCACTCAACTTTTTTCTGAGCTTCAGTTTTGTCATCTGCAAAATGAGAGAGTTAAACTTCATTACATCTGAGGTGTTTTTTTCCCAAGTGTCTATATGACATTTTGACATTTTCCTGGGATCATAGGGGAATTCTGAACTCTATCAAGTAGCTCTGACCCATCATACTTTTTTCCCCAAACTTAAAATTAATCCACCAATCAGACAAGATTTACTAAAACCTACTTTGATCTGTGCTAGGCCCTAAGCTAAATGATAGGAACACAGAGACAGAAATAAAACAAACTCTACCCCATGAAAATTGCATTTTAATGAGGAAAATACACACATGTGCTCATATAGATCATTCAAAAGAGGATAGCATTCCTCTCATCTCCTTTTATGTCGGTTCATTGTTGTTAGAAGATAAAAGATGGTTGTAAAGGGCTAGAACTGAGCAAATGCACTTGGATAATGGAGCACATGAGACTAATTGCCAATTGGACAATTCTCTAATAACATGTTTAAAGGATGACCCTCCCCAACTATTCTGTGCTGACTTGATTGGTGGGACAAAGAAGGGGAAATGACATGTGTGGGTGGAGTAGTAGGAGGAAATTGAGGCATTTTCCTCGTGGTAGTGAGAGAAGGTGGTGTAGAAATTATTAGATCTAATCCCCTACTTTGAGCTCTAGAGACCAAGAATAAAAGGCTCTTGATTAGCCTGACTCCGGCTGATTTCTGGGAAGACAGAGTTCCAGCAGATGGTGAATGATCAAATAGTCATTTTTCCCTCTATAATTAATTTGTCAATCTACATTTCTAGCCTTAGTTATCATAATTCTGAATTAAAATAGAGGATTTGCTTCAGAGTTCCAAATTCAGAGTCATTGACAATACTTGTAGTCTTTCAGTAGAGTAGAAACAATAGAACTTGTCCCTAAAGCACATGGATAATTAGTCAAAATTAGAGGCTACCAGAAACCAAGCAAGGGTGAGCTCATTCCCTGCCCAGCTCTTACCTAACATATCACTGAATGTCTGCCTCATTGACATCTAGGATCTTGGTCTACTCTTAAAAGGTGCTTGACAAACTCATCCCCTAACTAATAATTGTCAAAGTGATGGCTCCCCAGCCTTGTACCCTAGAATTTCTTCTCTCCAAAAGATAGAAAGGGAGGAGATGATGAGTCACAGCTCAGGGTCTACTCAAAATTACATAGTTAGCTAAAAAATGTGGACAATAAAAATTACATGTCTAGCTAAGAAATGTGGAGCAATTAAAATTTCTTTATCTGTTGCTCCTTATGTCTCCTATAAAATCTCCATCCTAACTTTCTGTAAAAGCTCTTACTTGTCTCCTTCCCTAAATTTTTATGATCTTCCTTATCTTTGTTTTGTAATTTACAACCTTTTAGGCTGTTAGTATGCTTTCTAAGCCCCAAATTTTCAGTATATAAAGCCTGGAACTATTTCTAATTTGTTTGACTTCCTTTAGAGGTGAGTCCATTAACTATGGTATAAATAAACTCTCTGAATTCTTTAAAACAATGAACCATGACTCTCCCACAATTCAAAAGCATATGAAAAGGCAGTTTTCAAATAAAGAAAACAAAGCCATCTAGAGTCATCTGAAAAAAATGTTCTAAATCATTATTGATTAGAGAAACACACATTAAAACAACTTTGAGTTATCACCTCATATCCATCAGATAATATGACAAAAAAGGAAAATGATGGATATTGGAGAGAGTGTGGCAAAACTGGAACAATAATGCATTGTTGGTGGAGCTATGAACTGATTTAATCATTCTGCAGGGTGATTTATAGCCCAAAGGACTATAAAACTGTGCATAGCCTTTGATTTAACAATACCACTTTTAGGTCTATATTCCAAAGACATTAACAAAAAGAGGGATTAGACCAATTTGTACAAAAATATTTATAGTAGTTCTTTTTGTGGTGGCTATGAATTGAAAATTAAAGGGATGTCCATGGATTGGGGAATGTTTAAACAAGTTGTTGCATATGATTGTGATAGGATATTATTGTACTATAAGGAATGATAAGCAGGATGATTTCAGAAAAACCTGGAAAGACTTACATGAACTGATACAAAGTGAAGTGAACAGAACCTGAAAAACATTGTACATAGTGACAGCTATATTGTTTGATGAAGAACTATACATGACAGCTATTTTCAGCAATACAACGATCCACTTCTTTTCTTTCATTTTTTGTCTTTTTGTACAAAATGACTAATATGGAAATGTTTTACTTATTGCATATGCATAATCTATATTTGTTGTTTGTCCTTCTCAAAAAGGACCATAATATGAGGGAGGTGATACCATGACATGCAAGTAAATTGGATTTGAGTGAGGGAGGGCTGGACAAGGTCACCTGCCTTACTTCTCTGGAGCCATTACTAGATACAGATCAGGACAACTGGAGATAGCCCTGGGAATGTTGTTTGCTTGGTTCCGATCACTTTGCATCAGTTAATGTAACTTTTTCCAGGTTGGTTATTCTGAAAATATCTTGCTCATAATTTCTTTTTTTTTTTTTTAATTTTTTTTAAATTTTAATTTTTTTTATTATTTCTTATAATACAGCAATATTCCATCATAATGATGTACAGCCATTCTCCAGTTGATAAGCATCCCCTTACTTTCCAATTCTTGCCCATCACAAAAAGAGCTGCTATTTATATTTATTCTAAGTTGATAAGGGCCCAAACAAAGACTGTTTGGAGTTTGTCCTTCAACTTATAGTTGGCCAGAGAGCCAGAGTGATTTGAAGGCATGGTCCTTGGGAAAGAAATTTAGCTGGCAAAGCCCAAGGTATCTTGGAAGGCTTTAGCAATCAGAACCAAAAATTCTGTAATTTTAGGCAGAAATGAGAGAGAAAGGAAGGAAGGAAGGAAGGGAGGAAGAGAGAGAAAGAAAGATTGTCCAACTGACCTGTTCACTTGGGTCCCAGTGATAGAGGTTGTTTGTGGATTGTTCTTTATTCTTGAAGAGGACCATGACATCAAGGAGGTGATGCCATGAATGCAAGTGAGTTGGATTTAAATAAAGGTGAGCTGTGCAAAATTATTAATTTCATTTTCTTCTCTGGAGCCATATGGAGCAAGATATAGATTAGAATGAGTAGAGATAACCCTGAGTAATGGAAAGGGGTAAGAGGAGGGAAGGAGGAATTGAATTTGGAACCCACAAACGTCAAGAAATTGTTTTAACATGTAATTGTGGGGAAAATAAAATATGTTAAATTTAAAATAGTGGTTGACTTCTGCTTGATCCCAACTCTTAAATAAATTGAGTGCTTTATGTACTTTGTCTAAGGCATGATGTACTTGGGTCCATTGTAAAAATTCCTAGTTATGATTAGTTATGTGTGGTACGGAAATAGTGAGGGGTCACCATTTAATAAAAAAGCTGGAGAGAGCTCTAGAGAAAAGCAAAGTTTATTGTACATTCGAGTAGACAATTGAAGAGAGGAAGCACCTCCTGTGGGCAGGACAGCACTTTTAATCCCTAACGCAAAACGCCCCCTCCCACCACTGACCCTCATCTTCATTGGCTGAGAGTCTTACATTCTAAACGCGAGATCTACCCATGAAATTGAACTTGACCAATAAGTACATAGTTGCCCATATTTGGATGAAATAGGGAGATGATATCATAGGAGGGGAAGGCAATGCCCTTTGCTCGAACTTCAGAGTCCTTCAGGCCTACTCGAACTCTGAAGTAGATGAAGCTTTACTCGATTTTCACAACTGTCTTGAAAGATCTCACCTCATCTCATTCAGTTATATCCATGCTTCATCTTTTCTTCTCTTTACTCTGCCTGTTATTTTCTTACCTTTGGCTGTTGTCTCCATCAAAATCACTCTGAATTTCTATCTTCTTGTTGCTCAGTCAATTCAGTCATTTCTGACTGTGATCCTATTTGGCAAAAATACTGGAGTGGTTTGCCATTTCCTTCTCTAACTCATTTAGCAGGGTTAAGTGACTTGCCTAGGGTCATACTGCTGATAAACCAGACATTAATGAAATATGCCATTGTGGCATCTAGATACCCACCTACTAATTGCATCTCTACCTAGTGATATTTTATTTTTTCCTATTTAAGATACAACTCAGATATCACCTCTTCTATATCAGCCTTCCCTGATAGCCTCTGGCTAAAAGATTTTTTCCGTTCCTAAATATTTCTCTATTTGGTTTTTGCCATGCACTTATCACAATTTAATTCACATTTAAGATAATTTGTAAACAGGCTTTAACCTCACCCCTGCAATGCAAGGTTTTTTTTCCCTCATTTAAACCCTAGATCCCATTATGGAGCATTGAACATTGCATTTGCTTTAAAAAGTGCCAAGAACTCTATGCTGCTTATGGAATTAAAAATGTAATGGGAGCCAGAAACCTGTGCTTTTCAATAATTAAAAATTGCCAACAATATGTATGAGAGGTAAATCACTCAACAATTCAATCAGCTTTTATAGTATTCCCCAAACTTGCTGGCCACTGGATTGAATACTACTAGGAAGATTATTTATGTAAGATAAAGAATTAAAAAAAAAAGTTAAAGGACAGAATTTATAACTCACAACAAAACTAGCTTAACTAAAAAGATAAGGAAATCTTATCATGAATCACTTCCATACGAAAGTAAGAGCGGGATTCCCCACAAGGATCAAATCATTATTCCTTCAAAACATCAAATTTAACATATTCATTCATTAAGGAAGGAGAAAAGTCTTAAATTGTCCTTGACTAATCTAGGAAGACTTCCTAGAAAAGGGGGTTTCTGATTTAGGCTCAGAAATAATAGTAAAGAATATATTATGACAGGTTGCTGTTGTCAATGAAGACACATGGCCAGGCCAGGATGATGTCTATACAAGGACTTATAAATAAGTTAACAGCTGACCTGAGGCCATTGTTGGAAACACAGGTTTGGAAAAATACTTTGGAAATCCATTTCAGAATTTAATCATTTATCTTATGCTAAGTGTAATAGGGCAATGTTGCAATGGTTAGAGTGCCCCCGGGGGCCTATCATCAGGAAGATTCATCTTCCTGATCTCAAATTTGGCCTAAAAAACTTACTAGCTGTGTGTGTGACTCTGAGTAAGCCACTGTTTGCCTCAGTTTCCTCATTTCTAAAATGAGCTGGAGAAAGAAATGGTAAAATATTCCAATATCTTTGCCAAGAAAATCCCAAATGGGAAGCATCCAACAGAAAGCATAATGAAAAAAAAAAGTTACAAAGCATTTTGGGAAGATTTTGAAAAGGTACAGATGTGACTAAAATCATAGGCTGTGAATAAAAAAGAAGCTGCTCATTTATTGACCTAGATTGTGATAGATATTGCCCTCCTAGCTTCTTTCTCTACTATTTTTCTCTTTTTTCTTACTCTAACTGACCCTTTCACCTTCTGATTTAGCAACTGCACTAATGAACCTACTATAACCCCCTTGCCCTTTCTTATGCTTTCTCTCTTCTTTGTCTCCCTCATTCCCTCCCCCCTGGGTGGACAAACCGTTTTTTAAACAACTCAGCCTTGTTTTCTTCATCTATTGTAATATTGAAATAGCTTTTTGCCTTTTTTCATCTTTTTGTGAAGTTAAGTCTCAGTCACTTAATTTTGTAGAAGTCATCCCCATCCCCAAAATCAGTTGACTTTCCCTTTTCTTCTCTCATCTTCTAGTCAATCTTCACCCTCACTTTACTGTTTCTAGATCACCTCCCCCAATGAAAATCTACCTGTCTTAACCTCGTTATCCTGTGCTTCATTCCCTCCAAACTGTATATTAACTGAGTAAAAACCAAAGTTCTGGGATTTAGTCACCTGGTTTGTTTTGCAGCCACATGCACTGCTAAATAAATAACTTCCTCCTTTGGATTATACTCAGTTTTATTATTAAATTGTAATACTATAAAGTAGGGCTAGTAATATTTGAATTATTTTTATAGCAGTGAAGAAAAGTATTTTATAGATTATAAAACATGATAGAAAAGCTAAGTATTAATCCAAGTGATATTAACATTTTTCTTTCCATTTCAGATATATTCACTTAGCAAAATAGTATAGTTTGTTGGATGAAAGTACTGAATTATCTAGTATTTTAAAATCTGTCTTTTATTTCTCTAAGCCAGTCGTTATTAGAGTTTGGCCAATTCTTGTAGCACAATCCTTGTGGTTGGGTTCAAGGATTTGGTCTTTGTCTGAATACGGTCATTTTAAAGGAAAAAATAAGGGCATAAATTGAAAAAAAAAAAAAAAAACACTTAAATGTTATGCCCATTCAGGGGAGAAGGGAAAATAGTAAATCATTTATACCCCCCCCCACACACATATCACATGGTATATGATGAGAGTATTCCTTTATTTGTTACATATCGTTGTTACTTGATATAGCTATCCCTTCCACATCTTGGAGGTTAAGGTTATAGTGCTCATCTAGAATATGGTGGATGGGGGCAGAAAGAAAAAAAATATTACTACTTTCTTTGTTTTAACTTATTCTTTTAAAAATTTGTTTATTGTTATTATTTTTATTTTCCCCAGTTACATGTAAAAACTTTTTTGTTATACAGGTACATTCTTTTTTTACATATTTCCATATGTATCATATTGGGAGAGAAAATTCTAACAAAAGGGAAAAACCACGAGGAAAAAAAAAGGTGAAAATAGTTTATATATTGATTTACATTCAATCTCTGGATAAGGATGGAGTTTTTCAACCAAAGTATATTGGGATTGCCTTGCATCACTGAACTGCTGAGAAGAATCAAGTCTGTCATTGTGATCATCACAAAATCCTACTGTTGCTATCTACAAAGTTTTCCTGATTCTGCTTTCTTCATTCAGCATGAGTAAGATAAACTTTTCTAGGCCTTTCTAAAATCAGCAAGCTAGGTGTTTGTTTCTGTCCTTGCTGAAAGAATGAAACTACTTAATTTCCAAATTTTAGTACCCAAAATCAAATTCCTAATTGCCCTGCCCTTCTAATAGCCTTGAAGATCACAATCTCTCTAGTCTTCAGCGAATGATCTTTGGAAATGTATGTGGACAAGAAAGTTATTGTTCTGAATTCATTGTGGTGTTAAGTCTGTACTCATCCTCACATAATCAAAATAAAATGCTTTGCCATGTCAGTACTTAAAACTGTTCCAATTTGGCAGCATCTTCAAAAGCCTGCGTTTTTTGTTTTTTGTTTTTTTTTTCAAAACCTTTGAGAACTCAGGGCAATCTCCATACCACAATGAAGCATCAAACTAGAAACTGCATTGTGTTACAAAGGAAAGACAATCTGGGCCCCATCCCACCTCGGACATGATCTTTTTAGTCTTAACCATCACTGAATCTTTCTGGGGTTCAGTTTACTTCTCTGGACAAGTTGTTTTGCACAATACTTGGCAGGTCTTTAGTGTTAGGTGTGACATATATCAGTTCCTGAGGATGGTAGGGAAAAGGCTCTGACAGAGATCAGTTTAGCTCCATGGTCTCACCCTCTGGGGAGGTAGTCCAATCTAAAATCCAAGTTATGTCAAACTCCTAAGACCCACCCTCTATAGAGCTTTCAAGCAGTCTTACATTGCCATGCCCTGTCAGAAATCCCAGTTATGTCTCTGAGGTTAAATTTTCCCTATCAAATTTACCTATGGGTCACCTCATGGCTGTTGCCTTCTTTTGGGTCAGTGCTCTGTTGAACTCTGCTTCATAATGTCTTTCCCTTTATCCCTCCCCCATGACATGTGGTATCTCTCTTCCACTATGCTTCCCAATCTTACTTCCCTTCTTTATAGCTAACTATCCCTTTCAGGATTTAGCTTGCCAGCTAACGGCATGCCCCAACCTTATAGGGTACTTCCTTTCTACTGGGTAATTGTGAGTTATACTAAGGACTTTGTCTTTATGTGCTTTCCCACTCTATTTCATATTTACCATTCCTGGTATCATTTTGTCTGTAACTTCTTCTCAAAATAAACCTGTGTTTTGCCAAAGAGAAAGGTCATTGTGAATTCTTTGCATGATCCAACCCCAATTTTTGGTGTCTACCATAATTTTGGTGGTTGGACCATATCCATAAGGGCTTAATATATGTTTATTCATTGATTGATTGAGAGTTGGCTTCTAAATTTCCTTTCAGATCTGGATCTATGAATCTATAATGCTAATTTGGTGTGCACAAAGTAAAAAATAAAGCAGTGAAAGGCTTTAAGAATTGAATTGAATATATGAAGCATTATTATCATATGCTTATATGATCATGAATTACACAGATTAGAGGCACAGACTGGCTGGGATTTGCAGAAAGTAAGAGGAGTATCCATGTTGTATAGATCCATTGAGGTAGCAATATATTTACTGGCTATCAAGTCTCTCTTCTAACTTACAGTAAAAGCATCTTAAACTCATCATGTTCTAACCTGAAAACATTTTCTTCCTTCTCCCCAAGCATGGACTACTTAAGACTTCACTGTTTCTCATCATCTCCCATACATGAGTATAGAGTATGGTTTAGGTATACAGGCATATCTTGGGAGAGCATTGCAATCTGAACATCCCCTTGAGGAAAATCTCGTTAAGTCTCATTTTTTTATCTGTAAAATTGGGATAATTATAGTCCCATTACCTATTTCACAAGTTTTTTTTGTGGGAAAAATACTTTGTAAATTTAAAAAATCTCTTGGAACTCTTAGAGTAAAGGGGATGTTCTTGAAGAAATGTCTGTGTTCCTTTATTTAAAGCTTTGTTTTCTTTCACTCTTCTTATCCTTCTACTCAATTAGCTTCCATGACCCTGTCAATTCTACCACCACCACCACCACCACATCTCTTGAATATATGTTCTTTTTATTCTCACCAAAAGCACATCAGGACAGTCTAATTCTTATAACCCAACTCATAATCTTACTGCAAGTCTTCTCCCTACCTGATCCCCATTTCACCAGTCTTCCCAAGATCAGTCTTTTCTTTTACATACAGGCATCTGATCGTAAGATATAAAGCTTAACAATTTACAAAGTATTTTGCTCATGGCAATAATGTGAGACATCTTATAAGTATTCCATTATTATAGAGAACTAAAATTCAGAGAGTTTGTAATTCATTCAGCCTGAGATAGCTATTCAATGGTCAAAGCAGGGTTTGACCTCTGGGTTCCCAATCAGAAAACAATCATTCTTTCTATTATATAGTGTATTGTCCTTCCATTTCCTCTTGGTATTGTTTCTTATTACTTATTAAGTCCATTTCAACTTTTTGCCATCACACTCAAGCCTGTTTCCAAAATGGTACTACTCTGCTTTTTCTAATACTCATATAGTTCTCTTCTGTTATTCTCTGTTCTAACAAAATTAGATTTTTCATTTTCACAGACACTTATGTTCTTATTGTGCAGAAGGTTCTGTATTTCCCAGACTTGTTGTCTTTGCTCATGTTCTTGTGATTGGAAAAAACAGTTCTGGATCTCTATAATGTACTTTAGACTGTTGCCTCTAGAACAAAGACCAACTTAATAAACATTGTATCTTTTCAGTTTATCTGCTATTTAGTAAATAATTAATGTTTAATAAATAAATGAATATCAGGTTATCAATAGCAATATGATTTCCCCCATGAATTCAATATATTTAGTATTTGCTGTTTCCAAAATACTTTTGTTTAGAATATCTCCAATTATATTTGCTTTTCTGATCTCTAACAGACTGCACATCTTGAATTTAGGAAGACTTAGCTTAGAATTCTTCCTTGATACAATCTAGCATCCAGACTATGGAAAATTGCCTCATTGGTATCAAAAAATGTATCAGTAGAGAGAATTTCCACCTTAGGGACTTCATACCAGGGATTCTGATCCTTATAGTAAGTATAGAATTTTACCTTTTCTCTTATAGTGGCCAATTCTAGCTACTAGTAGCTTTAAATGGTGGGATTTTGTTATCTATAAGTTATCAATCTCATAAAGGGATGGGAGAGAATATATTTAAATGTCTATATATAACTTAGTAGGAAAATATTAGCTGTTGATTTATTATTGAGTACTTGTTTTTAGGGCCTGGGAAGTCTGAATAACAGTGTTACATGTTACCTGAAGCCATTTGTTTCCATTCAGTTGTCAATTTAGATACTTTATTTCAGGAATATGTAAAACACCTTAGAACTGAAAACGCTATGCAAATGCTATTATTGTCAATATTTATGTGGGAGAGGGAGCACTTTTCCCTGTTAGAAATAATTTTTATTTTATTTATTCCCTGAGGAGTAATTCTGATTAAGGTCTCAACATGTGCTTCTTTCAGGTCCTGGCAACCCTATTCCCTCAGAGATGTTTGCTTTGTTAAGTTAAACAGACAGAAGTAAAGGCAAAACAGGAGTGGGAAAACCAATTCTGGGTGGGTGGGTGGGAGCAATCACTTTCCCTAGAGTGTGTGTTTTTTTTTTTTTTTTTAAAGAGATGTATTCTTTAAAATTGAGATATAATTTTATCTTCTTTATGAGGCTTTCAATGTTCCTTCTCCTACTCAGTAATGACCTTTCTCCTCTCTTAACTTAACCTCACATGACTTAGGACTTTGGCCTCTCTAATAAATGGGTTATGTTGTTTTATAGTTATTTGTGTATTTGTCATATTCAATTAACTTCTCTGGGCTAGAGTTTCCTCATTTGTTAAATTAAAGGGTTTGTCAAGGTAATCTTTAAAATCCTTGACAGTTCTAAATCTTTGATTCTATCATGCACTGCTGGCTCCAGGAGAACAAAGAACATACATAATAAATATTGTATCTTCTCAGTTTATCTGTTATTTAGTAAATAATTAATGTTTAATGAATAAATGACTATCAGGTTTATCAATAGCAATATGATTTTCCCCATGAATTCAATATACTTGGTGTTTGCCTTATAGCTTGCTGTTTTCAAAGTACCTTTATTTAGATTAACTCCATTTATACATGCTTTTCTAAACTCTAGGGGATAGAATGTGCTTTGCGAATTTAGGAAGACAGGTTCAAAGTGATACAAACTGGCTTTAAGACCTTGGAGAAGTCACTTCACAGGCATTAAAATGCATTAATAGGGGGAATTTCTACCTTAGGGACTTCATACCAAAGATCCAGATCCTTAAACCGGTACAGAATTCTGTTTTTTTCTCTTATGCTGGCCAATTCTAGTTACTACTGACTTTAAATGGTGGAATTTTGTTATCCCCAAGTGATCCCATAAAGGAGTGGGAGGAAATGTATTTAAATGTCTATGTATAATTTAGTAGGATAGTATCAACTGTTGGCTTATTATTGAGTACTTGTTTTAGAGCCTGGGAAGTCTAAATAACAGTGTTAACACATGACCTGAACCCATGTTTCCATGATGTCACAATTGTTCAGTTGTCAATTTAGGTATTTTTTATTTCACCATCGTGAAAAGCACCTTAAAACCGAAAACGCTATGTAAATATTATTGTGAATATTATTTGGGGGAGGAAACACTTTTCCCTATTGGAAATGATTGTTTCTTATTTATTCCCTGAGGAGCAATTCTGGTTGTTCCTTTCACGTTTTTGCATCCCTACTTCCTCAGAGATGTTTGCTTTAAGTTAAACAGAAGTAAATGCGAACCCGGAATGGGAAAATCAATCTGATGGGCAATTTTATTCTCCTCCTAAAGTCTTGGGGGAGAGTATAAGAGGCACCTGTGATTCTCGCCCTCCATTAGCCCTTCTGAGTAACTGCTCTGTCCATCCTGTGGAGAAAGGACAAAACTGTCGGGAGAGGGTGACAGATCCCTCTTCCCAGATCCTGACCCAGGGGACAAAGGGACAAGGGAGCATCTACTCCAGCTTTTTGGGGAGCGCCACAGCCAAATGAGTCATTTCTCCTAAGTGCTGGGAAGCTCTTGGCAGAGAAGTTGATTTGGGCGAGGATTATTAGTGTGGGAAGTGGGCACCGCGGAGGAGGCGGAGAAGGGCGGAGCCAAGACCTCAGAGAGCGCCCTGCCTGCCCATTGGGCTCTCTGCCCGTGCTTTTACGCTCCCTGAGCTCCTCCCTCTGCGCTAGTGAGTAAATGAATTTTTCCTCCCCTCCCCCTCCCCCTCCCCCCTCCCCCCGGAAAGTGGGCAAAGGCGGAGTATCCTGCTGGGCTTCCCTTTGGCCACTTGCTGAGATCGGGGCGCGTCCAGTGTGTGATTCAATCATCCCCGAGGGCGTGGGGAGGCTTTATCTGCGCAGACCGGGCAGTCCCGCTTGTGAGAACATTCCCGGTACTCTTTATTGCCCAGCGCTCCCCAGGTCCGCAACCCACCGGCTCGCAGGCATCCCAGCGCAGCTCAGGTGCGCCCCGCGTTAGCGCTTAGTGTCACCAGGTGAGTCGGGCTGCCCAGAGAAATGGAAACTCCTTGGGACCCCTGGGGACTTAGGAAGCGGGGGAAGTCGACGCTCTGTATCCCTTTTTTTTTTTTTGCTTTTCCTCAACTACTATGTTACATATCCTATACCCGTGCCTTTGCGTTGTCTGAACCCTATGTTCACCCTCCTTTACACAACTTCTTGGTTTCTTTGAAGATTCTGGTCACATTCCACCCATCCTGTGCAGGAAACCTTTCCCTCTCCGTCCCACCACTCCCAATTTTTACCCCTGCTCCCACTGCCTCTAATTTTTTTTTTTTTTTTTTTTTTTTTTTTTTACATATATCTAGCATGCACCTGATTTTCATGTATTCTATCTACCCCAATGTAAGGCTCCGGGATCTGGTACTGTTTTTGCTTCTTATATCCTCGGTACTTAGCACGGTATCTGGCACTTCATATTGTTTAATGTATGCTTGTTGACTTGACCCAACTCTCCGGGAAAGGAACCCAACCACCGAAGAGATTTGAAGGAAGGGAACTTCCCCATCAAAAAAACTTAAGTTTATGTATTTGATATTTAGTAGCACTTTCTTCTGTTAACCTCATTGATAGTTATTATCCTCATTTTAAGTATTGCTGCACACAGCTCATGGGATCATAGATCTAAAGTTGGATAAAACCTCAGAGGCCAGCAGGTCCAATTCTCCTCCAAACCAAAGTGCCAGAATGTTGTGTTTTGCCAAATGCTGTACAGGTAGTAAGCTACTAAAGAGGGATTTATTTGTATACAGCTCCCTACACCTGAGTCAATGGAATTTCCTTTCACGTAGTTTCTAAGCCACTTGACTCATTTCTGAAGAATTGGGTAACATGGGTTTAAGACTTCTGAGCAGAAATGTAGCAACACATTGACTCTACCTGCTGTCAAACGAGATTTCGTTATAGTCGGGAGTCCCGGAAAGTAGGGGATGGAATTCTTGCTTTCCTTTGAAATGCATTTCCTTTAGGGAATATCGAATGGGGATGAGAAAGATTGGTTTTTAGCCCCAAGTACTCAGGGTGTTTTGTACTAGAGATAATATATATGCAAATTTCATAATCCCTCGAAGCAAAATACTTGTAGCAAAAACTAATTTTCCCCAATTAGTAAACATTTATTGAATATCTGTTACATGGCAAACACTTTGCTAGCAGTTGGGTGTAGGAAGACAAAATGGTCCCTGATCTTCAGAAGTTTACATTTTTTTGTGGAAAAAGAAAACGTGCATGGATATAGGTATCCCTTTTACATACATTTCTCTTATGCATATACCTATTGTGATGGTGATTGGGAGAGTTATTAGTAGCCCTGGATTTCTGTCTAGGAATTTGTTAGCCTCTGGGGGGTGGCTTGAAGGAGATTGGGAATTCCTAAGAGGTGAGAGGGGAGTGCATATGGATGGTAGCAATAGTAATAATAACTATTGATAGAGCAAAATCCTGACAGCTTTTTGATGCCAGCATGTTAAAATTAATTGAAGTCCTGTCACAAAGTGCTGAGATTTTCCAGGGATGGGGTGGAGGAAGTACTCATTATCTAAATGTTCTTTGAATTCTGGAATGGCTCTTGTAAGGAAGTCAAGTGTAGGTGTTCCCTCAGCACACATTCTCCTATATTGTATAATTCTTGATCATGTCTTTCTGTAAATGTTTATAAGGGACCTTTCCCATATGATTAAGACACTAATGATTCTTTTATTATCTTAGGATACTAATATATATTCTCCACTGTAAATTTACCTAGAGCCAAAATCATCTCAAGCTCAACATATCTAGATAACTTTACTATTTTCTTACCTAAACCTGCTCTTCCCCCAATCTACTCTTCCCTGGAGAGTACTGCCATCCATCCAGTTATCCATACTCCTAATTTCAGAGTCATTCTTTACTCTTTCTTCTCCCTCCTTCCCTATATCAAATTAGTTAAGTCTTTTAAATTCTACTTGTGCAATATTTTTCATTATTTTATAAAGTTTCCTGCCACCCATGAGTATTCAAAACCACCCCAAATTTTTGCATCTGCTAGTGAACTTCCTGATAATGTGTTAGCTAGGGTTGGGTGGACCTGCTGATGGCAGACACATTCTTTAACATTGTTTGTACTCAAAGCCTTTGCAGCTAGATGAGACCTACTTACTATAGCCTGACTCAGCTGACATAGATTTTTTTTTGATTTATTTGTTTAGTTTTTTTTTTTTTTTTCCTCATGTATGTTTCCTCATTGCTTAAAGACAACTAAGTGGCAGAACGGTTAGAGTATTGGACTTAGAGTCAGGAAGACCCAAGTTTTAAATCTTACTTCAGAAACCTGAGTAAGTCACATAATCTTTGACTTAAGTTTCCTCATCTGTATTGAGGGTATTATTAGTTCTACTTCTCAGAATTTTGTAGGGATCAAATAACATAACATGTAAAGTGCTTTGTAAATTTTAGCTGTTAATATTGCTTCTCATCTGCTGCTTCATCTCATGCATCATGGTTGCCTGACTTGAATATGATTCAACATGCATGGACTTTTATTGTGGTAGCACATACCTTTTTCTCATTTAATTTCTGGATAGTCCTTGCTCCTGATGGTTAATATTTTTGGTGTATCATTATTTTTGAGGAAACAACTGTGGGTCTGAAGTCAGAGACCTGAATTTGAATCTAGCTCTGCTATTCTACAGTGTTGTGGTAAGAGTTAGTATTTGAATCGTTTCTGGCACTGATGGTATTTCCATGACCAACCGAAACCTCTTCTCCTCAGTTTCCTCATCTGTAAAATGTGTATATTAATATTTATAGGACCTACCTTACAGGGATGTTATGAAGGTCAAATGAAATCATCTGAGTAAAGTTGTATGTAAATTTTAGAGTACTATATAAATGTCTATTAAGCTATGATTGTTATAATAGCATGCCCTTGGGCAAGCCTTTCCAAGCCTGTTCTGATATATAACAGCATTGTACTTCTACCTCTGCATACAAAGATTTAATGAAAAATTCATCCTCTCTGAAACCTGGTTCTTCCATCTTTCCCTTCCCATGTCCCAAGCCACTAAAGACTCTATGTATAATCAGAAGCATGGTGGTATATTCACCACCATGTATTCTTTTCAAAATGGCCAGGAAACTTTTTTTTTTTTTTTTTTTTTTAATTTAAACTAAATCTCATAGTTGGCTCCCCACCCAGTCTGAGTACCAAACTCTGGCAATATGTGATTTCTTTTCTTTTCCCATCATCCTAAATTCAATCTTTCTCTCCCTTCATTTCTTCCTTTTTCCTCTCCTTCTTCATCTATCCATCAGTGATAGCCTGACTGTCTATAACTACACTGGGGAAAGTGGTTATAATATTCAGGACAATTGAGGCAGAACCATATTTTTTGTTCTCTTGTAAAAAACTTGATTTATTTCTGTTGGGGTGAATCATGGTTCTGATAGAAATTATTGGGAAAGAGTCATGTAGAGAAGTTTTTCCAATAAGAATTGGGCCATATTTTTATTAATATTTGAAATGCTTATGAAAAGGGTTGCAGTTCAACCAAAAGATGTTGAAGAAATAAATAGTAATGGAATATCATACAAAGTACCCCAAAATATCTCATCAAAAAACTGTATAACCAGAAAAGGAGATGGAGCAATCATATAGTAGGATATTTAAGGGAATAGCTCATAGATACTTCATATATTTAAATAGTATACACATCATGTAGTGGAAGGCCTGCTTGTTCCAGTGGAATTTTTATTGGAATATGTGGATAAAGATTGCACAGGATGAAAAAAGTGGTTTGTGATCTTGGTTATTAAAGATCACAGAATATCCAAGCTGGGATAGGCTTTAGAGATAATCTAATCCATTTCTCTCCTGCCCCCATCATTATATTGTTAATGCTTATGCTATAAGTAATATTTAGAGTATATATGCATATACAATTAATAGTATACATGATATTATTTCTTTGTAATGTTCTTTTTAGTTTGTCTTTGAATTTGGCAAGCATCATAGTTCTTTACATAGTTAATTAATTTTTCATTTCCCCCTTTACTGATTAAATTTAATAATCTCTTTGGTTTTGTAAGACAACCATTTATTGATATAACCTCTCTACAATCTCACATATCTTGTGAGCACCAATATTCAGAAGATCAAAAACTCGACCAAATATTAAAATATGTTTATGAAAAATGTATAGTTGTTGTTCAATATTAAAGACCTCTCAATAAGTGTGTATATTTGAGGACTTAAAATTTTTATGTGTAGTGGTCACTTATGTAGTCTCTGTACAAAATTGTCACATTTCTTCTTAAATGTTTGTTAATAGGCCTTATTTGTGTACTGTTGAAAGTGATATTTTGGGAGAACATTACTGACCTTATTTTGTCCTAAATTTGTAAAGCATTTCCTTTGCCTTTCTGTTTGATCCCTCTGACCCTTACTAAATGGATCCTTCGGTACCTCTTGACTCCTGACCACTTTAAAAGGATAAAAGAAAAGTGTTAGAACTTTGAGAAATTCCAGAAAGTCATGTCTTTTCTTTATCCCATAATTAAGTTTGGTTGTATTGATTTAACTAATTTTCTTTGGTGATGGTGAAGGTCTGTTTCCTGGACTTCTGTGTAAATGACTATGCTAATGGATGCATTCTTTCTTTTGTAAATTCTCTTCCGATTTACCTGCTCTAACTGATCTTATTCAGAGTTGCTTTGTGGGTGAGATTTTATACCTATCCATCATGGTGTGTGTCATGCTGTTTGCCCATCTGATTTAATCTTGAAATGGAATTTGGAACTCTGAAAATCCTTGCTATAGGATCTCATTACTTCCATCTCTCCCTCTACTTGAGGCTAGGGACTGATTTTTGTTTGTTTGTTTGTTTAATCCTCTTCTCTTACTACTGAGCCTAACTCACTGTAAACTCTTAGTTAATGCAAGCTCTTTATTTAATATTTGTAGATTGATTGAATATTTAAGTAAATCCATGATTCTACTTTAATGTTGTTGGGTTTTTTTCCCTCTTTAGGATCCAGCTTGAAGCTAAAATATGGCAACTCAGGAAAAGAAACCTGAAAATCTTCAGACTTCAGAGTAAGATCTCAAATTGAATGTCCTTTTGCATACTTTTTATGTTATGTTAGCTACCTCATTTATCATGAAAATCAGCAGATTCAATGTGGGCTAGCTTATAAAGAACTGACTTTAGATCCAGGAAAAACAGGACTGAAGTCTCATCTTTGACCCTTATTGTTTCAATGAGTGTTCTATGCAACTAATTTTTAAAACTGTTTCAATTAAAGAAGCATTTTCCTCAATTAAATTTCCATATATCAGTGAAATCACAGGTCTAGTCCCTAGACTCTCTTAGAAACCCAAATAATTAATTACATATGTAAACCTAACTCTGGCTTCTTGACTTTTCAGTAATTTTCTTCAGACTTCCAAGTTTTACTAGGACTTAAGATAGGATTACTACCTGTTTTAAAGATGAGTTTTCATACTTGTATGTTACAGTGTAATTTTCTAGTTTATTCCTTTCTGCTCCTTCATCACTTGGCAGGATGACAATTCATTAAATGCCAACACTGATAATCATGTTCCCAACAAGTAGCTTATCATTATTTCTCATGTTTGAGTTTTAGCTATTAATAGAGTGCAGTAGGGCATCTTTGGGGTTGGCCCCTCAGCATTCTTTTATATTTCTTGTCAAATAAATCATAATTTAAAAATTATTTTCTTCCTAGGTAATTTGCCTGTCTGGTTCTGAAATTTGAGTTTTTTTCTTTATTTAAACTACATTATTACAGTTCTTTCATCCTACAGTTTTGTTTCCTTTTCCTTTGTTGGGTTATTGCAACCCAGGGAAAGAAACGAAAGTTAGAAAATTTTCATTTCTTCTCTTCTGATTATGCTGCTGAGTCAATGTCATTTATCAGTTATTTACTTTCTTTTCTATAGGATAAAAACAAGGATCATGACTACTTTCGTTTTTATCTTTTATCATTCAAGTTCATGGGTATTAAATTAATGTCCCTGAATCACGTGTCTGTACTTGTTTTGTAATCTGCCCTATAGTATATGGATAATATATAGGGCAGAAAGACTGGGATTCTAGGTCTGACTTTTCCACTAATTATTAGCCATGTGACTTTGAGGAAGGTTTTTACTCTCTCCAGGTTTCACAATTTCTTCATCTGTAAAATGAGGAAATTAAACTAGATGATGTTTGTGATTATTCACTGTTCTGAATCTATGGTCTTTTGATCTGTCCTTGATATATATATATATATATAAATATATATATATATATATTTATATATATATATATATATATATATATATATATATATATAGGTGTGTGTGTATTATATATATAAGTGTGTGTATTATATATATAATATATATGTATATATATATATATATATAGGTGTGTGTGTATTATATATATAAGTGTGTGTATTATATATATAATATATATGTGTGTATTATATATATATATAAGTGTGTATTATATATAATATATATGTTATATATAACATATATGTATGTATATATAATATATATATATGTGATATATATACACATACATACACACTATGTATATATATATACACATACACACTATCTATGTATATTATATATGTATACTGTATATGTATATAATATATATATATGAGAGTTGATTTTCTAATCCAAAGATGAAAAATTGTGATATGAAATTCATGGCAATATTTTGAATTTGTTGTTAAACTAATGTTGGAATGTATAGTGTTTATGATTAATGAGAGTCTTAGATTTAAACTGGATAAAGGCCATAGAATGCCAAAACTGGGGAAAAAATTATAGACATTTAGTCTATCCTTTCCTCTGACCTCCTCTGATTTTGTAAGTGATTATATATACAAATATGCATAATTGTTCAGTTAGTATTTAACCTTTTTTCTAATTACCTTTTTAGTCAGTCTTACATTTTGATGATCACATTTCATCATATGTTATATTAATTTTTCATTTATTTTTTTTTTGTTTTTAAAATAATTTTTTGGTACATAGACATTTCTGAATAGAAATGATTTAAGTAACCTCCTTTGTTGTCCTCTTGTGTGTACATGTGGGTATTTGCACTCACTTACACACATAGATGTGCACACACTCACACATTCACAGTCATACTCAAAATTCTCCACTGTGGCAGAGAAAAACCAAACTAAGTGACACAGTGATGCTATCTGACAATTTATGGACTACTCTATGCCTGTTGTTGGTCCCCTGTCTTTTTACTACATAGTCTACTAATTTTCTACCCAAAGGAGGAAGATGTATTTCCTCATTTCTTCTCTGGGGTCACGATTGGTCATCACAATTACAATACTCTGTGAATTTAGCTTCTGTGTCTTTTTTACTTTGTATATTTCTATTAATTTTTCTTCAGAAAAAAAGAAAAAGCTACTGTTTTGACATTTTATGAATTAGTCAATTTACATTCAATCAGTTGCTGTCTTTTCAATTTTAGCTTCAGGACCTTTGAGCACTTCTTTATACTTACATCTAGCCTTCCTCATCTCTTTTCTGGACTAATACAAAAATCTTTGAATTAGGCTATATTTTTAGTCTCTTCCTTCCATTCATTCTTCATGTAGCTGCTCAAATAATCTTTCTAAAGGATAAGTCTGTGTTATACTTCTACTTGACAACCTTCAATAGTTCCTTATCACCTTTAAAATATAATAGAATAATTAATTCCTTGACTTGGTTTTTAAAGCCTTTCAGGCTCCAGTCTACCATTTTAGGCTTATTGCAAATTCCTCTCTTTCACACATTCTGTGCTCTATCCATACTGACTTATATTATACTCTGAATTTGGCCTTCCTGTTTCTGTATCTTGCAGTTTATTCTTTTTCTCTGGAATAACTTTTCTCCTTACCTCTGCTTCTCAGAATTACTTTCTGGTTTTCTTCACTTTATGCTACCTCTTACTGGCATGATCTGTGATCCCTTTAGTTATTGGTATTCTTTCTCTCCCTTATCAAATGAATGATCACTATTAATTATCTACTTATGTTGTCTCCCCAGTAGAATATAAACTTTATGAGAACAAAGACTGATTTTGGTTTTATTTTTATATCATTACTGACTTAGCATGTGCTTGAAATATACATGTATATGTATGTATATATATGTATATATATATATTCTTTTAAAAATATTTTAGTTTTTTCCTCAATTATGTATAAAAACAAGTTTTTAGCATTGTTTTTAGTTAAAAATTCTATCTCTTCATCTTTCCCCTTCCCTGATACAGTAAGCATTCTGATACAGGTTATAATGTTCAATCACATAAAACATATTTCCCTATTAGTCATTTTGTGGGGAAAAAAGTGGAATAAAAAATAAGAAAGTGAAAAGTGGCATTCTTTGATCTGTATTCGGAAGCTATCAGTTCTTTCTCTGGAGGCAGATAGCATTTTTCATCATGAGTCCTTTGGGATTGTCTTGGGAATAGCTAAGTCACAATTGATCATCATACAAAATTATTGGTTTTGGTTCTGTTCACTTTACTCTGAAATATATAAACTTATTAAATATTTGTTGGATTGGCTTGGATTAATTTGGGGCATCTTTCTGAAAATATGTTTGGCATGGATATTTGAGCTACACATTTTTCATTTTTGCAGGCAGCTGCTATAATTGACTTAAATTTCATTGTACTGAACTTATGCTGAATTTAACACACTTAGTCATAAAACTATATCTCACAATTGTAACAAAACTATTTGTTCTTTATGATGTTTCTTTCATATCTCTCAGAGATATGAAATATTTACAATATTAACTTTGAACTCATTTTACATGAATTAAGTCATTCTCAGAATTAATTTTAGTGCCACAAGTAGATAGCCATAAGAAGAAAAACTGGTCTGAAAGTAAAGCTTCATGTTGATGGAATGAGGGACTGAATCCTTGGGAACATGTGCTGGGAGAAGAAAAAGCCCATGTGACCTTTTTCATCAATGACTTATCTAAGAGTGCCTTGAGCATCTTCTATTTTGATCATAAGATAGAAGACTGGGAGGGGGGACAGGATATTTGAATAATAGGAAGATTAATAATTATGGAAACAGGGAAAAAAAGTTTTTCCAATTTTATTGTGCCATCCCCATCTCTATCCCTTCTCTCTGCATACCATCACCTCTGGCATTCATTCTAATAATCAAGCTGGCTCAGACCCAATTTCTCTGAACTTTCCAAATCTTACTGATTTCTGACGTTGTAGGGTCTAGATAAACACTAAACAATGCACTCTTAATACTTTGTCAGCAATTGAATAATTAAAAAAATAAGTCAGTCTTATGGTGAGAGAGAATCATAATCTGGAAGGTTCTCTGAGAAGGTGTTTATTCTTTTTTGTATTTTATTGGGATAGTATAATCTTAGAGACATGAGACTCAATTATATTGGTAAATTAGTAAAGACCTTACAGGTTTTCTAGCAGCATCAACCATAAATATTTTATTATTGCCTACTATGAGCTAGCTGGCCTAGGAATACTTTTGAGGTAAAGTCACTGAAACTGTTAGAATTGTAGGCAGCTATCTAAGAATATAATTTTTATTTTTATTTATTCATTTCTTTTTTCTCAATAGTATTTTATTTTTCCAAATACACAGATAGTTTTCAACATTTATTTTTAAAAGATTTTTATGTTACAAAATTTTTGCCTTCCTTCCCTTATTTCCTCCCTTCCCCAAGACAGCAAGCAATCTGATATAGATGTTAAACAAATGCAAGTCTTTTAAACATATTTCCATATTTGTCATGTTTGTTGGGCAAGAAAAATCAGACAAAAAGGAAAATAAAATAGGAGAAAGAAAAAGCACATATGCAAACAAAGGTGGAAATACTAAACTTCGATTCACATTCAGCCTCCATAGTTCTCTCTGGATACAAATGACATTTTTCATTCCAAATATATTGGTGTTAAGATTATAATTTTTAGAGAAAGAGCTGTTATTTTTTTGGTAGAGGGAATTTTCTCCTCTGAAAGTTCCCTCTGCTAATAGAATCCTAAATCCAATCCCATTTTCATGCACTCTCTGATATATAGAAAGGTCATTATATACCCTCTGGAGAGACAGAAAGATAGAAAGCATGATCCCTATCTTAAAGGACTTACAGATTTGTGGGAGATAGGATATGTACTTTAAAAAATAGGCAAGTTCTGCAGGAATGAAATAGAGCTATTTTTTTTTTAGGACTGGGGTTAGCAGGGAAGCTTGATGGAGGACACAGTTTTTGATCTGAATGATGGATAAATTGAGACAGAAGAGCAATTCTTCTGGGAGTTGGAGATTGAACCAAAGACGAGGTGTGGAGAAGCATCATGACTGCAAATATAACTTATCTTTGGGGGAATGTTGTAAATAGTAATTGTCATTTTGGATGTTTGAAACAGCAATTAAAAGAATATGAGGGTAGAAATTTACAAATAGATAACTAGATGAAATAAAGAATTGCTGCTAAGGAGACATCAGGAAGGGAGATACAGATTTTGAAGTAATTTAAGTGGTAGTGATAGTTGAAACTGAGATCAGATATTTTTTAGGACTTACAAAGTGCATTCCTTAACTTCTAATTAGTAAACAAGTAGTTTATGTATATGAATATTAATATCCATTTTGCAGACAAGAAAACCAGAACTCAGGCTTATCCATGATAACTTGGTTAAATGTAGGAACTAGGATTTTGTATTCAGATCCCTTATCAATCCAAATCTACTGTCTACTCTGAGGCCACAAATATAAGAACAACTAGGACAACATAGTTAAGGAAGGAGACTATTTTAGGAAGGAGGGAAGATGATTCCACTCCCAATTTCCTTTCTTATGATCAAAGTAAAAGAGGGCATCCCAAGACATCCTGCATCCTTGGATAGGTAGTCATTGATGCATAAAGTCTACTCCCCATGAATGAAAAAGTAAGAGGCATATCTGCTTTTCTCCAAACATGGGTTCCCATGTTTCATCAGCAGAAATCCTCACTTTTTTAATACTTTTTTTCTTACTTGAGTGTGAGGAAGGTGATAAGCAGAGGGGTAGGTACTTTTGTAGCCTGGCAATGATTGAAGTTGAAGTACGTGAAGCTGACTTAAGGAGTTTGCTGTTGACAGAGGCAGCAAAAATAGAATAATCCTTTGTAGAAATGTCCCTCAGAAATTTATTTCACTATTTAGTAAATCTCACTGAGAAGTTTTGCAAAGTAAATGTGGCAAAACACCTCCGGTATCTTCACCAAGAAAATCCCAAATGGTATCACAGTGACACACCACTGAAATGACTGAAGGACAACACCATTAGGAGGCTTGTAGGCCCTTTTAAAAAAAGGCACAATCATATTTATTGTAGGAACATCTAGGCGAAATCTTAAAGAGATAATCTCATCCAACTCCTTCATTCTCTTGATGAGTAAGCCGAGGCCCAGAGAAGTTAAATGATACCTCTGCTAATAAGGACCTAAGTTATTAAAATTTGTCAAATGTATGACATGATCTGAAGAAAGAATATTATTAGAAGTCTAGACTCAAAACATAAATTAATGTAGTCTGGTAAATGTCCAGATTAGTTTCAAGCTTGTAAATTTAATCTTGGTTTTGACATATATTTTTGGTTTTTCATCTTGAGGGTTCCTTCATTCCATTTGTCTTTCTCATGTTAAAGTGCTATTTAAATAATAAGTTCACTATCTTAAACTAATTAGTGCTTTTCTTTATTGTTTAGCAAGCAGCTTATACTTTGAACTCTTTAATTGTTGACTATAATTTATTTGGAGACATTCAGCAAAAGTTTTTTGAAATGAATTTAAGTGAAATTCAAAGGTGCCAGAGGATTTACCTGGGTAGGTGTTCAACATTGTTTAAGGAGAGAGGCTGTGGGTAAATAATGGGAGTACATTCTGAGTAGGATTTGAGAAGTTTTAGGGAAATCCCTTTAACCTTTCTTTTGTCTGTTTCACTCCTAAAATGAGAGTGCCGAAGTAGATGATCCCTGAAGTCTCTTTAAAACTCTGAAATTCTCTGATTTTAGGACCCAGAGGAAGTCTTCATTTCCTTTTAATTTATATCCCTTCCTGACCACCCCATTTAAGAACAAAAGTATTTGTTTTTAAACAAACATCAGGCTTTTCCTAGAGAGACATTTTCAGCATTTTAATTAAGATGACTATTAATGTAGAATGCCTCAGTTTGAGACTGGAGACCTGTGTTGGACCCATTCTGAGATGCTCTTTTGTTCTTTGATGGGCTCAAATTGTATCTGTTTCCTTTAGTGTCTAAATGAAGATAATGTATCCATTAATCCTCTTCAATGTTATAAGGAAAATGTTTTGCAAAGCTTAAATATAACCTAATTGTGAGTGATTATTAAAAGTATAGAACTAATTCTTGTTCCATGCCTCTCATTTTTATTTTTTCTTGAAATTTTATGCTTGTTCCCTCCTTCCTTCCTTCCTTCCTTCCTTCCTTCCTTCCTTCCTTCCTTCCTTCCTTCCTTCCTTCCTTCCTTCCTTCCTTCCTTCCTCCCTCCCTCCCTCCCTCCCTTCCTTCCTTCCTTCCTTCCTTCCTTCCTTCCTTCCTTCCTTCCTTCCTTCCTTCCTTCCTTCCTTCCTTCCTTCCTTCCTCTTTTTCTCTCTCTCCCTCCTTCTCTCTTTCTTTTTTCCTTTCTCCTTTTCTTTTTGTTTCTTTGTTTTTTCCTTTTCCTTTTTTCTTTTTTCCTCTTTCTTTCCTTCTTTCTTTTGTTCTTTGTTTCTGCTTTTCTCCTTTCATTCCTCTTTCCTTCCCTCCCTCCCTTCCTTTTTCTTTTCCTTTTTTTGGGGCCTCCTTTTCTCTCCCTTGATGATTCTTTTACTATCTTAACTTTTCTCCTCCCCTGCTTTTCTGTCTCAATGCTTGAATATATCCATAATGAGCTGGAAGAACTTTGGAGAATTACTTGTTCAACGCCATCATTTTTGATGAAGGGCCAGGGAACTAGGGTTAGTACTGAGATTTTACTGACTTGTTTTTTTGCTTATATTTTTATTTTAGTTCCCAGACCTTAGAGTAATTAATAAATGTGTGTTCTGCCCTCACCTCTCTTCTCTCTTTCCCTTTCTTATCTTCTCCCTTTCTCCCCAACTCTCCTTCCTCTCCTCCTTTTCTCCTTTCCATTCCAAATTCAGCCGCCTTCTCACTATTCCACACGGAGATCACAATAGCAATAATTGGGCTAGTATTATTGTCTTTTCCATGTTGAGTTGTTGCCTATGAATTAATTAGTTCAATTATCTAAATTCAACTTCTCTTCTCCCTCCAATTCCATTTAATATACCAATGAGATAAATGCATGCTTCTTGTTGGACCAATTCTTGGATAATTTTAGTAGTTCATTGAGCCTAGAAAAACTCCCTAAATCTAATGCTCAGCACTCAAACCCAGACCCTGCAAATTAAACTTACTATATTAGGTTTGTACCCTCTTTTTTAGGTTGTATCTCAGGTGCACCCTTCATCTTCACCAAACCTTATAACTGGTTGTTGGTATTGATTATTATCCTTATTTTCTGGTCTTTCTTTTGATAGCTTAGTAACTTCAGATGGCCTCTTCTCTGAAAGATGTATGTGCATTTAAGAATAAAATCTTTTGCTCTGTATTTTTCTTTTATAACAGTGAACATTTAATTCACCTTTCAAACCCAAATATCTCAGAAATGAAAGAAGATATTCTTTACCATTTTAATCTTGGGACTAAAACTCATGACTTACAGGCCATGTTTGGAGATGTAAAGGTAAATATATGCATTAAATTATTTTTTCTTTTAATTTTCTTTATTTTTTTGTTATATTTCAGTTCTGAACTGTCTCCTTTCCTGCTATCCTGAACTAAGGAAGACCATGATCTCACTGTCTCTCTTTCTCTCTCACACATACATATTCTTTCTCTGAAGGTGGATAGCATCTACATGAGTCCTTTGCAGTTGATTTAAATAATATTCCCAATAACTTAGTCATTCATAGTTTTTCTTCAAACAATATTGCTGTTACTGTACACATTTTCTTGCTTGTACTCTTTTTTCACTCTTCATCATTTCATGCAAATCTTTCCATGTTTTTCTAAAATCAACCAACTCATCATTTCTTATAGCATAGTAGTATTCCATCATAATCATATGCCACAACTTGTTTAGCCATTTCTCAATTGATGGGACATCCTCTCAAATTCTTTTCTTTAGTACCACAAAGATCTGCTATAAATATTTTAGAACATATAGGTTCTTTTCATTTTTTTCCTCATCACCTTGGGAAACATATCTAATTGTGGTATTGCTGGGGCAAAGGGTATACAGTTTTGTAACTCTGTGGGCATAATTCAAGGTTCTTCTCCAAAATGGATGGATCTGTTCACAGTTCCACCAACAGGGTATGAATGTCCCAATTTTTCCACACCCTCTCTAATATTTTTCATTTTCCTTTGTGTCTTCTTAATTATTCTGATTATGCATGAAATGATATCTCAGAGTTGTTTTAATTTGCATTTCTCAGTCCATGATTTGGACACTTTTATATGACTATAAAATTTTAATTTCTTTGAAAAATTCCCTATTCATATCCTCCTATTTACCAATAGGGGAAATGACTTATATTCTTATAAATTTAACAAAGTTCTCTGTTTATTTGAGATATGAGGCCTTTATCTGAGAAACTATCTATAAAATTTCCACCTCCCCCTAATCTCCTTTTTTCCTTCTAATCTTGGCCACAGTTTGTTTTATTTGTACCAAACCCTTTTTAATTTAACGTAACCAAAACTACCCATTTTGCATCCGACAGTACTCTCTATCTCTTTATTCATAAATAGTTCTTCTTATCCTTAAGTTTAATAAATAATGTAGAATGATTTTCTAATTTTCTTATATCTTCCTTTATATCTATGTTGTGTATCCATTTTGAATATTTTCTTGGTAAATGGTATAAGATACTGGTCTGTTCCCAATTTTGCAAGATTACTTTTTAGTTTTCCAACATTTTTTTAACCAGTGTATTTTTTTAATCTCAGAAGCTTTAAATCTTTGTCATATACAAATTTATTAAAATACTGTATATTGTACAGTATGATATGGTGTATTGTGCAATATGGTATGACTAAGCTTCCTTTCTTTACATTTTTTCATTAATTCGTTTGATATTCTTGATCTTTTTTTCTTCCAAATGAATTTTATCTTTTCTAGAACAATTACATAGTTTTTTGTAATTTAAATGAGGTGACATTGAATATGAATAGATTAGGTAGACCATGTAAAAGTTGTACATGTGACTAAGCTGCTTTATTGTTTACAATGTTTATGTATGTGTATGTTTAAAATAAAATAAAACAATTAAATTAAAATTTAAAAAATTAAAATAATACAACAGTATGTCCATATCACCTTTGCTTTAAAAAAAAAACAAAAAAATATTTTTCTGTGTTAACTACAAAGGAAGAAGACTTCCCTACAAACATTGCACATGCTCCTGTAGGAAAAGAAAGCAATTTCAACAAAATATTTTTTACTTAAAGTGAAATATTCAAGATATTAAAATTTTTGTAGTACTTGATATGTTGCAAAATATCTGAATATTTTATATTTCATATTCTTTAACTGTAGGCTTCATTCCTCTCTTCCCCATCTCTTTTGTTTAAAACTTTTCTGAGGGCTTTGTTATTTTTCAATATCTCCACATCCATGTATATGTGTACTTTCTTTTCAAAATAACTCTTATTTTAGGGCTACAACCTAAATTTGGCAAAAAAATAAAATATGTTAATTATGTGAATCATTTGATATTTATATGTTGTTATATGATCTTCTTGTTAGTTTGTTTGTGTTGGAGGAAGTCCTGTTCGGATGAAAGCTTTCATTAGCTATATAGGTGAAGAGTTGGGACTTGCACCACCTGGCACAGACCATCCTAACATTTGTGAAGGAACTGACCGTTATGCCATGTATAAGATTGGGCCTGTGTTATCAGTTAGTGTAAGTACAATATTTGTCAATTAATTTGATGAACATTTTTCCTGCAAGACACAATCATGCCTTTTCCTAAATTATAGAAATGGGGGGGGGGGGGGAAATCTGATAGACAAGGGTGGGGAGGGGAGGAGAGGGGGAGGGGGTATGTTATTGTGGTTGGCAATTTCCAAGTTTTTCCCATTTTGGTTATTCATTTAACTGGGAATGAAAAAGATGCTACTGGAGTTGAGAATTTCACAGTATTCCCTTTAGGTTATTTATTGATTTGGAAATGAGGTGGTAGGGGTGCTATTAGGGTTGGGAATTTCAAAGTATTCTCTTAGGTATTCATTGAATTGGAAATGAGATGCTTGGGATGCTATTGGGGTTAGGAATTTCAAAATTTCCCCCTTTGGAATTCTTTACTCCCTAGAGTTACTTAATTTGAAAGGCTGATTGTAAAGTAAATTAGTGTTAAGTTCCCAATGAGAAGGCTCCAACTGTTTTGGGTGAGTGGGGCTGTATGGTAGATTGGGGGAGAATTAGAAAATTGGAGAATCTGGAATATAATTTAATTTTGGTGTGGTATAATCTACATCCCTAAGGGATCCACATTAGTGGGATTTAGGATCTGGAGTGTTGGAAGTATTTAAATTGCAAATCACTTCAATATACAAATATTTAAATTGTTCTGTGTATATTACCTCAATAAAGACAGTATTACCAATAAATGTCATACCTTTCTAGTTGACAGATGTGGAAACTGAGATATAGAAAAGAAGAGATTTACTCAGTATCATATGAGTATTATTAGTGACAGAATCCTGATGCCATAATTCCTCATCTAATTCTGAGTCATTTTATTTGGAATTTTACTGTATTATTACAAATAACTAAGACTATCAAATGGTCATTTTGAAATTTGAATTTTTTAAAAGGAAGAGGTCTCTCCTAGTCCTTACTTTTTGATTAATGTCTAGATAATATTAAAGTATCATAGAGGCAGCATGGTTGTAGTGGATAGTGTTGGTACTTGGATTCAAATGTTGTCTCAGACACTAAACTGTAGACCTCAGATTCCTCATCTATAAAATGAGGGGAATTGAAAATTGATATCCCACTTTATTTTGCATCATATTTATTAATTATTAGTCAATTTGTTATGTATTAATACTACATATTAGTTACTTAATATGTGAAGTTGCGTTCTCTGAACTAAAACTTAGCTGCAAGCTTCCTATGGTATGTGTTGCTAGCTAAGCCATCTTGATATGGTTTCTTCATGTACACTTTAAAAACCACAAGGAAAAACAACATGCCCCTTTTCTAAAATAAACTGTTTTTTTTTTTTCTTTTTAAAAATGTTCATTGAATATTTGCTTAATCAGCAGCCTAGAGTTAGTAAGATTTGAATTCAAAACCTAGTTGGGCTTGAGTAAGACATTTAACTCTTTTTGGCTTCAGTTTCTTCAACTGTAAAATGGATATAATAATAGGATTTACAATGTTGTGAGGATAAAATGAGATTTGTTGTTAAGTTGTTTCAGTTATGTCTGACTTTATGAATCCATTTTGGGGTTTTCTTGGTAAAGATACTGAAGTGATTTGCCATTTTCTTTTCCAGCTCATTTTAAAAAAAATTATGGAATAAATTCCATAACATAGTATAAATAAGAAGGATGATTATACCTGAAAGTGCTTATCTTATTATGTACAACTTGATAATCCTTTTAAGTGTATAGTAAATATATGTAAATTTCTTCACTTTCCCTGCTCTTTGCTATTCCCCATGGCTATCATATCATTAAATAGGTATAAAATTATTTTACATATACTTCTATTTATTAGTTATTTCTATGGATGCATGTAGTGTGCTTTCTAGAACCCCCACACTAGGCTGCCAAAAGATACCGTCCAGATTAGCTCTCTGGAGGACCTCGAACCACTCTTAGTGAAAGAGTGTAGAAGGCCGGAGACCTTCTAGGATGATCAAAGATGGAGTCTGATTATTTCAAGTCCTCTCAGCCCCCCAAAACCTTAGTACTCTTACATCACCACAGCACACTGCCCAAGTGCTAACTATAAGCCCCCTGCTATTGATTTGTAAATGTATCCCTTGCTTCAAGTAAAACACAGGTTGTCACACCCCTTCCCCCGTTTGACTTGTCTGGAAAGCTGAGACCCCCAAGGGGAGATAAGAGTCAAACCAGACATTGTCAGCAGGTCTTATACCTCGCCCAGAGTTCCCCCACTATCTGTGGCCCTCTACAGATGCAGATAATGTCTTCCTTCATATGGTCTTCTTTATTAAATTTGGGTGTTTTTAATAGTTAAAATAACTTATTCATTCGGTCATTCTTAAAGTAACATGGTTTTTACTATTATACCAGGTTCTTTTGGTTCCCTCGTTTTGTTCTTTATTATTTCATGAAAGTCTTACCATGTTTTTGAAAGATTACTGAGCTCTTCATTTCTTATAACATTTCATTCCATCACAGTCACATAGAATAACTTGTTCAGTAATCAATTAGGAATCAATAGTATGCCCCCCCCTCTCCCCCTTGAAAAGTGTCAACCAGACTAGACTTTAAGGCCCCTGGTTGCCCAAGAATATGTAGTTTTTCTTCTCTGCAGGAATTGTTAGATCCCTTTCTAGCTCCTGAGAAACCTTGGGTCCTATTTATTGGTTATTGGTATTTTTGCTAATGGGCAGCTACATAGTTCAGTAGTTAGAGTGCCGGGCCTGGGATCAGAAAGACCCAACTTCAAATTTGGCTCCAGACACTCACTTTGTGACCCTTGGCAAATCATGTGATCTCCACTTACCTCAGTTTACTTTTCTGTAAAATGAGCTGGAGAAGAAAATGACAAACCATTTCACTATCTTTGCCAATGAAACCACATGGACAGTATGGCCACAGGGTCATGGGCAGTTGGATACAGCTAAATAACAACAATAAAGCTTTGCTGATAGACGTTGTGCTCATTACTTTGTGTTTCAGTTTCTCTATAACAGATTTTTAAACCCAGGTTGAACTCACTGACTTCTAAGGTCTCTTCCAGTTCTGAATCTGGGATTCTAATGTATTTATATAATAACATGTCCTACATATAATTCAGACTTAACTTCCACTTCCAAACTGCAAAGTGTCTAAAAGCCTCTAAAGGAGTAAGAGTTTCAGACTGACATAAAATCTAAAGAATTTGACTCCCTAAGGAAAGCTGATGGTTACATATAGAATAAAGAAGCAAAATAAGAAATAACAGGGACCTATTCTGTCAGCGTCATTAGAAATGATAGCAGGCAGGAGGAGAAAACAGAACTATAAAATCATAGTGACATGGGGCTGCTGTGTGTAGGGTTGTTTGTTAACAATTGTAGTTGGATTATAACATTTATTTTTATGTTATATTATATGTTATAATGGCAGTCACCATTGAAGTAGACTTTTAACTAATAGACTAGAGATAATGTTTAAGAACCTGCAAAAGCAAAGACTATTGAACTTAATTTATGATAGGATAAAGAATTTTGAATTCTGAGGTAAAAATTGTATTTAAACATGTGTACAGTTTGAAATTCTTTTCAAGATAATATGTTCTGATTTTATATGTATTTAATTTTTTTTCCAGCATGGCATGGGAGTTCCTTCCATTGGAATCATGTTACATGAACTCATCAAATTACTGTATCATGCCAGATGTTCTGATGTTGTCATGATTCGCATTGGCACATGTGGTGGAATAGGTATCTTCTCTAAATATACTTGATTTTTTTATCAGCTTGGTTCAAATATAATGAGACATGGCCACAGCAAAGAATTATTTATTTGTACTGTTAAATCTCCTAGAATGGTGTAAAATTTAGTATTTGGAAGTCTGTCTTGGATCATGGCCAAACATTTTTTATTGTTAATGGAAGCACCTCTTTTTAAAGTTTCTCTTATATGTGGCAATAAGGCTTCACTTTTAGCAGCATCATATTGTAGGAGGACACTTGTTCATATATGGAAGCCTTCCCCTTTGGAAAGAAGTCAGATATTATGACTGGCTCTGTTTCTGAGAACTTTTTAGGGCCAGTTAAGACCAGCCAGACTCAGCTCATTCATTAGTTAAACATAGTCAACAAGCTCCAAGTGGGAACAGGGTACTTAATTTCCCTAGGCTTTTAAAAAGATGTCACAAAGTTCTCTATACAGATTTGTTTTTAAGTCTCTCCAAATGGTTGGTTATATTGTTTATTTAATTAAGTTAGAGTCAATGTGATATTTGCATTTCTATGAATTGCCTTTCAAAGTGTTTCAATTAGCATTTTCTTTGGTTTTGAATGACTTGTGCTTTTCAAATTCCCCAAATTTGAGCAAAATCTGTCTGAAATTGAGCCTATCATAAGTAGATTTCAATATGTGAATTAAGATGATTCAATATTCATCAACATACTATCTGTAAAATGTAAGTCCAAGGAGGTGTAAGGTTATTGTATAAATCTAATATTTAAGTTTATTACTAAAATATTTATAGCTATTTTTTTGTCTTAGGTTTAGTAATGATGTATAGCCTGTATCATTTAATAAAAATTTAGTTCCATTCATACTGAATATATTCTTAAATGTGAGTTAGGATAAAAAGATGTTTTATTATAAAGGCAAGTAAAGATGAACATCCCGAAGTAGCTGGAATAGAGAACTGTGTTGAATTGGATTTTTTCTACTTGAAACTTCTTACAAAATTTAAAGCAGAACTGATGTCACTTACAGGGTAAAGTAAGCCCCAGAGTTGAACTTTATAACACTTAAAGCATTTGCATAATGGTATTTGGCTTTCTGTTTTTGTGGGTTAAGGAAAGACAAAAGAAAACACTTTGGATTATTTGCATTTCAGAAATATATTTCTATATGTATTGTAATCATAAAAAAACTTTTTTCTTTACTTTTGAGTAGGAATTTACCACATTGTCTAGTTTAAATTGCATTTTTTTTTCAGTTTTCTATTATGGAGAACTGGGAAGAGCTAAGTTAAATGTGATCCTGGGTTTTCCTTTCTGATACTTCAATCCTTAAGGATAGAATTTCAAGACCACAGATTAATGGATAATTAAACATTTCAACTAGGTTATATTTCAAATACATTTTTTAAATATGATTGAGAGAGGTTTTCATTCAAAAATAATAATAAACATCTACGATGTACAAGCTGTGACAGATGGTTTACTTTCCAGATTACCTGGTTTTATTGAATTATATTTCATAAACTCATAGAAACATATAAAGTTAGCTTTAAAAAAGATGACAAGTGTTAGGAATCACCGAAGTTATCTAATCCAATCTCATTACTTTCAAAAAGGGAAAATTGACCTAGAGAAGGATAAGTGGTTAAGAGTATCCTGATCAAATTTGTTGTGTATATTATTGATCATAGGGAAAGCTTTAGCTATCAGATCCATTTAACAAGCATTTATTAAATATCTATAAAATGTCAGATACTGTGCTAGCCTCTAGGGATATGGAGGAAAAAAAAATTAAAACCACTTTCTTTTGAAAATACCATCCCCAATAAGTAATTATAAAATATATACTAAGAAATTTAAGGGAAGGTCACTATTAATGGAAGGTATGTATTAAGAATGATTTCCTGTAGGAAGATAGAATAAAAATTAAGCTTTGAAAAAAGCTCCATTAAGAGATGGGAAATGAGAACAAAAGATTATTTGGAGAGAGAATGTTAACTTTGAATAAGTTAACCTTGGTGTCTCAAGAGATAGCAAAGAGCAAGTTTGTTCCAGTAGGATAATTTTTTTGAGGTTTATTTCATCTGAATGTTCTAGCAGGTGAGGAGCAAGAAATTTTAAGATAGTGGAATCTTTAAGATAGAATTAGTCAGAATTATGTAAATTGAGGATTTCTATTTATACAACTTTCCTTAGTATCAAAGCTTACTTTTTTCCCTCCTACAGAGATATTTCCTTTAAAATCATAGTATATGGTTTTATTCAATTTCTCCACATTTCAATAAAGCACTTTAGAAACTATTAATATATAATAGCCCACTCTAACTTCCTCTGCTGCACTGTTAACTTCACTGATGTGTCAGTAAATAAATAATAATTCAATATATCTAAAGAAGTCAGAGCTAGTATTTTGCATTTTATTGGTAACATGAAGATTCCTTAGTAACTTTAAAGTGGGCCTAATCTCTTCCTAGCTGTTAGTAGGCTGGAAACCTACTCCATCAGTTTTTTTCTACTGTGGATAGAGAGGCAACACTTGTGGAAGGGACATTACAGAGTAGTATACTTTGAAATAACACAGTGTATGTTCTTCTTTGTCTTTGCATGTGAAGGGTGTATTTGTGCAGATGTTCTTGATGGGGAAATCATGCTGTATTTATCAAATATACACCTTTCTTTTAGGTCTAGAGCCTGGCTCAGTAGTACTAACCAAAAAAGCTACAGATTCTTGCTTCCAACCTCAATTTGAACAGATTGTTTTGGGGAAACGGATAGTGCGAAATACAGAACTCAGTGATGACCTGAATCAGGAATTAATGGCATGTGCCAAAGAGCTGAATGAATTTAATACCGTCATAGGAAATACAATGTGTACTTTAGACTTCTATGAAGGTAAGATGACCATTTGCTAAATGAATCTAAATAAATTAGAAAACAATATATATACATATATCAAATGGCTCATTAATCCTTAATATACTTCCTAGGTCAAGCTCGATTGGATGGTGCTTTCTGCTCATATACTGACAAGGATAAGCAGGAGTATTTACAGGCAGCTTATAATGCTGGAATAAGAAACATTGAGATGGAATCTTCTATCTTTGCAGCCATGTGTGGTGCTAGCGGTATCAAAGGTATGTTTCTGTTCTTGGTACCCACCTGGAACTTTTCCAGTTAGATGTGAGAAACCAGCATAAGACAAAAATGCAAAGCATCTGGATACAAAATTTAAAATGAGTCAAATGTGGGTAAATCCCTTATGGGAGACCCGATGAACTGTTTGTGTTTTTAAACACATTTGTAAGTTGATTATTTGGATGTCAGTTCATTTTCTCATAACAAGGATTTAATACATGGCAATTACACTCTTAGTTCATAAAAGTTCATTGAACAAAAATATGGCAGGACTAGTCTACAAAAGCAAATACTTGAGAGAGGTAGTTTTTTTGTTTTAATCTGAATATTTGGTAATATTTATATGTGACTCTAGTGTAGTATCTTGCATTTATGAATCTAAAATAATTCTGATCAGATTTGTTTTGTACCAGAAAATCTTGCAGTTTTCTGAGTAATGCTGATTATACTCTTTGAATGATTGAATTTCATAGAATTATAGACCCATGGAATTTTAATAATAGTGAACCATTCAGATTATTTGATCCAAATTTTTTTTATGTTCTGGATGAGGAAAATGAGGTCTATAAGCATAAGATGGTTTTCTTAAGGTCATACTTTTATTTCCATCATTCATTTGAGGAAACTGAGGCAGCAGGTTTTAAGTGATTTGCCAAAGTTCACACAGCAAGTGTTGGAGATTATATTTGAACTCCGGTTTTCCTAATCTCAGGACCAGTGCTCTATCTGTTTTGCCACCTAGTGGCCACTAAAAACTTTGTTTTGATATGAAATTAAGGAGTGAGGTATAGAATACAAGATCCCACTGAAATTGAAATAAGGGGCTTTGGTGTCCCAGCCCTACCACTTAGCTTGTATGACTTTTGAATAAATAACTTTACCTTTCCCAGTATTAGTTCTTTCATCTGTGAAATCAGAGAGATGGTCTGTCTCTATAGTCTCTCCTATCTCTGCATCTTTTAAATTCTCTCTGTTTTTGTGCTGTCAAATCTGGACTTCATTATGGGCTCTGTACAGAGTTCCATTGGAGTCCTTTGGAAGCAGTCATCCAGTTTCTAAAGCACTAGAAAAATCAGGAGTTTGAGGGTCTTACATTTCAAAAAAGCAATAATAAATAAACTTTTTTTTCATTTCTTTTGCATATCAAAATGGGAAAATGCCTTTAAGCCAAGTTGTTTCAATTTTATTTTGTACCATAAGAGTATTCTTTGGTTAATGGAATAGCTGTGTTTGAGTAACCTTTACTATAAAGTAGATTTTGATAAAGTGAATTTCATTTTCCTACTGATTTACCATTATAATGACAAGAGATGGGTTCCACTTGAAAAATATTTACCTGAAGGCTTAAAACATTTTCAAATAGTTTGAGGGAAAAACAATAACTTTCTATTAAAAAATTTAAATGATATAATAGAATACTGTAAGAATATGCTATACTACAAATAAAACACTGAGAGTGAATTACAGCAAAGGAACAGAAATCCTGGCATTGTAATTCTTTCCCAGCATAGGGAAGCGTATATCATTTCCTCTGTAAAAGTATCAGCAGCTGAAGTATGAACAGTTTTCACCAACCTTAGATCACTATAAATAAACCTCTTAACTTTACTTCCAGAGTAATTATTTTACTTTGAGTTGAAAGCTCCTTTTCATAGTAGCACCCATCTATACATTTATTACAATGTGGATAGATGGAGTTGATCTGGCATTTCGTTAATGTCTACCAGTGAGAAGCAAATTATTGTAAAATGATTGTATTGACTGTTCTGCCATCAACCTAAGACTTTAAGTGAAGGTAAATTCCTATGTTCAGGAATATCTATCTCCCTCTAGCTGTATGTTTTGGCCTTGGAAAGTTCTGCTTCTTAAAGATTTTTGGAGTTTAAATGGGAGATCAAGGCTGTTAAGTTGGTTGTGGTAGCAGGGATGAAATGGTGGCAAAGAAACTCTAAATTCCTATCAACACTTTATGCTTGCTCCTTGTTAAAATGATTTTTTAAATTTTGATGAATTCCTTAAACAAGAAATTTTAGTAAATGAAGATTTATACATTCCTCTTTAGCACTGTTACAAGTAGAATTTATTATTTCTAATATCAGGAAGACTTATTGTGAGTATTCTAGATACATTTTTTTTCTTTTGTATTTACCTTACCGTTTTAAAAAATATAATACACAGGAAGTGAATTGAGCAAATAGGCAGTTGGTTTAAATCAGGGAGTTCTTAATCTGAGGTCTGAATTTTCTTAAAATTTTTTGGGTGACTACATTCAATATAATTATTTTTATTATAATCCTATGCATTTTATTAACTTAAAAACATTATTCAGAGAAAGGGTTCTCAAGCTTCAATAATACACTGCCAAAGGAAGGGGCCATGACATAAAAATGATTAAAAACTCCAGTTTTAAATGGATGTTTTTTGCTTTTTGCAACACTGACCATTTAAGAGTGATATCTTCTTTCATATGTACTCATTAGTGGTGCCTTGATTGCTTTCTTCCTCCTACTGTTTCCTCTCCCTAGGGAATATGATAGAGGAAGATAATTTTCAGGAAATCTTCATTTAGTTGAGAGTTTTGAAAAGCACTACTGAAAAATCTCTACTTATATATTAATATTATTGATAGAATTATGATAAGGGCTGAGAGAAGAGACTATTCAAGGTTCAAATTATTCTTTTTCAGACTAAAGAAATAGCTCAAGAATATCATGGCACTTAAAGCACATGATTGATTTTTCAGGCGCTCACAAGATTTTTTCTTTTTTTAATAAGTACTATATATTTGTTTTCCTTTTACTTTTTATATCTTGTTCTTTGTGAGTGTTAGGGAGTAAACTAGATAATTTCCAAGGTTCCTTCCTTTTAGCTCTGAAAATACCATAAGATTCTAAGGATGAAAATTAAAAAGAAAATGTATTTATTACTATTTATTACATTTAGAAGAGAACATGAAAATATTTGTGTTAAAAATAGTATCTCCTAAAACTGTTCAGTTTTCAATATTTGATATTTAGTTATTTCATATTTCTGGAAATACAATAGACTCTACTAAGGAAAGCGAGAAAAGGAGAAAATAACAGAATATAAAGGAAGGAGGAGAAAGTAGACTTCTGGCATCATCTCTTTATCTCCCAGGCATCTTCTTACACATACACTCTTGATTTATCCTATATTTATTGCCATGGTTCTTTCTAAGTCCTAATTGAATGATTGTCTAATTTTCCTGATAATTTTGGTGCCATTTGGTAACAAAGTAGATAATAGTTCTCATACATGTTACTTTACTTCATTTTAAAGGACAACAATCTTTTGATTTAATGTGTTCTTTTTTTTTTTCCTTTTGCAGCTGCTGTTGTGTGTGTTACCCTTCTAAATCGGCTCATTGAAGATCAGATTAGCAGCTCCCATGAAGTACTTGTCGAATATCAAAGGAGACCACAGAAGTTAGTAGGATATTTTATCAAGAAACGATTGGAAAGAAAAGCATGAAAATCTTGTTGTTTTTAAATTTGTAAGAAAATACTCTGATTGTTTGAAATGAAAATAATGAATCTCAGTTGGTTTTTTTTTATTCTTTCTAAATTTTATAAACCAAAAATATAAAATAAAGATAACTTGTTCTTATCTATCACTATTATGGTCCTTATGTGAAAATTAGGAGGATGCTATATATTTTTTTTTTTTCTAGGAGAAGAATACTGGCTCATCAAAGATCTCTATTTGTTAAATTTCCCAAAGGACATGAAAATTCATTTAAATATTCTTACTGTAGTCACTAGATGGTGCCATGGGCATCAGACAAATCTTAGGTTACTCTGGCAAGAGATAGTTACTCACCTGCTGGTTCCAATATCTTCATTAGGCTAGTAGAATTTTGATGTCATGTCTAAGAGTGTGTGTGTGTGTGTACATATACATATATGAGAGAGACACAAATTGTCAACATATTAGAAGACATCTTGTTTTCCAGATCTTAGTCCCAGGAAGCAAGCTGGCCCCTGAGTTTGGCATAAATCCTTTGCATTCCCCCTCTGGATGATCTCAGCTACAACAAAAACCCAGAATTGTTTTGCACAAGTATTGTATTGCTTTGACCAATATCAGGTGTTCTCTGAGCTTGGGGAAGCACTTGGTATATCATGTTCTGGTCATGAAATCCTATAAAACAAATTTGTCTCATCGTTTCTGTCAACCCTCATTATCAGGGTTTCAGATCACTGTATAGCCCGTGGCATAAACTCTGAGATCTCTCCATGTTGCCTCAGTTGTATCCTGGCCCCATTAGGGGTAAATGTGCTATTTCCCTCACTTGAAATTAAATTTCTGTTTGATTCCTGACTCTATTGTCTACTCTGCTCTGCTGGACTCTGGTCACCTACAGGTTTAAGGTCGATTCTGACTTGATCAACAAAGCTGATCTAATCCTATTTATTCCTTTTTATTTAGCCACACCCTTCCCTTCATAGCTGGCTATTGAAGAACCTTCAGTAAAATACTATTACCCAAGTAATCAATTTAATAAAAGATAATAAAAGCTGAATTATTTCTTGAATATAACATATTTTGGAGCCAGCTTCTAGAGGCAAATCCCTGGACCCAGCTACATCTTGAGATAAAATCATTTTCTTGGTTGGAGTTAACATTTCTGTCATCTTCCAGCCTGGGAAGTTCTGTATCTTATTTTTAGATTTCCTGTCTCCCTGTGAAAGGGATGAAGATACATAGTGTTAACTCATGACTAGTTTAGCAAGAGCTGTAGAAACTAATGATTTTCCGGATTGCAGCTGCATACACAAACAAGAAAGCAGGATGTTGGCTTTAAGATCCTGGAAACGTATTTTCCAAGATTTGGAACTTTGCTGTGCTTTGTTGTGTCTCTGAGACTCCAGACCTGAAATGGAAAGCTTATAAAATAATGGCTAATAATTCTTGTGACTTTAACTGATTGACATAAATCTAATGCCTACAGTAGCATTAGATCCCAGGTGTCCTTATGTCCCTGTTCATTAAATTTCACTTTTCAAACACTCACACCAGCACTTCTCTGTCCTTGGAAACCCACTTTGCTTGGGAAGAATTGATGCTTAAAAGCATAAGAGCCTGACATCAAAGAGATCCATGTAGCTGAGATCTAGCAAAAAGTCTATTTTGTAATTTTGTTCTTCTGAAATGATCTAGGATACTTTTAATATTTGAATGTAGAGACCAGTACTTGTCTCATTTTTTTAAAAAGTTTTTTTTGGTTATGAAAACCACAAATCCTGAAATGTTGAAACTGAAAAAATGCATCTATATTTAGGTTTCTAAATTCTGTACAAGAGGAAGAAAGGCTCTAAAAACATTGTAGTAAATAGGATAAAATGAAATATTTACATATATGTCAGGAATCATTATCCAAAAGATGATCAAACTAATTTTCTGAAAAAATTTTGAATGGCCTGGTGGAAAGAGGATTGAAATTATTCTCAGAACTTCTAGTTTCTAATCTGGCTTTGGGATTTGCTGCTCTATAACTATGCAAGAATCATTTTTATGGCATATTGCCATAATTCAATAAAAGACGGATGACAGAACTAAAAGTCCTATGGATGATTCCAAGTTTTGGTAACAAAAGTCACTGTTTTCTTGGATGTTATAGTTAAATAAGGGGAAATAATATGAATACAAATATTTTTCTTTTTAAAAAATGTTCTGGAAATGACCACTGCAATCCTGTGTAGATATGATGAAGCCTTATCATAGCTTTAGACTTAGAAGGACTTAAATTAAATCCCTGCTTTAAACAGAAAGAAAAATGCTTAGAGAAGCTAATGTGTTCAAGATCACGTAGGTAGTGAGCTAGATCCACCATGATTCTCACTAGTATATGTAAAATATTAAGAAACAAAGTTCCCTAGAAATGCAAATTATGATGATTATTTTTGTTTATTTGTAAAGTTAGAAAAGCTGTTTTAGAATATGGCATCTGCTTTGAATCTGATGAGGAAATTATGACTCAAGAAGGAACCATATGCAAAAGGAACATAACTTTAAAAATAACTTATTTTTCAAAATACATGCAAAGATAGTTTTCAGCTAATATTCATACTTTTAAAACCTTGTGTCCTATATTTTTCTTCCTCCCTGCCTGCCTCCTTGTTCCCCTAGATAGCAAGCAATCCAATAGAGGTTAACATGGGCAATTCTTCTATACGTATTTCCCCACTTAATGCTACACAAGAAAAATCAGATCAAAAAGGAAAAAAAGTTAGAGAAAAAAAACCACATCAAGCAAACATCAACTATAAAAAACTGAGCATACCTATGTTGTGATCCGTATTCAGTCTCCATAATTCTCTCTCTGGATGCAGATGCTTTCTCTATCACAAGACCATTGGAATTGGCCTGAATCATCTCATTGTTGAAAAGAGCCAAGTCCATCAGAACTGTTCATAACATAATTTTGTTGTTGCTTTGTAAAATGTTCTCTTGGTTCATTTAGCATCAGTTCATGTAAGTCTTTCCAGACCTTTCTGAAATCATCCTGCTGATCATTTCTTATAGAACAATAACATTCCATTACATTCATATATGATAATTTATTCAGCCATTTCCCAACTGATGGGCATTCACTCAATTTCTAGTTCCCTGCCACTGCAAAAAGGGCTGCCACAAACATTTTTGTAAAGGTGGGTCCTTTTCCATTTTTTATGATCTCATTGGTATATAGACCCAGTAGAGACACTGCTGGATCAAAGGATATGCACAGTTTGATAGCCCTTTGGGCATAGTTCCAAATTGCTCTCCCAGAATGGTTGGATCAGTTTACAATTCCATCAGCAATTAATGTATTAGTGCCCTGTTTTCCCACATCCCTTCCAACATTGATCATTATCTTTTCCTGTCATAGACAATCTGAGAGGTATGAAATGGTACTTCAAAAGTTGTCTTAATTAACTGTTCTCAAAGTCATCAGCATTGGAAACATAACTTTAAAGTAGCACATACAGTATTGTTCAAAACAGGAAAATAATCTTCCTGTTTCCCTCTCTAAGTCTTTGCTCAAACTGTGTCATATGGTTTAACATGAAAAGAAGTATTAGTCTCACCATTGAGAGCACTGAGTGGCTGCTATGGGATTTCTCTTTACAGCAGCCTTAGAGGAAGATCAAAACCAAAACCAGCTTCTTGGAAATCAGCACGTCTTGGAGGTAGAGTAAATATTTGGAAGGGTTATCTGTGACTTTAGTGGAGGCAGGGTAGGGAGTTAGGAGAAGGAATCCATCTTCTTCTGTACTAGCAGTTCTTCCTTCAATCTTTAGCCTAAGCCTTAAATTTAAAGAATCAGGTATCTAAATATGTGGTTGCTATTTGCACTGAAGTCATACTGCAGGGAGATGTCTTGTGGAGATGCCCTAGGTGGCATAGTGAAATCAGAAAGACTCATCTTCATGAAGTCAAATCTGGCCTCTGACATTTAGTAACAGTATGACTCTAGGCAAGTCACTTGTTTGCCTCAGTTTCCCAACTCTGAAATGAGCTGGAGGAGATGGCTAGCTACTTCAGTATCTTTTCCAAGAAAGCCCCAAATAGAGTCACAGAGTGAAAAACGTACAAAGAAGGACAAAAGACAGTCTTTGTTCTTGACAAAATTGCCATCTAATAGAAAAAAAAAAACATACAAATGATTACATACAAACAAAAGACAGACAAGGCAAATGAAATAATCAGGAGGGAAGGCAATCAAATTAAGGGGGTTCTGGAAAGGATTTTTACAGAAGGTAGGATTTTAGTTGGAATTTGCATGATGACAGAGAAGCCAGAAATTAGAGATTAACTGGGAGAGCAGGAAACTACCCTACCCACATAATTAAAATTCCTTGAAATATTGTTCACACAAAGGTTTGGCCAAAGATTTCTGGTTTGGAAGGGTAAAGTATGCTATTGATCAATGTTTTTGAGTAAAAATTCCTGTTGTGAATGCTGAAAACTGAAGGCAAAAAATCTGAGCATATCAATGTATTAGTAAGCTAGCAATTGCATAACAAATGGGGTCTCAGATCTCAGTATATAAAAAGATACCTTGCAGGCATTAATAACATTCTTATGCTCAATAATGAAAAACCAATTAATTTACATAATCTTGAGTAATGTGGGCATTTTCTCTTCTGACTGGCTAGAGTTTTACAAATATTGTGGTTATTTCCAGAAGATCCTGGTATATTTTCAGTCATTGCAAAACATCCTGAAACATTTTGTAACAACTACATAACATTTCAGGATGTTTGTCATGATGTATGGAACATTTTTAAAAATTGTAGCTTTTTATTTACAAAACATACGCATGAGTAATTTTTCAACATTGACCCTGGCAAAACTTTCTGTTCCAAGTTTTTTCCTCCTTCCCCCACCCCTTCCCCTAGACGGCAGGTAGTCCAATACATGTTAAATATGTTAAAATATTTGTTAAATCAAATATATGTATTCATATTTATGCAGTTCTCTTTATGCACAAGAAAAATCAAATCTAGAAAGAAAAAAACCTAAGAAGAAAAACAAAATGCAAACAATAACAGAAAGAGTGAAAATGCTACATTGTGGTCTATACTCAGTTCCCAGAGCCACACAGGCTCTGGGTTTATATGGCTTTCTTCATCACTGAACAATTGGAACGGGTTTGAATCATCTCATTATTGAAGAGAGCCATGTCCATCAGAATTGATCATCATATAGTCTTGTTGTTGCCATGTATGATGATCTCCTAGTTCTGCTCATTTCATCAGTTCATGTAAGTCTCTCCAGGCCTTTCTGAAATCATCCTGCTGGTTGTTTCTTACAGAACAATAATATTGTATGGGACATTTTGTACTCAGTACTTTTATCCCAGTTTGTCAGAATTGTATCACTATGTTAATTTTTCCATATTAATTTTTACAATAACATCTTAATTCCCCACATGACTTTACAGCAAAGCAAAGTCTGGCTTTCTCAAAATGGAGGATAATTACAAAATGAAAAGAGTCAAACAAAATAGTGTTAATTTGAATTTCACATCCGAGAATCATGTAATAGAAGGAAACTGAAGCTGAAAAGATTAAGCAACTTGGTGTCACTTAGCTAGTAAGCACTGAGGCTGTATTTGAATCGAGGTCTTCTTGACTCCAGATCTAATACACTGTACCAGTTAGCTGCCAGATTAAATTTTGGTTCTGCTACTTTTATTACCCATGTAATCTCGAGCAAGTCACTTAATTTCTTTGGCTCTTGGTCTTTTTTTTCTCCCTGTAAAATAAAAGAGGTCTAGATCAGTTGTCTCCCAAGTATAGGATATGATTCCAACAAATATATGATCAATTAATCAAAGAGTGGGAACTATATCTCATCCCATCTTCCATAGGATAACAAATCTGATTATAAGATTGTCTTCAGCTATAGCTATATGACACCATTCATTTCAACTATGGTAGCACAATACTTCTCTATTCCACCATCTCTTGTCTTCATACGAGACATTAAGTGATTTGTCCAAGGTTATATAGCTAGTCAGTGGAAGAACCAAAACTAGAACTCAAGTCTACTGTTATCAACTCAAGGCTTTTCCCACTGCACTTTCTATTAAAAGAAGCCTTCCAAAAAGAATTAGGATCATTCCATTATGTGATTAACATTATCGTAATAATTTAAAGAATAACAGCAATGATTATGTAGCCCACATCACTATGGTGATCTAGAGTTTAAAAATATATTATTTATAAAAATCTCCTAATTGGATGTATTTTGGGGTGGGTTGGAAGAAGATAGATAATTGGGTTGTTAAGATACCATTTTGTCAAATCCATTCTGCACAATTAGGGACTAGTTACAAGTCACAAATTGTTCCATAGATTTTTTGGTCCAGGGACTGGTTACTTAAATTGTTCACTAGATTTTCTGTTACTAATTAGCAGCACAAATCAACTTATTATCTGGATGTATCAATGATAAATGACCAGAACTCATTTCAAGTGGATATATGTCCAAAGTATCCATGTTCTAAAAGTCATTGTGCTTTATATAGGTTTATGTAGTCTGGAATAGCTGGGTTCAGAGAAATAGAATAACACCAACTTGGTTTAAATATAAAGCTCCCGATGAATCAGTAACTACTAGAATGATAAAATATTATTTTGACTTCACACACCATCTATTTTAATCTGTACATAGAATGGGAATCTCCTTTGTGACATATGCAATTAGGAATCATAGAGTTCTCACTTGAAGACTAAGGATAAATCCCTATCTTTGTTCTTTGGGAACAGCTTTAATTATTAGGCTTTCCTTATATCAAATTGAAGTCTGCCTGTCTATAATTTCCAAAAGGAACTTTCAGAATGACTCTCTGCAATGAAAAGGAACAAGAATAATACCTATTTTACATGACAGATCACTATTTACTTGAAAAAGGCCTCAATTTATGGCCTTTGACAAGTCTTTTCCTGGCTAAATAACCTTAGGTTCAATATTCCTTCAACTTATCTTCCTATGTCATGTGTTATGGTAAAAAAATAAACTGGATAATTATATCCAGGCAATGATTTATTTGCCAATGCATTTGGTTACAAAACAAATCAGGTCCAAAACCCACAGTAGTCAAGGACTCCAAAGATTGGTTTTTCACAGTTAATATATAGTTTGGAAGAAATGAAAAATAGAATTATAGAGATTAGGATGCCTAGTTTCTCATTGCTGTACAGGGGTTGGGACACACTAAGGTGAAAGGGACATATAAGTATTCCTCGCCATCTTGTTTGCTATGCGATGGATGTATTTAATTTTTTTGATGTCTTTGCTAAAATGCAATTTTCCATCTCTGGTGCTACTGAATGAAGGATGAAAGCACAATGGATTAGAGAAATGAGGTATATTACAAGTGTCCTTAAATGAACTAGATGTGCATAAATGCTAACTCAAATGACTGATAAAATAGGAATGCCATATAGAACCAAGCCTTAAATTTCAATCTTCTACATTTCACATATTAAATGGCACAATTTCCTGTCAAAGTATCAAACTAAATAGAATAGGGAAATAGCATTTTGAAGTTGTGAATGAGGTGTCAGGTAATAATCAATTATCACAGCAATTTCTATTATTTTAAATATCAGTTTGACAAATGATAGAGAAGACTGAGTGGGGAAAAGTACTGCAAAGGAAGAGTTAACTAGGAAACTATTACAATTACAAATTAGAATTAATGTCAGTATGCCCTGGAAGTAGAGTTTCTGCTAATATTTTTCCACCTAATTTAAAAAATCAAGTTTAGGGGCGTTTTATAATTTGTGATATAGTAAAGAGTGTTCAATTTGGAATTGGGAAATTCTGGTTTCTAGGTCTTACTCTGATTTTTATGAGCACAAGTTATAGAAGGGGTATACTCTTCACTAGGCACAGAGAGATGAAGTGTGAACTTCATGGTATAGGAACTTCCTCCATCAATGCAGATCACTATTTTAAAAAATAAAATAAAGCATATGTCAGGAAGTTGGATTCTCCACACTATAAAGTAAGTGAGCCTTGAAATATTCATACATCTATTTTTCTTAGGATCTTCTCTCACTAAGTGTATGCAAAGGGAATGAGAAACATAGGAATTATCTAATAGAAAAGCACATGCAGTCAACTTTGTTGTACAACACCTAATTAATGTAAGCCTCAAGGGGCACTGAGGAGCAGAAGACTTATTGAAAGTGCTGATACATCTGTTCCTCTTCCCTTCATAAATATGGAACTTTCCTAATAGTTCATTCTCCTTTAGGGCTTTTCATTTTCAAGCAAATCATTCTCTTTCCCTTGTGGGTCAAAGCTTGCTTTTCAAAACTTGTTTTGGTAAAAGACTGGCATCTAGGTGGCACAGGGGATAGTACTGGGCCTAAGGTTTTGCAAGGGTGAATGTTGAAAACTATCTTCACATGTATTTTGAAAATAAAAAGCTATTCTTAAAAAAATAACTGGATCTAAAGTCAAAAAGTCTCATCTTCCTGAGTTCGAACCTGGCCTCAGACACTTACTAGCTGTGTGATCCTGAGCATGTTCTTAATTTGGCTCAGCTCTTCATCTGTAAAATGAGCTTGAGAAGGAGATGGTAAATAGTCCTTCTAATATCTTTGCCAAGAAAACTCTTAGTGGAATCATAAAGAGGTAGATGTGACTGAAGAACAATTGTATATAGAAAAAGGAAAATGAAAAGTAAAACTCCCCCTTTCTTAACTCACAGCTTGCTTTTGATTTCATTTCTAGAAGTTCCTATATTCCTAATTCATTATTAGTCATCGTTGTACAATTTTGTCTCTCTCCTTTGCCCAATTATTCTAAATTAGTTTTCAAGTCCCAGGTTCAGTCTGAACCAAAGTTTTTATTTTCCTAGAATAAGGAATATCATCTTTCTCCATGTTTATCGTGATCTGTATTTCTAAGTCTTAAATCACACACACACACACACACACACACACACACACACACACACACACACAGAATATATAGCATTTCTGCTAGGCAATAGAATTTTGTGATAGGTAAATAAAACCTAAATAGAAAGCAACAGGTAAGGAACAAACTTATATACATAGTTAACAGTAAGAGGTTAAAATGACTTTGCTAGAAGGTGAAAGTTGTTAAGAACAGACTCATCCATTAGCAAATTCTCTAGAGCATGGAGCGATGTAAGAGCAGAAGTACCAAGCACAGCTTTAACAAATGTTTGCTGAGTGACTGATCTAGAAGAAATCGCTCATCTTTTTGGCTCCAGTTTCTTCATCTATAGCATGAGAGGGTTGGATTAATTAGGAGTGAGGAACATCAGGCAGGTCTATGACCTTCATTTGGTCTGGCCCAGCAAAGCAACAAGCCAAAACTAGACACAGCAACCTCCCACTGCTTGATTCTATAAAGTGATGATTTTGTATGGCCCATGAATGATGTTATAAATATCCAAATGGCTCTGGCAGAAAAAAAGTTTTTTTTTTACCCCTCAATTACATGAAATTTTAGTTGTCTACCAGCTTTAAATCTATCTTCCTGTGACTTTATAATCTGTACTTACATATTCATCTCCTGAAATATTGATTTAATATAAATCCCCGAAATGATTAAAAGCCATTCTTTATCATTTATTTATTGATCCTATTTATAATTAATTAATTTTGTCTTTTAACTGCTTTAGTCACAGTTCTTTGTCTCTGAACTTCAGGATTCAGCTGGTTTGTAATGGATTGAGAAATCCTGTTCTATTGTTAATCACTGTTCTGTTCTTGTCTCAAGGAATTTAGCTGCAATTTGCTGTAAGGAAGTGTGGGCTAATATCTTTACACCACCAAGCCATACTTCCAGGATTTCTAGTTTGCTGCCCAAAAAGTCTTGTGGGCCATTATCTTGCAGGTATATTCAAATAATGAATACTTCTTAGTTATAGTAGGAAAGAGGTTATTGTTAATGCCTCAGTACCAAACTTCCAACCAATCATGTTGTTGCCCTCCCTCATATATGTAATCTATCTTGTCCTCAATCCCATGATGCCATTGATCCTCTTCTGTTATTTGCAGTGTACACATCAAAACCTATAAAAGAGAACTATCCTTTTATGAGGGGTCTTTGGTATAAATGGAGACAAATTATGCACCCATTTATTGACAATTATATGAATCAGTATTAATAAATGTTTTCTTGGTCAGAGAAACGTCTTGATTTATACCCTTTTGTTAAATTTCACTTGTGACAACCTTAAAGAAGAAATAAAATTAAGAATGAAGTAGTTAGTTGATAATGTCTCAATTCCTTATACCAAAGGTATGGAGAGAACATAAACCTATTCTGTAGTTCCAGATTAAGTTGTGAATTTATGAGTCCTCAAACTTGTTCCTTTATTTTCATGAGGTCAGATAAAAAGATTAGGGTACTGCTTGTACTTGCAGGAAAGTGAAATCAGTTACTTTTGATTTTAATATGAAATTGGTTTTTAATAAATTTACAGCTAAAGGGAGGCTACCTCTAATTTTGCCTAAATGAGATCTTTGGCATTTTTGTTTTATTTTGTTTTGATTTGTTTTTAATGTTGGCTTAAGTAATGATGTCATTGCTTGGGTACTCTCTGATAGGCCTTCCTATTTTGAGTATTGAAAAACTACTTATTATGTCTTCCCTTTGGATTATTTACATCTTCTTCTAGTTCTTGCTTGTTTCATTCTAAAATGATGAGTTCCAAATAGTTTAAACTGATGTTAAAATTAAATTGCACTCTAATAATTGTGAAGAGTGCTTCATAAATCGGCAAATTAAAAAAGTGACTAATTGTTTATCTGGAGTTTACCAGATGAAGCCTGTGGCACTTTCATTTTAACAGCTAATTTTGTTGTAAAATTGTTCTGCTTTAGAATGCTACAGTTGGCCTATGGCTCATTCTTTCAATTAGCAGTTGGGATAATAAAGGCATTTAGAATACGAAATACATTTAGTATTTGTCTTTCATTATTTTATCTAATTTTCTTTTCTTTACATATTCTTAATATTTTCTCTTCAATTTCTACCTGTCTCCAACTGTACAAGAATGGGAACTGTATCATAATGATGGTTTAGTAGAAAACCTGGATCCCTATGTGGTTAGTACATGACTTAGTTATGGATAATGCCTCAAACCATCATAGTCATTCTATAATGTATACAGTTCCAATTTATAGCAGGCCATGGACTTTGGGCAAACTCTGATAGGAGTAAGATGAGGAAAAGAACAATAGAGGGCTTTGCCCCAGGCTGGGCTAGAAATTTGCTTGGGGCATAGGAAATTTAGTAGCCACTGAATGCAGTAATTTTCCCCTAGAGAAGATGCTATGGGTAGAGTCTGTGGTTTTAGGACTGTGGCTGTGGGACAAAGCAATATAGTCCTCCCCAATGGGGAGTGGTTCAGTTGTAGAGCTTTTCCTGTTTGCTAGGCTTTATTATAGGCTGGGGGAAAGAGAATGGGAATCAAGTTTGGCAGGACAAAGAGCTGTGGAGAGAAAGAAGGATGGGTCTGACCCTCCCCTGTCTTGTTCCAGCCATGACCATCCTATTTTTTAAAAAACAATTTGCTGTTTGCTATTTGTTCTCTGCTATCTCTTCCTACTTTGTATTAAAGCCCTCTAAACAATAGGAGTAAATTTCAACATATTTCTTATAGTGCTTATTTATTTTAGTCCCAATGAACTTCAAAGATTATATTAATATAACAAATATGTGTTTAGTATGACAAAAACTGAACTTGATAATGTTGATGCTTCAATGTACTGTAAAAAATGGAAAAATGTAATCAGAAAAGTCAAGTAGATGCTCAGTAATTTATAAGAGAAAGCCAATATTTAGGCTAGTGATATTCAGTAATCAAACATAAAATGATATGAAGATTAAACAAATAAGTGGGTGATATTTTTCACATTTAAACAGAATTAAAAAAGAATGTCAACTATTGAAGATAAATGGAAGCTAGCTAGACTGATAAGAACTTTATAATGAAATAAAAACATTCATTTGAATCCTGAGAAATGATAACAGGGTTCTTTTTGATAGAATAACATATTATGGTTCTGTTGTCAAGAAGAATTACCCAGGTTGATGTTTTAAAGTGAGATAGGGCCTCAATAAAATTCTTTTTCAGGGTAGGCAAAAGATAATAAATTGAGATTTTGAATCTCAATCGTAACATCCTATTAGATTCTGGGCAGTCAGCTTAAAAAAAAAAACAATCAACCAATGCTCAAAGTTCAGCTTACACATCTGAAACTTCTTCTCCCTTATGTATACACATAAGTACTAATCTGCACATCTAAATCAATCCCTAATGCATCAGAAAAGCTATTATGGTCTCAGAAATGGAGTATGAATAATTTAAATACCTCCCCCCACTCCTTTTTTTGTGGTGGTGTTTTTTTTTTTATAGACCAATGATTTCATTCTTAATATCCTTTATTACTTTAATATATTTAAAAACAAAACACTTATAACTAAAAGTCTTTCTATACATGTTGCCTCTTGCCCAAATTTCTAATTTTCCTCTGGGTTCTTTCTGGAGTGGTGCTGAGAGGGACATAGTTGAGAACTAGATGAGTGGGTGATAATCCTTCTTAGTTGGACTATAGGCTTGGAGTTAGAAGTATCCTCAATTTTCTCACTTTCAATTGCAATTCTAAATCTATTGACCTGTAGAGATAATTCTAAAAAAAAGGATTAGGTTCTAAATTACCTCAAAATAAAGTGCAATCCACAACATAAGTAAAACTTTGTAGTGAGGTGACATAATAGCATGGCTGGGTGGTGTAGTAGATAGAGAGCAGAAGACCTGAGTTCAAATACATCCTCAAACACTTAATAGCTATGTGACTCTGGGCAAGTCACTTAATCCTGTTTGCTTCAGTTTCCTTATATGTAAAATGAGCTAGAAAAGGAAAAATTACAAACCACTTTAGCATCATTTCTAAGAAAATCCCAAATGGGATCATGAAGACTTGGACACCAGTGAAATGATTGAACAACTAACTACAAAAAGACACAAATATGTGTAATGATTGAACAACTACAAAAAGACACAAATATGTGTCTTGTGAAGTAGGGCAAGTCACTCACTCTCCCTAAAGTTCTCATCATCCATAAAATGATGGGGTTTGACTACATGGCTTTGGAGATCCCTTTCACATCCAGGATTACTTAAATCAATTCAGTACAACAAATATAGATTAAGTTCCTCTGCATAAGCAAAAAAGAGGATGGGCTGATTGTATAGCAGGTGTGAGGAATAGTTGAGGACAGCCCATTAGTAACCTCTGATGTCAAGAAAACATGGAGAAAGCACTCAGGATGCTGGATACATGTATAGCAACAAATTTATGTGAGAACATGAAAATGGATTGATTAAGATAAATGGCTTATGAGCTCTTTTCAATTATCCCTTTCGAATTGTGACTTTCTCAGTAATGATTTGGGTATATTGCCTATCAGCATAGGAAATGAAATGGGATTTTTTGGGTGTTTTGCAAAAGCTTTTTTGATGACTCATGAAAGCCAGCAGATTCCACAGAGCATCTGATCAAATACTTAACCCGAATTTAAAAATAATACCATAAATACTCTATTAAAAAAAAGAAAAAAATCAGACCTTTCTGGTACAAAGAGAAAGTCTAAAAATTTTATGTGAATTTTCCAGGTCATGTGCCTTTAATCCCAGTGATGTGGAAGGGAAATAGTAGTTTGAAAGAAACACACACACATCAATAGGTTCATCAAGTCTAATATGAGAATATTTTAATATCATGTGTTAGATAACTGAAATGGATACAGTATAATGATAAATAAGATAGGATTCTTGTAGTTACCAAGTAGCAGAGAAAGAATATATATTGAAAAAACTATTCTATAGACCAGTTTGAGATGCTATACATCTACTCCAGTACCTAACATAGTGTTCTTTACATATTAGACACTCAATAAATGATTATAAAATGAATAAAAGTGTCATAGGAGATTAGCCATATTTATTAAATGCCTATTTCATGCTAGGCAGTGTGCCAGGCTCTGAGGAGAATGAATAAAACTACTACCTAGTTGGAAGACACAACATATGAACAAAATGAAATACAAAGTATACAGAAATGGAAACCAGTTTAATCTATGACAATTTTTCAAATACTTGGATACTCCTATGAGATTTTTTTTTTTGCCAAAGTTTAAGAACCATGGGTAGAAGTTGCAGAAAATCAGATGAAGGAAGGACATTTTTTAAGGTTTGTTTTTGTCCCAGATCTGAGATTTTTTGGCATAAGAAATTTATGATCTAAGAATGAAGGGGCACTTTGAAGTTAAGTGATTTGTCCAGGGTCACACAATCTGTGTGTCAGAGGGAGGACTGGGTCAAGGTCTTCAAGGTGGTTTCTCTATCAGTGATACAACCCTACTTCTCTTCCAAACAGAAGAGCTCCCCCCAAGTAAAATGGGCATGTTCAGGAGAAAATGGGTTCTGTCTCACTTGAAGCCTTCTTTGAACATACATTCTAGTTGTGTATTTTGTAATTGTTCAGTTATTTTTCCATCTTGTTTAACTTGATTTTTTTGTGTTTTTTTTCCCATGAGATAATTGAGATTAAGTGACTTGCCCAGGGTCACACAGCTAGTAAGTGTTAAGTATCTGAGGTCAAATTTGAATTCGGCTCCCCCAGACTTCAGCTCTGGTGCTCTTTTTGCTGGGCCATGTAACTCCCCTTAATTGACTCTTTGTGGTCCTATTTGGGGTTTTCTTAGCAAAGAGTGATTTGCCATTTCTTTTTCTAGTTTACAGATGAAGAAACTGAGGCAAATGAGATTAAGTGATTTGCTCCATCTCACACAGCTAGCAAGGCTCCAGGGCAAGATTTGAACTCAGGAAAATACATTTTCCTGACTCCAGGTACAATACTCTATCCACTGTGCCACCTAGCTGTTCCAAGAGGTATTTTGGGTATTTTGTTGACCAGATTCTTACTCAGGCCTGAGTTGGATTTAATGGATTTGAAATTCCTTTCAAATTTGAGATATAATGACTCAGAGGAACTGTAGCTCTCTGCTGTTAAACATTTTTATCAGTGATTTGAAAGATGGCATAGATGGTATATGTCTTATTTTTAGATGGCACAGAGCTGAAAGAGACTCAAGGGATGGAATCACTGGAAAGATCTGAATAGGTCACATCATTTTACTGAATCTAAGAAGACAAAATTTAATAGGGAGAAAAACAGTTATACTTGGGTTCAAAAAATCAACTGTAGGGAAAAGGGCTTGGTAAGAGATAGTAATTTATATGAGAAAATATCCAGGGGTTTTAATGTATTAATGTAACTTATATTACATTATATTATAATGTTTTAATGTAACTTATAGAGATGGCTTCATGGCACAGAGTTCTGGGTCTGGAGTCAGAAAAACTCATTTTCCTGAGTTCAAATCTGGGCTTAGATACTTTCTAGTTGTGTGCCAATGGGAAAATTATTTAACACTGTTTGCTTCAGTTTTCTAATCCATAAAAATGGATCTGGAGAAGGAAATGACAAACCATTCCACTATCCTTGCCAAGAAAACCCCAAAGGGGGTCACAAAGGGTTGGATATAACAGAAATGACTGAATACTACCACCATAACCACCACCACCCCACCACCACCACCAACAACCAAATTAATTATGTCAATAAGTTCCAAATGGCGCCTAAACAAATAGGTGTAATAGTAGTCTGAATTAAGAGAGAGAAATAATGTACAAGACAAGGGAGCTCATAATCTTACTGGACTCTGCTCTAGTTAGACCACATCTAGAATATTAAATTCAATTCTGGGTACAATATTTCAGGGAAGTCTTAGTTAAATTGGAAACTATCCAAAGGAGGGCCACCAGAACAGTTGGGGTCCTCACATTCTGTACAAGTGTTAATTAAAAGTACTGTAATATTTAGCTCAGAGAAGAGTTAATTTGGAGAGGGGGGTAGTGGCAGAGGACAATGTAGGGAAGGAAGGGAATGATAGATGGTTTCAAACATTTAAAGGGCTTATATGTGAAAGAGGACTTAAACTGAAATAAATCTATTTCAGAGTGAAGAACTAGTGGTAATGGAATGAAACTACATGGGCAAATTTTAATTCAATGTAAAGAAAACTCTAACAATTGGTGCTTTTCAAAAGTAGAATGGACTTTTAGGGGAGGTAGTGGACTCTTCATCACTAGAAGTTTTCAAGAAAGGTTGGATGGGCAGTTATTGGGAATGTTGTAGAGGGAATTCTTTGCTTAGGTACACATCGGGCTAGATGGCTGTTCACATATTTTCCTATTTAGAAGTTCTGGGATTTTGGGAACATTTTGTTTTATAGGTTACTTGTTAATGACACTGCTAGATTTAGATATTTTTACTTGTCAATTTCCAAGGAAAATTAATATCAATATACTTTATTTAAAGCTACTAGTAATAGTACTAAATTATCATGACATTTCTTTTTTTATTCTCTACTTAGGTCATATTTTTTTTCTTTTATTATTAGAGCTTTTTATTTTTAAAAGACCTTGTAAAACCTTGTGTTCCAAATTTTTCCCTTCCTTTCCCCCTACCCTTTCCCCTAGACAGTAAGTAATCCAATATATGTATGACACATTTCTTTAAGATTTACACAGCATTTTTATGACTCCTGACTTAAATGGATAAAATGGATACTTTTGCAATTTACAGATTTTGATGTCAATGTATCCTTAAATTCTTAAAATAAGTTGAATTTCATTTAATTTAATAAGCATTTATTAACTGTGATGAATTTTGGTTAATTCCATCCTCCTAGATCACATTGTTTACATGTATGGGGGTCTAGTTTGCCCTTATTTGTTTCTTATGGCGTTTAGGAACTAATTTAGTCTTTCTGCCTCAATTCTTGTGCTCATTCTTGGGGATTCCTCTATTCATCTATTTTTTCCCCTTTGAACCTCCTAGTTCATAAACCTCTTAAACTCCATTATTTTCATCTTTACTGGACTTCTGCCATTCACAAATATGTCAATTCTTTTTATCATCCAATACTGTTTTCCTCTGTGGTTTTGAACTCTGATATTTCCCTGTGTGATCACAATATGTTGCTCCTCTATCCTCCAAGTTTTTTCTACCTCACACCTGAATTTTTTTTTGTCTTTCTATTACTGAGAGCCCTTCCATCCCAATCTTTTTTTCTTTTTTTCTATCCATCCCCCCCCTCCTGGGCTGACTACCCTCTTTCCTTTGTAGTCTTCACCTTATAACTAGCCAGTTCAACAAGTCATAGTTCTCTGCCCTTGAATTCCTTATCCATTTGTCTTTTTGCCATTCACGCCCTGTTCTTGGTTCAATCCCATTGTTTACTTTCTTTGTTTCTATCAAAAGCTTCTAAACATGTTGGAAAAAACCTTGAAATATATCAGGGTCCACTCCTAAGTCATATTATTTAACTACAACTGATTTCCCACCATTGCATGGTTATACTTTTATTCATTGACAATTAATTTTTCATCTTGTCTCCCATAACTATTTTTTCCAAATTTCCATCTTCTGCTGAAAATCCTAATAACATTCCTATTCCTCATTTTTTTTTTTGCAAATAACATTGCTTCCTATATTACTGAGAAAACTTTTTGTATTAATAACTAATTATTGAATGAGAATCAAGGATTCTTCCCCTTTATACTTTATCAACCAGAAATCAACTAGTGTGTGAAATCTTGGGCAAAGACTTACCCAGACTAAGATCTAATCAAAGACAGTAAAGTAAAGTAAACTTCTAAGTTTAGGAAAATGGCAATATTTCTATTCATTGTGTTTACTCAGATAGGTGGGGGGAAATGTGGATTTTCTTTTTTTTTCCCAAACAAGTGATATAGAAATTAATAAGTCTCTTTGACCAGTACTTGGATGATTCAAGTCATATATCCCTTATTAGAATGAGACCACATCTCATTATAATAGTCATTCCCTCATTACTTATGAACAAATTGTGTAGTTGATTGCTACAATCAAGAACATCCACCCTTCCAAGGGCATAGAACTTTGGGTGGCCTCCATGAGGAATTTGAGAGTGCCATTGACTTCTTTTATTAATAAAATACTAGCATTATTAATAAAATGATTGAATTACCCAGAAATTGTCTCAAACTTTTTTTTTTTATTATAGCTTTTTACTTATAAGATATATTCATGGGTAATTTTTCAGCATTGACAATTGTAAAACCATTTGTTCCAATTTTTCTCCTCCTTCCCCTCCCCCCTCCCCCAGATAGCAGGTAGACCATTGCATGTTAAATATATCAAAGTATATATTACATACCATATATGTGTACATATCCATACAGTTATTTTGCTGCATAAGAAGAATCGGACTTTGAAATAATGTACAATTAACCTGTGAAGGAAATAAAAAATGCAAGTAGACAAAAACAGAGGGATTGGAAATGTTATGTAGTGGTTCACACTCATTTCCCATAGTTCTTTCATTGGGTGTGGCTGGTTCTATTCATTATTGAACAAATGGAACTGATTTGGTTCATCTCATTGTTGAAGATCTCTCAAACTTTTAAAATGTTGTACTCCTCTGTCCTAAATTCTGTTGTCTCTTTACTTTATCCATCAAAACCTGTTTACATCTTCACCTTCCCCTCTCCAGGATCCTAGGAGAAGGTGGACTTTCTCCTTTCCACTGCTAATCTTTTGGTTTGTACCCTTAATCCCAATCTGTTTTTTCTTTTCTTGACAGCTTGTCTCATTAATCTTTCCTTCCTTTCTCTTTTATCTCTTCATCTCTCCCAGTTCCTTTCTTACTTTTTTTACAAATTTCCTCCATTTAAATTTTTTTCATTGACTCTGCCATCCTCTCATATTATATTATATGCTTCTCCACTTTTACTATGAACCCCTAATAATAATAGCTAATATTTCCATAATACTTTGACTTTGTAAATTGCTTTACATTTATTATCTCATATGACAATATACAATGATCCTGTGAAGGAAGGAGTATTATTATTCTCATTTTATAGATGAGGAAATCTGAGGTGGTTAAATGAGTTGCTCAGAACAACTAGCAAGTGTCTAAGGTAGGATTGGAACCCAGCTCTTTTTGATTCTGAATCTAGCATATTGTCCACCAAGCCACCCAGGAAAAATTACTTGTAGTTATTACCTTTGCTTTCTTCTTCACCTTTACAGCCTAGTTTTTCTTTTTTTCTTTTCTTTTTTTTTTTGTCCAATATCATTCTCCTAAAACCGCTATCTCAAAAGGTTGATTTACTTGCTAAACTCAATAGCCTTTTCTCAGATTTCATCAGTTTTAGTCTTTTTGCAGCATTTGATGCTGTTATTCAGCTACTTCTTTCCTCTTTTGGCTTTTCTTATGTTACTTTTGTTAAGGTTGAGAATACCTGGAGACTCATTCTTTATTGCAAGATCTCGTGTTCTTATCTAGGATATATTATAACATATTTAACATGTATAAGACTGTCTACCATCTAGGGTAGGAGGTGGAGGGAGGGAAGGGAAAAGTTGGAACAGAAGTAAGTGCAAGGGATAATGTTGTAAAAATTACCCATACATATGTTCTGTCAATAAAAAAAAATTATAACAAAAAATTAAAAAAATCAGTGCATTGGATACCCTGCAACAATTTGGAAGTCACAGACAAATTCTTACAAGTGGATTCTTTTATTAAATAAAATATTTTAGTGATTCGACATGTTTCTCTTTTCTTTGACATAAATAAAATACCTCACAAAATGGAAAAAAAAAAAAGATCTATTCTTCATAATTATCCAAAATAATGAATTTGCCTCCATGTCTCTAGGCTACAAAAGTGTCAGTATGTGCTCTTCTGAATTGAGTTCTGAATCTGGAGTCAAGAAGATCTGAATTCAAATATCACTTATTAGCTATGTGCTGCTAAGTAAGTCATTTGATCTACTTCATTTTTCTCATCTATTAAATAGGAATAATAATAATAGTACCTACCTTCAGGGTCAATTTAAAATAAGATGTTTTAAAGCCTCTGAAAACCTTAAAGTGTCATATAAATGTTTTGTTATTTTGGGTTTGGGGTGTGTGTGTGTGTGTGTGTGTGTGTGTGTGTGTGACCTTTGGCAGTCTGGTGAAATCTATCCCTTTGGCAGTCTGGTGAAATCTATGGACCCTGATAATTGGTCAGTTACATTGCATGATAGAGGAAAACTTGTGATTTGGGTCTGACAACTATAGAAATTTTAAAATAGTGTTACTGATATATCTTCAACAACCATAGGGTGAAATGAAAATATCTGTCATTTCTACTGGTGTCAAAGTTAAAGTCACTGGAATACTATTGGAGTTTGTTTTCTATATTTATAATTGAAGGGCATGCTAAATTTCAGTTAGAAAACAGAGATGATTAATAATTGTTTTTCCCATTTAAGTTCACATGCTTCCTGCTTTCCCACCAAATCTGTACACAGATCTCTCAGGCTTGGCAGGCCCAGGTTAAGAATTCCTGCATCATAGCACTTTTGATGGATGTTCATTCAGTTCCCTTGTTCTCTATCTTGGTTCTAGCTCTTTTCTCAGGAGCCACTGACTTACCTCTCCTCCTCCCTCCACTCCAAATCTAGTTTCTCTTTCACTTTCTAGCCCTTCAACTATTTGAATTCGGTTTTCATGTCCTCCCTAGATTTCTCATTTTGGTAAAACTTCCCTAATTTACCTATGCCTCCCTTAAGTTAGATGTTTTTTAGTTTTTTCCCTCATTCTGGTCACCTTCTCTCTAGCTTAATTATGCTTACAAAAATTGGAGTTGGGAAACAGTGCATTAATAATATTTCTCCATCTTCTGGACACTTTACTTCCATTAATATTGCTTTGTTATTTCATTATTCTTTTTACTAACTATGTTGCACTGTTCATCACATTTAGCTCAAACTCAACTGAATGCTATATGGAATAGAAGAAAGAATACGTATCAAACCCTGATACGTATAGATTGTGTATGTAATAATTTTTGTTGAGTCATTTTTCAGTTTTGTCTGACTCTTTGTGACCCCATTTGAGGTTTTCTTGTCAAAGATACTGGAGTGGTTTTGCATTTCCTTCTCTAGTTCATTTTACAGATAAGGAAAGGTGATCTAGGGCCACACAGCTAGCAAGTAACTGAAGGTGGATTTGAACTCATGAAAGAAAGTATTCCTGATTCTAAGTCCACTGTTCTATCCATTGTGCCATTTGGCTGCCCAATCTTAGACGAGTTATTAAATCTCAGTGTCACTTTATTTTTTAACCTTTTAAAAAAATAGCATTTTATTTTTCCAAATATGTGAAAAGCTAGTTTTTCAACATTCATTTAAAAAAATATTAAACCTTTTTAATTTTTAAAATATATGTGTGGATAATTTTTCTTTTTTAATGATTTATTATTTTTATTGAGCCCAATATCCACTCTATTAGACTGCATATATTTTGTTGCTGAAAAACACAAGCTTATTCTAGGAGTCACTTATGAGTCACATAATATTCAAATTAAACCTAACAATAACAGCACCTGAGGGGAAAAAGCCAAGTGATTCTTAAGAAATGTAAAGGAATCTGTATGTTGTTTTATTCCCTTGAATTGGGATGCAGTTTCAGTCTCCTTTTTTAATGAATTTTTTTATTAAAGCTTTTTTATTTTTCAAAAATATGCGTGGATAATTCTTCAACATTAACCCTTGCAAAATCTTCTGTTACAATTTCACTCCTCTTCTTCCCATCCTTCCCTAGATGGTAAATAGTCCAATATTGTAGAAATACATGTTAAATCCAATATATGCATACATATTTATACAATTATCTTGCTGCACAAGAAAAATAAAATCAAGCTGGAAAAAATGAGAAAGAAAATAATATGCAAGCAAACAACAACAAAAAGAGTGAAAATGCTATGTTGTGAACTATACTCAGTTCCTACAGTCCTCTCTCTGAGTATGGATGGCTCTCTTCATCACAAGGTCATGCAACTGGTCTAAATCATTTCATTGTTGAGAAGTGCCGCGCCAATCAGAATTGATTATTGTATAATCTTCTTGTTGCCGTGTACAATGATCTCCTGGTTCTGCTCATTTCACTTACCTTCAGTTCATGTAAGTCTCTCCAGGTCTCTCTGAAATTATCCTGCTGATCATTTCTTACAGAACAATAATATTCATTATAACTTATTCAGCCATTCTCCAACTGATGGGTATTCACTCAGTTTCCAGTTTCTTGCCACTACAAAGAGTGCTGCCACAAACATTTTTGCACATGTGGGTTCCTTTCCCTCCTTTAAGATCTCTTTGGGATATAAGCCCAGTAGAAACATTACTGGATCAAAGGGTATGCACATCAACATTTATCTTTCAAAAAACTTGTGTTCCTAATTTTTCTCCCCATCTCTTTCCCCTTTCCTTCTCTTAGACAGAAAGCAATCCAATATAGGTTAAACATGTACAATTCCTCTAAACATATTTCATCAAGCTACTCAAGAAAAATCAGATAAAAAGGGGAAAACACATCAAAGAAAAAAAAACAATTATCAAACAAACAACAACAAAAAAGGTGAAAAATATTATGCTTTGATCCACATTCAGTCTTTATAATTCTCTCTCTCTGGATGTGGATGATATTTTCCATCACAAGTCTCTTGGAGTTGCCTTGAATCACCTCATTGTTGAAAAGAGCCAAATCCATCACAGGTGATCATCACATAATCTTCTTGTCACTGTGTACAATGTTCTCTTGGTTCTGCTCACTCCATTCAGCATCAGTTCATATAAGTTTTTCCAGGCTTTTCTGAAATCTCTCTGCTGATTATTTCTTATAGACCAATAATATTCCATAACCTTCATATACTATAGCTTATTCAGTCATTCTCCAATTGATGGGCATCCACTCATTATCCTGTAGTAATCCAAAGCATTACCTGTAGTAATTAGACCTATGACTAATTCATAAATTTTCCTGTTTTATGGATCATTGTGCAATAGAAACAAGCAACTGTCTGGTTCCATAGATTTCATCATCCTGCCAAAGGAAATGCATCATACACCTACACACATACACTCCCACATGCACACATCTGCATGCACATGTGCTTCAAAATAATTTAGGTTAATGCACTCATTTTGCAGCTAAGGAAATTGAAGTCTAGGCTTGTAACAGTTATTAAGGTCTCACAGGTACACAGTGACAAAATTGAGAATGAATTCAATCCTTTTCATAGAAACTACTTTTAAGCTTATTCTCTTGTATTCTGAATTTACATGGTTTTTGGCATCTAAATTCAGGCTTTTATATTTATCCCTCTTAGATTCAACCCTTAGTTCCAGTATGCTGATTTCTTTTTGCCTACTAGTTTTGCCAACCAGTGGTTTAGCTATCCTTAGCTTTTGGTTCACATGCAAATTTGAGAAACATCCTCTTCCCTGAATTCATCTTAGTCACTGAAAAAAACATGATGACCAAGACAAAAGTTAATGCAGAGACATGATACGTCACTAGAAAATTTCACTAGAAACTATTTCCTTCCCTTCCAGTGTTACACAATTTATTCATCAACATTCATGTTTGATTAATTTGATGGGATTGATGAAACTTTGATATAGCCCTTCCCTCCTCTCAATCCAAGTGATGGATGATTTCCAGTATGTAGAAAAATGTATTTGGCTTTACATAACATAGAGGACAAAGTAGAAGAGGCAGATGGTTCAATCATTTCATAGGAACACAGTTTTAAAATTGGAGGAGACTTTAGAAATTATTTAATCCAGGGATTCTTAATTAAAAAAATAAAATAGACCTCTTTGGAAGTCTGTTGAAGCCTATGGATTTCTTCTCAGTATAAATGTTTTTAAATGCAAAAAATAAAATGCATGGGATAAAATGCATATCACAAATATAAAAAAAAATGGCTGGACTCTAGATTGTCAATCATATTGAAACATAATTATTACAACACAAAGAAAACAAAATGCACAAACCCCAAATTAAGAACCCCTCTGGTCTTGAAACATTTCTAGAGACCTTACTTCAAGCAATCTTCCTCTGGTGCAGGATTTTGACCAACATCCTGCCTTTTTTTCTCTCAGCCCCTAGATGGCAACCTGAGACCTTGAAGAGACTGGCTCTTCTAAATTCCATTTTTTACATTCCAGGATCTTTCTGGAAGCCCTTTCAATACTTTTCACTTACCTAAAGAATGTTAGATATAGTAATTTGATGCCCATAAAGAACCCCAGTTTTTAAGGGAAAGGTAAACGGGACATTTTAGTGGTTTGAGTAGGAAGGATTCCTTCCTCAGTATCTCTCTTATGACCAAGGGTCTGAATAGAAGAGGTCAGAAATTTTCTAGACAATCCATAGGCTAACAAAGAAGTCCTTTTCCATTTTCTTGTGTTCCCCTATCCCCTCATGCTTTTTTGCTGCTCTCTTCTTTTTTTCTTTTTCTCCTACCTCTCCTGTTTTTCTTTCTTCTCTTCACAAGCAATCATTCATAATGGTGGAAAAAGTCTTATTGAGGGGGAGATAGTATGAAGACCATTCTACCTTTTCTTTGCCTGCCCATTTTAATCTCTGAGCACAGTGTATTTTGGGGTTCTGGCACTGTATTAAATAGAAATCAGACTATAAGGCCTATAATTAGATGATTTTTATTCCCCCCAGCATAGTGCCTGGTACATAGTAGGCATTTATTAAAACTTGCTATATTTAACCTTGATCACAGGCCAAAAGAGTCATTGGTTTCTAAGTGAATAGGATTAATTTATTATTAAAGAATAAATCTGCAGAAAATAATTTTCTGGGCATCTGAGAGTTTTTTCCTTTTAAGTAAAATACTTTAAACATTTTGGATAATGACTTTCTAAGATGTATCACTTACTTTCTTGACTTCACTGTATTATGGAGCATTGTGGAAAGAATATAGGATTTGAAATCAAAAGACCTGGGCTTATTCCTGGCTTGTCAATTTTTGAAGCATATGATCTTGGGTTAAATCATTTAAACTCTCTAGGCAATAGCTTCCTTGTTCCTGGCCTCTTGTAGCCTGCCAGGGAATTGTTGCAAAGCTGACTGGCAGGCCAGTACATTGAATGAAGAGTCTGGAGTAAGGAAGTCCTGAATTAAATTCTATCTTTAAAATTTACCAGCTCAATTAATAGATGAGGGAATTGAAGTTAAGACATATTAATTGAATTCACCAAATTGACATTGCTAGGAAGATACAGAGCTGGCAAGTGAGACCACATTTTTTGACTCCAAGTCTCTATATATGCTGCTTTCCCTCTTTTGCTTCTTCTTGAGGAATATTCCATTTTTGTAATCTGTAAAGGCAACCTACATTTTGTTCTTTACTAAAGCTATTTGTTTGACTACATAGATAAGCTAGAACAAATGAGTCTGAACAATTTTTTTTTCCAATCTGATCTTTGTAGACAAAGCCAGGGATGAATCCTAGGAGCTCAGATAGAATCAAAGTTTTCTGTAGAGTGTGTTTCCTCTCCTTAAGGAAATAAAAAAGAGTTGCTCAAGGATAAAAAATAATGAATTAAATTAAGTTAAAAATAGCCTTTTACTGTAGTTTAAACTCTTTTCTGGGAGATAGCATGACCTAATGACTAAGAATATTGGATCATAGATAAAAAAGACTGATGGCATGACTATGGATAATTCAATCAGCTGCTTTGAACTTGCTTGGTTTCTTCATTTAAGAAATGGGGGTCATCATACCTTTCATGCCTGATTGTGAACATTGCATGAGATATGTAAAGCTGTGTGACAATGTTAGATGGTATTGTTTTATTCATGCAAACTATGAATAAACCTTATTTGGTCATTAGTGTGGCTTTAATAATGAACTATCTAAACTCTTCAAACACAGCTATAGAATGTTCTATTATTTATCAGGATTGCATATTTAAGCATGTAGAATTATGGCAAGGCAATAATACAGACAAGACTGTGGCAGAGATTGGTGGGTGTTTGTACCATTCTTGTCAGTCAGTTGCTCAATTTAGATCTCCTGATAAATCAAGTAGAATCATATAGTTGTTTTTGATGGGTAACTAATCCATTATTATGACAGATGGTTTTATTTCTCTCTGTTGAAGGTGAAAGCTTATTGGTGAATGTGAACATTACCAGCTTGATGACTCTTTCCTGAAATGTCAGGATAATCTACACTTAATTTTAAAGGTGTTTTGAAACTCAGGTTAATCTGATGTTTACTTGCTTCATGGATCTGGCCATATGAAGAATCTGTGAATATCATTTCCAGGAAATGGTAGTTTGATAATCAAAAGAAATAGAGGATGGATTATGCAAAACTTAGTAGTGAGAATTTGAAAATACAATGTTCTTAAAACAATTCTTGGACAGTCTGATTGGAAGATTCTAATCAAAATGTAATGTGATGGCACTTGTGATTGTAAGATAGTACTCTTGCTCTTTCATGAAGTATATTTTATTAGTTAAAGTAATGCAAATATGACTTAAGTGTTTATCACTGATGCCAAGAGTACTTAGAATTTCTGACATTTTCCTGTTAGGTGCCAATTTGTGTTGGCTGGAAAACCTTGTTGATATAGAACCAATGACCTTTTATTGTTATTACAATATTGAAGAACTTTGTCCTGAGACAAACTAAGAAAGGCTGATAAAAATTCTAAATCAGTTTTAACTGGCTCTAGGGACTTGAATTCACATACTATTTTTAACATGTGAAGATTTTTTTCTCCTTTTGTATCTTGTTTGATCCTCATAAAAATTCTGTTATAGGGGAGACAGGCAGCAAGCATTTATTAAGTGCTTCTTATATGTCAGGAATTGTACTAATGCTGGAATAGTCTCTGCCTGAAAAAAATCACATTCTAATGGGTGAAGAAAACCCTTAAAAGATAACTAAAAAGGGCATGGGAGAGAATGTACTTGCAAAGGGCATGGTGGCAAAATATGGAGTCCATAAATATAGCTCAGAAGAGAAGGAGGAGGATCAGTGTGGGTCTGTCCCTAAAATTGAAGGTCTTGAAAGAACTCACCAACTGGAGAAGGCTACTGGCCTGGTGAGGGAAGTTCCAGAATGAGAAAATATCAGTTACTGAAGGAAATCTCAAGGTAAGAGTGCTGGTGGTAAAAGAATACAGTCAGAAAGAATTTTGGACTGGACCCCTAGAGAGAACTTATTAATGGGAAAATGTGTTGGGGTAAGAGTGAACATCAAACCCATTTTATGGATAAAGAAAGGAGACCCAAAGTAATTATGGACTATGTCTAAAGTCATAAAGCCAGTAAGTGTCAGAGCCAAGACTAAAATCTTCTTGATTCCTTGTATGTTTAGGGGATACTCAATGGTGTGTGAATGCATCAGAAATTGGGGAGGGGCTGGATTTGAGAAATGACAAATGAAGGTGCAGTTAGGTGGTACAGTGGATAAAGGACTGGACCTGGAATCAGGAAGTCTTGAATTGGGTAGACATAACTTTAAAAATGACTAAATAACAACAACAAAAGTAAAATAGGAATAACAACTATACAATATTATAAAGGTGAGAAGCTAGTGCTTTGCACGTCTGGGAAGGGCAAAATACATGCAGTTTTGTAGAGGAAGAGTTATGAAGAGAGTAAAAACAAATAGACTAATTTGTTTGGACCACAGAGTCCCTGAAATGGAGCAACTTTTCAGGCACTATTTTTTTTTTATAATTATAAAAATTTTTTGACAGTATATATGCATGAGTAATTTTTTTTATAACATTATCCGTTGTATTCATTTTTCCAAATTATCCCCTCCCTCCCTCCCCTCCCCTAGATGACAGGCAATCCCATACATTTTACATGTATTACAATATAACCTAGATACAATATATGTGTGTAAATCCAATTTTCTTGTTGCACATTAAGTATTAGATTCCGAAGGAACAAGTAACCTGGGTTGTTAAACAGTAGTGCTAACAGTTTACATTCAATTCCCAGTGTTCCTTCTCTGGGTGTAGTTGTTTCTGTCCATCATTGATCAACTGGAAATGAGTTAGATCTTCTTTATGTTAAAGGTATCCACTTCCATCAGAATACATCTTCATACAGCATTGAAGTGTACAGCGATCTTCTGGTTCTGTTCATTTCACTTAGCATCAGTTGATGTAAGTCTTTCCAAATCAGGCACTGTTTTGTAATGGGATAATAAATATGGAAAAGTACAATGAAGACATTTTATAAAGAGCTTCAGATAGGAAACACAACAGTTTGCATTTTTTATTCTACAAATGAGAAGGATTTGCTGAAACATTTGACCAGGGGAGCAACATGCTAATACTTATGCTTTATAAATTTAGAACTAAAAGAGTACTTAAAGAATTTTATAGTTCAGTGTTTTTTTTTCATTGTACAGAGAAGAAAACTATGGCAGTAACTATAGGAGGAATTTGGGAGAGGAAAGATTCTTGTCCAAGGTTAAAAATAGAAAAAACTGGGATTTACATCCAAGCTCTTTGACTTTATCTAACATTCCCCACTACTTTATGCCATCTATTGTAAAAAGAGACTGAAAAATCTAAAACAAAACCTCCACCTTCTTTTTTCGTAGTATTTAGTTTTTTAAAGCAAAGTCAAAAACATTGACAACAAAGTAGAATCACCAAACCCAGCTAGCATCTGTATATTGACCCACATGAAAGAAGAGGTAGAGGATAAAAACTGGGTTTCTGGGCAACAGCCCCTCATTAATATATATCTGCTATGTTTATAATCTCCTTTTTCATCTCTATTTTACCTCCTTAGTTTACCTCAAAGTATAGCTTAAGGTCTACATTTAAATCAGGCCTTTCCTGGTTTCCCATATTAGTCACACTCTCTCTCTACAAATTACTTAGTATATACTTTGTTTTATTTCTCTACTTACTTTATACTGCTCAGTAGAATATTAGCTTTTTGAAGGAAGGTAAATTTGATTTGGTGTCTAAATGACACTTGATATCTAAGTGAATAAAGTTTTGGATTTGGAATTAGGAAGACAATTCAAATCCTACCTCTGACATTAGCTTTGTAATCCTGGAAGGTCATGAAACCTCTCAACTTTGGTTTATTCATCTATAAAATGAGAATAATAGCACCTACCTATTGGGGTCCTTGTGAATCTAATGAGATAACATAGATTAAGCACTTTGCAAACTTTAAACATTATGTAAATACTATTATTATTGTTAACAGTCTTTGTCTCCCTGGTTTATAGCAAAGTCCCATCCTCTTTGATTCTATGACAATAAGTCCCTTTTTGGGGAGGAATTGTATTTTCTCCTTCTTTGTATCATCAGCATTCTGCACAGTATTTGGCACCTAGTAGATGCTAAATAACTTCTTGTTGACTACTTAACCACAATTTAGTCAAAGAGAACAAGGAAAGAACAATTTCATCTTGGGAGGGGAAATCAGGGAAAGTATCAGGGAGAAGATAGTGAAGAAAAAGATTTTGATATGAGGAAGAAATAGAATACAGGCGTAGAACACACTTATGTGAAGTATTGTTTGGTTAGAATTTAAAAGAATGTGAAGGGGAGAGTATAAAATAAATCTGGGAAGAGAGGTTGCATCCAGTTAGTGGAGGTCCTGAAATATGAAGCTGGAATGTATGTGTTTGTTGATTTGAATCTAATATTATAGTTCTAGTATGGCTTCTTAAAGGTTCCTCTGGAATCAGTTTAAACTGCTAGGGAGAGTTGATAGTTAAATTTCCATCAAGAGCATTTATACTTAGGATATTGGCAAATGCTACAAACGAGTCTATTTTATTATGTGGATTGTCTAGACCTAAGAAAGTGAAAGAAAATATATTAATAATGCAGGTTAAGCTTAAATATCTATTTGGAGTGCATTTATCTTTTCTCCAGAGAGTCACATAAAAAATTTACCAGCATACACTTGCTCAGACTCTGGAGTATAGGGGGGATTATAGCAACATAGATTTTTCCTCCCATATGATCTGACTTTAGTAGGTTCAGGGAAGATTTCCTGCTCCCTACTATCATTAGGAAAAAGGCTTAATTTATCATAATATTTTTATATTAGTCATTTTACTAACCAGAAGAATTCTACTGTTAATAATTCAATAGTATGAATACATATCAAGTACCATTTAGGTAAACAGTAGTCAGCTAAAATCCATTCAATTCCTTCTTTCTAGGAGTTTACAATATTCTAGGCTAATTTTCTTCCCAAATCCAGATCTGTGGTGCTTTTTTTTTGCCTGGGCTAGAATGTATAAATAGATTAAAACAAAACTGAAAGACTGTTGAATATCCATTAATATAACACTTTGATTGCAAAAAAAATTCTATCATTCCTTATGTCTAGCCTTATCTGACCCACTCAAGACTTACATTTGCGACAAGCTCTAACTTCCTTAGTTTACCTTGGGGGTCTTAAATTTGTGAGCCATTCATTATTGAGTCTATCAATGTCTGGAGTGAATGGACGTTCCGTGGGCTGTTAAGTATGCATTGCTATTATCTTGTACAAAGAAGAATGGGGACCTAGTTTATGGCACTGAAATGATCAAAGAAGCACACTTCTGAGTGTATGTTTATTAAATGAACATTTGAATAAAGGATTAAATGAATGAATGAAAAAATATTTATTAAGAATTTACTATGTGAATTTGTCTATGTGTTAAGAATTTACTTTGTTAAGAGCTGGGAATGCAAATACAAAGAGAGACAGTCTCAAAAAGCTAACTTGATACAGTTAGAGCAATTTAATGTGAAATTAAATCTATATTTTTTGGAACCCGGAGCCCAGATTAGATTAATATATGGGGAATGGAAAGAACATAATATGTATTCCAGTAAGCATAAAATAAGGTAGTGTGATGAAAGCAAAGGATAGGGAGCAGAAAGAAGGAAAGGGTTCATTCAGACAACTTAGTTGAAACCCCAACTCCTTTAACGTTTGTGTGACTTTGGGCAAATTTCTTAACCTCTCAAATCCTCATATGTATTAGACCTCTACCAGCTCTAACTCCTACAATAAACTCCTTTGGAGGAGGAATTCTATTTCCCTTTTATTAGTATCATCAACACTCATCACAGGACCTGACACCTAGTAGGTGCTTCATAAATGTATGTTGACTGCCTAACTGTGAGGATCAAGTCAAAGAGAACAAGGAAAGAACAATTTCAACTGGGGATAAGGAAATCAGGGAAAGTATTAGGTAGAAGGTAGTGAAGAAGGAGATTTAGACATGAGGAAGACATCAAATCCAGGCAGAGAACGCACTTCTATGACATTGGAATTTAAGAGCATGTGAAGGGGAAAGTACAAAATAAATATGGGAATGTAGGTTTCACCCAGATAGTGGAGGTCCTAATATGTGAGTTTGAGATGTTTGGGTTTTATCCTACAGACTCTCTATTTTATTTCTGGACATTTTTACACTGTTAAGCTCCAGATAGATATTTATATTTCACATTTCTGACCTGATGAAATCAAGTTAAAAATCAATTTGGAGAATTTAGAAGCAGGGCAAAACCAGACTTGACAGAAAGGGATTAATAGAAGAATTTGGTTTCATGAAATAAAATGTTAGTCATCAATTTAGGGTTTATTTTCTTCTAATTGGTTAATGGACTTTTATAGAATTTCTATTTAATAGTTGTGAATAAATGCTTTATTGATAGTATTCTAAAATGGAATTCATTTAATTTATTGAACCCTTGTGCTGTCTTTCAATCCTGATGACAGAAGTTTAAAAAAATATGCTTTTGTATTAGGTCAAGAAAAGAAACCAAGGTATTTTGAAAATTATTTAAATTAGTAATACATACTTCATTATTATGGAAAAGGAAACATATTTTAATTACCTTTTTCTTTTGAAGATTTATAAACCATAATAAATCAAGAAATATTTAGGTCATTGAACATTTTTTGAGTATCAAACACTAATTGATTATTATCCCCAACTTTAATAAATCTCTTTAATGGAGACAAAGAGCAATTTTGGCCTGAGAATCCTGAATAATTTTACAGTATAACTTTTAAACTGCATTATCATAACCTTTTCAAGTGAGCCAGTCAAGTGTATGTGTGTGATAAGCTCATCCATTCAGGTTCACCAATTGCTCATTTAACTAACTATTTGGTAGGTTCTGTGGGACTCTGGGCTCTGACTAAAGCATGCTGTTTTCAAAACTCTTATTATCCAAGCAGAACTAGTCCTTGGAAGATCTGTGAAATAGGTGAAGTTTGTTTTCAGCACTTCCATCTACTCCATTTTGCATCCTTTTTCTTCCTCAATGTTCCCTTTTCTTTCCTCAAGCACCCTTTATACTCATGTTCTCTTATCTTACTGCTGTCCCTTCAACCTCTGTCCTCTCATCAAAGCCTACTGTCAAGCACCATCTGAAACTCATTTGCACTAATTCAGGAATGACTGGTCACAGCTCCCAGTGATTTTAACTCTGGAACATAGATTCACATTTTAACTGGTTCCACAAGGCCTTTAGCTAAAAATAATGATTTGCATTTATGTGGCATGGATTTTGCTTTTTTCTTTTCAACATAATTGCTGCTTTTTGTATTATTAGTTTAAAATTTTTTTTGTCTTTTTATATCAGAATCATAGGATTATAGGTTATAACTGGAAAGGATCTTAGAAATTCTTGAGTCCAATCGTTTATTTTTACAGATGATGAAACTGAGTCCTGGAGATGTTTAGTGACCTATCCAAAGTCCCAAAGTCAGAGTACATATCTGATGCAGCATTTGAACTCCAGTATTTCTGCTTCTAAGTTGGGCATCTTTTATACTGTACTGCTAGTGGAATTCCAAAGCTTAAACAGTAAAGAAAAAATAACAAAAACCTAATGTGTTTGAACTTTGCACTGCCATCTTGATGTTCTTCTGAGGTGAGAGGATTTATTTCTTTGGGACCAAGATGAGTTATAACAGTTATCTAACACTTTTCCTATAGCCACTCTGTCAGAACATTATGAAGTTTCATCTCAATTTTGTGGATGAGGAAACTGAAGTTCTAAGAGTTTTGTAGGGTTGTAGTTTGTGTCAGACGTGGGATTTGAATTGAGGGCTATGCTGATGCTGAATCCAATATTCCTTTGTACCATATTCCCTATGTTCCATTGGTAAAGCAATGGAGCTCTTAATTCTAAAATGTGAGGGATCAATCAGTAGATGAGAGCAGAGATTTCGGGAATAATTAAACCCTTTCTATTACTTCAGACATCACACCATCTTCCAAGAGGCTGGATGTACTTTGAAGCTTTTAAAACTTTTAAATTTTATTTTAAAAGGACTTGTTATAATAAATACAGAGTTGTTTAGTAAATGCTCATCTGTCTCTTCACATCTGGTAGATTAAGCAATGGTTATGCCAGTAAGGAAGAGTTCAGATCTGAAAGTTTGTTATGTATCATGAATTTGAAAAGTGAATTTTGGGAAGTTTATGTTCAAGCTAAAGAAATCCATTTTGGATCTATTTATCAGAAGGAAGCTAGGTGGAGAAATATATAGAATTGGAAAACCTGAGTTTGAATCCTGCTTTAGTCTCCCAACTAGTTTTATGATGATAGGCACATTGCTTGTAAAATGGTGATAGTACCTACTTAATCTGGTTGTTGGGAGAATTTTAAAATATAACATATAAAGCACTTTGAGAATTTTAAAGTTTTATAAATGCTAGTTATACTCCATTTTAACAATCCTACTTCATTTTCTCTCCATTTAGGAAGACACCACCCTCTTTTAGGTTCTCATGTCTAGGCTACTAGAATTGCCTCCTATTTTAATCACCCTACTAATTTTTCTCCACTCTCATAACTGTGAAATTTTTCTGAAAAGCATCACTCTTACAATGTCATCCCTTTCCATCACCACCCCCTATTGTCTTTAGGATCAAATATAAACCCTTTTGTTTAGCATTTACAACTCTTCCCAGCCTCAAGCCTTCTTACTTACTATTTTAATTTTATTATACATTCCTCTGTGGCACAGACATGCTGGTCTACTTGCTATTCTCCCCATTTTCATCTTTGTTTCTTTGTATTATTTCCAATACCTGGAATATATTTTGTCCATCCTTTTCCTTGTAGGAATCCCTAGCTTCACCCTTACCTCTTCTGATCCTTTCTAGTTGTCAAAACATAAACAAAATAATCATATATAAGATACATACTAGGAGGAGATGATGGTCTTATTTTTGCCTAATTATTTACTGCTTCCTGAAATGTCTTTGTCTTGAATTCGTGATTATGTGGTAAATGAAGAATCTTTGGTGGATGGTAAACTGTGGATTTCAATAACATATTGGACTTAGGTGAAGCTCACATGATGATTATACTGAAGCACTCTAGATGCCATTCTTGGTTTGAAAATAGCAATTCTTGATCTTTTCTAGATGTTTGGAAATGCAAAGTGGAATCTAGGTAATGGAGAAGATACAAAGTTTGAAGTAGTATTGATATATAATGTGAATAGGGATACATACATTTCCAAGATGGATGAATATGAGCAAGTCCTTTTATCAAGTTGAGTGTAATTTTCCTCATCTTAAAAAAATGGAAGTATTAATACTTTCATTGACCACTTGGCAGTGTTGTGAAGAGAATACCTTGCAACTTAAAGTGACATATTTATGAGACTTCTTATTATGATATGGATTATACAGGAACTTTTCCTACAATTGATAATTACTCTTTTTTGGTTTATTTTCTTTTTTTGTAAGGCAATTAGGGTTAAGTGACTTGTCTAGGAACATACAGCTAATAAATCTTAAGTGTTTAACTCCTCATTTGAACTCAGGTCCTCTAACTCCAGGGAGAATGAATTATCTACTATATCATCTAGCTGCTTGATGATTACTTTTGTAAGAAAACTAACTTCAGAGGAAAACTAGACCTTGGAAGTAAACTAGTCTAATCCCTTCATTTTACATATGAGAAAATTGAGGGCCAGAGAATAAAAGTAACTTCCCAGGTTATGTAGATAGTGAGTGCTAGAGCTAGAACTTGAATCCATGTTTTCTGCCTTTTAAATATTTTCTCATTCTTGCAAATGTTCTCTACAGGGATGGAAAAATGGTAAATTAATATAACAAGTAATATTTCTGGAAGAAGAAGCAAAAACTCCATTTCCTTGTGGGAAAAAAAAGGAAAAGAAAAAGAGAAAGAAAAGGATAAAAAAGTAAATACTGTGTACTATCATCCTTTGTTATATGCTCCAGTTATGTTTGTTCCTAAAAAGTCTAGGCAAGTTCTGTATATGTGCTGTGGAATGGAAATACCCCGAAGGCAGCATCATGTAACCCATCCTCTCCTTGTTCAGCTTACCCAATGAACAGTAAGTGAAAACAAGATTTCTCAGTGAAGGCAGCACCAGAAGGAGAAACTTAATCCCAGCTTTTCCCTGTCGTCAGAAATATTTCTTGCATCACTTTGTTGCAGTTCAGTCATTTCAGTTGTGTCCTCCTCCTTATGACCCCATTTGAGGTTTTCTGGAGTCGTTTGCCATTTCCTTCTCCATCTTGCATCACTACCTTTTGTTAAAATTGACTAATAGGTAGGCATCCCTTCCCTTCATTCACTGGGACAAAAGCAAGAGCACTTTAAATGCCACTTCCCAAGTGGGAGGGAGAAATTGGCTGACATGGGGGGTCAGTCTCTTCACCAGTTTCAGGCTCTGTTCTGGAAGAATTGGCTCTGTCGTCTGAGGCAACCGGTGAGTTGTTTTAGTAACTGTTTTGTAAAGTCTTCTGTGAACTGTTACTGTTTTTTTCCCTTGCCCAGCTTTTTCCTTCAGAAGAGTTAGAAGTTTTATATGAGCAAGGACTGTTTTTTCCCCTTACTTAGTACCTCCAGTTATTAGCATAATGTCTAACACATTTTCTAGTAAGTGCCTAATAAATGTTTGTTGATCGACCAAACACATGTATTTCATATTTTCTATGCTTTTGTCCATGGAAGTCCTGATAAGTTGATTATTTAGATTCGGAATACTTTTGTTCTTGTAACTGATACTCTGCTAAGACCAGAGGCTTATAGAAAATATTTAATAATTAAAATCACTATAAAGATATAATAACCTTAGATATTTGGGCCATTCTCTAGAACTGATGTTATGGATTCTTGGAGTAGATACTGAATTGCTCATCACTGTCTTTAAAGAATGAATAGAGCCAATGAAAGGTAAATGAAAGGTAAATGACACAAAATAACCAATATATTAATGGATAAAGAAAATTGGTAGCTTATTTCTTTATGACTTTATGACTTAAATGACTACTTATTTCATTATACAAGGAATTTAATTAAAATTTATACAGGAAAAAAGTACCTACTTAAATAGTTCCATTTAAAATTCTTTGGAAATAATTCATTTCTTTCTAAAAGGATTCAAGATATTAGAAGAAAACTTTTTACCTTTTTAAGGACTAATATGTATAGATAAAACTATTTTGCTACATTATTGATATCTGTTTTTTATCTCTGAAAGTAAAATTTAGGTAAAACTTTTGCTTCCAAAAACAGTATTTTGCTTAGGCTCAATGTTTGTATGTATACTCATTCAAACCTCATTGGCTTGAAACTTTATAGACTTTATCAGAACATCTTCAATATGCAGAGAAGCTATGGTAATTAAAAAATGTTTTCCTATCTTCCTCAACTGGGAAGGGGAGTAGGATCAAAATAGTTTGCTTGGAAATATAAATTAATTTCAAGTAGTTAGCATAAATCTTAGTCTGCTACATTTGAATATCTTAAAAATAATGCTCAAATGGCCCAAGAAATTAATAATGAGCAAAGTGAGACTTAATAATCTTCTCCTACTGGCAGAGAGTGGATGAATGGTATCTCTTTTGAAAGTTAGTTTTTAAGTCAGATATTTGAAACTTGAAATATATTTCCCATAAACCATTATGAATGACAGTAAGATTGCTAGGGCAGCTAATTAATCTGCTCTATCCCATAAAGTCTAAGCTGAATTTTGAATCCTTGAAGAAAGAAGATCATGTAGTTAAGGAGAGGAGAGAAAGTGGAGGATAAAGTCAGAGGAAGAGAAGGATAAGATTCACTTTAGTGTAGGATTGTCCATGTATAATATTGTCTCTGGCATCTTTCCAGATCTACTTTTGTGCCTTATTTTTCAATTTCCTCAATGTCCCACATTGTGGCATCTCATTCATATCTGTTCTATCTGCTAAAATGTTCCATAATCTATAGTTACTTACCCATCTCTTCCAAAAGAGGGTTTCATTCTCTCAGTGAAGATTTTTACTTTGGTGTTAGGAGTAAAGCATCTGATAGAAGTAATTTGGAATCATTTATGGAATAAATGATTTAGAATTAAGGAATAAATAACTGCTTATAGATTGACATAAGTCTCCTTAGAGATATTTTTTTCTATAAGATGATGAACTCAAAATGAATCTAATTGAAGACATTTCTATTAACATAACTATTTAAAATACAGTAATTCACATTATTCAGAAAAAACTGTTGGGAAAACTGGAAATTAGTATGGCAGAAATTAGATATGGATCCACACTTAACAACATATACCAAGATAAGATCAAAATGGGTCCATGATTTAGGCATAAAGAGGGAGATAATAAATAGATTAGAGGAACAGAGGATAATCTACCTCTCAGACTTGTGGAGGAGGAAGGAATTTATGACCAGAGGAGAACTAGAGATCATTATTGATCACAAAATAGAAGATTTTGATTACATCAAACTAAAAAGTTTCTGTACAAATAATACTAATGCAAACAAGATTAGAAGGGAAGTAACAAATTGGGAAAATATTTTTAAAAACAAAGGTTCTGACAAAGGTCTCATTTCCAAAATATATAGAGAACTGACCCTAATTTATAAGAAACCGAACCATTCTCCAATTGATAAATGGTCAAAGGATATGAACAGACAATTCTCAGAGGAAGAAATTGAAACTATATCCACTCACATGAAAGAGTGTTCCAAATCACTACTGATCAGAGAAATGCAAATTAAGACCACTCTGAGATACCACTACACACCTGTCAGATTGGCTAAGATGACAGGAACAAATAATGACAAATGTTGGAGGGGATGTGGGGAAATTGGGACACTGATACATTGCTGGTGGAGTTGTGAAAGAATCCAGCCATTCTGGAGAGCAATCTGGAATTATGCCCAAAAAGTTATCAAACTGTGCATACCCTTTGACCCAACAGCGCTACTACTGGGATTATATCCCAAAGAAATACTAAAGAGCGGAAAGAGACATATATGTGCCAAAATGTTTGTGGCAGCTCTTTTTGTTGTAGCTAGAAACTGGAGGATGAATGGATGTCCATCAGTTGGAGAATGGTTGGGTAAATTGTGGTATATGAAGGTTATGGAATATTATTGCTCTGTAAGAAATGACCAGCAGGAGGAATACAGAGAGGCCTGGAGAGACTTAGGTCAACTGATGCTGAGTGAAATGAGCAGAACCAGAAGATCACTGTATACTTCAACAACAATACTGTATGAGGATGTATTCTGATGGAAGTGGAAATCTTCAACATAAAGAAGATCCAACTCACTTCCAGTTGATCAATGATGGACAGAAATAACTATACCCAGAGAAAGAACACTGGGAAGCGAATGTAAATTGTTAGCACTAATATCTGTCTGCCCAGGTTGCATGTACCTTCGGATTCTAATGTTTATTGTGCAACAAGAAAATGATATTCACACACATGTATTGTACCTAGACTATATTGTAACACATGTAAAATGTATGGTATTGCCTGTCGTCGGGGGGAGGGAATAGAGGGAGGGGGGGCAATTTGGAAAAATGAATACAAGGGATAATATTATAAAATATATATATAATAATAATAATTAAAAAAAAAATAAATAAAATACAGTAATTCAGAGGACTGGAAAGATATTTTGTGGCACTTAAAGGTACAGCTCTCATTTGATTCTTTAATTTACTATCTTCTCTAAAAATCTTTGCTTTCTCATACCTTCTTCTATTCTTCCACTTTGGAATTCATAGGATCACTAAAATGTTCAATTTTTTTCAACATGGCTGCAATGATAGAGGTAGAGGAGTCATTCTTTAAGTGCTAGGACTGGGGATGTTAGCTGGGGGATCAAAGGAATTCTAGGACCAATCATAGGTATATATTGCTAATTTAAAATATGTATTTTAGACTCAAGTTATGCCTAAACATTACCTTGTTTCATATGTATTCTTTCCCTAATTAAACTGCATACTCAATGTTTTCAGGGATTGTGTCTCAAATACACTATATGTGCTTCATAGAGTACTGCATATATAGCACATAAATTGCTTGTTCCTATTACTATATGATCTATATGGCAATCTTAAAAGGACATTTCAAATCTTCATAGATGCAGTATTTTAGTTCTTTTGTAATTTTAAGTATTATTCTTTTAAAACAAATCTGACTTGTATGCCTGCCTCTTGGGTAAACATAAGTCGAAAAGTCAGGCATGGAACTGAGAGTGAGGAAGAATACCCTACCTTCATAGGCCACAAATTTAATGCATTAGTATATAATGATGGAATAAAAATAATAAGATCATAGAATTAAAGCTGAAAGAGGATTCAGAGCTTAATTAGTTCCCTTATTTCATTTTATGGAGATTGAAATAGTCTCCATAAAATGGGAAAACAGTGATTTTTAAAATTGCTTATAGGGAGTAGAAGAGCAGAGCTTTGAATTCAAATCCTTCCTTTCCTATCTAGTACTCTTCACACTAATGCTCTTTATATTCACTCTAAATCCAGCCTTTTTTTTTTTTTCCATTCATCATCACTGGTAAATCTTTTGAAAACAAACACTTTCAAAATAAAGACTTTTATAACATTCTCTTTGTACTGGTTGTAGAGTTTTGGGGATTTTACTGACCAAATTCACTTGGATAGGATTCAAAAGAAACTCACCTTATCTTGAACTCTACTTTATAGTTAATTGTATTATAACTAGAGTCTAGTAGACACCGAATAGAACTATTCCAGGACATGAATTGTGTGTATTTTCCAAATCTCATAAACAAAGACCCGGTGAATTGAAATAATTTATGCACCACCTTGAAGTTATATTAATCCAAAGTACACAGGTATCTAAATCTGGGAATCAAACTGATCTATAGTTTGTTGACTCCATTTTCTCCTCTTATTTGAAAATTAGGGCATTTGTCCTTTTATTGTACTTTTATACTTCCCATCTCAGTGGCTAAGCAATCACATCTACCATATTTTTCAGTAATTGAGTAAGTTGTTCTCTGGGTCTGGTGAACTGAACTATTCAAGGAATTGCGAGGGGCTCCCTGACAATTTCCTAACTTTATCTTCTGTGTCAACTTCCTATTAATCAGTTTTGGACTCTTCTATGCAATCTAAAGATTATTTTTCCTTGTCAGAAAAAGACATGAAATAAAATTATGGAGCCCTCTTTTTTCTCCTTATCATCACACACAACTGAGACAGTTGTTCTATCCTTTCTTTGATCCTATTCTTTTCTCTCATATAGTTAAAATTACTTTGAAGAATATATATTATCCTTAGCATCCTCTAGACTTAGCTTATTCTGAATTGTAGTGCTATTGACACTCCACTTACAGGATCAGCCATTCTTTTGAATTTATTCTCCATTACTTATTCTTGATTCCATGTTTTATACTTTTCTTTTTGAAATTTGCATTGTTTGATAATTTCCCTGTGCATTGATCAATAGATAACCACGTGTTAAGTGCTTTACTATATGCCAGACTTTGAGTTAGATAATAGAAATACAACAACAAACAAAATAAGCTTTGCTTTTAATGAATTTCCTTTCTTTGAGTGAAATAGCATGTACATAGATAAGCATATTCAAAATAAATGCAAGAAAGTTATGTGTGAGGTAATTAAAGAGGGAGGGTACTAGCAAATGATAAGTAGGGACAGAGATTCAGCAGATGTCACATATTAAAAGTGATTCTTGAAATATGACTCAAAAAAGTGAAAGACTCTATGAGGTAGAGAAGGTGAGAAGTGATGAGTGTATTTCAGGCACGGGGGAAGCCTAGTGTAAAGGGATTTCCCAGAGATGGGAAATGGAGCAAGGAACAGATAATTGACTCATTTGGTTAAATTATAATGTGTGGAGATAAAAGTAATATATAATAAAGATAAAAAGAGCCTTAGAGTAAGCTTGGGTGAAGTTGGATAAGGTTGTGAAGGACTTTAAAAATCCAAGATAGAGTTTATATTTTATTCTATAAGCAAAAGGGAACCTGAAGTTTATTGAGAAGGGGAGAAGTAGTCAGCTCTGTGCTCAAGGGAAATACATTTATCATTTGTATGGAAAATGGATTAGAGTGAGGAGAGCGTGGGGGCAGGAGCTTTATTAAGAGATTATTTAAACAGTCCAGGTGAAAAGTGTAGAGGGATAAAAAGAAGGTGGTGGTTATAGGAACTGAGAGAAGTCAGATATGAGAGATAGTATAGAAGTGGAAATGGTCATATTTTAGCAATTAACTGGGTATACTGGTTGAGGGAGAATGAGGAGTTGATCATAATATCAAGGAACAAACCTGGGAAGCTTGAAGAATGATGTTGTCTTGGAACTGATAAGGAAATTTGGGTTTTCAGGGAAAAGATTGTGAATTCTATTTTGGACACATTGAGTTTGTGATATCTCCTGAAAATATCAAATAAAGAACTGATGGGACCAGATGGGGGCTGAATATATAGATCTGTGAGCCATATGCTTAGATATAATAATTAATCCTATGGGGGCTAATGAGATCATCATTCATATTCTTTAAACAACACTCCCTTTTGTCTTTATTGAAAAAAAATTTTTTTTGGTGTGTTGAGTACATTTTTTATTTATTCTCATCTCTTGTGGATTGACTTCCTAATTAAAACTTCCTACTGAGAGTCTATATTTTTCTAATCTATTAAAATCTATTCTGCCCAAAGTAAAGGAGTATGCTAGGCTATGCCTGGTTTTCCACACCTTCTTTATCTCTAATTCTAATATGAGTGGTCACTGCTCCCCAAGATTTTCATCATTTCTTTTTCAGCAAATATTTTCACCTTATTGGTCTTAATCAGGCTTAGAATATAAATTTTTTCAGATCAAATCCTTTATCTTTTCAAGGATTGGAGATGGGGGAGAAGTGATTATCATTAAGGAAGTAAAAACGATCATACCCCAGAAATAGCTACAGTTTATATTTGGTTATTTGAACTATATACCATGCCTCTGTGCCAGGCTTGTCATTTTCGTTTTAAATTCTTCAGTGATCTCTTCCTTTTTTCCATCTAGGCAAATAAGCTTCAAATCTTGGAAAATAAGGCAACAATATATATATTTTTTTGTTTTCCAAATGTAAACCTTTTCTTGAACTATGGGAAAAAATTGTTAGAGTAGCTTGGAAAAGGGCATATCAGGATAACTCGGTTAATATTGTGTTTTAGAAAAGTCTTATTTTTAGTATTGTGGTTCAAAGTAGTATGCCATAATAGAAAAGATATTAGCTTTGTAGCTAAAGGATAGGGATTGAAAATTAGCTCTGAAGTATAGTAATTATAATTTGTGGACAAATCACTTAAGATCAAAAGTTGCAAAGGACTTAAAAGATCTTATCTAATGCCCTTTATTATAGTTTAGGAAGCTGAAGTCCAGAGAGATCATTCCTGCCTTCCTTCTTTTTTAAATGGCATTTTATTTTTCTGATTACATGCAAAAATAGTCTTCTACATTCATTTTTATAAGATTCACTTTTATAAGATTTTTTTCTCCCTCCCTTTCTTCCTCTCTAGAACAGCAAGCAATCTGATATAGGTTATACGTGAACAGGACTCTTAACATAGCACCTTGTTTCCTCTTCTTACTTTGCTCATATGCAAAATGAAGATGATAATTTTTGAAATATGAACCTTACAGGGTTGTGTGAGGAAAGTCCTCTATAAACCTTAAATGTGAGTTACTATTGCTATGATCTTTCAAGATATAGAATAAATTTGTGCATATAGAAAGCACTGGATACTTATTGGTCAATTATTTTTCAGTGATATATATATATATATATATATATATATATATATATATATCTTCATTTTCCATTTAGATTTGATTGTTCTAATCTCTCTCTCTCTCTCTCTCTCTCTCTCTCTCTCTCTCTCTCTTTCTCTCTCTCTCTGTCTCTTTGTGTCTTTGTCTCTCTGTATCTCTCTCAATTTCTCTGTCTCTCTCTATCCCTTCCCTTTCTTTTTCTTTATTTAAAGTATCTCATGTTTTGTAAACTCTGATTTTAAAATCCTTATTTAAAGGAATTATTTCTAGATAGGCTCTACCAATTTTCCTCTCTTCCCTCTCTAGCCCCCAACAAGCACCCTTTTTACAATGTGCAATTACTCTGTTTTTTATATTGTTCATTTGTTTAGCTGTGTCCAATTCTTCATGACCCCATGGAGTTTTCTTGGCAGATACTGGAGTGGTTTGCCATTTCTTTCTCTAGTGAATTGAATACATTAAAATAGCTAACAATATAGATTAAAAAAAAAAGACAAATACCGTGTTTCCCCGATAATAAGACCTATCCTGAAAATAAGACACCCATATACTCTTTAATATTCCGCTAAAATAAGCCCTCCCCCGAAAATAAGCCCTATCGAACTTACTATGAAAACGGTCATCATGGTGATCCCCTGCGCTATATGCTGCGTAGCGGTACCTTCAGTAAGCAGCGCCGCCCTCCCCTCCCGGGTGAAACGCACGTCGCGCTCCGAGCTGCATCCAATCAGAGCTGCAGCAGTGAGCGCGTCATCCTCTTCTTCCCTGGTGATTTGCTTGCTGGCGCTACTGAGAGCAGCGCCGCAGAGTAGAGCTGAGACAGGACCATCTAAAAACTCGGTAAGTTCAGTAAGCGATGGAGAATAAAATAAGCACTCAGGGGGCATGATGGAGGCTAAAAGGGGCATGATGGAGGCTAAAATGGGCATGATGGAGGATAAAAGGGGCATGATGGAGGATAAAATAAGCCCTCCCCTGAAAATAAGCCCTCTGGTGTTTTTTAGTCCCAAAAAAATAATAAGACAGTGTCTTATTATCGGGGAAACACGGTAGTTTCAAAAATAAGGTACTGGGGCAGTGAGGTAGTAGGGTGGAAAGTCAGGACCTGAGTTCAAATTTGACTTCAGAAACTTATTTTTAGCTATGTGTTCCAGGACAAGCCACTTAATTCTGATTGCCTCCAAAAATAAAACGCCAAGTTTCCTGATTTCCTTTCAATAGGTTGACAAAGGTGCAGAAAAAAGGTGCAAAAGGAAAGCTGGCTTCCTCCCATGTTTTGTTGACAGTATTGTAAAATGGGGGATTTCTTTAAAAAAGAAAATTCTGTTCCAAACTTCAAATAAAACACAAAAATGTTTTGGTGTCAGGAACAGCTGGGTTCAAGTTCTATGTAATAGAGAGGCTGCATGACTGGGACAATCACTTAATTTTACACTGTCCAGGCAACTATCTAGAATTGCCAGGTCTAGGGAAATTGCTCATCTTCATATGGGAAGAATATTCAGCCCTGAAAGTTCACCTCACCAGTGAAAAATATAAACCTGAACTTGTAAGTGATTATAAATAAAATCTTAAAGTTCTAATTGTCTACACTTTGTTTGACAAAATAATAATCCCTTATTTGCATCCATATCTCCCTCCCTTTTTTTTTCTCTTTTTAGCAGATATGTTTTTGCTATGGGTAGTTATAGTCAATAATAACAACAATAAATACTTATTATCCCAGGTTCACCACTCTGTGGATTCTTCCACCTACCCCCTAGACACTAGCTAACTAGCTGTGTGACCCTGACAAAGCCACTGTCTGCCTCAGTTTCCTCATCTGTAAAATGAAGATAATCATATTTCCCAGGGTTGTTGTGAGGATCAAATGAGATAATATTTTAAAGTGCTTAGCAAATCTTAAAGTCCTATATAATTGCTACTGATTGTTGTTATTGTTGTTGTCATCATTAATAGGAATTTGATTTCAAAGTCAGTCTTCCTGAATCCATGATCATAGCACTAATGATTATACCGTATTGCATCTATTATTTCCAGAAACAATTTCTTGGACATATGAATTATTTCTAGTATTCTGCTTGTGTAGGGAATGCTGTCATAACATTTTTACCACAATATGATTCACCCTCTTTTTATAACATTCTTAGATATAGTTCTAATAGTAGTATTTCTATGTCAAAGGACATGAACCACTTCATAGCTTTCATTATAGAATGCCTTATTGCTTTCCAAAAGATTACACCAATTTCCAACTCCACCAATAGTTTAATAGTGTTCTGGTTTCTCCATAGCTGCATGGGGGCGGGGATATTTCAAGATTGTCAAAAGGTTAGGGGTCTAAAGAATTCATCCATTGCTGCATCTGTGTGTATTTTCTGTGTTCAAAATTGTCTTTTCTTTTCCCAACAGGTTTTATTGCTTACTTTTAGCACAGGTTTGTTCATAGGAGTGCCCTTGGGTCACTATTGTATAGTTATTCATGTTGAGTCCAGGAAGGTTTAGGTTTTTCAATTACACAAACCTTTCAAAGCTCTTGCTATAGAAGTAACTCCAGAAACACGAAGCAAGTGTGACCTCTGGCCATATTATTTTATGAGAATATTGGAGGCTGAGAGCTGTTTTTGGGAACTCAGACAGGTGTGTACATTTATTTTGTCAATCCTAAGCTCCACTGTGCTTTTGGCTGATTCTGGTTTGAGATTTTCCACTCTCTGTATTCCCTTTCTACGCAGAAATACATCATCTTTGTTAGTGGGGAACAACAGTTCACAATTATGAAACACTTTGCATACCTTATCATATTTGATTCAATAATCCTATGAAATAGTTGCTATTAATTTCACCTTCATTTTGTAGATGAATACTCCAAGACTCATTCAGTCACACAACTAGAATCTGATCAATCAATTCACAAGAATTTATTAAGTTTCTAGTATACACCAGGCATTTTGTTGGGAATTTGAGAAACAAAATTCTAAATGAAAGTCCCTGTCTTTAGGGAATTAGGATTTTATAGAAGGAGACAACAAATAAAAAACAAACATATGAAATGTACATAATGTGTGTGTATATACATCCAATTCACACACACTTACAAACACATATGGTAATTCTGATAGTGAGAGGTAAGAACCTGTAGTGGGGAGGATCAGAAAAAACATCATATAGGATGATGTTTTAGTTGAATTTGAAGGAAACTAGGGATTCTAAAGGGAAAAAAGTGAAGAAAGAGTGTTTCTCAGACTTAGGAAGCTACTTGTGCAAAGGATGGAGATAGGAGATGAAATATCATGTATGAAGACTAACAGCAAGATCAGTTCTATTGGCCTGAGGAGTACAGGAAGGGGAGTAGTGTGTAATAAGATTGGAAAAGTAGGTTGGAATCATGTTGTGAAGATTTTTAAATGATAAACAGAAGATTTTGCATCTAATAAGGAACCATTAGGGTTTATTGAAATTGTGAGTAATATGGTTAAAATTGTTCTCTGTGTGAAAGATGGCTTGAATAGCAAAAGGTTATTCAAGGTGAGTGGTCCATGAGAGTGCAGAGGGAATAAATGTATCTTAAGTGTTTGAGGTAGGATTTGAATCCATCTTCCTAATTCCAAATCTAATACTCCAGCTAATATATCATGGTGCCTCTTAAATGCTTCAGTCTTATGATAACTTAAGGGTGGTTTAGAGTCCCACTCTACCCAAACAGGTCTTAATAGGTTTCATCATACCTGCTTTTTCCAGTTCTTTTATCCACTGGGGCTAAAAGAGAAATTCAATCAACAAACATTTTTAGCACCTACTGTGTTCAGGAATTGTTCTAGGCAGTCAGGATATAAATATAAAAGTGAGATGTTTTGCCCTTAGGAGTTTACACTAAAAATGATCATGTCCCCAGTTATTAGGTAGACAAGTCAGTTTAGGTAGGGGAGTATCTGGGGGACAGTTAGTGATGAGTAGAACTCAGTTTTCAATTTCTGCCTTCAGTCACAATATATGTTAGAGTTCATGCTTTACAAGTATAGATTTTAAAAGCTACTAGATGCTTTCCTTGTCATTTGTTAATCTATTTTATTTTCAGGTTCTCATTTCAGACATCTCTTCTTCCTCTCAACCCATTCCACCCCCAATTCCCCAATTAAGTTGCCTCATGACTGAAGAAATGAAGTTCTGTTTTAACCAGGGTGTTGCAATAGGTGTAGGATACTTGCTCCATCAGAAAATTAGAGACTATTTTTCTGTTCACACTCAGGGGTTCTTTTTTTTTCCTGGCCTTAATGCATCCTTTGTTTAATCATGCCAACATAGGTGATTACTGACAGTTGGAATACTGTCAAGAAATCATATTTACAGAAATTTTTATGACTTCTCTTTACCACAAAATTCTGTCTAACTAAAACCAAAAAGTACTGTTCGAGTTGAATACATTTGGCTTAACTTCAATATTAAGATCAACTTCAATATTAAGAGTGAGTTTGTGGGTTGGTCAATGAAAATTGACATCAAAAGAAATTTATGATTGTGTAAAATTTTTAGTTGTGCACTTTATGGTTTCTCTAAGATCTTAAATTTTTTGTGAGATTTCATGTCAGCCTATTCCTGTTAACACCTTTAAAAGTAGTTATTCTTTTAGAGAATACCTTGCTATAATATGATGAATTGTTAAATGCAGAAAGGAATACTTTGAACCTATCTAATAGAATTGTGATCAAAATCCATCTTCCCCTCCCTGAACATTCTCCCCCCACAAAATCTTCTTAGATTTTTAGGTTTTATTTATGTTGGCTGGGATTCATAGTATCTCTTTGAATGACCTAGTAAGAATGAATCCCTTCCTATGATATATCTTCAGTGAAGAATTCCAGTTGGTCATCTTGGTTTAAATATATTCTTAAATTCTTTTAAAAATTCCAAAATTATTTGGCTTTTGCTGCTATAATATTATCAATTACCATAGGGCATCAACTGTGGACTGTAGAACTTAAAGATGGAAGGAGCATTAGATATTTCTCCTTTTACATATGAAGAAACTGAATTCTAGTTTGAGGAAGTAAATTAGTTGGGTCAATAATTCTCAAAGTGTGGTCCAAAAGTCATTACAGTTTTCTGAAGAACTTTTAAGAGGCTATGAGGTTAAAACTATTTTTCATAATATTACTAAGATATTTTAATTTCTAATATGGTCAATATCAACAAATGTAATCCACACAAACAAAAGTTCTTTGGGGGTCCTCAATAATTTTTAAGAGTATTAAAGGGATTCTGAGACCAAAGACTTTGAGAACACTTGATTTAGGGTTTTTTATATAGTACATAAAAGTCAGTAAAGGAAAAAAAAACATTTATTAAGAACTTGTTAAGTGCTAGGCACTGTGCTAAGTGAATAACAAATGAGAAATAATTTCCTCTTCACAACAACTTTTTGAGGTAGGTGTTATGATCCCCATTTTGTAATTAAGGAAACTGAGTCCAAAATCACATAGCTAGTAAGTGCATGATGCTTGATATGAACTGTAATTTATCTGCCTCCTGGCCAAGTATTCTTGTCATTGTGAACATCTTAAAATTCCACATCTACTTCAACTTCCCACCCAAAGTAGCATTGACTTATAAAGGCACTCCTTTTTTCCTAGGGCATATAGAACCAGTCCTTTGACCTCTTTCTCAAATCCCTGCCCCTGATGGAAGCAAATGGACTGATAACAAGGAGTAAAGAAATATCTGTTCATCAGGCACTAGATTCTCATGAAAAAATAGATCAAGATAAAAGTTTCTTTTCCATTTCTTATTTCAGAAGAACATCTCTTAAATAACCCATTTAATATCCCAAAAGATATTTTGGACTATTATGGAAAAAATTTCATTGGGATGCTATTTCAATATAAAAAAATTATTCCTTGCTTTAAGAATTATGATCCAAAAGAAAGGACTTAATGCTTGGAATCAGGAGACATGGGTAAGATCCCTGCCCTAATACTTACTTGACATAAAATGGTGGTCAATTCTTCCTCCATTTGAGCTTCCATTTCTTCACATGTAAAAGTGGGTAATAATAGTTGTATTAACTCCCATATAGGATTGGATATGAGGATCAAACGAAATAATGTGCACATGATGCTTTGAAATGGTCATTTCCCCCATCTTCCTCTCCTGCCTTCTTCCTTTCTTTTTCTTTTCCTTCTTTCTTTTCCTCTCTTTTCTCCCTCTGTCCCATTCTTTCTCTTTCCTTTTCTCTTCTTTTTCTCTCTCCTTCTCTCCTCCCTCCTCTCCTCCTCTTCTTCTCTTTCCACCTTTCTCTCCCTTTTCCTTTCCCTTTCCAAAGAAGCTAGTTAAGTTGTATAGTAGACAGAGCACTGTATTGGGAGTCAGAAATATCTGAATTCAAATATAAAAGTGAGGTAATAATAGAAATTATTTCTAGAGACTGTTGTGATCAAATAATATAATATTTGTAAAGTACTTTGCAAACATTAAAGTGCAATGTAGTTTTTTGATATTGTTGTTATTATTACTGCTATATAAAATTATATTACACTGTAGCTACAGCATAGTGCTCTGAGAATCTAATACAGCCATTTGTGTTTCCCTCACATGTGAGTGTATTCTCTAGCTTCATAGAGATTAACCATGCTCCATCATGCCATATGAATTTTGCTAACCTTAGATCTTTTTTGTTTGATTTATAAAGTTTTTTTTTTAACATGGAACATAACTTCTCAGAGTCTTACTTTTCTCATATGTAAAATGGGATAAAAACACTTTCCTTAAGAATAATTGTGAGCAAACTACCTCATAAACTTTAATGCACTAAGTAAAATGAATTCTATTTTTCATTTTCCTCTAAAGAGCTATCAGCCCAATTTGGTATAGCCTATATGACATCTAAATGGTGTTAAAAAGGAGCATTATTGAATGGAATCTGCTGTGAGATTTTATGTATATTCTCCCAGAATGAGTGTGGTGTTTTATTCTTCAAACTATTGTTTGATATTAGAATCTGGTTAATACATAAAAACATTAATAAAAGGAAGGAAATAGAAGAATCTCATATTTCTAATTTATACAGAAGGGGATTTATATGATACCCATGGCATAGAACTCACTATAGCAAAGTAACCACCAGTTTTATACTTTCATGGATAGTATACTAATTATGTACATCACTCTGGTAGTAAGAAAAACAATGGGCATCTATTATCCTCAGAAGAGAAAAATAGCTACAATCACATACTCACATCCCCATCCTTTCCCTATTCTCTCTCCTACTCTTTCCCACTCCCTACTCACAGAAGGGGAAAGAAAATAAGAGACTATTTCTTGTCCTTAGAAACAACTAGCAAATGATAGCAAGAAGTGGATTGTTTTGTAAAATCTAACATCAGGAGCAGATTCTTGAATTTTGAGGAGAAGGGTTAGCCATTCATGTAGAAGGCCCAGCATGAAGCTTTCCACATCCCTAAGCAGTTCAATGCCCACTGTAATTGTGATCTTCAACTCATTTCAGCTTGATCTTTCATTGATTGTTCAAGTCCTTTGTGCAAGTAATTCCATTCTTTTTGGATATAGTATTGAACAGCAAAGGCCTCCTAATACCTCTGGGAAAGTTCTGCTTCCTGAAATCTTGCTTCCTTGTGGTCACTTGTTGTCCCAAGGAAACACAATTGAATTTCAGTTTCCCCCAAAGTATATGTATCAAAGGACAAAGGTAACAGACTAATTGTATGTTTCGCTTTAACTTCCATGATATACTAAACTTATTCCAATGTTTTCTTCTTTTCACCAAGGAGATCTTGTGACAAGTTCCTCCCTCGGAAAAGTCTCTTGTTCCCTAATTCCCTCGTTGATTTGGCACCAAAGCACTTTATACCTTGTGGTTTTCAGTTGAAATAAAAACCACCTATAGCTAAATAAACCATGAGGATTCATATGCTTCTGTTTGAGCTTGGACTCTAAATTTTTTTTCATTACTAATGAAGTGGAACATTTTTTTCAGCAACTTTGAAATCATTTGTTACCACACAAAGCTCAGGTCTTTTCTATTCTTTATGACTCCAACAAGCTATGACTTGAGGGATATTGAGAATACTTTCTTAGGATTCCTGACATGACACTGAGATTCTTTTCTTTGGGGTAAACCCACTCTCTTTAGTCACTCCTTTGATCCCTGAAAAAACCCTTGTGGGGGTCGGTGTTACTTATCAATTATTAATTAATTAGATAGTAAATAAATAAATTAGGTATTAAAATAATAATTTCATATCATTAGTACCATTTCACAAATGAAGAAATTGAGGATCTAAGAGACTGTGACTTATCTATAGTCACACAGCTGGTAGCATGGGCAAGATTTAGCTCTATGTCTGATTCTCCAAATCCAGGTCTGCTTTTAATATACTTGTTTTATCTTATTATAAATGAGCTTCTTAGTTTTCTCTGTCACAAGATATGGGGAAAGAAATTTTTTCAGAGAAAAAATAATTACATTTGCATGACTCCATTTACAGTATAAAATTTCTGGTATCTAATTAGGTCTATACTTAGGCTGAAGGAATTTCTGTATTAATTAGATTCATAAAGTTTTGCTCCAATATCACTTTACTCATTTACAGTAAGTTTGGAGCTCTGACTGAAGGCATTCCCATAGTTATTTATAGGGCTTCTCTCCTATATGAATTCTCTGATGAACAGCAAGAGTTATAAAGGTATTAGAGTATAGAGCATATTGGAATGATGATCAGGAAGGAGTAAAGATAAGAAGTAGAAGAGTTACTCAAACCAAAGTTCACCTAACTGAGTTTTGCTAGGCCTGGCTCTGGATAAGAGTAAAAGAATTAGGGAGGAGGAAAACATTATATTGGATACTTAAGTAATCAGGTCCCCAAATCTTTTAATTTGGATAGGATATGGAACTCTGATGCAATTTTCAAGGATACAGAGGAGATGACACATGAATATGGTAGCAATAAAAAAAAATTCTATACAAAAATTCGATGAGAAAGGGTACACCCTTGATGTGCCTCTGCAGAGAAATATTTTGACAAAGAAATCAATTCATGCACATGTAATGGGCAAAGAGACAGGATCACAGCAGGCTCTCCATGCAGCTCTCCAATATGAAGCTATCTCAAATTTAAAACCACCATAATTGCTCCCTATTCACTGTCCTTTCCAGAAAGTGTAGCAATTGGCTTGTACATGCCTTTAACTTTGAATAAGTCTTCTGACTTCATTGAAGTACTCTCTTCATTTGGAAAATCCTAGAGGTACCATTAATTCAAAAAGATGTATGAGTTTTATTAAAAAATGAAAAAATTCCATTTGGAATAGAACTTTGTCATCAATTTACTAAGCCAAGGGACATAAATGTCTTTAATCTCAGTATAGTTATTTATAAATTTTAGCTTTGGTGCTGATAGAATGCTTCAAAAAAGATTAAATGGTCTCTCCTATTAATATCAAGCTATCTTAATAAAAGGTAAACATCTTATTTCATATTTCTGTGTTTTCCTTAAATCCTTTGTCCAAGCCCAAATCTTTTTTTTTTGCCCACCAATAATGAATGAATGAACACAATAGCTTACAAAATACATTTCTGTATTGCAGATTCTATGACCTTTTTTGTTCCTTTTTGATCTCTTGGACTTAAAGTAATCCTCGGCAGGATTTTTTGAGCCATCAAAGAGTGTGATATTGGGTTTCAGCACATTGTCAGGGAATTTTTTATATTGTTGGACTTTCTGGCACAGGTTATACTTCCTTATGAATGATTTCAAAGGAGCAATTTCCTTTCTTCTCTAATTATAATAGAGATTGAACTATTATTTCCCACCTGTTTTCTCTTTATGATTTCAAGTCACATATAGGCAAATGATGAGGTGTAGAAATGATTGGTTGGCTTTAGAAGTATTTCTATTCAGAGGAGACATGGGAAAGAATTGAAAGAGATAAAAAAAATGACCAATGTTCTTCCAAGAGTAAAGAAGCTAAAACATCAGGAGGTCTGCTCAGGTTCAAAACATCAGAGATTGAAATAATCATGTTCTCACTTGAATCTCCATGTCCAGATTCCTGGGTTTTTGTTTGATTTTCTTTTCACCTGTAAATTAACATTCTTTCTGGAAAAGTGTTTGACTAACCATATAACATGCTCTGGAAGCAAGGAAATATGGAAACAACCCTATGGCATTGTAGATGAGGGTTTTGTAAACTTTTTCTACTCTCAACCCAAGAAATTTTATGTGACCTGGGGCATATAGGTATATAAAACAGGCATGCAAATCAAACATTTACTGATAATAAATCATAATTTTGTCACTCCCACATTCAATGAGCTTATATGGGTGGCAATTCATAGTTTAAGAAGGTTTGGTATAGATAATGATTTTAAATTGTGTTGCCCTAATAAGAATGGAGTTTTGTCACCTTCAAATATATTAACCATCTATTGAGTGCCTGATAGGTAATAGAGGCATTGAACTAGGCAATGGGGAATGGGGTGGTGGTGAAATATGATTTAATAAAACATGATTCCTACTTTCAGCTAGTTTCTACTTAAGTGGAAGAATATATCCCCCATACATTTAACTATGGAATAAAATGATAAATGATAAAAGATGCTGTGTTAAGTCTGAGTCAAAAAAGAGTAAGTTTCTGGGAGGGTTGACATTTGACCATGTTCTTAAAGAGTGAGGAGAATTTTAATAGGCAGTCAATTAGGTCAATCAAACATTATTAAGTTCCAATTATATGTGGAACATTTTACTATTAACTGGGGATTCAAAAACAGAAATGAAATAGAACCTTCTTTAAGGAACATATATTCTATTGGGAAAGTTAATATGCAGAGATATGCTTCAGTACATATGATACAATATATAAACAAGGTAATTTATTATTTTTTGAGGGGGGGCATTAGCAATTGGGAGCAGGCAGGAAAGTCTCTATGTAGAAGATGGTGTTTGAGTTGAGTTTTGTTGAAGTTTGGATTCAGAGATGTAGAGTTTATATTCATCCTAGACATAAGAGAACCATTGTAGTTTACTAAAGAAAGGAGGAATATGGTTAGGTTCCTGTTTTAAGAAAAATTATTTGGCAGCTGTGTGAAGGATGGGTTTGAAGAAAGGAGATATTTGAAACAGAGTGACCAGTTAGGAGGTTGCTAAAATAGTCTAGCTGATGAAGGTTTGTATTATGTTGGTAGCCTTCTGAATGAAAAGAAGGGAATGAATGAGAGAGAAACTTTGAAAATTGATTTGATAAGTTAACAATTGATTGGATATGTGGGGTGAGGTAGAGATGAGAGGTATCAGGGACTTGATGTAAGAAATAGAAAATTGATAGATTTTTTGTTTGGGGAACAGTAAGTTTTCTAATAGGGTAAAATGTCATACTAGCTGAGAGGAATATAATGTAATAAGACTGGAGGTTTGGAAGAAATTAGAATTCTAGTTTAAAGAATTTGAAGTATTCTGTAGGACCAGATTCATGTGTAAGAGCATTTAATCTGTAAAGGAGAATGAATGATGGATTAGCAGAGGATGTTGGGAGAGAAAGTAATAAAAATGGTTACAAGGCTCAGGTGATAGTCCAATGTTCATGGCCTATGCTAAGGAGATTCAATAGGAACAAGTAGGAGATGGATGTGTTAGATTTAAAGTTTTCTGTATTTCATCAGCGAACTTCAGGTCATATTAGAGTTTGTTTTTACTTCCTCTGAAAAGAAGGTCAGTCACTCAACATGCATTTGTTAAACACCTACTAAGTGCTGACCTGGTTATTGTCCTTTGGTCTTGAAGAGGATCATTCTGGGTGATTCTGTGTCAGGGTCTCCCATGTTATACAATAAATTCTAAAGTTCTTTAGACAGACCCTAAGAGTGTACTTGTGTGGCTTTTTCTGACCAGGCACTTGCCCTGTGTGAATCTCCATAGAATCTTTTTTTTTTTGGCAAGCATAAATTTGGCATTCAAACAATGTGGCCAGCTCAATGGTGTTGTGTTCTTTGTAGTAGAGTGGAAAGCTTGGCAGTTTAGTTTGAGAAAGGACCTGAGAGTCTGATATCTTATTCTGCCAGACAAGTCAGTTACCACACTGATGATAAGAGAACTACAAGCAAAAACTAAGGTGGAAGGAGTGTTGGTGCATGATTTTTTGTTTGCATATTATTCAATGCAGTCTCCGAGGCAGAGTTGCACAAACTATGGATCAATCCTCTGCTGCTTTTGGCCTAACAATTAACGCCAAGAAAACACAGGTCTTCCCTTATCTAGCACCATATCATCCATATGTTGAACCATCAGTTATAGTAAATGGTAAAGTTTTGAATGCTTTGGATAAGTTCTCTTACCTCTTCAGTATACTTTCTAGGGATGTCCACATTGATAATGAGATTGACACAAACATTGCCAGAGTCTAACTCAGTGTTTGGGAGGCTCTGAAAGAAAGTATAAAAGAAGAGAGGTATTGACTACCAAACTGAAGTCTTCAGAGCCATTGTGCTGACCTCATTGTTGTATGGCCATGTCCTGAACACTCTGCTAAGCACAGTTATTGTTGTTTGTCTTTCCTTATCAAAGAGGACCATGACATTAGGGAGGTGATGCCATATCCTGAAAGTGAATTGGATTTAAGAGAGAGAGGGCTGTGCAAGGTCACCTGCCTCACTTTCCTCTGCAGAGCTATCTGGATCCAGTGACTGGATATAGATCAAAACAACTGGAAATTGCCCTTGATGCAAATGGGAGACGTTGGCTATTTTAAGTTAAGGTCCTAAAGAGGTCTCAGTTTGACTGAAGCTTCACCCATTTAGTGATTAAAGCAACTGAGGCAAGCAACGATATGTCATGGCATCACCTCTCTCATGTCATGGCCTTTTTTAGAGAATGAAGGAGAAACAAAAATCTCTATGAATAAAGCTAGCCTTACAGCCTAAAGCTTGGTCAGTTGAAAGACTCCTTCCCTTTTTTCCTCTTTCCTTCCCTTGCTCCCTCCCTTCCTTGTTCCATCCCTTTTCCTTCCCCTCTCTCTTTCCCTTCCTCCCTTCTTCCCTTCCTCCCTTCTTTCCTTCCTTCTTTCCTCCCTTCTTCCCTTCCTCCCTTCCTCTCTACCTCTCTTCCTTCCTTCTTTTGTCCACATAGGGTATAATACCCTTATTTATAGATGCTCTTAAAAACATTTCCCCTCCTCCTTTTCTACTTGTAAATTCTCCCAAGATATCTTGGAGTTTACTAGCTAGATTTCTTTCTCAAAAAAAGGCCTTAAATCAAAACCAATTTGATTCTAATTGGCCACCAATAGGTCCTAAGCCAAGCCTCATTTGGTCATTGTTTGGTTCCTGCTTGATTTAGATTGAATGTGAATAGCAATCATTTCTGCTTTGGCCCCAAACCCTGAGGGTCTTCCCCTCCCAGATTCATTTATTTATTAGATTTCTTTGGATTAGGTGAAAGAGGAGATTCTTTGCCAAGCCCCAGGATACGAAGAAAAGTATGAAAAGAGTTTAGAGATTGCACTCTCACACTTTGGGCCTATAAAACTCACTTTATATCATAGTCCCTTAGGCTGAAAGCTCCTTGAAGACATGAACTATATTTTGCCTCTTTTTGTATTCTCAATATTTAATACAGTACTTGGTACATAGTAGATGTATAGATAAATATTTATTGGTTGATTGATAACAGAGAGCATTTTACTAGTGTCACTGGACTAGTGTCAGCAATCCTATTTAATAGTTGGGCACTTTACTGAGTCTTATGGTCTTCATTAGCAAAATAGAGATAACAATACCTTACTTTCTAAACAAGGTTGTTATCAGAATCCAATGAGAAAAATTTGGATTTTGTCAATTTTAAAATACTATTGATGGGGTCCTAGTGTAGTCAGAAAGTTGTGGGAATCCCCTTTTGGTCAGTGCAAATCCTTCATGAAAGAATTCACGAATCTGAAAAGTTTTAAGTGGCAAAAATGGAAGTTTATTGTTGGATAAGAAGTCAACTTTGCTAGAAAAATTGACTTCTTCAGTGGCAAAGTCCTATTAGGGAAATGGAGGCTGGCACTGAGAAGAGAATGTCTTCACAGCAGGCACGATCCTGGCAGCTATGCCAAAGAGGCAAAGCATGCTACTTTGGACATTCTACAAAGAAATGAGAGAGAAGAAACCTATTTTATGGGCATATCTTGGTGGGGAAGGCAGGGGGGAATGTGGGGGTGGTGGTAATGCAGTTTGAGCTGATTAGACCAGGATCTCCCAATTGAAATTATTTTGAAGGCTTTTTCAGCCTGAATTTGAATGGAGATCCTGCTATAACTGGGGGTGATTTGCCTTAAAAATGGCCCAACCTGGGAGACCAGAAATCAAAGGGGACAGAATTTCAGAGTGTTAATTTTACAAATCAAAAGGGAACACAGTTTCATACCCCCACCACTATAGAAATATAGAATTATATTTAGTGTTTTATCAGAATATTTATTATTAGGGATAGGGCTGGACTTAGGTTTCCAATGTCATAGGGAACTCCAAGATTAGAAAATTCCCTCTACCCATTCTCAATAATTTATAGTCCCACAGAGTTGTCTAGTACATCTCTGAGAAGGTAAATCATTTGCTCAGATTCAAATAGTCAGTGTTTATCTCAGAGATAAGACTTGACTGGTCTTTTCCCAGCACCAAGTCAAGCTTTCTATTTACTATACAATACTCTCTCACTTTCATTGTACAAGCAATTTTATTACTACTTCACTTTTACTACTTTATTACTATTTTAGATAGGGAAAGGAGCAGGTTGAGATGGGAGAAAGACAAGAAAAGATTTTAGAAATTACTTATTTGATGCATTTTTCTGGCATTTAGCTTCCTTGTACATATCACATGAAAAAGATTCATGATGTGTGGCTCAGAAAGGTGAGTGGTCACCATTTAATAAAAAAGCTGGAGAGATCTTTAGGAACAAAGCAAAAGTTTATTATATGTTCTTGCAAGAAGCAGGTGTCCCTCCCTACAAGCCAGCAATTGAAATGAAGAGGCACCTTTGGGACAGGTTTTACACTTTAACTAGTTCTTAAAGCAAATACCCTTCCCACCACTGACCATCATCCTCCTTGGCTGAGGGTCTTACATTTTAAACTCAGGAACTACTCAAGAAATTGATCTTGGCCAATAAGTACATAGTTGCCCATATTTGACTGAAGTAGGGAGAAAATGATGTCATGGGAGGATAGCAGGAAGGGAATTTAAGTATGCCCTTGGGTCAATGCTCAAGGACCTTCAGGCCTACTCCAATTCTGAAGTAGATGAAGCCTTACTCGATTTTCACAACTGTCTTGAAAGATCTCACCCCATAAATCCTTATTTCTTTCCAGATGAAAATGTTAAGTAATAATGTTGGGATTATAAGAGTACTTTACATTTCTATAGAGCTTTATAGTTTTCAAAGGACTTCTATAGTTAGGTAGCTCTTATTATCCCCAACTTTAGAGACAAACTGTGACTTAAAGCAGATAAAATGAGCTATCACATGCAAATAAATGATGAAACTGGGACTCTGGTTCTGGTCTTTTGTTTGAAGTAGAGTGGTCACTTATCATTTTAGTAGTTTTGGGAGGCAGGACCAATGCCTGTCTAAAATGCTCCATTACATCATAATTTTATTATATATAGTTTTTATACTTCTGAAAGAGTAATTTAGGCCATGATATATCCAATTCTATATTCTAGTGAACTATATTATAATGGCAGTCTACATGAATTGATATGAAAGATGGTAAGCTCTTAGAAAGGAATACATTCATTTTGCTCACTATTCAGTATTCAGAAATTTAATCATATTTTAGACAATACAGTAATATCCACACATGGTCTTTCTCCATCGAGAGTTCAACTCAAAAATAAATTGAACTCAATGAACCCTTTTAAAACATCTTACTTGTGCCAGAAGCTGTGTTAAGTACTAGATACACAAAGATAAGAAGAGAACAGTTTTAGACCTCAAGGGGCTTCTATTCTATTTATCTAAATTTATATTATGCTTATGTATGTTATATTTACCTATGTAAAAAAACCTTTTTTTTTGGGGGGGGGAAGGAGATGGTTTTAGTTTATCATATATTAGCTTAAATATTAAAAGTGTATTGTCTTTAGACAATTTTGTCTATAAATATCTTTATAGTTTTCTCAGAATATAGAACTTAAGAAAAAAAAACTTAACAACAACAAAAAAACTTTTAAAACCTTTTTAAAAAGCCCAGATGTGCTTTGAGTATTGGACAGAGTGCTGTCCCAGATTTCAATAATACTTGGGTAGAGCTCTAATATATACATATATATATATATATATATATATATATATATATATATATATATATATGTGTGTGTATATATATATATACACATATTAGATAGATATAGATATCTCTATATATCTATATAATGTGGGATCTGGAATTAGGAAGACTCATCTTGAGTTGAAATGTGGCTGTAGACTCTTAGCTGTGTGATTCTGGGCAAATCCCTTAATCCTGTTTGTCTCGGTTTCCTCATCTGTAAAATGATCTAGAGAAGGAAATGGCAAACCACTCTAGGATCTTTGTCAAGAAACCCCCAAATGTAGTCATAATGAGTCAGCCACAACTAAAAAAAAAAACAACTACTGAACAAAAGACTGTAAATTGCAAAGAAGTTGATGATGAGAATAAGTAAAAGAAGTTTCTTCATCCAGGAGTTCCCTGAATAAATGAAATGACAGTATTAGGCCCTACCCCTAAAAGAATGCATATTCCAGTCATGATCACCAGAAATAGGGTCTACTTGGTGAGAACTATCATTCTATTTGTATTTCTTCCACATTTGAAATTTAGTGTTTTAGCCAGATTAATGAATATTTATAATGAGCAATCTTGTCTATTAACATTTATAATTTTTTTAAAAAAAAAATCTCAATCACCTTTGAATTCAGTACTAAGTACAATGTCTGGTACATAGTAGGTGCTTAATAAATATTTATTGACTGATTGGATTATATCAAATTATCCATAATGAACATTAATATACCCCCCAACAACAATGTTAGCAAATAGTAAGATAAATAAATACTGTTATTTTATATACTCTCCAGCAAGAGAAGCTGATATTCAACTGTTTACCTATCAAAAATTATTTGCTTACATGATTATTTTTAGGTTATAAAGGTTCTCTACATAGTTGAGCATTTATGATGTGCATGACTAATACAATGAGGTAAATGGATCATCTGCTGATTTTGTTGGCTTATAACTAATTTTTTCCTTTTTGGAATCCCTTGATTCAACCTCAGGATTCTGCAAAGGACACAATGGATAATATTATTTCATTACATTTGCCTTTTTTTCTCCTTGACTTGCTGGTCTCCACTATTGGAGTTTGTATTAGATCTGGAGCCAGGAAGACCTGAATTCAAATCTAGTCTTAGCCACTTAATAGCTATGTGATGTTGGGCAAGTCACTTAATTTCTATCTGCCTCAGTTTCTTTATATATAAAACTAGGATAGCAATGACACCTACTTTCCAGGGTTGATGTGAGGGTTACACATTAGGTAAATACTGGTTTTTCTGGTGGTTGTTATATAGTAGATAAGCATATCAGTTCATCTTTGTGAGTAACATTGTCACCATGAATTTCTAACATTGTTACATCCTTTTCCAGGTCCTATCCCTTTCTGAATTTCTCTGGCCATGCACATTATTTCTAATTCTGACAGTGATTCGCTTCCAGGAACCTCCAAGACACAGAGATAACTGTGAGTATATTTAATCTTCTTTCATTAAAAAAAGCAAAACAGAGCCTCATTTAAGGCCTCACTGATGCATTTGGGTAAATGGATTTTCAGAAGCTATGCCATACTAGCAGGTCTTAGTAAACTGAAAAGATTTGGAATGGAAAGGAGTGCTAATGAACTCCATGTCAATTATACACTGATTAGTCTAGCTAAGTCTGGAGAATCTTTTTACCAGGTTGGCCACAGGTAATGGATTTTTTTAGTCACTGAAACTCTTAAAGATTATTTATAAGACTGGTAGAAGGTTTCAGGTCTGTACTGGTAGGGAGATTGGTAGTCTGCACTGGTAGGGGGACCATCAACACTGAATAAATCTTTTATTCTTGAAGGATTAAAGTTTTGGTAGAAGTATGAAAAAATATTATTGAAAATAATAAAAATCTAATCCTTTGATATGGTCCATAATTTGGAGAAATCCACACATGGAATTGGGATCAGTCGGTATATACCAAACATAGAGTTAATTTAGACTGGAGTATATAGAGGGCACTGCTGTGGCAAGTAAATCAAACTTTCTTCCCAATAAACTGAAATAAACTGTGTAGTTAGCCAGTCAGTCAACAAAAATTTTAAATTGGTTTCAAAAGAATTGTTGGCATTCTGCTAATGCCAGACTAGTCTACATTTTGTCTTAGAGGCAAAAGGAATCCACCGAAACTTCATAAGGACTCCTGTGTTTTAGGAATATTTTGTGATAGCTTGGATAGGGGAGAGGCCTGAGTCCAAGTAAAACTAGCATAATTACTCTTTCATATGATAGTCATTCAAATACTTGAAAACTTGTTTTATTTCCCCAAGTCTATTTTTCAAGCTACATATCCTTTTTTCCACTATTTTCTGGGCTGGAGCATTATATCCAGCTCTATCATGTCCAGTGATTGTATTTAGAAACCATACCATGAAAATATTCATTGAACGAATTAATGGGGTTTAATCAACATAAAAAAGTTTCCTAGTAAAATGGCATTCTATGAATCATATGTTCATTTCTATCATTCATATTATGAGGTAAACATCTAGATTTATTTATCTTTTAACAGTAGCACAAATATAAATATTTGCCCTCTAATTTCAAATGCTATCTAGCTATTCTTTATGTTCCTAAAATGTAATTTCTTCTAAAAAACCTTGATGTCCTCATTTTTATATCACAAGAAATTTTCTAGTATGTACTTATTCAACCTTAGAGCTATCCCCTAACAATAATAAAAAAAGAAGTGAAAAAAATTCAACCAAACTAACAATGTATTAGAAAGTCGGAAATTGTGTACAATGCCCAATACCTATATTCTCTACCTGTGCAAAGAAAGAACATGCATTAGGGCACTTCTTGGTCATCACAATTTTGTAGCATCATTTTCAGGTGTTTTGTTATAGCCTTTAAAGACCTAAGGTTACTCCCACAGTTAAATAAAGCATTTGATGAATTCATTACTATGATATATAATGCATAAAATTTTTTTTTCTTTACTGGTAAAGGGGAAAGATTGGGAGATGGGGAGAGGGATCAGAGGAAGATGAAATACAATACAGTGATTGAGTAGTATAGTGAAAAAATGCTAGAGTTGGAATCAGGAAAAACCTCAATTCACATTCTATCTCTGACACTTACAAGATATGTGACTAAAAGCAAATTATTTCCCTTCTTCATGTTTTGTTTTCCCAGCTGTAAAATGGATGGTGTCACTTTAAAAATCTTAAAACATTGTATAAAGCTAGATTTATTTTCCCCTCTTTTGTTCAGTATATATAAAACATGGGAGAAGTGATGTGCTATAGAGGAGAACTAGTTCTCCTTGGAGTCAGAAAGATCTAACATCAAATTCTGGCTCATATTGGTTTTATGACCTTTAAAAAGTTACTCAACTACTTAATGCAAGTCTTTCTAAGACTGTAAGTTGCAAGCTTTATATGGCAACTTGCATTGGTAAAAGGACTTTCCTCACGTGGAGATTCAATGAAATTATATCTGGTGAAAACAATAAATCTCTAAAACATTATTCTTTTACTTAAGAATTTTCAATCCTGTAATTTAATTAATCTGTACTCTTTTGATCAGGGAATTCTTTAGGAAGTCAATGAAAGTTTTATACATGATACTTTGAATAAGGCTGTTTGATATTAAAAATTGACTTAAATTCAATTAATTTCTGTATTTTTATAAAGAAACTTTGGTAGCCTTTAAAGATCCTGAATGGGAAATTCTTTGCTAAAGGTTAAATTGTCTTAAATATGGTGTTTTAGAATAAAATTTAGAACAATAAAATTCTTCCATTAAGGAAAACCTAAGCTTTTTATAAATATTAAATATTAGAAAATAATATGCTCTCTTAAGAGACTGAAGGGGAAAGTAGAGGGCTTAAACCAGGTTGAGTGTAACTGACATATCTCAAACTTGTTGGTGAGTTAGGTGGATGTCTACTCCAAGCATGTGAAGACTTCTTCTGGTAGAATGGGTGGATAAGAACAATTTTTTCCAATGGCATGAAGGTGACTGAAATAGGCACTGTGGAGTTCTTAGAGACTGATCAGACATCAAGATGCCAACATCATCCACTATATCCTAGGTTACTGCCCATCATCATGACATTGATGGCTTAGGAAGAGTGAGAATTATGACCTTATACAACTCTGCCTCACTTAAATCCAATTCACCAATGAGTCAAGGTTTTACTTGTGGTGCCATTGGTCCTCTTTGAAAATGATGGACAAACAAGATTTGTAAATAGCACCTGGTACTTGAACATAGGTCTTTTGTTACTAGATCCACTTCTCTTTCTAATATGTACACTGCTTTCCTTTTCTCTACGGGATGTGGTCTCATGCCATCACTAATTTCATTATGTGCTACTTAAAAGTATAGTTTGCCTAACTTTTGTATGGAACAAGACATTATAGAAGCATACAATTATCTAATAGGACCCATAATTATCCAAGACCTCCCGAATGTCTAAATTTAGAAGAAAATTCTTACTTTTATTTTTATGAGACATAAGTTGATGTTTACTCCAATGAAAAATACATTTTTGTTTCAGAATCTAATCAATCTTGAGTCTTTCTTATAATTAATGTACAATTGATGTTTTTAATAATGAACTATGGGCATGTTAAAGTTCTCAATCACTTCTGCAATTGTCAAATAAATATCTAATTATATTAAATATAATTTCATTTTTCAATATGTTTTAAATGTATCTTTTTTTGAGATTAAAATTTGCATCCTATGTAAGGATATAATAGACTACCATTTTAGTAGATTTCATTTAACTAGAATATTCTATTGAGAACATCCCTAGATATTATTGCATTTAGGAAAATGTAGAATATTTTCCACTCATTTTTTTTCTTTACTTTTTTCCTCCTTCACTGCTTCCTCTCAATATCACCTGGTGTCATAAATCTAAAGGTAGTTCTCAATTCAGGACACTTCTGCCTTTTCTTTGGATAGCCAATATGATGAATGATGGAAGGATGTGTGCTTGAAATTTTGAGGACATCCATTCCCTCATATATATTGTAAATCTATGCAATTAGGAGAATGTAAGCTCCTTGAGGACAAGGACTTTTCACTTTTGTTTTTCTTTTTCTAGTACTTAATACAGTGACTGGCACACAGCAGGTGCTTAATAAATGCTTGGTATTATAATGAATTGCTACTAATGGTAACTTGGGAATGGAGGAAGGTGATTTTAGAAGAGAAGGAATAAGGTAGGAAATTTCTTAGGGGAATAGCAGGAAAAACAGAATCCTTCTCCCTTCTCCATCACCTGTAAAATAAAGATTTTTTTGTAGTAATTGTGGGTGATTCATCATCAATACTTTTCACTTCTGATACTCTTTATTTTTCTGGAGAGAGTAGAATAACTGATGTCTTCAAGTTACTAAGATTTCTTGTGTTCCAGTCATCTTACAGATGACAAAACTATGTCATAGAGAGGGCAAAGAGATTTGAGAGTTTATTCTGTTCTTTTATGCAAGGGACACTTTTCTTTTTGTCTTGCCCTAAATCACTTGGTTGTTGTATTCATGTTTTCAAAGTCTGCCCACCTAACTAATGGATAGAGTTATGTCCAGAATTTTTGTCTTAACATTAATTAATAACTCAGAAATATCTCCAATATACCCTAGTACTTTATGTGAAATTTCTCTTCCTAAAAATATCTTTGTTGTATATTTTCTATACTCTGGTTTCATAGTTTTTTTCTTTCTTGCATTTATACATAGGTTATTTGCAGCCCCGTAACTTGCCAAGCCAAGGAGTTTATCCCTTTGTCCAAAGCCTTCTTTGTAATGCTGGCTCTAGATGCAAGAACACCAGTTATGCAGTGCCAAAGGATTCCTACTTCCGGTAAAAAATATAATTTTTTGCATGCATGTGAAGGTGGATTAGAGGGGTGAAAGCATGTATACTAAAACTTTCTCATTTGGGAAAAGGAGGATCTGAAAAAAAAGATATATTTGTTAAGAATAATGTGGTAAAACTAACCACTAATAAATTATTTTCTATTAGGTATTTTTCCAGGGCTATTTTTGTGAGCAGATATTAATTTCTAATTATTAGTCTTATTTGCATGCAATGAATATGTTAAAATGTGTAAAACATTTATTCTCTGTAGAATTTTTTAATTGTCATATACTAAAGAAAGTTCCCAACTCTCCCCCTTTTATTTTTGCTACATTAGATAATTTTTGAAATTAAAAGAAGGAAGTGGGAGTGTTTATTCTGGAAGAAAGACTTAGAGGAGCAGTGATAGCTGTCTTCAAGTATTTGAAGGACATGGCATGGAAAAGTGATTTGACTTTTTCTCGGTTTCAAAGGGCAGAAGCAGAAGTGGGTGAAATTTAGGAGTAGTAGAGGTGACTCTCCCATGCTCCAACATAGATATTTGTCAACAGTTAAGTTTATTTTCCTTCAGCTAACATGGCTCCATAGGCCTCAAATTCAATGGAGTCTTCAAGTCCTAGGTGAAAGGAGAAATAAGGAGGCACACTGCAGCCTGATGTTAGTTAGGAAAATGTCCTAACAGTGAGAGCTGACCAAAAGTAGAGGGGAGTAGATTCTTCACTCTTATTGGATCTAGGTCATTAAGCACAGGCTGGATGAAAACTTATTGAATGTGTTGTAATAGGAATTTCTTCTAGATGTGGCCACTGAGATCTCTTTTAAATTTGAAATTCTATGATCCTGATTAAAATGTAAAGTATCAGTATTAGCATTGAGGAACACTATGACTGGGTTTTTTGGAATCAGGAAATAGGAACTTAAGTCCTTCCTCTGGCCCATACTGGTTATGTGTGGCAAATCACTTGACCTCTTAGTGCCCCAAGCAACTATTTTAAGACTGCAAGTTATAGAGAAGAGGTTCATTTTTATTGTAAGAATTCTGCATCAGCAGCAAACTATTGTCCAGTTAAAAAAAATACATAAATGTATGTATATATTATATATATATGTATATATATATATATATATATAAAACACAAAATGTATTACGCATGATATACATATATATATTATACAGAGGCATAAATTATGTGCATTTGCATATAATATGTACACATGTGTATCATAACCCTAAATAAAGCAATACATGCACACATAATAATGTATACTTATGTGTATGTTAATATATAAAGTATAGATAGATAAACATATATATAATATATTTATACATTTTAAGAACATTCCAAGGATCAGTGCAGTTTTAAGTAACTCCTAAGTTAGACTTCTATTAACTATGCATATATATATATATACACATATGTGTTATTATTAATGAACATAATCTATCTACCATGTACACATAGATATATACAATACATCTTTATGTATATACATAGTTATATGTATTCATGTTTTAATATTACTACTGCTGAAAATTATTGGTTCAACAACTTTATTGAATTATCAAGTATGCTCCCTGCTCCTATACTGGGAACTTTTCAAAGATAATCAGTACAACCTAGTCATATGATTCTAGATTATGAATCGGTGGACTTAGAATATTGTGGCTTTATTGATTTTAAAGTTCTATTCTTAAGTACTTTTTCCTTTATTAATAATAGCGAGAGATGGAGGTGGAAATGGTTTTAATTGGTTTGTAAATTTGAAGTAAGACTTCTTCCTTTGATAGTGGATATATTTGAGTCTCAGATATCTTGCACAAAAATCGTAATTCATGTCTGCTTTCCATTTAATAAGATTTTTACCCTTAAATTAAAGAGTTTTTTTTTCCTGTGATAAAATTTTTTCAGCTCAGATTTGTATATTTTCCTTTAGGCAACATCAACCCTAGTCCTTTGGAGTTAGGCTTTGTGAAATGAAGTGTAAGAAAAGAATCTGTTGGAAAATGAATGAAAACCATAATGATTAAAACTTGTGATTATATTTCTTTTGTTTTTGCATTAAAGAGCATATGAATATTATTCTCTTAATGGGAGCTAGCTGAATAGTTCTTGTCTCATCATTCTTATCAACAAGGTCCTTCCTTTTCTGTACCAGTGGAAGGAATATTAATTATTCACTTAATTACTGATCCATGTCATGTGGGAGGAAAAAACAACAACTGTGAACTAGATTTCTAGAAACCTAGATTCTAGCACTACATCTATCTTTGCAAGAATATGTGGCCCCAAGCAATAACAAAATTTTAAAGAGTTTTCATCTCAGCTTGTGAAAGATGGAGTGTCCATGTATAGACACAATGAAGCTGGAAATAAGAGACAGCATTGAGTCATAGAGTAAGGATTTGTATCTAAGTCAGGAAGATCTGAAATGAAGTCCCACATCACACATTCATGCATCACATATATGACACTTATTCTCTTGGGACTCTAGGCAATTCTTTAAGATCATAAATTGCAGACAAGGCATTGACTTCCATTGGTAGAGGGAATTTTCTCAACCTAGAGTTGCCTATAACAATTTAATCACTGGTTCAATCCCTTTCCCTGTCCTATGGAGCTACAAGTTGGATATGATTATTAATTTCTGTTTTCTAGCTCTAAATTTCAATGTCTTTTGGTTCAACAGTTGTCATGAATTGATGTTTCCCTCTCTGTCTCTGGCTCTCTCTTTCTCTGTGTCTCCATATCTGTGTCTGTGTCTGTCTGTCTGTCTTCCCCCCTCCAATATTCCCTCCCTTTCAATGCTGTGCTAGCTCTCAGTGATGGTGACATATAACCAGAAGTTAGATCTAAGTACTGCATTTGTAAAATTACCAGTGCTGAAAGTTTTGGTAGCTTTCAGCACTGGAGCCAATCACCCCTTAACCCTGTCATCACTAGTTGAATTTTTAATAGTGTTTGAGGGTTAGCTAGGGGAGAGAGGGAGGGAAAAAAAGAGAAAGAAAATGGGATTGGGAAAGAGAAGATGAAAAAAAGCAGAAGAAAAACAATGAGAGAAAATGAAAAAAGATAAAGAGACAAATAGTAAAGAGTCATAGATCACAAATAGTCACCTTAGTGCCACACACATGTCTCAGCATATGTAACCTATTCCTGAAAAAACAACACATATTTAAATGCCTGACATGTAAGTTTTTTCTTCTTTCTACAATATGTTTATAGACCATGAATTCAATTTGATCTAAAACCTCAGTTGAAAACATAGTTATAGCAATAGAGGAGTTCACATTGGTATAAAAAGAGTGAGAGGCAGTATTTCTCTCTTAATAGATACCTGAAATTCTAGTTGGGTTAATTTAGCTCATGATTATCAGTAAAGTTCCCTACCCACCCAGGTTAAGTTTACATTTGGAAGAAAATCCAAGTTTCGTCTGAACTAGGCTATAATTATAAAACAGTTCTGTGATTAGAGGTTTTATCATGGAGTTTTCATTCAGTCTTAAGGAGAAACTTTAAAGTAAAAGTCCTAATATGTCCTGACAGCATAATAACTAAATAAACGTGCTTTGCATCCAGAATCATTCCGATTGTGTTTCAAACTATAACTAATAATAAACCAGAAAATAAACAGGACTGTCATCTCAAAATACTTTTTGCAGCAAACATTCAAATGTTAACAATCTTCTTCAGATAACTGACACCTTCAGATATAAGCATTCTCATCCTTTGCCTTTACTAGATAACTATTCCTGTGGAACTGGGTTTCCTTCCTTGGATATAACCTATTCTTTCTAATTTCCAGAGAGTTTTCTTTATTATTATTTACACATCTCTGATATTTTTTATCTCACTTTCTCCTTTATCACCCCTCTTTTGTGGGGTTAATTTTTAAATATATATATTTGTAGGTTTATAATTTTTTAGGTCTAATGTGCTTACCTTTATATTGATCATCTAAATCCAGCCCTTTTATTTTACTTATGAGCAAGCTAGAGAGATTAAGTGACTTGTCCAAGATTGCACAGGTAGTAAGTAGCACATCTTGAATCAATCAGATCCTATTATTCTCTATTTAGTACTTTCCCCTCCATAACATGACATGCAGATTCAATTCAATTAAGCAAGCATTTTAAAAAAATTCTTTTGGAAGGCAATTGGGGTTAAGTGACTTGCTCAGGGTCACACAGGTAGTAAGTATTAAATATCTGAGGACAGATTTGAACTCAAATCCTCCTGACTCCTGGATCTGTGCTTTTCCACTGTGTCATCTAGATGTCCCACAAGCATTTATTTTAAAAAAAAAATTATTTCCCAATTGTATGCAAAGGCAATTTTTAATATTAAGTTTTTGTTTTGAATTCCAAATTCTATCTCATCTCATTCCCTACCCCCTCCCTGAGATGGTAAATTATTTTATATAGATTTTGCATGTATGATAATGTAAAACATTTCCATATAAGTCCTTTTGTGTGACAAAAATATGAACAAAATAGAAAGAAGTAAAGAAAGTAAAAAATAGCATATTTCAATCTAAGCAGACATTTATTAAACATCTTTTTGTACTAGGTGTTGGGGATGTCAAGCCAAAAAAATGGCATCAGTTCTTCTCTTTAAAAACTATATTCTAATACAAATGAAGATGGGATTTAAAACAGCAACAAAGCTTTGATCAAAAGACATTGTTCAACTATGCAATCATTAGAAAATTCCCATCATTTCTTTGAAGGAATGGAAAGCAACCAAAGTATGAGATATGATTTTGCAATCATTCTTTTATGGTCAACTTAACTGTTTTCTTCAATTGTACTTTGTGAAGGATTTAATTGAAAATATTTTAATGTTTGTATATGATTTGTAGAAATAAGATTTATTACTTAAAAAAAACAACTCGCTTAAAGCAACAAATTTGTCAAATAGCTTGATTAAAACTTCTCTGTTCTCCAGTGACAGCAAAAAGCATTTTAATCCTCCCTCTCAACATCAGCTTCAAAACTCATTACTTGCAGGTGTGATTCAATTCTTCTGATCTGCCTCTTTGTGCTGACAAATTCCACTCCCCAGCTTGCCTGTATTTCAGCCAGACTGCCCAAGTCATGTAGCTCCTCTGAGATGGGCACCAAGCCATTGTTAATCTTGATGTTTTTCTCTTATCACTGTCAACTCTATCTCATCCTGAAATAAATGTTATTGGGTCCCTCCATCGAACAAACATGATATAATGTAAAGAGCAATAGACTTTTACCACTTCCATTAAGCAAATATTTATTAAGCACTGAGTATGCAAGGCACTGTGCGATGCGCTGAGTTTATAAAGAACAAAACAGTTCCTTATGCTCAAGAAATTTAGGATCTCATCGGGGAATGTGATGTGCACATATCTAAGTATACTAAATATAGTAAGAAGCAAAAGAAGGTAAAGTGAAGGACAGAACCAGATAAAATATCCTAGGAATATTTGGAGACCCACACATGCAGACAGAAGCAGATATATATATATATATATATATATATATATATACAGAGAGAGAGAGAAAGAGAGACACAGAGACACAGAGAGATGTAGAGAGACATAGAGAGAGAAAGAGAGAGAGAGAGAAAGAAAGAGAAAGAGAGAGAGAGAAAGAAAGAGAAAGAGAGAGAGAAAGAGAGACACACAGAGACACAGAGAGATATAGAGAGACATAGAGAGAGAAAGAGAGAGAAAGAAAGAGAAAGAAAGAGAAAGAGAGAAAGACACAGAGACACAGAGAGATGTAGAGAGACATAGAGAGAGAAAGAGAGAGAGAGAAAAAAAAGAAAGAGAAAGAGAGAAAGAAAGAGAGAGACAGAGAGACAGAGACAGACAGAGACAGAGACAGATATATATATATATATATATACAGAGAGAGAGAAAGAGAGACACAGAGACACAGAGAGATGTAGAGAGACATAGAGAGAGAAAGAGAGAGAGAGAGAGAAAGAAAGAGAGAGAGAGAGAAGAGAGAGAGAGAGAGAGAGAGAGAGAGAGAGAGAGAGAGAGAGAGAGAGAGAGAGAGAGAGAGAGAGAGAGATAAAGGCAGAGGCAGAGGAGACAGAAAGGGAGGGAGGGAGAGACAAACAGAGACAGACAGAGAGACAGATGACATGTCAAGTTTAAGGAATAGCTAGTCTAGTTTGGCTAGACTGTTTTAAGGGGAGTATAATGAAATAAAGTGTGAAAGATAGGTTGGAAGACTATTGAAGAGAACCTTACATGCTAAATAGTAAAGAGCTTGTGTTTAAGCCTCAAGGCAATAGTAGGGAATCATGGAAGTTTTGCAGTATGAACAAATTTGTCAGCTGTGTGATATGGAATCAAAGACCCCAGGGATTGAATGTACTGTTCCCTAGTTGTTGACACTAGACAAGTTCCTTCACCTCTCTGAGCCTCAGTTTTCCCATATTAAAATGGAATTGTACTAGGTGAGTTTTCAATTTTTTTTCTTTTTTTGTTGTTTTAAGCTTGTTTTATTTTAAAGTGAGAACCTTCCCTGCTAGTTTAACTTAAAAAAATTTTTCCCATTCAATATTCTTTATCATTTGGCCTGCAAATCAAATCTAGAATGGTCTTTGAGATATGAATAATTTTTAGATTTATATACATACATATTTAAATCTCTCTATATAAATACATGTACATACATATATACCTAATATAGAAGCATGTAATATAAACATACTGAAATACACAATTGTTCATAAATATACACATCTATTTAACATTTATTTGTCTACCTAAATATATAAATAAAAACCATTTGTGGCTCATGGGCTAGTACAAAAGCAGGCAAGGCCAGATTTGGCTTGAAGGTTATAGTTTTCTAATTCTTGCCAGGTTAAACTATCGTATTTCACCATTAAAACCATGAACAGTTGTCTCTTCATGCTGTATCATCCCTCCATTTTCATTGTAGCTTCCAGGTAATTCTCAACAATCTTTACTTTGCGTATCCTGCACTGGCTTATATGAAAATTAGCCCCAGTAGTATCAGAGAGACTGAATTAGTCAATGGTCATTCTTTCTGTTGTATTTTTCCTTTCACTTCAGAAACCCTATTCTTTTCACTTCAGAGACCTCAATTATTTCTATTTTCTGGCATTTTCAACATTCCTTTCCCTCTACCTTTTAACATATGTATATTTTCATTATTTTCAAATGTGAAGATAAACAAAACCTTCACTTGACTGATGCTTTCACAATTCATAATTTTTTTTCTCTCCTATCTTCCACTGTTGAATTCTCTGAGTGATAACTGATACCTCTGTAAATTTACTGTCTACTCCTTAAATCTTGAATTTTTTTCATTACCCCTCATTGAAAGTTTCTGTTTTCTTGTTCATTAAATATAAATATTTGGTAGGCTTTTCTTAGTTCTCATTCTTCTTGTTTTTTTGGGGGGATCATTGACAGTAATATCACATCTCCTTTCTTTGGCTGTTTCTCTGTGACATTAACTACAACAAGGATACTCAAGCAATAGAGTGGAACTTATCAGAAAATCCAGTCTATTTTGAAGCCTTTTCATATTTATTGCCATGGAACACTGCTACCTTGCTACTCTGGTTTATTGGGATTCCTTTTTAGAAGGAATATTTGGCTGTCGCTTTTTCTTGCCTGTTCTTTTCAGGGATTTTATTTAAAGGACTTAAATACTTCTTCCTTCTGATCTTAAAATGTTAGAGAAAGGAAAAGTAGTTCTTTTTAAGGAAGAAAAAATTTGGGGGAGTTCTGCTCCCCACTGTTGCATTATTTTACTTTTCCATCTCTGACATATGATTATCTGTAACCTTTGCTGGATCTCTACTTTCTTCACTCTTTGTAAATGAATCTTCTTATTTTTTTTGTATTTACTCCCATTATTTCAGCCATGTCTTGTATGATTATAATTTCTAAATCTAATTCCATCAAACAACATTGGATTGTGAATCAGGAGACCTAAATTATAGACTCTGAGAGAGGGAACACAGGGGTATACCCAATCAAAGATACCCATATTCTTGCAAAATGCATTGTCTATGAGTCTAAGGTAAATTTCTTTGCTATTGAATTCCTTATTTCTCTCTGCTCATGAATTCTTCTGATTATCACCCTAAGCTAGCTAAGGAAAATTATTGTAGAGTAGAATATCCAAGTTTATTACTCCAAAAGCAAGCTATTCATTAGTCTGCAGCTTCTCTACTATGAACTTCAAACTAAGTACTGAATATGTTTTCCATTTTTGCCTAAACTGCTCAGTTTTTTCCAACTACTAATGTCACAGTTCATATCAAACTAGAGACTCTATAGTAGTGACGGATTTTTTTTTAATCTAGCGGGTAATAGGCAACACAGTTGAATGGGATAGAAGTACAAAAATAAAGGGATAGTATCCTTCCCAACTCTGAGGCAAAGAGGGAAGAACAATGTTCAACATAGTTAGTTATCAGTTATTCTACAGAGGACTTTCAGCATAGCATGGATCCCTCTCCCTTCATTGGTTTAGAACAGGAGCTATAAGAATCTTTGAAATGAAGATCAGAAGAGGGCAAATGCAATTGTGCAAAATCTTCCCTATTTTTTTTCCAGAAATGTCAAATACTCTTGACATTGGCAGGTGAAAGTTCCTGTTCTCAAAAAGTTTACAATTTAATGTTTTCTTATCTCTATGTAATGAAATTGTCTCTCATGTAGCATGGGAGTTTGAAAGGAGGCAGGATATCTCTAGCCTCCCTTCCTTTGGGAGACTTTATTTACTGCAAGGAAGGATACAAAAAAGTTGGGGTAAGGTTGGTTTTGACCATCTTCTCACCTGAAGATGAATGCAGAAACATTCAAGATCTTGAAGAGACTGAATTATTGTATGAAAATCAAGCCACTTAATTTCTCTTCTCTCCAACTCTACCCTGCCTATTGAATGGGTATGTCATTGATTTCTTCCAAAGAGGAGAGAGCCCCTTAGCAATGGGATTTGGAATTCAGGTTATATATATAAAATGAAATCTTTGTATTAGATGACCTCTATGATTTCTTTCCATTCCAGATTTTATTATAGAAATCTTTGTTCTCTCTTTGAGTTTAATTTTAATCTTAGCTATTTTATTCCTACATCTTTGTTAATGAAACTATTTGGGATCTGTCATTTCTATAGATGTTACAGATATTTTTTCTCTCCCATGAATTTGAGAAAAGAACTTCTATTTATATAGTAGTTCTCACTACTATTTTCCTTTTCATTTTCTAGTACTAATTAACTTGCTGCCTTGTTCTTTCTTCCTGTCTTAATTCCTTTTCCCTTAGCGATTTTGAGCATTAGGTAACAGACCTAAGATTGGAGAACTCAGGAAAAAGAGATAAAGAAGGGAGGCATTTGTGTGTCACATAAATCCTGCGACAATATGTTTTTTTCCCTTGGCCTCTGGGTTTTTCTAAAGGTATCACATACACACATGCACATAAATTAATATCTTCAAGATTCTTTCTTTAAAAAAAAAGCTTTTCCCATGCTTAAGTTATAATTCATTCTAAGATCAAATTCAAGAAGGCTTGAAATAAAAAAAGCAAGGATCTTAAATTCAATTAATCATCATGGTAGAGGCAGGTAGGATAATCATCTTGAATTACAGCAATCTCTACAATCCGATAATTCTATGGTTTTGCAAGGAATTCTCATGTTCAGATGAGGTAGGAGAAGCCACTTCATGGTTCACAGCTTTCAGAGGTCATTTTAAGCCACCTAATGTAAGATACGATTATAAAAAAACAAGCCTAATTTATTGGGCCATTTTTGAAAATTCTTTTCTGGTTTCTTCTTCTGATATATCTAGAAGGTGATCCTGAGTTTCCAAATACCAACAGAGTATAATAGAATACAAACCCTGTTAAGTTCTGTCAAGTGGCAAAGGCTTTATGCATGTTCTTATCTTAGAATCCTTAATCACAATGCCAGCTATATTCAGAAAGGAATTTCAGTAAAGGGTTAACTAGTATGCTGCTTTCCCCTAACCCCCCACTGCCCCAAAAGCAGTAGACTAAGCCAATGACTAAGAAGTGGAAGATATGGAAGGGCCCTAATCTCTTAGTAGAGGAGGTATCTATATAGATTATATTAAGCTTATTATTTTATAGTTGTAACTTGTTAGATTTTCATGAGTGGATTTAATTATATATATAAATTATATATACATATATATATGTGTATATATATATATATACACATATATATATATATATATATATATATATATATATATAAATTAAAAATTTGAACATGTTAAGGAGCTATAGAGATCCGCCTAGCTCGTTATGTCCATAATGGAGATTTGATGAATTGAAAAAAAAAAAAAAGACCGTCACATTTCTATAATTGTTTAAGGTTTACAAACTTCCTCAAAAAACATAGTAGAAACTAGTAGTATTAAAAATATATATATATATATAAATTAAAAATTTGAACATGTTAAGGAGCTATAGAGATCCGCCTAGCTTGTTATGTCCATAATGGAGATTTGCTGAATTGAAAAAAAAAAGACCCTCACATTTCTATAATTGTTTAAGGTTTACAAACTTCCTCAAAAAACATGGTAGAAACTAGTAGTATTAAAAAGGTAGTAAAATATGAATAGTACCATTTTTTTCTGGGATACTCAGATCTAGGATCTCTTCACTGGTATAGAATTCACCTCATAAAAGCTTTTGGATCCTATGTGATTATGAACTCTGTCTTTCTGGAGTTATTCACGGAATCCTATTTCATTAAAATTTTTTCATAATTTCACTTTATTGTTGGGGTTGGGCTGGATATCACTCCTACTACATAGCCAGTTGTTGTGAGATTGGATCTAGTTGTCTTGAGACCACCATGAGATTCTCCCCTTATAGAGAAGCTATAGATTTTAGAATCTATGTAAGGAAACTATTGCTATAATACTAAGCCTAATGGTTTTGATGCTATCATGATTGTTTCCCCATAAAGGAGGCTATGAACTTATAGAACTTACTCATGGAAAAATACTGATAATAATATTTTCCAAAAGTTGGTATAGCTTGGTTTCTTAAATAATATTTTCTCTAACATTAGTTTGTTTTTTCTTCCTGATAAAAAAGCTACAAAATAATATTTTATCCTAACCCTTGATATTCAAATAGGTCAGCTCCAAAGAGGCCACTCAAAAATCAGAGTATAATAGCCTTATATTCACAAGGGCACTTTGGAAGCACTTGGAGCACTTCCTTCCCTGCTCAAAGGATGAGTGTCTCTGTGCTTCCAAATGTAGCACTGTCCTTACTTGAGTTACATTCTATGTTAGTGTGTATACTTTCTCCCTCCCTCATCTCCATTGCTTACAAAAAAGTTTTGCATTTAATGGACTCCCATTTTTTTCATGTCATTCTAATTACTTGAAATCATTAAACAGTTGTTTTCCCAGAGGCTCTGGCTGGTCAACCATCTTTCCTTAAATATAAACTGGGTACCTAGATAAGCACTTAACTTATTGAAAGTTGCAACACCTGAGGGAGTAGGGAACTGTGAACCCAGTTGTAGAAAGCAAAAGTCAATAGGGGAACCCTGTGTCCTTCCAGGCGAGATTCCTTTATGCCAGAGATCTGTCACAAAATACCAATTCACCTCCTTTTCTTGTCATACTTATCCTAGATATGATCTTTCATGGTATACTGATGTTCAGAAGAAGTAAATGACCCAGCGAAGGTCACACTACAGATTGATAATGTAAAAATTGGGACTTGATCCCAGGTCTGTAGTGTCATTAAGTAGTATAGGGAAAGTTCTGATCTAAGTTCTCATTTCAGATACTTTTTTAGCTGTGTGACCTTAGACACGTCAGCCTCAGGGTCCTCATCGTAAAAGGGAGATAATATCTTAGCTCATAGCTTTGTTATGAAAATCAAATAAAAATATTTGTTGAATAATTTGCAAACCTAACTATATAAATGCCACCTACTATTTTTTATTACTTAATGTTACATTATTTATATTTTCTCATGTTCTAAAAATGACATTATTATTATTATTATACAAAATTAACTCTTTTACAATAACACTTCTTAATCATTCACATCTTAGCTTCCAGAATAAGTATTCTTACTTTATAGTCACACAGACAGTACCTCTAAATCTTGGGCTAGATAGAAACTCGCCTGCATTTAATTCTTCCATTTTTATCTTTGTTCTTTGTCCAAGAATAGCCAAAACCAATTTAATGCTTCTCTTTCCCCTGATAACTAACTGGATATGCTGAGTTATTTTTATCTCTTGTCATATTCCTAGACTAGACTATTAAGTGTTAGACTGCAGGGATATTTCTCTTTCTAACTTGCTATCTTCCCCAACATAGTAGTCTGCTCACTGTAAATCTTTAATCCTTTTTGGATGAACTGAATTGAATCAATTGTTTTCCCCCATCATCTATTTAAATTCTGAGAACTCTCTCCCAAGAGTGACTCAACCTTTGCCTTAACTACAACTGTGGTTTTACCCATTTTTTTTTAAATTTTGAGCTCTGACATGTTGAATTATTGCAAGAAATGTGAGGAGGAAAAGGACTCATTTCTTCTTAAACTAGTTAATTTTGGAGATTCAGTAAGCTTGATTCTTCTAATGTATCCTTAATTTCTGATGATATACCAACATTTTTAGAAATTATATTTGTAATAGTTTGAAAGAATTTCATGTGGGTTTCATAGGTAGATTATTTGAATGGCTCAGCATCCCTCTATTAGAACATGTGGCTTTTATTTCTTTTCATTACTTTGAATAGATTGGCTAGGTTTAAACATTTTAATCTGGGTGCCTGAAATATTACCTTTTGGGGTCATAACTCCATGGGGCTACTCTGGAAGCTGATGTTGAAGCTGGAAACATGCCTGCCATTGCTATGTGCCATTATCCTAAAAAGGACAATTATAATAGCTTCCATTTCTACAGTACTTAAGGGGTCTTTCCTTAAGTCATTCTTATAATTTAGGCAATGTCAATATCATCATTCCCATATTGCAGATACATAGAGACCAAGAGATTTGACTGGTAAGAGTTCAAGTTTCAATTTAAACTCAGGTCTCCTGATCCCATGGTCAGTGATTGTTTCACAATGCCATGTGGTCTCTCTTTATTAATCCAATATGCAGGGAATTTTAAGGTAGAAAAAAATAACCTTATAGTGAACTACCTAATAATTGGTTAATGATAGTGATGCATCTATTTTGTTTAAAAGGAGATATGACACTTGTCTTGTTCAAGTGGGGAAAGTGATGAGTAGACACATACTGTAAGTTTTTTTTTTAAATTTGAAGGCAAAAACTTTTGAGTCTCCAGACCTTGTTAAGGGAGAGGAATGAATTGGGATGAATATTAGAAGAGGCTGGATGGTATTTCAAAGTCCAAGATCTTAAGTGTATATGAGTTGACTTGTACAGAAGAGGGATGAGTGCTTCTATAGACCAGAAAAAAACTTTGTAAAGCACAGAACCTCTGAAATAGAGGTTAAACTGCTTAAAAAAGGGCAAGTGCTTCCGTGAACCTTATTCTTATTTGGGAGAAAGGATCCAAAAGAGACTTCTGGGAACTCTGTGTTCCCAGGTAAGGAGTTTCTAGTGAGAGAGGATAGCTTCTCTCAACCAGAAATATTGTCAAGGAGGCAGAACATCTTATTTTTCTCCTTCCATCTCCCTCCCCAATCAAGGAACTCCAAACAAGTCATTTGCTGGTTCAGGGAAGTGTGTTGACTAAACTATTCAAATAGTACTAAGATTTTTGGATCAGTTAATCAGTCATTCAATAAACATACATCTTGTGGGAGGCACTGTTAGCACTGTGGATACCAGTAAATGGCACAAAATAGTCTCTGTACTCAAGGAGCTCACAATCGAATGGGGGAAGACAATAAACAAACAAATGCAAACTATATTCATTATAAATAGGAAATAATTAAGAAAGGGAAGGTGCTAGGATTAAGAAGGGTGGGAAATGCTTCCTGTAGAAGATGAGATCCTTGTTAGTTACTGATTTTCTATGTTTGGGCTATCTCATTCCTTGTAACTACCCCTCTTCCAAGACCTCTTATAACTCCTTGACATCCTTTAGGACTATTTCCCCATCCAGTTTCTCAGGGCACATGGCAAACAGAAGACACAAACTGGAGGCCACAAAATCCATTATCTCCAGACCATGAGGGAATAAGTGTGCTTTCCCTCAAGAAATATCCCCTCTACTTCATGTTAATATCTAGGAAAAAGTTCCTTAGATTTAAGAATTCTAATCATTTTACAATTTGGTTTTCTTTTTAGTATACAATATGAAGCAGTTTATGTATGGTCTTTTTCTTTTCTATTCTGTATGGAGAAATGCTCATTTTATTTGGCATTTAAGTTCAGAAAAAACAAACAGAAAAGTTTATTATCTCTTGGTACAAGTATGACAACCTTACTGATGATAGGATGATGGTAAATCTTATTTGATGATAATCCTAATGACAGCTCTTATTTATATAATATTTCATAATTTATAGACAACATAGTATAATGGATCAGAAACTAGTCTTAAAGCCCAAAGACCTGGGTTTTAAGTCTCTGAAACTCTTAAACTTGGGCTTAAATACCACTTCTGATAAATATAGGCTATGTGATCCCAAACAAATCTCTTATCCCTCAATGTTATTAAGTAACTCTTCAAGATCATAAAATTGCAGAGAAGGTGTGACCTTCTTTAGTAAAGGGAATTTTTTTCATCAGGGAATTCCTTACACTGATAAAATCATAAGACCAATTCCTATCCCTAACCCTTATTTTGGTTTACAAATTCTCCCCTCAAAAATACTCTTTGAGGTAGGTAGCATAAATATTATCATTCATAGTTTACAGATGAGTTAGCTTAGAAGGTATGAGGTAGAATTTTAGAAGTGCTTTAATTTTCTTTCTCTATTATTACAGATTTTGGAGCATTTTCCAAATGGTAATTGATAGGCTTCATTTTTTCCTTTGAGAACTGTATGTTCATATCCTTAGACCTTTTTTAATTGAAGAATTATTTTTTTTTAAAGAAATACATTTGAATACATTTCTATGTATCATGGAAATGAAATCTTAAACAGAGAAGCTTATTGCAAAGATTCTCCCCAATTGTTTTCAAATTTGACTTCATTTCTTTGTGTACAATCCTTTTAATTTTATATAATCAAAATTATTCATTTAATTTCTTTATTGTTTGGTCATCAACTTTTTGCTGATTTATATCAGATAGGTAATTTTTATATGTTTCTATAATTTGTTTATTATATGGCATTTTATATTAAGGTTACCTAGCAGGTAATTAAACAATTCAAAATTTTGTCAGAATTAGATTTTTTTGAAATCATTGTTCTTCTGAGATCAATGTTATCTTACTATTACAATATCATTTCAGACAAATTAAAGTGGTGTTCAGATGCAAAAGGTCAAAATTGGGGGAAAAAACAAGTTCTCTACACTCATTGCCATAATTATTAATTGTGCTAGGGCATTGATGTTGTTCAATCATTTTTCAATTGTCTGACTTTTTGTGACCTCCTACCTGTTTTTTCCATGGCAAAGATATTGGAGTAATTTGCTATTTCCTTCTCCAGATCATTTTCTAGATGAGGAAATTGAGACAAATAGGGTAAAGTGACCAGCCTGGGGGGGGGGGGGTCACACAGTGTCTGAGGCCAGTTTTGAACTCATGAAGATTAATCTTTCTGACACTAGTGCAGGCATTTTATCCACTGTGATGCCATCTAGCTGCCAATAGGGGGATAAATTAGCCCTGAGGGATCTCAGATTCAGTGAATGAAAACTCAGACTAGATAAGTGCTCATTATACCTTTACCATGATCATCAAAGTATTTAGGACCATTAACCATCAAGGATAAATGATGGAAGCTGGATGCAGAGTACTAGGACATGACTCCTTGTGCCCGTTTTAGTTGTTTGCAGAGGTACATTCATATTCTAGCAGTTCACTTAATGTGAGAGTCTCACCAGGTCAGAAGATTTGTAATACTGCTTTTATCCTTTAAATATTGGCTGCTACAATAGCCCAAGGCCTTTCAAGGAAAAAATATCATCTCCATAACTCTGGCCTTTAGCTCTTCTCTGTTCTACAAATTTGTTTCTTTTTGCTTCCACAGAAATACAATGTTTTCCACAGAGTTTAATTTCTACTATTTTGCAAGTATTGTCTTACTCTGATTCTATGTAAACAAGTGGGAGTCAATGGAAGTTGTGATAGCATCCAGCCAAATACACTAGAGAATTTTAAGATAGTATAAAGTATCATCCGCTCTATGTTGGATCCTAGCTTTGCTCAATTCAATTCAGGTAAGTTAAATTCACAGGTGTTAAGGCATTGGTGCTAGGTGGTTCCTTTTTTTCAAGGAACACAAATATATACACAGATAAGAAAGCACAAAGAAATTATAAAAGAGGGAGATTATCAATATTTTGAAGAACAAGAAAGGTCTAAATTTGAAGATAGCATTTAAATGATCCTTGGAGGAAACTAAAATTTCTAAGATACAGAGTGAGAAAGGAGAACATTCCAAGAAAGGTGAATATACATGGTAAATCACTTAATTAATTTTTAATTCTTAGCTTCCTCATTTGTAAAATGACAAGGATTAAATTAGATGATATTTAATGTCTCTTTAGATGCCAAATACTAGGGATAGTCAGATCTATAACTTGGAATTTTATCACTTATGGTAAGATGTTGGGGTTGGAGAGGTTTCTAAGGTACCCATTCTGTGTGTGGTTGAGGCAGGTCAAGGAAGAAAGGCGAAACTGAAGAAATGGGAGATAAGGATATTCAAACAGGGTAAGGTTTGGGATATGGGAAAATATTGAATCAGATTCTAAACTTACTGAGGAGGAGTGACCTAAAGGTCCATAGATGATAGCAACTAAGATAGAATGGAATTTTTGGTGCTAGAATATCAGAGATCTGAAAGGAGAAACAAAGAGTATACCAAGAGTCTCTGGCTCTTTGTATGTAGTACAAAGAGTACAGGAGAGAAGGCACCTCCTAGCCCAGGAGAAGATAAAAAAGAAAATGTTGTCTTCAAGAGAAATTTAATTTTATAGATGATGAAAGGAATGTGAGAGGACTGCACTCAGGATAAAATGGAGGATGTTAATAATAAAGAATGGTTCCAGAGGGTGCGATGAAAAGAAAGGGAAAAAAATAGGCATTGGAAAGGGTTTGGGCTGACTTCAGTGGGAGATGGCAATAGTTGGCACATAGTGCTTTTAACCACTGACCTTTCTCAGAATCTCAGTGATTTGGTTCCCCAAAGTAGGTGGCAGGCCAAAATCAGTTTTCTCTATTGGGAAGTCTGGGCTATACACCTGGGAGATTGGCAAACCTTGGGGAAGATCAAGGGGTCTTCTTGGGGGAAGACCCTTGTATTTCATTAGTATCCTTTCCCAGTATTATGTTAATGTCTGTTCGAGTCTTAGTATTTGACTCCAGTCTTATTTCTTTCTGTTTCGCTAATGGATGGGTATAAACTTTGTTTCCAGTCTTTTCTACTACAAGAGGGATTGCTATGAGTATATATGTTGGACCTTTGTTTTTTCCCTTTGACTTTCTTACAGCACATATCTAACAGAGGGATTTCTGAGTAAAAGGATGTGGAGTTGAGTCAATATCCGTTCTATTTTTTCAACTCATTCCAACTCTACAGCTTCCTGATTCCAGTTGAAACCCCCAGTTGCACACAACATCTTTTACAAATGCTGGCCTGAAGGGGAGAAATATTAGCAGGGGAGCTCATTATTTAGGAGAAGAAAAACAACAATTGACATTCCAGGACTTTGATGACTTTGATGACTATTTTTAAATTTTTCTTCCGTTCTTTTTAGCAGGAGCTTTTTGGGCACAATCTCCAAAAAGTTGTTTCTTTTTCTTTCTCTTTTGTTTCTAAATAAAGGCTACTTATAGTTATTAGTATAGAAGAAGAAGCCTTATAAAATAGAGTGAGATAGCTTAGAGGAGTCTCCTAAACTCTTAGTATCAAAGTCAGGATGTTTAATATTCTTTAGTTAATTAAATATTTTTATTATTTATTTACTTTATGTGTTTATTCAATATTTAATACTTAATTAACATTAACAAGAGTTTTTGTTTGTCTTTTTTTGGGGGGAGGGCAATCAGGGTTAAGTTACTTTTCCAGGGTCACACAGTGAGCATTTCTAAATTGAACTGAAGTCCAGATGTCTAGTCCATCACTTAAACTCCTGCCAGATTGATTATCTTATAGTTGTTAATTTATGTAAACTTCAGGGAACAGGAAACTTGGAGAAGGTTTCTTCTGAAGAAGCTGTTTCTGTCTTGGGACTGTGCCTTTGGAAAGGGTTGCATATTGCACCTGTGGAGGGAATATACACTTGAGGAAATCACAGATTATTGATATATTAATATACATATGTAATTATGCTAGAGGCTCATTTCTCACTCCTAATTTTTTCTGCAGCAGTTGGATTAGAGTATAGATACCTTGAGGACAAAAATTATGCCTTATTAAAATCTTTGTATCTTAATGGTTTGATCTTGGAATGGGCAAGAATTATAGGGGGTGCCAGAATGCTACAATGGTACTCTACTAAAGTCAGGAAGAAAAAAAGCTAAGTCTCTAGCAGGAATGGACATGATTTTGAAGATTTTATGTGAGGAAATAGAAAAGAGTCCTACAGGGCACATGGTAAGCAGTAAATTTAGGGAAAATCACAGTACCTTAATACATAATCTGATTGATCTCTGATGTTATAAATACAGGTGTTCCCTAGAGGAATAGGTTACAAGCCATACATCTTTGCTAATATTTTAAAAATCTTCTCTGTGGAAATCAGTCAACAAATATTTATTAAGCAATAAATATATGCTAAAGAGTGCTAAGAACTGAAGACACAAATTCAAATATAAAGACAGCCATTTATAAAGGAATTTCCATTCTAATGAAGAGGGAAAACACTCAAAAAGAATCTGGAGTATTGTTTACATGTATGTGTACATGTGTGGAGGGATGACAAAACTACCAGTGGAGGGGCATGGCAGAGAAAAGCTAGGGCTGGTCCTGGAAAGGAATGATACATACATGAGTAACTTAGGTGCTTTCCTGATGTAGAGTTTCTGAATGCAGCCATCTAATCAGAGAGAGGTCATAGAGATGGAAGGTAGTTCTAGTGTGTAAATCCTAGATCTGGAGTGAAACTTCAGGATATGATAAAGAAATACTAGTGTAAGATCTGGAGAGAAATGAAACATGGCTGACCTGCAGGACATTAAATGGAGGTATTGAGAGGAGCCATCCAATCAGAGAGAGGTTGCAAGGGCAGAGGATAGGTTGAAAGATAGATTGAACTGTACCTAAGCTTAATTAACGTTTATCAAATTGAGTTAAATGGAATAGGAGATACATTTTGGTACTTCACAATTTCGATTTTGTGATGTGTTCCCTTTTTGACATTTATTTAAAGTATCTCCAGGTCCCCCAGTTCTCAAGACCATCAAGGTATGGGGAGTGATTTGGTCTTTCTGGAAGATATTCAGGAGCTTGCCCAAGGCATCTCAGAAACAATGGAGAAGGCTGTTGCTTTACAAAAACTTTGGATAGAAGACTCTAAATTGTCAGGTAAGTGGTTCTGGAGTTAATTTGAAGAAAAAACAAACAAACAACTTTGTTTAATGGAACCTTAATTATATTTTATTGCACTGAAGCTCTTGGGGAGTAATAGGGCCTTGGAAAGTAGATTATGTTGACATCAAGGCTAACTACCTCATGAATATCCATGGTGACATTCCTAGGCATGACCTAATAAATATATTTCCTTAGACTAGTTGTAAAGTTTCTTGCACACTTATGCTTTCCTCCCTACTTCATGGATTTGGATAGGCATTAATCCTTCACAATGGTTTTACTCAGAAGTGTTAAAGTAAAGTTAAATATTGACCTAGAATCTTTGAGATATTCAAGATATAATCATAGGATTTAAAGCTAAAAGGACATTAAAGATCCTTTAGGCTATTATCCTTCTTTTATAGATTTAGAGTCTGAGGCCAACAAAGCTTTCTTATTCATCTAGTTAGAGGCTATCATTAATTAGATTAATTAGAGGTTATCATTCTACACAGACTTTCTAACCAACTATGGAAAAAACCATCTTCAATATATCTTCAATATGTTAATTTCTTTCTCAACATGGTTTTCCATATGTCCCCTTTTCTTAATTTAGATAGGCACAGCTCTATTTTGGACCCTTATCACATCTGGAATGAACTATTTTAATAGCATTCTATCCAGGTTTTCTTCACTCAAGTATCACTCATTCCAATTCATCCTTCATTCATCTATTAAAGCAATTTTTTTTAAGTGTAAGTCTGACTTCCCAGCTCAATAAATAGTTAGGGTCCTGATTACCCTAGGATCAAATATTAAATCCTTTGACCTTAATTTTTTTTTACAAGTTGGGCTTTCTTTTCTTTTCTTTCTTTCTTTTTTTCTTTTTTTTAATTTAATTTAATTTTTTTTTTTTTGTGAGCCAGGACACCGGCCGAATATGGAGGCAGCTTGAGTTAACCCCTATACTCCCATATAATTAATGAGCTGTTATGAGACAAAAGTAAATCTAATTTTAAACTACTTGAGAGCAAAGATTTCTCTTGGCCCTTTTTGTATTCTCAGCACTTAGCAGAGTGTCTGGCACATAGTAGGCACTAAATAACTTTTACTGATTGATTAATTGATTTTTGCCATGTTGGGATATTTCTCATCCCAGAAATTCTAAGATCCTCTTGGAAAGTAATTTTTCCCATGTAATTTTTCCCATTTAATTGAAAGTCAGTAAATCAGGAGACAAGGTTATTGGCTAAGAATTCTTCAAAACAAAGGGAGATATACACACATGTAATGATTTGCATAACTTTATAATAGTAGGCAAAATGAGCCTATAAGATGGTGAAGCTGCACACTCATTTTCCTTTTTTGGGAGGGTAAGTAATAGGGACAGGATATTAGATGAGTGAGCATGTAAACCTTGGTATTGTCGAAGATCAGGTTTGATGGGGTGAGAGTGTATCTTTGTGGTTTATTCCATCACACAATTTTGGTGGGGCAAATAGTCTCTAGTTAATCTATTAGAATATCTAGGTGAGAAAATATAAGTAAGTGGAGGCCTCCCTTTGAGATGGAATCAAAATAGAATATAGACAGTCTTTTTCTCAATTTATACAACCCAAATACTATATTTCTTTCACCTCCAAGGCTATTGTTTTGGAGAAAAATTTTCTCCAAATTCACAGCACAAATTATTGCCATTTTTCAGTCATTTAGTCATGCATGAGTTTGTGATGTCATGGATCATAGCATGATAGATCCTTTTATTCTCCATTGTCTTTCAAAGTCTGTCTAAGTTCATGTTATTGTTTCCATGCTATCATCCATCCATCTCAGTCTCTGCAGTCCTCTCTTCCTTATGCCTTCAATATTTCCCAACAACATGGTCTTTTCCAATAAGTCTCATCTCATTAGGTGGACAAAGTATTTAAGCTTCAGCTTCAGTATTTGACCTTCCCAGTAAAAAGTCTGAATTATTTTTTTAAAGTATTGATTGATTTGGTCTCCTTCCTGTTCAAGGGACTCTCAGAAGTCTTCTACAGCTCCACAATTCAAAAGTGTAGATTCTATGGCATTCACTTTTTCTTATAATTGAATTTTCACAGCCATACATTGCTATTAGAAAAAACAGAGCTTTGACTATATGAACCTTTGTCAGCAAAATGATACCTTTGCTATTTAGCATGCTGTCCATATTTATTATAGCTTTTCTTCCAAGGGGCAAATATCTTTATTTCATGATTGCAGTTTCTGAATGAAGTGATCTTTGAGCCCAACAATATGAAATCTGATGCTGCTTCCATTTTCTTTTCCTCTATTTCCTAGAAAGTGATGGGACCAATTGTCCCATGAGTTAAGATCATTTTTTTATGTTAATCCTCAAGCCAGTTTTTACATTCTCCTCTTTATTCTCATCAAGAGATTTAATTCCTCTTCAATTTCTACTATCAGAGTGATACTACCAACATATCCGAGATCCTTGATTTTTTTTTTTTTGTAGCAACCTTAATTCTGGCTTTTGACATATCAAGCCTGGCATTGCACATAATGTGCTCTGAATATATATTAAATACATAAGGTGACAATATACACTCTTATTATACTCCTTTTCTAATATTAAACCAATCAGTGGTTCCATGTTCAGTTCTAATTCTTGGTCCACTTGTCTCCTTCAGGAGACAAGCAAGATAATATGGTTGGTATTCTCATCTCTGAGGATTTGCCACATTTTGTTGTGATCCAAATGAAGGGTTTAATGTAGTCAATGAAGCAGAAGCAAAGGTTTCTTTTTTGGAACTTTTTTGTTTCCTCCATAATACAAAAAAATATTGGCAATTTGGTTTCTAGTTCCTCTGCCACTTAAAAAACCAGTCTGCTCAAGTGATAATTTCCATTTCACATATTGCTGCTGCCTAGCTTGCATAATCTTAAACATTGTCCTGACGACATGTGAAATGAATGCAATTGTTCTGTAATTTGAACATTGTTTGACATTGTCTTTTAGGTTTGAGACATAAACTGATTTTTTTCCAATCTAGTTCCCACTACTGAGTTTTCCAAATTTGCTGACATATTGAGTGCAACACTCTAACAGCATCATTAATTAGGATTTTAAATAGTTCCACTGGAATTCTGTTATCTTCAATAACTTTATTAGTAGGAATGCTTCCTAAGACCCATTTGACTTCATTCTCCACAGTATGTGGTTCAAAACCAATAACTACCTTTGTGATTAGTGGAGATGTTAAGATCTTTTTATATAGTGCTTTTGTGTCTTCTTGCCACCTCTTCTTAATTTCTTCTGCTATTAAGACCGTATTATTTTTGTCTTTATCATGCGCATTTTTTTTTTGCAGATTTCTTGTCTTTCCCATTCTGTTTTCTCCCATTATTCTTTTCTAGAATTCTGCATTCATCTGGATTTCCCTTTCTCATTTCCCTTTTGTTTTTTTTTTTCTTTCCTCAGCTATTTGTAAAGTCCCATCAGAAAGCCATTTTGATTTTTTGCTGTTCTTTTTCTTTAGAATTTTTTTGTTGTTGCTTCATGTACAATAATATGAACTGTCCATAATTCTTTAGGCATTTGTCTACTAGATCAAATCCCAACTTCATATTTAGTATTTCAACTTCATATTCATAATAAATGTTACATTATTACTATGTGATCTTATGGTTTTGTCCATTTCCTCCATAGTCCTTTGGTGGATTGACTTGGAATCTGGGACCCAACTAAGGACTCATTGAGTAAAGGTTATGGGATAATAGCTGAGAATTGCTGAAACCCCAGGGAAGTTGCTTGCAAGCTGCTTTTATATCTTTGTGGATTGCTTTTACCTGGGGATAATGGTGTTAGCTTTTTTTTTAATTAAAGAAATTACTTATGCTATTTCTCAGGGCTCTGAGAGTCCAGTTTCCCAGATTGAAATCACCACCTGGGACATTACCTTTTCACTTTTCTTACATTCTACTCTCTTCTTCCAATCTGGCCAACTTGCTATTCCTGAAACAGGGACATCTATTTCACCTCCCCTTGTCTATGCATTTTTCTATCCATGAATAGTCCTCTCCAACTCTTAGAATCCCAAGCTTCTGTTGCTCAAGTTTGGAAGTCTTTTGTGGTCTTTGTAACTGTTAGTGCTATTCCCTCTAGGGTTTTACTTTCTATCTATTCACCATTTTTATCTAATTATCTCCCTTATTAGACTGTAAGTTCTTTGAAGTTAGGATTGTTTTTGCTTTTTCTTTGTAATCCTTTGCACCTGGAATATAGTAAGTGCTTAATAAAATTTTGTTGACTAAGATGTAAGGATAATTATTTAGCTGGAGATGCTAGCTTCTGAGGGTAACTTTCTTTGCAGAATATAAGATGTTTCCAGAGCAGTTTCCTTAGGACCTAGGAAGTAATATTTAACACAGCCATATTTGATTCTTACCCTGGTGTCATTCCCAATATCTCTTTGCTTCATATTATCCCAGATTCTATGTCCTTTTATATCTGTTCTCTTTATTTTTTGCCTTCAACTTTCTATTTTTCCATGTTCATTTACTTTGCCTTATTTTTCTTCTAATTCCCACCAACCATACCCTAACAGTGCTTATTAGAAGGATTTGATATAAGGGAAAGAATTCTGACCTTGAATCATGTGTCTTATTCTTCTATTTACCTCAATATGCCTTTGGGTTAATAATTTATTTTGCTTAGGCCTCAGTTTCCCCATCTTTAAAATGAAGAGTTCAGGCCTCTAAGGCCTTTCCAACTCTAAATCTGTAATGGTTATTTTGTAATCTGCCAATAACTCCATTTTGATGTCTACAGAGCTATTTTTTTTCAATGAATTCCAGGCTAGTAAAATTTAATAAACATATTATAAGGGCCAAAAATCTTTTGATATTGGGGATACAGAAAACAAATAAAATAAAATAAGACAAAAAAGTTCTTTATTAGGGAGTGAATATAATCTAAGTAATGGAATAATATAAATGAACAGATAATTATATATGTATATACTTTATATATTATATAATTACACACACACACACACACACACACACACATATATATATATATATATATTATATATGCTTTGAGGGAGAAGAACTACGGCAGCTTACGGCATTAGGAAAGGCTTTCTATAGGAGCTGAGCTTCATGGGGTCCCTGGGATTCTAACAGGAAGAAATATATTCCAGGCATATGTGACATCCCAAGTAAAAATCAGTAGTTGATTAAAGTCCTTGATTCTTATCCTGATGTCATCCCCAAAAAATCTCATTGTTTCACATCATCCCAGATTCTATGTCCTTCTACATCTGTTCTCCCTCATTTTTGGCCTTCATGCTTCTATTTTCCATGTTCATTTACTTTCCCTTGTTTTTCTTCTAATTCCCACCTACCATTCCTCTAACCAAGGCTTATTAGGAGGGTTTGATATAGAAACCAGTAGATCTTTCTCCAAAAATGTTTAGCAAGTTTTGAAGGAATAATCACATTAAATTTTTAAAAATTAAATTAAATTAAATTTAAATTTCTTTTCTAAACCAAGTCCTTCATTTCAAGTTATGTAGTCTGTGGAGTCACAAACTTTTCTCAGCCTAATTTTCTCAACTATAAAATAGTTTTCTCTGTTGTCTCAGAGGTTGTAAGGAAAGAATTCTATAGAGTTTAAAAATCTACCATGTCTAAATGTGAATTTATCATTACAGCAAGAACTATTATTTCTGGGCTTTGAGATCACAGACTCATAAAATCCTAGAATTTTAGAGCTGAAGAGAAAGCAATTGAGGTTTAGAAAGGATATGTCATTTGCCCAAGATTGCACAGATGAAAAAGGCTCATGCAAACTTTTTAATCCTTAGTTTAATCAATAACAGGTTTTCCTGATTTCACCATTGTGTTCCAAACTAATGATCATTTTATATAGAAATGCAATTTTTACAACATGCTTTTGAGAAAACTACATTTTGCAGAAAAACGAAGAAAGTACTACTTTTAGAAAGTGGCATGTATTTTTATTGATGGAAAAGGAAATAGTATATCTTCAGTTTCAAGTTGTTAGGATGGCTTATTATTTCCAAAAGGCCCATCTGATAATGCCTCAGAATATATGGAAGAAAAGTCCTGTAATAGTTTCAACTCCTATATAATGGAGATATTGTATTAGACTCTATTAAGGGTCATTCTCTTTTTATAAAATTTACTTCTCATTTTTATTTGTTAAAGTGCTACTTAAAGAATGAAAGCTGGGTTTTTCTTTGATAAAATTCCCATTTCTGTCCCACTTTATGCTGTAACTCATACAGCTCCCAGTTGGGCATATGTGATTTAAAGCTAATTCAGAAATCAAAGTAATTTCTCTCTATCCATTGCACTTCTCATTTCCCTCCCTCCATCATTTATTTCTCTTCAATTTCTTTCCCTTCCAAACCTACCACTATCTGATAATCTATGGCCTCCTGAAGAATTTTGTCAATGATTTTGCTTTTACCCATTGTAGTATCATAGAAAGAGTGCTTAAATTGGAGCTATAGAAATGGTTTAAATTTTGACTCTGCTATTGACCATCTTTCAAATCTTGGACGAATTACCTACTGTTTTAATACTTTTTGTTCATCTGTGGAAAGAAGATATAGGCCTTTGGCCCATGAGATCCCTTTCAGTTCCAAATCTGTGATCCTTAGTGATTTTCCTGACATTTACAGAGACATTTTTCTTAATTATTGATGATTTCTATTCTTATGACTCAGTCATTTTGGGAAATTGTCCCCTCTTCCCCTAGAGATGAGCTCTTATTTGTTATGCATAAAGAAAACTAAGCAAAAATTCTATATAATGACTGAATAAACTTTCTTTCTTTTCTTCTTCTTTTTTTCTTTCTTTTCATCTTTCTTTCCTTCCTTCTTTTCCTTTTTTTCTTCCTCTCTAATCTGAGAAGGGAAGCACATTTCATTATCCATTTTCTGCAACTATAATCTTTAATACTATTGCCAATACTTACAATTTGGATTCCTTTTAGTAATCTGTTCATTTATATTGTTGTTGTCATTCTGTATATTGTACTATGTAGTTCTTTTTTTTTTTTTTGCACTCAATTTTAGCTCATAAAAATGTAATATTTCTCTGAATTTCTCATTCATTCTTTTTTTAGTAACTACTTGTAGGAGTAAAGACTAATGTATTTTCTATGTAACTCCTGTAATGTTTAGCATGGTATTAGTACATAATATATTCTAATGAATCTTGTAGTTTTATGAGAATAAAAATAACATCTTAAATATGCTTTTTTTTAGGTTCTCACAATTCTGCTTTCTCAATGGTAAGTATTTTACTAATTTTGAGATGGATTTATGGAATGATGTAGAATTAATTCTTTGTGGTATAAATTTTAATTTGTTTTTATTATATATATTTTAGAAAAGAAACTAATGATACAATGGTACTTTAAGATGTAAATATATTCTTATTCATAACTTTGAGATAACTAGTACAATGAACATTGGGGCCTCCCAATTCTTTATATATGGAAAGGAAGCTTATAGAGGTTACATCATTTATCTGTGGCCATATAGTAAGTATTGATACTGGATTGGAAGTAAAAGTTCCCAATTTCAAGGCTAGTAACTTTTCCATGACGTCATGCTACCTCTAAAACTAGATTTGAGGAGTAAATCTGACTTGCCAAGTGATTCAACTATGGAATTTCAAATTATGTTTTAATTTTTTTCAAACAAAATCTTTATTCTTGTCAGGATTTTATATGGTCAATTATTATTCATCGAAGTCAACATGCAATGGCAATATATTTGTGATTTTAGTTCCCCACTTCAAGCAAAATCTGCATTACTTTGATGTGCTTCTAAACAAGAGGATGAGGGAAAAAAACACATGTATATAATTATTTTAACCACTGAAATTTCAATATGAAAAAATAAAGGGAAATTTTTGATTTTAAATTAGTTTTTTCTTTCTTATGTCATTGTCATTAGCCTTTTCATTGCCATTAAAATTGTCCCTTATAATGGAAAACCAGAACTAAGCAATGCAAACTAAAACACTAGCCATGCCTTACAAGCTTGACTCATTTGGCAGTAATATTCCACTTACTCTTTGCCAAGAAAGGGAAATCCTATTTCAATGTCGTTCTACAATTAAGTCTAGCTCCTGTATTAGTCAGAGTTCTGATGTCTCTCAGTGTTGTATTACTCACATTATTGTGGTCATTATTTTGATTGTGGTCCTCATTCTGTTTATGCAATTCTAGAAATTTCCAACAAAATTTTCCAAGATTCTCTAAATTATTCATTTTTATCAGTTAAAAAAATTACTGTGCACCATCCACTTTATTTTCAGTTATGTGCTCCTATAAAAAGTACTGCTATATTTTTTTAGTTAAATGTTAGATTTTCCCACTTGTCTTTGACTTCCTTGAGACATAATATGTCCAATTACTATATCATTGGATCAGTGGTATGTACAGTTTTGTAATATAATCTCTCTCTCTACCCTTCTCCCCTCCCCAAAATGCCTGTTTCAACAGTTAATTAGTATATTTGCTTTCCTAGAACCCTTCCAACATATATCATTTTCATTTTTGATTGTATTTGACAGTCTTATTGGTATGAAGTAAAAACTCAAAGTTACATTTATTTGTATTTCTTTTATTATTAGTGATTTGGAGGATTCTTTGTAAGGTTATAATTTCTTTTAAAAATTGGTGGCTATACTTGGTACTACTTTAATTCCTGACACTGAAGAGGCAGAGGCTGATGGCCTTCTTGACTTTAGGAATTTTATTATCCATTCTCACATTTTAACATTTACACTTTGAGGAATGTATCATCTTTTTTTATATCTAATACATACATACATACACACATATACACACACACACACACACACACACACACACACACACACATATATATATATATATAATTCTATCATCTATGTCTATAGCTATAGCTATCTATATCTATATCTTGGATAATAGACCTTAATCAGATGATTAAGATTTAAAGGATTAAGATTAAATTTGATGAGCATTTCATAATCGGCAGTTTCCCTTTTTATTCTAGTTATGGTTTTTTTGGTACAAAAAATTTTCTAATCTTGTGCCACAAAAATTAGACATTTAATCTTTTATGATCCTTGTAGTCTTTATTTCATTAAGAATTCTCCCCTTAGCCATACTTGTGAAGTATCCTTTTGCATCCTGGAAATTTTCTAAGTCATCCATGATGCTTTTATAAAAATGTGCTTTAATACCTCAAAATGGTGTGAAGATTCTTGAAAGCCATGCTAATGGAATCAAAACTTTGGCAGATTCTACCAAGTTGGAAATATTTTGAGCATTATTTCAGTAAAAGATAGATAACAATTCATCATTGGTAAGTATTGAGGCACATCACTAAAAGTTTGACTACTTGGTGATATATTCTTTGTGGACATGGTGACCAATTTTATTGAAAAAGAAAAGAAAACAAAACAAAACCCCAAACAACTAAAATCCTCAGTCCTGTGCAGCCTTTTTCCTGTTCATATAGTAATGATAGGGGAGAGTCAAAAAAGGAGACCATGGTATAAGGACTAAAGTATAAAGTATCACAAGATATATAGAAATACAAAATATTTAGGCTATTTGCAAATATTATAATTTAACACTTGGTACTCTAAAAATTAAATTTGTCCAATGACCAGAACTGATATGCTACTATGTACATATGGACATTTTGCTATAATTGAAACCCTAATATGTAAAGAATTTGCAAGAAAAATGTTAATTTCTCCCTAGGGATGAAAATAAAGTAGTTGGTTTCATGTTGCACCCAAAGTTAACAAGAGATAATTTCATTAGAAATTTAGTCAATCTGCCTTGCATGTTTACACACCCATACCTGCATACAGACACATATACACAATAGAGTGATTATATATATATATATGTATACACAAACACATATACACCTACTCTATCCATATATCCACAGCAATACCTAAATACACATATATATGTAAATATGTATATGTGTATATATATATATTTATCTTTTATTTGATTCCTCTGTACTGAGCTCAATATTGGTTTCATAACCTGTGTTTGATAAATGCATTATTTATTAAATTTTTGATAGCTCCTATGCTTTATTGGTATTCACACATTGTCAAGAAATCTACTGGGAAATCCTACCATGTAGAATAGACTGTGATGGATTAATGTAAAGATATAGATTAAAATTTCATAGGATAAGCAGGTTTGGATGGACTATAAATCTACTTTGTTCAAAGGAGTTGCTATATCATTGAGATCACAAATTCATTATGGCATTACAATATTTAATTCTTTTATCTTTTTTTTTCTCTTGTGATGCAATTAGGGTTAAGTGATAAGGATCACACAGCTAGGAAATAATAAGTGTCCGAGGTGGGATTTGAACTCTGGTCCTTCTGCCTCCAGACCTGGTGCTGTATATCCTGAGCCAGTTAGCTTTTTACTTACAAAGCATAAACATGGGTAATTTTTCCAACATTGACCTTTGCAAAGCCTTTGTTCCAAATTTTCCCCTCCTTTTTCCTATTCCCTCCCCTAGCTGGCAGGTAATCCAATACATATTAAATATGTTGAAATATGTTAAATCCAATATATGTATACATATTTATACAGTTATCTTGCTGCATAAGAAAAATCAGATAAGAAGGAAGAAAAAGAAAAACTGAGAAAGAAAACAAAATGCAAGCAAATAATGACAGAGAGTGAGAATGCTATGTTGTGTTCCATACTCTGTTCCCATGGTTCTCTTTCTGGGTGTAGATGGCTCTCTTCATCACTGAACAAGTGGAATTGGTTTGAATCATCTCATTGTTAAAGAGAGCCATGTCCACCAGAATTCATCATCATATAGTCTTGTTGTTGCCATGTATAATGATCTCCTGATTCTGCTTATTTCACTTAGTAGAGTGATTCTTAAATTATAGTTCTTTGATCTGTTTTTCAGGTTATTTTTTATTAGAAATAGCTAATAATCTTTTCTTTTTTCCAGTCTTATAAAATTTCAATCTTTTAAAGATTGTCTTATGAAAGTGATTAAATTCCATTTTGTCCATTCTAATTTTCAAAGAATCTGTTACGTAGGTTTATGTCTTTTGTACTAAAGCTGATAAATCTTACTCCAAAATTTTCCTTTATAGTTCAGATTCTTTACTCTTGCACTCATTTCTTTTGTAGCATCGTTTTAAAATTCTAAAAAAAGCTCAATACTCTTGATTCATTTTCTCTAGGAATGCAAACTGTCCTTGTGGCCAAGTTATACTTTACTTTGAGGCTTTGTTTGTGGATATTTTGAAGTTTTAATACTTTTCTGAATTTGTGAGATGTCTCTGGTAACCATAAAAATTTGTGGCTTTTTTTGTTAGTTTGTTTACTAATTCTTCTCATCTTTTCTGCAAATTGGGAGTTTGTGTTAAAGCCAGCTTCTAAGAATTTTTTCTTAGAATGGCAAGGCCTTATATTGTCCTGGTTTGTATTCTCTGGGTCTGGCTATTGCTTTCCTTGACTGTTGAATGCTATATTATCTAAGGACCTCAGGGATAGCTTAGACCAGGGAAGTATAAGTTTTTAATAGAGCTTAAGTGGTTTTTATTTAGATCATGATCTGATTAATATAACTAGATTTTCTAGGCTGCAGGCCCTAGTTTGGGTCTATTTACCTCAATTAAAGACTTGCTCTTGGAGCTCTGGTTCACTTGCTGATCTCATTTTTGGTAAGTTACCTGGGAGCACCTGCAAGTTTACGTCAGCATTGTTGGCCTCCCCCTGAACTTAATTCTAGGGATAACCATTTTGATCAGAGCTACTGTCCTGCCCAAGATGCTTTTCTTAAAATGCAAAGCAAACAAAATCCTCTTTTTAAAAATCATAATAATATAGATTTTTGATATGTCAACTTTTTGGACCATCAATGAAAAATCATTTCACAAACATTATCTAAAGGTAATAGAGCTATTATATTGTTAGGAAGTTAGATCTTAGCTTAAAGGAGGAGGTTTAGTAAATAGATGCAGATTTAGCAAATACGCATATTTTAACTAAACATTAACTTTATATCTGCTATCAATCTAAGAGAAAACACCAACTATCAAACATATGCACTAAACTAGTCATTTGAAAAACAACCTTTAGGTTTCTGGAATGTATTTGAAATAGACTGATCCCCCAAGAATTCTAAATAAAAAAACCCAAAAAACAATCAAATTAGCATACTGAAATATGGTTGACTGTGAAGAAATGACTCTTCAGCACAGGGAATAAATGAATATGATTACAGAGTTCAAGTCCCATAGCTAACAAAGCTGTGGTATCTTACTTTGCTATAGGAAGCTGTGCTTTATCAGTCATTTTCTTGTATGTAAGTGAAGAAATGTGGAAGAAATAACAAGAGACTGAGTAGATATGAAAAAAGATAAGTGGAAGTAAGTAGAATCAATAAAACTACTAACACTAGAAAGAGGGATGAAGACTAGATATTCAGAAAATGGAGATAGTTAACACCTTTCCTGAAACAAAAATGTAGTAATTGTCACAGATTATAGTGACAGGGTGGTAGAAAGAATGCTCAAGATTTCTGATTCTCTACTCTCTCTCAACTCCCATATCCGGTCAGCTATCAAAATAATCTTGCTAAAGTGCTATGATCAATCACTCTCCTACTCAATGAACTCAATGGTTCCCTATAACCTTTGAGATCAAATATAAAAATTTCTGTTTGACATCAAAGCTCTTCATAAATTACTTCCCCACCAAAAAATCTTTTTATTCTTAGATTTTATACTTCCATATTTTTCAATGCATTGTCACTGCACGCTTTATTGTTCCTCCATCTCTTGAGCTCCAGCATTTTCAGTGTTTGTCCTATGAATTTCACCTCTCTTCTTCAACTCCATTTCCTGGCTTCTCTAGTTTCCTTGAAGTCTGAGTTAATATTCCACCTTCTTCAGAAAACTTTTCCTGATTCCCTCTTAATTATACTGCCTTATCTCTGTTGATTATCCCCAGCTTAATCTTTATAGAGCTTGTTTTTATATAGTTGTTTCCATGTTGTCTCTTCATTACACTATGAATTCCTCAAAAACAAGCAGTGCTATTTTTCTTTCTGAGTATCTGCAGTGCTTGATGTAGCACTTGGCACATAGGATGTATGTAGCAAATTCCTATTGACTGACTGGTAGAAATGCAATAAAAACCATAGTACAAATCAGCTCTGTCATTAGTGAACATGTCAGCACCAAAATGGTTTGCTTATGTTGTTTGACAAGTTGATGGGGGGGAGGGGTTGTCTGTTTTCTTCTGAGAGCTCATTTTGGTTATATTTTTTTCTCTGGAACAAGTTTACAATGCTACTGTAATTGGGCTCTTCTGGCAATGTTCATTAACTTTTACTTTGTCAGTTGCCAATGAATCAAATCATCCTGGGTTTGAGAGTGATAAGGGCAAGCTGAATTTTGCATGTGTAAATGCTGTAGGTTCCCACAAAATAAATTATGTGATGATTGGGAAATTTCATTACTCTAGTCTTAAACAGGTGCTTTGCTTTTTGATTACAGAGCACAAACTAATGCCAACACTTTACAGCTATTAATTTATGAATTTTAAGATTTATTAACCCATTTTATATATCCTACCATCTTTTTATATCAGCAATGAAAGATCAGTTTTATAGGCTTACCAGAGGGTAGAAAAGCTGTCGCATTACTAGATCACTGTAGAGTCTGACCTAATGAAGCAGACTAGATTAGTGACTGGGAATATATGTTACTCTTTCCTTGTTTCCTACTTATATCTCACTTAGCCAATCTCTGGACAAGAGAATTATTCAGACTATGAGATATTATCGCAAAAGAAATCTTAAAATAAAGCTAGACTATCAGACATACTATATAGTTCTTTTAATCCATTATAATTTTGAAGATACAGTTTTTAATATTGTTTATGTCTAGAATTCTGTTCAAAATCAAACATGAAGGAGAATTTAGAGGAAGCTGTGTCTCTCATGTCAGTAGAAGTGTCATCACAGATTAATTCTTTAATCAATCATTTAATGTTGGAGTTAGAAAAGACTTTTACAAATTATCCAGTCCAACCCTCTCATTTTGAAGATCAGGAAAATGAGACATAGAGAAAAATAAGTTACAGTCAGGGCCAAAACCCAGCTCTATTGCCTCCCAGCCTAGTGCTTTCCTTTATAGCTCATTAATTTTTCTGATACTGATACTAAGTCATTCCCTAAACATCTGAACATAAATTCTTAATATGGGAGGGAGGGAGAGGGAAGGATGGGAAGGAGAAAGAGAGAAAGAATTAAAGAAGGAGGGAGGGAGGAAGGGAGAGCTAGAAAGGGAGAGAGAGGAAGAGAGGGAGAGGGAAAGACAGACTGACTTCACATACCACAAACAAAAAGTGCAAGATACCTAGGAAATAGGGATATAAGTTGACCAGATCAGGGCTTCTTAAACATTTTCCAATTCTTATTCCCTCAGAAATATTTATGTGACCCTATCTATGTAGGTACAAAAAATAAGTATATAAATCAAACATTTATTGATGTCACAGTTTTGCAATCTCCACATTCAGTTATGAGACCCTATATGAAGTCGTGACCCACATTTAAGAAACTTTGCAATAGAGCAATTTTGTGTTCTATTGTTTGATAACAGAAACAGATATTTTAGTAGTACTGATAAGGCAAAAGACTGACAGAAGCAACAATAAAGCTGTAGGTTTTTTGGAGAGCAAGAATACAGCTACTCTTTATCTTCATCTTCAGCATATCACAATAATTCATGTGTATACCAAAAAACTTCACTTGCTTCAGCCTTTGATTTGCTAATTAGTTTAATGGATAGGTGGCCTTATTTCTGTCTGAAGGAGACATAGCTGCAATACTTCATTCTATCTTTGTGAGAAAGAGGCTCAAAGCCAAAAAGCAAACTGGCAGCAGAAAGACAGTCAAGAATTTCTTTGTTATGTCCCTTCTATACCAGTTATATTGCATCCACCTCCACCAAAAGTGCCATCTTCAGCACATATTAATAATTCATTTCCTGAAATGATCATCAAGGGAAAGTTAAATTATAATAAGAGTATCATCCAAGAGTTATAGCCAGGATTTTAGAATCTATTAGGGTTCATCATCTATTTAAAACCACTGCTCATGAGCCCTATTTTTCTATGATACCAACTCTAAGGCAGAATTCAATAAAGTGACATTATGTTAAAGCAAAAGGGCTATATATTAAAATGTCATGCAAGGTAAATTGCAGAATGATTATTTAAAGAGGAGAATAGCTAGCATTTATGTAAAGATTAAGGTTTCCAAAAGAGTTCATGTGTTAGATTCATTTGATCCTCACAATCACTTTTTGAGGTTGGTGCTATCATTATCCTTAATTTATAGATAATGAAATTGAGATTGAAAGAATTTGCTCTTGGTCACACAATTACTAAATGCCTGAAGTGGAATTCTGTCAGGTCTTCCTGATTCCAGCTCCAGCACTCTATCTACAATGGGAACCTATCTTTCATCAACCTATTTCCCAATACCATTTTCTCATACATTTCTAGCACCAGGAAGGGCCAAGACTTTGTGTCTCTGAATCCATGTTCTGCAATCATCTTTATGCAATATTTCTTCACTCAATTCTGTGTCTCCAGTCTCCAGCGCCCATTCTAGTTACTGATTTCTATTTACTCTTTGACCATCTTAATGCCCCATACCTACCTTTCTCCAGTTTTAACTCTGATTATGAGAACTACTAAATCTATCTTATAAATCATGAAAATAATACATGAAAAAAATCCCATGATTTTACCCACCATCCTTGTCATTTCCTTAGCCAAAACACCCTTCCCTAAATACTACTTCTTTATATGTATTACTTTAAAAAAATTAGAACATAATAATTATGAGGGTAGGGATTATTTTGATCTCTGTATTTGTTTTTCCATTGCTAAGTAAAGTATCTGGAATATAGTAAACATTTAATACTTGTCTTTTCATTTTTTTAATTCACTTATTTATTCATGCTGATTCATCAGCATAGCTCTCTGATGAAGGAAACAGAATGAGTGTAATGATTTGGGTGGTGGTTAAAGTGAGTGGTTGAGCTAAAGTGTAATGTTCACTAAAATATAATGTTCTCTGGGAACAGGTTTCTTGGGGGGCTTCTGGAGACAGCCTTCCTTTCATTTCAGTTCAATAATCACCCCAAATGCAGCCAGGAGCTAAAAGTTCAGATCCTTTATTTTCTCTTTCCAAGTATTGTCTCCTTCCTTGGGCCCAGTTAGCTTTCTTAGAGGCCTATCTCTCTCCTTGGTTCCAAGAACTCTTGCTGCTAGTCCTTTGCCTCTGCCAGTTTTAGCCTCTAGCTCCCTCCAAATCTTCAGCCAGCACAAAGGCGGAATATGGAATGAATTTGCCTCTGCCTCTGAGAGTGGGCTTGTGGCTCTGGCCCTGAGAGCTTCTTGGTTATATGCTCCACACTGAGTATACTCCAATCATTACATCACTAGGAAACCATTATTTATTGTAGGATTAAATCAATGCTAAATCAGATTTAACCATTGTTTCCTCAATTCCACTTATACCTTGTTTCAAGTTTTGGCCCATAACATCTCCTTGTAAGATCAAATCAATCATACTGAACAATGCTAAATTAGATAATTATTGTCTCTATCAATTCCACTGTCTTAGTATCTTAGAAGATGGTGTTTAAGAACTTGAGTGATTAATTCTCAGGGCCAATAAAGAACTGCTTTCCTGACACAAACTCACTATTTTTAAAGTACTACCATGTTATTTTCTGAAGTCTGACATTGATGTGAGTAATACAAACTCCTGTTACTACTGACTAGATGCAAAGATAGCTATTAACTTTGAATCCATTACTTTTCTCTTCTTCATCTTATATTTATTTCTCTGCCTTTGCTCACTCAATCTTCCCAGCTTTCCATTTGTGGGCAGCCATGTCTATACACAGACATTTAGTAATGTAGTATAGAGTATTTCTCTTTCAACGAGTTTAGTATTGTAGAAACTTAAAAGTTCTTTAACGATTATCCTATACCAAAATAATTCAGATTTACATGGTGTTGCAAAGCGAATTAGAAATCTTCTTTATGAGAATTCTATAAGACAAGTAGTGTAAATATAATATTTTTCTTTACAAATGAGAAAATTAAGGTACAGAAAAGTAGTTCCCTTACAGTCATATATAGTAAGTGACAAAGTCAGTGTTAGCAGGCAAATTTATGTTCTCTGATTACAAATTTGGTGCTTTTCCTTTTAGAATGTGCTGATTTTATTATGTTAACATTTCATACAAATTTCAAAGTTAAACTAAATTAAACCTAAAATGTATACTTAAAGAATCAATCTTTACTGAACTAAAACTTGGCATATACATATATGTATAGACACACACACGTATTTATATATACATATATGAATTGTTCTTAAAACTTAAGACATATTGTGGAATATACTTAAGAAGGGCTGCTAAAAGAGTTGTGTATTGCAAAACTAATCCAAAGAATTTTAAACTGAGAAGCAAATTGAGATAGAAAAATGTCCAAGGATTTCTACCATATTTAAATACACATGCTGAAAATGTGGATATTAAGTAAAAGAAATTAAAGATAATGAAGAGCAGAACAAAGAGAACATTGTACAGTAATAGCAATATTGTTTTAAAAACAACTTTTAGTGAATGAATCATTTTGATTATTTTAAATACCCAAATTAAGTATAAAGGACATATAAAGAAAGATGCTACCTGCATCCACAGAAAGAAGTGATAAATATAATTATGTATAGAATTATTTTACACCCCCCACACACACTTATTTGTTTCTAATGGTGGACATCTCTAAGGCAAGGGGTAAGTAAAGAAAAAAGAAAAAAAAAGAAATTTGCATGATAAATTTATTGTATATTTAAAAGAGATAGCAAGTTGTGCATAGTAGAATTGCAGTTTCAGAGCAATCATCTTTTTTAAAAATTACACTGTTTTAGAAATTCATGTTTATCCCATTAATTAAAAATAAAATTAAGAAAGAGAGAATAGAAAAAGAGTGAAGAAAATATACTAGGGGAAATAAAAGAGAGGAAGTATTGGGGAAAAATCTCATACTGGTGTGTATAAATAGAAATTGATAAATACATTCTATTCAACAGGGAAAAGGAAGAATAAGAGAGTAAGCATATTAAGAGAGAAATTGGTTTTAAGCTAAGAAAACTCTTATCATAGAAAGTAGATTTTGAGGAGGTGTTTAAGAGTTAAAAAAAAAGAGGATCAAAAACTTGCTATTAGGCTCTTAGTAAGGCAAACGAAAGGTCAGAGGAATAGAAGCATAAGATGATGTTAAATCTAGAATACTTTTCTCTCTTATTACACTTTGCTTTAAAAAGAAGTAGAAAAAAGAGAAAGAAATGTATGAAAGAACAAGATGGAGAGAAATAAAAAAGATGAACAATTTTAACTATGAATGTTAATGGCATAAATTCATCCATAAAATGGAAGATAAAGCAAAATGGATTAGAAAGTAATATGCAACATTATATTGGTTACAAGAAACATACTTGGAACAAATAAATATAAACTTAAATAAGTGGACAATCACAATCTCAGACAAAGCAATAGCAAAAATACATTTAATTAAAAAGATTAATGGGGAAGTCTATCATAAACAATGAAACATATAGATATATAAAAAAGACATAGCATCTAAATACTTAAATGAAATGTTTCATGAGTTACAAGGGTTAATTAGTGAAATTATAATAATGTAGCAACTCAAATTATCCCTCTTAGACCCAAGTAAAGCAAAAAAAAAAAAGGAAAAATGGAACATAGTTTAGAAAAGTTAGATTTGACTTTCTGAAAATTATTGAATGGTAATAGAATGGAATATGTCTATATCTTAATTATACATGACAGATTTATAAAATTTGTTAATGTATTAAAGCATAAAGGTATCACAAAAAAAACCAAGCAGGTGTTATTTTTGTTTCTCTTAGAAGGGCAACAGGGTTGATCTGTAAAAAAAAACAAAAAAACAAAAAAACAAATATATTAATGAACTGCTAATGGAGGTGTGAACTTATCCAGCCATAATGATGAATTCCTGAAGATATGATTAGAAACAATTCCAGGAAAGGATAAAAGGCTAGTTGTCTAAAAGGGCCAGTATCTGTGTACAGGGGATTCATCAAACAACTGGGATTAGAAAAAATGATTAGAGAAAACTACAAACAAAATTGGATAATGGAAGATACATACAAAAATATTGCTGGTACTGTAAGAACAGTGTCAGGAGTACTAAAAGTTGAACATATTCAGGAGAATAAAGCCATAAATGATGAAAATATTTTGTTTTATTTTATTCTTAGCTGTATTTGGAAAAGGAAGGTATTAAAAGTATGGTAAGAACTATTCTTTTGAGTTGGAGTACAATTCAATTTCTTTCATTTTCTTGGTAAGATTAAATGACTTGCCTAGGATCACTAATAAATGTTTGGAGCAAGATTTGAATTTGGGTCCTCCTGACTTCAAGACCAGTGTACTAACTGTTGTGCAACCCAGTTCCCCCTACCAGTTCAATGTCTGCCTAGATTCATATTTTTTGTTTTAAGGAAGCTAATACCTAGGCTGAAAAGGACAGAATAAAGTGAATATTTGGGAATTAAAACCTAAAATGATTTGAAAGAAAGGAAGAAGTACCTAGGTACTTCTGTGAACTGTATCTTTGTTCATTAAAACAAACAAACAAACAAACAAACAAAAAAACTGCTGCATATTATTGTTGACTTACTATCCTTGATCTGAAAGATTGAGAACAAAAGAGATACCATCATAAGACTAAAGAAGGGCAAAAGTTTACCTGGTTTTCAAAAAAAAGAAAATATGTAAATTTTATATGCCAGTGATCTTGATCTTTATTCCTGGTAAATATCTAGAAAGGATGTTCAAAGGAAAGCTTAATGAATATTTAGAAAAGAAAACACTGATAACAAAGAAGCAATATAACCTTGTTAAAAAAAAAAAAAAAGTCGTAGCAATCCTTGTTGGTTATTTTGAAAAGATTGAAAACTGGTTATTCTAAAAAACCAAATTCTGTAGCAAATAATATGCCTTGCTAACTTTCTTTCTTTTCCCTGTGTAGTAGCTTAAAAATGGCAAGCTTTACAAGACTCTTTATTTTTCTTCCAAGGAGGATCTTAATAAGACTGAAACTCTCATATCTAAAATAGAATACCTTCATCATCAACCCTACTTTTGGAACTTCCTACATTTGTTGCCAGGTCTACGAACAAGCAACTCACATCCTGAGTATGGGCTCCAGGTTTTGGCACAGTTTTTGCAGACAATTTTAAGGTAACGCATAATTCAGTTAATTTTGTGTTAATTATTTAGCGTATATTTGAGGTTATGTGAATTAATATTTTGTGAAATAATGCTTTTGTTTGAATCCAAAATTTGTTCTTAAAAGTCAATTTCCTTCCTATGGAAGTTTTTTTCCCCCCTCTTTGTATATCTTGAAAGTGTGAGAATAGTATTTTGCTGCAAAACATTAAAAGAGCTAGCTTGATATGGAGCCTGATTATGGAGTAGGACTATTGATTTTTTGAACACCTACAAAATACAATTTATTACCTGTTAACATTGCTTTGGGACAAAAGTTTATTGCCTTCTAATCTCATTCTTTAGAAAAAATATGAATGACAAATATTGTGACTCTGTGGATGTTGTTTATTTAACAATGGGGGGGACAAATAACAAATTCGTAAAAAAGCTATTCATAAGCGTCTTGGTCCATAATCTTCATTTTTAGTATGAGGAACTTAAAACTTAAAGAGTTGAAATCTTCTAGTTACATAGTTTATCAGTGCTTCAGTTAGAACTAAGCCCCAGGTTTCCTCATTTTTAGTTTATTCATTTTTTTCTTTTTTCTTTCTAGTACCTTGCTTCAGGTCAATTAGGATTCTCATCATACTTCTATTATGAAAGTTCATAATATACTTTGTTTATTTAATATTGTTCTGCCCTGATTAAATCCATTAGTGAACATTCCTTTATTTCATTCACTCTGTACATATTCATTGATCATTTACTATGTGCATGGCAGTGAAAATGTTTTTAGATTTCTCATGTCTTGAATTTAACATAAGAGACCGAAGGTTTAATCAACCCAATTATAGGCTGACATTTGTAATCAAGGCATAAGAGACTAAGAAATTATTATATATCACAATAAGAATGCATACAGAATCCTGTGCCATTGTCTGGCCGATTAACAGTATGTTAGTATTTAGAACTTTTAGGCTTTTAGGCTTTTAGAGCTTTTAGAGGCTTTTAGAGCTAATCTACTCAGATTCATAGAAATCCAGAATCTCTAAATTGGACAAGATTTCACAAAGCATTCAGTACAATTCATTTTTGTTGAAGAACTCAGCAAACCTGATAGAAAATCAGCCAGCCTTCTTGAAAACCCTCTAATGAGCAATTTCATCTAATGGTAGTCCATACTACTTATAGATGGCTCATCCTATTAGTAAATTTCTTCTTGCCACTGGAGCTAAACAAAGAAGTCTACTCCACTAATTCTTAAAATATATGAAAATAACTGCTATGGTCCTTAAGTCTTCCCTTCAAAATAAATGTGTCTACTTCTTTCAGTTGATTTTCATATTGTGTGATCTTGAAGCTCTTTATGATTCTGGTTGAAAAAAAAAATATAAACTAGCACAGGCCAAGCAAAAATCCCTGTGCCTTCCACCTAATTCTGCCTTCTAAATTTACATTGAAGTACTTTTTGTGTCCAGCTATTCAACTTCTACATTCACCTAATTTTTGGTCATTTTGTTCAGGTCTCTGAACAATTTAAACAAAACAACATGAAAGACTTTTGCTAATAATTTGCTAAAGTTTCGATGAACTAAACCTATTATTTATCATGATATACCTGTGTACATATCTTTTTAATGAATAAAACACACTTTTTTCTGGCATGTCTTGTTCTTGGTGATTCCATGCTGGCTCTTACTTATCATGATTTCCTTTTCCACATATCTATTAATTATTACTTTGATAATATATTCTAGAAATTCCAGAATTTGCTAGGAATTGAAGTCCAATGTTCTATGGCTTCTAGACTGGATTCCCTTCCTTTCTTCTTGTTCTTGTTATTTCTTCCCCTTTTTGGTTTCCTTGAATTGGGTCATTTGTCCTTTTATAATTAAGTTCAACTAGGTAAATAGTATAATTATTTCTTTTGTTATCAATGATTGTTCATTGATTTCTCAGTGTAGTTTAGCAATCTTATATTCTAATTCTATCGGTATGGAGGATGCCTCTTTCATCAAAGAGAGCTAGGTATTCTCTTTTGTCCCTCTTGTTTTGAGTTAATTCCTTATTAGCCATTTTATTTTTCCTTCTCAGTCCAGAAGAAAAACTTGTCCAGCATATGCAGTTTCACCACTCAAACTCAAATTTGGGTTCAGGTCCTTATCATCTTTTAAGTTCATTATGATTACCTTCAAATTAGTTTTCCTTCCTCAATTCTCTCCTGACTGCAATTTATTCTGCCCATCAATGTCACAGATTTCATTATGTCATTCTCCCACTCAGTTAACTAAATTTGGATTCTTCTTTTTTCTAGGATGGAGTATCTGTTTACCTTTAATAATACTTCAAAACTTGACCCTAACTTCTCTTTTTAATATCATTATACATTGCTTCTCCTCTTGCATTCCATGATCTTCCAAATTAGATGCTCTAATGGAATATTTCATATTCAATGTCTATCTTTGCACTGGCTGCCCATGTACTACTGCTATTACAACTACTACTGCTACTATTGCTACTGCTACTACTACTAGTACTACTACTACTGTGATGATTACTCCCATCACCACCACCATCACCACCATTACCACTCTCCCAGCACCACCACTATTATCATCACTATTACTATCACAACTGACACTCTCAGCACCACCAGCACCAATACCAGCACGACTATGGCTATAACTATTATTATGACTACTATTACTATTACTAACAACTACCACCACTATTACTATGACCATCTTTACCACAACTATCAACTAGCATTTTTAGAGTGTTTTAAGATTTAAGAGTTTTCCAAATATTATCTAATTTTATCTTTAAACAATTCTGAGAGGTAGGTACTATATTATTATTCCCATTTTACAGGTAGAGGAACTGAAGTAAACAGAGATGAATTGATTTGTTCAGAGTCACAGGGGTAATAAGTGCCTCATGCTAGACTTAAACTCAGATATTTATGACTTCAGGAGCAGGTTCCCTATCCACTGCTATATCTAGATGCCATTTCATATGTGGAATACAGTGTCTCACATGAGACTCTCAAAATCCTTCTTCTCTCTTTAAAACAAAGTTCAAGCACCATTTCCTCTGTAAAGCTTTTCTTGAACATCACAATTGTTGACTGCTACATCCTTTCTGACTCACCTTATATTAAACCACTAAATGTTTTGGCTCTATATTTATGCTATTTTTAGGCAAATAGATAATACAATAGATAGCGTTAAATCTTGAAGTCAGAAAGACCAGAATTTGTGTCCTACCTCAGATACTTACTAGCTAAGTGACCATAGGTAGGACTTAAATCTCTCTCTGTAAAATGGAGATGATCTGTCCCTGCATCTAACTCAGAGTTGTTGTGAAGACCAAATGAGGAAATTTAGGTAATATGCTTTGCAAACATCTAAATGCTGTCTGAATGCTAGCTAATACTATATCTAATATGTTCTTATTTCCTGTGTTAGAATGTTAACTCCCTGTGCACACAGATTGTTTCATTCTTTGTATTTGTATCACCTACACATTGTAGGAATGTTTTATACATAGTATTTAATAAATGCTAGCTGATTGTCATACTTCCATCCTCTGTGATTAGCATTTTGATTGCCTTTTTTCTTTTCTTCAAAATTGCTTTTAAAAACCCTTTTTATTGTCTTCAACTTTTCCAGTAAACCTCAGTAAAGTTGACACTATTTTTACTCATATTTGACACTGTTTATTCTTATGACTATTATTAATTTTACATTCATTTTCTATTGCCTGTTCTCATTTCTATCATCTGTCCATCTCTTTTTAAAAATCAATATTTATTGATAGCTTTTGTTTTCATATCACCTGTTTTTCTGTAGACCTCCTTCCATTTTTCCCTTCCAAGAGAGGACTATTAAAATTAAGAATGGAAAAAAGAGCTAGAAAAAAGTTAAACTTTCCATCACTTCAAACTCTGGTGTTCTATACAATGTGCCACATCTATATGTTCCCACTTCTGCAAAGAAATGAGGCTAGAAAGAGAAACATATCATCTTATAGTTTTCTCTGGGGCCAAACTTGATGATTATAATTTTAGCCCATATAATTTTAATTGCTTTGCTGTTGTTCTTACTATCTATATTGGTATAGCAATTGTGATTTTAAGTTTTGTTTTTCCTGATTCTGCTTATTTAATTTGCATAGATTCATACAATTTCCCCAAATTTCACTGTATTCATAATTTCTTACAGCACACTGATATTCTATTATAGTCACAAACCATAATATATGATCCCTGATTGATTAGCATCTACTTGGTTTTCCATTTTTGCTACCCCCAAAAGTGACTCTATAACTTCTAATATACATGTGACCTCTGTATCATTTTTTATAACTTTTAAATTTTTTAATGCATCTACATTCATCTTTTGCATCTACATTGATTCTACAACTCTACCTTTTCTATCTCAATTCCTTTTTGTATCTTTATAATTTTACTAGAGAGAACTTCCTATTCTTCTTGACCTGACCTTGCCCATAGAATTTTGTTCATGGAATTCTATCTTTTTTCTTCATCTTGAAATCTTCTCTACCCATTCTATGGTATATGTATGGCTTCCCTCTTTTATTATTCTATCACACTCTAAGTCAGGATGCTCATTTTTTCTTTCCCCTCATTCGATTTTTACTCCTCAGCATCTAGTTCCTCTTTATTGTTTAGAATCAAATCTGTGATAGCACTGCCACCTATTAATTCTACCATCTATTGAGGGATGTAGTTATTATTAAGCTATATTAAAAAAATTATTAGTTGTTCTACTTTTGGTATAGACAGAGAACTCTATGAGCTGGACAACTTGGGAAGATCTTAACTTAAAATCAGTAATCCATCTGCCTAGCTGGCATAGTCAATGTATAGATATGAATATCAGAATAATAACATTTCTTTAATGACAAACACAATGTTGTTTAATTTATATCATGATACATTTGGTCTTTTCTAACATGAATATCACTCAAACATACACAAAATATACTATGAATACATAGATACAAATTGTGAAATGTATGTAATATTTGATGTATATATGCATATACACAAAATATACAATATATATAATTATATGTATATATACACATATACTAAAATGCATCAATTCATGACCATGATTGAGGTTCACCAAATTTTCACAATGTAGACTATGATATTAGGGCCCATAGAATAGCTATACTCATTTCATTAGGGAATGTACCCATTACAACAAAATTATGTTTGATAATGGTACTAAATCTATGATCACTGCTTTATCCCAGGGTCCCTCCAAATACTAGTGTCAAAAATTACCTTTTCATAATATTTTCTATTTTTTAAAGCTTTTTATTTAAAATAATCCAGTGGTGTACATAGTACAATTTTTATTATTCCCATTTTACATATGAAGAATCCAAGGTTCCAGAATAAGTGATTTTTCCAGAGATACATAGCATAGAAGTTCAGAGCTGTGAATTAAACTCAATTCATATCTTTCCAAGTCTTTTTCTCTCCTCCCCTCATTTCACAATAATCTTTTTTTAAAATAATAATAATAATAATAATAGCTTTTTATTTTTCAAAATACACACAAAAATAGTTTTCAATATTTACCCTTGCAAAATCCTGTGTTCCACATTTCTCTCCATTCCTCCTTACTGCCCATCTCCCCTAGAGAGCAAGTAATCCAATAGAGGTTAAACGTTCAATTCTTCTAAGGATATTTCCACATTTATCATGATACACAAGAAAAATTAGGTCAAAAGGGAAAAATTGAGGATGAAAAAAACAAGCAAGCAACCAATGATCCATAGTCCTCTCTCTGAATGTGGATGGCTCTCTCTATCACAAGATTATTGGAATTGCCCTGATTATGTTATTGTTGAGAAGAGCCAAGTCCATCACAGTTGATCATCACATAACCTTGTTGTCATGTGCAATGTTTTCTTGGTTCTAATCACCTCACTTAGCATCAGTTCATGTAACTCTTTTCAGGTCTTTCTGAAATCAGTCTTCTGATCATTTCTTGGAGAACAATAATATTTCATAACATCCATATATCATCTTATTCAGCCATTTCCCATCTGATGGGCATCCACTCAATTTCCAGTTCCTTGCCACTACAAAAAAAGACTGTTACAAACATTTTTTGCACATGTCTTCCCCCCCCCTTTTTTTTAATGATCTCTTTAGAAATATAGACTCAGTAGAGACACCTGTAGATTAAAGGATAAACATAGCTTTATAGCTCTTTGGGCATAGTTCCATCTTGCTCTCTAGAAAGGTTGGATCAGTTCACAATTCCACCAACAATTAATGTATTAGTGTCTTACTTTTCCCACATTCCTGCCAATATTTATCATTATCTTTTCCTGTCATTTTAGCCAATCTGAAATGTGTGAAATGGTATCTCAGAGTTGTCTTAATTTGCATTTCTCTAATCAATAGTGATTTAGAGCATTTTTTAATATAACTAGAAATGGCTTTAATCTCTGAAAATTATCTGTTCTTATCCTTTGACTATTTATTAATTGGGGAATGACATAAATAATCTCTTCTAAAATCATTGTGCTTATAAATTCTTTACATTTCCCAGGTAGCTATACTTTTTAACTTCCAGTTTTGTTATGTAACAATGGAGTGCTTCTTTTATTACCCATTAGATGGTTTCCCATGCATACAATAAGGTAAATGTCATTTTCTGTGTTTTTGTGTTTGGCAAAACAGATTGCATTTCTCCCTCACAAACTCATTAGGTTTTACCTCATAAAACAATCCACACATGATAAATTAGAAAATACTTTCTGTCAGTAGGAGTCCATAGCTAGCATCTTCCTCTAAGGGGAAATGGAAGCTTCCTCAACATCTTTCTTGACCTTAGCAGTTTTCAATTCTTTATTTATTTATTGGAGGATAGCTGGGCACCAGTAAACAAACAAGAGGAGGCTGAAGATAGATGAGAGAAAAGGAATTAATTATTATGTCTATTCCTATCTTAACAGCAAAGAAGTAAATGGCTAAGTGGCAGAAAAGGTGGGAATAAGGGAAAAATTAGTTAGTGAAATAAAACTTTAATTTTGGGGGGAGCATTTTTGCTAATCAATGGAAGGAAAAAAAGCCAGTGTGTAGGTGAGTCATTTACTATTCCATTGCCTTCGGGCAAAAGTTTTATTGTTTTATAATCACATCTCATGCTTCAAGAAAATATGCATATTGTGATTATGTATGGATTGACTAGTAAAAACTAAATCCTAGATTGCAAGAAAGCAACTTTCAATAAAGAGCAGAAAGCAAATTATGACTATGTTAAACTCAAGATCATCTATGTGTTTCAGGGAAAGTGGCTCCAACATATTCCTATAAGATATGAACAATAATATTTATTTTATTTAATTAATATTTTTAAAAGTAGTATTTCATTTTTCCAAATACACACAAACATAGTTTTCAACATCCACCTTTAAAAAATCTTGTGTTCCAAATTTTTTCCCTCTCTCAATCTCTTTTGCTCCTCAAGACAGCAAGCAATATGATATAGGTTAAACATGAATAATTCTTTTAAACATATATCTATATTCATCATGCTATGCAAGAAAAAAATTCAGATTAAAAGGAAAAAAAGAGAAAGAGAAAACCACAAGCAAATAAACAACAACAGCAAGAAGAAAGGTGAAAATACTATGCTTTAATCTACTGTCAGTCTTTATAGATCTTTCTCTGTATCCGGATGGCTTTTTACACCCATGACTATTGGAATTGACTTGAATCAATACATGAACTATTCAGCAGTAGTTCAGCAAAGCCCTTGCAAAATCTAATGAATTCATGTTCTTTGTTAAAAAAAAAAAAAAGTATTGTGACATTAAGAACAGATTTTTTTTTACTTACTCTCTCCTGAAGCTAAAGAAATACAAATTAAAAAAAGAGAAATTTAATGTTTTAAATTCTCATATGCCTGTATGTATGTTGTCTATTAAGAAAGCAGTAATGAGAATTCATGTCTACTATGAAACAAACATGAAACAGTGAGCACAATGCAGGACTTGGAATCAGAGAGAGCTGGGTTAAAATCCTATCACTAATGTTTAGTACTTGTGTGCTTAAGAAAAAATGAATCTCTTAATCTCTTCGAGCCTCAGTTTCCTCATTTGTAAGATGATGTAAGATTTATAAGATGTTATTATGAAACTCATAAATATGAAGCTCTTTGAAAACTTTGTAGCACCCCGTAAATATCTGTTGTTATTATTGTTAGTAATAATGAAGGGACCCCGAAACTCTAAAAATCCTTGAAGGAGAAAATCACTTTCAACTCTTCCTCAGTGAAGGACTCTGCCCAAGGGAAACAAGACAGTTTCATTCTTTTATCTAAGTGGGATTGGTTCAGTCCTGAAACTTACTGAATTCTATTCAGATCTAGCCCAAACTGAATAACCAAAGCTCCTATTATAAAAGAGCCAATCTAAAATCCTCTCTTTGCAGAGGTTCCATACTATGCCATGCTAGGCTATACCATGCTATGCCAAGGAGCCTCTGCCCATTGAAATAATATTCTTTTTCAGTGTTATCCTCTCTTTACCCTCACCTATTTCCCTAATGCCTCTCTATCAGGATTTCTAACCTTACTTTCCAATCTAAGTTTTCTGGTCTGTAAATTCCTTTACAGAGAATATCTATCTGCACTGCCAGTAGGGAGATCCCCAAAACTCCCTACTCTTGTGCCAAATCCCAAGGGGGTGCAGGGGAGCCAAACCTCTATTTGGTTCCCTGAACCCCGAACTTGCCACTAGACCTTATCATTTAACATCCTGGCAACCAGGAAACCCTAATCTCATTTTGTTTCCCTAAATATAGATCTTATCAATAAGACCCTGTCTATGCTATTCCTGCCTTCAAGTACTTGTACCATTATCACAGGGAAGTCATTTGCATTCTATGCACAATAGGGGGACCTTAGGAAGAACTGAAAAAATGCTTGTTATCTGTCTGATGACTTGACTGCCCTCATTGGGAAAGTGCAGACAGATACTTAGATTTCACTTAATGGGAAAAATTGTACTGATCATCAGAGCTTTCTAAAAGTTGAAGGAGTCACCTCAAGAGCTTGTCTATTTTCACTAATTGCTAGAAAGATGTAAAAGGAATTCCTATTCAGCCAGACTAGGAATACTTTAAAATCCCTTTCAACTCTCAGAGTCAATTATTCTATGATATTCCTATTTTTGCTATCTATACAGCATTTTCTCCTGATATGCTCACTTTTTCAAATCAGTTTGAACTTAGATAAAAATTAGAAATCAGACATTGCTATCATCAATTTAGTACTTAATGGCTATAGGGCACAGAGGATAAGTACTGGATAATCAGAAAGAACTGAATTTGAATCCTGCATTGGACACTGATTAGTTGTGTGATTCTGGCCAAGTCCCTTTTTATCTTCCTAACCTGTGAAATGGGAATATTGTTGTCAGGACCATTCAAAATATTTTTGAAGTCCTTAGCCCAGTGCCTGTCACATAGTTGGAGTTTAATAAATGCTTATTACTTTATAATCACATCTCAAGAAAATATGTATATTGTCACTATGTCTGGATTGACTGGTTAAAAACTAAATTCTGTCTAGCAATAAAACAACTTGCAATAAAGTGCAGAAAGCAAATACATGACAGGATGTTAGAGATTAAGGTCAGCTGTGTGACTCAGAGAACGTGGCTCCAATTTATTGCTATGATATATAATCTGAATCTATTCCTATCATATATGACTGATATTTGCAACCCTGTTGCAATATCTGATGAGTTCGTTTTCTTTGTGCTACAAATTACTAAGTGGTGTGATTTAGAAGTAGGCATTTCAACATTAAAAGATAGAGTTTAGGAGAGCAATTCCTGATTCCAAATGGTGTGTTTGGGGTTTACCACCAAATGATGAGATTGTAGGCACCAAATGTTGGAGTTCACAATGGACATCTTCTTTGGCAAAAGGTAGGTTTATTTAGAAAAAGAGGCCACAGACAACATGAAGAGTTACAATAGATACCAGGAATGGAAAACATGAAATAGAGCTAAGAGAACATCTAGCCAGTAAGGAAAGACTTTTTAAAAAAACAATCATGGAAAAGACAAGTTCCCTAACTGAACTCACAATTAACCAAGAGAAAGGGAACAGTCCATGAGGCTGGAGTATGCTCTTAGCTGGCAGGCTAAATAGCAAAAGAGATTTAGCACCCTCAAAGAGTTAATTAATGATAAGAAGGAGAAAGATTAGAGGCATGGTTGGGGAGGAGAGGAGAGACACCATGAGACCTGGTGAGGTAAGAAGAGAGATGACATGAGGGGTGAGGGGAAAGACACCACAAGGCAGAGTGTTGGGGTAGACTAACCCAAAGAGGTTCAGCAAAGATGGTGTGAGCCATGGACAGATTTATAGGGAAATTTAACCTCAAGAGTTAACTTAAATTTCTGACTGGACATATTAAGACAGGGCTGCCCACGAACTTCACAGAGGATGAGCTAAAATGATCTCTAAGAGTTCCCTTCCCTGCCTGTGCCAGGAAATAATTCCATCAGTACTCCAGTCCCTGTCAACACACCCAGTTATTCAGGATCTCATCACCAGTATTTTAGCATTGCAACAGATTTTTCACTAACTTTCTGTTGAGATATGCTCTTTTTGTTATTCTCCCAGTACTTTTTCTATTTGCCATGAGACCAGGAAAAACAGGTCTGGTCTGAAGTTTTGTTATTCTATAGAAATGCGCCAAAACCTTGATTTGAATTTTGATTTTGCCATTTGATATTAAAGCAGTAGATGATTCAGTGGATAGAGTGCTGTGCTGCAGTCAGGAAATCTTATGTTCAACTCCAGCTTCATACACTTTTTAGCTGTGTGAATTTAGGCAAGTTGTTTAACCTGTTTGTCTCAGTTTCCTCAACTACAAAATGAAGATAATAATGGTACCCATATACTAGGATTGTTGTAAGGATCAAATGAGATAATATTTGTAAGCACAGTGCTTGACATATAGTAGGTACTCAATAAGTAACTTCTTGTTTCCTTCCTTCTTCAATATTTGTTTCATCTTGGGCAAGTTGCTTCTCCCTTCTAGACCTCAGTTTCTCCTTCTGTAAAATTTATAGGATTGAACTATATAATTTCTCTGGGCTGTTGGGTTTTTATTTGAACATTAATATACTTGCTATGTTGTAGAGAACTTGATGTACTCACGGTATACCAAATTTGTGAAAGAATAATCTATATTATAATGAAATAATTCTGTATTTGACTTTTTGAATTCTTTCCTTATTGTAGCAAATTTATTACATAAGAGATAGAGTACCAATACTCATTAGCTTTGGATTTCACATAGTATTTTGTGTTATATTATTTTGTTTATATTCATGTTTGTTTTATAACTCTGATAGAATTATTCTGGTTTTCATTGAATGGTCAATAATAAACCTAGCCCAAGTTTGTGGCTAATTGTTTAGGTTTTTATGACTTAGAATAAGTGTGAATAGCAATTGTTTTCTATTCTGTTTGAAAACTCTTCTTGGCTCAAGAAGGACCTAGTTTGTGTGAAGCCATGATCTTGGGCCTGAAAAAAACCTTAATTTAGAAAGACTAAGGTCATATACTTCATCTTGGGACTTTATCAGTCATCTGGACTCCAATGACTGGAAGAGATAGTAAGGTTGTGACTTTGGGTAGCTTTACCTGACAAATCAAATTCATGGACAAGTCAAGATATCACTTCTTGATATTTTTGGTCATTTTAAGAAGTAAAGACCAACAAGAAGAAATATTTTCCATTTAATAAAGGCTGTAGCCTTTATTTCATTACTCTACACACAGAAGGTATTTAATAAATATTTGTTATATTATAAATACTGAATTAAACCCTTTTAGAAACAATATTTTAACTAAGATAGAAACAGGAATGAATGGATAAAGAATTTCTGAAACAGATGCTTAATAAGTATTTATTGAGTTGGGCATTAATTTTATTTGAAAATGATGGCTTTTCTCTCATTTTAATTCCAGTTCTTTAGTATCTCTAGAAGATTTGGATTGGCTACCAATAAACAAAACTTTTTCCAAGGCTGCTAAAATAGGACTAAATGTGACTATTATGATGCTGGAATTTCTCCAGGAAGAAAAAGTGGAAGTTATTGGTATGTGCTTTTATAATTGTTACATTATTAAATGTATAATATTGTAGAAAATATACATAGAGATACGATCCTGAAACTTATTCTGGAAGACAGTACTTGAAAACCTTTCCATTGTCCTATAATGGTTTTGAAATCTAGGTCTTTCTACCTTGCCAGACTAAAAGTATAAGCCTAATCTCACTACTGATCTGAATGGGATCTGCCAAAATTCTGACTCCTTTTCCAACCTGGGCTTGATTTTCTCTCTTACAACAACCTATTTATCCCTATTCTTGGGGGCTTACATATACAAAACTTAACTTGGTCATCCAATTGGCATAGTACTACAGTTCATCACTCCCAAATTCAGTCTAGAGTCTAGTCTTAGTCAAGACTCAGTCTTCCTGCTGACTGGGATCATAATCATGTGTCATTATGCCCAAGTGTACTCTTTTGGGGAACAAAAAAATTATAAATAAGGTTTATTCATATTTGTTATTACCTTGATAGAAAGTTTGTGTTATTACCTTGATATAGAGTTAGATTTCACTGTATACTAACAATTTTCTAAAAAATCTAAGATGGTCATATAGCAAAAAACAATTATCTATGCTGATAGAGGATGATGTAAAAATGAGTAATATATGATTTTGTCAGTGTGAAGATTTCTTACCATTACCATAAGCCATTATGAAAGTCATAGCTGACTCCTAGGAAGTTCTTTGAGCACAATTAAGGTGAACGATTTGCCCAGGATTCCATAAATAGTATGAGACAGACTTTGAACCCAAATTCCTGATTCTGTCTAGTATTCTAATCATAATATAATGTTGCTACATCCCCTACTCCCACCTCCACAAAGAAATCTATATAAAAATTCTGAAACCTAATTTTAGCTGTATCAATCTTAGCAATGACTTATATTTATATGACTTTATGTTGTTCACGAAATATTTGTACATGAGATAATGTCTGTAAGTGTTTTGTAATCTGTAAAAGCCTTCTAAATAGATTGATAAGTTTTCTTTACACTAAAAATAACTTGCCTCATCACCCTCTTCATTTACTTCTCTGAGTTCTTTTGATCTACCAATTTACATATGCTAAGTCATTAGTTAAGAATTCTTTACTCACTGCAGAGATTAATGGTTAATTTCCTGTTGCTGACTCTCTGATATGAGACACAATCACAGATATAATGGCTATATTCTTTTTCTTATGGGTATCAAGCTACAAAGAAAAAAAAGCCAAGTGAAACACCTCATTGGGTTAGGTTCAGTGACCTCAATTTGGCTAGCATCCATTTGGCATCCAGAATATTTGTGTATTGCCCAAATTGTACCAGTTGATTTACATTATACTTGCAAATAGAACTGCAACTCAGGGTGCAATTTAAAGAGAATTATTTTCTTTCAATATTTTTACTTCAGTTGCTAATGCTCACTACTAAGAGAATGAGATTATATTAAAAAATTATATCTATAAACCAATGAAAGTTGTTTTAATTTCTCATCTTTAGGGGAATATGTTCTTCTAAGTAAACGGAGTCAAATATGTTAGTGGAAGAGAATCAATCATCATAGTCACTTAATTTGGTTATAAAAATAATTAAAATGTCTTCTTTAGCCTGCTATTAAGCAATACATTTATGTCACCAATTTGTCACTTATTGGCTATCAACCTTTTGCAATTATTTTTGGGGTTTCTTTGTATCTTCCTTAGAGAACTAAATTCTGAATTAGTGTTTAAAGAAATTTCAGGATTTTTTAGTTTTATGGTACAGTGGAAAAATCATTAAGTTAGAAAAAATCAAAAACCATAAAATCACAAGATACAGGATCTTTAAAATTCACTCTGTCAGTGAGAAACTGGGGCCTAGGATAAGACAAAAAAGCTTGGTGTGAGTTGCCTAGCTTTGTACACTCCTTAAAAGTTTAAGGTGCTAGAAGATCACTCAACTTAAAAAAAATTCCTCCAAATTTTACCACATCATTCCTTTTCTCCTCACATTTGATTAGCAAAGGAGATGGTAGAGAGCATGTTTCTTAGTATTTTATTTTCTTTTTTAAAAGTTTTTATTTACCAGATACATGCATGAGTAATTTTACAGCATTGAGAACTGCAAAACCTTTTATCTAATTTTTCCCCTCCTCCCTCCCCCCATGACAGGTTGACCAATACATGTTAAATGTGTTAAAGTATAAATTAAATACAATATATGTATACATGTCCAAACAGTTGTTTTGCTGTACAAAAAAAAAATTGGACTTTGAAATAGTGTACAATTAGCCTGTGAAGGAAATCCAAAATGCAGGCGGACAAAAATAGAAGGATTGGGAATTCTATGTAGTGGTTCATAGTCATCTCCCAGAGTTCTTTCGCTGGGTGTAGCTGGTTCAGTTCATTACTACTCTATTGGAACTGATTTGGTTCATCTCATTGTTGGAGAGGGCCACGTCCTTCAGAATTGATCATCATATAGTATTGTTGTTGAAGTATACAACGATCTCCTGGTCCTGTTCATTTCACTCAGCATCAGTTCATGTCTCTCCAGGCCTCTCTGAAATCATCCTGTTGGTCATTTCTTACAGAGCAATAATATTCCATAACATTCATATACCACAATTTATTCAGCCATTCTCCAATTGATGGGCATCCATTCTGTTTCCAGTTTCTGGTCACCACAAAGAGAGCTGCCACAAACATTCTTGCACATACAGGGCCCTTTCCCTTCTTTAAGATCTCTTTGGGATACAAATCCAGTAGTAATACTGCTGGGTCAAAGGATATGTACAGTTTGATAACTTTTTGAGCACAGTTCCAAATTGCTCTCCAGAATGGCTGGTTGTGTTCACAATTCTACCAACAATGTATCAGTGTCCCAGTTTTCCCACATTCCCTCCAACATTGCTCATTACCTTTCCCTGTCATTCTAGCCAATCTGACAGGTATGTAGTGGTATCTCAGAGTTGTCTTAATTTGCATTTCTCTGATTAATAATGTCTTGGAGCATCTTTTCATATGGCTAATAGTTTCAATTTCTTCATCTGAGAATTGTCTGTTCATATCCTTTGACCATTTATCAATTGGAGAATGGCTTGATTTCTTATAAATTAGAGTCAATTCTCTATATATTTTGGAAATGAAGCCTTTATCAGAACCTTTGACTGTAAAAATGTTTTTAGTATTTTCTTTTCATTGATGATTCCACTATATCCTGTCTCTTCTAGGACCTTTTTATAGCCTTATCTCCCATGTTTGCATTTTTTATTTCTCTTTTTCTCTTTCTATTGTATTTTTCTTTAACCACACATCTCCCTATAAGCATGCCCAAGTCTCTCTAATGCTCAAAAACCTGCCTTGAAGGCCTTGTCTGTCAAACTATTTACTTAACTCTATTCCCTTTTCACTCCAAAACGTGTTAACAAAAGTTTTGTTTAAATAGTATGTTCACTTTCTCATAATCATTTATATTCTGAATTCCTTATGTTAGTGCTGCTTCTCCTAATTTCCTCCTAAAAGTTCCTTCTCAGATGTACTAGTGATTTCCTTACCATCAAATCTAAAGAATTCTTTAGTCATTATCCTAGACCTCTCTATAGTTTTTGCTGTAATACATTGGTTCCTTTGGAGTAAATTCTTTTTTTATTTATACACACATTTATATCAATAGCTACATATCTAGATATAAAACACAGGCATGGCCACATAAGGGCATGGAATATTAAAGTATCAAGGTATATTTACATATGTGTAAAATATACATTTATATAAAGATGTATGTGTTATATACAAACATATCACCCATATGTGCACACATACACATTATATATTGAAAGGAAACATTACAAAATGAAGTTAAGAAGACTTGCAGCTGACAAATATTGACTGTGTGACCTTACAAGCCATTTAATCTTTTAATGCTTTAAGAATTTCTTAAAGATTCTGAGTTATGGAGAAAGTGTTCATCTAAATTGTTGTAGTTTCTTCATTCCAGAGTTCCCTATACCAAAGAAAACACAGGCCCATTTATTAATCTTATAAATACATACTTATGTATGTATATATACATACTAGATATATGGCTATAGAAATATTGAGGGAGAGGGAGAGAGAGATAAGGAGAGATAACATTTGTAATTAATTTGTTTAGTCTTCACTCATAATTTTATGATTTCATGTTAAGTTGTTTATATTAATTTGATTTTAAATGGCATGTGGCTGAAGACATTGGACCATACTCTTATCAAGGGCATTTCAGGAACTGACCTGATGCTGAAGCATTTTTTCCTCAAATCCCTCATCACTGCAACTCTGGTGTTTAACAGTTGACTTTAGACAATTCTCTTAGCAACCACATTTGACATTTGTTTTTATATAGGACTTATGTTAGAACTCTAAAATCTGATGTCACTGCCACAACTGCTGCTCTGAGTTAGTTAGATAATATTGGTAAGAAATCAATTACAGATTACTTCATGTAACCATCTAGACAATTGTTTATTGTAGAGAACTCCCAAGAACCAGGAAACTTCAGTAACTAAGATGTTCTCCTTCTCCTAAGATTAATCAAAAGTGTATTTAAGCTTGAAATCATGAGAAAACATAAGGTCGAGATACAATTACTGGGGCATTGTGAACTTTAAATAAGATTGAGACCCTAGAAACTGACAACATGCTTCAGAGGGTTAGATCACAGAGTTAACAGAAATCAGAGTTGGTTACAGAGCAATGTTTTTCATAGTAACATATTGTTCATAATAATATATAGTACATATAACCCAACCATAACATAGTTACCGTGTAACATAGCAACATGATTTCTTTCATTAAATGACTGTTGATTTATCTCCTTATTTTCAACTGTCATTAGCCCATTGGTTGTGCTGGCCCCAACATTTATAAGAATAAGCTATTCACATTGAGGTATAGGTCACATAGTATTGTCCTAGCCAGTGCCATTTTAAAATAACATTATTAATATATTACAGCAACCAAACTTTACCATAATTTTAAAATATTGCTATATTGATCTTTCATTCAGTATGCAAATTGAATTTTTGCTTATCACTGAAAAAATGTAATTTTTTTTCTTTATAGTCAAATAAAATAGTTGGAAAGACTTCATAGTGAAATAGAAGATAAGGTTGAAATTACCCCCCCCAGCATCAATAAATCAACCTATAAGCATTTATTATATGCCTATTATGTTTCAGGAACTATATTAAATGTTGGGGATATAAAGTCAAAAGTAAAACAATCTATTTCTCAAAGAGTTTACATTCTAATGAGAGAAATAACACGTACACATGAATATATATATATACATAACATATGTATATATATATACATTTGTGTATGTGTGTGTGTATATGTATATATATGCATATAACATGAATTCAAAGTAACTGAATGATTTATTATTTCCAATGTAATCAGATATATTTAAAGCTCTTTAAAATAATTATGGATATCATTTAGGAAATTCTACAATTGTTTTGGGGCTTTAGGCAATCAATAAAATGTCATGTATAAACAACTATCCAGGAGACCTCACCATATAGATCATGGGTTTCTAACCTTTGTGAAATTGACCCCTTTGCCAGTTTGGAGAAGGTTATGGATCTTTTTCAGAATATTATTTTTAAATGCATAAAGGAAAATATAAATGATTACAAAAGAAATCATTATATTGAAATAAATTATCAAAATATCTGTTAAAAGTATATGGACCCTAATTAAGAACTTATGATCTTTAAACAATTTCTTCTACCACACACACTCCCCAAATAATTTTTATCATTTGATCTACTTATATTAAAATTTTACATAAAGAGAATATGAACTTGGGGAATGAATATGAGAAGTGAAGAAAGACACTTGTCTAAAGTGAAAAGGTGTGAGGAAAAATCTTTATAAAGAGTTTTATCTGAATTGTTGTTGTTGTTAATATTAGAAGGCTGAATCTTTTGGCAATAAAGCGACTTGACAATGTCTCTTTTTATTTCCTAGCTCTCGATCTGTCTCTATATAAGCCAATGTTCTGATTAAAGTCATCCCTGTAGCCATTGTGCTCTGTTTCTGAGGCCAGTACTCTTACATGAACTTTTATTCTATAACAGAGAGATGAAAAGTGTTTAGATGTTCTCTGATGGGGCAACTTCCCCAGGGCCCACTTTCTTCTGAAACCTCTATCATCACCTCTTTACACAGTTCAACTCAATTGTCTTGGAAGCTTGCTTTTCAACTCAGTGGATGGTCTTGCTTTTGCCATTCTTGTGACAATAATGCTCTATTATTATTCTGTTTTTCTTAATGATTAGAGTGAGTTGGGGAAGGAATAAGAAGCAGGAGATAGTGATAAGAGATGATAAGGGAGTTATTGAATTTAGACCTTTTTATAGTTTTTAGTACCATCTCAGGGTGGATTTTTTTGCAGTTACAGTAACTGCGCAAAAATAACAAACAAGTAATCTTTTAAAAATTGTCATTGGGTATAAAATTTACATGTAACCCATGCTTTTTCATATCACTTTCTTGCCAATTTTGACATACAGTGCACCACTTATGTCTGATTTTGCAGTTGTGCTCAAAGCTCTCTTCCATCATAAAGTTCTCATGGATTCCTAACAAATATAAAATGCAAAGGCAAAATTGTAAATTTTATATGTATTACCTCCTTAAGATCACTTAATTTAGGTCACCAATAGATCCATAACCATTTTAGTTTCATTAAGAGATTATGAATTAGAGAAAGAATTATAGAATCTATATATGGAGAATGAAAAAAAATTTGAATAAGAATTTTTTTAAAAAAGGAAATCCTAAGAGATTTTTAGATTTTCACAGAACCATGGAATTTTAAATCTGGAAGAAATCTTTGAAATCATCTAGTTTTTTTCACTTTCAAAAAAAAAAAAAAAAAAGGAAATTGAGATTTCCCAAAAGTCAAATTATTTGTCCAAATCAACACAGTTCATGACAGAAGAAGAATTTAATTCCAGATTTCCTGATTCCACATTGAGTTCTCTTCTATTAGCCCTTGGTAAAAGTAAAAAATAGGCAAATATTTATAACCAGAAGAAGAGGACTTCCTAAAAGGAGTCATCTTTTTTCTTTAATTCTTAAAGGATGGTTGTGAAGAAGAGCACTTATTTTCTTTGTGTTGCTCTAAAGGAAAAATTAAGACTATGGATAAAAGTTATTGGTGAGCATAGAGAAAAATGTAGTTATTATAGTTATTTAGGAGTAGGAGAGGAACCTTTACTAAATAGTGAACTCTCTCTTTTTTTCAGATTATAATAAAGAGAAACATTTTTTGTCATTCTTTTTATATTTAATTTATTTTTATTATATTTTATTATATAAATAATTATATTATTTCTTTATTATATAAATAATTATATATTTTTTATATATTTTACTATGTTATTATTATAATTATAACTTTTTTGATAGTACACATGTATGGGTAATTTTTTACAACATTATCCCTTGCACTTACTTTTGTTCCAAAATTTCCCCTCTTCTCCCCCCCCTCCTAGATGGCAGGCATTCCCATATATGTTAAACATGTTATAATATATCCGAGATACAATATATGTGTTCAGAACCAAATTTTTTTGTTGCACAGGAAGAATTGGATTCAGAAGGTAAAAGTAACCTGGGAAGAAAAACAAAAATGCAAACAGTTTACACTCATTTCCCAGTTCCTTCTCTGGGTATAGCTGATTCTGTCCATCATTGATCAATTGGATCTGAATTAGATCTTCTCTTTGTTGTATTCCATCAGAATACATCCTCAAACAGTATTGTTTGTTGAAGTGTATAATGATCTCCTGGTTCTGCTCATTTCACTCAGCATCAATTCTCTCCAGGCCTCTCTGTATTTATCCTGCTGGTCATTTCTTACAGAACAATAATATTCCATAACATTCATATACCACAATTTACCCACCTATTCTCCAATTGATGGGCATCCATTCATTTTCCAGTTTCTAGCCACTACAAAAAGAGCTGCCACAAACATTTTGGCACATACAGGTCCCTTTCCCTTTTTTTAGTATTTCTTTGGGATATAAGCCCAGTAGTAGCACTGCTGGATCAAAGGGTATGCACAGTTTGATAACTTCTTGGGCATAGTTCCAGATTGCTCTCCAGAATGGTTGGATTCTTTCAGAACTCCACCAACAATGCATCAGTGTTGTAGTTTTCCCACATCCCCTCCAACATTCATCATTATTTGTTCCTGTCATCTTAGCCAATCTGACAGGTGCATCGTGGTATCTCAGAGTTGTCTTAATTTGCATTTCTCTGATCAGTAGTGATTTGGAACACTCTTTCATATGAGTGGAAATAGTTTCAATTTCATCATCTGAAAATTGTCTGTTCATATCCTTTGACCATTTATCAATTGGAGAATGGTTTATTTCTTATAAATTAGAGTCAGTTCTCTATATATTTTGGAGATGAGGGCTTTATCAGAACCTTTAACTGTAAAAATGTTTTCCCAATTTACTTCCCTTCTAATCTTGTTTGTATTAGTTTTGTTTATACAAAAGCTTTTTAATTTGATGTAATTAAAATCTTCTATTTTGTGATCAATAATGAGCTCTAGTTCTCCTTTGGTCACAAACTCCTTCCTCCTCCACAAGTCTGAGAGGTAAACTATCCTATGTTCCTCTAATGTATTTATGATCTCGTTCTTTATGCCTAAATCATGAACCCATTTTGATCTTATCTTGGTATGTGGTGTTAAGTGTGGATCCATAGTAGTGAACTCTCTTATAAATGAACATATTGAAGCAGAGTAGATAATTTGATAGGTTACATGAATTTTTTTAAACATTGGTTTCAAATTGGGCCAGATGAGTTTCATAATCCTTTGAAAGTCTAAAAATAGATGAATCTGAAAAGAGATATACATTATTTAATTCATTTTATACCTCATATGAATTGAACCAATATTTGAGGATAATACCTGAGTTTTTCTCCAGGGAGAATATATTTCTTTCCTAAAAGGCTATAATCTATTTTGGTTACTAGATAAGTCATTATATTTTACTTTTTGGGTTGTTTACTTATTATTTTCTTGATGTTTGTATGTTTTCATTTTCAAACTCCTCCATATTAAATTACATATTGTTGTTGTTGAATCATTTCAGTTGTGTCAAACTCTTCATGGTTGCATTTTTTTTTTGGCAAAGATTTGGGGTAGTTTGCCTTTTCTTTTTCAAGCCCCCTTACACATAAGGAACTGAGGGTAATAGTTAAGTAACTTTCTCAGGGTTATGTAGTTAATAAGTATCTGAATTTGGATTTGAGCTCAGAAAGATTAGTCTTTCTGATTCCATATCTGGCCACTTATTCACTTGGTCATCTAGCTGCCCTATGCCACTTTACCTTAAATCATACCTTTTCCATCTTCATATATGTTGTAAGACTAATATTCCGATTTTTGATAGATTGCCAGCCCCAATTCAACTTGGTTTTATTATCTAGACTATTCCAATCTTATCTAATATTCAACTCAATGTAAGTATTTCTACTAACTGAAAAATTGTTTCTACTTTTCCAATTTTCATAATTATAGAAGGATTTTTCTGCTATTGTGAATTTACATTTATTACTACTTTGTTATTTTATTTCTTGATGCCCTTTCATCCATACTTTTTTGTCCATTTTTTTTTCCTTGAATAAGCTGATTTTCTTTCTGGATACTTTTAGATCTGTCAGTTTGTAAGGACATGACAGGCAGGATAAAATTTTTAAGATTAGACTGATTATGCATATGTTTTTAAATAGGTCCTGGATATAATCTATCACTAAGGAATGTGGTGTGGAACCCTCTGAAGCTAAAATCTGATTTAACATCCAAATATGGCTTTGATGACCTTCGAGTTGAGAAGATGCTGAATTATACTAGAGAGTTAAATGAGGTATGGATGTTCATTGATCCCTCATCCCTTAATTACTTCCTAAAAGTCAACACAGAACTATACAACAGCAGTGACATTTCCTGTAGATGCTTAAAACAATGATTCCTGGATGATGAAACTTTCATCTAAAAAGAAAAACAAAGAAAATATACTTTTTGCATTTTCCCCTAGGTTATGCACAGTGTCCTTTGTAGCAAGTTTTTTATGCAAAGGCAGTAGTCCAGTACTAAAGCATATGTCAATAATGTTAAGAAACTACCCTTGTAAATTAAATATCGGCTCATTGAGGTTCAATGTAAAAAGCATCTAGATGTCCACATGATGTATTGCAGAGGGTGTTGACCTTAAAGTTAGAAAGACTTGAGTGTCAATTTTTGCCTCTACCATTTACTACTTGTATGAACATGAACAAATCACTTGTACTTTCTGAGTCTTAGTTTCTTAATCTGTAAATGGGACAAATAATATTACCTACCTAACCATTCTGAAGAAGAGATCAAATGAGATATAAACAGTGTTTTATAAACTTTACTATATAAACACTAGCTATTGTTATTATAGTCATATTTTTGGCTATAGCTGAAATTATTTATCATCTTTACAACATTGGGCAACTTTTCTTAAAACATCACTAAAGTCAGAGTCGAGGATCTGTTACTGGTAATTTTTTTCTTTTGTCTTGGATTATAAAAAATAGGTGAAATTTTATTAGGGAAACGGGCTGATTTTATAAGGAGGTAGTCTATAAGAAGAGATATGGTAGCTACAGCTCAAGTATCTAAGTAACACCTAGCTTATTTTAGACATATAGAGATAATAGGATCAAATATTCAGAGTTATAAGGAATTTTAATACAACCTCTCATTTTATAGTTGAGGGAATTGAAACCTGGAGATAGTAAAGAACTTGCCTAAGGCACACAACTAATAAATCTCAGAGTTAGGATTTGAAATCAGTCCCTATGACTCAAAGTTGAGTTTTCTTTTCTAGTCACATAGATGTAAGAGATCTATAATTGGATGTAACTTTTACATCATCAGTTATAATCCACCAGTTTTACAAATAGGAAAACTGAGGCCCAGAGAGCTTGTCATTTCCCCAAGGTAAATATAATCAATGCTGCTATAGTTACATCCTGGATGCCTCCTTCCATTCCTCTCTTTAAGGAATCTCTGTGTCCTTTCTTTGGATTAATTGCCTTAACTCAATACAGCTTATTGCTTCTTAGAAGCATCAGAAAGAAAGACTTTTTGCACATGGTAATAGAGTTTTGGGAAGTAAAAACCCTGATGACTCAATTCAAATTAACTATGTTAAAAGAATTGTACTGAGAACTGTGGCCACAAAGACATAAAGCAAAAGAGAAGTCTTGCCATGATGATGTATATATTTTATAAGGATAACTTACAGCATATAATTACTTAAGAAAAATTAAGATAATTTGAGGAGAGAGTACATTCATTACTGAGGCCATCAGTGAAAACTTCTTTATAGGAAGTGAATTAATTTGGTTGAATTAAGTAATTAAGAGGCTAAGGATTCTAAGAGTTGAGATGCAAGAAATACAGACAGAGGAAGAGATGGAAAGAGAGAACATTAGAGAGCAAGAGTGCCTTTCAAGTATGAAGGACATGGTATGCATGGAGAATGGAAATTGAATGATGAGTTTGATGAACAAAAAAATTTAGGATAGCTTGGCAGGAATATACGATGCACAAATAGTAGTAGTAGATAATAGTCATTTTGGAGTGAGGGAATTCATAAATCCATGCTAGAGAAAGATAAAAATAAATCTCAAATTTATTAAATTAAAAACTTTGCTAAAATAAAGATCCAATTCATTTTGGTCAGAATTATCAATGAAAATTGCAGACTGGTGCAATTGTATTTAAAAGATGTCTAGTTTTTTTTTTTTTAACCTATCAACTTCTGACCTTTTCCCCTGGAAAAAAAATCAATAAAGATCACTTTAACTCAGAGCTGAAAAGAAGTAAAAGCAGAAAGCAGGCTTTCACAAATGATTTTCTACAGTAGACTGCATCTTCATAGTCCCATAGTTGTGTAAAATGTGCAGAGAATTTAAGATCATTTTGTTTTTATCTTTTAAAAAATGATTGTATGACAAAATGCAGCCTTAAAGAATGTTACCCTAAAACTACATCTTTCCTACAGAGTAAGAATATCTGGAACATATAAGCACAAAACTCCCTTTGTTCAATCAAGCCATAAAAAAGGTTATTATGACAATATTCATCATTCCAGAATTAGAGAACCTATATTCAAATCTCACTTCTGATCCTTATTACTTAGGTGATTTTGGGCAAGTTACCTTCAATGACCTTCATTTTCCTCAGCTGATAAATGAAGGAGTGGACTAGGATGCATTCTGATGTTCCTACCCACCTGAGATTTATGCTTCCATGACCTAGACATGGCAATCTGGCGTAGTTTTGTTTAGCTTCAGTTTCCTTCTGTATAATATCAACAGCAATAAATGTTGATAACTTTTGTTGTTTAGTCATTTCATTTATGTCCAACTCTTCATGACCTCATCTGGGATTTTCTTGGACAAAGAAACTGAAGTGGTTTGCCATTTCCTTCTCCAGTTTATTCTATAGATGAGAAAATTAAGGCAAACAGGGTTAAATGACTTCTTCAGGGTTACACAGCTAGTAAGTATCAGAGGAACTAGAATCCATCCTAATTCGAGGCTCAGCAATATATCCATTGTGCCATCTAGCTGTCCAATGAACATAACAGAGACCATTTATATAGCTCTTACTATGTGCCAGGAGCTGTGCTAAGTTCTTTACAATTTTTAATCTCATTTTTCCACAACAATCCTGGGACGTAGGTATTATCATTACCCCTATTTTACTGATGAGGAAATGAGCAAACAGAGAGCAAGTGGCTTAGGAACACACAACTGGCAACTGAGGCAGAATTTGAACTGAGATATCCTGATTCCAAGTATGGCGTTCCATATACTGTACCATTATCTGTATTAAATGAAAGGACTGAATTCTATAGTTTCCACAGTCCGTTTCAGCTTTAAATTTTTTCATTCATATACTTTTTTTTTTCCTCTTTGTTGAGGCAATTGGGGTTAAGTGACTTGTCCCAGGTCACACAGCTAGGAAGTATTAAATGTCTATGGTCACATTCAAACTCAGGACTCAGGACCTCCTGACTTCAGGCCTGGTGCTCTATCCACTGCGCCACCTAGCTGCCACCTAGCTCCCCCTTTATTTGTATAAATTTTAAAACATTCAACATTCCACATTTAGATGTCCAAATGGTACCTGCTTAGGGGTAGAAGAGAGTGTATAGTATTACTTCTAAGTTTATGATCAAATTATATACTTGGGATGGAAGTCAGGGCAGTAACATTCAGGGACCACATAAAAAATCCAATGAACAGCTACTTTCAGACAGTTTCATTAAAAATGGAATGTTTCATGTTTTTGTGTAGTCACCATTGTTCATTGTTCATTACATAAAATACAGATAATAGTCAAATGGAAAGAAGCCAGAAGATTTGTTTAAATCCTTGCTTTGTCACTAAGTATTGTTCTTTATTGGTCTCATGCACAGAAAGTATCATTGGCTATCCATTGTCTATGGGATAAAATTCAAACATATTAGTGTGGCATCTTAAGGTTCTCCACAGTCTGACTCCCATCTATTATTTGAATCCAATTTCATATTAATTATCTCTATGTAGACATTTAGAATACAAAATCAACACTGACAGACAACTAACTTTTTCCTAATTTTGCTATATCTTTCACCTCCTTGCATTCACAAAGGCTATTTCTTAAGCATGGGGCTCCCCCTCATCACTCTTTTAATACTTAATTCAAATGCTACCTTCCCTGGAAAGCCTTCTTTGATTCCCTTTTTACCTGTCTCCCCTATTATGAGTGGGCTTTTCCTTCTTAAATATCCTTGTTTTATTCTTACTTACAAATATGTCAATATTCCCTCTGCCTAATAGTAGTATCCAACTTAAACAGAAACAAGAGCCAACAAAACTATTCATTAGTATCCTTGCTGACCATACACTGACTTAGAAAACCACAAATGTAAGTACATTTCACTTTTAAACTAAAATATCAATAAATTTAAATCAGATGGGAACTACATTTTAATCTCGTTTGGGACGCGTTTGGTAGTATTGTGGTCTATGTGGTTTGACACTTCAGTAACATAATATGAGCTTCTGAGGGCAGAGACTATTTCAATTGTATTTTTGTTGCCCCAATCCTGGCACAGAGATTGGAAAGTTGGAAGCCAGAAAGTTGGAGTGCCAGATTGGACTCAAAATTCTGACTGCTTTGCCCGTAGTTTCCTCTCTGTAAAATGAAAGATTTGGGCCAGATAATTTCTAGGGTCTTGTCTTATTCATAATCTTTAGTTCTAAGCCTATCCATAATCTGATTCTTGCCTGCCATAAAAACCTTTTTTTTTTTTTTTTTTTTTTTTTTTTTTGGTACTTTTTTTTCCCTGCATATCTCTACACTATAGTTAACTTTTGTTGTGCTTTGTCTCATCCTGCCCTCTTCTGCCTTTGGACCTTTGTACAAGCTATCCATTCCCTGTGTGTGGAATGAGGCTCTTTATCTCTCATCTCTCATCTATTTCTTGTAAAAGTTCTTTCTGACATCAAAGCTCAGCATAGGTACTCCCTCTTATATGAAGCTTTTGCTAATCCCTACTCTGTACCTTGTTTTTCATAGAAGTGATCCCTCCCTTCTTGAATTTCTCACAGTAAATTCTGCTTCATTGCCTTCACATCATTCTTCCTAATTACACTTTTGTGAAGCAGCATACAGCCATCAAGTGTATATAATATTCCAGGCACTATGCCAGGAATACAAAGACAAAATTGAAATAGTCCTGCTCTTAAGAAACTTATATTCTTCCAAGTAGGGCATTAAATACATAGATATGTATGCACAAAATAAACATAAAAAATATAAAAGAATTCTCTGTTGGACATGCTGAGTTGTAGTTGCTTAGGAGACATCCCTAAGAAGAGGGGACCCCGCTACTCTGAAGATCTTTGGAGAAAATCTTCAACCTTGCCTCAATGAGGGACACTGCCCCAAATCTTTTTTTTTAAATGAATTTAAGTCTTAACTGTTTGAGGGGGGAAATGATGGGGGTTGAGGGCCCTTTAAGATTTCTTTCTGATTTCCAACCCCCCCCCAATGGCTGAAGAAGCTAGGATCTTTTGCCTGAAATGCAAGTAGTCTCCATGGGAGAATTTTGCTTGAAGCCCAGACCTGACCTGGGTGCCCACTATGTTTTAGAGATAGGGTGAGACGAGAGTAGGAACACAGATATTCTTCCCAGAAGCTGTGTGAACAGCTGAGAACCCAGATTGGTTCTGAGAGACCTGAAAAGGTTAAGGTTAGTTTTGGGGGTACCAACTTTCGGGTTTTCAGTTTTTGGGGTTCTCATATGGGCCACCACATGATGAGAGTTAGGAAAGGGGGAACCCCTTTTGGGGTTGGTGCAAGGATAGTCCAATGACAGTGTAGAGTCTCCTGTAAAGGAATTTACAGGCCTGAAAACCTAGATTGATTTAAAAAAAGATTTATTGTGGGAGTTTGGAAGTAAGGGTAAAGGTAGAAAGACAGAGGTGGTCACCGGGCAGATAGGAACCCTTTCATGGCCGGAAGGATACCATGTTTGGGGAGAGCTCCTGCAAAGAGTCCAGGGTTCCCCTTTTGATAATCTTGAAGGTGGGTGGAGTCCCACGCTCCTGGCTGGTTTCAGCCAGGGTTAGCATTGAATAGAATTCAAAGGGGCTGGGAAAGCCCAAGCTAGCTCAGATCCGGTGGGGGCTGGGAAAGCCCAGATATCACTGGAATTCAAAAAAGGTGCTTTTTGACCAGGAGATTTGAGAATCAAAAGATCCTAGCTTCTTCAGCCATGGGGGGGTTGTAAATCAGAAAGGAATCTTAAAGAGACCTCAACCCCCATCATGTAGACATTTAAAAATGTCTGATAATCAACTGGGAAGACATATTTGTCTTCTCAGAAGACAAGATTTCCCAGAAATGAAAATCAGAGGGGAAATTAATGTTGGATATATAAATTTGGGTTCCATTTCCATAAATATGATAATTTATATTATTGTGCCACAGTTCCCTTTTATTGTCCTGACTTCCTAATTGTTCTGCCTCAGTTTCCCTGAATTGTTCTGCCTCAGTTCCTAATTGTTCTGCTCAATTCTGCTACATCACCTCTTCCTCCTAATCTTGATGATCCAGATAAGGAGAAATACCTTCTATCTTAGATATAATCAGAATGTTGGCTGCCTCTCCCCATTCTGTAATCCCAATTTATCAGAATGTCCCGAGTCTCCCCCAACCCTGTCAGAACCAGATTGATAGTCCCATTCCCATTCTCAATGCTCTGACTCCACCCCTGCCTCAGTCTACTCCTATAGCTGAGCCATATGTATATATATATATATATATATATTATTGAGAACTCTTATTGGTGGCTGAATGCTTTGGACATCAGCCCTGGGGAAAGCATGCCCCCCCGCATAATCTCTCCCTTTCAAATAAATTATTAAAAACCCTCTAATCTCTATCTTGCCTCAGTTTCTTCAGCATTACAATATCTGTGAGAGCTGATATCATCAGATGAGCAAGTGTTGAGTAAAAAGAAAAGAGGGCATATTCACAATAAGTAGTTGTGATATAGAGATCATGATCAATCAAGGGAGAATGAGAAGGAGCAGATGGCTAGGAGGAAAATCAAGCAGTAATAGGAAAACCCAGAAAAGTGAGAGTATTTAAGGTCAGAGGGTAATAAAAATAAGCATTTTTGTGTTTTCTGGTTTAGATCAATATATTGTAAAGTGGGCTCTTAATGTTTATTGAACTCAGTTGAATTAAAGATGAAATTAGAACGCTATCCCAACCCCCCATCTGTGTAATAGGAGAAATTGATCAATTATAACAAAAAATACAATATTGTTCTATTCAGGCTTAGAGAAGTCAAATTTTTGGTTCCTTTTTGGAAGGAATAAACATTTGTTTATTGACCCTTCTCAGTTCATATCTGCTTTTGAACTGTTCAGACTGGCTTACTCTTTGTCCTTAGCAAAACAGAGGAAGAAAATAATGTGTTCATGAACTAATAGACTTTATTTTCCAAGGACAAAAATAGTAACAGAAATCAGTCTTTTTTTCATTTAGGCAAACCATTGATGCATTTTTTGGATGGCACCACCTTTCTTGACTTTCCTTTTAAACAACTTTATCTTTTTCCTTTTGACAAAATAAGATAAATGAAAGAGGTTTTTTCCTTTTGTTTTCTTGAAACAACCATTTAAACAATTCACTACAATGTAAACAATTAGAAGGAATCAGTAAGATACCTGACCCCTGGTGCTTACTTACCTTCACTAACCAGTTATTTCCAGAGTTCTTGATTTTTTTTTTTTACAAATGAGGTATTATTTACAAAACAGTGTCATTTAGAAGGGAAAAACAAAACAAACTCCTTTTCTGAACATTTCTTGTGTCATTTGCAGATTCCCACAGACAGCTCATTGGAGCAGTTTATTTGTTCAGCCTTGTTCAACACTTCAGAAGTTGAAGCTGACAACAACTATAATCATGGGAATTGTAATATCTATTGGTCAGAAGCCAAAGACTATCTTGTTCATTCAGTCAGCAAGCTCCAAATCTACAAACAGGTATTATTCCTGTAAATCAGGGTTATTCTTTTTTTGTTTATACCTTTTTCCCTTAAGCATTTTTCAAACAAAATCTGATTCACTCCCTCTATCAACTTTCTCAATGCTGTTTCTTAATTGTTGTCATTTTCAGAAATGGCTAATAGTGCAATGGGAAGAACAGAGGCTTAGAGGCTGGTAGAGCTGACTTCAAACCCATCCTCAGACACTATCTAACTCTGTAGGAGTCATTGATATTTCTATTAACCTCAGTTTCCTCAAAAGTAAAATGGGGTTATTAATAGAAACTGCCTTGCAGAGTTCCTATGAGGATCAAACAAGATATTTATTTTTAAAAAGGCACTTCACAAAGTTTCTGGTACATGATAGGCCTTATATAAGTGCTTATTCCTTTCCTTTCCTTTCTCTTTGTTGTGAAAAACTAATTGTATTTATTTGAGAAAGAGTTGAAATTTTGAAGATTTTAATAAACCTCAAAGTATTTTTTAAGATGAATACATTTGCTTTTGGTTAAGTACTGATATTATTTAATCCTTGGTTAATTAACTGACAAATCTATAAATTTGGTAGCCAAAAGATAGGACTAAAATTTTAAATTTGAATTCTAGATAAATTTAGCTTGCAGAGAGTGAACAATTGGGTTTTCCAATCTTTTAAGTTATCATTATCTATTTAATGGACCAAGCCATATCAGCTCAATATTGCATTTCCCAGTTAATTCAAACTCATGTTTAATTTAAAAAAAATTAGCAATTTTGTTTCATAGTTGTTCCATCTATCAATGAAATTGATAACCTCTGTGCAATTTAGTAGATGATGTTAAAAATGATTATGGCCTTAAATATTTGGTAGCAAATCTTATAATGAACTTCTATGAACTTAGATTGACTAGTCTTTGAATAATAGACATACTGCAACACTCAGAGCTATACTACCTTTGCAGGTCAAACTTGAATTCCACAGATTTAATCCTTCAGAGCACACCATCCCTATCATGGCAAGGAAAGGTGTAAGGGCAGGTCTTGAGCAGAAGGGATTTGTGTATAAATGAACAATATCTAAAATAATTAAAGGCACACTTTAGAAGCTGCATGATACAGTGGGTGGAAAGCTGGTCTTAGAGCCTAGAAATTGGCTTCAAGTTCAATCTATACACATATTGGCTGTGACAGTAAACTTAAGCTTTAAATGCTGCAATTTTAAGATTAAGTCGCAGAGCAAATATTAACCTGTATTGGTAGATAAAGATTCCACAATGAAAGTACCTGATGCCAAAGAAATCATCAGTCTAGTAAAAAAAAAATGCCCAGCCCTCCATATGTGCAAGATGAAATAAACAGATGGTATGTATTCAATAGACAATTGTTGATGCTTTTCATCTATTCTGAAATCTATGTATATAAACATATCTACATATGATAAAAGATAAGACTAGAATTATACTTTAATTAATATGTACCGTTAACTCTCTGCTGCTTACCTCAGTGGAGCTCAACTGGTCTCTTACCTTCTCCCAGTTCTCAGATGTCTCTGGCTATGATTCTTTGAATCAGAGAGCAACCTCAAGGGTCTCCCCACAGAACACCCAAATCACACAAGTATGCAGCAACAGGTCTTTATTGTATGACTTTCCATCATGGAGTTCCTCTTGGTGTTCCTCTGGTGTTCCTCTGGTGTTCCTCCCCGTCTTCTACAACCCCCTTTTTTATAGTCCCCAGCTGAGAGTACAAGAGCCAGGTGCATGATCAGCGAGGGTGAGGAGGCTTTCTCTCCTTACTGAGGTTTACTCAATACCATCACCACCTTGATTGTCAGGCTCAGGCAGAATAAGCCTCCAAATGCTTCTTATACTCCACCCTTGAGATCTGCCCTTTACTCTAACAATGTACCACATATGAAATTTTATAAAACTTTTTGCATGTTGACTCCTTTTTTAGAAAATGACCTTCTTGAAGGAAGGGACTACTTTTGCCCTTTTTATTTGTATCCTGTCTTTAACATTGCACCTATCACAGAATAAACATTTAATAAATGATTATTGACTAACTTAGTAAAGCTATAATACTACTACTCAATAATAACTGATATTCTCATAACATTTTAAAGTTTTCTTTGCAAACATTATCTCATTTGATCCTCATATTAATTCTATAAGGTAAATCCTCTTTAATAGATGGCAAAACTGAGGTTAAGATGAGTTAAAGTCACTTGCACAGGGTCACCCAACCAATAATTATCAGAAACTGGATTTAAAAACAAGTATTTTTGACTCCAAGTCTGGCATGCAATTCATTACACAATTGTTGTCTCTCAAAGTTAATTTTTGTCTTGTCACTATTATTGAGTTCTCTCAAAGATTAAAAAAAACAACATATATTTAATAACTGTGATTTTTAAAATTTTTTAGGTGATCCATCAATGGCTAAATGCTACTGTAATTCAGAAGATTCTTACTGGAATGGAACAAAGTCTAGCACTTTTCATTGATCAATATCCTGAAGATAGTGAGTTATGGAAAGTGGCGTCAGTCCTGCACACCATGATTCACCTCCTGGATGACAGTTTGGGACCAAACTCTCTCCCAAACTACCTGCAGTCTCCAAAGATGTAAAGAAAATTTGCCATGTTTCACAATTGAGTATAGACTAGATGACATTTGATTTGATGGCATGGTAATCCCTTTAGAAATGGATACTGTGTAATACAGCTACACATTTAAGTCTGGTTACACTGTCCCTCAGACCCCCAGCTCCTAGGTTTATATCAAGAACCATTGTAGGTATTTGTACATAGAATATTATTTATTTTGATTCTTAAAATAATTCAATAGAGATTATATCTGTGTAGGAGTTAGCAGCAACACCACTCTTTGTTTAACTCAAAGAATCATCATCAGGATATTTTGAATATTCATTTCAATTACATCATTTACTTCTATTTCTTCAAACTTGAATCCATTACTCTTAGTTCTGCTCTCTGGAACCACAGAGAATAAATCTAGTTTTTCTTCCATGAAAACCCTTTAAATACTTGAATACGGTTATTATATTTCCCTACTCTTTTCCAGGCTAGACATCAAGTTCCTTCAATAGCTCTTCATATGGTGTAGTAAACCATCCTTAGTCAGTCACCAAACACTAAGTGCTTATTATGTGCCAGGCATCAGGGATATGAGAAAAAGCAAAAACAAGTTATTTGCCCTCAAGGATCTTACATCCCAAATGGGGGAAGATAGCATACAAATAACTATGTATAAAAGATATGCAAAATTAATAAAGGAAGGGATAATAGAAGAAATAATGAGATAAACAAGGAACAGCAATATCTTCTGTGAGGAAAAAAGTGAAGGAGATAGCAGAAGATCATTTAAAACAAATGAGATGAGGAGGAAGGGAAAAAAGGAGATTTTTAGCAAATGGTCTCAAGTTTTTCCAGTGTCATTTCAAGCTTCAGGAAGGATAAAAAAAATTGGTATAGCTGTGAAGATGAGTAAGAGAGTGAATCAATTAGGTGAAATTTGAAATTATTTTCTTGCTTCAAAAACCTATTTTAGATTTTCCAATAGAAGTTTGTAGTGAATTCAGTCAGCAGTTTTGTGATTTCATCCAGCTCCTTTCATTAGCAGAAACATACAGATGATAAGGCATCAGGAATAATCCAACGTTGGGACTTGGCAAGGCATTTTTGGGAAGTGGATAAGGAAGTAAGGGATTGAGTGCAGAAAATAGTATAAAGTGGAATGATTTGACAAGGGGTCAAGATAAGGAAGAAAGGACAACATATTCTGTTAAAGATAATAGCCTGGGAATAAATTGAGTAGAGGACAGATTATTGGTCATTGGAAGGATGAAAAACAGAGTTGAGGTACTAATGCAGAGGTAAAGATGGAATGATAAAAGAAATTATAATTAAATAAACCCATTTGTAAGTAGTGTCTTGATCAAACATATGGCTATCTCTGTCTAGCTTGAAGTAGAGTGGAAGAAGAGTTGTCATAAAAATTGAGAAGAACTGGGAAGTTAAGATGTTTGGGGGAGTATATATGGAATATATATGGAATATATGTGGAATATATGTGGAGTATATGTGGAAGTATAAAATCAGGGTTTTGAGGAGAGAGAGACTACAATTCAAGCACTGAAATTATTGAGGGAGGAAGAAGAATATCCTTGGTGTCATTAGAGAGTACCTACAAAGGAGAAAATATTATTGAATGCTGGTGGTAGGTGTTTGGAAGTGACAAAGGGGAATGGTGAATATTCTAACCTGTCTTTCCCCACAATAGTTCCAGTTGGGGAGGGAAAAGCTTGGTTAGATATGCTGTCATTAGGCATAAACCAAGTCTCAGTAAGAAGAGGGGTAAAGGAAAAAGTTTAATATATAATTATATTATAATTTTTATAATATTTAATATAATTATAATAATTTATAAAAATTAATTATAGACTACGCATTCTAGAGATTATTGTAAAAGTATTAGATCTGTAGTAGAGCATTTTGGGGTTAGGGGTATGGGAATGGAAGTAAGGGAGTAAATTGTAGGCATGTGAGATAATTTATACAATGACAGTAAATTAAGGTAGTTCAGATCTGAGAGAATCCTCTGGAACACTAGAATATCTTCCCCTAAGGTGAAGAAAGTTACAGGTTCTGAGGCTGTTGCAAGGTTCCCTGGGATATCTCTGGAGGAAAAGGGCACAAACCAGGAGTATCTTTATACTTTCCAGATTGTGAACTTCTTTACTAAAATGTGGTGCCAAGAATTCAACAAAGTACTTAAAATTTGTCTCTGATTAGGGAAGAACATAACAGGGTTATCATCTTTCAGGTTCTGGAAATTAACCTGTCTTAAAGCAGTCTCAGATTACATTAGTTCTTTTGCTTACAATATCTACCTCAGATAATGTCGGAACAATTTTTGTCTAACCACTTCTTTCCCCTTATGTACTTGTGAAGCTGATAAACCCAAATTTACATTTTTATATTTTATTAAATATCATTTTATTAAAAACTTCCCACTGCCATAAGCATTCATATAGCATATGCCAACACATCAAGATACAATAGTCCGTGTTGTGTGCATGGACTTTTATTCTATTCATGATATTTTGATTTCTGAATTTGTTGTCTAACATAAGTTATCTGTTTTCACTTTGTGTCATCTGAAAATTTAGTAAGTATGCCATCTATGCCTTCATCCAAGTCATTGATAAAACATTTTTAAAAAACAAGATATTTGATGGATTGTCATGGGGAAGAGGAAGTAGGCCTACTTTACTTGTCACTAGGATGAAAACTAGGAACGAGGGGTGGGGGACATATATGTATTCCATCTTCATATAGAGAAAAATTTCCTAATAACTGGCACTGTCTTAAAATAGAATGACTGTTTTGGAAAGTTTCAAAGGTTCTTTAGATGGAACTTTTTAGAGAGTTTGGATGAACAAACATTAGGGATGTTGTCAAAAGAATTCTTGCTACAAGAATTTGTAGTAAGGTTTAATTACATGATCTTTGTGTAACTTTTCACCTTAGAAATTTAATATTTTACCCAAGAAAGAAAATAATAGACTCCTGGGAATTTGCTGATTTTGTATTTTATTCTTAACCTTTCTAATCTGGGAGGAGTAATTAATTGATCTGCATTAGGTAGTTCATCTTTCTTTAGCAAATCCAATATAGCAATTTTTAGTTTTTGCCATTCTCTTTTGCTGGAGGTTTCTGGTTGAGCTTTAATAATAAGTGATTTTATTTCTTGATTTTTAATATGAGATTAACTTAGGATACCTAAAATAAACAGCTGACAAGTATTTATAAGGGACTTACTTCATTATGGATTTATCTTTTCTTTCAAGGAACTCCTTTTCTAATAGGGGAGAAAATATGCAAACATATGTAAACAACATGTTTGTGATTTTAAATGGTATAAATTGGTGGAAGTTTTATGGAAGTGAGCAAAGATTATTACAGAAGATTGGATTTTATTTGAGCCTTGAAGGAAATCAGGAAATTCAGGAGTAAGAGCTGAGGATGGAGAGTATTTTAGGCAGGGGTGACAATCAAAGAAAAGGCAGATTCAGGAGATAAGAGTAGCTTACTTGAGCAACAGCAGAGAAATGTCTGTTTGGCCACAATGTGGATTGTGCCTCTGATGTTGCAGGTCCTCTGGTATTCTGTTATTTGTCTTGATGACCTTGGTCTCCGAATCATTGCTAGATACTTTTCCACTTTCTGCTGCCAGACTCTGCTCCCCAGACCAAAGGATCTGTCAGACACACTTTCCTGAATTCAAGATAGAAAATGAATGATTATTTTAGCTTTTAATAAGTGAATAAGCTCCAAAAATAGCGGAAAAATTTTTTCCTTGAAGTTGTTTTCCACTTACCTAAATGACATGTTGAACTAATTTCCATTGTATTTTATGATGTTTTTGCCTCCAGATTAGTGTATTTGGCAAAATTCCAGACCATTCTTCAAAATCTGCCTCATTGGCCAACTGTGAAGAGATTGCTTCTGGTAAATGGAGCTCTCAGAAATGTGATCATCAAGAATTTACATTTCATCCAAGGTAAAACTTATCTGTTGCTTGCCACACACTCATTAATACCTGACATGAAATCAATGAATAAACAAATATGGGATTGATTAATAAGAGAATGAAGTTGATGGATAACATTGCCAATCTGGGAAATGATTCAACTTTATATTATGTACATATTTATTTAATTTTGTGATACTTTCTGGATCATCTAGAGTTTATAAAATCAAGGCCCAATACATAATGTCACAATTCATGCAATTGTATGTATCATTGCAAAAGATTATACAAAATGACAATGATGACTTATTCTGTGACTCATATGTTGGCAGCAATAGATTTTAAAATGAAAATCTCTCTTATGCAGTGATAAATCTAGGGTCTCTGCAGCAGGGACAGAGATTGTTCTTTTACAGATGGTCTAAATGGAATTGCCAAGCACCCTCCTTTTAAAGTAACACAGGGAAGCTGGGAAAGATTATTGGAGCCATTCATGTTTGTATCACAGAAGAGCTGTTGTCCTTAGCAACAATATCCACAAAAATCAGTTTTTTGCCCCATGGAAGTTTAAGTTACAGTGAATACCAAAGAAAAGAAAATGGGCAAGAATAGTAAAGTGTAAAAAAATTATAAAATTACAAATGAAGAACAGACATTTATAGATGATCAAATACAACTCATGTCTGAATAGAAATATGCTTTCCATCAACCTTGCAAAATGTTTTTTTAGTTCTCACTAACAACCTCCCATAGCAGATACTTTCCTTCTCCCTCTCCAGAAGGCATCTCTTTAATTTTGAATATTAATTATTAATTTTCCATTATTTTGAATTTAATTCAACTTGAGTTCCCAGTTCTATCTTGTGGTCTGATATCCTTTCCACAAAACAATCCTTAAAATATTTGACAACTGTCATCATATTTTCTTAGTCTTCTCTTTTTTCAAGCTATATCATACTCATTTCCTTCAAGCAGTTTCTGATACCAAGCTTTTGAATTTATTTACTCTCTTGTTGTTTTCTTCTGGATATGTTCCAATGTGTTTAAAGATGTCATTGGACCAGTGGATAATATATTGAAGTTCCTTGTTTTGGACAATACTATTTGTGTCATCTAATATTGCATTTACTCTAGACTTCACATTTTGATTTTGCCTCATGTTGACATGGCAGTCCTCTAGAATCCTTGGGTTTTTGTAGCAAGTGAATTTCTTAGCCATTTCTTTATGTTTGTTTGTTTGTTTTGTATTTATCCATACTAAATTTCATCTGGATAATACCAGCATGCTGTTTCACTCTGCTAGATCTAAAGTCTGTTATCCATTCATGGTATTAGAGAAATAGGATTTAGGATTATTTCAACTCAGATACCCATCAGTGGTCTTTTGAGAAGGAAAATGAAACTGCTCAGCCAAATTGAGAATGATATAAACCTACTTCTCACATTCTTCTATTTGGCTGCAGTTTAGGGCTATCAGTTTGAATTAAGAATACAATAGTGTCTCTTAAACTTCTGCTAATGCAAGTAATCAAGCTGCAGTAGTCTATGCCTTCATCTTCCTTTGCCCAATAAGACTCTAATATGTTCACTTTAGGAACAGAAAGAGACCAGTGAGAAAGAAGTCTCTTCAGATGAAGATCATCAGCATTACCATTCAGAATTAGAGAGTTCCGTCATTTTACACCTTCTTGTTTCTTACAGCATCTTTTACAGGCTCCACACAGTCTAAAAGAGATTTATTGTAGTAATGATATTTGCATCAATTGTCTTTTTTTTATCATTGAGTGGCAAATAGTTATAAAGTATATGAGGAAACTTCCAAAAACATGTTCAGTTTAAGAATTCATCATAGCCATGCATTTGAAAGCCACAAGGACTTTATTTGTTAAACTCACTTGTCTTCTATATATCTGTAAAATCTTATAGAAGTACTAAGTAAACTGGAAAGATTGGCTCCATTTTCTGAAACGAATGATTTGAGCTCATTACAACTGGAAATGGACACATTCTTCAGGGATTTAAAACAGGTAAGTCATAGTGAAAGATTTTAAATAAATCATTTACATAAAACCCACAAGAGATTCATAAAATATTCAGACCTGTTCATATTATAAGTTGTATCTGCTAAAGACAAAGTATAATGGGCAGTTTTTTGAAGGCCTCTTGGTTTTCACTTCAAACTTTTATTTTGAAAGTTTAAATTTTTATGTTTAGTAATGGGATGACCATGATAAAAAGCATTTCCAGTTCTCTGATTTTCTTTATACTCTTATTAATATTTTAGATGCTGACAAAGAATTATCCATACATGAACCAAGATGTACCTTTTGTTTCTGAAGAGAACCTTACTCTTCTGGAGAATTCCAAAGTCATGAAAATGCTAACCCAATTAAGGGGGCACCCTCATTCTTCCAATGAGACAATCTTTTTGTACAACTTACTCCGTTCAATAAAAGAGGCTGTAAGTATTTTTCCCACTGACATCATGAAAGATGTACAGGCTCATTTCCTCATTTTTGGGATTAAAGTAGTTGTTAATACATTTTATATTCATCTTGTCAAAAATTAAAAGCTGAAGGGAACTTTGGAATTATTCCTGAGTAAGAGCACAGAAAATTAGGAAGTAACTCTGTAATAAAATCATTCATTTAATGCTCAATAAGATTTTTAAGAGCTTACTATATGTAGTACATGGAAAATACAAATAAAACAGATATAGGTGGACAAGGGAGATTCAAAATTCTGTGTGGTACCTGAAAAATATGATATCTAATTGTATGGATCATGGAAGGCTTCATGAAGGAAGCTGTTTGAGTTGGACCCTGAAAGATGAGGATGAATTAATGGATTAACGAAAAAAAATTGGTTATTTTGTGCTAACCACTGTGAATAAAAAAATGAAGTGAATTTATATCCTTAGCTGCTTTTCTGAGCTTCAGTTTAACATTTTTGGTTGTCTATTGGAAAACTTTATTTGAATGTCTTGCTTAGAGAAGAAGTCTTAAACAAAAATTATATTCTTTTAAAAATGTATAGCAATCACCTAAATCTCACAAACTCATCATTGCTCTCACCTTGCTGACCTAGACTAGGTTTTTAATCAGCATATTCTCATTTCTAGTAATATTATTATTAAACCCTGAAGCTATGGGATCATATCCTACTCTTTCCATCTTTTCTCATATGCATTCAGATACTAGGAAGGCTTCTTGAATCTGACTTTTCTCATTCATAGCTTGCAGTACCTTCTTCCCACCTCAGTTACTTTGCACTTATTTTATATATGCATATATGTGTAAGTATACTTATTCTATATATACATATATGTGTATATATATATGTGATACATAAATGTTTATATAGATACACAGAGGTGCAATGGATGGAGTGCTGGACTTAAAATCAGGAAAACTCATTTTGAGGCCAAATCTGGCCTTAGACACTTACTAGCTATGTGACCCTGGGAAAGTCACTTAAGTCTGTTTAACTCCATTGCTCATCTGCAAAAAAGCAAACCACCTCTGTAGTTTTGCTTAAAAAAACCCAAATGGGCTCATGAAGAGTAGGTCACAACTAAAATAACTAAAGAACAATACACAACATGTACCTGTGTATGTATGTGTGTATGTATATATATATATGTATAATACATATATGTGATATATAGTGTATAACTGCAAATATATATGTACATTTTGTACATAGTATATATATTATGTATATGTATATCTATTTTTATATTTATCTTTATATATAGTGTGAGTTCCTTGAAAGCAAGGACTGATTAATTTGTCTTTGTAGTCCTAATATTGAACCCCAGTATCTGATATATAAGTTTATATTGGTAGTACCAGTACCTGGTACTAAGTGCTTGTTGAATGATTTATTGATTGTCATTTCTATAGTCTCTTAATTGGCCTCTATTAATTTTTATTATACTGACCAGTATCATATTAATCTTCTTAGTGAATCATTTCACACATATTTCCCTTTCCTCAAACTATTAATAGCTTCTTATTGTTTAGAAAAGGGATCTTAAATGCATACCATATTCTTATTTTATGTTTATAACAATTATCTATGTGTATTCCACCATCAAAACATTTGTTTCCCTTTTTCTCTTTTAAAAGATTTTTACACATATAGACATGTATGTATGTTGTCTTACACACATGTATATATATTCATGTATCTATATATACATGTATATGTGTTATAAATAAATATATCAATAGAATGTAAACTTAATGAGGGCAGAAACTATTTTATTTTTTATATCTTTAGTACTTAGCAAGTTGCATAATAAATGCTTGGTTGAGGGTTTAAAGGAGGGGAAGTTATATATTATACTTTAAGGGAAAGTGAAAACATCTGGAGGATGTCCAGGTTTAAGTCCTTGTCAAATAATATAGAGTCCAAACTCTTTACCTAAATTAAAAATCCTTCACCTCCAAAATATTTCCCCAACCTATGAGCCTGCTCTGGGCTTCAGTTTCTTCATCTATAAAATGGTTCTTTTCAATGAGAGTAGAGTTGGACTAAATATTCTCCAAAGTTTTTTTTTTTTAAGTTAAAAAATTCATTAACTCTGTCTCTCCAAACTTGTCTCTTAACTATTGTGGTCCTATCCTGGAAGAATTCTACCAATTACTCCTTGAAACATCCTGTACTTTCCCACCCTCACTACCTTGACAGCTTTTCTCTTTTGGCTTTCTTCTTCACTTGATCCGTAGTTTAATTGTTTTTTCTTCTGGAAAAAAAAAAAAAAAAAACATTCCTTAACTATTCTGGTACTCAATGATTACTCCTTCCCCCCTCTGAATTCAGTAGCATTATTGCCTATGGCACTCATTACAATATTTATGATGTAATTCTTTTTAGAGCAATACCATGATAGAAGGTTTTAAATAGCAAAAGGCTTAGAATATGGGTACATTTTCTAACTCTTTTAAAAATAATCTTGTATTCATATATTTCAAGGTGGGATGGTATAATATATAGAGTAATAGAGTTGGTGTTAGAAAAACCTAGGTCCAAATTCTCTCTCATACGTATTAAGCTGTTTGATTGTAAAAAAGTTACTTAAGGGGCAGCTAGGTGGCACAGTGGATAGAGCACCAACCCTGAATTCAGGAGGACCTGAGTTCAAATCTGGTCTCAGACACTTAACACTTCCTAGCTGTGTGACCCTGGGCAAGTCACTTAACCCCAGCCTCAGGGGGGAAAAAAAGTTACTTAAACTTCCCAAGTGTCAGTTTCATCACTCATGGAAATTAGGAAATTGTATTGGATTACTTGCAAGGATCCTTTTAGCTCTAAAGATAAATTATGAACCATAGACTGAAACTTTTGATACTTGAAGCAATTCCCTTGTGGAGAGGGGAAATGGAACAGAGAGCTACAGAGGAAATTACCTGGAATAATTAGTCATAAGTAATGAAGGTTATTATCATGTGATAGCTACCTATTTTTGCCAATAATATACTAAGAAAAAAATATGAATTAGTAACTAGAGATCTGGCCTCCAATTCAGAAAAAAAATCTGGAAATAAGTCTTGTTTCTGACTTGAGTTAAAATTAATTATTCATTAATCATGTAATCCTTGCAAGTGACTTAAACTCTCAATGCCCCAGACAACTTAACCATAGAGTTATAGAGAAGGTGCTGATTTGCCAAGGAATTTCCTAACTAATGAAAAGAAAGGCCATTCAAAAACAGTTTGCTAATCTCCGTTATTGAAATGAGGTAGAAGGATTGCAAACATTTGCATCCTTTAAATTTTGGTGCACTGGGCAGAGCTATCTATGGTCACCTGACCCTAATTATGGGTCTACATGTTGGGGAGGATAAACATCTCTGGTGTGAGGACTTGTGGAGCCTTTTATGGCTGCTCTTCCATCTTTGATGTCTGCCTGGCACTCACCTATAAATCTAAGCTATAGCATGTATCACATCTAGAGCCTAGTAAAACTGGTGGACTAAACCAGGTGAAAGATAACTGATAGGCCTCAAACCTACAAGTGAGTTAAGGGGATGTATACCCCAAGGATATAAAGACTTCCCCTGATGGAATTTAATAGGTGAGAACAATTTGTTCCAATGGTCATGAAATTGACTGAAGTAGGTACTGTGGAGTGCTTAGAGCTTGGTTAGACATTAAAGACAACAAAGTCATTTACTATACCTTATACTGTTTCCAGGTATCATGACTTTTGTCCAACCACTGAACTTTTATGTCACCAGAAGAGAAAGTGAGGGATTTGGCTTTGTGCAACTTTGCCTCATTGAAACCTAATTTTGTTTTAGCCAAGATATCATCCCATTATGTCATAAATCCTCTTGGAAAACAAAAGATGAACAACTAACAATAGTATGATTGTACACATTTTCCCTATATCTCATACCTGTCTTATATTCTCAAAGTCAAAATCCCACTTCATATTTGCTCAATAAATTTCTGTTAATGACAATTAATCTAATCTTAGAGTACAAGGAATTAAGGACCTAATTATAAAATATTTGACTTTTCAATCAATTCTTGACTTCTTTCTTATTGATTTTTCCATTGATTTTTATTTATTTTTGATGAATATTTATTTTTGAATTTAATAAGTTGAAGAGGAGCAGAGTAAAAAAAAAACATGGATTTAAAATATTTATCATTAGAATGAAGGGTCTTCATTTTCTTTGAAATTTATGATTTCAACATATCATCTTGCTCTGCTGAGTTGTAATGTTAAGAAAAAGCAATAAGGTATTGAGGTTCAAAGTGTTGGGTATTAATTTGCTTACTTATCATAAGCTGAATTTCAATATTTCTTATCAAGGATGGAATTTTTCATGAGGTGCTCCTTGGACAAACAAATTGGTCTGTTGCAACAATTGAAGACTTTCTGGGCTGGCAAGCGATTGAAGAGAAATTTGCAGAGAGTACAACATTTTGTTCTTGGTTGTATCAGTCATTGAGTACCCAGCTATCACCTGGGGAGGATATTGCCTTCGTTTACTGCCAAGAAAAGATCACTTCCACATTGTGAGTATACCATATTACTAAAAAAAAATTAGATTGTTTGAAAGAATAAATAATTTCAACCTTTTTCTTAAGAAATGCTTCAATCAGAATAATCTAAATTTATCCTTCATAGAGATCACAATATGTTTTGTCCCCCCCCTCAGAGGCATCCATTGTACAAAAGACCCAGGTTTTGTTTGAGATAAATCTGCTAACTTGAGTTATAACCTGCCTACTTGGGAGAATCTATCTGCTGGTAGGCAGGCACCAAATTCTTTATTTTCAAAATAAGTCCTAAATGAACGAATGAACATAATTTATAAAGTATTTATTATGAGTCAAGCATAGTTAAACATAAATGATAAAAATAAAACTGTGACAATCCCTACCTCAGGGAGAGTATATTCTTTAAAAAAAATTTAATGTTTATTAATTTTGAACTTAAGTATAAAAAGACAAAATAGAGAGAACATTTCCATTGTACAGAGCATATCACAGAAAGAGAATTCTATATGAAACCATAAATTTCTACTTCATACACTTTACTTTTTTATTTTGAAAAACAGTAATAAATACTACACATAGTTTTTCAAAGCTATCTTGCTTTTCATTGCTTCCCCTAAGTTTTCTTTTGTTCTTTGCTGTGTATTCTTTGCTGTGTACTTCTTTTTTCTTTTTCTTCTCTCTTCAGTCTACCCTAAAGAAGGTTACCAATGGACATAAATATGAATATATATGAAAAACCTGTTTTTTACTTTTTTCTATAGATGTGGATAAAACTTCATTCATAGGTTCTTTGCATTGATTTGAATATTTATAATGCCTATAAATTGTATTTGCTGGATCAAAGGCTGTATATAATTGTATAATACTTTGGTCTTAATCCCAGATTATTCTCTAAAATGGTTGGATTAGTTAACAATAATTACCAATCGTTAGTTATTATTCAGATTTTTTCATACCCTCCCCTATATTTGTTGATTTCACCTTATATCATATTAGCCAATCTTATAGGTATAAAATGATATTTCAGAATTGTTTTAATTTCATTTCTCTAATCAATTGTATTAGAACATTTTACATGTCTATATATTATTTTGATTTCTTCATTGAAAAACTGCCTATCCATAGCCTTTGACCAATTGTCAATTGTGGAATGACTCATATTCTTATAAATTTAACAAGTTCTTTATATATTTGAAATATGAGAGCTATATTGGAGAAAATATCTACAAGATTTTTCTTCAAATTTTCTGCTTTCCTTTAATCTTGGCTATATTGGTTTAATTTATACAAAACCTTTTAATCTGGTGTAATCAAAATTATCCCTTTTACATCTCTCCATGCTTTCTATATCTTGATTATTCATGAATTGTTCTATTCATAACTGTGATAGGAAATGTATTAGTTGTTCTTCTAGTTTCATTTTTATTATATTGTCTATGTTTACTATGAAAAATTAATATTTCTCTTATTCTGACTTTATTTGTATAAAAAAGTGCTATATAAATATGTTTATATAGTTTTTGGATTTGTTTTGCTATGTGTACTCCCAGGTAGTTTATATTATCCAGAGTTATTTTAAATGTGGTATCTCATAATTTTTCCTTGTAGGGTTTTGTTGGTGATGTGTAGAAATATTGATGATTTATGTAGTTTTATTTCATATCCTATTATTTTATTAAAATTGTTTCCCCTTAAATTTTGGTTAAACCTCTAAGATTTTCCAAATATATCAACATATTGTTTGCAAAAATAATAGTCTTCATTATCTCATTGCTTATTCTGGTTCCTTCAAATTTTTTTCTTCTCTTATTGCTATTGTTAGCATTTCTATTACAATTTCAAATAATACTGATAAAACTGGGTATTCTTGTTTTCCTTCTATTCTTATTGTGAAGATTTCTAGCTTATTCCCTTGATAAAATATGCATGCTGGTGGTTTAGATAGATGCTTCTTATTATTTTAAGGAAAAAAAATTCCTTAGCTTTCAAATATTTTTATAACTAGAAAAGTATGTATTTTGTCAAAAGCTTTTTCTTCGTCTATTGATATAATTATATAATTTTGTTACTTTTATTTATTTATATGTTAAATTATGTTAATAGTTTTCCTTATGCTAAACCATTTCTGCATTCTTGGTATAAATCTCATTTGGTGATAATGTGTAATCTTTGTAATGTATTGTTATAGTTAGTATTTTATTTAGGATTTTACATCCATATTCATTAATGAAATTGGTCTATAATTTTCATTCTCTGTTTTTCTTTTCCTGGTTTAGGTATCAGTACCATATTTGTTTCATAAAAGGAATGTGTAAGGACTCCTTTTTTGATTATTATTCCAAATAATTTATTAAATATTGGAATGAGTTTATCTTTAAATATTTGGTAGATTTCACTTATAAATTCTTTTGGTTTTAATGATTTTTTTCTTAGAAAGCTCTGGTTCAATTTCTTTTTCTAAAATAAATTTATTTAGATATTCTATTTCTTTTTCAGTTAACCCTGGAAGTTTATATTTTTGTAAATATTCTTTCATTTCACTTAAATTGTTAAATTTATTGTCATAAAACTGGGCAAAATAATTCATAATTGCTTTGATTTCATCTTCATTAGTTAATATTCCCCTTTTCATTTTTAATACTGGTGATTTGTTTTTTCTCCTTTAAAAAAAATTAACTAATAGTTGATCTATTTTATTGTTTTCCTCCACATAAACCTAACCAAGCTTTATTTGTTAATTCCATGGTTTTCTTACAATTAATTTTCTTCCTTTTTTTGTTGTTGTTGAAATAATTGGGGTTATATGACTTGCCCAGCTAGTGTTTGAGACCAAATCTGAACTTAGGTCTTCCTGACTCCAAGATTGGTGTTCTATCCACTACATTATCTACCTGCTCCAATTTTACATCCAATTTTACTAATTTCCCATTTATCTTTAAAGATTTCTATTTTGGTGTTTAATTATGGATTTGCAATTGGTTCCTTTTCTAGTTTTTAAAATTATATACTCAATTGCAATTACAAATTACAAATCATTGGTTTGTTTTCTCTATTTTATTGACAAGCATTTAGAGATATAAAATTTCCTCTGATTATTGCTTATGCTGCATTCTATAAGTTTTGATATAGTGTCTTCTTCTTGTCCTTTTTATTAATGAAATTATTGTTTCTATGACTTGCTCTTTAAACCACTCATTCTTTAAAATTTAGTTGTTTACCCTCCAAATAGTCTTTAATCTGTGTTTCCAAGGTTTCTTATTGAACAGAATTTTTATTGTATTGTGATCTGAAGAAGATTTTAATATTTATAATTAATTATATGAGATTTAATATTTTTACTTTTTCTGCATTTAAGCATAAAATTTTATGCCTTAAATAATCCCTAATAATGTATGGTCAATTTTTTTTATAAAGATGCCATATATTGCTGAGAAAAAGGTATATTCCTATTCACTTCTTTCCAGATATCAATCATATTTACCTTATCTCAGATTCATTTCATTTATTAACTTCTTTATTTTTTGTTAGATTTATTTAATTCTGAGAGAAGATGGTTAAAGTTCCCCATTATTGTACTATTATGGTTTGTTTCCATTTGTAATTTATTTAACTTTTACTTTAAAATTGAGATAAATATTTATTGTACATAGGTATTGACATTGCTTCATTTTTATGGTACCTTTTATCATAATGGAATTTTTTGTTTTATCTCCATTAAATCTATTTGAGAACAAGATAGCTATTCTTGCTTTTTTCCTCCTCAGTTGAAGCACAATACATCCTATTCTAGGCTTTTATTTCAACTTTGTATACAAATATTATTTAAAATATTTTTTCTTGTAAACAAAATTTTGTTGGATTTTGATTTTTAATAGATTCTGCTATTTGTTTCTATTTAATGGGTGTGTTCATCCCATTCACATTCAATATAATCAGTAGAATATATCCCACATAAATCTTGTTTGTATATTATTCTTTGCATATTGTTTCCTTCATTAGAAGCTGAGCTTCTTAGAAGATAGATACCATATTTTGTTTTTTCTTTGTATCCCCAGCACTTGGCATAACTCCAATGCCAAAAGTATGCTTGTCAAAAAGACTATTTTATGGAGAATTCACACAGAGCAAGCACTCATGTTGTAGTCAGAAAAAGTATTACAAGGACACTCTCAAGGTCTTAAGAACTTTGGAATTTATTGTATGACATGAGAGACACTGGCACAGGGCCACCTAACATGGAAAGTCCTCATCAAAGAAGGTATTGTGCTCCATGAGCAAAACAGAATTGAAGTAGCTCAAAAAAATAAGAATATGAAAAGTTAGAGAATCCACTCCAAATATTCATATAGATTGTGTGTGACTGACTTGTGGCAGAGCATTCTGAGCTTCTATTAGACTGATCAGCCATACCTGGAAACATTGTAACCTTACCCTAATATAGTGATGTCTTTTTGCTCCCCTTTGAGAACAAAGGACAACAACTAGTGATATACAGAAAGTTCTTAATAAATGCCTATTCATGATGAGCACAACAAGGATGAAGATAATGAGGAAGAGGACTTTAGATTGGGGAAATATTTATTTCTTAAAATCTTCAATTGAACTAAGCAGGAGATTTTTTAAAAATATGCTTCCACAGGTTTAAATTCAGCATAACATTCAAAGCTTTCCATAACATGTCCACAGCTTGCTATTCCAGACATATATCCAGCTATTCACTTATCTGTATCCCACCCTTTTGTCAAACTAACTATATGCTATTTCCTAAGTAGCCTTTGCCCATTCTTTTAACTTGAAATGTCCTTCCTTTGGATTCTACCTACTGATTCCCATTAATTCTTTTTAAATGCCATATTTTCATGAAGATTTTCCTTATTCCTTAATTCAGGAAACATTTTTAAATGACTGTTGGAAATATGAAGACAAATTATGTGGAATCCTTCTCACATAATTATATAGGCATCTAAATTATAAGGAACAAAGTGTCATATTTTTGCCATCCTGGCCATAGCCAAATTAATGTTTACTGAGGCAAATGAGGATGAAGGAAGTTACCAATCAAGTTCAAATTGTAGTGATTAAAACATCTTTTTTTTTATAAGACTATAATTAATTTGTTTGCCTTATGAGAATTCCTTCTAATTTCTAGGGTTTTTCATACATTGGAAGAAATTCAATTTGCTCTGGAACAAAATAATTCCTGGAAAAATGTAACAGAATTTTTCAGGAAAACATGTGAATTTGCTCATTATGTGAATAAGCAAGAAAGTTTACAAAGAAATGTATCTGGTAAGCCAAAAAGTAGATCAAGTTTTAACATAAAAATGTTTTGATATTTAATAATGCAATAAGATGGAAAAGAATATGGAAGAAAAAAACCCCTAAATTTGAAGCTTCAATTTCAGGGTTTAAAATTTAGCCTATTGATTATTAATTATGTGATCTTAGAGAAATCACTTGCCCTCATTCAGCTTTACTTTTCTCATCTGAAAAATTAATGATTTGATTAGTTGATCTCTAAAATTCCATTCAGCTCCTATTTACACTGGATTAAGCCCCAGATCTTTTTTTTTAAATAATCTTTTATAATCTATAACATAGATTATTACTCATGTGACTGGGCAATTAATCTATTGGAATTTGTATAGTCTTCCACAAAAACAGAACTATGAGTATATTTAGTAATGGCTTGCTCCTAGAGTCAGGAAGACCTGTATTTGTATCTTGCCTATGACACAGAACATTGTGCTCATAAGTAAATCATTTGACCTCTTAATGTCCTATTCAATTCTTAAAATTTGTATCATAAATTATGTTAAAAGTGGCTGATTTCCATCAGAGGAGACAATTTTTACAAAGAGTTATTATCTACACTGATTATATTACAAGCCTGGACTATCTCTTTCAAGAAAGAGAATAAGGGATATCTCTCTGACTGATTCTCATCTTGTAATGCTGGAGAAACTGAGGCAAGATAGAGATTAGAGAGTATTTAATAATTTATTAAAAGGGAGAGATTTCACTGGACAAAATGAATCCATGAATGAGATTAGTGTTTCCAAGAATCCAGCAAACCAATGAGAGTTCTCAGTGAGATTTATATATATATATATACATGGCTCAGACTCAGGGGGTATACTGAGGCAGGGGTGGAGTCAGGGGTACTGAAACGGGAATGGAACCCTGACAGAGTAGGGTGAGCTCTGGAGAGGAATGACATAATAGGGGGAGAGACACACCGGACATGGGGAGAGGCATCTTGATAAGACAGTATCTGACATTCCAATAGCTTGTGATGAGGAGAGACATTCTGATATTCTAAAACATAAAATCTTTTATCCTTATCAAATATTCTGATAAAGAGGGAGGTTTTTTTTTTTTTTTTTTTTTTTTTTTTTTTTTGCAGGACTGAGATTTGAGCTGATAATTAGAAACTGAACAGAACAATTAGAGAAACAGAGAAACTTAGTCAGGTCTGGGTCAGGATGATTAGAGAAACTGAGTCAGGACAATAAAAGAGAACTGTGGCATAATAATGTATAATTAAAAAGTAAAAGTCAACTAACATTATTAAACACTTATATCTCCTTGGCAATCTTAGTAAGCCTAAAGACATTTCTATATATAATATTTTTAATTGCTTAAAATAAAATGCATGAATTACAAAGATATATGAAGTAGTTACATATGTAAACACACACACACACACACACACACACACACACACAAGTACACAGATCTCAGTAACAAAATTCTTTCCAGCAGTAATTTCTTTAATTGGTGAGAATTAAATTAATTAATTAATTAATTAAAAAAAAAAAAAAAATATATATATATATATATATATATTCAGTGAGTCACATAAAAAAATTACTAGTGTATTCATATTTCTGGAGTGAGAGAGTAATTAAAGAGGAAGTTTTGCTTGGTGCTATATAGTAAATTGTGAAATATGGGCTAGTTCTCTGAAGGACTTCAAGATCAGCCAGAGTCAGAGTAAATCAAAGTCCTTGGTCTTTAGGGGGAGAAATAAAAGAGGCAGCCAAGCAGAATCCTGGGTTCTCAAGTCTAGAGCCATCAGACTCTCTTTTTCCTCGTGCTGTGGCAAAGTGACACTCTGACCCCTCTCTCACCCCACCCTCAAATCTTTGTCTATGATTATCTTAACACCAAACACTCAGTAAGCAAAAAACAGTGAGAAAAGCCATTTATGCAAACATATAATAATAGAGTCATTATCTCACATCAAATGTAAATAATTAGCCTTAAGTGCTCAGTTGTCTGATTTAAGCACACCTTTTTCAGAGTTTCAGTCCTCTACAGGCTGATCTTAGAAATGATCTTAGAAGGTTCTTAATTTTCAAGACAAAACAGTTTAATAAGTTCTTGAATTGAATTCCACTGATTAATTAATAATATATAACTAGGGACAACTTTGTCAGTGAGGTAGTTTATTCTTTCTTATGCACTCAATTATGATGTTATAGTGTTGTAATCTAGATTATAAAGAATTTTTTCAGACTCAAAACAGTTTTCAACATTCCTATTTTTAGTACATTAGACTCCCCAATAGAAGGAAAATAATCCTACACTTTTTACTCTAGATGTTTACTGTTATTCTTTATATTAAAAGTCAAATTCTAAAATTAATTTTCCGTGTAGCTACTTCTGAAAAATCCCCTTGTAATGGAGCAAAACCAGATTGGAAAGCCATCACTGATACTTACTTTGTATTTCTGAAAAATTTGTACAAGTCTCCAAGGATGTCAATGTCTTGGTAAGTTTTCTTTATTCACCTTTAGGGTCTTCCCAGGATTCCCTTTGGAGATACAGAAGAACTGTTGGTTAGCTTAAGTGATTTGATTTTATAAGATAAAAAGAACTTTTTAGGGATATTTATGGTCACATAAATATGATTTTGATATGGAAGATTAAACTTAGAAGTATATACTTCCCTGTACTCTAGTATCCTCAAACTCAAAGAGTTTGATCAAGTCTCAAATTTAAAGAGAAATGCATTCCTGCCAGGGCATGCATTTACTTATACAAACACAAGATTAACATTGTCAATGTTGCATTGTATTTTTACTTATTTTGTTAAACGTTTCCCAATTATATTTTAATCTAGTTTGTGGTTGTATTGGGAATTTTGTAGACTCATTGGGTAGACTCTGAGTTTGATATCTTTGCTATCCAGTGACTACATAGACAGTTATTTCCAGAATATCAGCAAACTGGTTGTTACAGAGGTGAATAATTTCTTCTGAGAATGACATTATTTATCCCTTGGGCCTAACTCTAACAATAACAACAAATGACAGTGGTTCCTGAGAATTATTGAAGATTAAGATCTCATTGTTTCACTGAAATGGAAAATTTACCAATATTTAAAAATGTTATCTTTTAACTTTAGGCATTAAAACAATCTTTGCTATTTCAAAATAATTTTAAAGTAATTGTTTTCTTTAATGGCAAGAACATCTAAAGATGTGAAACTAAAATATTTGCAAAATTCTTATCTCTATTAATTGAAGATATGTATATGAAAATTCATTCTGTGTTGCTACAAGCATATTTGAAACTTGATAACATTAAAAAACATCTGTGTTTTAATATTTCAGGATTTTGATGTACACCAAGGATCTTCTGGAGATGGAACAGAAATCACATTCCTATGAAGATGAAATAACAACCTTTTGGCTATCCTTTGTAGACTTTATTGAAAAAATGATATTACCTAGATCTTTGGTTTCATTCAATCCTCCTATATTCCAGAACCTTGCAAATCTCACTGAAGTTATCTGGAATAAGACTCTTTGGTGGATAAATACTTCTAAAAGTTCAGAGGCTGAACTACCTTCTCTCACTACTAAAAAACTTTCTGAATTGAGTAAAGATGTTATAGAGAAAATTCAAGTTGTTTCAAGGTTCTGGAAAAGGAATGAATATGAAGGATTTTTGAGAATTTTAGAATTAATTCTTTATGAAATTAATCCCAAACTTTTAGAGCTATGGATGTATGGCATCCCAAAAAGAGAAAAGGACAAATTGGAAACTTTATCAACTCTTTTAAATTTGTCCATTCCAGAAAATCTGAAAGTTCTTAGAAAAAATTTCAGCTTTTCTCTGAATTTCCATAATTTATCTGAGTCAGAAAATTTAAACTTGGATTTTATACATTTAAGTGAAATTGTCATAAATAGTCTCCATGAGCTTGGATCACTTACACAAGAACAAGTCACAGCAGCCCTGAATACAGTTTATGCCCTTCGGAACATATCTATGCTTTCTTCATCATTTTCTGTTTCTCAAAAACAGTACTTAGAAAACATTTTGACTCAAATCTATCAAAATGTCTTTCAGGATAAGGATTCTGTTGTACTTCTTCGATTATATTCTTCAATTTACCAAGACATTTATCAGTTCATCTCCAGTTTTCAGAGTAGAGAGTCTTTATTAACGTACTTTATTCAGATTTCAAAGACTATTTCAGCTATTATGAAGGAGTTTAAATTTGAAGACATTCACAAAGCTTTTGAATTTCTCTCTGAAGTTACAAGCTTTCTAGATCGCATCTCTGAAGAATCACTTTGCGAAAAGCTTTTTTCAGTTTATAACTATCTGGAACTTCAAGTCAAATCTCTGATTCCTAAAGAAGGCCAAGAAACAAAAATGATACATGTAACTATGATGAGTCTGAAACAGTTGCTGATAAGAGATACAAATTTTAAGATGTCATTACTTCACTATTTGAATCAACTTTTCAACAACTCAGGCCACTTGGATAACCAGTGCTTTTATTTGGATGATAGGCTTCCCTCTTTGAATTGGTCAGTGGGTATGAGAAATTTCCTAATCCTTCCTTGGATCCAAATGCTTTCAAATCTAACAGAAAATATTGCCATTAATGAATCTTTAGCTATGCAATGTACCTTTTCATGGGTTCAAGTGTGGTATGAAATCTGGGGTAATATGTCTCAAATCTTAAAGTTTGATTCCAAGTTTTTTTCTTCTCTCCAGTTTGGCCTCAGGAAACTTTCTTCTCAATTGGGAAATAGTTCTGAACGTTTTGAAGCATGCCAGACAGCGTTTCCTGACCATATTCCTATAAGACTTATCAAACGTTTTTTAAAAATTTTAGTTCAAGATGAAGATGCCGGAAATTGGAATGCCCTTGCTAGTCTCTCATCTGTGCTAGACAATTCAGTAACCATCATGACATCACTAAATACAGAGAAAGTAGAGAAATCCCTTTTGACACTGGAAAATACAATGCTCAAATTAAAAGAATTCCCATTAAATATTAATATTAGCAGAAAGTTTTTTTACTCTCTGTTTGAAGTTTTCATGGAATTAAGCAATGCAACAAGAAATATAGACAGAAACTCTCTAACAGGCTCTGGAGAAGAATATGAAATTGCCTTTACTGTTTTACAGGAGACTACAAGATTTCTTGGAAATATGTCCTATAACCAATATTTATTGTCTTGTTCTGGCATTTTACAGAATATTACCAATTTAATTATGGAAAGTGATTTAGCTTTGAAAAACACTTCACAAAAATTATTAAGTGTGTTGACAATTTTAAATTCCATTTTGACTTCTGAAGACATAATTAGTAGACTAGAAAGTTGTAGTGCATGGATAGATATAATCAGAAATCTAGGTATCAAATATAATACTACTTCACTTGGCCACTCACAAGACTTTTTAGAATCATTTTTATCTTCAAGAAATGTCAATGGCACAAAAACCACAGTGAGAAACATTTTAGATTTTGTCACTTTCATATTAAATTCAACAAAACCTCTCTGTCCTTTGAATAATTCAGATATGCATTGTCTGGCTATTTACTTTAGAAATGTAACTAACTTTGTAAAAATTATAATAACTTCATTGTTTGAAAAAGAAAAGATGCCAATGCTTGACTTTGTGTCAATGATTTTAAATAATTCAGAAGACCATATCAGAGTAGTTATTGATAATTTACCAAGAACCTTAGAAAATTCATCAGACATAATCTTGAAAAATTTTACTGAATTAATCATAAGAGCTTTAAAAAAATCAGATAACTCTTCTAACCAATTCCAGATTGTATGGCTAGAATCAATAGCATTCTTGAGAGAAATTCAAAAACTTGTGAAAAATATTACTATTAAAATTTTAGAAAATAATACATCTGACATCAGAAAAGTTTTAAAAGTGTTTATGAATTTGCCAATAGAAAAAAGTGCTAATCTGCTAGGTGATTCAATTCAAAATTTAGGAAGTTATTTTGCATTTAATTTTTCTCATGATCTGCAAAATTCATCAATCCATGCAATTATGAAAGCAATAGGTCTTGATATTCAACTGGCAAGGGATGTGATGAATTCCTTATTACCATCTGTTCTTTCTAACATTCCACAAAATTCAGGGAATATGAAAGTTTTGAAGAAGATCAGCACTCTGGTACACAATCTCAAGAATGCAGATATAGAACTTTTGGTAGATCAACTTGAAGAAATTAGTGGGAGTCTTTGGGATTTTTTAAAGAATATCAGTGCTTTAGAAAATGGAAATTCTGGGATTGATTTATTAATTGGATTAATGAAGACATTTGTACATAGCTCACATTCTTGGAATGTTAACCATCTGTGGCAACTCTCACGTTTATTTCCTAAAGATGAAGTTGATGCAGTAGTAGATGCCTATTATATGCTTCCTAATTTAGTGAGACTTTTACAGAGAATTGCTTATAAGAACATTACTGAGACCCTATTGGAGGTTTACAACTTCACATTGGCTCATGGAATTAGCATTTTCACTGTCACTAAGAAGGATTTTGCAAATGCCATAAAAGGACTTTTGGACATAACAGAGTTGGTTATAGAAAAGCCAAATATTGCTGCAGAAGCTTTAAGTTGTCTTCCTATAACTTGGTGCTCAAACCATTCAACTGTACAACTTCGCAAAGATAAAGTAATGGAAAAGTGTAATATACACAAGTCTGGGCATCCTTTGCTGTATAGCAAGATGACTGATCTGTTTTATCACCTCCAGCTGATGCCTTTGGAAGAAGATTTACAATGTTCAAATGAGAGTTTAAAGATAGAGACAACTCACAGGGTATACTGTTTCTTTCATGAATTAGCAGCATGGAATTCCATTCTTATGAATTTTTCTGAGGTCTTCCATGTTAATAATTCACTTCTGAAAGAGCTTCAAAGGTTTTGGTACAAGGTATCACCCTACATCTTATCTTCTGAAAAATCAAGCAACGTTAATGACTCCATACATTGTACAGTAGTCCCAGGAAAATGGATTGCTTTGAGAGTCATAGCAAAGCTAAAAAAACTGAATTTCACAAGGGCTTTTTCAGTTAAAAATGTTTTGGAACAGTTTACAAGTCTGAACAAGATACACCATTGGAATGTGGACAAAGAAACATCAATTCTAAACAAAACCATCACAAATTTGAAAAGGTGGACAAAATTAGTCTCTAGTTTTAATGTGGAAAACCTGACTTTATCTCCTTCAGTGTATTTATATTCTAAAGCAAAACAAATGAATGATTTTTTAAAAATATTACTAAGTTTTGATAGGACTAGTAATAGCAACATTACTGACAACCTTGAAACCTTATGGCCTGAGTCAGAGAAATCTATGCAAGAATTATGGAAGACTTTTAGTATTAAGTATATATTTTCTTCATTCAAACAAGCAATTCAAATAATAAAATCACTGCCTGATCAAAATACAACATTGCCACTTTCTTATTTTTTGAAACAATTTAATTCTTCATTGCCACACGAGACTAAATTCCTTGAAAACCTTACATTACTTACTAAAGATTTGCTCCAAGCATATACAAATGGAAATTTCTCTACAATAATAGATACATTGGTCCTTGTTTTGACCAATGAAAGTTTCTCTCTTGCTAGGACATTGGTCATTGATGATATTACAAACTTTCTAGAACACTTCAAGAATATTTCTAGAGAAGGAAACATTAATGTTACATTTTTTGCTCATTTGTTAAACCTAGAAAAACAAGCTAATTTCTCTGTTGCTCAATTTCTTTTTGAAAGCAGTCAGATTAGTGCAATCAATAACTTTGTTTGGAGTTCTCTGGAAGCAGCCTTGAATTTCAATGACACTAACCTTCCAATAATAGACTTCATTGATCTGGTATTTAACTATATACAGTTTGAAAATAATAAGGGAAATCTCTCTCTTCACCCAAGCAGCACAATGGAATTGTTCAAGCAATTTTTTCAAAAATTCTTCTTTCTACCAAAAGGAGAATTTGAGAATAAAACATCTGCCTTGCTGGAAGACTTATATACACATATAATCCCTGCAATGAGGTAAGTATGAGTATGATTTTGTCTGCTACATTGTATTTTCTGGAATAGATTTTATTTTGTGAAGTCTATTCAAACTGCATTAACAAAGTTGTTACACTAAATGTGATTGTCTATTTGCTGTTGTGTCATCTTAAAAATGAATTTTACATAGGAGTGGATTTTGGTTTATCAAAAATATGGAGTTATATAATTTTGGTGAACCTCAGCTACCTAGCAAATCTGTCATTCTTAAGTCTAAAGACTTTGTTATAACTCATTCAGAGATTTCCCTTGTTTAAAAATTATCATCATCTAATATGCCTTTATATGGAACTGAAAAATGAATTCTTCCATTCAAAAAACAAAGTTTAATTTTAAATGTGTATCTTGTTATGGGACAGCATGGCCAAAATGTCAATGAACATGGATGGCTCTGAGTTATTAAGACTTGTCAGGCAGACATTTATTCTAGTCCTTCCTCTCACCCATACCAACTTTTATAATGCCAGGCAAATTACTTTGTAATAATAAATTACAGAAGAGTTGCTTATCTCAATCTTCTTTTCCTTTATACAATCAAAGATCTACCTTGAAAAAAAAGTATAAAATCTTTCTGTAATCCTATATAGTTGCCTTGACTTTCCATTAATGAATGAGGGAAAACAAATTCAAAACTTCATTCAAGTGAAGTCATTGTAATACTTGTATTGAAATGCAAAGCAAAAATAATCTTATTGTCCTTTAAAGACCCACAGTTTAATTTTTCTTTTGAAGAAGTCTTTTGAAATTCTGGAAGGAAAAGCCAATTATTCTCAAACTTTCCACCAACTAAATTTTAATTTGACTAATTCTTTGAAACTGTACAATAGCTATAAGTAGCACTTAAAATACTGTGACTAAATGAGATCAGTACGTATATATATGTGTGTGTATGTACATACTGCAATAAATGATTAACTTATAATAAATATATAATTAAATTATCTCTAAAGTTATAATTACATTACATATAATAACAATCTATAATAAATCAAGTATAATAAATATAAATATATATAATGTAAAAATTTATAAATAATAAAACTACACTATATTATTAATAGGCCTACACCATGCCTTTTTGAGTTTCATTTTTTCTTGTTTATCAAATAAAGAGGTTGGACTAGATGACCTCTTATTATTCTTCCAACTAACCGATGATCTCCAATAAAAGGAGTTGTAGTAAAACCTCAGAGGTTCCTTTTAGTTTGAAACTGATGATCCCACTTGTAAATTTTCCATGACTATTATCCCATATTTAGATTCTATAAAATAGTGACATAATTGTTAATGCATAAGGGGGGAATATGATTTATTTGGTAAACACTGCAAGCTAATCTTTGGTATCTATCTATCTGTCTGTCTGTCTATGTATCTATGTATCTAAATATTATAGGGAAATGAAGCAGAATCATCATTTTACCATCAACCCATTTCAAATGAAATGATTCTTTTTTTTGTTTTTGCTTTTTTTTTTTTTAACACCCAAACATTTTAGTTTGAATAAGATTTACATTTTACAGATGATCATGTTAGGTTTATCTTCTGCCTATAAGATTATAAACAAAATACATAAAGAATTTTATCATATGATTCAGACCATTTGATCCATTTAAAAAAATACTTAGATGGATATATGATCTCTTCAATAGAGCTGTTCCATCCTAGAATAAAGTTAGTAATCCTTCAAATTTTCTCAAGTTCTCATCTTCATCTTTCCATAAATCCTTCATGGAGATGTCATTAAATGAGTAGAGGTATTTTTCTGGTTCTTTTGATAACATGAATATATTAGTGTAGCACCTGGGATGTCTCAATATTATCTTTCATTCTTGGTACATAACTGCCTCACCTCCTTTTGGAAATACATATTTTTGTTGAAATCTTTGAAGATTTTGACTGTATTTAAATATTTGTCCTATTATTTTTTCAGTATTGCTTCAAAGGACAAAATTATAGATCTTCTGGAATTATGTTCATTTACTAACCTTAGGGAAGAAAGCAGATTACAAAGCAACTATTCCAATTTAAGGGGAAAAAGATTTATAATCTAATCAAAGACTCATTCATTTTAGAAGATGGTTTATTTATTTTGGTTTTCAACAAGGCCTCAAGGTCATCAAAGATTTGTTTGGTGTTATTTTAAGATATCCTTTCAAGAAATTACATTTAATGATGCTGAGCTGGTTAGGAATAAGACTCATTTATTATCCAAGATGAATAATTTTGAGGACCTTATAAAACTCAGTGAAGATCTATATACTGCAATTCAACTTGTGAGAAAAAATTCTGCAAAAATAGCTAGCCTCATGGATATTATCTTTAGCTATCATATTAAGGAACTACATACTTTCTCCTCTATACTCCAAGTTGTTCTTGCTAATTTAACAGAATTAGTGATCTTTGTAGATAATGTTTTTACTTCAAAAGAGAGAAGGGTAATAGAAATGGCCAAGTTATTACTAGATATAATTAATTGCTTATGGAGAAAAGGATATTCCAAAAGTTTTTTTGGAAATGTTTCAGGTTTTAAGAACTTTGTTGTAGAACAGCAAGAAGTTAAGAGTTCTTTTTCAATCAATGGATGCCATGGTTAAATTCTTACTCTATATAAGGAAGTTTCTGCTCAAGTGATCACTGTTTTAGAAACTCACTTCATTTCACAGACAAAGGGAAAGTTAAATTCATGTAACACGTTCTATTCTTTTTTGCAAGAAGCTGATCACAATGTGGTAGATGATATAACTTCTATAAGGAATTTAGAACTTTTAAGTTACCAAGAAATAGAAAGCTTGCTGAAGCCATTGCTGGATATACCCTTTTAGACTGTTGAGATTAAACCCCTTATTGCCAAAGAATCCAAACCTCTGAATAAATCAACTAGTTCTCTTTTAGATCTAAGACAATATAAACACATTTCTGACATTATAAAAGAAATTGCTGTGTTTATAATCAATTCAATAAATATTTCTGTAGAGTTGGAGCATCTTGTATTAACTCTTAAAAATGCAACCCAAACTTTAGCCAGTTACTAAAACTATAATGGGAGAAGTTCTTGATTGTTTGGTGCCAATAAACAACCTTACTAGCCAGGTGAATTTCTTATCTAAATTCCTCCCATCTTTGGCTTTGGGATACAAAATGGGAAAGATTTTTACAAAATGGTACTTTTTTGGAATGAAATACTATCTCAGAACAGCCCAGAAAGTGGGCCTAACTTGAAAGTGGTGATTGCTCTATCCTTAGAAGATTTAGAGAATAATTTACAGGAGGGTGGCAGGGATATATTTAATCTGCCAACATTTGCACAGCATCTAAACAACCTTTATCAAGCCATAGAAAGCACTGAAAAGATGCTGAGTGTTTCTGGAGGAGAATTCAGTTAGATTCTATTTTCTTACAGCTCTACCATTCGCAACATGACCCACCAGCAACTTGAAAAAGCAATTCCAGTTGCATTAAATAAAATAGCTCTCTGGATGGAATGGCTACTTTTACACCGCTCACAGTGGAGACATTCTACAAAAGCTTTACTCCCACTCACTTGGGAGACTTCTGTTAATGTAACTACTGAAAAAGGTGTGATGCCAAAACTTCCAAACAACATTAAGAGAGAAAAGAATGATTTTCCACTTACCTTCAAACCTTCATCATGTTTTGAAAAATCCATTAAAAGAATAGTTTCCCTGGCAAAATATTGGCAAAAAGGACCACTGCAAAATCAAAGGTATTTTTTTCTTTCATAATTCATAATAGCTATCACTTTTCAACATAAAAATAAAGCATAAGTATATAAGAATCAGATGTATTATATCATTTAAATAACATTATTTTGCATAAAATTAAAACATGAGTGCTACAAATATACAGAAAGTATTTAGTAATTATAAACCAATGTGTAAATTTTTATTGCCAATTTCATTGGTCAAGATGGGAATTGCTCCTATTTGCATTATTGATAAGGAAGGATTTACTAAATGTCTATTGTGTGACAAGCATTGTACAGGCAACTACATATGTAGAATGAAAATAAAATAAATCATCAAGAATTGATGCTAAGCTCAAGGAGCTCTTTTCTCTTTCTTTGAGGATTGTCTTTTATCTCTGGACCTATGCACATGAATTGGGTTGGATTCAATCCTTGAGAAACCTGGCTTGTAATTATACAAGGGGTAGGATTATGTTTCTCACACTCTTCCACTTGTTAGGTCTCTTACCTCAGTGCTTTGGAGAGAAATTGCTTAAAATTTAGATTGTGGCTCACTTCTAGGATTTCCTAAAAGCCTAAGTTGTGTAAGAAGTAATAGAAAGGTGTTACTGAACAGAAATACAATTGATTCAGGTATGAGGGATATTTACTTCTTATATACAAACAAAATATTAAAAAAACACAAAAGAATTAAAACTTATAGGAACAAGACATAAAGAAACACTAATATACTTTGTAACTGTATTTTTAAACTTTTTTCAAATATAAAGTAGCGTGTAAGACTGCTGAAGATGTATTCCATAGTTCACCTCAGCTCTGCACTGCTCAAACAATATTGTCAGACAAAATAATCCTCATATGGACTCTTTCTTATTTTAGTGTTTGACTTCTTCAAGAGTGCTGGAAGAGTTGCTGAGGCAATTGGAGTTAAGTGACTTGCCCAAGGTCACACAGCTAGGAAGTGTCAAGTATCTGAAGCTAGATTTGAACTCAAGTCCTCCTGACTTCAGGGCTGGTGCTCTATCCACTGTTGACACTGATATTTCTTTTGCTGCCAAGTAGCTCCAATAAAAAGGACTTAGAACCTTCTGGATCTCTCATTTATATTTCCATCTCAAAATAGATACACATCCATGTTAGATCAGGGAAAAAAAAGAGAACATGAATTAGTCCCAAACCTAGCTTTATCTGATTTGCCACATTGTGGACAGCTCAAAACAGTTCTAACAGGATTCTTTTTCAGAAGAAAAGGGAAGCTAAGGGTGGTGTCACTTCCATTGAATCTGGTCATTGCTCAAAAAAGAGAATCCCTCTTCGTATCAAAATACCAACTCCTTCAGTACTAAGTCTAACACAATGATAAGCAGCCATGTTGGTGCTCTTCATTCTGAAAGAAGCTAGTTCTTTCAATGCTAAGTCATGTACACATGTGGTTACTAATGCTTTTTACGTGTCATGTTCAATCTGTTACACATTTAGTTTAGTGAGGGAAGATGCTAGGATTATGAGGGTAGGTGGGAAGAATAGAAGAGAACAAGAAAAACTAGTCCTTAAGTAGAGTTTTGAAGACAGTAAGTGATATTTTGAACCAAAATAAGGAGGTAGAACTTACAATAGTGATAGAAATCTAGTGCATAGGTATGGAGACTGATTTATCACCATATGTCCAAAGTACTTCCATAGTCTCTGTGTTGATCTTCCTTGCTTCAAGCCTCTATTTAATTTCAACCATTTTCTTCTCAATTGTCAAAATGATCTCCCTAAAACATTGATCTCTGTTCATGTCATACTTTCCCTCTCATATCTTTCCCCTATTCAGTATCTCCATCTGAAAATTATGTATGATCCTTAAAGATGTAATCCACTTCAATTAGGACTTTATCAATTAATGGCCACATGGAATAACCTACTAAGAGAATTGTAGGAGGAGTAGTACATTGAAAGATCTCCTGGGCAAGCTGTGTTGACCTCTAAAGTTATTCTTACTTTAAACAGTGAATGAAAGAAAGAGAAGGTGCACAATAGGGACAGCCAGAACCAGTCAAACCAATGTTTCATAATCCCACCCAATGACCAGAAATAACCTCATTCATTTTCTCATCCATCTAATTCCTCCTAATTATTGTCATTTCATTTAGCAAGTTCTAAAGCTCTTGAAAATAAAAACTTTTAATGTATTCATTTGAGTGAAAAGTGAAAAGCTTTATTTTTTTTTTTACCATAGTAGATCCTGAAAAGCCAATCTCTCTTCTCCTGTCTTAGAATCTCTCTTCTCTTTCTTGAGTCAGCAGGTCATATGTCTGTTATTTAGCATCTTAATCTAGTTCTCTGCAATCTTGATTTTTTTCTTTGAAATCTCAGTTACTTAACACATCTTTTCTTCCATCTATCACATGCTCTTCCCCAATACCGGCAAAGAACTCTCCATTGGGAGTATTTTCTACCTCTCTGCAAATCTTTTCTCTACTATATCATTTTTACTACTCATAAATATCTCTTATGTGATAAGACTAAAGGCATCCCTGAAACAATTATTCTAGTGCAAGGGAATTCTTGAAGCTATCTGTCTTTCAACATCCTTAAATTATTTGAATGATTTTTAAAAACTGAAATATCAGTGAACTCCCTATGTGCTGGCCATCACCTTTCCTCCACCAGTAGGAGATAGATTCGGTATCACTATAATAACAGACATTAGGAGCTTAGTTTAAGGTTTAAAGACATTTCAATTAAATTTAATATGTAATAATTAGCAACTTATTATGTATCAGGCTGCGTGAAGTGCTAGGAATGCAAAGAAACAGTTCTTGCCCTCAAGGAGATTACATTCTCGGCAAAATTCTCTTCTGAGAGGCATAGGAACATGGAATGGTATTTTGAGAGATGAGGTTTGGAGAATAGCTTCTATGGGGAATGAGATTAAATATCAATCAGAAAATCACAGTGGTTTTATGAAACCTGAAAGACCCTATTAAAGGTAGATAACAATTTTTTATTAGAGTCGGTCAGCAAAACTAGAAAGCAAAATTACCTATATTATGTCACCTATTCCTCTTAACAAATCTATGAAAATACTATAGTTTTTTTAAACTCATATTTACAAGAAGTTGAGACTCAAAGATGTTAAGTAATTTTAGTAAGTACTAGTAAGTAGTGGAGATTCTTCCATCAAGGGCTCTTTCCACTATAAGTACTCCTCAACTCTGATTGATGATAGATGACAGCTTAAATCCACTACAGCAAAAGTTTATTCTACTATTTATAACACTTTAATAGTTTGGTATCATTCCATTTCTTGATTTTCTTCCACTGAGGAAAGAAATCATGAATGTTCCACATCTTCCCTCCTATCTTTTAGGCCTTTAGCAAGGGGAAGGAAAAGGTGGTTAGCCTGTGGGACTGGCATTTTTGGAAGCACGTGGAACCCCTTGCTGGGCTGTGAGAACATTTTTTATATGTTAACAATTGATTCCTCCCTCTGAAAGATAGTTCTAGACTTTCCAAAATGTCCAATTTTTCTAGGAAACAACCAGGACCCAATTACCTTATTTTCTGCTGAAGAAATGTGATCACTAAACAATAGTTTCATTCCTCTGGCATTAGGAAACTTTCTGTCTTTGTCACAAATCAATACAATTCTAATTAGTTTATACCAACCTAATTTTGTTTTATTTGGAAGAACCTTGTTTATTTCACATCTCATTATTATAATGTCCTGATACTGTGATACTTGGTAGTGAAAGGTCCAGAAGAATGTATTAACTATTTCCTTTCCTTAAGGGAGACTGGAGGTAAGGGGAAAGGGTACCAGATCTTAATTTGACAAAGAAGGATTCACAACATCCCTGTCACAAAGCAATACCAAAAAGTTCAGATACAGGGAAGACACCACTAATAAAATTCAGAGAATTGTGTAGAGATCCCAATTAGAGAGCTCTATAAAAGAGGCAACTAGATTGCTGTTTTTGTAGTCAGGAAGACTTGAGTTCAAATCCTAGCTCAAAGACTAACTGTGTGGTCTTCTCATTCATAAAATATCACCCACTTTGCAGCATTGTTGCAAAGATCAAATGGGGTAACAAATTACACATATAAAGAATTGACAAATTACATTAACAAACGGATGTATTACAAATCACTCTGCAAACTTAAAAGTATTGTATAAAAGTTATGATTACTGTAATAATGGTGAAGACTGATAACGATTATGATAACGGGGAAAATCAGTACTCCAACTAAAATGTCAGATGCAAGGGAAGTCATTTGTAAGGGGATTCAGTATGTGGACCCTGTAGTGTTAAATCAGTATGATATTTAAAAAAAAAAAACAAATACAACTGAGAGGATTTTTTGGAACTTTCTTTTTTTGAAAATCATTTTAAAGGCTACAGTATTTTTCTTTTAAACATCTTCAGTGGTATTGTCTTTTACCTGTATGAATACATTCGATTTGGGGAATAGTCAAAAGTTCTTTGGAGCCAGGTCCAATGAATAAAATAGATGACCAAACGAACAATATAAATTGAATTAAAAACAAGATATGATTATAAAATCGGAAGACTAATTTTCTTAGGTATTGCCCATCCTTCCAGGTTTCTGCTCCCTAAAGGTACCTTAGTATCAGAAGATGATAGTCTTAGTAACCTTAAAAGTTTTCTGGTCAAAGTTGTCTTTTATAGATGAAGAGAGACAAGAGTTAAGGTCATTTGGGAAAGTTCACACAGATAGTAAATAGTAGGCCTCTGCTTAGAAACCAGGTGTTCTTATTCCAAATTCAGTAACCTTTTGGCTACACATACATACACACACACACACACACACACACACACACACACACACACACCACAAATATACACACATTTTGGAATTTAAGGGAAATTAAGTCTCTAGGACTGAAAATGCAAATGGTAGGAAAAAACATACCACAGTCTAAGCAATAATTCAAGAGAATATTCAGTGGACAGTTTAAAAAGTTCATCATTGTTAACAAATGCAGAGAACAGGGTAGAACTCTGGAAATGGAGGTCAAAAAAAGGATGAAGTTAATACTAAAAAGGAAAAAGAACAAGGCTTTGGTAAATGAGTTCATTTCATGTAATTTTCTTATTTAAATTCAACTTAGGGACAATTCATTAGCCATGATCCCTGATCAGTTATATTAATTGTTCATCCCCCATACTCTCCACCTTCCTAGAACTCTCTATGTGGAATATGAATTCCTTGAGGACTGGAACTGTTTCACTTTTGTCCTTATATCAGACTTAGTACTGTATCTGGTACAATGTCAGTTCTTGATAAAGGGTTCTTAATACATTGATTTTAATTTATAGTCATCCTTGATATAGTAAACAAAACCAGTTTATTTTGAATCAAATATTTGAAAAAAATCACATTCATGCCTGCAGGGTTTCTAAGTTTCTTTCTTTTGCTATGCCCTTTGATCACTTTCTTCTTGTTTACAACTTCAAAAGAGGATGAGGCAGGGGAGACTGAGAAGGTTTTTTAAGATAACAAATGATTGGTGATTTCATTCTTGTGGGCACTGTTTATAATGACAGATCACAATTCCTCTAAGCCTTAGTAGATGATATTCTTCATGAATTGCAGTGGCACTGAAGAAAACACCTAGTTGCTAATCTTCTGTGACCTGTCTCTTTCAACCTAGCTGGGATGGTACTCAGGAAGTAGGTACAAAAATCCATCACTATGATTATTCTCAAAGTCTTTCTGGATTGGTACAATCTGCTAATATTGTTTTTTTTTCCCAGTATGCCTACAAGAACCTAGTCATTTTAATGCTCTCTTGGAGTATTGATTTAGAGATTTAATTCAGGAATTTTATAAAGTAAAACTCAAGTTTAGTTAATTTTTTGGTCAGTTTTGGATAAAGGCAAACACTTGGCTAACTTGGAATTATCTGTGGATTTGAATTATGTCATCTATATTTCTTATGTGCCAGGACAATGGAAAGTGCAGAGGTGGTAATCATCTATGTTGCAATTCTATTTTGGCTTCATCTTACTATTTCTTTGAAGAGTGTAGTATTGTAGCTTAATGTACAGTATTTGTATATTTGAATTAGCACTTAATGAGTCTTTTTCTTCTTTGTCAGTGTCTTGGAAATATGTCAATTTTTCCAGAAGTATTTAAAGCCCTCTACTGCCTCAACTCTGCAGAAGGTGAAGATGACTGTTTTGAATGTGTTAATCATCCTATCCGGTGGGTTATTTTAACATCAATTTTTGGGTAATTTTCAAATAATCTAAATTAGTTATCCCTATGCCTTTAAAATGGATTGGGTCAAATATGTTTTGATTATAGTAAGTCTGAGTCTTTTAAATGAATCATATTGTAGAGGAAATGTATTGTAGAGGCAGATCGTAGGATCACCAGCCATTGGATTTAGAGCTGAAAGGGAAGTTCAACTCCTTAATTTTATAATTCAGGAATTTTTACACATATGTATATATACAAATATATATATATATACATATATATATATGAAGTATATGTGCACATATAAATGCATATATACATACAGAAAAAAAGAGACAGAGAAAAACAGAGGGGAGATAAGGGACTTGTCCATGTTTATATATATGTATACATATGTCCTTTTGTATGCATATTTATACACGTATACACATACACATACATATTCACCTGTCTGTCTGTCTATCTATCCTAGCAGAGCAAACATCCGAAACCAAATCCCTTAATTCCAAATCTGAATGGTACCACTCTCCAAGTCCAAGTAAAACATCATAAAATACCTTTAGCTTAAGTTCAACCAAATTTTTACTAGTGTCTGTCTCCATGGTTAGAAAATATTTCTGCTAAATGATTTTGAGTATATTATAAATTGAATTTAAACTTAAATTTAAAATAATCTTCAATTAAAAGTATTGATTGGTTTAAGCATGCTACCATAACAGCTAGAGACCACAAGTTGCACATCAGTGGCAGTGGGCACTCTTCTTTTACCAATTCAGTTATGCTAGGGGATTAAGGTTTTGCCTCCCTCTAAAAATCTTATAGGCCACACCCTTGGGAAGATAAAATTCAATTGACCTATGAGCTACAGATTAAATGCCTATGACTAAAAACCTTCATTATGTAATTAATTTTTAAGAGAGCTGTTGTAATGGAAGTGAGCATTATTGAGAAAAATCATAATTCAACAAAGAGATTAATTTATTTATTAAGTTAGAATATCCAGAATAGCTATAGGATCTAGGTTGTCTTATCCAGAACTTGTAAGATTAGATCCATCTGGGGAGAAATTCTCCAGGTTGTCATACTCTTTTTCATCAGCAATCAGCAAACATTTATTAGGCACTTACTATATACCAGGAATTGAACTAAGGAAAATATCCTAAGGAAAATAGGTTATGAAGATCTTTTAAGATACTACAATGATTTTTAATCATATTTCTAGCATCATGCTAAGTGTTATGGAAACAAAGAAAGGCAAAAGACAGTTCTTGTTCTCAAGGAGTTCACAATCTAATGGGGGAGACAATATGAATGTGCATAAACAAGATATATGCAGGAAAAATTAAACATAATCAGCAATGGGAATGCACAAGAATTAAGTGGGATCAAGAGAGGCTTCCTGTAGAAGGTGAGACTTGAGCTGGGATTTGAGGGAAGCTAAGAAGCAGAAATGGGAAGGAAGAGAATTCCAAGCATGTTAGACAGCTAGGGAAAATGACATGAAACAGGAGATGAGATGTCATGTTTGAGGAAGAGCCAGATAACTATTGTCATTGATTTGAGAAGTATACTCGTGTGTGTGTGTGTGTGTGTGTGTGTGTGTGTGTGTGTGTGTGTGTGTGATATAAAGTATAAAAAGACTTCAGGTGAAGATGGGGAAGGTGTGCTGTAAGAAGCTTCAGGATCAAAGTTTCATACATTTAAAGCCAGAATGGATTTTAAACATCATTTAGTCCAATCTCCCTACTCTATGGATGAAGAAACTGAAGATCAGAGATACAAAATGATTGTCTCAAGATCAAGATAGTAAATGGCAGAACAGGGATTTGAAGTTTGGGCCTCTGGCTCCAGATAAAGTACTTTCCCCCCATTTCACTATACCGAGTCTTCTTCGGAGTTAATTAGCAAGGAGTAGTATTGCTTTGCTTTAGTGAGGGCCCATTCTACAACATAAATGTTCAGTGAGCCCACTCAACCTGGTTTTGTGGTTTCTTCTAACTCCCTTAAGCAGCATTGTGAGTAAGAGTGAAGGAGGCAAATGATGGGAAGGTGGGGTTAAACCAGGTGTAACAAAATAACCCAAATGGGCAAGTTCAATCAAACTGGACTGCTTAATATTTTTCCTACACAACATTCATTTCTTATTTTTTTATCATTGCACTTTCACCACAAACTAGGCTTCTCCTTTTTGTTGCTTAGAATCCATATCTCTCTTCAAAGATCAACTTATATCACCTTCTTTAAGAGGTCTTTTATGATTAGGAGCATTAGCACCTCTGGTGTGAGGTCTTTTTGAGCCTTTTTCAGGGTTGCTCAACTATCTTTGTGGCTTATCTGATATTTAATTCTTACTTGTGGCTCCAAGAAGCCAGAGCATAGGCAGCAGTTATACCTAGGTAAACCATCTAGGCAGAGGCTAGACCAGTTTGAGGGTTACTCATGGATCTCAAATCCTTTGGCCAGTTAAGGGAGTAATTACTCCTAGCATTTGAAGACTTCCCTTGGTGGAATGGGTAGATAGGAACAATTTATCCCAATGGCCATGAAAGTGGCTGAAGCATGCATTGTGGAGCTCTAAGAACTTGGTCAGACATTGAATTTGCTAAGATCATCTATTGCATCCCAGGCTATCGTAAATTGTCTTGATTTTTGTCTTGCCATTGGATTTTGGTGCCTCTGGAAGAAGTAGAGAAGCAGATTACTTTTTTTAAAGAAAATATTAATTGACTTATTATGAAGAGCTTCTCTTATATTTGTAGTGTTTAATATAGGTTTGTGCAGTTCTACTCACTTGAATCCAATTCAGGAATGAATGAAGCTATCACATTGTAATGCCATTGGTCTCCTTTGAAAACAAAGGACAAATAAATTGATTTCCATAGTCCTATTTCCTCCTCTTCTTGAAATCTTCTTGGCTTTATATTGTAGATTGCATTTAATTAAATTATATTTAATTACCTTATTTATCTACTATGTTCTAGTATAATGTAAGCTTTTGAAATCAGGGATTAATTTTTTTGTACTAATACAGAGCACTATGCAACAAATATTTATTAAAGCTTCTACTATGTCAACAAAGTAGGCACATGCTTATCAACTGATAGATTATCCTTAATTGACAAGGACAGGATGGGTAGACTGAGAACCTTCTAGCTAATCAGTCAAGAAACTAACATTTATCAGGTTTTACCTATTTGTGTCAGGTACAGTGGTAAGGCTGAATTTTAGGAGAGATTATTCTTCCCTTCCTTCTCTCTAGTCTTTCTTTCCCTATTCCTGCTCTCTCCACTAACATTGCCAATTATCCTCTAAGCAGCCAAAGGTATATATACTTGTCCTGAAAACTAAAACTGGCACTGCTACAACACGTCACGATTAAGAAGAGATGATTAAATTGAATAATTTAACAACAACAGCTAGTATTTATTTAGTACTTTCAGGTTTAGGAGGTGATTTGAATATGCTATGTCATTTTGCCCTTACAATGTTACTATAAAGAAAGTTCTATTATTTTTACATTTTACAGATGAAGAAATTGAGGATGATAGAGGTTAAATACTTTGCTTAGGATCCCATAGATAAGTGCTGGAAGTACTTTGAACTATAATCATCCTAACTCTAAGTGTAACGCTATATTTCAATACCTAAAATGCTTTAAGTGCTTAAGTGTGGGTTCTTTATTAAACTCTTAAGCTCTTCCTTATCCTGGACAATTCACCAGGCAAGGGCAGTATAAAGAGCACCTTGCCTTTTAATTCTTTCTAAAGTCATTCTGGGAATTGATAACTTAATAGAAAAGGTTGAGAGATAGTTCACTGTCTCTGAAAGGATTGGGTCAGAGAGGACACCAGAATGGAATGGATGAGAAGCATTTCTACAAATTGATAGATTGTAGTGGCCTAAGACACCCATTCTACACATGGGTCAGCTATTGCATGGAGAAAAGAGGAACTTCTCCTCCCCTCTTTTTCTTCTTCCTCTTTCTCCTTCTTCTCCTTTTCCTCCTTCTTTATCTTTTTTAACTCCCTCCCTTCCTCTCTTTTTATCTCCCTCTTTCCCTCCCTTCCTCCCTTCTTTCTGTATACTGAACTTGTATACTACAGATTTTTACAAAAGCCATTTTAGAGATAACATTATATGTGTTGGTATTTCACCCATAGTTTCTAGAACTCTAGAGTAGGGGTTTTAATCTGAGATTCAGATGGATAGTTTTCTGGAGACTCTGTGAATTTGGATGGGAAAGATTATGTATTTATATTCACTAACATTTAACTAAATTTTAGTATTTCCTTTAACTGTTTAAAACATTATTCTTATGTGGGTCCATAGATTTTACTAGCCTGACCCAAAGGTACAAGACATTAAGAAAGGTCAAGAACCCTGGAACTAGAAAGTCTAGATCACAGCAGGCATTTGATCAGTGGATCCAGAGCAGATGAATGCCATATCTGCCTCTGGATGCAAAGATAAATGTTAACGATTATCTAGATAATTTGCCAATGAAAATCTATACTTTTAATCCAATGTGCTATGGAAATAACTCATCCTAGAAAATAAAGCATCACCTTTTAAAATATTCCTTAAGATTGTCAAAAACTGCTTTGTAACAAAATTTAAACAATCTGAGACTGAGTCTGCCACTCACTGGGAGCAGTCTTAGTTTTAATTGCCTAAGCAATATATTGAATACAGCCACAGTTGAAGACATAATCATTTTGACACTTCACACATGGATCAAGTAATGGCTTTTAAATGAATTAAACATTTAGATTAATACCTACAGTTAAGTTTATTTTCTAGATTTGCATTACAGCTGCTAAATTGATATAGGATATTTGGAATGACTTACTAGTTACAGAAAATTGATTTTTAATCTTTACATTTAATTACAATCTCTCTTCCTCCAGCAATTCTATATCAAAGTAATCTAAATTATTAGTTCGCTCTTTATGTTCTTAGAAAAATTCACTTATAACATAATTCACATACAAGGAAATGGGTGGAGGGCCAAATATTGTTAAAAAAAATTATACCCCTTACTAATTAAGAATTTGTGTTTTTAAAAATCTGGTACATGTAATTCTTATAAAAATTTAAAAATCAATTTTATTGATGGCTTTTGTTTTATACCACCATCATTTTTAACAATTTTTCCCCATTCCACACAGACAAATAAATCTCTTTCTGGTTAAAAAAAAAAAAAAGTAAAGATAAAAAATCAGAAGAATTATCTTCATTGTTATCAACAACAACAGTAATAACAAACGTCTAATACAATGATTTCACTCTCTAAATTATCCAATATTCTGTCCAGTAGTCTTCCACTTCTCTTCCATTGTTGGTTTTTCAGTTACTGAGAGATCAACTTTCTTTTATTATTTTTTTCAGTGACATCATCCATTGTTCACATTGTTCTTTTAGTTTTGCTTATTTCATTCTATTTCAGTTTATTCAAATTGCCCCATGTTTCTCTGAATTTCTCATAACCATTATTTCTACTAATCAATAATATTCTACTGCAATCATATACTACAGATTTTTACAAAAGCCATTTCACAATTGCTAGGCAACCAATTTTATTTCTAAATATTTTTTACTACCATAAAAAAATGCTGCTGAATTCTAGCATTTTTGAGTTATAAGTGATCTTAAAAAATATCCAATGTGTATGCTCATCTGTCTTGAGAGATTATTTTATAATATGAATGTTATAAAATTTCATTAATTTATATTTTATTAATGACACAATCTAAATTCAGCATATATATGATATAAAAATAAAACTTTGTTAAAATGCCCAAATATCACCTCAAATTTTTATAGAATGTTGTTTGTCCTTAATTCTCGAAGGATGACACCAGATATGTGATGCCACGACATGCAAGTGAGTTGGATTTAAATGAGGAGAGTTGTGTAAGATCACCTGCCTCTCTTTTCCTTCCAGAGCCATCTGGGTCCAGTGTCTACATATAGATCAAGATGACTAGAGATGGCCTTGGATGAAATGGGAGACCTTGGCCTTTTAAAACTAAGGTCTTCAATACATTTCAGTTTGACTGAGGCCACACCTTCAGTAATTAAAACTAGGTAGCAATTGGAGCAAAGAATCTTCTCTTTAGCCTAGTCCCCCAAAAATCTAAAAACTGAATTAATGAATGAATCTCAGAGGGGAAGATCCTCGGGGTTTCTTGTTAAAGCAGAAATGATTGCAATTTACATTTAAATTGAGTCAATCAGGACTCAAGCAATGAACAAATGAGATTTGACTTAGGACCTATTGGTGGCCAGTTAGAATCCTTCCTCCCTCCTCCTTCCTTCCTTCCTTCCTTCCTTCCTTCCTTCCTTCCTCCCTCCCTCCCTCTCCTTTCTTCCTTCCTCCCTCCCTCTCCTTCCTTCCTCCCTCCCTCCCTCCCTCCCTCCCTCCCTCCCTCCTTCCCTCCTTCCTTCCTTCCTTCCTTCCTTCCTTCCTTCCTTCCTTCCTTCCTTCCTTCCTTCCTTCCTTCCTTCCTTCCTTCCTTCCTTCCTTCCTCCCTTCCTTCCTTCCTCCCTCCCTCTCCTTCCTTCCTTCTTTCCTTCCTTCCTCCCTCCCTCTCCTTCCCTTCCTTCCTTCCTCCCTCCCTCCCTCCCTCCTTCCTTCCTTCCTTCCTTCCTTCCTTCCTTCCTTCCTTCCTCCCTCCCTCTCCTTCCTTCCTTCCTCCCTCCCTCTCCTTCCTTCCTTCCTCCCTCCCTCTCCTTCCTCCCTCCCTCCCTCCCTCTCTCCCTTCCTTCCTTCCTTCCTTCCTTCCTTCTTTCCTTCTTTCCTTCCTTCCTTCCTTCTTTCCTTCTTTCCTTCCTTCCTTCCTTCCTTCCTTCCTTCCTTCCTTCCTTCCTTCCTTCCTTCCTTCCTTCCTTCCTTCCTTCCTTCCTTCCTCTCTCCCCTTCCTTCCTCCCTCCCTCCCTCTCCTTCCTTCCTTCCTCCCTCCCTCCCTCCCTCCCTCCCTCCCTTCCTTCCTTCCTTCCTTCCTTCCTTCCTTCCTTCCTTCCTTCCTTCCTTCCTTCCTTCCTTCCTCCCTTCCTTCCTTCCTCCCTCCCTCTCCTTCCTTCCTTCTTTCCTTCCTTCCTCCCTCCCTCTCCTTCCCTTCCTTCCTTCCTTCCTTCCTTCCTTCCTTCCTTCCTTCCTTCCTTCCTTCCTTCCTTTCTTCCTTCCTTCCTTCCTTCCTTCCTTCCTTCCTTCCTTCCTTCCTCCCTCCCTCCCTCCCTCCCTCCCTCCCTCTCTCCCTTCCTTCCTTCCTTCCTTCCTTCCTTCCTTCCTTCCTTCCTTCCTTCCTTCCTTCCTTCCTTCCTTCCTTCCTTCCTTCCTTCCTTCCTTCCTTCCTTCCTTCTCTATTTCCCTCATTACCTCTTCTTCTCCCTCTGTCCACATAGAGATACAGTACCAGCCCTGGTGTTAGGAGAACCTGAGTTGAAATCCTCTCTCAGTCACTTAACACCTCCAAGTTGTATGGCCCTAGCCAAGTCACAACTCCAATTGCTTCTCCAAAAAAACTCCACAAGACTCAAGAAAACAAACAAACAAACAAACAAAAAACAACAAAAACAAAACAAAACAAACAACAACAACAACAAAAAAAAAACAAAAACAGAAAGTAGGGTCAATGTGATATATAGAGGGATGGGCCAGGAATTTAATGAATTCAAATTCACCCTCAGATACTTATTAACTGTGCCAGTCACTTAAACTCTACTTCAGTTTCCTCAGTTATATAATGGGGATAACAAAAACACCTATTTCCCAGGGTTATCATGAGGAGCAAATGAATTAATATTTGTAAGAAGAAAGAAACAAAATCCTCCAATAAAATAAAACTGCTTAGCACAGTGACTAGTACATAGGAGGTGCTATATAAATGCTTATTCCCTTCTTCCCTTCCTCTATGTACTCTCAGGGGAAGCAACCAGCAATTAGATTGCTTTTTGTTAGAGAGAGCTTACCTCTGTATTAACATCAGTCATAGAACTCTGGTCCTTTATCTGGGGAAAAAAAAACAAAACAAAATAAAACAAAACACGAGACTTAAAATTTTGGAACAATTAGCTAAAGTCTGTTTTTCATTGACTTATTGGTACATTATTAAGACTTTAAAGGTCATTAAATTCAACATTCTCATTTTATGATTAGGAAACTCAAGATAAAAAGAAGTGACTTGTCCAAAATCACATAGCAAATGAGCATTTGCACATAATTCTTCCTGACTCCACTAAGCCATGTTGTACTATGTACAAGTTTCAGGTGGCCAAGAAATATCACACATTGATATTATACAGTCTATGTTAACTGACTTTTAAAAATATGGTAGAATTGTTTCTTTTAAGACAACACTATAATTTAAACTTGTTTCATGCAAATATGTTGATTCCTTTCCCAGACACAAGATCAATTTATCTTCAAAGACAGATGCTCCCCAAAGGGTGTTTGAAAGCATGCTTTTATGTATTTTTCAAAAATAAGTGATTTCTGAAGTGAAACATTTTTTAAAAATAAGGGAGTTTAAAATATGTAAAAAAAATCCTAAAAATGATGCAGCACATCTAAAAGCAAGAATTTTGATAATCTTCCATTATGTTAATTTGTTGACGCTTCATTGTAGAAAGAATGCTGGTCTGGGAATTTCGAGAACTCAGTTTTAATCCTGGTCTGATCACTGATTCATCATGTGATCTGAGACAAGCCATTCCATTTCTCTAGGCTGCAGCAAAATGAGGAATTTGGACTTATTTAATAATCTATAAACATGCACTTAAAACAATTCTTGTGCATTACCAAAAATGTAACTTAATAGTTCACTCCAACAGTCATTTATTGTGCACCTACAGAGAGCCAGGCAGTCTTTTAAGCATTGGAAATACATGCAGAAATGAGAACAAAACATCCCTGCCCTTAAGGAGCTTATATTCTTTTGGTTGAGAAATCACTTTCTTCTCTTTTTGAAAAATCATATTGGTACTCATATCTTTGTGCCTTATGTCATAAACACAACTATTAAAAGTAGTTCCTTAAAGTGATAAATGAATTTCAAAAGAATACATTTCTGTTAGATGGAAAATATGGTGTATTATTTGGATGAAATAACTTTAAATGGAACATAGACTGCTTAAATGTCCCAGGAGATTGCCTACAGAGTAAAGTTGACATTACTCCCTTCTGTTTTTGTGGCTCTTGAAAGTCCAGTGCTACTGACCCTTTTCAACTTTCCTTTCTCTTCCAAATGCTTTATGCTTCAGTCAAAGTGAACTGTTCCTATCCCTTGAATATGCCCTGTACTCTCACATCTTTGTTCCTTTCTCACTCTATTCTCTGTTCTTAGAATACCCTCTGAGCCACCAGCTATTGAATACTAACACTTCTTTTAATGGTAAACTCAAAAAGCACCTCTGCCATACCACTGTCAGCCAGAGAAGACATATGTAAAAGGAAAGAGCATAGTACTTTGAAAAGAATACTGACTCTGGGGTCAGAGGACCTGGGTTCTAAATCTTCTCTGATGTTTACTACTTATGGGAAGTTGGGTACTTACTTAATGGACTGAGAATCATGAGATCTTAATCATCTACTACTGGTAGTTTTACAAGCTAAGTTCCAGTTGCCCCAGGATACATTAGCTGGATTCAACCAGACTTTTTTTTTTTTTGCTGATGCAAGTGTGACGTGAAGTGTCTGAGACCATAGTTTGTTAGGATTCTTACGAGATGCTAAGTGGAATTGAGGAGATAGTGGTTAAATCTAGTTTAGCATTGATTTAATCCTACAATAAATAATGATTTCCCAGTGATATAATGATTGGTGTATACTCAGTGTGGAACATATAAGGAGGAACTCTCAGGGCCAGAAAGGACAAGCACACTAAAAGCTCTAGGAGCCTCAGCCAGGATTCATTCGAATTCAGAAGCCAGAGAAGGCAGCTTAAGCTCTCGGAACCAAGACTACAGAAGGCCTCTAAGAAAAACTAGCCAAGCCCCAAGTGAAGGGAGATAAGATTTTGAAGGAGACAATATAGGATTTGGACTTTAACTCCTGGCTGCATTTGGGGTGTTTACACTGAACTGAAAGGAAGGCTGCCCCCAGAAGCCTCCTAAGAAACCTGCTCCCGGAAAATATTACATTTTAGAGAAGAATATTACAATAGTTGAACTCAGGTCCTCCTGATTTCAGGGCTGGTTTCTATCTACTACACAAACTAGCTGCCCTCAACCAGATCTTTTGTTTTCAAAATCAGTTTTTCATTGAATTATACTGCTAAGCTTCTCTGGGCCTCAGTTTCCTCAACTGTAAAATGAGATAGTTGGACTACAGGACTTCTGAAATCTTTTTCAACTCTAGACTTTTGATTATATTAAATAAATAGGATTAACGTTCATAAGAAAGAGATGTCACACACAAAAAGGAAGTTGTAACTTTCTTGGGAAAGACAGGAGAGAGCAGTATGGGCAGATTTTCTGTCTTTAATGAAAAAGAAATAGAGAGAAATAAGGTGAAAGGGAGAGGGAAAGGAAGGAGAGAGAGAATGAGAGAGAGAGAGAGAGAGAGAGAGAGAGAGAGAGAGAGAGAGAGAGAAGGAAAGTGATAGCAAAAGTACAAAATGACCTTCCTCTACTCTTCAATTATGTACACATAACACCTGTGTCAATTATTTCTGCCCCATACCATAGATCAATTGTTCTGATGGTGGAAGTTTATAGAGTAATTCTTTGTTTTATTTTATTTTTTTTTTCTTTCCTGGTTTCACCTTGAAACATTTGTTTATTTTCAGCATAAACAAGTTAGATAACTTTACAGAGGATGATTATTGAGCTTCTGGGTATTTTCTTCAAGGACTGAGAATTTATGTTAGGAGGAGAGAGACAACCTTGTCAGGATGTTTTGTAGATTTTGTGCTGATGGTTTCTGCTTTGAGAATTACAACTGACCTTCCATGATTTTCATAGACCTACTTTATTTTGTTTTTATTTTGATCCTGGGCAAACTTTGGTTCCAGAAATTTCAGTTCATGCATTATGTCTTCATAGTATCTGAGGATATAATAAGGCTTCTGATAAACTAGATGTGGATTTTTCCTTTCAAAGGAGGAAATAATGGGGTCTTCAGAAAAGTCCTAACTACTTTCATGTGCCACTTTTCCAATACTTTACATTTCTCTCATACATGTTTCTGATCCTGACTGGTTACATGGAAATGTCAATCAGTATCTTATAGAGGTTTTAGTAAGCCTTTTATGAACAGCCTGCTAATAACCTGCTCTAAAACATTTCTTCTCCAGTTTAAACACTCCTAATTCCTTTAGGAGATTTTTATACATTTCACATTCTGACTTCATTATCTAAAAAGTTAGCTAGCTATTCCTCCTAGTTTTGCATCATTTGTAAGCTTTGATAAATTAGCTATCTAAGCTTTCATAAAAGTCAATAATAGAATTTTTGAACAGCAGAGCACCATTAAAAGTACACCCACCCACACCCTCACCTCCCCACATCCCATATACATACACATACACACACATCACACACACCAAATTAGGTCACTTTCCTCCAAGTTGAGATTGATCCATTAATCACTACATTTATAAATCTGTCCATTTAACCAATTTTGCATCCATCTAGCTATTATTATCTAGCACATGTCTTTCCATTAGCTGTGGAAAGAACATTGCACTTGGAGACCCAGGACCTAAATCTGTATCTTTCTCAGAAGTTAACACAGTGTTCCATACTTTGTTGTAAATTCTTCTTTTAAAAATAATATTTCCCCCATGTACATGCAAAAACAATTTTTGATTTTAATGTTTTAAAGTTTTGAAGTCTAAATTTTTTCTTCCCTCTTTCCCGTTCCCCTTTCTAAGATAGTGAGCAATGTGATATAGGTCATATATGTGTAACCATATAAAGTATATTTCTATATTAATCATTTTGTGGAAGAAAATTCAAACCTAAGTAGAAAGAAAAAAGAAGAAAAATGCAAACAAATACAGAAAGAAATAATATGCTTTGATCTGTATTCAGGTATTCATTCTTTCTCTTCATCATGAATCCTTGTCTTTAATCAATTATTATTGAGAATAGCTAAGTCATTTAGAGTTGTTCATTATACAGTATTTCTATGCAGTGTTCTGGTGCTGTTCTCTCTCTATCAATTCTTTTAAGTCTTTCTAGGTTTTCCTGAAAGCACCTGATTACCATTTTTGATAGTATAATAATATTTCATTACAATAATATATTACAACTTTTTCAATCATTCCTCAGTTTATGGACATTCCTTCACTTTCTAATTCTTAGCCACCACAAAAAATAACTCACATTTATCAGATAAATAATGGTGATTTAGAGCACTTTCATGTGATTCTTGGTAGCTTTGATTTCTTTACCTGAAAACTTTCAGTTCATATCCTTTGATTACTAAGTAATAGGGTAATGACTTTTATTTTTATAAATTTCACTCAATTCCATATATGTTTGAGACATGAGGCTTTATCAGAAATACTTGCTATAAATATTCCTCCCATTTTTTTTTTTGCTTTTCTTCTAATTTTTGTTGTATTGGTTTTGTTTAAATTTAATATAATCAAAATAATCAATTTTATATTTTATAATACTACCTATTTCTTATTTGATTCTTAATTTTTTCCTTATTCATAGTCCTGACAGACAAACCATGTTATGATCCTCTATTTTGCTTATGGTATCCTTTATGTCTAAATCATGTACCCATTTTGACCTTCTTTTTTAATATGCTGTGCAACATTGGTTTTTGTCATACTCTTTTCCAGTTTTCTGAAAAATTTTTGTCTCCAAAGTACTTGGATCTTGGGTGTATTAAACACTAAATCATTATAGTAATTTAGTACTGTATTTTGTATACCTAATCTGTTCCATTGATGCATCACTTTTTTTGCCAGTTTAAAATTGATTTGATTTTGACTGCTATATAATACAGTTTGAAATATAATAAAACAAGACCAACTTTCTTCACATTTCACTCCCACCATTCATTCCATTGATATTCTTGATTTTTTGTTCTTTCAGGTGAATTTTATTTTATTTTTTCTGGATCCATAAAATAATTTTTGGTAGTTCAGTATGGAATTAAACAAATAGGCTTAGTGTAGGTATAATTGAAGTTTTTAATTATATAGGCTTGAAAAGTGTTTGGTAATTGTGTTTGTATGGTTCCTGATTTATCTTGTCAGGCAGATTCCCAAGATTTTTTAATGTCTGCTATTATCTTAAATGGAATTTCTCTTTCTATCTCTTTCTGCTTTTATTAATAGCATATAGAAATGCTCTCCTATACTTAGGGTGAGGCCCATAGGATATGGTAAGTATGCCCCCTTCTTACCCTAGAGGGACAGGCTTTTTTCCTTTTGACCTTCAAAGCTGTCTTGGGTTGGAAATCTTCTTTCACTTTTCTAAATTGAGTTTAAGGCATCATTCCAAAAATTTTGGAAGGGAATTTGGGAGAACTCAGTTGAGTTCCTGCTTCACTATTCCATCTTGGCTCTGGAATTGCCCTTTGTGAATTCTTAATAAAAACTTACTTAACTGATTTGGAGTTTCATAATGTTCTTTATAATCATTTCTTTTTATGTATATCATATTTTTTAGCCTTTGATCCTGGTTTTCTTTCTCTAGGAAAATATGTTTGTGATAGGACTTAATTTTCACTAATTATTTCTCTGTGTTCCTTTCTGTAGAAGATCCTTCTTTTACTAAGGACATTTTGTGTACTTTTATGAGCTGCAAGGATGGATTAATAAGACATCTTTTATCCATTGTACAAGGAGTTATATTAGTTCATGGCCATTACCAGGTTTGTACATTTGTTATTCCCAATCTCTGCTTTCTCAGTGCTTCAATGCTTAAATTTCTCTCTCTGTTTTGTCTTTTTAATGAATAATTAAGACTCTCATGCTGTGATACACTTGGAACTTAAGATAGTTTTAGGGGATTAAATTTAATAGTATTTTTTCTGTTTATACTGGTAAATTATAAAAATGTTAATTAAAAACCTATCTCATAGCTATGTCTTTTCAGAATTTAATAAATTATGTTTGTAAAGTTTTCCTTTTTTTTCATACAAAATTATGATTGCATGGCATATTCATTTCATTAGCATTTGCAAATTGCTGCTTAAGTTTAATCATGGTATGTAATATAAATTCAACATTTAGATAATATTAATAAAATCATGTCTTTTAACTGGAATGAACGAAAATATGTCAACATATGTTCTTCTCACCTCTATTTTCTGTTTTTTACCATGTTTTCTAGGATTTTGAAAATATTTGGTCCTCAACCAATCATGGACATTGTGAAGAACTATTGCATATCAGTAGCAAGCTTTCTAATAGCTTGGAAAGTTTGAAGAGAAGTCTGAGAAATGCTACAGCCAGAGACTGTGAATGCTATCCAATGTTAGAAACTGTAAACCTGCACATGCAAATGTAAAGCCAGATTTTTATTTAATTTAGTAGTTTAATTTTTAATTGAAAATGATGAAATATCATTTTTCTTTCTTGTTCCAGACCCATAAATTTATTAGTGCAGGAAATTCCTGATGAGGAAACTCTATATAAATGCCAATTAGTATTTATTCTGCAACTTGTTTTACAGAACTTCCTGGAAATTCATAAGTTCATAAAATGAATTTATGACTGATGTCATAAGACCAATAGAATTCAGAGGTGGAACTTTAAAGATTTCCCTATACTCTATGATGCTGTTTCATAATAATTAGAAAATAAACATGTTTCATAATAAGGATCCCAGATTTGTTTTCATTTTCCAATTACTCCAGGTTCCTTGCATATTTCTTTAGTGTTTATTCAATATTTGTGGAGTGGAAAACTATTAAATGAGTAAATATGCACTTTATGTTCAGCAGATGACTTATAGATAGAGAGAAAAATATTCTCTTAGACTGCCTGTTGTCACAGTTCTTGATATTTCTTTTCTGTCCTCCTTTCAAATTGGAAATTAAAGCATTCAGTCTAAAACTATTCATCATTAATCTTTATGCTTTTGGTTCATCTTGGTAGGAAGTCTGAGAAGAAAAAGTATTGCCATAGTGTATTCATGGACATAAGCAGATAGACTGTGTCAGGAGGGACTTGGTGCCTAATTATCTTGTTATCCAGTCCATCTCCTAGAGACTCAGGAAGTCACGTTCATGCCAACATAATTTCTAGTATTTTATCTTGCCTAATTTAGCATTAATTTTTTGTCATTTTAGGTTGGCCAGAAGCCTCGAGAAGCCTTTATCTGGAAACCCCATTATGGCTTTTCTTAGCAACTTCAGTGTAACTAGGGGTAAGTTCCTGGATTTCTTCCAACAGATAAAATAAATGAGTCATAATTTTCATACACTTATTTGAAGAAGAAAATATAATGAAAGATGGAAGAAATGTCACATTTGAAAAGCAATCAAATGGATGTCTACATATATTATGAGTAAAGGAAGCATTCTAAATGCTTCAGTATTTCCAGGTTCAGTTAGGGGGTGCTTTGGTAAAGTAAATAAAGTAATAGATTTGGTTCCTGGGTTCTAATCTCTCCCTGTCACTTTCAAAATAGTCATATGATATGAAACAAGTCACCTTCCTCTCAGAGTTTATCATCTGCAAAAGGGATTGGAATATAACGTTCTTTTCAATGCTCACAGTCCATGATTCTGGATCTTTTTGACCAGTCTGAAGAGAAATGGGAAATCTTTAAAGAATGGATCCCAGAGTACTGGATTGGGTAGCATCAGTTGCACTTAATGAAAAGTGAATTAATTATACTTCATTTAGTAACAGCTTTGGCCTGCTCATTCCTCCCCCACCTTCATTAACCATGTTTTACATAGCCTTTCAAATAGCATTAGGCTGGCAAAAAATGAAAACAAAACTAACAAAACCAAAAACAGTAGCAAAACTCTTAAAATTTTCCATGTATTGACTTTATTATACAGTTATTTACTGATTATTTTTTAGATTATTTCAGGTGATATTACTTCATTCTAGTACATTGTTCATTTAGTATTCTGGTAATGTGTAAATCACTAGATATGAGAGCCACATCCTAAATATTTAACAAAAAGCTTAGGGGCAGAGAGAATGACATTTTTTTTTCTAGAGTCCTTCTTGCCCAGATCTTCATTACTCTCAACTATTTCCCTGGCCATCTAATGTTTATTGTGGCATTTACCAAACACAAAGGAATACTTTAGGAAGTTACTAGCAAGCAGTTTTTAATAAAAATTTAATGATGTGGAAATAGAAAAATAGTAGCTGACATTTTTATAACATTTTAAGGTTTACAAAGTACTTTTCATAATTATCTCTTTTGAGGCTTACAATAACCTGTTAAAGAAAATGGTTTTAAGTACTACAATCCCAGTTTACAGGAAAGGAGGATGAACCTGAAATGTTAAGTAACATAACATGACATCATGTAGGTAAGATGTGCTTGAACTATAATTTGAACCTGAATTCTTGGATTTTGGGGCCAGTTCCCTTTTCTTTTCCTTTCATTTCTTTTTCTCTTTTTTCCTTCCCTGCTTCCCTCCTTGCCTCTTTCTCTTCTTGCCTCCTCCTCTTCTCTGCTCTCCTCTCCTCTCTCCTTTTCCCTCTTCTCCCCTCCTCTCTCTTCCTCTCCCTCTCCTTCTTTCTGTCTGTCTGTCTCTGTCTCTTTTTTCTTTTTCTTTCTTTCATCAAACATTTACTATGTTCCTACTATGTGCTTAATGAAGCCTACTACTGTTCCCTCATGCATTTAAGAACGCCCCTTCTCCTCAGACTCAGATGATTATATACAGTGACTGCTATTATGTTTCATTATTTGTAATTCTGCTAAACATTAGAATTCTGAGAAGAACATATAATAAAATTCTTTTACTTAAAAAAATAAACAAAATACCAAACCTCATTGAGCCTAGGATTCACAAGTCAGTTTCTTGCTTTACCTGCCTTTTGTTTTCTGAAATTTAAAGAGTAGTAGCATAAATCTAACACAACCCCTACTCCAAATAATTCCAAAAATTTTTGGCTAAACATGGTAAACTCTAGATGTTCTTCTGGGTTCTGGCCTGAAGAAGTCAGTTCTTGAGAATTTCTTATTATTTTGACAAGAATAAAAGAGATGTGTTAAGAGTGGGGTGTTTTTTTTTGGTGTTTGGAAGGAGTTTTCTTAAGCTTTCAGTGATGAGTATTTTTTCCTCTTGAAATATTTTGGGGATTAGTGATTTTATCCATGATGGCACTTCTGCCATCAGAGCAAGTCATCATTTCTTTCTGCTTTAGTAAGTAGTCTTCCAGATTTGGCTATGGCCAAAAAAATCCACCACTTTGTAGCCCCCAGATGTCAAGTCTTTTAAAACTTAGTAAACCTGGTTCTCAGACATTTAGCACTCAGTTTATCATTTGACCTGTACTTGGACTTTTTAGTTTGGTTGATCTCTCAAGATTCTGATGGTCTTTTAAAAATGCAGAGTTATGACTATGCCATGAGTAGAGGTAGGCTTTAGTCAAGTTTTTCTGTAGCAGATTTCATAAACTAAAAGCAGATTAACAGGAATCTTATCGACCAAATATAGAATAATAGATTTTGAACTGTAAAGAACTTGAGATGTGATCTAGTCCAAATTCTTCCTATTAGTAATGAGAAATGAAAAGCCCATAAAATTTAAGGGACTTACTAAAGCTACAGAGGTAATAAATAGGAAAACAAAAATTTAAACCCAGATCTAGGTTGAAATTTTGGTCTGCTCTCTCTGAATATAATACTTTTCTCCCAGTAATGTTGTTTTAAGCTTGAGGACTATTGTGCCTCCCTTTTTCAAAGCCTACTAGAAGAATATTTATAGTTCTGGTTTACATTAAGAAATTTTCTTCACAGAGCCAAGTAAAATGTTATTAGTATGTGATCTATTTTACATAATTATATCTGCATAGGAAGGGATATTCTTATTTGAAATATTTTTGTGTGCATGGAATTTTATTTACTACTAAATTAATTACTTTAGATGAATCTTAAAAACATTTTGAACCATCAAATTTAATAGCCTACAAATATGTCTAAATATTTCTGTTATCTTCTCTGTGGCTCTTACCTCATCTGTCAAATGGGCATTTTGTTTTTGCTGTTTATGTCATCTGTAAAATGGGCATTTAATTTCAAAATAATGGAATGATAATAATCAATGTTCCTTTTTTCTTTTCTTTTTTTGCTGAGGCAATTGGGATTAAGTGACTTGCCTAGGTGTTAAATCTGAGGTCAAATTTGAACCCCGGTCCTCCTGACTTCAGGGCTGGTGCCCATGATAATAATCAATGTTAAAAATGGGATAACATAACTAACATTTACATAGTGCTTTATGGCTTACAAAGTGCTCTATAAATATCTCATTTGATGCAATAACTCTGGAAGATAGGTGCTATTATTACTCACATTTTAAAGATGAGGAAACTGAGGTGAACAGAATTTATGTGACTTGTTCAGGGTCATAAACTAAGGATATGAGACAGGTTTTAAATGAAAATTTTCCTGATTTCAGATCTAGTGCTCTATGTACTGTCATCTAGCTGCAAAAGAACAGAAATTAAATGAAAATTGGATAGATGAGCTAAGAGCAGAAGATAATATGGCAAAAAACAATTTGAGGCATCAAATTTAGACTACAAATATACTTAAATATTTCTTTGTATTCATTCACTTCGGTGTGTTTATTGTTTGTGAAATTGTTTCAACCAAATTAGATTACTAGTTCTTCCCCTAACTCAGTGTTCCATGTCCCACTTTTGTACATTTGAGCAAGCTGTGTCCCTATTTTTGAAATTGACATTCTCCTCTCAGGTGACTTATTTTCCTATTCACCTTTTTGAAAGCTTTTTTGATGCCCTTAGATATTTTCCCCTTTCCAAATCACCTTGTATATATTGGGGGCAAAGACGATTTGTCTTTTGCTTTGTGTTCCTTCTTCTAGACTTGCATTTAGTGGATACTCATTAAAAATGTGTGGATGGCAACTGTTAAGTTCTGAATTTTAATAAGAAATGTTCAGTAAAATTTAGGAATCTTTAATGGTGCATGTGAAATAAACATAATCCACAATGATTATAATTGTTTTATTCCCAATCTCTCTCCTTAGCCCCACTATCAACCATTAAAGCATTTCAGTATTATAAATATTGCTTCATTTTGGCAATGTTTCAGATGTGAGAGTAAAGGATTGTGTGCAGAATGTCACCAAATTAACAGAGGAGCTACATTCTTTGACTACTATCTCAGAAGAAACCATCAACAATATTCTAGAAGCAAATATTTCACATTCAAAGGTATGAATAAAAAATGGAAAATTATGTATCTTTCTTAGCATGATTATCTTCAACCTCTTTTGATGTTTTTTTGGAAGCTATTTTTTCAGTAGGGGAAAGGGGTGATTATTATTGCCGTTCAAATCTGTGTGACAAGATTGGTATTAGGTGATACAAATTGTCCATTAAGGAGTGTCCTTTTTTGTTTTTCAGAATATTCTTTTTTTGTTTTGTTTTGTTTGTTTGTTTGTTTGTTTATTATAACTTTTTATATATAAAGTGGATGCATGGGTAATTTTTCAGCATTGACTCTTGCAAAACCTTCTGTTCCAACTTTTCCCCTCCTTCTCCCAACCCCTCCCCTAGATGGCAGTTTATACCAATACATGTCAAAGATGTTAACATATATGTTAAATATAATATATGTATACATATTTATACAGTTATCTTGCTGTATAAGAAAGATCGTATTTAGAAAGAGTGTAAAAATAACCTGAGAAGAAAAAACAAAATGCAAACAAACAAAGAGTGGAAATATTATTTTGGGGTCCACACTCACTTCCCAGTGCTCTTTTTCTGGGTATAGCTGGTTCTGTTCATTACAAATTAATTGGAACTGATTTGGATCCTCTCATTGTTGAAGAGAGCTATGAAGGAGTATCCTTCTTTAAGCAACCAGCGTCTTCCAGAAATATGTATATGCTAAAATTATGTAAATTGAACTGTATTTTTCTACTGGAAATATAGGAACATGTTTCTAATATTTTAGATTCAGATTTTGTTGCCCCTCCCACTAATATTTCCATTGAATAATTAATGCTTTGTAGCAGCCACCTAAATATACTATGGAATTTTAGTATTCAAAGAAATCTTTTTGTGAACTAAAGTCTTTTTATTTTGCAATTAATCACCCATTAGCTTACCTGTTTCATAGTTATTTAGGTAATTTAATTCTTAAAACAAGGCATATTTAAATATATATTTAAACTATTTTAGCATATGGGCAAGTTAATTATCCCTACAGAATTTTATACTTGAATCTGCAAATTATTTAGTTTCTGGACTTTTACAAGTCTAATATTTCCATTCTCCATCATCATTTTCTCTAAAATATTCCATTCTTTGCATCATCCCTTTCAATGGACCCTATTTTAAATTCATATGGGGACTGTATATGTAGTTATTTAAAATTCATACATGGTTTAGTGCTTATCACTGGAACACTTTACCTTGAAGAATAATTCAATTACAGTTGGGGAAATTGGAATTTATGGAAAGTTTCCAGTGCAGTATTTAAGCTTTGTAACTTACTTTGAATATTGGTATATTGTTTTATAAGACCATTCTGATTTTTGTTTAAGTACAACTTTTCATGAAGACTATAACTTAATGACTGGATTTATTGTTGTAGTTGGGGAGAAGGTAGGTGGTGCAGGCATGGAATCAGGAAGACCTAACTTTAAATCTAGTCTCAGACATTTACAAGCTCTGTGACCTTAGAAAGGCAATTAACCCCGTTTGCCTCAGTTTTATCAGAAATCAGGATCTGGGTTAGACTCTCTATGTGACTACTCCCTATCTCACTTTGGAGAGACCATGTAAACTCTCTGGGTCTCACTTTACTTATCTGCAAATTGGAAGACTTGAATTCTAAGGAAAGTCTCTTCCAAATCTCATTCTATGATCCTATGAGCGTAAGTCCCAGAGGAGTTACCAATCTTCATCAATAGAGGGGGGGTTCCATACTGGAAATTCACACTGATACTGATAAAATCACAATACACATGTATACATTATGCACACATGTATTTTTATGTATCTTCATTGATTTTGATGATCAGTTCCCTCATATTAGGATCACACAGTTTATATACATACACATATTAATGTACACACACAAAAATGTGCATATACATGTATATATGTTGTATACATGTCAATATATGCATACACGTGTATCTATTTAAATATACAAGGTGTATAGAGTAATCAAGAAGGACTTGCATTTCTGATATGGACTTGCCAAGCTTATTTCACAGCTTTTCATATATATGTTTGTAGTCCACATGCCATCTAAACTCTCACTTGTGATTCTAGGAAACTGTAGCATGGTCAGCAGCCACACCCCAGTAACACCATCTAGGCAGACATTACCCTTAACTTTAACCTAAGTTAAGGGTAACTGACAGGTTTCAAACCCTTTAGTGAATGAGTGGAATATCTACCCAAAACATGAGAAAATTTTTCCTGGCAGCATGGGCAGATGAGAACAGTTTGTTCCAATGACCATTAAAGTGACTGAAGAAGGTATGTGGAATGTTTAGAGTTTGGTCAGATATTAAAGACACCAAGGTAATCCACTGCCTCCTGTGCTACCTATAGTCATCTTGACTTTTGTTTTGCATCTGGATTTTTACAATTGGAAAAAAAAAAGGAGGTAAATGATTTTGTGCAATTTTGTCTCATAAAACCCAATTTACATTGAAATGAAAATATCACTTATAAGATGTCTTGACTTGAATATGAATATATATTCCACAGTTTTAGAATCTTGGTTATAAGGGACCCTGGATAAATCATTTAGCCCAACACATGTCTGAGCAGAGATCTTCTCTAAAGCATCTCAACAATAGTCATCTAGATTCCATCTGATGACTTCGAGTGATGGGAGAACTCATTGCTTTCCAAAGCAGCCCATCACACTTTGGACAGCAGTGATTGTTAGGAGGTTTTTCTTTATGTGGTTCAGATCTGTTTTCTTGCAACATTTACCTTTTACTCCAAGTTCTTTCTATAGAACTAAATAAAAGTCAGTTCCTTTTTTACATGAGAACCATTCATATATTTATATATAACAATCTTGTGCATTCTTCTTGCACCTGGGTCCAATTGAAATAAAAAAAAAAACTTGTAATAATTTTAATAAAATTTGAATATGTGATTTGGAAAATATAATAAAAATTTCAGAAATTAATTTTATGCTAAACTTTTCAGGAGCATATATATTTTATGAGGTTAGACAAAATTCATTGAAGAGGAAATACTGTTATTAATGGGTAGGTGGATGTAATGTGGACAAAATGAAATTAAAAAGCAAAACAACAGAAAAATAAAAAAATCTTTGTCCTCATAGCCACATGGGGGAAGTGAAGAAAAGACAGTGGGAAAAACAGAGAGGAAATTTGATATAAATATCTGATGGTATCAATGACTCTTTTAAAGTTACTGATTTTTATAACACTTTAATTATGTAATTACAATTGGTTTTCAGAAAGAATAAATATGAAGCTGATATTTACATGAGCATTTTTATCCCTCTTAGGAGAAACTCTGCTTATTTCTTAGAATGTTTTGAAATTCTCTTTTCTAACCATCTTGAAAAAATAATCATAATTTCTTTTAACTTAAGAACAAAGATATACTTTACAACCATTCTAGAAATAGGATAGGAATTTTGAAGTGAATGATAAAGTAGTTCTACTCCAAGACAGGAGAGACAATTATAGGCAATTAAAATAAAGGTATATAAATAGCAAGACCACATGTGCATCTGTGATAGAAACTTCTCAAACATTGTAGAATAATGATGGACCAAGTGATGTTCAAAGAGAAAATTCTGGTTTGCCAGGTTTCTGGGAAACATAATGTGTCACTTTCACTTCTATAATATGACAAAGTTAATTTAGTTTCTGCAAAGAAAGATAGGCCCACAATCCTGGCAGGTGCATTCTTCACTCTCACAGCTTTGCTCAGGCATCCTTCCAACAAGTCCATTCAGTTTTTTGCTTCCTTGTAAATAATGCCAGCAAAATAATTGGTCATTATGACAGTCACTAAGCTCAATGTTTGCAAAAATAGTTTAGTTTCTTGTTGACTCCATGTAGAACACTCTTGGTTTATCATAGATAACATTCTCATGTTGTTTTTGCATACAGTCTTATATAATCCTTACAATGATCCCTGTGAGGAATGTTAACCCTATTTAATAACTGGGAAAATTATGGCTAATGAAAAGCTGATCTCTGTAAGATCATCTAGAAAGTATTATATATTGCTGTTATTATCACTCCCTCCCATTACCCTTCTCCAATCTTTCCCTATTCATTCCTTCTGGCTTCCTATAAACAAGCTCATGCATGCTCCCTCCAATTCTTTAAAAACAACAACAAAAAAATCTTCACTAAATGCTACAATTTTCTACTAGCTACCATTGTATATATTTGCTCCTTTTCTCAATTAAATTTCTTTTTTCTGAACCTACTCTGATCTGGCATCCAATCTCCCTTATCGTTTGATTGAATCTGCTCTCTTTTAAATGATTTTATAAAAATGAAATCTAGTGGCCTCTGCTCAATGTTCCTTCTCTTGCCCTCTCTTTAGTATTTGATTCTATGGACCATCCTTTCATCCCATTCCACTCTCCTCTCCTTCCTCTGTTTTGTGATATTGCTCTCTTGGCTTTCCTATTTGTCAGAAGTCTACTCATGTAATAACCACTAACTGTATATGTCTCTCAATACATTATTCTGAGCTCTGTACTCTTCCCTTACTCTTACTTGGTAATCTCATCAGCTTCCATGGATTCAGTTATAATCTTTATACAGATGCATACTAGATCTCTTTTTCCCTCCCTAATCATTCTCCTGAGTTCTAGTCCATAGCAAAATTGTCTATTAGATGTTTTGAAATGAATATTCCATAGCTATCTTGAACTCAATTATGTCCAATATATTATTCATTATCTTCCCTTGCAAACCCCCATCTCTTCTAAAATTTCCTGCAACTGTTGAGGGTTCTGCCAAGTTTCTAATTATCCATTGAGATTCACAAACTCAGTGTCACCCTCAATACCTCTTTCATGTATCCCACATAGTTGAAATTCTGTTCATTGTCTATAGCTTTAAACTGGGAGGGGAATTTATACTATAGGAATCTAACTGCCACCTTTTACAGATGAGGAAACTGAGATCCATAGAGGCTAATAATATGTCTAGGATCCTGTAGCTCCTAAGGGACTGAGATAAAATTTGAAGCCAGGTCTTATTAACTCAATTACAAGGCCATACCACTATATCATCATTTCCTATACATACTCTTCTCTCCATTTATATAGCTATCACCCTAATTCACATACTCATGTCTTCTGGATGATTACAGTTATCTCCTAATTGGCTTCTGTGCCTCAAGTCTCCCTGGACTTTAATTCATCACACATAATTTACAGAATGTTCTTCCTGATTTCAGTCACTTAGATGCCTTAATTTCTGAAAAGTCTACTTTATGATCCCTCTTCTTCTTGAAACCTTTGCTAATCTACTTTGCCCCCAGTCATTAGTGCTCATTCCCTCCTCAAATTCCTTTGTACTTATTTGCAGATGTATCTTTTCACCAACTAGCATATAATAAACTCCTTAATGGAGGGAACTGCTTTTATATTCCTAGTACTAAGCATAGTATCTTGTTCAAGGTAGAGGGGCAATAAACTTTTATTGAATTGTATCAAGAATATATTGAGTTGAGAGTTTTGGGTTGAGAGAGAGGACTGTGCTTAGGATACAAAGATCTAAGCAACTGTGATACAGCGGAAAGAACTGGAGCCTTGTAATCAGAGAAATTAGTTCAAATTCTACTACTTATGTTGATTATCTGGGTAATCCTGAGCAAGTTATTTAGCTATGGACCTCAGTTTCTTCATATGTAAAATGAAATTGCAAATGAAATTCTTTTGTGGTTACTTCCATTTTAAATGATATTAACTTGAAAATGCTTACAGCAAATCCTAGTCTTTCTTGAACCTATTTTTATTCCAAGTAAAATAAAAAAGAATATAAATCAAGAGAAATATTGTTGAAAGAAAGGTATTGATTTATCTCTTAAGAGAAAACCGTTGCTTATATATTTAAAACAATTTTAGTGTATGACTTGTTCCCTCAGGGTTAGAAAGGAGATAGTCTGATAAAGCAAAAACAGTGTTACTGTGAAAAGTGAAAGATTCACCTTTCATGTATGCTTTGGATAGTCCAGAGCTTTCTGATCTTTTTCTTTTAATGATATTATGAAATCAAGGCATATATATATCTGAAATGTTTTTTGTTGCCCCTTAAAAAAATTTATTCTTCACTTGCTTGACTGTGTAGAAAGGGCTTGTCCTTTAGGTGTTGGTGTTTTGAGACTGACTTAGTGAGTCAGCCAGCCACTGGATGTCACTGATGTTCTGTTATGACCAGGTTCTATTTATAGAAAGTTACCTTGTATAAACCACTGTCTCATTTGAGTAGCTTTATGAGACACGATGTCTTTACTTATGAATGATTTGTCTTCATCTAATTCTTTTTCAAGGAAATAAATGTGGTCTGCTAACTAGATAGGTAAAGAGAGGAGAATAGAAAAAAGCTTCATTATTGTGAATTCAAAAACCATTATTTTTTTGTATAGATAAAAGTATATCCATGAATATACACACATATAGCTAATACATATCCATATATTTAGCTAATATATAACAATATCTCTATAGATATATGCATTGATTAATAGCTACATCTGGATGCACAAAATATTATAGGTAAACATTCTCAAAAATACCCCCATGTTCATATGCATCCTGAGAGGGAAAATCATTATCAACCCTGGGTATCAAGAAAACAACATAGCTATTCAACAAAAGTAATTCTTGCTAAATTAAAATTAGAACTGTATAAATATATATTGATTGTCTCATGTAGCAGTAAGTTCTCCATTACTGGATGTGTTTAAGTAGAGGAAGAATCATTCCTTTTTTTTTTTTTTTTTTTTTTTTTTTTTGTAATATTGTAGAAGGTATTCATTTTTCAGTTTTTGGTAGGACTAAAAGACCTTCAGGGTTCTTTTCTACTTTGATATTTTGAAATTTTGTGAATGATTGACAGACTTAGACAATCACAAAAGTTTCAATTCATATATTAATAGGCACCTTAGAAGTTTCATAAAGTAACCTCTTGACCAATTCAGAATTATTTTCCAGGATATTTGATATGGAGGGGCTTGCTATTTTTGGAGCTAGGTTTTTTGTTTTGTTTTGTTTTGTATTGTTGGGCTTTTTTCAAAAGAAATTCATTCCTCCTATTGAGATCAGATATAATCCCCAAATCTTTCATTCATTGGCCCTACCTCATTCTACTTTATGGAGTAGCAATAATGCATCTCTCTTTTTTTTTTTTTTTTTTTTTTTTTTTTTTTTTGCTTGATAGAACTTTAAATATGTTTAGTCTTCTTCCTATTTGTATTAATTTCTTTTTTTATTAAAGCTTTTTATTTTTTTTATTATAGCTTTTTATTGACAGAACATATGCATGAGTATTTTTTTTGACATTGTCCCTTGCAATTATTTCTGTTCCAACTTTTCCCTTCCTTCCCTCTACTCCCTCCCCTAGCTGGCAGGCAGTCTCATACATGTTAAATATGTTAAAGTGTATCTTAAATACAATATGTGTGTACATATTATACAGTTTTCTTGTTGCATAAGAAAAATCAGATTTAGAAAGATAAAAATAACCTGGGAAGAAAAACAAAAATGCCAGTAGTCCACATTCATTTCCCAGTGTTCTTCTCTGGGTGTAGCTGGTTCTGTTCATTACTGATCAATTGGAACTGAATTGAATCCTCTTATCGCTGAAGATATCCTCTTCCATCAGAATTGATCCTCATATAGTATTGTTGTTGAAGTATATAATGATCTCCTGGTTCTGCTCATTTCACTTAGCATCAGTTCAAGTAAGTCTTTCCAAGCCTTGCTATATTCATTCTGCTGATCATTTCTCACAGAACAATAATATTCCATAACATTCATATACCACAATTATCCAGTCATTCTCCAATTGATGAGCATCCAATTTCTAGTTTCTAGCTACTACAAAAAGGGCTGCCACAAACATTTTTGCACATACAGGTCCCTTTCCCTTCTTTAATATCTCTTTGGGATTTATATTAATTTCTTTAAGTCAATGGTCCTAAAACTTTTAGGTATTAGTCTCAGAACCTCTTAAAATAATTTTAAAAATTATTGAGGACCCCAAAGATCTTTTGTTTATGTAGGTTGTAAACATTAATATTTGCCATATTAGAAATTAAAACATATACTTTAAAATATTTTATTAATTCATTTGGCAACAACAACAGCAACAATAATAAACTCATTGCATGATAACATAATTTTTGTTAAATATATTTTGAAAAAAAACATTAGTTAGAAGAGTAGATCATTTTACTTATTTTTGTACACCTCTTTAATGTTTAGTTTAAAAGAAGTCAGTTTCTTATATCTGCTTTTGCATCCATTCTGCTGTAATAATATTATTTTGGTTGAAATATATAGAGAAAATCTGACCTCATACAGATATTGTAGTTGGAAAAGGAAGGGTATTTTTATAAACAAATAACATTTTGGTTTTATAATGAAAATAGTTTTAATTTCATGGAAATTACTTTCCCTCTCTTCTCCTAAAAGGCTCACAAAGCCCCTCAGAGTCTATCACCACACTTGAGAATGGATTCTCTAGTTAAATACCTGTAGCTTCTATAGCTATTGATTTTATTACAGTATCTGGGACTTTTACCATCCTAGTATATTCCTCTTAAAGTGTGGTCTCTGTAATTGCTTATAATATTCTAGATATGATTGTGCTGATCAAATTGCTATAGAACTCTGATATTCCTTGATTTCCATAGCATACATCCCTTCATGCAATCAAAAATGAAATTAGCTTTTGGAATAGCTCTTCAAACCACATTTTTGGATGTTGTTGAATTAAAAATTTTAGGTCAACTCCATTTTCTCTTATATGTCAAACTTAAAAAAAAATAACACAAATTCAGAATTATCCAATATTCAACTTTGGCTTTGAGTACACTTCCAGTTTGTGGTGATGGTTTCATGTCTTTGTACAGTTTGCACATGCTTTGAATACAATAGGACATCCAGCAATATGGAGCATGGATAAGTCTTAAATTCTATACTCGAATTCTGCTTTTGATACTTAAGTACTTCTGTGAACTTTACTATGTCCTTTCACATTCGTGGTGCCCAGTTTCATCATTTGTGAAATAAGAGTAGAATAGACCAAATGTATATGACATGTATAAAAAACAGGAGAGAAATGGATTTGACCTTGAGGTTATAGTTTACCAACCCCTGAAAGTCACTGAGGTCCTTTCCATTTCTAGATCTATGAAATATTGAATACAACTGTTCCTTTAAAGATATTAAGAACTTTTAATGTTATTATCCAAATAATTACGCAAATATAGAATTATACAACAGCAAATACACACTCCTCTGATATGCAACCTGGATTCTTAACCTTTTTTTTTAATGTCATGGACTGATCTCTGTTAGTCCAGTGAAATTTATTATGCTCAGAATAATGTTTTAAATGCATAAAATAAAATATCTAGGATTATAAAGTAAATCAGTTATATTGAAACAGTGACCAAAATATATCCCAAATCACATAAACATGTTTTGGTTATTCATATCTTTGTATGACTGATGTGATCTCTCCCCTATATTAGAGTAGTAGATAATTGAGAATTTTACTATATTGGAATGTAACAAATATCAAGACTTGAAAACCTTTCCAGGTACATCTCCAAACAACACAGTTACTTCCTTTTTATTCCACAATTCCCTTCTCATTTTTAAGATTTGTCAGATTTTCTAATTGGTAGGATACACCATTGGAGTGATACCCTCCCAGATTTTATTGTCATAAATTGCTACTTCTTAGAAACTCCATTGCATCATCCACCATCTTGTGATACCAGTCAGTCAAGAAACATGTACTAAATGTTTAATATTTTCTGTGCTTAGCTTTGGGGATACATCTGCAAGCAAAAAGACTATCTCTGCTCTCAAGGAGCTTATATTCTACTGGAAAAACTCAACATAAAAAGGAAGCTGAGAGGAATGGGAGTGGGGGAAAAAACCTGGCATGGAGGCATGGTGGGAAAAGTCCTGTAGGAATGAATTTACCCTGAAGTTTACCCTGAAGAGGGAGGAAGACATTTTTGGTCTGGGACTCTACCTCAAATAAGAGATTAGAAGGACCTACTAGATGAGGCCTCAGGAGTGGAGAGTGATACAAAGGCTTTAGCTCAGTGAAAAGTTAGATCCTTTTTTGAATGATATAAGGGTTCTTTTATGAGTCAAGTCCAGAAGAACAGGAGGCTTGAGCGACCTGGAAGTAATTTCTGTGGCTAGGGACTGCCCCATGGGCGGGATTCCGGCCATATTGAGGTAGCTTAGTAAGGGGAGATGGCTCCCTCTGTGATTGGCTATGTGTGTGAGACCTCACAGACCCTTTCTAAGCCCACTGCAGCAGGAGGTTGCTCTCTTTATCCTGGGGTAGCTAAGCCAAGTAGATGGATATCCAAGAGAAGTAAGGAGCTTGATAGTGAACACATAGGTCTCTTGTAGACCAGGTGTTCATTTGGGAGTTAACAGGTCAGGGCATTATATGAACAAGTATAATAAAGACTTTAAGTTTGCACATAGTTGTTCTTGAGCACAATATCAGATTAAATTACGATTCAAGAAATCATCGCCAGAGACCTCTCAGAGGAGGTGAGTTAGGTTAGTTGACACTGCAAAGGTCAGTGGCCAGAGGACTTTCTGACACCCTGGGAGTTAAGAGAGTCTGACAATGTATAATACCAAGTAACACTAGGGCATTTGCAAATGAAGTGACTGCTCAGGGTTAAGTAATAAACTAGATTTTACAGAAAGAATAAAAATTATCTAATTTAAAAAGACAGTATGATATAGTGGTAAAATGTGAACTTAGAGGTCTCAGAGTAAGATTTAAGTTGAGGCCTGGCTCAAACATTTTTTAATGGTATGACTCTAGGTATATCACATAGTCTCTGAATCTCAGTTTTCTCCTCTGCAAAATGGGAATATCATTTATATGACATATCTCCCAGTCTTTTTGTTGGAGAAGAACTTTGTAAACCTTAAAATATCATATAACGATGAGTTATTATTAATTTTCTTATCAAGTTTTACTGTGAAATCTCATTATGGTCTGAAAGTAACCCTGGGTTCTCAAAGACTGTTCTAGTATTATCTATGACTAATACCAAATAGTTGAGAAGTCTTATAGTGTGGTCATGGCAACAGATTGAGATTGCTACCTAATCAAAGAATGCTGGATTTTGTGCCTTGGTACATTTAGACTTTGTTATCTGCTACTTGTCAATTTTTAATCAAATCATTTAAACTCTTTATAAAATAAGTGGAGGGAGGAGAAAGTTGGACACTCTTAGAGAAGACTTCTGAAATCGTTCCTACCTCTAGATCTATGACCAATCTAGTTACGTTCAGAGTGACTCATTGTTTTGTGATTTTTTTCTCTTGGCTCATTAGGAGCTATTAAATGGCAGAAATCATTACTGTTTATATGAATTGTTTTTACATGTTTGGAAAAGTTCATTCTAATTTTTCTTTCTTTAACCAGTTTTTTTCCAGTGCCCTCACAGTAGTGTTGGCTGGAAAATGTGATGAAGAAGTTATCAGCACCTTGCTGACATTTCCTGCAGATGGAAAAGCTCTTGCAGCTAGAGAATTGTGTGTTCTGCCTGCATCGGATCTGTATGCTTTGATTGTACTCATTAGTCAGAACCTGGATCTGCGGATTACCGTTTACAAAGTAAGAAGATAATGGTGTCATGTGGTGTGGATTGCTTTTTACACCTGGTTCACTCTGTAGGTGATATTAGAAAGAAGAGAAATACATATAAATAAATATTAGTGCAAACAATCAAATTGTCCCTATGATAAATGAGAAAATTCATAGTTGATACTCTAAAATAATCTTCCGACATTTATATGCTCATTCCTGACATAGAGTTCTAGAAAGCCTATATAGTTAGAGTCATAATTAGAAATTCTTGCAAATAAGACAATTACTAGAAACTTTTTTTGGAAGCAAGTAGCATTGAGCATACCCATAGATGTTGGGGAGATCAAAGAATGTTTCTCCATACAAATACTAGTTAAGTTTGCTATTAATTATTTCTAAAATTTAGGTGCTAATCTCTGTTATTACTTAGACCTTCCTTTCTATCCTCTAGAAAACCTATTCTAGAAAACAAACTTCCTCTCTTCTTAAATCTTTTCTTTTACTCCTGTTTGCTAGCTGTTGCTAGCTTCTGCCTATTGACACCAGCTTCCCTGGCCACACTATCTGGGATTGGCTGCATTTTCCTTCAGTCTTCTTGGCTCTCTAGTTGAGGCAGGGAATTGGAATACTCTTTGCTCTCATTACCATTTGCAGTTTTCTCTTTTCTGCCATCAATCAGTAAATTCTTTTCCTTTGTGGTTTATACTATTCATACCCACCACCCAATCAATATCCTGATAGCTGTTTGTCTTAGAGATCCTCAGGTTACTTCCCTTCTTTCCTCAATGAATTTGATACCTAGTTGACAAGTTTTCCTTTATTCCCAACTCTTGTCTTCATACTTGGGAATTTCAACATATATATTGATTCTTTTTCAAATATCCTAACAATTCACATATTTAAACTACTCATTTCTCATGACTTACTCTTCTACCCCTCCCCAGCCACATAAAAGATGGTCATATCTTGATCTTGCCATTCCCTATTAATATACTATATCAATGTTCAAGAATTCTGAAATCACATTATATAATTATATGCTACTGATTTTTTGTCTCTCTCTGCCTTTCCTTACTTTATTCTATTATCCATCTGGTCTGTGACCTCTGAACAATTGATCCCTTGTTTGTCTCCCAATCCATCTCTTCCATACCAGCTGCTCTCTTCTGTTTTCTCCATCTTGACTTTTTGGTGAACTAATTCAAGTCTACACTATCTTCCTCTCTTGAATTCCTGGCTCCCTTATCATATTGCTGCTTATACCTAGTTGAGCCTTAGCCTTGAATCACTCCCAACATTCATGGCCTTGGCTCCTACACATGTGCTATTGAACAAAAGTAGAGAAAATCAGGGAACCATTCTGACTGTTCATAATAGACTTATGTTATGTAACGTCAACTGGGGTCTCAATGCTGTTAGGAGATCCTATTATACCTCCTTCACTAACTCACTATCTCACTCTCCAAGAGTTGCTGTTTCAAAGCTTCTTATCTCTCTTTAAATCTTCCATATATTCTCCCAACTCTCACAGCTGATAAATTTGCCTTGTATTTTACCAAAACAAAACAAAACAAAAACCCATACCATTTGCTATGAAATCCCTCTTTAATCCCTTTCTCATCTCCTATCACTCAAGTGCCTTTTCCCTCTTTTTCTTCCATCTGTTTCATATGATGAAGTGGCTTTACTCTCTGTCAAGGTTAACTACTCTATTTATTCAAACCATCTTGTCTCTTCAAATTCTTGCCCCCTCATTCCCACTTTTTTACTCATTTCCAATCTCTCTTTCTCTCCAAGTTCATTTCCTATTGCTTACAATCATACTCATGTTTCCATTAACCTGAAGAGGCTTTTACTTGATCCTTCCATCCCTGTGAACTATCATCCTAAATCTCTTCAGTCTTTTATAGCTAAACTCCTCAAAAAGAATATCTACAATAGGTAATTTCACTTTTTCTACTCAAATTCTTTTTCACTCTTTATAATCTGGCTTCTAACCTTATCATTCCATTGAAAGTGCTCTTCCTACAGTTGCTTTTGTTCTCTGAATTGCTTAATCGTAATGGCCTTTTCTCAGTCCTAGATGCTGATCAGTCTCTCTTCTTGATATTCTCTTTTCTCTGTTTTTTGCGATACATTCTTTCCTGCTTTCCTACCCATCTCTATGATCATTCCTCTGTCTCCTTTGCTAAATCTTTCTCTAGATCATGTTTTTTAGTAATTGTTCTTTATGGTACTGTCATTGGTTCTCTTCTTTTATCCTGCTGTACTGCTTCATTTTGTAATCTCATTAATCCTCCCCCTACATTTAATTGCCATTTTTATGCTGATGGTTCTCAAATCTTCTTTTCCTGTCTTTGTCTCTCTGTTGACTTCCAGTCTTACATGCCAACTGCCTTTGAACTGGATGTCCAATAGACAACTTAAACTCCCTATGTCCAAAATAGAACTCATTATTTTTCCTCCTAAGCTCTCCTCTCTTTCTGCCTTCTCTATTACTATAGAAGGCAACTATCTTCCCAATTCCTTTGATTCACAATCTGTGACATTCTGGATTCCTCATTATCTCTCACCACTTACATTTGAGCTGTCCTCAAGATCTGTTGATTTCACTTTCAATGTCACTCAAAAAGAGTCCCTTCTCTCTGAAACTGTCTAATGTTGGTATGGGCCCTCTTTACTTCATGCCTTGATTGCAATAGCCTGCTGGAAAGCCTGCCTACTGTAATCCATCCTCCATTCAGCCACTTTAGGAAAAATGATTTTCCTAAAATGTTAGTCTGATTTTTTCAATCCCCCCCACCCCAACTTTCATCCCCAATAAATTCCAATGGCTTCTTATTGTCTCCAAGAATAAATACAGAATGCTCTATTTATCATTCAAAACCATTCATAACTTAAATCCCTTCTACCTATCCAGTCTTCCTATACCTTACTTCCAGATGTGTACTCTTTGATTAAGTTATATTAGACTCTTGGTTATTCCATGAAAAAGAAACAACATACTCTGGGCAATCTCTCTGGCTATTTTCCATGCCAGAAACACAGTTACACCTCTGTTCCAATTACTGACATCCCTGGCTTCCTTCAAGTCCCAATGAAAATCTTCTACAGGAAATCATACCCACATTTTCTAAATTCCAATGCTTTCTCTCTATTATTTCCTATTTATTTCATATGTAGTTTGTTTTGTATATATTGGTTAGCATATTTCCTTCATTAGATTGAACATTCTTCAAGGACACATTAATTTCTGTTTCTTATTTTAGCCTTTAGCAGAATGTCTGGCACATAGTAGGCACTTAATATCTATTGTTAGATTAAATGATTATTTCTGTGAAGCAGTGAGACTATAAGTTTTCTTAATATAATAAATAATATTTCCAGGTCAGATACTTTGGAATAAAACCCAAGCCACTTTTAGCTTTTCCTGCAGTTTACACCATAAAATCTAATATAATATTATATAACATATATAATATAATATGCATCAAACATTTTTGTAAGTCATCTGATTGGGTCATTACTAATACCTGAAAAATATATTAGGCAATTTGCAGAGATCAACCAGAAACTAGAAGCAACAGCAATGACCACCGCAACAAAAACATTGTGAAAAATTCTATTAAATATAAAATATAATGTACATGCTTATGAGTAATTTTCACTTGTCTTTCAGGAACACTTAACTAAATTCCAGTCATTTCCTCATGACAAGTTAAGTGTCTCTTAGTGCCACTTTTAAAGAGCAGCCATAATTAGAGAAGCAAGTAGGGGAAATGGCATAACCCTGCTGAACATTTCAGTGGCTCAAATTTTATTTCTTGACTTAATTGGCAAGAAAACCTACCTTATGTTGTTAGCAGAAGGAGTCTATGGAAAAGCAAGCTGGACTCTCAATTATCTTGCTGGTTATCAAGTAAGATGTCAGCTAATGGCAGTCATCCAAAGATCATGAAAACTCTTGAGAAAGAATAAGGGGCAGAGACAATAGTCTACCTAATTTCTCTACCCTTGAATTCTGGGCAATTAGAACATTTATCTCTGAATGGTTTGTAAAGTTAAGTATTTGCTGTTCAGTTCACAATAAATGATCCATTGGGAAACCTTATTTTGGCATCAAATTTATGTTTATTTTTCTAACCTTGTTTTTGAGAGGCAGCACCATAGAGTGAATAGAGAGCCAGCCTTAGAGACAGAAAGATCTGAATTCTGGACTCCCTTATAGTACACAATGGGCAACTAAGTAGTACAGTGGTTAGAGTATCAGGCTTGGATTCAGGAAGAAATGAATTTAAATCCAGTCTTATAGCCTTATTATCTATGTGACCCTGAGTACATCATTTAATCCTGTTTGCCTTGATTTCCTCATTTGTAAAATGAGCTGGAGAAGAAAATGATGAACCATTTCAATGTCTTTGTCAAGAAAATCCCAAATGGGATCACAAAGATGGAAAGAATTGAATAACAAATAATACAAATTGGGCCAGTAATTTTTTATCATTTGTAAGTTGCAAAATATGTACCAAAGAGGGAATTTCTTCACTGTGTGGACTTCTCTTTATTAACCGAATCACAGTCCTACTCCCCTCCTTTTTTATGGCATTTTGTTTGTGTTAACAGATTTTGAACTTAGAATGATTTTTTTTTAAATTTACTGACGATAGATATGAGTCTATTGAATAGGCTGATTGAATGGTGATTTAAATATGCCAGTTTTTCATGCAAAGAAATTGCATTAATTTAATTAATATAATTAATATTATAATCAACTTTGAATTATAATCAGTCTATGTGATTTGATAAATAACACACATAGTGTTGAGGACCATCTTTTATAGTCTCAAGATTGGGATATTCTTTGTGTTTATATTTACTTTAAATCATAACTCATTGTTTTCCATGCATTTAACTTTTATAACATGATCAGAGGACTCAAATTATTTCAAGGAAAATGTATCCAATAAAATACAAAGTAAGAAAAGTAGTATAGAATATTGTTCCTACAAACCTAGGGTTCACTCTTTCAAAATAGATAGACCATCAGTGATATCAAGCTTGCAAACATACTTGTGGGGAACACATTTATGGAGGAGCAAGTCACAATTTTAATGTTCAGGTCCCCATCAATATCTTATGGTAAAGTTACCATCCTACAGTTTATACACCTTTGTTGGGCCTATATCTAGCCAATCCTTTCCTCTTCCCTCTCTTTATTTTCCTCTCCCTCTCTCTCCCCCTTTTTCTCTTCCTCTCCTTCCTTCTCTTTCTCCTTCTTTCTCTCCTTCTCCCTCTCCCTCTTTCTTTCTTTCTCCTTCTCCCTCTCCTCTCCCTCTCCTTCTTCTTCCTCTCCCCTCTCTCCCTCTCTCCCTTTCCCTCTCTTTTTCTCTTTCCCTCACCTCAGGTTTCTGCTATGATCTATAGTAGATTTCATTCAACTTGTCTCAAAAGCTGCTCTCTACTCCAGCTTCTAGGCTTTATGTCTTTGGAACTATTTCTAGCCATCTCAAACCCAGTTTACTAGGGTGCAAGGTTGAGAAAAAATTTTCATGATAACAGTAAACTGATATAGAGTGGCAGTGAGCCATCACAGTCCCAGTCAGCTAAAAAAAAATGATAGGAAAAATTTCCTCAAAGATAATTTATTCTTTGAGTCAAAGAATGAGAGATTGAAAGAGGCTCCTTAGTTACAGATAATCTCTGCTTTAGGGTTAGAAACACCCAAGCTAATGTCTGGTTTGTCAGGCAAATGAATTTACTGCAGAGGGAAAGCTAAGAAGATAAGCCCTACAGGTTTCTATCCATTTGCCCCACATTCTTTGTTTTATTACTGACATTGGTCAGAAGTAACCCTCCTGGGTTTGGGGCTATGTTTTATACTAAGAGAAACATACCTATATTTGAAATATGTATCAGAAAACAATGAAAAACCTTTTTTTTTTTTTTTTTTTTTTTTTTTTTAGCATGTAAAATTGTCAGAGATAAGCAATATTTTCTTTTAAGTACTACCCTCCCCCCTTTTTTCTATCCGGTCAACACTACTGTTAGGTTAAAGAAAAAAAAAATCACCATCATGTTTGACTTCTGCTTCTTAATATTGCATTTATAATGTCCAAATCTTTCTTGTTCTACTTCTTAAATGTATCTCAAATCTCATTCATCCTTACTACTACAACTACAACACTTACTTACTGTTATTGCTGCTGCTACTTCTGTTCAGTCATTTTTCCATTTTGTTTGATTCTATATGATCTAATTTAGGGTTTTCTTGGCAGAGATACTGGAATAAGTTTGTTATTTCCCTTTCCAGTTCAATTTATAGATGATGAATAACTCAACCATGATTAAATGATTTACCAAGGGTCATATAGCTAGTAGATATCTGAGATCAGATTTGAACTGGGTTTCCTGACTCCAGCCTTGATACTCTTATCTACTATATCACCTAGATGCCTTTTTCTTCTCCTCCTCATTCTCTTTCTCCTCATTTACATAGCACTTACTATGTGCCAAATTCTCTATTAAGTACTTTAAAAATATTACCTCATTTAATCCTCATAGTAGCCCTGTAAGGCAGGTACTATTATCTGGATCTGTGGCAGAGAACCTCCTGAACTTACATTGATCTGATCAGTCACAGTTGGACACATATTCCTTAACTTTTACATAGTAATGTCAAAGAGAATGTAGGACAACAACCAACTATCTTTTTTTTTTTTTTTTTTTTTTTTAAACAAATAATGGAACCAAGAAATTGCTGACTTGCTGAGGGTCACACAGGTATGAAGTATCTGAGATCTGAATTCAGGTATTCCTAACTCTGGATCCAGCATTGTATCCACTGTGTTGCTAGTTGCTCTTATTATTTTCACATTGTTACTATTTTGGTACAGACCTTTATTACCTCTTACTTGGCATATTGCAATAAACTCCTAACCAAATTCTATTTCAAGACTTACCCTTTAAACAATCCTACAGACTTCCATGATATTGGTGTCCTTATTATAGAAAATGATCATGTCAGTCTATGTATCCAAAACATTTTTTCTTCTTTCAGCTGTTGATACCACCAGAGGCAAATTTCTTACTGAATTCCTTGCTAGATGTGGTTTCAAGTATTGACTCTCTACTTACTAAGGCTCAGCACATTTTGAAACATCTTCCCGAATTTCTTCAGAAATTTAAAAATATTCCTTTGTTTGATATGCCTGCATTTTCACAGGTTTGTATGTGTTTGATCTTAGTTACTTTGGAAATAATTGCAACTGATTTTTCCATTGATTTTTCCTTGTTTGGTACCTCATTCAAAGACTGGTGCTCACATTAGACAAAGAAATGTAAGAACTTAAACTATTCTCCATAGACTGTTGCTAGAGAATGAAAGAAGAGTAGGGTAGTTTTGAATTATGATTTTCTCTTCAGACTGCATTATACAGTACTGTTAATGTACCTAAAATCTGTAACAGTAATTCAGAATCTGTGGCCATTTAGATGGACTGAACTGGTATTTACTTTTGCAATACTTATGAAAAAAAGTGATTCTTTTTTTTTCCCCTCCCTGAGGCAGTTAGGGTTAAGTGACTTGCCCAAGATCACACAGCTACTAAGTGTTGTCTCTGAGATCAGATTTGAACTCAGGTCCTCCTGATTTCAGGGCTGGTGCTCCATTCACTGTGCCACCTAGCTGCCCCCAAAAAGTGATTCTTTAGACATTTAGTATAAATTTAGTGTATTAAATTTCAGAAGAATGTTTAAATTACTTCAGAGAACAAAGGATTTTCTTTTTAATATAATAGCTTTTTTTTTTCAAAATCCATGCAAATATAATTTTCAATATTCACCCTTGCAAAACCTTGTGTTCCAAATTTTTCTCCTCTCCTTCCTGCCCCTTCCCCTAGACAGCAAGTAATCCAATAGAGGTTAAACATTTGCAATTCTTTTAAACATATTTCCACATTTATTATGCTATACAAGAAAAATCAGATCAAAAGGGGGGAAAATGAGAAAGAAAAAACAAACAAGCAAACAACAACAAAAACAGTGAAAATACTATGTTGTAATCCATATTCAGTGTCCATAGACCTCTATCTCTGCATGCAGATGGCTCTTTCCATCATTGGACCATGGGAACTGGCTTGAATCACCTCATTGTTCAAAAGAGCCACATCCATCACAATTGATCATCACATAATTTAGAATGAAGGTTTTTCATATATAGTCAATGTTGAAATTCCCATTTATTACAAATATGCTAAAAAGCAGACTGATAATATCCCTGGTATGAGCTCTAGTTCTACTTCTGACACATACTAGCTATGTCCATGGACATATCACTTAAATTCTCAGTACACATAGACACTTCTCTAAGACTTTGAAGAACAATTGCTAAATAAAAGTTTGTTGATTGATTTCTTGCTTTAGACCACCCTTCACAGTTTGGTTACACCCAAACCTTTCTAGTCTTATACATTGTTCCTATTTTCACATTCTTTGATCTGAGAATATTAGAAAAAACTCTACCTCTACTATGTGTAAGGGTTCTGGTGCAACAAAGACAAAGATGAAAAAGGTCCTAACTTTAAGGATCTAATGCTTTGTGAGGAATACAACATTCATACAGGAAAATATTGAAACATATATAAAAATTAAATACTGAATAATTTCAGGACAAGGTAAGACCTCAAAGATTGCATGTAAGAGGTGGCACATGAGCTGAGCCTAAAAAAATGTTAGCGATTCCATGGACATAAGTAAAGAAAAAGAACTTTATGAACATGGGGAATCACCTGTGAAAAGGTAGAGAGCTAAGAGATGTTATATATGGTAATAAAAGATGTTTTTTGTAGTAGACAACATTTTTTGGACTTTTGGGATATCATATTTAACATAAAAATAGAAAAGAAGATGATAACTTGATTTCCATATTCCTGTCTTTTAGGTATTGGACTTGTTTAGAAGTAGGAAGGTCCATAATCTTAAACATTTTTGGAAGGGCTTGTTGAAAGCAAGCACTTTTTTCTTACCCTCATTCAGTTTATTTTTCTAGTTTCCACAAGATGTCCAGTCTCGAAGTTCAACCTTTGGCTCTCTCCAATCTGTGATGAAGATGGTTTGCAAAGAAGAAGCATCTTTCCTTAGCAACTCTAATATGTTCATTAATTTGCCCAGAGTGAATGATCTTTTGGAGGATGACAAGATAAAATTCAACATTCCCAAAGATTCAAGTAAGACCAACATGTGTTGTAAGGTTGTTTTTTTTTTTGTTGTTTGTTTGTTTTTATGTGACCTTGAAAGCACTTAATATGTCCTCCTGGAATCATGGACAGTTTTTGAAAATTCAGGGTCATCTCTACATCAAACTGAAAACCAGTTTCAATATGTATGTCTATTTCCTAAGGATTAAACCAAATAAATTGAGCATTGGGTGATATAATTTTTCAGCAAAGTAGGTCATGGTGAGAATAAAATAAAGAACAGATATATTGCAGTGTATCTCTCTAGATCAAAATAAAATAGAAGCTTCAATCCCCCCCCCCCACATTTATTTATTTTTAATTTATGGAATAAGATAAACATTTCTACAACACAGCATGATTTAAAAAAGATAACTGCATATGGAACTGCAGATCTATTAATTATTTTGAAATAAACACCAATAGCAGAAGATTATACTGTACTGGAACTATAATAATCAGATAAAGCTTCCATTTTGTGATTATCTCCCATTTTTAAGTTTAGCTTTACTTGACTATAAGTCATATTAAGATAAATTTCCATATACATTTGATTGTAGGGAAATTAGGGTGATGGAAGGTTTTATATATATATATATATATATATATATATATATATATATATATATATATATATATATATATATATATATATATATATATATGTTTTTTTTTTTTTTACCCAGGATATATTTGTACATATTGCTAAAGGAATATTCTAACCACAGTGTTCCGCCTTACCAGAATTGTTCCTCTTTCCCTGTCTCCCTTTACCAGAAATGGCCAAACCATGAAAACATTCCAGGATGTGCTGCAAAGTTTGTAATGCTTATACAAATTTAAAATTACAATGCCTATGTCACTCAAAATTGTGTAATATGTGGTGTTCCTCTTTGTTCATTATAAAAACATGAAGGGTCTCTGGTTTCTGAGAGGTCATAGATAGACATTGTCTATTGGCAATTGTTAGCTTTGCAAATAAGTTGATCACTCTCAGAACTCAGTCATCATTGATTTTTCAGATAAAATCTTCTATATACCAGGGACTCTTAACTCAGAATTCATGAGCTCAAAAAACAAACAAACAAACAAAAAACCCAACAACAACTAAACCCCCCCCCAACCCTTTAATAACTGTTTCAATCCTGTCATAGTAGCTAATATTTATATAGTACTTATTGGATGCTAAGGTATTTTTACAATTATTATCTCATTTAATTGTTACAACATTTGAAGATAGGTCCTATTATTACCTCCATTTTTCAGATGAGGAAACTAAGGCAAACAGTGATTAAGCAATAGCTAGGAAATGTCAAAGGCTGCATTTGAATTCAGGTCTTCCTGATTCAGTCCTAATACTCTATACCCCGAGTCACCTTTTCAGCTCCATGCAATTAGAAATATTTTCTGTAAGGATCCATTGCCTTCACCAGAGTGACGAAAAGATCCATGACAGAAAGAGTGGTCAAGAGCCTATTTCATACTAACTTGGTATGGATGAAAGGCCTGGGTAGAGAATCAGGTTAATAATAAAGGCTCATATCTGTGTAATACTTTAAGTTTCCAAGTACATTACATTGTCTACCTCAATTAATCCTCATGATAACTCCAGATAGTAGTTACTTTAGATATCAATATCTCCATTTTATAGAATAGATAGAGAGTTTTAAGTCAATTGTACAAGATCATGTAGCTATTAATTATCTGAAGTGGGATTTAAATTCAGGTCTCTGGACTTGAGGTTCAGGGTTTTTCCCACTTTAGTGTGCTAATATAATAGTAACTCCTTAATTTACAAATTCAATTAATTTATATATACTCCTATAAACTTTGTCTCATTGCACATTTTCGACTTGGATAATGGCATGTTTTCATATATTCATTGAGGGTTCTACTTTCATCTTCACCAAATGGCTAAAATGAACTTGGAGTTCCCTTTGAATGATGAATTCTGAAGAAAAAAAGCTGTTTTTGATCAGTTATTTAGTCTAACAGTAGTGAAGCTGGAAGCTGTGGTATGAAACAATTTAAGGCATCAATATTTTGTTGTCTTTTGAAATGAATTATTGTTAATATCAAGTGCTTCTTCAGTTGTGTTAAGAATTGTTTTTTAACTAATGACTTCTTTTTTATTAAAACAGCTCCATTTTGCCTGAAGCTCTATCAGGAGATTTTACAGTCCCCAAATGGAGCCTTGGTGTGGGCTTTCCTAAAGCCTTTATTGCATGGGAAGATATTGTACACACCCAACACTCCAGTGATTAATAAGGTTATTGAAAAGGTGAGTAAATAATGCATAAACATTTAATGGAGATATTATGTTGTTAATGATTATCCATCTATAATTGTGAAGAAAATGGTTTATATTTAGTTTATTATTATGGTATGAAATGGTTTAATTATAATTAGAGTTGATATATACATTGGTTTTCAAAAATCTTAATAAGTAAGGAAGCTGAGTAATTTACTTTTAGATAGCCTTAGGACAAGAGTTATAGGAAGATAAGAATTGCTATTCCTAAAAAAAAAAAAAAAAAAAATGATTATATATATTTATACACACACATATATATTTATATAAATACATATATATTTTTATATACATATATACACATGCATATGTGTATATATACACACACACATATGCATATATGCTTATTTACAGGTCATTGCCCTCAGGTTTCTTGAGGGAAAGGACCAGGGCCAGTTTTTATTTTGTTTTTATATTTTCAGAGCCTAAGACAATGCCAGGCAAACAGTAGGAACTTAATAAATGTTTGTTGTTGAATATAATAGGCATTTCATAAGTATTTGCTGGATTGGAAGAATAGTCATAATTTGAAACATCTTTGCAGATGCAATATTATAGGTATCTACTATAAAACCCTTCCCCCAAAAAGAGTTATTTTACATCATTCCAAAGAGGTAGATATTCATAGAAGGCAAAGAAAGAGAAAAGATCAGTGATTAGTTGTCCTGAGAACCAAGAAAAAAATCAAATAAGTTTAAATCAAGATATGATTTTAACTTGAAAAGTAGGTAATAGCTCTAAGGTGTTGACAGCCTGAAGCATTACAGGATAGGTTAAAATGAGGTAGATGAAAACAAAGTTATCACAGTTAAGGGAAGATGAAATATACTTCATCTTCTTGTATTTAAAAGATTTCTCTTTGGTTCCTTTGTTATTGATTGCTTTATCTATTATTATTTGGTACCTGAAATAACTATTTGATATTTTGTCACTATAAATATGTAAATTTTTATTTCATATAATCATTGGTTCAAAAGTTCCTGGAGGATTCTTGGTTTTCTAGTTCATATATGGCTCATGTCCCTTTTTTGTCTGCTGCACTAGAAAATGAATGTAAAATAAATATAGCCTTTTTTACTGGAAAGGAAATAGTCATGCTTCTACTTTTTTTTTTCCTCAAGGAATTCTAATATGGAATTAAAAATCAAATAGTGATAAAATGATTCAGTGTGTACTTATATGTGCATTTACACTTGTACATGAGCATTATGCCTATATATGTGCATGTTTTATCTGTGTGTGTGTGTGTGTGTGTGTGTGTGTGTGTATGAGTGTATAGAGAGACTCACAGATTTATAAGTTTTACTTTTACCTCCTTTCAATCTATTTTTCATATACACCTAGAATCCTATTTGTTATTGTTGCTTAGTTGTTTTTCAATGGAGTCCAATTCTTCATGACCCCATCTGGGGTTTTCATGGCAAAGATACTGGAGTGTTTGGCCATTTCCTTCTCCAGTTTACTTAACAGATGAAGAAACTGAGGCAAGCATGTTACTTTACTAGGGTCACACAGCTAGTAGATCTCTACGGCTAACTTTGAACTGAAGACTTCCTGATTCTAGGTCTAATACTCTACCCATTATACCACATGGCTGTCTCCAGAATCATGTCCTTTTTGCTTAAATCTAGTCATGTCAATATTCTACTGTGAAATCTTCAGTAGTTCCAAGAAAATTCACATTCATATTCAAGGGCTTTAATATTTTTTATTTTGACCCTTTAGTCTCTTCTCATGTTATCCTTTTTTGTATACTTTATGCCACATGGAACTATTATCTTTACCAAAACCCTCTGTTTTCCTAGTTCCTTTGTTTCTTAGAACTCATCCCTTTCCTCCCCCAGTTGAAATTTTATCTGTTTTTAAAGTGCCATCAATTCAAGTCCTGTCTTCTCCATAAAGCCTTCCCTCATCCTCCAAATTAGCATAACACTTTATTTTGTAACTCTTCTAATATCCTTCCTATAGAATTCTGGGTACCATATTAGATTTGTATGTGTCCTTTATCATCCTAATGTCCAGTTGCTGGAACTCTGTCTTCCCAGAAATTAGCTGGAGTCAGGCTAATCAAAAGTCTTTATTCTTGGTCTCTTGAGGTCGCCATCCAGGGATTAGAACTACACCTTCCTCTATCTCCACCGCCAGGAGAATGCCTCAATTTCCTCCTCCTACTCCACCTACACAAGTCACTTCCCCTTCTTTGTCCCACCAATCAAGTCAGCACAGAATAGTTGGGGAGGGTCAACCTTCAAACATGTTAATAGAGAATTGTCCAATTGGCAGTCTCACATGCTCCATTATCCAAGTGCATTTGCTCAGTTCTAGCCCTTTACATCCAGTAAGTCCTTTGAAGACATGATATTTGACTTATCTAAACTTTGTACCTCCCCAAGTACCTATTGCAGAGGTAGCCACCAAAGTTTCTTGATGGTCCATTTTTACTCTTTTTTGTATGTAAATGGTAAAATTTTTATATTTCTTTGATAGGGATAATAGATGTTATTTTTTATGAACTGTGATTAGTACATGGTAATGGCTTAATAAATACATATTGCCTACCTTCCTATGTGATACACCAGGTACTTAATGGAATCTCTTGAATAATTATGTAATCATACTTCTACCTATTTCATAAATATATATATCTATTTTGTGAACATGCTTCTATATACATACATACATACACACACACACATACACACACATATATATATATACACACACACATACATACACACACATAAGTAAACACATTGTTTTCCTAGCTCCTTTGCAAAGGTTAGTGCAGAAGGAGTTAAATCATGTTCAATAAAAGTAGCATTTAAAAAATTTTTCTCCCTATTGTTGCTGCAGCACATCTCTAAAATGAGAACCAGAAGGCTTTCACACCTTGTGACATCAGTTCAGTGAGGTGGTGCATTTTTCTTAGCTTACTTGGGGCTGTGTTTAAATAGCTGCAATCTTTATCTGAAAAGGGGGCACTTGCCAAAACATTGGATTCTGCACAATGGAATAACATTTGATTAAATATATCCTGGGGGTTAACAACTTTGTTAGGATGTGTGGATGCTAGGAGATTGCTGTGATGATGGATCATTGTTTTTGAAGCTGGTCCTGCTGGGATCTGCTGCTTTGAATGATATCTGCATAGAAATAATTTGGGACCAATTTCTTTAACTATTAAATAAGATTTTTTTAAACTTTTAGCCTCTTTGACATTTTCCTTTTCCTTAAGTATATCTATATTTCCAAGATTATATATTATGCGGTTTAAAAGAGATTTTGACAGAATAATGAAAACATATTGTGTAACATATTCTGCTAATTTCATATTGTAAAATAAAAGATTTTAGCTTGTTTGTGTGCTTCATGAACTCCTTTGACTGTCTGGTGAAGTCTATACATCACTGCTCAGAATAATGTTTTTAAATAATTGAAAGTATTGTTGAATTTTTATGAAAGGTTAATGAAAATGAAAATATGATTTTCTTCACCTATTCAAGTTCACAGATCCTCTAGAATATATGGATCATAAGTTAAGTACCTCTGCCATAAATTTTTTAGTGCTTCAAGAAAAATAACTAGTGTTATTATTCTTTTTATTTTTTTACTACTAGAAGGGCTTTTATCAGAATTTTCAAAACATGGCTCAGAATTTTTATATTTCTTTGATAGGGATAATAGATGTTATTTTTTATGAACTTGATTGTGCTTTTTTTCTTTCAACCATTTAGAAAGAGTTATATTTTTTTCATTTTTCATTTTATTTATTCAATATTTTCCCCAATTACATTCAAAACAATTTTTTACATTTGTTTTTAAAATTTTTGAGTTCTAGATTTTCTTCCTTATCCCCAGCCATAATTAAGAAACCTCATGTGAAGGTATGCAAAATATTTCCATAAAAGTCAAGTTGAAGAAGAAAATATAGAGCTCTTGCTCTAATGAAAATAAAAAAATAAAAACCCTCAAGAAAAAATAAATTAGAAAAGGAGGGAGGGAGGGAAGGAGGGAGGGAGGGAGAGAGAGAGAGAGAGAGAGAGAGAGAGAGAGAGAGAGAGAGAGAGAGAGAGAGAGAGAGAGAGAGAGAGAGAGAATGCCTCAATCTGTATTCAGATACAATCAGTTCCTTCTTTGGGTATAGATAGGATTTTTCATTATAAGTCCTTTAAATTATTCATGGATGATTATCATGGAGAATTGAAAAGTCATTTACAGCTGGTCATCCCAGAATATTGCTTTTACTTTGTATATAGTACATTTCACTTTGCTTGAGTTCATGGAGGACTTTCCAGGTTTTGTTTTTTGTTTTTATTCTTTTTTTTTTTTTTTTCTGAGAGCACTGTGCTCATTATTTTTTATAGAACATTAATATTCCATCACAAACACATACCATAGTTTATTAAGCCACACCCCAATTAACAGGCATTCCCTCAATTTCCTTTTTTCCTGAGAGCTACTATAAAAGCTTTTACATATATAAATATGTCATTTTCATTTTTTTTAATCTCTTGATATTCATGCATAGTAGTGGTATTACTACGTCAAAGGATATGCATGAATTTATAGTCCTTTGGGCACAGATCATATCTTTTGATCATTTATTAATTGGGGCATGGCTCTTATTTTTTTTTTTTAAATAAAGTTGACTCATTTTCCTCTATGTTTGAGAAATTAGTCCTTATCACAGAAACTTGCTGCTAACAATATTCATTTATTTATTCACTCTTTCCTTTCACTCTGTCCCTCCACAAAAATGTTTTGGTACTGACCACTCCTTTCCCCAATATGCCTTCTCTTTTATTATCCTATTCCTTTCTTATATCCCATTCCCCTCCTATTTTCCTGTAGCATAAGATAGATTTTGATATCCCTATTGAGTTTGTACATTATTTCTTTTGTTAGCCAATTCTGATAAGAGTAAGATTCATTCACTCTTCCTTTCATTTCTCTCTTCCCCTCCACTATAAAAGTTTTTTTTTTCTTGTATCTTTTTTTATGGCAGATAATTTGCACCATTCCATTTCTCCCTTTCCCTTTCTCCCAGTACATTCTTCTCTCATAATTTAATTTCATCATTAAAAAAAAGATAATATCCCTTCATATTTAATTCACAGCTGTGCCCTTTATCTATCTATCTATCTATCTATCTATCTATCTATCTATCTATCTATCTAGTATGTACATATATATATATATATACTCCTTCTGACTGCTATAATGAGGGAGTTTTAATGAGTTACAGGTATCATCTTCCCAAGTAGGAATGTAAACATATAAACCTTATTACATTCCTTATGATATCACTTTCCTGATTACTTCCTTATGCTTCTCCAGAATCCTGTATTTGAAATCAAAAGTTCCATTCAGCTCTAATCTTTTCATCACAGATGTTTTAAAATGCTCTCCTCTGAAGGATTATACTAACTTTTGCTGGGTAGGTAATTCTTGGTCATAATTCTAGTTCCATTGCTCTTTGGAATATCATATTCCAAGCCCTCTAGTCCTTTTAATATAGAAGGTTCTAAGTCTTGGGTCACCCTGACTATGGCTCCCCTATAGTTAGTTGAATGGTTTATTTTTGGATGCTTACAATATTTTCTCCTTGAGCTACTGGAATTTGGCTACAATATTTCTCAGAGTTTTCATTTTGAGATCTTTTTCAGGAGTTAATGGGTAGATTCTTTCAATTTCTATTTTACTCTCTGGTCTAGAATATCACAGTAGTTTCCCCTTGATAATTTCTTGAAAAATGATGTCCAGGCCTTTTTCTTTGACCATGACATTCAGGTAGATCAATAATTTAAAAATTATCTCTCCTGGATTTATTTTCCAGATCAGTTGTTTTTCCAATGAAATATTTCACATTTTTTTCTATTTTTCATGTTTTTGTTTTGCTTTATTGTATCTTGATTTCTCATAAAGTTGTTAGCTTCTATTTGCTCAACCTATTTTTTAACGAATTATTTTCCTCAGCTTTAGTACCTCTTTTCGCAATTGGCTAATTTTGCTTTTTAAGGCATTCTCCTTATTAGCTTTTTGTATTTCCTTTTGGACCACTCAATTTTCCTCCCTAACTTTCCCTCTATTTCTCTTACTTGATCATCAAAATCCTTTTTGAACCCCTCTATAGCCCAAGTCCAATTCTTATTTTTCTTTGAGGTTTTGGATGTAGAAACTTTGACTTTATGTTATGTGTATTTTGATCTTCCTTATCACCATGATAATCATGGTCAGAATCAATTCAATGGTCCAACTTTTTCTATTGTCTGCTCATTTTCCTAGCCTATTACTCAACTTTTAAACTCTTTGTTAAAGTCGGACTCCATTTCCATGGTAGAAGATGCACTGGACCAAGCTTCAGGGTTTTTGTGCAGTTGTTTTCAGAAATCCATCTAGGAATCTGATCACAAGTACTCTTTTCTACCCTGGAGCTATTAGAAATATCCCCACCCCGGTATAGCTGTAAGATCTAGAATGCTAAAACAACAGAGTCCTGCTATGCTGACTGGGCTGCTGGGGTTGGAGCTGGGGCTGCATTATTCTGGCTCTTGCTTGGATTGTACACTGGACTCCTATTCTGCTGCCACAGACTCTCCAAGTCCTCCCTGGTATCCCCAGGCCGAAAGATCCAGAAGCCTCTAGCACTGCTGCTGATTCAGTGCCTTACTAATACTGGGTTTGAGTCTGTGCTAGGATTGCCCAGTAGGCTTCCACTGGAGTTCCACAGAGTCCTTTTGCTGACCTTCCAAATCCTTTTGGTATCTCTGGGCTGAGAGGTGTGGAAGTCACCAATACTGCTGTTGATTCAGAGGTTGGACTGGGATCGGAGTTGGGACTAGGGCTAGGGCTGTGCTGAATTGGCCCACACCAGGACTGCACTGGACTCTCAAACTGGTGTCACAGACATTTGCAGCTGACCTTCTAAGTTGCTTTTGGCTAGAAAGTGTTCTACTCTAATTTTGGGGGTATTCTGATGTTCTAAAATATGCTTCTAGTAATTATTTAAAAGAATTTGGAGTGATTTGGGGGAGAGGTTAGGCAAGTTCCTATCTTTACTTGGTCATCTTGGTTCTGCCTCCCCTGCTAATTTATTTTTAGAAGGAGATGTCAGAATTTTGTACATATTTAGTGTTTATAATTTAAGACTTCAATTAATTCAATTAAGATCTTCAATTTTATTTGTATGAAATATGTTTCAGTTGATTCATATTAGAATTCCTCTATTCTTATTTTCTGATGCTCTTTCCTGATTCTATAATTATTTGACTTTGTGTATTTGCCTTTACTTCCCTCTCTTGGTCTTTGTGAATGTCTGTGACTAAAGAAATCCATCAGCTCCTAAAAAAAAAAAAAAAAAAAAAAAAAATTTGTCAACTTCTATTCAGATATGAATTGCATAAGCAATTTCAAATCCAAGATTCACTAATGATCTTTGACTAAACAAGTCTAGACTTTGCTTTGGTCAATAGATCTATGGTCTGGTCAAGATTTTAAGACTTTACAACTTGTTGGACCTATCAGAGGTGGTTCTTACTGGGTTAGCCTTTGAAACTTCCAGTTTCTTTCCATGTCCCAATAAGGTATTGGAAAAGGACAAATTTGAATTGCTTTATAATCCCTCACTCCAGAAAAAAAAAATTTTTAACTAGAAATTGGCCTTATTCAATTTTGTAAAGTAATATGTATAAATCATGAAAATCTTTTGGTATACCAAGTACTTTCACATACATTCTTCTCTATGAATCTGTGATCTCACTGATAGAAGTACTCCATTTAATGATACAAATTGTAACTTATCCACGACCTCATATCCTAATAACTTTTGTCCATAACTTTCTGCACATCTTCTACAGAGGGTATGTGCTCAGGCCTTTATTATACTGTCACATATTTCTCTGATGACAATTTATATACATAATTACATTACACAATTTCCACAACAATCTTATGAATTATTTTGTACATAAGTTGGGTATTTTATTAAACTTTATCAAAGGAACTTAATTGAGTTAGTCCTGTGTTGTTACAATTAGGATGCTGTTAATAGCATCTTCAGCAAATGGTTTTCTGAAATCTATTTGTAGAGCATTAGTAGTGAAGCATTCACTATTTACTGTGGAAGCTTATTACACTTTTAAAACTTAAATTGTTGGGAATATTTTCATTGTGCTGAGCTAAAATTTATTTCCCTGTAAATTTTATCCCTTGGGCCTAGTTCCATGGTTTAGAGAATTCTTTTCTATATGCTATTCCTTTAAATGTCTGAATACATGGACAATTTTTTCAAATAGACAAACTTAACATTTATGAAATGCCTACTATTTACTAGGTACTATGCTCAAGACTAGGAATATACAGGTACTAATGAAAGAGTCTGCCCTCAGGGATCCTGCAATCTGGACATGGGCATTATAGTAGGGACAATTTGTGAGAATTTAAAATTACTTTTTTTTTCCTCTAGGCTAAATATACTCAAGCCCCTTTAACTTATCATTGTACAACTTTGTCTTTAACCTCTTCATTGTTCTATTTCCCTTTGAATGAAAAAGCATTTTGATATGTGAAAAATAATGGGATGATTATTGGAGACAGAAATGGAAAATCAAGATAATCTCTGCTCTTGAGAAGCTTTCACAATTAACTCAAATAAGGAGTGACAACACATATAGGAGATTTTAGCTACAAGTCAGATAGAAAAGTCCCCGTGGGCCTTAGGATACATTGGTAATGGAAAATAGTAATGCATCTTCTTTAATGTAATTTTCCTTAATAAAAATAATAATTTCTAATATTAAGCCACTTAATAAACTAGAAGTAGATGCAGTTGTTTGGATGGACCAGATAAGAGCACTGCTTTTCTTATGCTCACTTGACCATTAGTAACAGTTAATTGGTAGTTATTTGTCATGATGGGGATGGACAGCCCATTCTCTATAAGAAATACTAATCAAAATGTTTTTTTAAAGAGTTGTGATAAAAGATGGGCAGGTAGAGTGGAGGTACTGCTGTTTCTTAGGATTCAGAGTCTATATTGTCTCTTATTAGGATCTGAAGAGAGATGCTGTTGAGGTAGTACATGCTATCTCCTGAGTCTGTCTCAGGGTGTCTTGCTATTTCAGCTACTGACTTTCCTACTCTGCTAGATGAGGAACTTTGAAATGAAGTAAAAGATATCATCAAGAAACTATACAATAGAAAGAGAAGATTGATCAGTAACAAAGGGGAAGGAAATGGGGAAGTTAACAAGCTTGTTGGTAACTATTCTAAAGTATGTGATCCATATGTTCTGATCAAAAGTAATGTAGCAGCAGTTAGTTTTCTCTCACCCCATCTCTTTCTCTCACTTATTCTTTCATTCTCCTATCTTCCCTCTCCTCTGCCTTCTCTTTCCCTCCTTCCTTCTCTCTCTTCCTTCCCTCCTCACCCCACTAAAATGCTAGTTTTCTTTTTTTTTTTAATTTTTTTTATTATATATATATATTTTTTTTTATAATATTATCCCTTGTATTCATTTTTCCAAATTATCCCCCCTCCCTCTATTCCCTCCCCCCGATGACAGGCAATCCCATACATTTTACATGTGTTACAATATAGTCTAGGTACAATACATGTGTGTGAATATCATTTTCTTGTTGCACAATAAACATTAGAATCCGAAGGTACATGCAACCTGGGCAGACAGATATTAGTGCTAACAATTTACATTCACTTCCCAGTGTTTCTTCTCTGGGTGTAGCTACCTCTGTCCATCATTGATCAACTGGAAGTGAGTTGGATCTTCTTTATGTTGAAGATTTCCACTTCCATCAGAATACATCCTCATACAGTATTGTTGTTGAAGTGTACAGTGATCTTCTGGTTCTGCTCATTTCACTCAGCATCAGTTGATTTAAGTCTCTCCAGGCCTCTCTGTATTCCTCCTGCTGGTCATTTCTTACAGAACAATAATATTCCATAACCTTCATATACCACAATTTACCCAACCATTCTCCAACTGATGGACATCCATTCATCTTCCAGTTTCTAGCTACAACAAAAAGAGCTGCCACAAACATTTTGGCACATATATGTCTCTTTCCGCTCTTTAGTATTTCTTTGGGATATAATCCCAGTAGTAGCGCTGCTGGGTCAAAGGGTATGCACAGTTTGATAACTTTTTGGGCATAATTCCAGATTGCTCTCCAGAATGGCTGGATTCTTTCACAACTCCACCAGCAATGTATTAGTGTCCCAATTTCCCCACATCCCCTCCAACATTTATCATTATTTGTTCCTGTCATCTTAGCCAATCTGACAGGTGTGTAGTGGTATCTCAGAGTGGTCTTAATTTGCATTTCTCTGATCAGTAGTGATTTGGAACACTCTTTCATGTGAGTGGATATAGTTTCAATTTCTTCCTCTGAGAATTGTCTGTTCATATCCTTTGACCATTTATCAATTGGAGAATGGTTCGGTTTCTTATAAATTAGGGTCAGTTCTCTATATATTTTGGAAATGAGACCTTTGTCAGAACCTTTGTTTTTAAAAATATTTTCCCAATTTGTTACTTCCCTTCTAATCTTGTTTGCATTAGTATTATTTGTACAGAAACTTTTTAGTTTGATGTAATCAAAATCTTCTATTTTGTGATCAATAATGATCTCTAGTTCTCCTCTGGTCATAAATTCCTTCCTCCTCCACAAGTCTGAGAGGTAGATTAGCCTCTGTTCCTCTAATCTATTTATTATCTCCCTCTTTATGCCTAAATCATGGATCCATTTTGATCTTATCTTGGTATATGGTGTTAAGTGTGGATCCATATCTAATTTCTGCCATACTAATTTCCAGTTTTCCCAACAGTTTTTTCCGAATAATGAATTTTTATCCCTAATGTTGGAATCTTTGGGTTTGTCAAAGATTAGATTGCTATAGATGTACCCTTTTTTGTCCTTTGTATCTAATCTGTTCCACTGATCTACCGGTCTATTTCTTAGCCAATACCAAATGGTTTTGGTGACTGCTGCTATATAATATAGCTTTAGATCAGGTACACTTAGACCACCTTTCTCTGAGTTTTTTTTCATTACTTCCCTTGCAATTCTCGACCTTTTATTCTTCCATATGAATTTTGTTGTTATTTTTTCTAGGTCATTGAAATAGTTTCTTGGGAGTCTGATTGGTATAGCACTAAATAAATAGATTAGTTTGGGGAGTATTGTCATTTTTATTATATTCGTTCAGCCTATCCAAGAGCATTGAATGTCTTTCCAATTATTTAAATCTGATTTTATTTTTGTGGCAAGTGTTTTGTAATTTTTCTCATATAATTCCTGACTTTTTTTTGGTAGATGGATTCCCAAATACTTTATACTCTCAACATTTGTTTGGAATGGAATTTCTCTTTGTATCTCTTGCTGTTGCATTTTGTTAGTGATATATAAAAATGCCGAGGATTTATGTGGATTTATTTTGTATCCTGCCACTTTGCTGAAATTTTGAATTATTTCTAGTAGCTTTTTAGCAGAGTCTTTGGGGTTCTCTAAGTATACCATCATGTCATCTGCAAAAAGTGAAAGTTTAATTTCCTCATTTCCTACTCTAATTCCTTGAATCTCTTTCTCGGCTCTTATTGCCGAGGCTAGCGTTTCTAGTACTATATTGAATAGTAATGGTGATAGTGGGCAATCTTGTTTCACTCCTGATCTTACTGGGAAAGGTTGCAGTTTATTTCTATTGCATATTATGCTTACTGAAGGTCTTAAATATATGCTCCTGATTATTCTAAGGAATAGTCCATTTATTCCTATACTCTCAAGAGTTTTTAGTAGGAATGGATGTTGGATTTTGTCAAATGCTTTTTCTGCATCTATTGAGATGATCATATGGTTCTTATTAATTTGATTATTAATATGGTCAATTATATTAATAGTTTTCCTAATATTAAACCAGCCCTGCATTCCTGGAATAAATCCTACTTGATCATAGTGTATTATCTTGGAGATGATTTTCTGAAGTCTTTTTGCTAATATCTTATTTAAGATTTTAGCATCAATATTCATTAAGGAGATTGGTCTATAATTTTCTTTCTCAGTTTTCGATCTACCTGGTTTAGGTATCAGTACCATGTCTGTGTCATAAAAGGAGTTTGGTAGGACTCCTTCATCCCCTATTTTTTCAAATAATTTATATAACATTGGGGCTAATTGTTCTTTAAATGTTTGGTAGAATTCACATGTGAATCCATCTGGCCCTGGGGATTTTTTCCTGGGGAGTTGATTAATAGCTTGTTCTATTTCTTTTTCTGAAATGGGACTATTTAAGCAATTTATCTCCTCCTCTGTTAATCTAGGGAGCCTATATTTTTGGAGGAAGTCATCCATTTCACTTAAGTTATCAAATTTATTGGTATAAAGTTGGGCAAAGTAACTCCTTATTATTTCTCTAATTTCCTCTTCATTGGTGGAAAGATCCCCCTTTTCATTTGTAAGACTATCAATTTGATTTTCCTCTTTCTTTTTTTTGATCAAATTTACCAAAGGTTTATCTATTTTATTGGCTTTTTCATAAAACCAACTCTTGGTTTTATTTATTAATTCAATAGTTTTTTTACTTTCAATTTTATTGATTTCTCCTTTTAATTTTTGTATTTCAAGTTTAATTTTTGGTTGGGGGTTTATAATTTGGTCTTTTTCTAGCCTTTTAAGTTGTAAGCCCAATTCGTTAATCTTCTCTTTCTCAATTTTCTTCAAATAAGCCTCTAAAGATATAAAATTTCCCCTTATTACTGCTTTAGCTGCATCCCAAAGATTTTGATATGATGTCTCATCATTGTCATTATCTTGGGTGAAATTGTTAATTGTTTCTATAATTTGCTCTTTCACCCAGTCATTCTTTAAGATGAGATTATTCAGTTTCCAATTACTTTTTGGTCTATTTACCCCTAACTTTTTACTGAATGTAGCTTTTATTGCATTGTGATCTGAGAAGAAGGCATTTATTATTTCTGCCTTCCTACATTTAATTTTGAGATCTTTATGTCCTAATATATGGTCAATTTTTGTATAGGATCCATGAACTGCTGAGAAGAAAGTATTTTCCTTTCTATTGCCATTCAGTTTTCTCCAAAGGTCTATCATACCTAGTTTTTCTAATATTCTATTTACTTTTTTAATTTCTTTCTTGTTTGTTTTGTGTTTGATTTGTCTAAATCTGAGAGTGCAAGGTTGAGATCTCCCACTATTATAGTTTTACTGTCTATTTCTTCTTGCAGTTCTCTTAACTTTTCCTTTAGAAAGTTAGATGCTATACCACTTGGTGCATATATGTTTAGTATTGATATGGCTTCATTATTTATGCTACCATTCAGCAGGATATAGTTTCCTTCCTTATCTTTTTTAACGAGATCTACTTCTGCTTTTGCTTGATCTGAGATAAGGATAGCTACCCCTGCTTTTTTGGCTTTACCTGAAGCATAATAGGCTCTGTTCCAACCTTTTACCTTTATTCTGTATGTATCTCCCTGCTTTAAGTGTGTTTCCTGTAGGCAACATATTGTAGGGTTCTGCTTTTTGATCCAATCTGCTATCCGTCTCCGTTTGATGGGATCGTTCATCCCATTTACATTTACAGTTAAAATTACTAATTCTGTATTTCCTGCCATCGTATTATCCCCAGATTATGCTTTTTTCCCTTGACCCCCCTGATCCCCCTCCCCGATATTTAATTTACAGACCCCCCTTGTGACGCGCAACCCTCCCTTTTTTTTTTTTTTTTTTTTTAGGATCCCTCCCCCCTCCCTCCAAGTCCCTTCACTTATTCTCCTTTTCCTTTTCCCTTTTCCTCTCCCCCCTTTTAATGAGGTGAGAGAAAATTCTCTGAAAAACAAATATGTTAATTATTTACTCTTTGAGCCTCTCCTGATGAGAGTAAGATTCACACAATGATTCTCCCCCTCACTAAGTTCCCTCAGATATGGTGTATTTTCTATGCCTCTTCCTGGGATGTAGTTTCCCTCTTTTTATCACTCCTTCCCCTTTTTCTGAACCGACCTCCTTCCCTTTACTACACCCCCCTTTTTTTCTTTTATATCAGTAAAATCAAATTATCCTTCAGTATTTTTTATATACCCACAACAGAGTTATAGTTCTCAAGGGTTCTGTGTACCTTTTTCTGTTTCTCTTCAGTCTTGTGGATGTAGATCAAATTTTTTGTTTAAGTCTGGTTTTTTTCTTAGAAACATATAGAATTCCTCTGTTTCATTGAATGACCATCTTCTTCCATGGAAAAAGATGCTAAACTTAGCTGGGTAGTTCATTCTTGGTTGCAGTCCTTGATCTTTTGCCTTACGGAATATCAGGTTCCAGGCCCTTCTATCTTTTAATGTGGAGGCAGCCAGATCTTGGGTGACCCTTATTGTGGCACCTTGGTATTTAAATTGTTTTTTTCTAGCTGCTTGCAAGATTTTCTCCTTTGTGTGGTAATTCTGCAGCTTAGCCACTATATTCCGTGGTGTTCTTTTTTTAGGGTCTATTTCAGAAGGAGTTCGATGAATTCTTTCCACATCTACTTTCCCTTCTGTTTCTATTATCTCTGGACAGTTCTCTTTGATAATTTCCTGTAAAATAGAATCTAGGCTCTTTTTTTGGTCATAGTTTTCTGGAAGTCCAATAATCCGCAGATTATCTCTCCTAGATCTATTTTCCAGGTCTATAGATTTTCCCAGTAAGTATTTGACGTTGTTCTCCAGCTTCTCACTTTTTTTGTTTTGTTTGACTGATTCTTGGGTTCTCTGTGAATCATTCATTTCTATTTGTTCCATCCTGACTTTTAAGGAGTTATTTTCTTCTTTCACAGTTTTTAGTTCTTTTTGTAAATACCCAATTTCATTTTTAAATGAATTATTTTGCTCTATTGAATTTTTTTCCATTTCCCTAATTTTTTTTTTTGAGAATTATTTTCTTTTTCCAATTCAGAAATTCTATTTTCTTGAGACTTTTTTATCTTTTCCAATTCAGAAATCCTACTTTCCTGTGTTTTTTTAACCTTTTCTAATTCATAAATTTTGTTTCCCTGCATCTCCTGTGAATTCTTTATTTTTTCCAACTCCAATTTCAGGACGTTGTTATTCTCTATCATAGCTTCCCTTTCCTTTCCCCATTTTTCTTCAATCTCCCTCAATTTTTTAAGAGTTTCTTCTAGGAGAGAGTTATGTGATGGGGGGCAGGGATCGTTCCCCTTTGGGTTGTTATCTGCTGACTCTCTGCTGTTAACTTCCTCGGGGTTGGATACCCGCTCTTTCTCTGTATAGAAGGAATCTATAGTTTTTCTAGCTTTTTTGCTCATATTTAAAAAAATCTTTTGGGGTCTGTCCCTGGGGTAGGAAATTATTTATTTACTTCTTTACCAGCTTCCTCCCAGACCGGATGGATGCAGCGGCTCCTGCGCCTGAGCTAAGATAGAGCTCTGGGAGAGAGTTCCCCACCCCCTCCCTGGAAGTGCCTCAGAGGTGATTAGCACTACTGTGCTTCGAGGGCGCAGAATAGTAAAGACAGCACAAAGCCCAGCCTATGTGTCCGGGTGGGGAGTGGATGTCTGCAGCAGGTGACGTGAAAAGCCCCTGTGCTCAAACTGGAAGTGTCTGCCAGAAACCGCGGTCCCTAGTTGAAAGGTTCCGCTTCTCTGGGACTTCCTGGAGCTGAGTTCCACTCCCTCCAGCTAAGCTAGGCAGTGTGTGTTGCCTTGGGCCGTATCCACCCACTTGTCAATCTCTTAACTATTCTCAGGTGGGAGCTGAGGCCACACCCCCTGGTGCCGAGATCTGCTGAGTCACCTCCAGGGTCTGGGGAAAATCTAATCTGAGTTTTAAAATATTTTGGCTTTCTCTTCTGAACTGCTAAATAATTAGCAGAGAAGAGCTAACAGCCTGTGCCAGATTCCTTTACCTCAGTGGCTTCTCTGATCCCAGAGCCCTTCCCAGCGCAATGGGCGCAGTGTGCCACTACCCCACCGTCTGTGCTGGTCTCTCTTATTCCTCCCCTGGGAACTGACCTTTCCTGTTGAAACTCCAGATTCTCTTCAGCTGGTAAGTCATGCTTCCAGTCCTTATGGTATCTATCAGTCCTGAGCTAATTCTGAGACTTAATTTATCTAATTGGTTGTGAGGGAGTGAGGACGTTCACAGAGACGTGTGTTTCTTCTCCGCCATCTTGGCTCCGCCCCCAAATGCTAGTTTTCTTGATTGATAGTTATTTTCCCCTAAGAATTGATAGTGAGTTTCAACATATTTGCCTTTCTTGGTCTTTTTAAAAAGAGTTTCACTAAGGGCAGCTAGATGGCACCAGCCCTGAAGTCAATAGGACCTGAGTTCAAATTTGGCCTCAGGCACTTAACACTTCTTAGCTGTGTGACCCTGGGCAAGTCACTTAACCCCAATTGCCTCAGGGGGAGAAAAAAAAAGAATTTCATTCCAGCCACATCTTTATGATTTTATCTAATTAAAAACAAAATAAAATGCTACATTTATTCCTTCCTTCAGTTTATCAGGCTCTTTTGAATCCAACTTTTTCTATTATCTAATATCATCTCCCTCTCCAAATCTCCCCAAATTTGATTATCAAAGCATTAAAAGTTTTGAAGATAGAATTTTATGCCTCACCAATATAGATATTATAGTTTAATATTAATACACCTTTTATTTGGTCAATCAAGCAGTTCTAAACCCATTCATATATATCTTTTATTCACAAAACTGTCACAAGAGACTGACAATTTCTTATTGAAATCCAAATATATTGTAGCAAGTTCATGGTGTCATATCAAGAGCAATAGAATTTGATTTTTAAATATTTTGTTTCACTTTTACGAATTTATGTTTCCTCATTGAAAGTAAGTCATTTGAAGTCAGGAGTTGTTTCATTTTTGTTCTTGTAACCCACAGGGCCTGACACATAGTAATTACTTAATAAATGTGGTAGACTGAAGAGTTGTAGTTTTGGCCAGAAGAGAAAACTTAGGAGGAATGTCATTTTAGTATTCAAGTATCTGAACTAGCTGAATCATATTAAATCAAAATTCACTAGTCCATAATTCAAGTCTTGACTCTACTATTGACCAGCTGTGTAACATTAACCAAACAATTTCATTTTAGCTCCTTTATTTGTAAAATAAAGAGAATCAAATAATCTGTAAGGCCCCTGATAATTCTAAAGGTTTATTATAGTCTTTTTAACTCACTCAGCCTATTTATATGTCACTAAGAAGAATACTTTGGCATTCCCAAAGAATTAGTGTCTAAAATGATCACTGAGTAACTAAAGCACTGAAGAAGTTTCAATGTATATACAGTAAAAATGTATTTTTTAAGTTATTCTTAACATCCTAATGAAGTAGCTCTCACCAATGTGATCTTACAGATGATACTTCCCCCCTCCCCGCTTTGGGACAAAGGTCATCTATCACAAGACCTATGATGTGAACTTTAAAATAGATTATAATAACCAAAATGGAACCAAATTCAAATGAGATTTGCAGACTACCAAAGATCAAAGTTTTACACGGATTTCATAAGGAGAATTGCTTTAGCTATAAAGTATAAAGGAGCTTTTGTTTCTATTGTTGAAGGAATTAGTAGAAATGAGACTGTCATTGAATCTCAGCACCTTTTGAGGGTTCTCAGAAGCTATCCATACTATATGGAATAGAAATTCTTCCTTCAGTATTCTTGACAAGTGATCATCATTCCTTGCTTTAAGATATACAGGGTTAAGTCACTTTCTATTGTCAAGGTAGCTCATTTCACTTTGGAGTAATTATCCTTATCCAAATTAAAATTAAAGGCTCTCAAGGTAAAAAGCAAAACAAAGATTTATTACACTCTCGAGAAAGTGTAACTTCCAACAGAAAGTAATGCAAAGCACAAACTACAAACTAGATTATGTAGATCTTAACTCAGAAGCCCCTATTCCCCCTTCTGACCTTTTCTTCCATTGCCAAGGGGAATCCAGGCTTACATTCTAATTTAAATATATATTCCAGAAACAAGGAATACTAATCAATAATGTACACCTAACCAGGTTAGGTATTTAAATGCTAATGAAAAGGTAAGGATGAGCAGATGGGAGAGGAATGTAAGTTTATCTAAAATAACCAAAACACCAGTGGCTTTTAGCAATCGCACAAATAAGTCACAATTAGAGCATAGGTCAAGAACACAGTCATGTGAGAGGTCTTCATTCAGTTTATGCCATTCAATCTCTCCTCTTTATTTATTAATCTTTGAAGACCTATCACACCACTTTTGATATATTTCCTCAACCATCTCCTCCTCAGTCTCTAATCCCTCTGGGTCTGGTTTGACCTTTTTCTCTATTGGGGTCCATCCTCATCTTTTTAATATTCCCCATCTAACTGGACCTTCATGTTGTTCAATCTTTATTATCCTGACCAGTTATGTCTATACTACTCTTGTGATAAGCTGCATCATACAGGGGAAGCAGACAAAGAGTAATATGACTCCACTTAAAGCTATCAGCAGAAACCAAAGAACCTGTTTCCAGTAGCTGCCTCCAGACTAAGCCCACCAAGAGGCATTAAATAGTGAGGACCAGGTCTGGAATGGGCTAATTTCCTGATGTCATTTTCTTCACTACCTTATGAGCAATTTTCACTCAGCAAATGGATAGATTTAATTTCCCATAAACTCCACCTTCTTTAGCCAATAAGTAGTTTAACATCAATCTGTGCTGGAGTGCTGCTTCTATAGTCTCAAGTAGCCTGACCTGCTAGCAAATCCAGTGCCTTTGTCATCTGATTAGTAATTATTTTGACTAAGGCCTGGAGTTTATTGAGCCTAGTCTGCATAAAAATTGAGGTTCTGTACCCCCAACTCCTATCTGTGGCCATCTATCATCCCAACTATTTGTGTCCTCTGTAATTAGAGGAGGTAACCCTTCACAAGAAAAAATGCCTCTCACTAAAGTTAACAGCAACAGAAATGCTAAAAGAAACAGACATATGCATCTAGCAACATATATTCACTTACCTACTTATTTAGGATATAATCACATATTTTCTGAAATCTTCAGAGACTGCAAGATCTTACATACTTAAATTATGTTCTTAGCTTCTACTGACCACTTGTCTTGATTATAGAAATTTATTATAAGAGGAAAGAGCAGGGACATAATTATAATAAAAAACTGGGCCTTCAGGCCACATCCTGACTACATACATGACAGGACAAAGCATCTTTAGCTAGTTTGACTTTAGGTAACTGTATATAATAACAATTCCACCTTCTAGTTAGACTCAGAAATAATCAGGTGGGCTCTTATCCAAATGAACATCATTGGGAAACTGAGTCAGAAGGATCTCACCTTAAGCATAGATCATGGTTATCCTCCCAACTCTTGTCCAGATACTAACCTCCACCCATAACAATTCAGGATTACATTCCTTTGAGTAATTTGTGGCATATTCCTTCCAGATGGTCAAATACTGACTTGATGTTCCATCAGACAATCATATCTGAATTTAAATCTCCAAATTATATCAGCTACAATCCCAAGAGATTTTATCTCAAATAGCAAGTCTCATGAATCAAGGTTTCAGGTGAATTTAGCTCTCATGAATCACATATCCTAAATAAGTATTGACTATAATCTTACATTGATTACAGTAAAAGATTTATCCTTGAAAATTCACAGCTTATCTCCACATCTAAGTAGATGGTTTTAAATTCAACATTACACAAAACATTTTATTTTAAGATGTCCAGTAACCAATCTATATCAAAACATGTTCATGTATATTAGTCATCTTTGGAGGGACAAAGACATTTCACAGAATCTCCTTAAACTATGGGAACAGCTTTAAGATGATTCAATACAATCAATTAAAACACATAGAATATACTGTTCTAATTTTGAATTAAAGAACCTTATCAGAATTAAGATTAATAATTTCTTTATCCTAAAAATTGTTAGTTCAACTTCTTCCAATCAAGAAGTCTCTATAAACTTTTCTGGAAATAAAAATAAAAGTATAATACCAATATTGTTAAAATTACTCTAAATATAATTAATCTTCCCTCCCACCAAAATATTCCTAAATGCCCTGGTGCAAAGTCAGTTTTAGAGATTATAAATTGTCCTTGACAATCCATTCTTGAGGTTTTTCCACAGGTCCTTTAAATCTGGTTTTCTTAGACTTTGGATTGCAATTTCAGTCATCTGTAACATCTGGGAAAGTCTTTCCCACTCTGCTTCTTCCAGGATTTAGTAAGCGCCTACTTTCTTGGAACTGCATACTCCAAAGGTATTGTCTTGGCCAGTAATTCTTGTTTCTTAAGCACTGAAAAGGATGAGGACACTACAAGTATATATATTCTTTAAAAACTTATCCTTTGTTTCAAAAGAAGGTATTTCCCTTTCTCCTCCCCCCAAAAATAAACCAAATAGCATCTCATATGGGGAAAGTCTAAAATTACTTCTGAGGACAATTCAAATTCTTTAATAAAGCAATTTAGTATCTAATATCCACTTAATAATCAATTTCTTAATAATCTGATTCATTCTTTCTACTTTCTCTGATGAGGGCACATGCCCAGATATATGGAATTGTCACTCAATTCCTTGCCCATTTCTTATAAAACCTCAGAAGTAAAGTATGTTCAATAATCTCTGCCAATCCATACTTAGGTACAATCTGTTCCAATGTTATTCTACTAACTCCTCTTAAGGCAGCAGAGCTCAGGGGAAAGCTTCCACCCATCCTATCAAATAATCCACTATAACATTCTGGAGCCAGTCTCTCTCTTGAGGGACACCTTCTCAATATCTTCTTATTTATCTTTAGACATATTACACACCTTTCAGATATAATTTGTTTTGCAATTACACATATCTGTATATGGCAAATTTTCTTGCTTTTATTTCTTTGTTAAAGGGAAAAAACAAGATAAACCTTAAAATTCCAAATATAGATAATATCTAAATAACTTTGGACCACATGTCACAAAATGTATACCACATATCCAGCAGGGCTGACAAAATGTTAAAGTATAGCTCAATTTTTACAAATTGCCCAATATACAATTTAGACAATATGGTCTACAACATGGGATCTCTTTAGATATATAACTGGAGAACTTTGGTTTTTTGTTTTAATACTTAACCTCATTTTTAAAAAAAACTTCAAATCAAATACAGATTTAAATTTCTAGTAAAAATTTAATATCAGTGCACATATATTTCTAAAATCTTATACCACAATAAACAAGTTCACAAATTTAGCACACACAATAATGGATAGTAATTATTTAGGGAAACATGCAGAGCTTCCATTTCTAGTGCAAAGACTCTAAAGAAAGGTTTTATGAAATTGGCAGACTTTTGGACTCTGGGGAAGAGGGAAGAAATTAAGACCCAAGTGTCCAGCTGCACTTCTGTGATACAATGACTAGTTCACCTTCCATGCTAGAAATGCTGAGGAGACATATTGAAGGTGTGCAAACCCCAGAAGAATCCAGACCAGCCAGGAATGCCAGCCTAGCTAAACTAGATTCCACAAACCTCTCTCTTTTGTTTTTGTTATTGATTGATTGTAAGTCTCAGATTCAGGCCTTCAGAAGGCTTTTAGTCAGATAAATTAGGCCTACTTAAAAATACAATAGACTAATTCAAGTTAGCTGACAGACCAAACCAAGCAACTTTTAATTATTACTCTCAAAAATCCCAGAATCTGCTAAAGTGCTTTAGCAGTTCTACATTTTTATTCTGGAGACCCAAATTGGTCAGTTCTAAGTCCACAGAAATGTTAGGTTTTTTTCTTTTCTTTTTGATGTAGTAGTTAAAACCTTTCCCTATCTTAGAACTAGTCCCTCCTCTTGCTAGCTAAAAGTTATTTGCATAAATCCAATTATGTTCAAAACAATGCTTTTATATCCCAAATGGCCAAATCTTTTCTTTTGTAATTCAGTTGACTGAGAGAAATAGACACAGAAGACAAAAATATAGTCATGAGAGCACACACACACACACACACACACACACACACACACACACACACACACACACACACATTGACAGTCAAGTTCCCACTCTCAGCCCCAACTTGGGGTGCTGCAGTCATAGGAGTGGCTGCTGGTTGGGAGTGGTGAGGTGGGAGGAATATAGGTTGTTCCACAGTTAACAACCACAAGGCTAAATAGTCACTCTACTTCAGTATTAAAGGTTTCTTTGAATTTATATCCAGCCCTCAGGGGATCAAAGGTTCCTCTGAGGGACACCAACTCAAACAAAACAACAGTATTTAATCCCTATAAATTTCAGTACTTCATCCCAATTCTTCCTAAAGGGCTGTCTTCCAGGACACAGGATTTTAGAGCCACCAGCTACCTTAGATTTTTCCTTTCCCCTGGTTCACTATATCTTGTCCCTTTTGATAGAGGACTCACCAGATATTACCAAAGGGAAATGGGAACATTTTTATAGACTCTGATTGCTTAGAGTTTCCCAACATTAAAAGAAAATGGGAGCCTTTCTGCTTAAAATCTCTCCCAATTCTAGTCACCAGTTCTTGTTAAAGAGAAAGTACTCTTGTCTCTCCTCCCTTACTGGTTTCTTACTACCTGGTTTGTGTACAATTTACCTAATTGATTTCACTTTTTTTAAGCTGGCTTATTTTTGGAATCTAATTAATACTGTCTTCTCTAGTTCATTTCTGTTTTTGCTTTCTCTGTCCCTCTTTGGGATTTTATCCTAATGAAATAGGAGTTCCCAAGCTGAGTCCAAGTGATGAGAACTACATAAGGAGTATCTAAATGAAATTAGGTTTAATTGATGTCTAGTGGCAGGTTCCGGGTACAGGAGTCAAATAGATCTCTCCTGCAATTCCTTTGGATTCAGCACAAGGATACAGAGTTAAATGAGGTCTAGTACTGGTGCAAGAGTCCTCTGTAAAGGAATTTACAGACCTGAAAACCTAGTTTGATAAAAGAGGTTTATTATGGGGATTGGAAGTAAAATTTAGTTAGTAAAGTTGACAGTAGAGATAAAAGAGCATCAGAACTACAGGCAGGTGGGCAGAAACCCTTGACATGACAGATGTAAGGATGCCATGTTTGGGATCTCTGCAAAGAGTGGACTCCAGTTTGGCCCTTTTTATAATAGGAGGGGCTTTTGATAATCTGAAGGGGCTCATGGGTGGAGTCCAAGGTTGGCTCCTGGCTGGGTTTCAGCCAGAGTTAGAATTTGAGTAGAATTCAATGGGTTTTTAGATAAGGAAGAAACTATTTGTGCTTGGGGTAGGGGTTGGGAAACCTGAGCAGATCATTAGAATGGGGGCTGGGACAGCCCAAGTTGGCTCAGATCTGATAGAGGCTGGGAGAGCCCAGATATCTCCCATTGGAATTCAAAAGGGTGCTTTTGACTAGGATTTGTGAATATAGTTTCTTCAGCCATGGGGATTGGGAATCAGATAGGAATCTTAAAGCGACTACAACCCACATCACAAAAACCACCAGAGAACTCCAGAGGGCTCATGCCCAAGAATTTTATATGAGAGAGATCCTCTCATGAATAGGAAATATATGAATGAGTCCCCAAAACTGTGTGGGAAAATGACCCTTACCCAAAGTAAAATCAGAGACTCTCAAGGTTAAAAAAGAAAAGAAAAAAAAAAAGGATTTATTTTATCTTGACAAAGGGCAGCTACTAACAGAGAGGAGTGCATAGTGTAAATTCTAAAATACAATATTATATAGACCCTAACTCAAAAGGCACCATCCCCACTTTCTGATCTTTTCTCCCATTGTCAGGAGAGTCCATACTATAGACTGCTTGGGGTGAAGGAGGGGCTGAAAAGAGGGGAAAATAATAAAATAAATAAGGCGCATAGCAGAGAACAAAAGAACAATTTATAAGGAAGAAAAGACAGACACTCATGAATATAATTTCTTTTACTGATATGTGTGTATGTATATGTGTGTATACACACACATACTTTCTTAAATTAGTATTTATTGTTATATATTTTGAATCCTCCCTGATATTCTGCTGGGCACATGATAATGTTCTCTTTTTGTTTTGTATTACTTTTCTGTTTTTCTTTTTGCTTATTCTTTTTCTTCAAATAAAATACATTTAGGAAAAAAAAGATTAAAAAAAAGAACCTACTGTATACAAGACAAGGATTATACAAAAACATAAATGAGATAGTCTATATCATGAAGGAGAAATGATTTCCCTGAAAAGTATGAAACTCTTACAAAGTTTAATATTGGCAGTATTCAGGATGTTTTGAGAAGGAAGAGCTGGAAGGAGATTAAATGAAAGTCCAGGCATGAATTAATTTTAAAAAAAAAAAGAGCAACTAATTACATGTAAGTAAGAGTCATTAGAAGCTCTTCCAGGATGTGTCCTTTGAATCTATTAACCTTAAATATGGATTACAGGATGACAAATAATACCATGCACTGATAAGAACCCTATTATTAGAGTCAGAGGGCCTTTCCAGAATCTGGCCTTTCTTAATTTGTGTGATCTTGGGCAAATTATTTAATCTCAGTTTCATTATATATCAAATAAAATGGTTGAGCTAGATTATCTGTATTTTTTTTTTAATTTTCCATCCTATGATAGAATAAAAGGAAGATGAAATATTAGAGATTTTAAGGAATTAAACATCCTGATATGGGGTAGAACAGCCATGGGGAGAAACACTAACAAGAAGTAAAACATGAAAGATGATTCCTATGTTTGAAACCTGGAAAAGATCAGAAGAAGCGACTAAAATGTGAAGTTTCAGTTTAGACTTTTTTTTTTTTTTTTTTTTTTTTTTAGATATCTACTGACATTGAAGTGGGAATATTCAGTTAGCAATCAGAAATGTGGAACTGGAGTTTAAGAGAGAGTCAATGATTTATTATACAAATTAAGGAATCATCTGCCTAGCGGGTATAGTTGTAGCAGTGAAACTATATGACAACTCTAAGGGAAAAGAATGAAGAGTGCAGGATCTGATGCTTCTCCCTCCCCATGTCATTTTCATTTAAAATTTTCATCAATTACTTTGAAAATCTCTTTTGATGTGACATTACCATCAACAAGTTTGCAAAGTACCAGGTCTTTCTAAATAGCACCTTCAACAACATATCATACATATGTAATCAGATGAACATCTTTAACTACATCTGTTGTCTCATCTATTTACAATGAACAATAAGATTTTAGTTTCTAAGTTAATTGATCACAAAGGTCTTCAGACAGATGGGCAATTCTCATCAGAGTTTTTACAAGTGGAATGATTTGAAAGTGTTTTGCATACAATTCAGGAAGTATCTTTTAAACTCTTATCAGTAGATCCAGCCACCACCATCAATTGTACTACTGAATTAAGCTTTTTGTATTTAGCAGTTCTATAAATGACTTTATGGGGAACAAACTATCCTTTTAGTGTCACAGAATTTTTAAAAAATTTCTTTGCCTATCAAAAATTCATTTTTTCCTGGAAAAAATAATCTTGTTTTGTCAACATACTGTACATGTTCATTTTACATGTCATTTTGTTTGATTAAATCTCATTTTATATATAGGTAAAACATTCATCCAAAGAACTTTAATAGCAGTATTTGTAAATTCCACTGAAAAATATAATTAATTGTTTCTCAGATTTTGGAGATTTTATTCTATGTCTATTTTTAAGGTGTCTCTGTTTTTATTTATATCAGTTTTGAATGTCAGGAGATTTTTCTACTTAAACCAGTGAAGTACTTATCTATCAAGAAGGAAGGATTATTTTACTTCAAGAATTAGAGCCAATAAAAACACTTGAGACAATTAAATATTAAATGTTTATCCATAGTCATTCTTGAATTGATTTAATGTTTTTTGAAAGTTTCAAGTTTTTTTTGGGTAACATTATATTGTACTTAAAATGAAAGACTTGGAGTTTAACACATAGTACTTTTGCCTTTTACACAATGATTATCTAACTTTGAGTCACACACATACATAGCAAACAGTGAAACAGTGAAAGAACACTTCTATCTTATTAGTCTATTCTAATTTTGGTACTAGCAAATTTTTTTTTCTCAGCAGCATTTGACACACTCAAATTTGACCTCATTTTTATTTATTAAATAAAGACATAGAATCATATTCACTGTCAGTTGGATTGACTTCTGCTATTCTTTATTGATTAAAAAGACCTTACCAAATTGGAAATTCTATAAGTGTTGACCTGGTCATCAACTGTTATTGAAAACCATCCTGAGCTAGCTAAGCTTACAAAGGTTGACTTCCAAAAAAGAAAAAAAAATGTTTTTGACAACAGGAATTCAAAAAAATTAATTGTAAAAGTGTATCAGGTGATCTGCCTTTGTGGTGGTAGGTACTTTGCCTATGAAATTATTGATCATGGAATAAAAAACAATAAACCACATTTCTGTAGTGCATTAAAAGTTTACAAAGCACTTTTCTCATAACAGTTGTGTGATATAATTTTGAAGATGAAAAGACTGAAATTCAAAGAGGTGGTGACTAGCCTAGTTTCACAAAACTAAAAAAGAACAAAGCTGAAAATTTTACACTTAGGACTTTTGAATTTCTTTATATTTTCTTTCTTACACTAACTCTAGTGAAATTTTGGATTGCATTTATTTAGATATTGAAAAATCCATGCATCATCAATTTTGAATTCCTAAAATGTGACCTGTTTTAGAGCTAGAAAGGACCTTATCCCTCAGTTTTGAAATGGATTAAGTGCTCATGTTGGGGATCCAGGAAATGGTATGGGAGGCAAGATGCAAGTCTCATGAAAGAATTCACTCTATGGCAAAGAATAGGAAAGTTTATTTCATAATATCACTAAGAAAGCAAGTCTCTTAGCTGACAAAAGCCCCCAAAGAGATTAGGAGATTTGTGAAGAGGTTCATCTAGGGTACTTAGTTTTATGGTCAGATTCTAGTGCTTGGGGTTATTGAAACAATAGGGAATTTTGGAATTGAATAGGTTTCAGTTTAACTCTATAGAAAGTCTAATTACTAGTAGTTATTGTCAATGGGGGTTGGTTTCTGGAATAAGATAGGATCTAGGTGGGACAGGAAGGCAAAGTTCAAGGTGATCGACCTCTTGAAAGAATGTTCTTTCTGGCTTCCTGGTTCACTCACACCCTAATTTTATGGATAATGTCAAGTCACAGGTTCTCAGAGTTGGAAGGGAACTCAGAAGCTATCCAGTCCAATTTATGTTTGTATAGAAATCCCTTTTAGTAATATTACAATTGGTCATTTATCCTTGATTTAAAAACCACTAGAATCATTGCTCAGGCTTACATAAATGAAACTTGACTAGTCACACAGCCAGTGGAGAGAGAGACTAGTACCTAGATCTAATAACTTCAAGTATGCCATTTTTTCCTTTATGCCTTTGTTCTTCTCCTTCTTGCTAAAGATAAAACAAAATGTCTGCAAATTACGTTGTAATTTATATTTCAGTGACCTCTAGAATAATAACTTGTAAGCTTCAGTGGCTTTCTAGTGTCTCTAGATTACACTACAAGTAGTTCTTCCTGGCATTTAACCACAAATAGTTCCAATGCATTTCTTTTTCTTCTATTTCTCATTATTTCCCCTCATATGCTCTCTATTTTCTATACTCTCATAATCCTATTCATATATTCTTCCAAATATCCTATTGGATGTTCCCCTTCTGTGGGGAACACAATATGTAACTTTGCTTTACCTCTGGTAGATCTTTTCTTCTCTTCTTGTGAGAAGATGATAGTGATTTAAGGAGATTGAGAGGCAGTTGCTGTTCTTTAACCTCCCCACTGAGAGGCTGTTGCATTGTCTGACCTTTCTCCTCTTCCCTCTGCCTCCAATTTATTTTCCTAGTCCACAAGCAACATTGTAAAGGCCTTCATATGTTTACAGCTGTGGAGACTCTCGAAGAATTGACCTGTCCCTTATAATGCACTTAGGCATGGTCCTTAACACCCTTTCATAGCAGTCTAGTTCCTGCCCCAGTACCTCTATGTAAGTTGTCCTTAAAACTGGAATGCTTTCCTTCTTTACCTCTAGTTCAAGCACTGTCTTCATGAGGACTTTTCTGACACATTTCTCCTCCTCCCTCCAATTATTAGTACTCTCTTTTGAAATCACAAAACTGTCTTTGTGATTCTTGACAAGTACTTTAACTTCTCACTATCTCACGAAAACTTGTCAGATTATATAATTCACAGAGCATATGGCCATCTGTATTGGGAGGGATTTCTTTACCAGGAGTTTACAAGTGCTAGTAGAGGTCCAGAGCTTCTTCTTTCCACAAATGTATTTCTTTCTCTGTAATGCTCGGGCTAGCTTTCTGGAGGTTCTCCAGACAGCTTTGGTCTCAGCAGGATAGCCACTATAAGGATGGTCAGGAATAGAGTCTAAAGTCTTTATTGTCTCCTTCACAGGCTGTGTCTGTCACAATCTGACTCCTTCACAGTCTGTTCACTCTGACCCAGTCCCCAGTTCTCTCAGCCCTTAAATACCAGATTATAATTACATCATTACAGCATACTGAATATATGCCAACTAGAGCGATTATGTCATTATATCAAATTAGAGTGATTATATCATTATATCATACTAGATATATGTGAACTAGAGAACCATTATCTCAATTCCACTGAGTTAACACCTTGTTGTAAATACCCTAGTTTCAAGTATACTTCTCCAGAGTTCTTTTCTCTATATATCTATATTTATATAGATATTTATATATTAGTCATTTGCCCCAGTAGAATATAAGCTCTTTGAGAGCAGGGACTGTTTTTAGTTTTATTTTTAAATGCTCAGTATCTGCAAACACTTGGCATGTAATTGGAACTTTAAAAATACCCATTGAATTGAACTGAAAAAATATTTGGAGGGGTATGGTTTTGTGGATACAAGATCATTTTTTTTTTTTTTTTTTACACTGGACAAATGATTCATAAGATCAAGTTTTATTATCTACCATGTTTGAACTCAGAGAAAAATTAATGGTTGCTATAAAATTATCAATCAGGTTATTTAGTCCCTGCACATCCAATTTTTATTAGTAGAGCATTATGTTAAATTAAGCAAATACATTGGAATTATTACAGTTGTTTCATCTGAACATTGATTTTCCTTCTTTATTTTTCTTTTGAAAACTGCTGACATTTTACAATGGCTTTATCATGGACTGACTCAACACAATAGATGTGCTGTCTTAGTCTGCTTGAAAAGACCTCCATCAACTTATGGAGTTTCAAGATAGTTTATAAAAATAGATGTCAGACTCACTCAATTATCACAAAACAGATGGCTTTATTAGAAAACAAGAAGAAGCTGCTATATTATCAATGTAGACTTAGAAGATGGAGTAATATTCTTTATGCCTATAGTAAGGCAGAAAACACTTAGTCTCAAATGTTGGCAAATACCCTCAATGTGCAGACTGAACCATTTGCAAGTACAATAATTTAATCATTAATCTCCCCTTGGGAGCCAGTCATCCTCATTTTTATTCTCAGTTCCTTCCATCACTTGTGATATGACCATAGGCACAAAGAATACTTTGTCAGAATTCATATATATCAATTGAGTGCTCAAGTGGTGATGAAATCTGGCTTGTTATTCTGCATCTCTCAAATTACTTTCTTTTACCTAGCACAGGTCATAGTTTCAAATTGAGGGGTCAGTGATCTTGAGTAATTGAATTTTTTTTCCATTTCACAATTTTCAACTGGTAGTTACATGGCTCTCTCTCTCTCTTTCTCTGTATACACACACACATATGTATATACACAAACACCTTAGCTAATACAAACCATGAGAGAAAATATTGAAGACAAACAATAAACTACACTTTTCTTTTACAAAACATAAAAAAAAAAGTAAATTAATTCTGTTTTGCTAAAATTTTAACTTTTGCTGTTTTGTAAAATTTCCTTTTTCTTTTGACTTATCATGCAAATAAATAATATTCAATTTTGTTTTCCTTCCTCTCCTTTGCCTCCCTCTCAATTTATGCAAATAATAGAGCAGTATTAAGATCAGATAGTATCTTGTTACACTCCAGACAGAAAACTTGAATGTTAATTTATGTGAGGTTGATGAACACTTTTATCTGTTTCCCTGAGGTTCAAGGACTAGGGGAAATATGCAGTCTACTTTCTGGGATCATGGGTTTGTGACCAGTGTCAGGAAGATAGCAGAGTTCAGAGGAAAGAGTCAGAAGACTGGGATTCAAATTTTGTCTCAATTTATTTACTAAATGATTTTGTCAAGTCCCTTAATACCCCTCATTAAGTGTAAAAAGAAAGGATTAATTTAGGTAATCTCTAAAGTCCCTTTCCCTTCTACAGCTATAATTATTTCATAATCTAGGTTCAAATATTGTTTTAGACACTTACCAGGTATGAACATGGATTTAACCTCAGATTTTTCATCCATGAAATGGATACAATCACAGTGTTACTATAAGGAACAAATGAAATAATGTGTACTATGTATAAACTACTTTGTAGACAAAGTATATTAGTTAATACTTTGGAGTTTTATATTCAGTGACAACAGGAATCATTTTGCACTCATAGAAAGAGGTCTATTTTAGGTGGTAATTCCAAATAGTAAATAGATACTTAGTCAAGCTCACCATTAAACTACTTCCTTAGGGAGATAAGGCAAATTTCTGAATGAGCTTCAGAGAATACCAGATGTTCTGATTCTGTTGTAGTTTGATACACTGATAGGAGGATTCTGGGAAGATGGTGAAATTGGTCAGAAAATTTCAAGCTCTCCAGATTCCCCTACAAACAAAACAAAATTGTGCTTTAGGACGAATATAAATTGGGGAAAATCAAAGAAGACAGGGAAGAACAATGGTCCTCCTAGAACCATCCTAGAAGATCCAAAGAAAGATACCATGACTGGGGTTTAATCCTCTGAAGTTTAGACATCTTTAAGCTAGCTCTGCAGAAACAAGGAGCAGGGAGCCCTGGAGTTAGCTGGGTTCAGAGATAATCTCAGACCAAACTACAGGAACTTTTACCTTCCCTATGTGGGGAATGGGGATCTAAAGCTGGGAAGACTGAAGGAACTACTGCTGATTAGGAAGGCCAGGCCCAGCTTATTGCAGAGACCCAGCCCTGGATGAGAAGATCTAGCACATTCCATAAATGCAGAAGCAGAGAGTTAGGAATACTGCTGGCTGTGGCCCCTTGCAGGAAGGTGGAGCTTTTGGTTTAGGGTCTCAGGTTGGAGGTGAGAGCTGACATAAAGTCAAAAGCACCATTCCCTATGCTCATCCTTTCCTCCTCTCCCAGGATTATAAGTGCTTACAATGATAAGTTTTCATTTAAAAAAAAAAAAAATTAACAAAGAAAAAATAACCCAATCATAGAAACTTACTATGAGAAGTAGGGAAGGATGAGGTTCATCTTCTGAGAATAATAAAGTAAAAAAAAGCTTCTTCTATCCCAAAGAATAATGTCCAGAAAGAATTTATAGAAGAATTCAAAAAAAGACTTCAAAAGTCAAATAAGAGAGTTAGTGGAAAAATTAAGAAAAAAAAATCATTCAAAGAAGACAATAAGATTATGAAAAAAAATTAACCAACTGGAAAAGGAGATACAGAGTCTTAAAAAAAAAGAAATAATTCTTTGAAAATTAGAATTGGGCAAGGGAAAGTCAGTGAAGATATGAGACCAAGAAATGGCAAAACAAAAATATTAAAAAATGAAAAATAATAGAAGAGAATGTGAAATGTAAGAAAAACAACATATTTGGAGATCAGATCTGGCGATCTGGAGAACAGATCAAGAAGAGAAAACATAAGAATAATTGGACTACCTAAAAAAAAGAAACTTGACACAATAATATAGGAAATAATCAATGAAATTGTCCTGGCATGATAGAACATGAGGGGAAAGTAGAAATAGAAAAATCCATTGATTATCTCTTCAATTTTTAAATTTTTTTTTTACAATGAAAACACCTAGGGATATTATTGTTAAATTTGAAACCCCCAGTCATAGAAAAAATTCTGTGAGAAACAAAACAAACCAAAAACAATTCAAATATGCTGGAACTATAATTAAAATTGTACAGGATTTATCAGCAATTGCAAAAGATCACAGGTCCTGCAGTAATATATATCAGCAATGAAAAGAACTAGGTTTGGGGCCAAAAATATAAGCAGCAAAACTAACCATAATATTGAATTAAAAAAAAAAAAAAAAAAAAGGATATTCACAAACTTGCAGCTTTTTAGAACTTCGCCTCAACCAAACCAGAACTCAATAGAAAATTTAACATACAAGAGACAGCATCAAAGATTAATTTCAAACGACTCAACAAGGACAAATTGTTTATGTTTCTTACATGGAATTGTAAACCACATACATGTTTAAGATTGACATCAGTAATTGAATAGTTTAAAAAAAAAAAAAAGATTAGGGCAGAACTGGGTTTAACCTGACTTTTAAAAGCAAAACTGTCTAAGAAAGATAAAAATAATAATTATGCTATATGAATGAGGTACATAAGAAAGACTGGTCAAGAGGCATTAGAGTGTGGAGGAAGGCTGGTAATTCCGAAAACCTACTCACATTGGGAATGGGTTTCATAGGGAACAATACATCTGCTTGTTTGTCTCTCTCTCTAAAGAAATAAGGGGGGAGGGAATATGATGAAGTGAGATTTAGGACTGTATTTATAATTTTATATTACAGTATTAATGGGAGTAGAACAAAGTGTGTAGTTTAATGGGAAAGAGATAAAGAGGAAGGGAAAGAGTAGCATAGGATAAGATGGAGTACAGAAGTGGGATAAGGTGTGTAGATTAATGAAAATGATATTTAAAAAATAGTTGAACACACTGGAGAATCTTAACAGCCTACATTTATATATGCATGAGATGATGATGGACTTGGGATGGTAGTGTCTCCTGACTAATGAGCCAGATGCTTACATTTCTTATTTTCAATCCTCATTGATTGATTATGTGATACTGTCTATATCATGTTGGTTTATAATTTGCTCTCTAGTATTTGAATGGGACAGATAGCTGATGATATTTGAATGAACTCATTGATACATAGATTCTGATTCTACAAGACTACCCTCCTCAAATTCCTAATTTGCTTCCTATTAAAAAAGTGCAGGTATATTGATTCCAGATGGCACTATCCACTCTCCCACCAAGAGTGGAGAGAATTACCTCAGTGTGTCTTTCTCATTTTAGTGTGTGTGCGTGTGTAAGAGTCTTCTGATTAGAGGTCTTAGGTTAGAATGTCACCACTCTGACAGCACAGCATTACTCACCACTAGTATTAATTGCAAACATAAGTACCTTCCTTAAGGAAGTACCTATATATATAAGTACCTAGCCTTAAGGCTTAGGGGTTTTTAAGAATTTCTCTTAACATTAAAGAAAAGAGTTTATACTTTACTGTTATTTAGGAGGAAGGTTAGAGGACTTCTCATATATCCATATAGATCTATATTTGTCCCATTGGTATCCCTGGAGATCATCTCTCAAGTTTCTAATTCATCTCTTTCTCAAAGCTGCCTAAAATAAATTTTCTAAAGCTAAGTTCTGATCCTATCAAATAACTACATTCAGAAATCCCCTTCTTACCCATTACAAATTGCCTAAAAACCTCTTGTGGTCCTTTATTGCTAGTAGGATAAAATAAAATGCCTTTAAATAAAATTTGCATAATCTGCCTCCAACTCCTTTTCTTAGTTTATTTTATACTACTTCCTTTCCTCATAAATTGAACTACAAGTTATTTCCTGAACTGCGGAAGCTATCATATTTTTAACCTTCTCTGCATGCTTTTCAAGTAATACTCTAATTCCTGAAGTGTCCTTCTTCAGGTAGGTAGATGACACATTGGATAATGTACCAGACCAGAAGTTAGAAAGATCCATCTTCATGAGTTCAAATCTAGCCTCTACATGCTAGCATTGTGACTCTAGGCAAGTCATTTAATACAATTTGTCTCACTTTTCTTGTCTGTGAGGAACATGAAACATGAACATGAAAAGAAATGGCAAACCATGTTAGTATCCTTGTCAAGAAAATCCTAAATGGGGCCACAAAGAGTCAGCCACAGAGTAAGACACAAGTGAACAACAACAAATGTAATTTTAATTTAAGGGTAGCTAGGTGATTTAGTGGATAGAGCACTGGTCTTCAAATGAGCTCAAATCAACCTCATGAGAGGTCTTCATGAGTTCAAATCAACCTGAAGTACTTACTATATGATTGTTGCCAAGTCTTTTAACCCTGTTTGCCTCAATTATTCATTCAGAAAATGAGTTAGGGAAGGAAATTGCAAGCTATTCCAGTATCTTGAAGACTGAAACTACTGAATAATACATTCTTTATTCATCTTTATATATTGAAATTCTCCTTATTCAAATCCCAGCTGAAGTGAACTTCTTCCATGTTACCTTCCATGATATTCTCAGTTGAAAATGCTGCCTTTAAAGAAATATATTTCTTTTACTTCTGTTAAATTTACCTTGTATCATACTTACTTTTTGTAGATGTCACAAAACCTTTATTGAATGAAAACCTTTTTGAATTGGGGCAGAGACTACTATCTTGGTACTCCTAATTTCAGACCCAGTGTCTTGCATAATAAACATTTAATAAATGCTTATTGAATGAATTAATTGTGACACAGATATGATAGGTGTATTTTATAATATTTTCAATAATAATTACTTACATCCTATTTCTATATAGATACAATAAGAAACATAAGGATCTCTTAAAATTTCCTGAGACATGGTTTGCTTTTTTTGGGTTAATGCTCTCTAACACTGTGTTTTGCTTTGCAGGCAAATTATACCTTTGACTTTGTAGACAAACTGAAGATTGTTTTTGAAGCAATGCTGAAAATGTCCAGTATTTTTTCAGAATGGTGGAAATGCTGAAATGATTAATCATCTCCAGGTTAGTTGTGATTCATTGTGTGTGCAGAACTATTTGCTAAGAACTGTCTGATAGATTAACATGGTTTTTGAAAAAAAAGCTAAGGTAAGCAGTGTGATATATTGGAAAGAACATTGGATTTAGTGTCAAGGGAATTAGGTTTGCTTCTTAGAGCTCTTTGCTTAATATGTGTGTTATCTTGGATAAATAATTTTCCCTCTTGGAGCGTCAATTGCCTTGTATACAATGAAGTCTTTTGGACTGGGTGATTTCTAAGGTTCATTCAAGCTCTAAACTTATGATCTTTTGAATATTGTGTCTCATGGAAATCTATAGCGCTAGAGAGAAATTCTTATTGGCTATTTTCTTATCATTAAAGTCACTTTGTTTAAGTAGCTCTGCAGTGGAAAGGATAATTGGTTACTCAGGATCAAAACTTGTTAAATGCACACCTCCCTCTGTACTTTGTAGGATGTTCAGCCTATTTATAAGAGATAGGAAACTGATAGAAATTCACAAGAAAAACACCTCACGAAACTAGAAGTTCTTGTAAAATGAACATCACTAATCCTAAACTAAATCATTTTAGACTTTAAAGCAATTTCATTTAGCTAAAACTCTCTATGTTTACATTCTTATTCTGTGCTTCAACATCGGGTTCCTAATGTTTCCTAAAGGGAATGGAATCTTCTTTTTCTCCTCCTACTCTCTTCAGTTTTGCTCTTTTGGCATTAGATCATCTTAGAAAGGTTTGGGCACAGTTATTACTCAGTTCTACAATCCCAGGCTTCCTCTCATTCAATCAGAAAACATAATTCCATAATAGGGTTTCAGTCATTCTACCCACTTTCATACCACTTATCACTAGTTTTCACCCCACTTAGCACTAGTTTTCTAGCTTCTTCATCCCATAAAGGAAAGAAAAGGACAGTTCAATGAGTGTGTTTTCTTGTCTCCTCAAAAATAAAATAAAATTTACTGCTACTCCAGAAGCCTAAAGAAACAAAGTTCAATATTCCAAGTGCTCATGAATGGTGGCTGTTGGAAACACAGAACAAGTTCAGCTGCTCAAAGCAGGAGAGACAACTATAATCTAGGACTACGTTTCAAGTAGAGGGCAGATCACACTTGATCTGGAGGAACCATTTTTGTCCATTAGTAAGTGAGCTTATGTTATCTTGGTGAATTTTTGTAGATGGAAACAGTTATTAACATGAAGCTACAGCTATCAAGGAATTTATGCTCATATTAAATAGGAAGGTCCCTAAGGGGAAGAATCAATCTAAAAGACTGGCATATTCTTGACCATATTTATTCTTACTTGGATTATTTACCATTCAATTTTGAGACAACAGAAGTACATATAACATATATAACAATGATAACAATAAAAACAATAATAATAGCTACAATGATAACAGCGACATATTAACATATAATACCATTTGTATTCTTGTGTAGATTATTTCCCCTCACTTTTGAGATAACAAAGACACATATAAGTTTTAAAATATCTAATATCTTATTTTAAAATATCTAATGCTAATAATATAATACATATAATATAATATAATATAATATAATATAATATAATATAATATAATATAATATAATATAATATAATATAATATAATATAATATAATATAATATAATATAATATAATATAATATAATATAATATAATATAATATAATATAATATAATATAATATAATATAATATAATATAATATAATATAATATAATATAATATAATATAATATAATATAATAATATAACAACAATAACTGTCATTAACATAGATTTTAAGTTTTGGAAAATACTTTACAAGAGCAGTTATGTGGCACAGTGGATAGAGCGCTAGGCCTGAAGTCAGAAGGACCTGAATTCAAATGCTGCCTCAGAAATTATTAGCTGTATGACCTTGGGTAAGGTACTTAATCCTAATTGCCTTGAAAAGATAAAGAAAAAAAATGCTTTACATGCATTATTTGTTTTGTCTTCAGAACAATTCTGCAAAGTAGGTGCTTCTATAAATATAATTATGTAAAGACAGCTACACACGTATATGTATGTGTATATATGTAACTAATATATGTATATGTATGTATAAGTGCATATAAGTGCTGCATATGGCAGCAGTGATTTGGGATGTATGGGTCATTCAAGTTGTTCTGATACCTCTAGTGTAAAGACTCGCTGAGAACTTTTTAGGGCTATTCTTTTGTGTCTACATGGCACTTCATTCTCCCTGTGGTTTCAAGAAACTGTGGCATATGCAGTGGCCGCACTCCAGTAAACCATCTCAGTAGTCAGGCTAAACCAGGTTGAGGGTAGGTAACTGGTTTAAAACCCGTTGATGAGTTAGGGGGATGTCTACCCCAAACATGTGAAGACTTCTCTATTATATTGGGTAAATGGAAACAATTTGTTCCAATAGCTTTGGAGGTAGTTAAAGCAGGCACTATGGAAAGCTTAAGGCTTTGATCAATCATCAGAGATCCCAAGGTCATCCACTGCATCCCAGGCCATCTCCAATCATCTTGATTTTTGTCTTGCTCCTGGTCTTTGATGACTCTGGAAGAGAGTGTGAGCCTGATGACTTTGTGTAATTTTGTCTTGTTTAAATCTAATTTATGTCTGGCTGAGTTAAGACATCACTCTGTTATGTCACTGGTCTTCTTCAAACTGGAAAGTTAAAGAACAATCATAGCAATTTCAGTTGATCACATTGAGGAAACTTAAAAACTCCAAATATAGATATCGGTTTATTATTTGTATCAAAAATGTTATATGTTCTTTCTATTAAAAATAAAATTTTATTTGCAGGAAGCCCTGAGAAATAAATTTATCAAGAACTTTGTAGAAAGTCAATTGCAGATTGACATGGACAAACTCACAGAAAAGCTACATAACTACAGTAAGTATGTCTTTGCCTATTCTAAAACATACAGAAACTGACTTATTTTAGAATTTCAGAAAAGATTTTCCACATCAGAGAAAAAAACTGAAAATAAAAAACAGCTAGACTCTGGAATTGTCATTGCACAATTAACTTCTTTTATCATCAATTCAAGATTGTACATTTAATCTCAATTATCTTTTATCTTGTGAGATTTGTAAAATCACTCATACTTTTAGATCTTTTTACACCTTCATTTTGTTATTCAACAAACTAGCTAAAGTCTTAATATCCCTGTCTGTAACTAAGGACTCTCAACTCATTAAGTAGATATGAGAGAAAAGGTTTGCTAGTGTCCTTTCAGAAATACCTACTATATTTACATTTAGATAGATTATATCCAAAGCATTCTCTTGATCATGTTACCCGGAATCAGGAAGATTCATTTTCTTGAGTTCAAATCTGGTCTCAGATACTTATTAGCTGTGTGTCCTGGGCAAGTCACTTAACCCTGTTTGTCTTGGTTTTCTTATTTTTCTCACCTGTAAAATGAGCTTGAGAAGAAAATGGCTAATCACTCCAGTACCTTTGCTAAAAAAATACCAAATAGGGTTACAAAGAATTGGACATGACTGAAAAATGACTACAATAAAAGTAGAAAGTGAAGGATCCTTCAAAAGATTAGACTGTTACATCCTTTTTCTCTTGGCTCATGGCTCATTTTAGAATGGGGAAAGGTGGTAGGAAGCTACCTCCAGACTTACTTTTCCAAGGCTTGCTTACAGCAGCCCATTTTCATCTTTCCCATTTGTGTCAATTTCCTCTTTTTCATTCACACTTAATGAACTAAGGATATCAGGGGAATAAAAAACAGATATTGCTGTAAAAAGGCTATTTTGAAATTATGTGATATTCCAGAGAGTCTAGAAAGGTGGGAGGATGCAATCATTTTTATCTTTTCAAAAGCATTATCATTCAAAGGATTATAAGTAGCAGATTTCATATCTTATGAAAAAAAGAAAACCTAAATCAAAAAAAATTCACATTTAGATTTTCTATAGATTCTGTTTTTTAACAATGAAATTTCTATTTGTTTTCAAATTTCTCCAAATTATATTTAATAATCTTCTGGTCCTTCCCTCCAAATTGTTCTGTGCCATCTTGTTTTTGTGTGCCTCCTTTGCCTTTGTCACATCCTCACTTATTTAGGTAACTTTTTGTACATATCATATCTTTCCTTGTAGACTGTAAACATCTTGGCAGAAACTATGTTGCTTTTGTTGTTTGCATTTTTAGCATCTAGTATATATTTATTCAATATTTGTGGTATTGAATAAAATGAAAAAAAGTTGGAAAGAGAACTGGATTTAGTCAGATATTCATATTTTATTTCTGGTGTTTAAGATCTAAGGAATATTGAGCCAGTAATTTATATTCTGTGATTCAATTTTTTCTTTTGTAATATGAAAGTGTTGGATTAAATGACCTCAAATGCCCTGCCTAGTCCTAAAGCCTAGATGCTGAATCTGGGCAATGGCAGGGGATTGACTCAAGTAGATAATATATCCTAATTTGTTTACTTTTCTCAGCTGGGATGTTGGGCAAGATGTTTAATCATTCAAAGGCTGAACAATTTCATTCCTTGGCCCAAATCATGGTAAACATCTCATCCTGTGTACTTCTAAATCGGTTCCAGCCACTGGAGTCTGTGGAAATACTGGAGAGAGAAGCTCATGGGCTCATGCAACAAAACAATTTATTGGCTAGTAAGTAAACTCTGGAGAACAGCTGTTATTTGGGAGATACCAGTTTGGATATATTGGCATTTTGCATATTTCTTTTTCAAAGTGTCTTACAATGGTGTGGAGAGAAGTGAAAAAAAAATGCCTTTAAGATAAAAGAAAAAATAAAACAGAAGAAAAGCACAATGGTTTGATGAGAAGATATGCCTCATTCTTTCACCCCACAGAGAAAGTAATAAGAGCTAATGATCTTTCCATCAGCTTGAGCCTTAATCCTATTCACTGGATTTGGTTTCACTGACTGTGAGACATCTTTTATGTTTTCACATCACACATGATAAATTATTTGTCCTTAGGTACAGAGTGATCCTTGCAGTTTTTTCAATCAGACCTTTATTTTCATTGTGGTTTACTGGTGTGCTCAACCTTGCAAAATATGAGACTATAGCTTATTCATCATCATCTTTTAGTTTTTTAATTACTTAAGTAAAAAATGCTACAGTCTTTTAAAATTGAGGTTGGCTCTATAGTTCATTGATTTTCTTTCATTGTTATCTCATTGGTAAAACCGAATGACTCTTATGATTTGTGTACATGTTTAAAGCACATTTAATTAATGTGCTGAAAGTTATTTGTTCTTTAATGACATCTATCTTTTATAGGAATAATTTCTAAGTAATTGAGGAATCTAATTCAATATGGAAATTCTTTTGGAAAAAAATTCATAAGTTCTTTTTCCTTAAGAAAAAAAAATTACTTATGTGATGTCAGCTCTAGTTTTTGTGTGACCTATCAAAAGGACTTAATCCTTTCCTTTTCTTTTTTCTTCTTTTAGGCATTATATTCAACAGTTCCATAACCAGCAAGAAAAATGGATCAGATTTTGTTGATCTCCCACACCATTTCATCTATACAATTAGAACCAGTGTTCTGTATAGCATGAGAACAGATTTGGTAAAAAATCCTTTGTGGAAATTTCATCCCCAAAGTCTTCCAGCTGATGGGTTCAAATACAATCATATTTTTGTTCCTCTGCAAGACATGATTGAAAGAGCCATCATTCTGGTACAAACTGGACTAGATACATTGACACCACCAATACAAGCCCAAGCCATGCCATATCCTTGCCACACCAGTGACTTGTAAGTTGAATTTCATACTTGATAGAACACAGGCTCTGAAAAAATTTATGACTTTCATTCTGTCTTTACATCCTGTTTCTAGAATGATTTTTACATGGTAGAAATTTAGTACTTGTAGAATTGGATTTAAATGGGTTTTGCAGTCAGGATGTCCTTAAATATTTTTTCATAATTCAAAAAGGTTCACATGTGGATAACCAAAAAAAGTTTTATACTTTTCCCCCTAAGAGAATGATGAATGCAATATTTTCAGAAAGCAATTATTTGAAATTCAATTTTATATAAGTAAGATATTTTGGCAGTCAACAAACAATAACTTCACTGTGCTAGCCTGGTCAAATGAGTTTCATAAATTAGACATTAGACAAATAGAATTGTATTCTAAACATTAAAACTCATTTGATAAATATTCTTGGCAAAATTCTTTTCATTTTGGTGTCTTAAATTCCATTCATCATTGATACACAGAACTGAATAAAACAAAATCTCTGTTTTCCAAGAGTTTATACTCTAGGAAGGGCAAATAAAATAAAATAGACAAGTTATTATGTCCCATTTTGTTTTGTAGTTAAGTTTATAAAAGAGAGAATCTTATTCATCCCCAATGATTCAACCATACCTTCTATTTAATTCTTTTAAATACATATACTGAATCCTAGTTATTTTGGAGTTCCAAACCCATACCTCCAGATTCCTTTAAGATATTTCTACCTGGATATCCAGCTTAACATTTAAAACTCAACATATCCCAAAGAAAGCTTATTTTTCCTGAATTCCACCACACAGACCACACAGTAGTCAGTGCTATTATTGGCTTATTCTTTCATTCAACTTTGGTATTATCTATGATTCCTCCTTCTATCTCACTTCTTAGATCCAATTGATTACCAAGTCCAATTAATTTGATTTTCAAATCTCTATTTTTCCCATTTCCACTCTGCTTATTGCCACCCCATTACTGGACATATGTTGATCATACAACACAAATGATCAGTATAATCTTCCAATCTTAGATTGTTTTTTCCACTTCCATTCCTTCCTTTCCTTTATCCATTTTTTACAGTTCTGCCAAACTAGATTTCTATTTGGACAAATTAGATGTCATTCTACACAAAACTCTTCATTTTCTTAGTTTCCTAAATAAAGTTCAATTTTTTTTTTAATCATGACATTTAAGAATCTTCATAGTATAACTCCCAAATAATTTTCTAGTTTTATCTCATTGTGGTGCAGAGGCAAGAGTTCTATACCAGGTCAAGAGGATATGGGTTAAATCACTGGGATTTTAAACAAGACACTTAATTTCTTTGGTTTCAGTTTCTCAATATATAAAATTAAGGGTTAGACTAAATTACTTCTAAATTTTCTTCTAGTTTTAAATATAAGATCATACTACTGTGTCTTATATAATCTGTCTAGACAAAGACATTTTATTATAACCAGACAATTTCTGAATTTTATTGCTTTTGTTTCTTTGTCCCTAGCCTTCCTCATGTTTAGTATGCATTTTCCCTTCTACTTGTTGAAACTCTGCTTATCTATTTAATCCCAGATCAAAAACAACTGACCATAGGAAGTTTTCCTAAATCACTTAAATAGGTAATGACTATTTCCTCATCAGACCTCATGTGATATTGTCACTGTTGTAAGTAATGGACAGGCCTGATAGGTGTTTCCCAAGGTGTCTATTAGCCAAGGATCTTCCTGGTTAAGTTCTAAAACAATCATCTAAGTTACAAAGGGATTGAAGTTTATGTAGGGGTCTATGGTGTATGTGTGTCTGTGTGTGTGTATGTATGTGTATATGTATGTGGAATACCAGCATGTATAAAATTTCAGATTCTTGGAGTATCAACATATGGTCCATGTACTGATATACTATTTTAGGAAATAGTGAGTTACCCCTAAGTAACATGTTAGAATAAATTGTCTTTAAGGATCCTCCTTCAACGTCTTATTAAGGGGTTTTAAACCAAGCCAGAAACTATTACTGCAATTTTTGGAAATTTTGCATCTTTCTTTGTATCTACACACATAGAAGGTACAAAATAAATTCTTATTGATTTGAATTGAATAAGATGAGTAGCCAGAACAGGATCCTTCCACAATACCAAAGTTGTTACAAATGTCCTTGACTGGAAGAGGTAAGCACCATCCTTTTTAGGTCTCAGTTTCTTTATTTGTAAATTGAGAGCATCAGAGTAGAGACTAATATCTTTTCCTGTTCTAATTCAATGATAATAGCTCTGAATCTTTTAATTTCAGAGCCAAGTTTTTCCTCATCTAAGAGGTAATAGAATGGCAAAATGTGTAGAGTGTTGAATTTAACAGTCAGGATGTTCAGAAAACTCCATACTTTTTAAATATCCTCCTTTGTAGTTCCAATGTTTTTAGAGCTAGAAAAAGTTCAGAAATGAAATAGTTCAATACCTTTAATATTTAGGAAACTGAAGCTTAAAGAATGTAAAGAATTTGTCTGAATTCACCTAAGTAGTTTAGCAGTACCATCAATTCAAATTTAATATATCTGACAACAAATTCTTACTTCCTTCTTTATACCAAATTGTCTCTTATCCCTTAAGTTAAATTAAAGACTGGTTCTGTGTCTTCTGGGCCAGAATGCCTCTCATTAATTGGGTCCTCCATATAATAATTTAGTTTAAAAAAGGGTTAGGCTCTAAAAAGTTGAGCCTATATTGAAATATATTAAATATTTAATATATGTATATAATACCATGTTATTACATTACTATCAATATATTATATAATAATAAATAAGCAAGTCTATATATTAAAATGATAATCGGGAGGCTCTTGAGAATAAATTTTTTATCTTTTCTTTATATCTTTATATCAAAAATTTTATCTTGACTTTCAAACTAAAAAGATTTACTCTTATTGTTGTTCAGTGTTTTGTGTCCATGTTTTCTTGTCAGCATTTGGGGTTTCTTGACAAAGATATTGAAGTAATTGGGCATTTCCTTCTCCAGATCATTTTATAGATGAAGAACTGAGGCAAATAAGGTCACCAAGGTCATACACTAGTCTCTGATGCCAGATTTGAGCTCAAGAAGATAAATTTTCCTGACCTCAGGCCCAGTACTCTATCCACTGTGCCACCTTGAAAAGAATTCATTTCTACTGCCCTAAGCAGTGGTTTGTTTCCAGGGATATTAGACACAACTCTTCTCTTTTTTCCAATATAAGGTCTCTTCCATAGCTGTGTAAACTATAAACTTTTATGGTTTAAGCTCATGAATCCCAAATGTTCCCTCTAGAGTGATTAGTTTTTATTTTATTATAATATTATCAGAGAGAATATCATATAATATTATAATTAGTCACAAATTTCACTTATTAGATTTTCTTAATTTTAAAATGAAGACTGGCAATTCTTTTCAATTCTACTTCAAATTATCTTTTTATTGAGCTCTATTACTCAAGACACTGGAGATTCATATTAAAGATAGGTGTTCCTTTACATTTTTTTCCCAAGCTGGCAGAATGCTTTCCTTTGGAGTTTTCCATCATTACTCCATGTTTCAGATTTGCCTCCCTTAATTTTCAGCTTCCTTTTATATATTGTCTTTCCTCATTAGACTGTCAGCTTCTTGAGGGCAGGGACTGTCTTTCTTTTTCATATTTGATTCCCAGTGCTTATTGATGTTCTTAATTTTAGCTTTTAACACAGCACAATACCTAGCATATGATAGGTATTTTAGAGATATTTGATAAATTATTTTGGCTTAATCTGTATAGATTCAATCCAGTTAAATTACATTATGAATAGCAGAGAAAGAATTCACACATATGGTAAAGCAGCAAGAATACCAGATCTGAAGTCAGAAGAACTTGGCTTATTTATTTATTTTTTAAATGAAAATACTATATGGTGATCCACATTCATTCCTTATGATTCTCTCTCTGGATGTGGATGGCTCTCTCCATCACAAGTGTTTTGGAATTGGCCTGAATCACCTCATTGTTGAAAAGAGCCAATTCCATCACAGTTGATCATAACATAATCTTGTGTTGCCCTGTATAATGGTTTAAACTGAATCTGCTGCACATTTCCAGTGTGACATTGACCAAGTCACTTAATCCATCTGGGACTGATTTTCCTAATTTAGAAAATTAGAAATTGCTATATATTTAGTTAGTAGAGACCAAGTTCCAATGATCTTATGCTAAACTTTAAAATTTACTTGAAAGAAATGAAAGACTTTTTAATCTTTAACTTGATCATGAAGCCAAGAATGTTCAGTGGAAGAAGGACTTTGTTTATTTCTTGTCCCTGCTCTCTTTGATGTTTTTGTATTTTGCATCTTTGTATCTTGACTCAGATGGGTATTTAAAGTGCTTGATCTCAGGATATGTCATTTGTGTGCTTTGGAGAGGAAAAGAAAAGAAAGGAATAGAAGCTGTAAATAAGAAATAATTCTAGTCAGAAAAATTGGACTAATATTACCTAGTTTCATGTCAGCAAACAAATAATTCTCTAGTGATTTTTCCATGACAAGATGCAATATTAAATTTTACACGTATTTGTTAAGGATTTACTATGTGTAATATCTATGCTATATATTTTGGGATTCAAAGAGAAAAATGAGAAGTCCTTGCCCTGAAGAATCTTATTATAGTAGGATCTGGAGCAGGCAGCTAGATCATGTAGTGGATAGAGCAATCATATTGAAGTCAAGAAGACCTGAGTTCAGATGTGGCCTCTGATACTTAACATTTGCTAGATGGGCAAGTCACTTAACCCCAATTGCCTAGTCAACAAGTATTCAACAAGTATTTAATAAGCGTCTCCTATGTATCAAGCTATATATGCTAGTCATACAGAGAGCAAAAAAATATTCTCTACTTTCAAAGACCTAATGATCAAATGAGTGGGAGGAGTATTAAAATAATTATAAACAAGAAAAATATATAGAGGATAAACGGAAGGGAGGCTCTAACATTAAGGGGGGGTCATGAAAGGTTTCTTTAGAAGATGAGATTGCAGATGTGTCTAGAAGGTAGAAGGTAGGGATAGTTAGGGTAGTCAGGGGGCAGAGATGTGGAGAAAGAGAAGGAGTGGGAGAGAGAGAGAAAAAAGAGAGACAGACAGAGACAGAGAGACAGAGAGACAGAGAAAGACAGAGAGACAGAGAGAAATACAGAGAGAGAATGAGTGAGAATTCTAGGATTAGGGAACAAAAATTAGGAATGGAGGAATAGCAAGGAAGCCAGTGTTACTGGATCACAGAGTATATAAATAATAGTAAGGTGTATGATTAGAAAGGTAAGAAAGATCCAAGTTATGAACATCTTTAAAAGCTAGAGAATTTTATATTTGATCCTGTAGGTAATAGGGAGTCACTGGGCTTATATTCATTCTTTTTGGAGGAGCAATTTTAATCTATTTTTGTAGCTGTCCATATTTAACATTTGATTCTTTTATTTCTATTTCACCTATTGTGAAACTGTAAATTGTAAAAAAAATTGTAAATTCATATTCGTTTTAAATGTCTCTTGAAGATGAAGTAAACAGACATTGTAAAGCAAGCATAGAAGAAGAATTTTTAAATTTTTAGGTGAAAATTGTAATGTTACAAAATTAAATTTAAAAGCAAAACAGATTAAGAGAATGATTAAGGGCTAACAAAATAAATAACTTTGGTTAACTTTTCCTGTGTAGGGAAAATGGACAATATTACCTATTGAGAATATTTACCAAGTATTTTAGAAAAGAATTTATGATTCTTCAGAAAGTTGATCTTTGAAGAGAAAGGAAAATATGCTTTCTTAGTGTTTCCTTCCCTGTGTATGATATCATATCTACAATAAATGCTGTCGTATTTGCTGATAATATTATTTCCTATTTACTGGAATCTGGTTTCCGTGAGTATATGCAATGTGATAGGATCAATAATTATCACTTTTTTTACACTTTATAAGATGTAAAGAACTGACTAACAAATAGGCAAAATTTTCCAACCTCAAAAATAGACTAAGGATTAATTGTTTTAATTATATGGGTCATTTAAGTTTTATTACTATAGTATGTTGTATTGTTTTCAGAAGAACATATGGTTTGTATCAGTATGGCACAACTGGATATTATTTATGATATTTTATGCATATGCATATTTACCTGCTCTAAAAACTATGTGAAAAATAACTTGTCAATTGATAAAAATACAAAAATGTTCATAAAATGGAATAATCCAAAACATTCAAGTTTTCTCAAAATAAACCATATCTTAGCTATTATCTAAATATAGAAAATAATAAAAGCATAAACACTAGTTACATAATAATAGAAATAGTAAAAATAATTACATAATATTCATTGTGTTATTCATGTTTACTTCATAGTTTTCTAGAGCAAAATGAGAAAAAAAGGGCTCTTCCTATTTAGATTTAATTGTTTGTTTTCATAATATAAATGAGAATAGAAGTTGTAGGAGATCTTTTCAGAGATAATCAGGAAATGTCACTTTGAAAATTCATAACGAATTTATAATGGCACATTAAAACTATGAAATGTTGTGATGTATGTAACCCAGAAAAATGGGTTAATGTGAAATAAAAAGAAAGATTATAGATTAAGAATTAGTTGATGACTTTCCAACAATGTCCAAAGGAAAAAAAAAACACCAGAAACTATGCTAGAGTGATAAAAGGAGATTTATATTTTAGCATAAATTATATTTAGAACTTTCTATTTCTGTATATAAACTCATAGAACCAACATCCTGAGCTATATAGGCTGAATAGTAGCCTCTTTCCTTCAGACATAACAAATAATTGCAAATTCTTCCCCCTCCAAACTGTATTCTGCCATGTTTTCTCTATTTCCCAGTTCTTTGCCTCAGCAAGATAGAGAGCTGCCATGTTGCCACTGTTGAAACATGGGTAAATTTCTATTGTTTGGAGATTAGATGTTGATGGTAATGGAAATAGAGAGTGGTCAATGTATGGGATTACATTCTGCTACAAGCTAATGTGTTGTGTTAGGGATACTGAGGAAGCATGAATTATGTATTAATTAATGTTATTCTTTTGGTTCTTAGTGTCTTAAACCATTGAGACAGCTTTAATTTCCTTATCTCTGGCATATAATTTCCATTTTACAAAAATTTGAGAAATCAAAAGAGTCAGAAAAAATGTCCATTTTTTCTCTTTGTTGTACATGTGATCTGGAAACCCCCTTTTTCTTTTATTCATATTTCCAATATTTGTAAGTGTGCCTGGCATATAGTAAGTGCTTAATATTTTTTTTATTTTACTGGATGTTGGCATTCTAGGCTAGTTTTTGGAACCATTTTCATAACATTTTAAATGTAAAACAAAACAAAATACATAGGATTACAAGAGAAACAATTTATATTGAAGCACAGTTATCAAATTTTTAAAAGGTCAGGAATAATAACATGTACACCTGCATTAAAGGATTCTTGTCATTTAGTTCTGACTATTGATACTTGTGGCATTTCTTTTATTTACAGATTCTTGAACAATGTTGGCTTTTTCTTTCCTTTGATAATGATGTTGACATGGATGGTATCTGTAGCTAGCATGGTCCGAAAGCTGGTTTATGAAAGAGAGATTCGTCTTGAAGAGGTATCAATATTTAACCATAAATGGAGAACTGTTTAGTAGAAGGAGGGAGAAGAAAAAAAAATACTGTAAGAAAAAACTATCTTTGGGGTTGAAGAAACAGGATTTGAGTTTCAATGCTGATAACTTCTACTGTATGAACATGAGGAAATTTTTTTTGACCACTTTGTATCTTGGTTTTGTTATCTAGAAAATAAAAAGTATTGCAATTGATAATCTCTTAAGATTTTTTTGCAATTCTAAAATTCTATCATCCTATTAATATTAATTGTGGCCCATGGAGGCTAATTAGCAGGGGGATAAAAAAATAACCTGTTGTTTGAGATCTAATTCTGATAACTAATTGAGACTATCTGGGCATGTCACACTGAGAATTGGCTTCCTCATCTGTAAAATGGGAATAATAATACTTACACTTATTCCTTATAAGAATATTGTGAGGGAAATAGCTTTGTAAACCTAAAAGTAAAGTAGAAAAAGAGTGTTGCTGAATTAAATGCACCTGATTTTGTATACACTGTAGTCCCCTGGATTTTCTGATTTAGAGGACTTGCTGTCAAGTCCAGATTCTCAGGGAAAAACTGCCTCAGGGTTTTTCCTTAAACTGCTGTTAAGTTTGTATCTTAACCCCCTGTTGGCACACAAAAAAAGGCTTCTTTCTTTAGAGATTAAGGAGTACTGACAGAGGAGGGAGACAATGGAATAAAACATCTAGCTTTCTTTCCTTGAGAATGTTGCTTCCTCAGCAAATTCCTCAAAAAGTTTTCTCAAAAGAATAAAAGGGTAGAATTGGAAAGAATACAGTCTATAAGATACATAGTTTTTAGCATTGATGTTGAGAAAGGAGATTTGGTTTTCCTCATCTGATCATGCTGCATTTCATAAACTCAAATAGTTAGCTAGTTTTAAGAAAAAAATATTCACATCCTTATATACTTAGAAAGGAACTACATCAGAGTCTAATCATCCACCATTATGATTTTACTGAGGCAGAAGGAAGCCATCATTCATCATTTCAAAGATGATGATATAAAAGCTGTGATTTGTCAAATCAATCAGGTAACAAAACACATACAAAGTGTGCTACATACATGACCTCACTTGAATTTTACAATAGTCCTGTGAGTTAGTACCATAGGGATATCCTCTCCCCAGGAAAGAGGATATATAAATATTTATTTATTTTCAAGTTAAATAGAAAAATAGGAAAAAAAAAACCCTTGCATATAACATAAGAGAAGATTCAAAATATAAAGCAATACAGTGAGTTAGTACCATAGGGATATCCTCTCCCCAGGAAAAAGGATATATAAAATATTTATTTTATTTTAAAGTTAAATAGAAAAAATAGGAAAAAAAAAAAACCCTTGCATATAACATAAGAGAAGATTCAAAATATAAAGCAATACATTTCCATTTTAAGAAAGGCCTACATATACATTTTGTTTCATAGCTGTCCATAGTTTTTCTTTGCTTCTTGGTAGGTTTTTCTTTTGTTTTCTGCTGTGCACTTTTTTACTTTAATCTTTTTTTTCCTATTCTCTTCCTTTCCCTAAGAAGTGCCTCTTTCTAGATAGATAAATACAGATTTATATACATATACATATATATATATATATATATATATATATACACACATACATAGATATATATATATAATCATACACATATATATTATTCTTATACATTCATATTCATCCATGTAAGACCACATTATGTTTGTTTGTCCTTTGTTTCTCTGACAGTGGACAACCTCTTTCATTGTAAGTCCAAGTCTTTCCATATTTTTCTCTCTTTACCAACTCATTATTTTACTATACTGTAGCAAATATTCTGGCAATATACTATCTAGTTGTTTTAAATAGTCTAAAATAATATTGATTAATATGGCTGACATATAGTGATTTCCTATTTTTCTCTCTTGATTAAGTCCATTTTTAGTTTTAATTTTTGTGTGAGATCACTACTAACCCTATTTTTTTTTGCTTACAAATTCTAATCCTGTTCTTTATTTTGTTTGTATGAATTTTTTATTTCCTATCCCTCCTGACTCCCTCTACTTTATTTTCTACCAGTTTATCTTGCTTTCCTCTTACTTAATATATGCTTCCCTCCAAGAATCCCTTCCTTATCCTCCCCCCATTTTCTCTTTATACCATTCCCATTAATCTATACTTTATCCCATTTTGTTAATTTATACACTGTTCTATTCACCTCCCCCATTCCATTCCTTCTCATTTTTAAAATACATTTAAAAGACTTTTATTCCCTTCTAAATGTATATGTTATTCTCTTTAACCCTCATCCAATATGAGTAAGATTACATTTAAAAATCCCTCTCTTTACCCTCCCTATTCCCTTATGAACTTATTTCTAGAAAAAAAATCTAGATTTTTATACCTTTCCCTCTTTAAGCATTCCTGATGAATTAAGAATCCAGAAGTATCAGCCCTCCTCCCCCCATCTAATTTCTCAATGCCAGTTCTTCCTTGTACACCTCATTTATTTTAAGATAATTACTCTTTTTAGCTTCACCTACATGGTTTTTGCTTTTTTAGAATTATAAACATACTTACTTCTATCCCAACCTTTCTTTTGAACTACTCAATTATTTTAGACATATGGAATAGTAATTAGAATTGGATAGGAGGACATCAGTGAAGTCATACAAGATCAGAAATAATAGAACAGGATAAAAAAGATGAAAAAATAGGAAAATCTGAGACATTTCATAAGAAAAACATAGGTTTGAAGAACAGATCAAGAAAAGAAAATATAGGAATAATTGCACTACCTGAAAGGTACGATCAAAAAAAAGAATTTTGATATAATACAAAAAGTAATTAAAGAAAATTGTCCTGAAGTGTTAGAACAAGAAAGGAAAATGGAAATAGAAAAAAAAATTATCAATCACTACTTGAAAAAGATTCTATAAGAAAAACCTATAGGAACATCATTGCTATATTTCAAAACTTTCAGACCAAAGAGAAAATTTTACAAGCAGCAACAGCAAACAACCACCACCACTACCACTACAACCACACCTACCACCACCACCACCACGGCAACAAAACAATTCAAATATGCTGGAGCCACAATTAGAATCACACAAGATTTATCAGTGGCTATAATAAAAGACCACAGGTCTTGGAATACTATATGTGACAGATCAAAAAAACTAGTTTGTGGCTAAAAAATATATTCAGCAAAAATTAACCATATTTGTGAACCAAAAATGAATATTCAATGAATTACCAGACTTTCAGGATCTTATTGCAAAAAAATCCCCTGAACTTAGTAGAAAATTGACATATAAGAAATATAAGGTAAACATAAAAGACTAATTTCAAGAGATTTAATAAGGACAAACTTTATGTTTTATACATGGAAATGTAAACCATATGTCTAAAATTGTCATTAGTAATTGGGTAGTTCAATAGAAAGATTGGATTAGAGCTGAGTATACTGTAATTTTAAAAAAGGAAAAACCATGTAGGAAAAGAAAAAACAAAAAACAAAACAGTAATTATGTCATAGAGATAAGGAGCAAGAACAAGAATTGACCCAGAGGTATTAGATGGGGGAAAAAAGTCAGGTAGTTCTGAAAATCCTACTCACATCAGGAATGGATTAGAGAGGAAACTATATACACATACACACACACACACACACACACACACACACATACATATACAAAACATATAAAAGAGCATAAAAAACTTTAAAATTTATTGAGAAATAAGAGAAGAAGGAATAGGAATAGGATAAGCTAGGGTGTATATCTTAATATATATTATATTATATAAAAACATATGATTACATATATCATATAATATATATAATATAAGCTAGAGGAGTGTATATTTTAATGTGAATGGAATAAAGAGGGAGGGAAAGGTCTGGGTGGGATGGGGACATAGAAGGGAGGGATATGATAAGGGAGGGATCCTGGCCCAGGCAGTAGGGCAAGATTAAGTAATAGCAAGGTAAGTTTGTTAGAAGTAAAGTAAAAGAGTCAGCAGGGATAGCAAATAAGAGATACATGCAAACACAATAATAGTGATGGAGTAGAATTTATTAGAATTTAAAAAAAAAGCAAGAGTAGTAATCATTGATCTCAAACACAATTAAAGTTAAAATAAATTAATCAAAAGAGAAAATTAAGGCAACTAAATTATTTATCAGCTATATTAGACTATATTAGTCTATTTTAGACTTTTAAAAATAACTAGATAGTATAAAGTTGGAATATTGCCATTGCATAGGAAAATAATTGATTAAGAGAAACAGGACAAACAAGCCTTTCCATAGGTTTATTTGAGTGTAAATATGTATATTTGTGTATGATTACAGGTCTGTGTATGTGCATGTATGGATATATGCACATATATGCATTTATGTATATATAAATATATCTGCTCAGTTGTAGACTTCTTGAGGAGGAGGGAGGAAAAACAGGGGAAAAGAAGAAAGTAAAAAGTGAGCAGCAGACAACAAAAGAAAACCTACAAGGGAGCAACAAAAAGATGGATAGTACTGAATATAATGTGTTCTATTATTATATATGCTTTCTTGGAATAGAAATTTATTGTTATATATTTTGAATCTTTTTATGTTATGCTGTCACTGTGACAGTTTTTTTATTTTTTCCCTATTTTTTCTAATTTGTATTTGTTTTAAATAAATACATACATAAAAAAATCCCAAATGCCATAAACTCTTTGTCCTTATTGAGTCCCTTATAATTAATCTTTGATGGTTATGCTATTTTATTTTTTATTTTTTGATTTTATATGTCAAATTTTCTATTATTTTCAGATCTTTTTGCAACAAAATTCTGATATCTGATAATTCATTGAATATTCATTCCCCTACCCCCCCCCCCCCATTCTGGATTATGCTTACTTAACTCTGTCTAATTTTTTTCAGCTGCTTTCTTGCTCTTACTTGTTTTCTACACAACTATAGATAATTAAATTGTTTAACTCCTGTGTATGTTTAAAATACTTTAAAAGTGCATTTAGATTTACCTCTCAAATTATATCATTTATTTCTTGAGGGCATAAGCTATATCTTATTTTTCTTAGTATATTCTATACTGAATGTAGCACACAGTGCTTTGTATATAGCAGATACTTAAAATGTTTTTATTTATTTATTTAATTTCACTATGGTAAACAAATTCAGAGAAAACAAAATAAATTGGGTTTGGAGAAATTTTAATTTTAATTAATTGATTTCATTCCTTTTATGTCTTTTTCTAGTGATACAAGGGGAGGGATCCTATTTTTGCTTCAAAATTAGAATACATTATTTCTGAAGGGCTAAGAGCAAATCTGTGTTTGATATACACTCTTTGGCCCTTCAGTCTTCTCTTCTTTTGCCATATTAAAAAAAAACCACCCTAAGTCAACCAAAAATAATATTAAAAGAATGATTTATTGGCTTGCCTTTTCACCAAATTCTGATTTTCCTCCCAGTTTTTCTGGTAAAGAAGTCTAGTATTATTATTTTTTTCCATGCCTGAAGAGATAGCAGAGATCATTTTGCTTAGTGTCTATTTAAAAAGTGAGGAGATTGAAAACTATACAGGTTAAATGATTTTCCTAAAATTGATTTAGCTATGTGGAAGCACTGGAGCTAAAAGCCACCTGGACCAGTTCTGACATTGGTATCTTTCTGTTTAGTAACTGTTTTATTCATTCTCAAATTTTTTTTCATAGTAAATGGTAATTTAGTATTCTTTTTTTTAAACAGTATATGAAGATGATGGGTGTTCACCCCATTGTTCATTTTCTTGCCTGGTTTCTGGAAAATATCATCATGATTGTTATAAGCAGCTGTGCTCTGGCCATCATCCTAAAGACAAGTGGCATCTTTGCACATAGCAATGCTTTCATCATTTTCCTCTTCCTTCTGGACTTTGGAATTTCAATCGTCATGCTAAGCTTCTTACTCAGTGCGTTTTTCAGCAGTGCCAATACTGCAGCCCTGTGTACCAGTTTGGTGTATATGATCAGCTTTTTGCCTTATATAGTTCTCTTGGTTCTACACAACCAATTAAGTTTTGCTATTGAAACAGTTCTGGTAAGTCATGGCTCTATATTTTACTTCACCCCTTTCTCATCAAAATAGAACAACAAACTTGATCTGTTTAGTTATTTTTAGGGGTACTTAAGGAGACATAATAAGATATAGTAATTAAAAGACTGGCTTATTGTTAAAAAGATCTGGGCTTAAGGGCTGCCGCTGATTCCTCATATTAGCTGTTTAGTCATGGAATAAGTCCCTTAATGTCTCAGGCTCCAGACACCTCTCTTAAGACAATAAATTGGAAAATAGTTGCTGATCCAAATGGATGGACGAAATTTCTATACTGGGAGTTCCTTACTCGGATGGATTTATAGGTGGTGCCAAAAAATCAATGACAACAATAAAAACCTTTTAAAGGTCTCCTTTTCATTATTCTGCTCATAGATCCAAGCCTGGCAGCTATGACTCTCTGAGATTACAATGATTTTGCAGGGTGACAGCCTGTTGAATGTTCCATTATTAATGTAATAGAGGATACTGCATGAAAACACTCTGGAAACTCAGCAGCATCCAAAAGAAAACACTAAGCTTTAGGGTATTTGCTTTTATTTTTTAATGAAACAAAAAGATATTTCTAAAGCCATTTATAAGCATTCTATTGAAGTACTTGTGAATCATATCATGTCAATGGGAGTAGTCCATGTCAAAATCATTTATTTAAAATGTGCCTATTGAAAAAATTATTTCTCTTCAGATATTTATATGACTTCTCTTCTTTTTCTAAAATCACCTTACTCTTAAAAAAAGGAAACAAAGAAATCAAAGAGAAAAGAGAAAAGAAGAGAGATAAAGGAAAGAAAAAAAAGAAGGAAAGAAAGGAAAAAAAGAGAAAATTAATGTATTAGACTAACAGTCATATGAAAAAGCATTGCAGAGAATCAATGAAAATTTATACTTAAGTGAAGGAATGTGAACTTATGGATAGAGTGCTGGTCTTGCAATAAAAAAAGAAAGGGTTCAAATCCCATATCTGATAATTATTAGCCATGTGATCCCCATTAAGCCATCATCTCTGTGTAACTCAGGTAACTTTTGAGAACTATCTAGTGAATCTTCTGGCCATAGTGTTTCCCTAGGATGATTGTTTTGGTGCAATTAATTAAATTCATGACTTCCAACATGTTTATTACTTCACACTGGAATTTGGACCTTCTCCTGTTAAAATAATGGCAATACATTTCTACTTATTAACTAGGTGTATTAAATGATATTCAGGAGAAATAGAAAAATGACAAAATATTTGGCAAAGAAAATACAGACAAAGCATATTATTATTTAAAATTCAATCTGCATAACTTTCTTTCCTCTATAGATGCCAAGATTTTAAGAATTTTATTCAGCATTTTTTGGGTCTACTTCTATCTCTAATTAAAAGACTAAAATATTCATCTACTTTTGATAACATTGTATTCTTCAGCTTGAAATGTCTTTTGTCTTTTCCATTGTAGTAAAGTATATTTGCCTTTTCTAGCGGATAAAATATTATTTCTCTACAATAGAATTCCTTTATAGTGGATAGTATTCTATTCATTCCATTATTCTGCCTCTAGTGAGCTCTAGGGCATTCACTTATTTAAAAAAGAGGCACTTTATTCTCTTTTCTGCTGATATATTTTATGTATTTTCAACATGTAGTACACTGAATTTATGACACTTCAAGCACTGCAGAAGAGTGAAATAATTCCTTTTAACATTATAACTAACTTGTTATCACTCTTTTAAAAATGGGTTGGCATTCTGTTAAATTTTTCAGTTTCAGAAATTTAAATAGTAGCCCAGAGCAACTGTTTGGTACATCTGAATGTGAATAGTTTGCTGTTTTTCAAGCTGAATTTATTCTTGGACCTGCTCTTTTATTCAATGAAAACCCTAATGTGTCTCTTTTCATCTTTTCTCTATCAATTGGTACAGTGTTTTCTATCTACAACTGCCTTTGGGCAAGGTGTATTTTTCATTACATTCTTAGAAGGACAAGAGGCAGGTAAGAGCATGGATTTTTCCTAAAGTGTCTTTTAATGAATAAGGCTTAAAACGAATAATTTTTGGAAATGTAGAAGTTTTAATATATTCTATAAGATTTAGTAAAAAAGAGAGACTAATCTTTTAATAATGAATAGGCTTTAAAATGGCCTTCCCCCTTTCCCCCCTTACTGCAGTTTATTGTTTCCTATTTATTTTGCCTTTGGTAAAAGTGAAACTATATTATCTCTTTTCTCCCTTACATTTTGCTTTATGCTATCTTTAATTCTATATTTTCCTGTCTTTTGCCCTTCCATTTTGTAAACATCTTCCCTGTTTCTCCTCATTTTTGCTTTGATATTGTTGCCAACAAAGACTCCTTAGAGATTTTTAGATCTATGGAAACAATGTGTTTTTTCCGTATCAAGACAAATAGGGCGTTATATGAATAATTTTGCAAGTGACCATTAGTTCTGGTTGTGGTGAAGAGGGCATGAAGAATGAGTTCATATTTCCTTTTCTCCTTTACCCACCAGTTTCTCTCTTCACTTCCCTTTGCTTTGTTTTTCTCCCACCTTCTCTGAGTTGGAACCATATATATTGCTTGGAACTGAGCTTGTCTGATAGTGAATTATGACGAGACAAATGTAAAGTGTATGTATATGGGAGCGAGGGTGGTTGATCCAATACTCCTACAACTCTTGTGGGGGATGAGATTCAGAAATAGCAAATTAGAGCTAAAGGAGCCACATCATTATTCTTTTCTTTTTTAAGTGTCTAAGGTAAAACTTGAAACTTACTTAAGATGCAAGCAGATCTATAGATATGTCATACTTTATTTAAGATTGCCCTAGAGAAAATAGTATGAATATAAAAAGGACAAGAAACTTGAATTTTATCCTCTCTGCAGAGCATCTCTCTCTTTCTCTTTCTCTCTTACCTATATATCTATGTATGTATCTATCTTCTCTCTCTCTCTCTCTCTCTCTTACACACATACATACGAAAGTTGTGAAATGCATTGATGTTAGGCATAGCTACATTGATTAAATCACATATTTTTGAAATATTAAAAAAGGAGATATTCATTATATATTTATAGAATTGTGCTTATATTAATAAAAGATCTCAAAAATGATGAAAATGTGAGAACTACTTTCTATTTTTTTTTTTTTTTGTGTGTGTGTATAATGTAGAGATCAAGGGAGGAAAGAATACAGTGAACAAGCATTTATTCAGCACCTACTATGTGCCAGACAGTCTCCCTCTCCCTTTATTATCCACATTCATTGTGGCAAACAGTTACCTTTCTCGTTGTCTCCCTAGTGCACTCATAATCTATAAGTATGACAGATAATTTTACTGAAAATCTGAAATTGACAAAAATTAAGTCCCAAACCATTCCTTGTGTTTTTCAAAATTCTCTGAAAATTCAAAATTCACAGAAATGGTAGCTTTATGTTAATTGTCCTACTTGAGTCCTTGATCTATTTTTTTCTGTGATCTCTAGGACTTTGCTCTTTCAATAATTATCTTTTTCTCCTTCTCTTCTATCTTTCTTTTTCTCTCTCTAATTTTGTGATCTTCAATAGCACTCTCCAATCTGCCTCTGGGAATGATCAGTCAATCAGATTTGAAAAAAAGCCTTCCTTTGACCCTTAAGGCCTATCTATTGATCAATCATACTAATTCTCTCCTCTTCATTGCCAAACATCTGGAAATATTTTCTCTTTTTGCCTTTATCTCCCCATTATTCACTATTTCCTCAATACTTTCTAAACCCTTCCACCCCACTCCCTACTACTCTCAATTAATCTATGATAGTCAAATCCAAAGCCACTCTTTCCATGGCAGATCCTCTTAATCTGTCTGCAAAATATGACATTGACCCCTCTTTCTTGAATAGTCTTTTCCCAATCACTTCAGAGACATGATGATCTGGTTCTTCTATCATTGTCAGAGTACTTCATCTCCTTTACTGTCTCTCATCTTCTGTCTGCTTTCTTTAAGTGACAAGGTTTTGCCCTCTATGCTAGTCACTTTGATGCCCTCTGTTGGGTGTCATGTTAACTTTTGATGTTTTGAAACCATCAGGTCTCCAGATTACTTTTTTAGCCCCTCCTTCACTTCTGAGTTTCTGTTCTGCTCATTTACTTGATCACAGGACAGCTCTTTATCTGAATATCTCTCTAACACAGGACCTCAAAATCAGTATATCCCATACAAATCTAATTAGTCACCAAATTTTTCTCTTCTTTCTGACTCCTCTCTTTGACTCCTACCTCATCTTCAAAATATCTCTTGAATCTTTGCTCTCTTCTGTATTCCTACTATTGGCACACAAATTAAAGCTCATAGTAACATCTGCCTGGACTTTTGCCATAGTCTCTTAGTTATTCTTCCTACTTCTCTCTTACTCTTCACATGTCTTCCTTCATACCCCTTCAAAACTTCCATTCCTTATTCTTATATCTGGCTATTTCATACTCAGAAATTTTAAGTAGTTCCCTATTGCTAGAGGAAAGTTCAGATTCCATTGTCTATCATTTAAGATCTTCCACTTTCTAGTGCCATTCCAGTTTTCCTCTGGGCAATTTTCACTCTAGTCAAATTAAACTTCTTTCCCCCCAAAATATGCTGTACATTTAATTTTTAAAAAAATTATTTTTTACTGGATTTTCTTCAAGGGGTTTAATGTTGACATAACTTTTCTCTTGAAAAATCCTTATCAATGAATATTCCTTTTGTTTAGCTCTGTTCAGAACAATAGTATAGATGAGCGTATCACCCCAAAACATATACTGAAAGAAGTTGTCAAATGTGGCTCTAACCTTTGTCTTTATTACTAGGGATTCAATGGAACAATATGTACCAATATATTGAACAAGAAGGAGATATGACATTTGGCTGGGTATGCTGGATGATTCTCTTTGACTCAATGGCATATTTTATATGTGGATGGTACTTCAGTAATTTGATTCCTGGTAAGAATTCCGAAACTTTAAAACAAAAGAAAACTGATCTTTAAAGATACAAGTCAGTAAAATTAAAAAGAATCAATTCTCTTTTGTTATTTTAAAAGAAAGATTACAGGAAGCAAAATTAAAAAATAAGGTAATAGTTAAATATACTAAGGAAGATTTAAAAACTGAGTGTGGCAGAATTTATACAGAACTATTAATAAAATAGGTCAGCTAAAACTCTTTGGGAAACTATATATATACATATGCATATATATATTTATAGTAATAAGAGAGATATTTTCAGTAGCAGAATAACATTTTTTAAAGAGCTGTACTTTCCTTTATGATAGTATTAAGTTTTTGTTTTACATAACAACTAATTATCTTATATTTGTAATTGTTAAATCAGACATGCTTTTGTAATGTTGAGAAAGTATCAGAACATTATGGAGGTCAGTGTCATTTCAAAACTCAATTTTTTTTTATGTCAACTGAAAAAATACTATAATAGAATACAATGTATCATACAAAGCACAATCTCCTTTGACTCTGTGCAGGTTTTGCACATTGGGGAAGCCACAGAGATATATAGAGTGTTCCAAAACTTCACTAAGACTTTTTGGATTCCAAGAATACCTATGTTTAAGAAATTTCAGTAGCACCATGAGCATCCCTAAGCTTGTTATGACTCTATTTGGTCTCATCTTGAATAATCTTAAGTGACTAAGAACATGAAAGTCAATCAGATTCACTAAATCTATAGGCACATGATAATGTTCATTTTTCCTCTTTAAATATCTCAAGGATATTAACCTTCTATGTGACATCAGTGGTGGTCCAGGGTAGAATATCTGAAATAAGCAATTGATATATTGTATGAAACAGCTGGCTTTCTTGGCCCCGATGTTTACAGAGAGAGACACACACAGAGAGAAAAATAGAAAGAGATAGAGACAGAGACACAGAGAAAGAGAGAGATAGAAGGAGTACATATACAGAGACACAGAGAGATAGGTAGAGAGAGAGATAGAAAGTGAGAGAGAAAGAGAGACAGAGATAGAGAAACAGAGAGAAAGAGAGAGATAGAGACAGAGAGAGCAAGCATTTGGTCATTAGTGCATTGAGTAATTGTCATGATCTTTGCAAGTGGCTGTTGTTTGACAGCTAAGGTACCCTCCCCTTCCACTGCCTGTTCTATCTAAAAGCCTATATAGTAAATGGTAAGGCTTTCAAGTCAGCAAGTCTTGTCCTTTGGCTCTTCATAGTTCAAAGCTCTAGAAACAGACTTATCTTAGAGGTCATCCTGTCCACCTTCTCATTTTACATTTGAGGGACCCATGACCTAAAGAAGAGAAGAGACTTAATTAAGGTCATATAGATAGTTAAGGAGAACTTGAACTCAGGTCCTTTTATGCTATGCCCCACTAAATGATTTATTTTCTTAACTATACTTAAAAGTTAGTACTGATTGTGACATTTTATTTTTCTCTTTGTACCTTTCAGAATTCAACTAGGAAGGTTTGGCATCTGATTCTTGTACCTTTCTTGCTCTTTTTGTTCTAAGTGAAAGCATAGCACTTAAAGCCCTATAAGGCATGGGTTTTCCCTACTAAAGGAACACAGTGGACAGTCCATTCAGCTACTAGCTATCCCCTCTCTCTAGATTGTTTTGATTCATATCATCAGACATTATCTGGGAAAGGTTGGAATTTTCAGAAAAATATACATCTGACTTCCCAGATTCTGAGAATCTCAGATTTAGAAGATACTTAGAGGTCATTATTACTGAAAAATAACCCTTTCTATAAAACTTCAGAGCAGTGGTTCCTGATGCACTTGAAGATTTGGTGTCAAAAAAGAAAGACCCTATCCAAGTCACCTGCTCTCCAGGCACCAGGTGAAGGATAGTTTCCACGGGAAGCTTTTTAAACTATTATCTCTAGATTCTCAAATATGCATGTGTTGTTTATAAAGATAAGCTATATGTCATAAAAGCAGTCAGGCCCATCTACAAAAAATGTCTTCTTCATAGGCTTAAGTATTTCAGGAAAATATGACATCTTTTTATGCACAGTGTACCATAGAACATCAGATAATCTGATATGTACACACACACACACACACACACACACACACACACACACACACATATATATATATATATATATATATATATATATATATATATATATATATATATATATATATATATATATATATATATATATATAAATTTTTTTCCCTTGGAAAGCAAGACAATATGGTGATCTTTGTCCCAAGCTTCATAGGGTTACCTGGGACCTACTCTCAATGAACAATCCCAATTGCCCTATTGCCCAGCCCAGATATAGCTAACGATCCCAGGACCAGAAACATGTTCTTCCTTAAATATGCCAGGTTTCTTCCTGCCACCTGCTGCTTTAATGGTTGCATAATGTAGGAGCGCTGGGCTAGCATGATTGCTTCTCTCCACCTCAATGCTGACTGAGTTAGTATCTTCCCTCGGCCCATTTTTTTTTTTCCGGAAAGTCTGCTAACATTATTCATCCTGCCTGAGTCTAAGGGAATTAATTGTAATTAAAATGCAGATATATTAGAAGTGGAGTTCCTTTAACATGCTGATCCTATACCTGGGGATTTGATTTATTTATGGACTAGGAAAGAACTGATACCCTCTTGGGTGAAGGTAATATAGATGGTGTCTCTGAACTGTTGACTTTGCTAGACAAGGGTTTGAAAAAAATAGTAAAACCACGGACTCATAAAATAGCTGAGCAATCCTTTGAATGAGCATATCTAGAGCAGAGGAACTGATGGATAATCATTGAATTATGTAATTGAATTAAGAGAGAAGATAAGAGAAAGGAAAGGAGGGAACTCAGGATATCCTTATGAAGACAGTCATTTCATCTCAAGAAAGTTTTATAACAGTCTTCCCAGAAAAACAGGAATATAACTGAATGTAGGTCTGTTGCCTCAGTGGATGTAAAAATATCAGTTGATGTGGATTTATGGATGAATGGATATTTGGAGGTGTATATACATATATATATATATATATATATATATATATATATGTGTGTGTGTGTGTGTGTGTGTGTGTGTATAAATAGAAAAGAGATAATTTTGACCCAGGTGACTTATCTGAGGATTCTGTATAGTCATGGACTAAAACAGAATCATAACAGTAAGCATGTTTAATGGAAAGAAATGGTAGGGATCATCTCATTTGGCTTCTTTATTTAAAAGGATGGAAATACTTTCCCAGGATTGTAATTGCCAATAGGTCTCTGCACAGTTAGTTTGAATATAGGCAAGGATCATCAAAACATTCTAATTAGATAAATACTAGATGAATTGGGTCTGTCATGGCTTTATGTGGTTCTTCCTCTATGAATACTAACAGTTTTGGAGTGTCAATGGCTAACAGGTTTGTTTTTTGTCTATTTATTTATTTGCTCTGGTACTTACTAGCCATAGGTTCTTTGTTTATACAACTGAAAACATGATATTTTATTTTGTATTCTTCCCAGGTTTGTGAGTAAAGTAATATATAAATCATAAAATTGTATATAGAATGGATGGTAATGACTATCAATAGAATAACAATAATGTGTATAATTTAAATCAAAGGTCATTATATTATATTGTTATTATCAAGATTTTGTGCAGAGTAAAAGGAAAAATGTCAACTAAAATGAATTACTCCCTGCCTCAAATAACTTATATTCTTACTAATACTACCATGACTAATAACTTACAGAAATACTTTTGGAACAACCCAATATCACTTGTCAGTATAATAGTAAATACTGACAATAGTGAAATAGATTTGTTGGCTATGACTGAAAATTGTTTACCTCTAGAGAGACTATTTGAAAAGATGAAGACCCAAGAGTGGAAACAAAAGATGTCCCATACAGTGATATCCACATAAAACAAACCAATAGTATGTCAATAAATGGTCGGGTCATTTTGATTTGTGGACATTATAATAGTATAGAAATTACAGAAGGTTTAAAGAGCTAGGGGTTTAAAGTGTCCAAACTAAGTCATCAATGATTATGTATGAAGACTCAGGTCATGGAAGCTGAAGGAAGGAGAAGTGCAGGATATTTAAGTTACGTAATTAAAATCATACGGCTCTTGGTGGCAGAGCCAGGACTAAAACACAGGCTGCTTTAGCATGAACCTACAAATAATTTAATAACTGTTACAATAGTGGTGTTCTTCACATTGAGAAGGATTTTTATTTCTTGGCTTCTTGACATTTTTATCATCTCCTTGAAACAGGTAATTAGTAATTTTTTTTTTTTTTAAAGATCTCTGCCTAGTACTTAAATCTTATAATATGGGCCTTCACAAATTTAACGAATTATGGAATTCAGACCCTTAATTTTCCAAGAAATGAATTCACCTTATGGAATTGCATAGGATAATAAAAATAACTATGAATGATGATATTTTATTTTATTCATATGCACAAAATTGGTAAGAAAACTTTTTAATGGATTAAAATAAATTTACAGACCTGTATGAGTATTGATTTCACAGAGATCATTAATATGGGAACTAGTGCTGGTATAAAATGGTTCTTTTGTTAAGTTGATATTTACTAGTCATTTCTTCATTTATAATGATCATTATGACATATCAAAATAGATATATTAGAACTTTTTAAAGCCTGGGACAAATTTGGGCATGTGTTAATTATACTAAATTAAAAATGAACAAAATAAAAGTTGGGGGGGGTCTTCTTGTATTTGTTTGAGATGCTAAATTATTACAATTTTCAGTTTTAAAACTGAAGATCACGACAAAATTATAACCCTTAAATTAAACTTTCTCTAATAGAAAAAATGTAGTAAAGGGACAAAATGTCAAGGCTGACTGCACAATTTTCCTTTAGAGGGTTCCTACCTTACAAAGAAGGTCTGTCCCAAAAACTCATTTTAGGCTGATTGTTTAGAATGCAGAACATGTGAATCAATGAATCAATGTGAATCATTGTCAGTGTGATAATTTGTAGCTAAATTCCTGGGACATAACACAAAAACCTATTTAATTCCTCTATTATATGAACAAGAATCTCAAAGATGAGAATGTTTGTGGGAGAAGGGAGAAGGAGTAGATCATACTCTGAATCAGTGTAGGAGCATAGATGAAATCACCGATAATGATAATTCATTTCCAGAGAGTAAGAGTTTTCAAAGTGTGTCCTGGGACCCTTTAGAATCTCCAAGACCTTTGCACAGGTCCAAAGATCAAAACTATTTTTATAACATTGCTAAGACATTTAATTTCTAATATGGAAAATATTGGTAGAACTCACCCACATAAACAAAAGCTCTTTGAGGGATGTTCAATGATTTTTAAGAATTTAAAAGTGACCCAAGATTAAAAAAAAGAAACTCATTGTTATAGAATGTTAAAATTTACAAAATAAAGTAGGTATTTGGATCAAAGAATGTTAGGGCAAAAAAGACCATGAAATAGGAATGCCAATTTATGTTTCTGGAACATGTCAAGATTTAGAAAATGTTCTGTATGACTAGAGGCAGTTAGATGGCAAAATAGCTAGAGTGCTAAGCCTAGAGACTGGAGGATGTAATTTAAGTCTCACCTTAGACCTTTCCTGGTTAAATCTTTTCATTTTCTCTTTCTTCACTTTCCACATCTCTAAAATGTAGATAATAATATTTACCTCCTCAGGATTGTGAGAACAAAATGATCAACTGCTTTAAATTGTTTTACAACCTTTAAAGTACTATACAAATGCTAGTTTATTATTATTATTATTATGGCAAATGCCATTGAGTAGGTAGTGCAAGTATTATTATCATTTAAGAGAGGAAGAAACTGAGGTTCTAAGAGGTGACTCTTGAAACACTTACAGGTACTTACTGGCACAAGCTAGTAGATGAAAAGTTAGGTTTCCCTACCCCATTTAGTGCTTTCCCTATTAGTTAACTTTTCAATTTCCAAGTGTAGAACTGAATTAACTGTATTATTTCATTTCATTCAGTCAACAAGTATTCAATCAGTACTATATATCAGAGGCATTGCTAAACTTACTTTTAAAAAGCTCACATTCTAATTGTATTAACTAGGATTTAGAGGTATGTTTCCATGAGGAAATGCAGCCAAATTATTAACTTTGGATGCAAGAAATACAACATTTCCTAGTATCCTCCCTTAATCAAAAATGCTTTATCTGTAGCATGGGTAACAGTTCCGGGACAGGTTATAGAGAGGAATTCAGTAGGTTGGGCTAATGTTGATAGTAAGAAGATTGCACCATAATTTTATAGAAAAGGGATACAGAGGTAGACTGACATAAACTGGAATTAGTAATCTGTATACTTTCTACCTATAGAAAAAAAGAAGGTCCTTTTTTTACATTTAAATGAAAGATGACACCTTCATAGGTTAATCATATTCCCATTTTTATTTGAGTTAGGGGCTAAGGGCAGCTGCTACCACAGGAAATGGAGACGAGTCTATGTTGAGAATAATTTTTATAAATGGGACATGCTTTGTGAAAGAGGGACTATCGATGTTATTTTAAACTTGTATTTCTTTCTAGTATAAAAGTAATTATTTGGGTTCTATAGGACCTTATAATAAATGTGAGACAATACCTTGATTTGTTTTAATTATAATCTCTAATTTTAGGAGATTTTGGTCTAAAGAAACCATGGTATTTTCCTTTTACCATGTCATACTGGCAGAATTTGTGTGACTTCAACATGAAGAAGCAACAACATATCAACTCCAATCTGTTGTTCTTCAATGAAAACTTCATGAATAAAGGTCTGTAAAAAGATGATAGATTTTGTTAAATTTTTTATGCTGCTTTTTTGGAGAGGAATGATTTACAAGTAAGTCCTAGAGTGACTCTTTATGAGTACATGTAGAGAAAAACTTTTGCCTTCTTCTGGACTGCCATGCAGGAGACTTTCTGACTTTCTGAATTTCTGTGGCATCATGGCAACAACCATGTTTGAAGAATTTGGCAGCTCTAGTTTTTAATTGCACCAGTCTTATTTTAAAATTCATTGTGGACCAAAAGAATTTACTCAAGGATCTATCAAAATCCCAAATATAATGTCAAGTATAGCCTTATGTTATGGCTTTATTCTTTTAATTCATATTTGTGTAACCAAAAGGTCAATGGTTCTATAAAGATCACAATAACAGAGTTGCAAAAAAAAAAAAAAAAAAAAAAAAAAAAAAAAAAAAATAGGAGTTTGGGGCGGAATTTTGTCACTAGAAAAGATCTTAGAGATGACTTAGTCTGATCATCTCTTTTTACTGTTAAGAAAACTGAGCTCTAGAGATAGGGATGGTCATCATAAGGATAACTTGTCCTCTGTTATTCAATTAATTGTCCACAGAATCAAGGCCAGAACAGAATTATTCTGATATCTAACTCAGTATTCTTACCATGGAGCCTAGGATTTAGATAGATTTTAAATATGTGGGTAAAGAAGATGATTAATTGAATAGGATCATGAGTAGTTAGGATAGAAACTGGAACTGAAATTTCATTGTTATAGAGAATTCTAGCTTGGACTATGTAGTTTGTAAGCTTCACAGGAAACATTTTAAGCTTAGTTTTATAGGATTAGAGAGATGGAGCTTAAAGGAATCACAAGATTTAAGCCCTCTTATTTTATAGAGTAAGAGAATTGAGGATAAGGGAAGTTAAAGAGCTTATCCAAGTTCACACAAATAGTAAGTAGAAAAGTTGGGATTTGAACTGTATCTTTTGCTTCCATCTCCTAATCCAGTCCCCTCTCCTTCCTACTATGCTAGCTCCAAGCTAGCATCTATTTACTATAATCTGCTGAATATGGTGAATGTGCATCTATTTTTGTATATTTCTTTAAATGATGACCACAAACCAATTCAAGACCTGAACAAGGTAGATATTATGAAAGTACTAGTGCATTTTTAATAAATATCTTTGTTATTTTCCAAGCCCTTGCTGTGTCATGAGATTATTTTGTTCATCCACACAGGATCTCTGCCACCAAATAGGCAGATAACAATTGAGGACAGAGTCCACACAGGAGTGACACTGGTGTCAGTTACCAAGGAATATGAAGGTGACAAAAAGGCTGCAGTTAAAGAGCTTACACTCACATTTTATAAAGGTCAAATCACTGCTCTGCTGGGACCCAATGGTGCTGGAAAGACCACAATTATGTATGTCTGCTTTAAAAATGGTATACCATTAAGTGATTTGGTTCTTTTAAAAGTTGATTTATAAATCAAAAAAGTTGTTATCTAATTTTTGCTTTGTACTGGAAAAAATGTCAAGATATATATCACCAGTCTATGCAATAATGCTCTACTAAATGACCAATTTTAATCTGTCTTCTTTCTTACTATCCAATTTAGTTTTTAGGCCCTTACAAGAATAGAGATTGTCCATTCTTGAGGCTTTTGAGGGAGATGGGTGGGTTGCAGAAAGGGTGGAGTGGTGTGTGAACTCTGAGAAGTAATAAACATCTTTCTCTTCACCATAAAAAACAAATCCATTCTCATTTCCTGCAAATCGAACTTGTAAGAAATTGACCATGTTTTATTTAGTTCTTACAAACTTCAATGGTTCATGTAATATATTTTTCCTCCCACTAAGTTCAATTTTCTTTGAACCCAAATAAGAAGATGAAGCTCAGAGAGGAAATAGCATGGCATTTATACAGCTGAGATTTTTTTTGGAAGCCCTGTTTATCTCGTCTTATTCTATGACCAAATGACATAAAAATTTGGGTATAAAAATAAGATTTGGCTGTAAAAATATATAAAAAGAATTAAAATACTCCTTGGTGCATTAGGGGCTAGAAGTCAGGCTATATCTATATAATATCTCTGAGTGAATCAAAAATGAGGAAAAATATTGGATTTTATAATTTTGTTAAAATTAGAACACATCTTCCTATATTTCAGTTTGTCTCAGTAAAAATGGGAGATTGATCATATTAAATTGGACTAGTTTAATGGTTTCCCTGTCTTTTCTAACCAACTTTTTTCTGCTTTACATCTAAAGAAAGAAAGAAATTCATAAAACTCCAGCAGTCCATAGGAAATGACAAATCATTTGTAAAAGAAGTCAAAAGAAATTACATAAAGTTCATTCTATTTTTCAAGTTCATGGCAGGACAGAAAAATGGAATGATTGGTAGTAGTTATTAGATTGGAACACTTTGAGAAGATGGCTAGAAAAAAGCAAATATGGATTTGGAAAGCTATGGCTATATTTTATAATTAACAAAAAAAAGCAGAATTCTATATTATAGGAATCATTAGATTAGGATCCTGAATTTTTTCTTCCTTTCAAAGTTTTTGATTTTGATGTGGAAAGCATCTCAGAGTTGAAAGTCTTTATCTTACAAATGAGGAAACTGAACCCCCGAGGCTATTCAGCAGAGCCAGAATTTGTATCCAGATCTTCTGTCTGGGATAGGGGAGGGATTGCTCTTGGGCTGTCATCTATTCTTGTCACTCAGTCAATCACCAAGCACCTATTATACACTGACCATGTACCAGGTACTGTTTTTAGTGCTGGGGATACAAAGAATAGCAAAAAATAGTCCCTGTTCTCAAGGAACTCGCAGTCTAATGGAGAAGATGACATTAAAACAAAAAGATATGAATAAGATAAATTAGAAATAATCAATAGGTACCAGAATTAAAAATCCCATTAAAGGGATCAAAAAAGGCCTCCTGTAAAATATTATATTTTAGCTGGGATGAGAAGGAAACCAGGGAAGTTAGAAAAATAAAGATAGAAACATAGGAGTTCAATTAATGAAAATGCTCAGAATTTAGGGAAGGACTGTTATAGTTGAGGAACAGCAAAGAACACTGGATTTCAGAATATGTAGATAGGGAATATAAGGGAAGAAAGAAGTAAAAACAGTGGAAAAGAGGAAGGATTAGGTTGCTTTGAATGACAAATTAAAAAATTCACATTTGATCCTGGAGTTGATAGGGAATCATTGGAGTTTATTAAATAAAGGGTGGGGTGGGGCATTATATGGTCAGATCCACACATTAGTTAGGTCAACTTTACACAAGTAGAAGTGTGGACTAAAGTGAGCAGAAGCTTGAGATAGGGAGATAAATCAAAAGGTTATTATAGTAATTGTTAGAGATAAAGGAACCTCTTTGAGCTTATTCAGTAGGAGAATATTGTCTGCAGGCCTGTGCTTTAATTTGACTTAAACAACTTATCTTGGGAAGAAAGATCATTTTGGTGGCTAAGAAAAGATGGCCTAAAGTCAGAGAGATCAACTAAATTGTTATTGTAATGGTTCTAGCTTGAGATGATGAGGGCCTGAATCAGGGTGGGGTCTCTGTGAATGGAGAAAAGGTGATGATCACTGAGAGCATAAAACCTGAAATAAATTAGGCAAGATCAAAGCTATCAAGGATAAAGGTAACTCTTTTAGACTTTAATTTCATCTTTCCTTGATTTTATCCACATGGACACTCCTTCTATCAATGAAGTTTGCAACTTCTCTGTGAATTACATAGTTTTAACAGTTGATGGTGGCCAAAAATTTCATCATTCAGCAGTGAACTTTTTTGACAATGCTTCTTTGAATTCAGATAAAACGCCTTTTCCTTGAACCCTTTCAATGTAAGATTTGTCAGAGCTCAGCCTTTTGCCAGAATAGCCTTGAAGTATCCAAAATGAACACTATGACATGAAGAAAGATTAGATGAAGCCTAAAGAAGTTAAAAAAGAATATATATGGGGGGAAAAAAGGGGCAAAACCATGATAAGGTTAATTTTCAGTCAAAACATGTCCATTAAAATTCTGGCAAAGGTGGGGAGATCTGAATAAGCTAACTAAATAAACCAATATGTAGCTATGACTTTAAAGCTTTCTATAATATAGATATCACTTTGTAAATTGTTGATTTGTTGGTATTGAGAGTATTTCTTTTCTCTTTCAGATCTCTATTGACAGGATTGTACCCCCCTAATTCTGGCACCATCATTATTAATGGCAAGGACATGCAAACACAGCTTGCTGCCATTAGGATGGAGATGGGTGTATGTCCCCAGTATGATGTTCTATTTGACAACTTATCTGTACGGGAACATTTATTGCTGTTTGCTTCAATAAAGGCACCGCTGTGGACAAAGAAACAGTTATATCAACAAGTTGATAAGTTAGTATTATTGCTCTCTTATTTCCCTTTCCCTTAGGGAACAACAGAAATAATAAGTAAAGTGTAGTTGGAAGTATGGGCTAAAATTCTGAGAAAGAGAAAAATTAAAGACTGAATTTAGTTCAGTCTAAAGACTAATAAATACCTACTATGTATACTACATTAAATAAGAGCAAGTGATTATAGACCTAGATGAGAAAAACACTTTTTTTTCCATAAAATAATTAGTATCAGTATTATAAAGAATATATTATTAAGAATTAAGTATTATGTAATAATATATAAGAATGTATTACTAAGAATTAAGTATTATAAATAATATATTATTAAGGGAAAGGTGAAATCAATGTGGGCTGAAATAGTCTTACATCAGTCTTCCTTGAGGTAAACTGTGAACTGGGTCCTGAATGATGGAAAAATGAAATAAATGAAGTAAATGAAAAAAAAAAATATTAAGTGCTTAGTATGTGAGAAGTATTGTTCTAAGTGCTGAAGATGTAAACACACAGGGGAAAGTTTTTATCTTCATGGAGTTTTCATCACAATAGAGGAATATGTAATAAACCAGAAAAAGTATTTTTTTCCCCATGGGAAGTCTATTGAATACAGCAATAGAGCAGTCTCCTGATTACTATCCAAAGGTTTTACAGTATTGCTTATTTGATTATAATTCCTATAGCAAGAGGTAGAGCAAAGTGTGTAGAGGGCATATAACTACTTCAGAAAAGAAAATAGGCAGAATGAAGTCAGGTTCTTTGAGGTTAGGACTTAATTCCTCTAGATTATATTTGGTTTTTATTTTAGTAAAGAAAGAGAGAGGGTGTGTCACAGGGGAAAAGAAAGGGGAAAAGCTAATGGGAATATCCATAGTAGTTGAAAGTGAATTTTTTATACATCAGCTTCATGTTTCCATGATTTAATCCATATGGAAACATTCTTTTATCAGGCAAAATTTAAAATTCTTATGGTCAACTTGACTACTTGATGTTCAATATTTTTGACATTAACAGTGGAGTCACAGGGGTTAGGAGTTGGTATATTTTGTTATGTAAAATAATTTTTTGTATTTCTTGCCTTTATATTGGTTTGGAAAAGACTTTAAAATATTTGTCTAGCTGAATGTTGTCATATATACAAATCATGTTAATCCACAGTTTGCCTTCTCCACAAAGAATTTGGACTTACCCAGCATTATAAGGGATTTAGGTCAGATAGAAGAAAGACATTCTGTTACCAGTGGCTATTTCCCATAAGAGTAATCAACTGAGGAATATCAAGAAAAAAATATTTTTTCTAAAAAAGTAACAAATACAAAAGTCTCTAATATGAACTTTGTGATATGAAAATTTAGGTGCCCTTCTGCCTCAAGACTTAATTCTAGCCTTATGATCCTCTGATGTATGTATATGTGGTTTTGATAATTCAAAATTTTTCTGAAATAATGAACTTTATAAGTTTGATTCAGACTTCAGAATGACAAAGCCAAACAGAATGAGATAAGTCAAAATTATGTTTGAGAATTATTCTATATTTATTTTGACAATGACATTCCTAAAGTGACAAAATACATATCTAGGGCCAAGGGAAATGTGTCTATAGAACAGTTTATATTAAAAAAAAAAAAGCTAATAAACAGTTCATAGTCTTAATGAACTGCAAGTTAAAAAAAAAAAAAAGGTTCAATTACTGAACATGTATTTGGCACCAGCTGTGTGTAGGGCATGTTGATAATACAATTACCAAAAATGAAACAGCAGTAAAAAAGAAACAATAAGTGGAATGATGTGAAAATTAAAGGAAGTAACGCAATTTTAAGCTTCATGAATAATATCTGGAGATTATAGCCCATTGTATTCTTCCTTGCTCAAATCATATCTGGAGTACTTTGTCCACTTTTTTTGTAAAAAATTTAGAGAGAACACTGGAATTCCTGAGGAGGATGACCAAGATAGTAAAGGAATTGGGAACTGCAATATGTGGATTGAATGAAAAAATTAGTGATTTTTTAAAACTTGGGGAAGACAAGACAAGTTGGAACATGATAAATATCTTCAAATATTTGAAGGGGCATCATGTTAAAGAGAGCTTAGAATTGTTCTGCTTGATCCCAGAGGGCAGAATCAAGACTAATGATTCAAAGTTTGAGAGTTGTTGTTTTGGATTCAACCAGAAAAAAGAAATGTCAACACTTAAAACTGTCCAAAATTGGAATTTCATTTTGCTATATGCATCTTACTATAGGTTCTATGATTACCTGTCAGAAGTGTTGATATATCTATTTTGTATAATAACCACTTATATAGAGCCTACCATGTGATGAGCATTGTGCTAAGTGTTTTACAAATATTATCTCATTTGAACTGTGACTGGAGAGCAGTTCATATTTTTTAAAAAAGCAAATAAATTATTCATGGTCTTAATGAACTGCAAGCTAAAAACAAACATAATAAAAAAAAAGAAACAGTTACTTCATATATTACTAAACATGTATTTAGCACCTTTTAGCAGGACTCTACTGTGTTGGTGATACAAATACTCAAAATGAAATAATACCAAGAAGGAGACAATAACTGGTATGATGTGGAAATTAAAGGAGGTAACAAAATTTTAATCTTCACAACTAATGTCTGGAGTTTATAGACTAAATGACTTAAAGCTTCAAAATTACAGAATCATAAAGTTTGTTTTGTAAGGGATCTTAGGGGCTAAGGAAAATTAATATTGTGAATAACCAATATTTCTATGTGATTCATCCTTTCCCTCTTTTTGACAAGATCCCAGTTTTTGAAAAGTGTGATCAAGTAAGGTGATTGCTCCTAGTCCCCAAGGCAGCTGTTCCTTAACCAGTATAGGATGGGCTCCTTGCTTCTATTTACCACATAAACAGAAACCAGCTAGAGCTAGGCTCTCCCTAGGGGATGATTTTTGTATCCTGGGTTCCCAAACAAAGTTTGGAGGTAACTTTGTCTCCAATGGGGAAGCCAAAACCACGTAAAACCTGTGTAAGATATCTTGTTTTTCTAGCTAAGATTGCTAGAGGCAGCTGGACTTCATAGTGCTACTAGCATTCTTTAAATATTAAAGAGGCATAATGAGGCACATTAGAAAGCCAGTCTACTTTCCTCAGAAGCTGCTTAATCCTGCCTGCCCTTCCCTCTCACCAAATTGAAGTAATTGGGAAGAGCTGAGTACTTTTAGCATAGTTTCTCATGAAAATATCCACCAATTAGTGTGCCTTTAGGTTTGCCAAGAAAGGTCCAAATGATGTACTGTCAGACCAATTAGAAGAGAGACATTCCCAGATTTAAAAGATGCTATTGGCTGAAAGGGTACAAATGGAGACAAACTGTTGCTAGAGATTAATCCGAAAGAAATATCTAAGAGAGATCATAAAAAGAAAGTGTACTACATGTATAAACATATTTATAGCAGCTTTTTTTGTAGTGCCAAAAAAGACAAAAACAAAACAAAAATGAAAGAAATAGCTATTAACTGAGGAATGGGAGAATAAAAGGTGGTATATGAATGTGATAAATGCTATCATGTCATAAGAAATGAGCAAATAGATGGTTTCAATGAGACATGGAAAAATTATGTGAATTGATGCTACATAAAATAAATAGTTGCAAAATTTGTACTAAAGAATTATATTGACATCAATATCAAAAATTATACTAACATCAATATTACAAAAAAAACAATTTTGAAGACTTTTATAAATTAATAAGGAATGAAATGAGCAGAACCAGAAAGATTTACACAACAATAAGAATATGAAGAGCAAAAAGACTAAAAGCAGACAGAATGATTAATACAATGACCATTCATGTTTCCAGAGGACTAATGATGAGGCATATTATTCACCTTTTGGTTGAAAAGTGATAAATTCAGAATGTGAAATGAGACATAATTTTGTTTACAATAATTTTGGGAATTTGTTTTGCTTGACTGTGCACATTTGATACTAGGAATTTGTTCATCTTTTATTTTCAATAGGGCAGGAATGCAAGAGAAAAAATTTTCTATTAATTTAAAAACACTTAAAATTGAGAGGTGAGAGAATGCTACAGATGTAGTTGTTGCATGTATTTTCAGATGAGGTTATTGTATTAGTTTTGCTAAATTATTTTACTTTGTTAGATGAGACTTCTCACTGGGGAGGAGAGTCAATTTGGAAATGTTTGTGATATAAAAATAAAACAAATCAAAATTTTTTTTAATAATGAAAGAAACATTTGGTAAACTGAGTATTTGAAGATAGCTTACAGATATTCTATTTTCCTTTCTCTCAGTTCTATCCCAGTATGTCAATTCCTTTGCTACAGGAAAATTCAAGAAATTATAAGAAAAAAAAAAGTATTAAGTATAGAAGATATGTAGATAAGACCATATTTTAAAGCAAATAAATAATGATAAAAATCAGAATTTGCAATAGTAAAAGGTGTTATCTCCTCTAATAGTAGGTACTCAGAACTTTAGCCAATTAAATTTCTTATCAGTATCTTCCTGTCCTTGCTGCACAGTGAATCAGAAAATGTGAAGAGGTATCTGTCTGGGTGGAACAGATTTTAATCTCAACTTTCTTCTAAAAATCTCCATTTGATCATATTGAGTGTTATACTTCAATATCCTGGAGTAAAATTTAGCTTTAGAACATAGATAATGGATTAGCAAATTGGACTAAGTAGAAGGCACTAATGGAATCAAAATAACCATCATGAGAAGCAATGAAATAACATAATGGATTAGCTGTACCTGTAATGAAAATTAAGCATTACTCAGAAAAAAGTTGAGATAACTGAGGAATGTCAAGTACAGGGAATGAGCATTCTTATGTAGAATGAACATTCTAGTAGGCCAATGCAAAAGATCAAATTGCATATGTACTCACAAGTGGAGATAGTGATTTCATCATTGCTAGCTATCCCTTTATTAATTTTTTAGATATTTTTTGAGCATCCTCGATGTGCAAGGCACTCTACTACAATGCATGAACAAGAACCAGGATGAGAAGACATGGATAGGTTGTTGTGTAATCTGTGGGATTGAAAGGAGTATCCATCTTAATGGATCATGGATCTATCAATGCACAATTATTATTATTTTAAGAATGACATTTTCATGTTATCTGAAAAGTTTATAGGTACCCGAGGTACTTACTATTGCAAGCATTGAATCTACACAGGTGGTAGTAAGCAAACGATTTGCAGTCTTCTGTGTTTAATTTGCTAAAAATTGTTGGGCTTTTTGATGAGCAGTTAATGTATTCATGTTTATTAATAAAAACTATTTCCATAGAGAAATGAATATTCACCAACATCAAAAATATTCATTAACTGCTTACATGTGGAACTGAGTTAAGCACTGTACAGAGGTAATTTACAGGTGAACACAACATAGATAATGCACTACTTACCGATGAGTTATGCTATACTGTTGTTGATTCAAATATAATAATGTCTGGCTATTTATTTATTCATTCATTCTTTCATTTAAGAAGCATTAAAGGCTATTATGTGCTAGATACTGAGGAGATACAAACATAATACTGTACAGATTTGGGATGTATATAGTTCAAAATGGAATGTGATGACATGACAGGTAGACAGGTAGATAGGGACAAGTATAATTATGATACCGAATATGATGCAATAATACAAGATACTATAGGACAGAGAAAGGAAACATATGTGACTGAGGAGATCTTGGAGGTTGTGGTATAAGAAATGGGTCTCAAAAGTAGGGTAGAAGTTCAAAACATGAAGTTGTTGAAGGCAGGATAGTCAAGGCATAACAAACATGTAAGAAGTATACAATGGTTAGTAAAATGTGACTGTAACATAATAAATTGAAGGCCATAATTCTTTGTTTTTAAATCAGTGAATAGAGTCTGTAATACCAATCTTGTATGAGAGACAGCTTAGAAGCTGGTATTACAGCTTCTAAGATTGGTATTACAGACTCTATTTATTCAGTGATTTAATACATGAGAAACTGAAATCTAGAAATTAAGTAACATCTTTATGGTCACATAGTAATCAAGTTTCAGAGGCAGAATCTAAGCTTGGATTCCAGTTAGTGTTCATTCTATCATACAGTGCTGATTTTCAGCTGTAACCTACTGAATTCTAAAGAACATTTCAATTGGATTGAGATTAATATAAACACTATCAAGTAGTTTTTGTGATAGAGTTTTTCATCTTCTAGAACCCTTCAAGATATGGAGTTAACTCATCACCAACACAAGCACATCAGAGCTCTCTCTGGGGGAACAAAAAGAAAACTCTCAATTGGTATTGCTTTTATTGGAAATTCAAATGTCATTGTTCTGGATGAGCCTACTAGTGGTGTGGATCCTTGTGCCCGCCGAGGGATATGGGATATTCTACTAAAATATCGAGCAGGTAGGAAATGAGCATCATTTCCTTTTTTGTTCTAACAAGATATTATTTGTTTATTAGAGATTTAAGATCATCAATCATTCATAGGATCAAATCTTGCATCAAGAGAGATCGGGACAATTGTTTCCTGGGAAAATAATAAAAAAAAATCATATAGGGGAAAAAAAACCAGCCAGAACTTTAGAACTTTTTTATTATTCCCTTCATGTTCCTTAAGAGTTATATTTAGATTCAAAAAGCTGATTTATTAATATAATGATGGTGTGTATTCTTCCTCTATTAGTGCACATGATAAACTCTCCATAACAACTCATACTTTGAGATTCTTATCTACTTTTTTTTGAATCATCTATAACATCCAACACAAAAGAAGCTTTTCTTCAATTCTTTAAATATCTTGTGGGTAGCACTGTAGTATTTGGGGCTACCTGATAGCTGCCTGATGGGGTTACATGATAGACATTCTTTTATTGGGATAAATGTCTCTGAATGTGTCTTTTATACTACTTATGTTTAAGTTGATGCTTATGCCAATCTATAGCAACTCTCCAAGAAATACATGCTTATGGAATAACTAAATTGACTTGCTACCCAACAGTATATCATTATTTTTGAAATATACTTGATTCTTCCATTTATTTCATGTACATTTAAGATTTCATGTGCAAGAAATAAAAGCAACTTCAGCTCTCTTTATACCCTAAGACACTAAAAATTCAAAATAGCAATTCAATGAACTAAAAATAAAGAAAGCAAATAATCCTTACTCTGTAACATATTCATTGAACACCCTTTTTCACCACCAGCCCATTCTACCCAATGTGCTTCAATAGTAAGGTCACACAAACTGAAATCCAAAAGATAGAATAAATCCCAAAGAAATGTTTTGTGACATAACAGAGCTCTACTACAGATTTGAACAAAGTATGTGTTTATGTGGTACTCTCCACCTGAGGGAAAGAACTCACTATCTAGTTGTGACCAGATTTGTTTCTCCAGAAGTCACTTGGGACAGATTCTGAGGCTTGTGCATAGTGAATTGCCCATTTGGATGGATGAGACAAGTTTGAAGTTCAGCATCCAGAGAAATTGCAGTCAAAAAAGAGCAATAGGGAGAAATAGGTGGGGAAATACTGATATTATTTAAGATACCAGTTTAAAGACTAAGTGTAACTAGATAAACCAACAACTATTGATGACAGAAAGGAATACAGCCTTCAGTTCAGGTAAATCAGACCAATTTTTTTGAGTAATTTTAGATGTGCTCATCTCTTCATGACCCTCTTTGGGGTTTTCCTGGCAAAGATACTAGAGTGGTTTGCTATTTCCTTCTCTAGCTCATTTTATTTATGAGGAACCAAGCAAATGGGGTTAAGTGACTTGCCCAGGGCCATACAGCTCATAAGTGTCTGATGCTAGATTTGAAGTTAGATCTCCTTGAGTTCAGGGCCACCACACTACCTACTGTGCTATGTAGCTGTATTTATCAATGAAAAAAATTTTTAAATGATAAAAATCAATTAACATCTGGTGGGGTAGAAGATCCTGTAGTTTCCAAAGATAGAGTGGAACTATAATAAATGGAATCTGAGTAATATAAGAGAAAGTAATATAAGAGAAATAAGAAATTGAGAGAACATAACTCATGGTCTACACAGCAGTAAGAATTGACAAAATAGAACAAAAATCTGTCAGTCCTCCTTCGGCAAATATTACAAAAGAAACAAAAGAGAGAATAACTCATTATGACTGCAGTTACATAAAAGAGAAAGTTTGGAAGAAGAGAATAAAAAATACTAATATTCAAGGAAAGCATGTTCTCTATATAAGCAAATCATTGATCTTGAAGACAGGAAAAAAAGAAAAAAAACAGCTTAAGGACAATAGTCCTTAAGTTTGAGACTACTGAAATCACTATATAATCAACCTATTTTGTCTTTCTTTTCAAAATTGATCTTAACCCATTTTAATTAAAGAAGTAGGATAAGAATTTCACTAATGTAGGGAACTCCCAGGTTATGAAAATTCCTTTACTAGTATAAGACAACTTATAATATTATAAAGTTGCTTAGAATAATATAAAAATAAAGTGGTTTGCCCATGCTCACACAGTCAGTATAGGTGGGTTAGAAGGAGTTTTTGAACCTCTCTATAAATGGCTCTCTATAAAATCTCTTGTAAATCGTCTTTAGTATTGTATTGTCTACTATTCTACCCTCTACAATTTTAGAACTGTTGAAAAGACTGGAACTGGAGAGGAAGAAGAATAATCCATTTAAAAATAAATTATCTTTTTTAAAGAATAAAAGGCTTTGACCCTATGAATTTTGAGACTGAAAAAACTTCATGGTAAACTAATTTCTATAAGTGCATCTGAAGCTGGGATCATTCTACTAAATGACCTCTTGGACCTTTCAAATTGTCCTTTCAAAATCTTATCCTTCCAATAGTAGAAATCAAAAACATCCTTTTTCACCTTTACATCAAAGCTGACAAAGATGGAAGTCATCATGACAGTATGTCTGATAATTCATCAGAATGACAGCCATCAACCCAAATAAATAGTAGAACGATTAAGAGAGAAAGAAAATTCTTTCCTAGTTATTCCTTTCTTCTGAATTAGCTTCTCTTATTGCTTATCAATTATTATTTTGTTATTAGAAGAGTCATTTTGAGTGAATGCCAATTGAATTGTTACAAGATGTAAATTTCTGAAAATACTGCACAAACTTCAATGATTTTGATTTTTTGCTTTGAGATTTTTAAGGTCTTCATGGGTTTTATGCTTTTTTTCTCCCCTGACTCCATTTGAATGTGAACTCTTTGAGACTATGAACTATTTTGTCTACACTGATGTCCATGTTGTTTGCTAAGACCCCTTGAAATTGAGAGATTCAGAGATTTATATCTCATATCTTAGAAGAGTGTTAGGGGTCTCAGAGTCCCTGCCTAGTTGATGCTGGCTGCTTTCCTCTAATATTTCCTGAGGCTTTTAAAATCCTCACAATGGAGCTTTTTTTTTACACGATCCTCCTGAGGCTTTTTATGGGAGCCCTTTGCTATTGCTTTCTCCAGATACAGAGACTATATATTTTCTATCCCTGATCATGTGGAAACTCCTTTGCACCAGTGCAGGTTGAGGGGATAGAAGGACTTTTCTTATTGCCCATTGACTTCTGGCTAGTGTTTTATTCGTTCCTGGAGTGAAATGTCACTATAGTTTTTTTATTGGAATTCTTATCATTACAGGGTCTGGCAGGCATTTCATGGTTCTGTTGGAATAAATATATTTGGAAGCTTGGGAATTTGTGTCCCATTGTGGCTAGAAGTTTTCCTTCTTCCCTTTCCAGTTTTATTACAGTTTTCTTCTTTCCATAAACTCCATGTTCTGATCATACTGGCCTATTTATTTTTCCTCACAAATGATGCTCCATCTCTACTTTTCAAGCCTTTATACTTGTCATCTAAACTTAGAATGCTCTTCCTATTTATTTATTCCTCTTAGAAGTTTAATTCCTTCAGGACTCAGACTCTAGGATACTTTTTTTTTTTTTTTCATGAGGCAATTGGAGTTAAGTAACTTGCCCAGAGTCTCATAGCTAGTAAGTATTAAATGTCTGAGGTGGGATTTGAATTCAGATTCTCTTGACTTCAGGGCCAGTGCTCTACTCAATGTACTAGCCAGCTGGCTCATCTAGAATGCTTTTTTTGCAGGAAGCGTTTTCCGGTCCTCTCTTCTGTCCCATCTTCATCCCACCACTTTCTTTGCCTTCTCCTCTGAAGATACTTTATTTCTATTTTGCACATATATTTTATATATCTATATTTTCACATGTTGTTTTCCTTATTTGAATGCAAATTCTGGGGGGGCAAGAATTGTTTTTATTTTTTCATATTTAATGCTTGTTGTCTGATCAATCAGACCTGTGATTTCTTTGGTATAAGGAATTTCCCATGATAAAACTTCTTCTTCCACAACATATCTGCATCAATTCTCCAACTTAGAATTTTCAAGAGTTGCTTATGTCACTGAGACAGAAAATGTCTTTCATAGAGACCTGGCAAGTATGTGTCAAAAGCTTGAACCCAGCTTTTTCTAACTCCCTGTGTCATTTCTTCATCAGTATTTGGCAAACTGATATAAACATAATTTCATCTAGACAAATCTTTTTTTCCTGAAAAGTGTGATTTATAAGCCAAAATGGTAGTTAACTTGAAAGGTTAGGAATCTTTACCATGAAATATATCATAAAATTCTTAAAACATCAAATGAAATTCTTAATATTCCCTTAATTCATTGTGGAATATTCCTTGCCCCTTTATTTATCCAAATTGATGCAGATCATTTTATTTTTAGACAGAAATATTTTCACTTAAAATTAACTGCAAATAACAGAGTACTAATTAAATGTATCACTGCTCCTGTCACTTGAACTCAAAGGCTAAGTTCACTTCTTTTAGTTCAAATCAATATTGTCTTTGGAATGTTATAATGAGTAAATACCCAGGAAAGCACCTGCTACTTCATTTCTTTGTAGCTTATAATTCACAGATCCCTTCTACACGTATCTATTCTCATAAATTAGTTTGGCCTTCATTTGGACCTGTTCGCTCTCTGTGAAATATTGAAATTGGATTAAGAACTACTATGACCTCTTTTTCCTGCCTCATTTTATTTTCAAGATCTAAGAATAAATATGTTTCTTTCACCTTAGTTGTTAGCAGTGAATTTAATATAAGCCATTTAGATATGCTAAAGTAACAGTTTCATAGGCTTCAGAATTTGAAGGCTAACCAATTCCTTATTTTGTTATCAAATCTTATTTTAAAAATTTCAATATTTCTTATATATATGTCCTCTTTTCTCTGTAAAGCCATTACAGCACTATAGGTCTTTCTCATCTTATACCTGGACTATACCACTAGCATTCTATTTGGTCTCCCTCCATTTAATCACTCCCTACTCTTATATAGCCTTCCCTAGGCAGCCAAAGTGATTTTCCTAAAGTATGTTTCTGACCTTGATACCTGTTTTTTTGTTTTTTTTTTTCATTTAAAATCACTGCCTCCCTATTACCTTCAGGATCAAATGTAAATCCTATGGCATCTAAAGCTCTCTAAAACCTGGCCCCTTTCCTTTTTTTCCCTCAGTGTTACTTTCTCCACTGCACATATCCTGTGCTTCAGCTTCCTCAGTCTTTATGGTCTTCCTTGTGCATTCCATCTTTCCTATTCTTTATGTTTGGAAAACTCCCTCAACACAACCCCACTTTTTCTATATTTTAGTTCATTTGGCTCCTTTCAAGATTTACATCAAACCCCACCTTCAGGAGAAAGCCTTTCCTGGTCCCAATCTCCCTGTCCGCCAATATATTAATAGTGCTTTGTTTCTGAGATTATTTTCTGTCTACTATGTACATAAATTTTAAAATGTAGTTTTCTTTCTTTGTATCTCCAACATTTAGTACAATGTCTAGCAGATGAAGAATTTAATAATTTGTTCACTGAGAAACAGATTTTTAGAAGCTAAGGGATTTTTCCAAAGTCATTAATGTCCTGTCAGAGATTTGATTGTTAATCCAGATGCAAAAAATGTTTTGAATATACTATGTGACACAATTCTTCAGATTGAGCGAATGTCATGAACATAAATTATTTAAATTATGTAACTAGATATTAAACTGATGATAGGTTTTGGTTCATGTCAAGAACTCATGAAAGAGTCACATGTCTTCAAAGCTTAAACCACATATGATTAATTAGGATGGGTCCTTCTTATAATACATTATATCCCTTCCATGACTTAGAAAATTGTTTTCATGAATTTCTCCAACTTAAAACGATTATTAGAGTTTATGATATGCTAGCATAGCCTTCAAGAATTCATAACTACTTCTATGCCATGACCTGAACCAAGTTATTATCAAATTATTAGAGGGAAGTTATTTATATAATTTCCTCTACTCATCCCCAGCAGAAAGTGGTTGAAGCCACAATTTTAAGGGCATTCTTTTTTGGGAAAAGAACTTAGCCACACATCATTCTATTCATTATGAGACTTGCTATTTCTTGGTTGCTTTAATATGCTTTGTTCTCAAAGAGGACCAAAATGACATCACTATATTATAGTCAAGTTACAGTATGTCTGACTATGGCTGATCAGACCATATGAGCTCGGAATGCTTTGCCATAGGTTGCACAAATAGTTCATATGAACATTTGGACTAGTTTCTCTAAAGTTGTGCATCTCAAGTTTCTTCTGGGTTAATGCATTTCTGCTTTGCCCATAGAGCACAGCACCTTCTCTGATGAGGGTACTCCATGCTGGGCATATTCAGCATATTCACATATCTCCCCTATGTTCACCACACACAGTTTGCAGTGACTAGCATCATTCTCAGATAGAAATTAGGTTAGTTTTCTTCTTTATCTATTAAGAAAAATATTTATAGAAGTGGTCTTTGCTTATTGTGCTTACTTTTTAGTGCTTATTACTGATCAAAATGTGCATTTCTATTCTTTTATGTGATCAGTGGTTTTATAAGAAAAGAAGGTATTTGTAGCAAAAATAGAGTGGCTTCAGAAGAAGAATGATAAAATGATTGGAGATTATTTTTATTCAAATTTTAAATCTTATTAGCAATTTTTCAAATCTCTCTGCATGCCATTAGATGTTTTTAAGATTAATTAACAAAAGGATAATATCAATTAATTGATCATCTGGAACTTTATAAAATAACTTATTTATCTTTCTTTTTTGTTATCTAGAGAAATGCTTAAATATGAAAAAATCAATAGGAGTTTGTCATTCTGTCATATGAAAATAAGAGATAAAATTAATATAGGTCTTTTCATGATAAATGTTTTTGTCTTTTGCCTTAAAGTGCATGGATATTAAAAAGGGGAACTGAATTTATAAAACATATACATTAGGGAGTGATTATTTCTTCTGAGAAAAGAGCTAATACTCTTTTAAATGGGTTTTTCAATGTACTTAAAATGTTATATATTTTCAGAAATACAAATATATGCTTTTAAGAAAAGCATGAGGTAATAGAAAGCTTTATATCATGCAATGATATGACCAGAATCAGAGAATTTCAGAGTTTGGGCGGACTTAATGGTTATCTGGTCTAACCCTTATCTTAAAAAGAACTGGTCTTATTTTAAATATTTTGATATATATTAGAATTTTGCATTTTTTGATCTTTCCCCAATATGTAACTGATAGTGGGACCTTTGAATCAAAAGATATGGACATTTTAGTCCTTTTTTTTTTTTTAGCATAATTTCAGATTATATTTCCAAATTATTAGGCAATTTCTACCAATAGTTTATTAGAAATTCCTTCATTTTTAAATATTATATTTTTCTTATCAATCAATCATTAAATATTTATTAAGTACGTATTATATGCCAAACACTATGCTATATTCTGGGGATATAAGAAGAGGTACAATATAGTCCCTGAGTAGATAATCCTAGAAATCCATTTGAACAAGAAAATTCCAATATTTTACTGAAACTTCATAAGCTTTCTTGAGGAGATTACAATGTAAACTTTGATGTTCTTTTGATCTTGAAATGCAGGTCGTACTTTAATCTTCACTACACACCACCTTGATGAGGCAGAAGTGCTTAGTGATCGCATTGCAATACTCCAGCATGGGCAACTCAGATGTGCTGGTTCTCCCTCCAGTTTGAAGGAAACCTATGGCCATGGACTCAGTCTGACGCTGACAAAAAAAGTAAGACAAGAAATGCAAATTTTAATTCTATTTTACCAATCATGTTTATGGAGGCTAGTGTGTGCTAGAGCACTGTGGAATACTCTGAAGACCCAAGACAAAAACCAAAGCATCCCAACTCTTTCAAAGAGCTCTAAATTCTATTCTGGGAAAACTAATACATGTTTATTATAGAAGCTCTCAAGATATACAGTGGAATCTGGTTTTAGATAATGGAGGTTCAGCTCCTGGATCTGGTGCTATTGTTACTCATAAGTCACTTAAAATTTCCTGAGCTTCAGTGTCAAAGAAAATCAGAGTTGGAAGGCTGTAGGATCCAATTTGTTCTTCTATGGGAATATTTTCTATAATAATCTCAGCAAGTGGTTATTCAATCTTCACTTAAAGACCTGTACTGATAGAGATATTCCTCTACCTCTAGAGGTAATTTAATTTTTTTTTTGGGGGGGGGAATTGTTCTGATTTCAAGATATTTTTCTCATCAAGCCCAGATCTGCTGCTCTTCAACTCTTTTAAAAAATAAATAAATTATTCAATCAACATTTATTAAATGTCTATAATATTTTAGGTCCTTTGTTTAGCACTGAAAATACAAAAAGAGGCAAAAGGTAATCCTTTCCCTTAAGGAGCTTGCAATCTTAACATTCACTCATTTTTTTTCTAGTTCTGACTACAGCAGCCAAGTAGAATGAGCAAAATGATTCTTCACATAATAACCTTCTAGTCCTTTCAAAGCTGTGAAATGAGCTTACTGGTCTAGACAATCTGATTCTTCCAGTTCTAAAGCTTGTGAGTTCTTATGTGTGAGGCTATTTTCTAGTTTAATTATATTTATTATATAATAATTAGTAATAGTAATTATCATTATATGTTGAGTTTAAATATAATGAGTTCTTATTAGGAACTTCCTAGTATAATGCTGTGCCTAGAACTTTAAGATATAGAAATAAGGCTGCTTTTTCATGTTTTTGAGAAACTTAGAATCTTGTTTGTAAGAAAAGATGTTGTTCATCTTAGTTTTTGAAAAGGACCAATGACATTGGGGCTGTTTAGGTCTTTGGCAGAGATCATCAGGCTTCTGGTGGGAAGAGGGCAGGCAGTTTCCTCTCTAGATTAATTTTTTTTTAATGTTGAACTTATTTAGAAAAAGGGAAAATGAACTTTAAGAAATACACCAAAACTTTTAAGTTTCTTGCTTCTCAGTACATCTCACTTAAAAATAGAAATGAAAAAGGTGAACTTGCCTCAGTCCATCTTTATGATAGACTGCCCTATGTCCACAAATACCAGCCTTGGGGAGTAATGAGTCAGAGTTCAGTGGTCTTTTCAAACAGGTCAGAATACAGCTCCTCTGGGGGCTGGAGGGTGGAGAATGCAGGAGCAAAAGGATGGACACATAAAATTTGAGAAAAGATACGCATGTAACAGAAAAATATGATGCAGTATTGAAGTAGTATAAATAAGGGCCCCAAAAATATGATGTTGTTTGTAATGGCCTTGCCTGGTCAGGAAGGTAAGAGATCAATGGTGACATAATTGGCCAAGGAAATCTTTAAGAAGGAAGATTTTTAATTTTGAATACAATAAGAGAAGACAGGGTTTACATATTATGTATTTTCAAGTATTTGAAAAGATATTATTTCACATACTTGTTCTTCTTGGCTTCACGGAAGGGCAAAATTAGGACAAATGGGTAAAAGTTGAAGAATGTCAGATTATTGTTTGATGATGAAGAAAACTGTCTAACAAAAAAAGCAATACCAAAGAAGAATGAAGTATCTCAGGAAATACTAACATATCCAATCACTGGAGAGAGATTAAGTGAAGACTATATCTATTAAGATTATTGTAGAAAGGAACAGGTACAAATTCATTTATATAATATTTGAGACGGCTTCCAACTCACATTTTATGATTTAGTTTAGTATTTGAGGTAGGGAGAACAGATGAGCAGGGATGAAAATGGGATGTATAAGGGATAGTTAAGAGATGGATTTATAGAGTAAAATTTTTCTCTCTCCCTGCCATCTCCCTCTCTCTATCTCTTTTTCTCTCTTTTTAGGCAGATAAGGAGAAAACAAGGTCATACATCAACACAAAGAATAACGCCAATAATTCAGATTTATGGAATACTTTAGATATATCTTATTTGATTTTCACTTCAATCCTATAAATTAGGTTACTATATTCATTCCCATTTCATAGATGAAGAAAGAGAGAGTTTATGAGTAATATGCTCAGGAAAATAAATCCTAGTATTCATTGTTCCAAATTCAACACTTCATCCTTTATGGGAGGGAATAGCAAAGTGGGTTAAAAGGGCAAATCATACTGTTTTTGTATGGCCCACAATTAAAAAAATATTTTTATATTTTTAAATGCAGTAAAATTTTATCACAAAATGTAAAAAAACCTACATTCTTACTTTTTGAGCCATGCAAAAAACCAAGATTAAGTCTGGATTTGATCAGTGGGCTGTAGTTTTCTGCCTCCTGCCCTATGTAAACTGCCTCATGGATGTTCATCTATCACTTAGTATAATATTTTGTTTAAGTTTCACCATGACATTGTGAGGTAGTCAGAAAAGGTACAACATTTACTGTTTTCAAGATGATGATTATGGGCTTTCAAAATTCATGCATAGAAAGATATCATCTGTAATACAAGATCATAATTTTACAGTTAATGAGCATAGGTCCATAAGTGAAGTGACTTACCTAATGTCATATAAGCAGTAAATGGATGGGCTAAGGTTCAAACCCATATTTTTTTTGGGAGGAGATCAAGATCTTTTTCATTACATCATACTTTCTCATAAACAAAACAATGTTTTAGAAATATTAGTATGGTAGAGGTATATAGGATGAATTGACAGTAGAGAAATATAAGTCAGGGACTTGTATTAAAACAACAGAGAAATGTTTTAGGGTAAAAGTATCAAACAATAGTCATATAACTCATAATATTCCCAAGTATGGCCCAGACAAGATTTAAATGTAGTTCCTTTATGATTTTTATGTGTTTATTTTCATACGTATATCTTCATATATACATATAAACATGTGATTTTCTAAGTTGATATGTGGCTCACAGGGATCCTTAAGTATGCTTTAGTGGTTATTATTTCAATTCAAGTTTGACATAATTGTCTGAAGAGAAAAATAGAAGCAGCCCAATTGTGTTGAGGACTTATGGTATGAGAGTGGTGTGATAGCATATGTAGATTAAAATCAAAACATTTTTAGAAGGAAAAAATAAGAAAATACTTAAATAATTGATACAGGTGATAAAAGAGCAGGAAGAGTTAAAGATAAACTAAGATTTGAGAATAGATGATTTGAAGAATAAAGGTACCATTGACAGAAATGGGCTATAAGGAAAAAAATGTTTAGTTTAGGAGGGAAGATGGCTTCAGTTTTTTCATATTGAATTTGAAATGATGGAAATATATATAATTGTAAACATATTAAAGGCAGTTGAAATTATGAGAGGGGAAATTAAGTCAATATCATGATTTTGGTTGCATATTTTAGAGCCCTTACTCTCAAAGTGGTAGTGAAAACCATAGAAGTATAACTTATTTATGGAGAAAGTGTAAGCAGAATAAAGAGCTCTTGATTGAGTCTTGCAGGACTTACATATTAAGTGAATAGGAAGGTGAACTAATAAAGTAAATGCTCAATAAATATTTGTTAATGGTAATGAGAAAGAGAAAAGACACAAAATTAAAAGTATGAACAATATAATTCTATATCACAAAGTCCAAAGAACGTTTCAAGGATGGGATGGTCAACTATGTTTAAAACAAAAGAATGATTAAAGAGAATGATGATCATTTTATTTAGCAATAAAGGGTAATAGCTTGGTTTTTAGTAATTAGTTTTGTTATAGTGATGGAGAGATAGAAAGCCCAGTGTAGAGGGTTTCTGAAATAACAGGAACTGAAGTGATAGACAACCATTCATAAAACCTGCGAGTCAATGAAAGGAAGAAGATGAAGGTAACATTAATGACATAATTAGTAGGCCATGGGCTTTCAATTTCTCCTTTCACTCCACTATAATGGGGATGATTTTTGTTTCTCCATCCATTGTTTCTTTTGACTAATGCTGTGTATCTAGGACATAGAAACTCAAATCAATGTTTAAGCTTTTAATTCAGGGTTCCAACCAATCAAAAGAGAAACTCTGTTTTTATTTTTTTCATATTAAAGGCTAAACAGGTTTTCGATATTCAGAATTTAGTGGCAATAATAAAGTAGTAAACTTAAAAAGTGTAGTTAACTGTAGGCACTTGTAGATTTTTTGTCCTGTACAAATCTTGGTGTTGAATTTAAATGACCTTCAAGGTAGGGAGAAATTACATAAATTATGTATTTATGAAGGTGTGTTAATGCAGGGCTGATTCAATATCAGGAAAACTATTACCTTAATTGATCATATCCAAAGCAAACAAAAATCACTTGATAATCTCAATAGATGCAGAAAAAGCATTTGACAAATACAGCACCCATTCCTATTAAGAATACTAGAGAGCATAGGAATAAAGAGAGTTTTCCTTAAAATGATAAGCAGCATCTTTTTAAAACTATCAGCAAGCATTATTTATAATAGAGAGAATCTGGACGCATTCCCAATAAGATCAGGGGTGAAACAAGGATGCCCATTATAACTACTCTTATTCAATATTGTACTAGAAATGCTGGCTTTAGCAATAAGAAAAGAAAAAGAAATTAAAAGAATCAGAATAGGCAATGAGGAGATAAGTTGATTTTTTTATACAAATACATACACTATGCTGATGTATATGTTAATAGATGGCTTTTTCAACTTTGCTTAATGTGCATTCTAGTTCTGATAGAATGTATAATGACTAACTCTAATCGATGAATATCTTTTCTCTTTGTTATTTTCCCTCCTCCACTGTAGCCTTTCGTTCTGGAGATCCAGGATGCCAAGGACATAGATCGAGTTACATCTCTGATACAGATCTATATTCCAAAAGCATTTCTTAAAGAAAATGGTGGGAATGAACTGACTTATGTAATTCCAAAGGACACAGATAAAACTTGCTTTAAAGGGCTCTTTCAGGCTCTGGATCAAAATCTCCATCAACTTCATCTAACTGGCTATGGAATTTCAGATACCACCTTAGAAGAGGTATTTGGCATTTCTTGTTTTTATTATCCTTTGCAACCCCTTAAGATATCTCTGACAAGTCCAAATTTGAGATCTCTTTTCCCATCATGATTTGTAATTTTATAGTTAGGCATTTCTTCTGCCTTGCACCCAATGAAATGAGTTTTGTATGGAGAAAGGAAGAGATAGGAAGTATGAGAGAAAATATTAACTATTTATTTTAAATTTCTGGTCCATCATGTATTTTTGCATCAAAAAATTATGAGCTCAAAATACCATTAGATAATATTGTTCTTTTACTTAAAGAATTTTTCATTCAATCTTAGTAAATATTCAAAATACTTCCTATCAGTAAATATCTAACTGAAACAATTGTATTAGTGAATTAATACTGATGAGCTTGGTTACCTGAAGTAGCAATATTTCAATCATGTACCTGCCCTGCTAACAGCTGCAGAAGAGGCTAAGAATCTTGCAGAATCAAATCTTTTAAAAAGAATTTTACATTGCATCCTTTGAAAACCCTAGGAATATTGCATGATCAGCTTCTGGATGAAGGGTTTAGAAACATTTCTTTTGAGTCTAAAGTCATGCTGTGATATCTATTTTTAAAAAAATATAAATAGTAATGACATGCATTTAAATAGCACTTAGAGGTTGAAAATGTGTATAGCCTTGGTTGAGTTTCATATAGCCCAAGTTTCATATGCACATAAAGAAAATGAAGCTAGAAAGGCTGACTGGTTTGACTACAAATAGGAAGTGGCAAAGATAGGATGTGACCTTATGGCTTCTAACTGAAAGTGAGGGAGGGCTATAATTCTGAAATCTATACATCTGGTGGCTCTGTAAAATTCTAGCACTGAGGGAATGATGTTGAAGTAATACCACAAAGAAGAAATGCTTTCATTCAAACTGGTAGTAATTCTAAATTGAATGATTTCTATTCTTAGTGATCATTGGGAGTTTTTGATAAATGAATAACAAAGTGGCTACTTTCTGGATGTAATATGATTCTTTCTTTAATTTTTTTTAACCAAAAAGTTGACTTAAATAGCCTAATTTGAAGCCACATGATGAACTTTATCCTGAAGCCATAAAACACTATATGGATGAAGTAGATTATGTAAAATTAATTCAATAATACAGTGAAAATAACTCTGGAATTGAAGGCAAAGTTCTAGGTTTAAGTATTGGTTTTTGTCCATTACTACATATGTGACCTTAGACATTTAAGCCTTATTTTTCTTGTGGATAACATGAAGGAAATCTTAACTTCTAACTTCCTTTTTATGCTTCTATGCCAATAGAATTCTAAGCTAATTAGTGCTTCTATGATGGTGGTTTCTTCTTGGTAACTGAGTCTTTCCCTGTCCCGTTCCTATTATCCCCTATTCCAAGGGAGCTTTGAGCCCAACTTGGTTGATCTTGGTGTCATGTTATTTGCCATTAGAGATCATCCCAAAACACAGATATCTCTTTAACCATCTAACCACTTCTATTATATAAACACGTTTCTAATTTTGTTCACGGGAAATATTTGTGGTAAGAAGTCCTTTGATTAAGCCCTGTTCTCATGAAACCATTCTTCCCACTCTTTCCACATTTTCTTTGTTTGTTTGTCCTAGTAGTGTCTGACCACATCCAGCTCTTCTTATTGAAGCCTCAGGTTCAAATTCCTTTGCAAATGTATAATTGTAGTATTGAATGTTGTTTAACTTTTGGTATATAGCAAGCTCTCTTTTTGATTTATCCTCTGATAAAACTTTCTTATGTCTGATATATTTTCTACCTCACTTGATATTTCTAATCAAAGTGTAATGAAACAAAATTATCTTGCTATCACTTTGAAATCTTCTTAATATGCATGGGAAACATCTTGGTAGAATATAATCTTATAAATGGATTTTGTTCCACAAAATCAAATGCAGTTTCTATGACCAACAAGTAAGAAAAATAATGATGTCTTTTGTTGTCTGCACCTTTCAGTTAGTTGCTCAGCTTTAAAGATGTTTTCTGCTGAATATGTTATCCATGCAAACTTTCTGTTCTCTGATCATGCTTTCATAAAATATGCTTTCAATAATTATGTAGATCAGTGGTCTCAAACTCAAATAAAAACTAAGAGCACTAAACTACATATAAGTATCCTTGCATTTTGACTTAAAACAACATATTAGCATTATCTATGTTCTACTTTTTTTTTTTGGTGAAATATATTTTTACTGAAGGATATTTTATTTTTCCAAACACATATAAAGATAGTTTCCAGCATTCATTTTTGAAAGATTTTTTTGTTCTAAATTTTTCTCCTTCTCTTCCCTTCTCCCTCCCCAAGACAATAAGCAATCTGATATAGGTTAAACATGATCTATCCTTTTAAACATATTTCCATATTTGTCATGTTATACAAGAAAAATTAGACAAGGGGAAAAAAAACAACAAAAAAGTGAAAATATCTACTTCAATCTACATTAAGTTTCCATGTGTTCTCTTTATGGATGTGGATGGCATTTTTCAACGCAAGTCTTTTGGAATTGTCTTAAATAACCACATTGCTTTTTAAAAATTAAATCTTTTTATTTACAAAACATGCATGGGTAATTTTTCAACACTGACCCTTGCAAAGTCTTCTGTTCCACATTATTCCTTCCTTCTCCCCAGCCCCTCTCCTAGATGGCAGGTTGTCCAATATATGTTAAATATGTTAAAATATATGTTAATTCCAATATATGGATACATATTTATATAGTTATATTGCTGCATACCACATAGCTGAGAAGAGTCAAATCTATCACACTTGATCATCACATAATCTTGATGATGCTATGAGTAATGTTCTCTTGGCTCTGCTCACTTTACTTAACATTAGTTCTTGCAAGTCTTTCCAGTCTCAGTCTCTCTGTCTCTGTCTCTGTCTCTCTTTCTCACCTAGTTCTTTCTCTATTACTTTTGTACAAGTCCAAGTATTGTAGAACCTTACAAAAACAAGCAAAAATTTGCATTTGATTCTACCATTTCCTTAAGCTATCATCCTATATAAAAGTTTATCATTGCTGCCTCCATTTTTCATCTCCTCTACAGTTTGATTTCTGATGTTATCTTTGAATTTTTCCCAAAGTTCGAAATAATATCTTACTTGCAAGTCTTATGATCTTTTCTCAGTCACCATTCTTCTCAACCTATCTGTTTCATTAGACAATAATGATTACCATTTCTTCCTGGATAGTCTTTCCTTTATGGAAAAGCAAGTTGTTGGATGAATGCATAGAGCACTAGACCTGAAGTCAGGAAAATCTAGATTGAAATCTAGCCTCCGACATTTCTGGGATTTTGGCCAAGTCATTCAATCACTGTCATCCTTACTCTCTTCATTTGTAAAATGAGAAGAGTAATAGCACCTGCCTTTGGGGTTGTTGTGAATTGAAGAAACTGTGCACAAAAATGTATCTTCCACAAAAATAAGATTAATTTAGAATGTGGATAGTTTCTGTCTTCTACAAGGCTTAGTGCAGGGATTAAACTTAGAATACAAGGACTTTGAAGAGGTTATGTGAACTTGGATGGAGAAATTTACATTTGTTTTTTATTTACCTCTAACTGAAATTGAGTATATGCTTAAATTATGATAAAAAATCCCAACATTATTCTGAGAAATTCCTCATTATTCATGAGGTTCTCTAGACCGCCAAAAGGATCCATGCTATATTTTTTAAAAAGGATAAGAATCTCTGGCCTATAGTCTAGGTTTGAGTATTATCATGTGTAGAAACATGTATAGAAATGACTATAGTACAAAGCAGAATGCATAAAACACTTAAATATCAAGGAAAATATTAAAATAAAACAATGCCTGCATAAAATTCCCAGTGTTTTTTTTTTTTTTTTTTTGTTGTTGTTTTTTTTTGCAAATGTGCTTTGTTATTCCAGTGTAGAAATAATCTGGATACCAGCTTCAGTCCTCTGTCTTTGGTTGCTCATGTGTTCACACAGTTTTGTAATTCTCTGTAAATTTGGATTTACAGGGCCAGCTGCCAAGAAAAGCAAATACTGTCATTAAAATATTGGTCTTGAATAGAGATTTGTCAGACATTAGTTGTCATCATTTCTGATGTGTGGATAACAAGTAGGAAGATTATACCAAAATAGCTCTCTGTTTGTAGATCTGATACATCTCAGTTGACATAAATCATTGACTTTCTGAAATCACTGGTAGGCATCATTTCCTAAAGATGTTTCAACTTCCTGGCACCTGTTAGAAATACAGGACAGAGTTAGTGGGTACTTTGCTTTTTGAGTTGTAATAAAAGAGAAGTTTAAAAAAAGAAAAAGAGAAAAATAAAAGTGAAGCTTTATTTATTTATAAATGCCCCAATGTGAAACTGTTAGTATCATAAATGTTGCAAAATTATCTATTAGAAAAGGTTGTACATATATATATATACTTCTCTAGTATACATCTATACTTATATATGTATACATATATATGTTTGTTATATAGATATGTCTATATAACATATATATATATGTGTAATTTATACAAAGTCTATATAAACTCCTGAGAGGAATAATAATTATGAATAATAATTGTGTATTATAAAACAATTCTTTATTACCAGATGTTTATTCTTATTAACTTTGAAATCACAGAAGTAAAAAAGTCCTCAAGAGATCTAGTGTTTTGTCTTCAGTCAAGTGAAGGCCTCTATCACTTTAGATAAATATCTGTATTTTCTTATTGAAGACTCTCAGAGATGGAGACCCTGGATTTCCAGGTTGTTGGATTGTTTCCATCACAAACAGTTGTCTTGTATAAATATAGATGTTTTATTAGTTAAAATATCTTTACTTGTACTTAAAGCTTAAAACAATTATATTTTATTTATCATAAATATAATTTATACAAGTCCCAAAAGTTTTAGTGAGGTTTTAACACTTCAGAATGATTATTGATATATTTACAAAAATCAATTAAAAGTTTAATTATTTACATTTATTTTATGCTTATTTTGTGAATTTTGAAAATAAAAAATAATTTTAATGTTAGCAAAATAGGACACCTTGTCTTTATGCATCACATGTTTGACAATTTCAGGATGAAACTTTTTCATACTAGTGGTTAGGTGGAGAAGGTTCTTTCAGTGGTGATCATAATTACCTGCTCTATTTCCATTAAAGAAGAGGTTATGTCAAAACTATTGTGCATGCATCAGAACCTCATTCTTTGATGTTCTTAAAGCCAGGATTACAAATTCAATCCTTTTAGTCACTGAGCAGCAGCTGATTAAAGTTTTTACAAAGTTAAAAAAAAATCAACTAGAGTGACACATAACAAAGCAGTGATGGTGCTGAATTTTAATAAGAAGTATCAATATTTCTTTAAAAATAATAGCCTTTCAAATTTTTTTGGTAAATATGTAGTGTTTATGCTTCTGAAATTTCAACAACTTCAGCTTTTATATCTTAAAATTATTCTAAGACTTTTTGAACACCCTGTATATAAAACACTTTCCTGATATCAAATCAGTGATGTGGGTAATGCTGTTATTATTGTCTTCACCTTTAAAATGAGGAAACTGAGAACCAGGGAGGTTTACTTGATTTGTTTATGGTTATGAAGCTAATAAATGGAAAGCCACAGGAAGGATTTGAATGCAATATCCAGGAGAACCTAAAAAAGTATTTCTGAAGTATATATTCACATTATTTCATTTTCACACATTGGTTAACTTTTCAAAAAAAAAAAACAAACCCAACCCTAATTTGCAAATGCCCATTTCCTTCCTTATGTATTTTCTTTGCAAATGAATTTTATTTCCTATTTTCTTCCTATATTTTCAATTTGCATGCCTAGCCCTCAAAATTAAATATTTGCTGACATTTATACTTTTTCACAAATTCTTATTCTTGACTTCTCATGTAGTTTTTATGCTAATTATAGTTTTAGCCTTTCACAAAGTACTACTTTGATAATTTATTGCAGCATTCAGTTGGTCTTGAGTTCTCAAAGTCTATATCAGTATAGTGCAGAGTCTGATAGATTCTGTCATGCCAGAAAAACTTCAGTTATGATTCTAGCAACAGTCTGAGTTTGGTTTCCCAGCATGAGTCTGGCTAAGTATGAAGAGGCTCATCATCATAAGTGGTCTCTTGATGGTTTCTTTGGCCATGGCAATCCATGAACCATACTAGAATCCATTGGTCTTCAGTTCTATATGCCCCCTTTTGGTTTCATGGACATATTACTGGGGCATTGCATGGTGTGATATTAAAATCCTTATTATAAATAAATCAAAAAGTCAGAAGAAAGATGCAACAATGTAGAAGGATGGCCCACAGGGACTGCAAATTTATTTTGTGATGTGCCTAGAGGCAGCAATAATATATCATTACTTGGGATACAGAAACATTTATCCATGTATCCATATACCTATCCATCCATCCATCTTTCTATCATCTATGTTGTTTAGTCATGCTTCAGTCAGTTCTGATTCTTTGTGACCTCTTTTGGGATTTTCTTGATAAAGATATTATATGTTCCAGTTCCTTTTTTCAGGTGAGAAAACTGAGACAACATGGTTAAGTGACTTGCCTAAGGTCGCTAGATTTGAACTTAGGTCTTCCTGACTCTTGGACCAGCACTTTATCCACTGTGCCACTTAGCATCTCTCTCTCTCTCTCTCTCTCTCTCTCTCTCTCTCTCTCTCTCTCTCTCTCTCTTTTTCTTTCTTTCTTTCTCTCTCTCTCTTTCTCTCTCTCTCTCTTTCTCTCTCTCTCTCTTAATTTATGTCTATATATCCAATTCTAATTATGTTTATAGCTTTATCTATAGCTATTACATCTAGCAACTTAGGACAACATCAACTCATTGACTTATTTGTAAAATACTATAGAAGATGATTGAAGATGATGAACACTATTACATCATTAAAATAATTAATAGATAGTTAAACTAGCTAAAAATAACTTGGTCTGAGATTCAAATAAATAAAGTTATCCTAAAGGTCTTTAAAAATTAAAATGGAAGGAAAAATACAAAAGAAAAATGAAGAAGGCTCACAAAAATTTTAAATGAAAGATGTTGTTCTGAGAAATGGAAATGTCTGTGTAAGAAAACCTCTCTTCACTGGTATGGATCTGTAGATTAGATTTGCCCAGACACCAATAATCATAAAACTGATGAAATTAATAGCTATCATTTATTTAGCACTTTAAATTTCACAATGTGCTGAGCAAATATCTTATTTTATCTTTATAAGAACTTTGGGAAGTAAGTGCTATTATTCTCTCTTTTCAGATGAGGAAACTGAGGTAGTCAGAGATTAAGTAGATGCCCAAGACCACATAGCTAGCAAATACCTGAGGTTGCATTTGATCTTAGCTCCATCTGACTACAGAGCTAGTACTCTATCTACTACAACATCAGGCTATCTATTATATGTCAGAGGCAGGATTTGAATCCAGGTCTTCATACTTCTAAGGCCAGTCCTTTGTCTATTACCTTTATACCACCTTTAATTTCTATCTTTAATGTCAATAACCTATTCAAAATACATTTTGTCTATTCTATACTACCATTTTCTAACTTTTTTTTCCCCTATATTTAGGGGGAAATTAGTATATAATATATAGTAGTGAGTAGTATATAGGATAATGCAAATCTTCTCTTTTAATCAATTTGTGTTCTCTTTGAAGTTGGTATTCCATTTAGCAGTGCAGATTTCAAACTATTCATACATTTTAATCTTTGTTCATATTCATGATTCTTATTCAAGTTCTCTCATAAATTCAGTCTTCCCTCTAGATATTTTTCCAATTTAACATTTCTCTATAATCACTCAATTCATGACCGACCCACCTCTTTTTCTTCCTATCCATTTACTGGATATATTTTGATATTTCCCACAAGTAAAACAATCATTAGCACTTATGTTACACATTCCCCCCATTTTCTTTATATATTTTAAATCTCACACTCCCCTGGCAGAGAACAGATTGTTGAATGAATAGCTAAAATTATCTGGAGGAAAATCATCTGATTAGAAAAAAAAATCAATTAATCCATGTACCCACAAACCATGGAACCAACATTCTTTCATCTGTTTCCTGGAAGTCAAATTCTATGAACCTTTTGGGCTAGTTTTCTAAAGTATTAAGTAGTGTCAAATGAAACCAGCAAAATATTGCATAGAAAGTCTTGCCTTACTTCTTTGGCAACTTTTATTTCTTGTCTAACTCACCCATTTAATAGAGAAATGCTAGTGACATTTGTATAGTGTCTTCAGACATTTAATCAATTTGTCTGAAACTGTAATTTCATGTAGTCTTGGATAGGAATTCACGGCTAGTTCAGGAAAAGGTTTCTTCCCACTCTAGGCTCACTAGAATATAGCCTTCCTAGATTCTACCTTTTGCTTGCTCAGTGATTTCTTTTAATGTGACCAGACAGTCAGCAATTTTCTGCCCTTTTATGGCACATTTTATGCCTCTTATATCTGCCTACTTGGTAACAGAATTCCCACAAAGATCTTATAATCTGTATTGAGCAGCCTCAGCAACCTTCTCTTTGTGCTTTCTGTCTTTTTTCACTTTTATCATCATCAGTAACCTCTAGGCCATGATTTTTTTTTAAAGCAGTCTTAACTTTTTGGTTGCCACATAAAACTTTTAACTCATCCTGAACTTCCTGTCCATAAAACACAGAGGCAATTGCATAGAAATGGCTTTTTAACCCTCATTCTTATATTACACCTATCCTGTAGATTTTTCTAAAAATATGAAAGATTTTTCAGCTATCTGCCTTAAAACTTATTGTTTTGGATTTAAATCCAGCTCCATCAGTAGAGCCCATAATTAGTGACATATAGTTCTTTTATTCTAACATCAAGCACATTAGTTATTTCTCTCAGCATGTGGTGATAACTTTCAAGGGTTGTTTTTTTTTTTCTATATCTAAAACTCTTCAAAGATGTCTTCAGAAGATGTCAAACATAAGTTCTTCATTTTATAGTTAGAGAAAATCAGATCCAGAGAAATGAAATAATTTATCCAAAGTTATATTGTTCAAAAACTAAATACATGTCAAAAGAGGCAGTAGTACAGTGGAAAGAGTTAAGGGATTAGGGTCAGAGGGATTGAATTCCAGTCCTGGGGAAAAGAATGACTAACTATTTGCTTAAGCTTGGGCAAATATCTTCCTTTCTCTCTCTTTTTTATAAAAGGAAGGAATTGAATGAATTGACCATCAATGGACTTTCATGTTTAAATCTGTGATATTTTATTGATCTATGAGTCTTAAACCTGAGACTTAGACTTAGTTCTCTTCCTAAAATGATTTCATAAGTACCTGGATCTTGGTATAAAATGCTACTAACTTCACATTTATATACTGCTTTAATGAAGTCAGCTTGATGTAGTAAGGAGATACCTGGGCATGGAGTCAAAAGAAACCTGACTATAACATTTTCCAGCTGGGTGAATCTAGGCAAGTAACTTAGCCTCTTTTTTTCCCATAACATAGGTAAAATTTGATGGCACATGAAACTTTACATTTATCATGAATTGCTTGCTATTCCTTTTAAATATAGAATAATTTTGAAATTGAATAATTTAATTACATAATTAACTAATAATAATTAATAACTAAAAATAAATTTAAAATAGAAAATTTTCTTTTTTCCTTTTTTCCCTTTACTCTTGAGATGACTAACATTAAACACAAATCTCTCTCTGTCTCTTAAGTTATTCCATACATACTACTATTTATCAATTCTTTCTTTGGATGTAGATAGAATCTTCCTTCATAGTTCATGTGTAGTTAATTTGGATATTAGTGGCTCAAAGATGTGCTTAAAACAATATTGCTGTTACTGAATATGTTTTCTAGATACTGCTCATTTTACTTTTGATTATATCATATAAGTTTATCCATATTTTTTTCTAAAATAAATCAGTGCAGCATAATAGTATTCTATTACCATCACATACTACAACTTTTTCTACCATTCTCCAATTCATGGGCATTTCTACAAGTTCCAGTTCTTTGCCACACAAAAAGAGTTGCTTGAAATATTTTTTGACATATAGATTCTTTTCTTTTTCGTTTAATTATCTTGGGAAACAGATCTAATAGCGGTATTGCTGGGTCAAAAGGCATATATAAAGTTTAATAACTCTTGGCATAATTACAAATTGCTCTCCAAAATAGTTGGATCAGTTCACAGTTCTATCAATAATTAATTACTATATCAATTTTTTCACATGCCCAGATATAAGATAGGATTGAAACCTGTAATACCTACCTCACATGGTTATTCTGAGAATCATTTGAGATAGTAAGAGTAAAAGTATCATATCAATGCTATATAACCTATTTCTATAATCTGGATCATTTCTATACCTACATTCATATCATGCTTTCCTCATCAAAATCCTTTGGAGTAAATAAATATTAAGAATATGTTCTAGATATGTGATTTCATTGATATAGGACATCTATAGGTGAGGAAATTCTCTTTAGCAACTCAGATTGCTACCTTGCCAGCAACTTATAGTTTTAGGGAGTTGAATGGAGAACGGAGGCATTAAATGATTCACAAAGTGATTCACTTTATTCACAAAGCCAGTATGAATAAAAGGCAGAATTTGAATTCAGGACTTTCTTGCTTCAAAGCTAGTTCCTTATCCCTCATTTATGTTACTTGTATGTATAAATTACATATTATCATTTTTGAGATAAAGACATTTATGCTTAGACATATTTAATTGGTCATTCAGATTCATACAACTAGAAAATATTGGAAATGACACTTGAAACCAGATCTTATGATTCATTAATTCCAGCCTTTATTCTTGGACTTTACTTCTAGCTCTAACATTTTATTATTCCTCTATAAACAGTTGTTGCTTGAATTTCCATTTAATTATAGACTTTCAAAACTGTGTGTAATCTGAGATGCCATTTAGGTAAATCTCTTATAGAAGCATGAATTCCCTCTCTAGCATCCCCAAAAATTGTTTCTACAGCTTCTGTCTGTACCCTTCTAGTAATAGAACTCTCACTGGATCATAGGCTAGTTCTTTATTCAGAATAGGACATGGAGAAGTTCAATATTAACTGAAGACAATCCATTGTGTTAGCTGATCCATGGAATCTTTTCACTATGTGGGCAGTTAGAAGAAGAGAATCCCTTTACCCTTTTCTTGTTTCTCAGATTTTTCCTCTTTAGGTAAAGATATCTCTTCAATTTCTCCATTGCTTTTTCAATTTATATCCAAATGGAACAAAACTTAATCTTCAACAGTATATGAATTATAGAACTGAAAAATTCATGCCTTGATTAACTTACAGAAATAAGGAAAAAGTTTAACTTGAAACATTTTCAACTAGAAACTTCATTTTAAATTTAGTTACCAATAGGAACTGAACATCTTTGGTTATCTTTTCAACTATCACAGATCATTTAATAATTTTCAAACATTTTGCAACATTATATATATGTATGCATGCACACATATTAATCTATATTTTTAAGCATGTATATATGCATATGTTGGGGTATATGTCATAATATTAGAATATATAAGTATGTATAAATGTATATGTATATAGACATGTAAGTATACATATGATATATATACATATATGTGTGTGTGTGTGTGTGCATATACATGTGGAATGAAGGTGATATTTCCACAAATCCATAAAGATTTATTTGCCACATAGTATGTTATGTATGGCAATCCAAAATGGACCAAATGGCCTCTGAAGAAGTTATAATCTAAAAATGGAAGTAAACCATGTTCACAAAGAATTGTAATGTATCTCAGACAGCCAAATAAGAGAAGTTTAGACAAATTGCTATGAGATATTTGGGAAGGGAGATATCACTTCTAATTGTGAAGAAGTATTTATGATGGAAGTGTCACATAACTGCTCAAAAACCTTCAAAGATTCCTCACTATTTACCTAAACTTTCCTCAAACTTCATAGCCTTGCATTCACAGCTTTTCATAATCTGATTTCAGTCTTCCTTTGCTTTTTTTCTCACATAATAGACATTTTAGACAAAGAAGATTCACTTTTTCTTTTTCTGATCTTGTTTATCCTCTATATTCTTACCTCAGAGCCTTTATTCTTGTCATTCACCTCTTCTCCGAATCACACAACTTTAAATTATTGAAATAGTTCTCTTCCTTAAATTCCTTAATTTAGGTTCCTTAAATTCAGGTGTTCCTTAAATTCAGAACTGAGGTCTTATTCAAAAGTGCAACACCTTAAAACTTACCACATTGTTATGCTCAGTACACTATTATACTCACAGTAGCCATTTAAAAATGATTATATATTTGATTTTGATACTCAGTACCCTGCTAAAATGGAAGTCTTAGTTTTTAAAGCATCAGCACATGGTTAATCTCTAGGCATCTTCAAATTAATCAGAAATGAGAGGTAACTGTCATCAAAACAATAACACAAGTTCAGTTTGAGTAAGCATTTTTGAGGACCAAGACAGAGCTTTCAAAAACTTTCCATTGTTTGTAAAAGCCTGCAAAATGTCTATCTAGACCAATTTTGTCTTTTCAAACAAGTATTGATTTTTTTTCTTGAGCTTTTCTATTGATCTAAGGTTAACATAGTTGTTATTGCAGTACGTGCTTTCTTCTATGTTCATCTGCATTATTCCTGATGACTTTACAGTTGGATTTGGAGGATTTGACAATTAACTTCACTGCTCCTGCAGCTGCAAATCATAGTTTGGGCATTTTTACTCAACTGATGCTGGTCTAAATGGGATCCTTTAAACATAATAACAAACTACCATGGTAGTGTTGATGTGTGACTATAGGGAGAAGACATGATTGTGGGTCAAATGAAATGTGCTTGCCCCAAAGATGTAATCTAAGAGAAAAGTATCTTCATGAAAGAAAGTTTGCTTTCAGTTGTAAGGGGAACAAGGAAAGATGGACCTTATTATAATGTGATTTAGACTACATTTATGTGTGTCTAATATGTCTGATGAATTATACAGGTTGCTTATCTATTGAAAACCAAATAGATTAAGAATGTTTACTGTCCAGATATTGATATTTGATTTTATGAACTATCTGTAAAGCTGATATATCACTGTATAAATAATAAGTAGATGCTTTTGGAAATAGGGAAGAGGAGAATGTAGTGGGTTTCAACTTGGGAAATTTTGTGTTTTTTAAAAAATGAATCCAGACTTTTTGAAACTGAGACAAAGCTTCATAAATTATATAGTTCCTGCAGGGATATTGCATGACTGGATCATGGAGTATCATAGTCTCAAAAGATCCAAGATTCATATTGCCAAAGAATAATGTAAAGTTCATGATGGACATAATAGCCATCCAATCTTATGAGTGAAGAATTGTACAGGAGAAATGACATAAAGGTAGCAGAGCTGTAAGACCTGAAAAAGGGTAATACTTAAAATATAATAAAAGAAAGAAATGAGAATAATTATAAGTTGATCTATTTCTTAATAATTAAGAAATGACCTTGAAATATTAAAAAAAATTAGAGCAAAGATTCAAAAACTTTTTGTCATAGACTAGCAAAGTCTATGGACTCCTTCCCAGAATAATGTTTTACATGAATAAAACATATATGGAATTGCAAATAAAATCATTATATTGACATAAAGTTATTAATACATGTATACGTATAGATATATACATACATACAAACATACATATATGTGTATGCGTGTGTATATGTATATAAAAAAAAATCAAGTTCCCTGACATCAAGGAAATGACCCTTGATTTAAAGGAAAGCCTCCAGTACATTGGGTGGATCTTACATGGGGAACATTGACAAAAGCAGGACAAGATAAAAAGTCTTATGTGGGTTGTGATCTATATCATTATAGGAACTACTCCCATAGGTGAGATCCATCAACTTTTAAAGAAAATATCACATAATTTTAAAGCCAGTTAAAATTCACTAAAGGGATTACTGAGATTCAAAGAGAAGTGATTTGCCAAGATGCAGTAATAGCTAGTTAGTAGCAAAACTGGTACAGGACTCTAAATGTAATATCAACAATATAGTACTTTTCTTACCATATCATGTTGCTTATCTCTTTTCCTCTTTAGATTTGCTATTTAGACAAAGATAAAATTGACCACAATAATGTAGGTTATATAATATGAGTTGAATTTTTTCAAGGATGTGTTGAGAATTGGCCTATGGGTATATTTTATATGAATATTGGTTACCTTCAGGTTTTTTTCTCATTTCTAAATGGAAGGGTACCTTGTCCTGAAAATCTCTAGGACACAGTTCATCAACTTGACATTTTAACTTTAGGCCAAGTCAGAGGGTCTATAGTACTTGACAATGCTCTTTTATAAAAGAGAAATCAAGATAGGTGCAGTCAGAAGTCTGAATGATTAATGGCACAATCAATATTTAAATGACATTGAATTCACATAAATGTTTTGGATTTGAAGTTTTTAAAAATTTCTAAGCCCCCCATCAAAGATTAAAAGGCTGCATATGGCAAAACAATATCTATTGATTTCATCTTTTGTGAGATATAGCAATAAAAATGTAAAATAACATGAATGTCAAATTCGTAAAATATCACTTAGTGAAAAGAGTATTTGGGATTTCCTAATTTGTTATTTTTGATTCTTTAATAGGGTGATATTTAAATTTTAAGAGAACTAATTGGTTTAAATATCTTCAAATTTTCCTTTGGCTTAAAGAAGCTGCTTGTTAATTCCCACTAGGCTCAACCTATTAAATTTGCTTGGTTAAAAAAATCAAACCAAACCATAAAGTTATAGCAACAACAACAACAAAACACAAAAACCAACCCCTTTCATTTTTTATCTTATAGGTTTTTAGTCATTTTAAAGAAAAAGTCAATATAAAATTACCTATGTTAATTAGAAGTGAATTAAATACACATTTAAGTGGGGAATAATAATAGTAGCTAACATTTATGTGATTTCATTTATTTTCATAATAACTTTGTGAAAAGTATTATTATTTTTCCATATTTTATAGATGTGAAAATTGAGGTACAGAAAGGTTGAGAATAATGTATTATTTCCATTTTCAATAATTTGGCATCATATATATATATATATATAGTTCAAAGAAATACTATAGTTAACTTTTTCTCATCACAATTGCATTATTGTATTTGTTAAGTATATCTTCTTATTTTAGATTGTCAGTTATTTTTCAAATTTGGAATTAAAAAAATTAAAAACTTCATGATATCATTTGGTTATATGAGCTTCTGGAATGCACTGAATTTCCTTCTTAACTCTGCCTCAACAAAACAGGGTTTACATTTTCTATCTCAGGTTAGTTATCTAACAGAAACATTTAATATATATCCTTAAAGCACAAATACTGATTAAAGGAATGATAGTGACTTTTTTCCTTCAAATTTTAAAGAATATATGAGTAGAAATTTAGGGCATATTCCTTTCATCAGTAAAACATTTTGCTGATAGAATGTTTTACATAGAAAGTGTTTTATATAAAATATCTTTCAAGAAAGACATTATTAATATTGTATATGAAGTGTCCCATAGCTATACTTGGAGAAGTGCAGAATATACTGTGGGTGTAACAGGAAAGAATCCACTTTAACAGAAATATCAAGTTTATGAGGGGGAATAGTTTAAAGTTAGTCTGGAAAAATAGATTATAAAACCAGATTATGAAATAATTTAAATACATAAAAAGGAGTTTATATTTATTCTAGAAGAAATAGGAACAAATGATGCTTCTTGAGGACAGAAATGAAATAGGCATATTTGTGCTTTAGAGATAACAATTTGGTAGTTACCCACAATTTGTGGGTCATGGTTTAGAGAAGAGTGAGATTGGAGAGAGGAAAACAATGGGAGACTATTGCAATTATCTAGACAAGAAATGGTGAAGTCCTGAATCAGGGTGCTCACAGTGGGAGTCAAGAGAGGGGTACAGACTAGAGAGATCTCTGAAAGACTGGATTTTGGAGGTGAGGGAAAGAGTCAAAGATAACTCCTAGATTGTAAACATGGGTAACTCTTGGTCTTAACACTAACAGAGTTAGACAAAGCCTATTTCTGTGAGGTAAATTTCAGGAAAAATATAATGAATAATGTTTCCGGTGTGTTAAGTTTGAGATACCTATGGAACATTCAGGTAGAGATTTTAGGCAACCTGGTTGCCTTGGAAACCAAGTGTCAATTAAATTGACCTTAGGCCTTGATAAAGTCTCAAAAAGAAGACCCATAGTCATGATAAATTTTTATTGGAAAATGGGCTATTTTCCTGCCCAACTTGCTTAATGACAAAATTATGTCTACTCAGTTTCACTCCTATTTCCCAGTCATTGACATCTGTCTTACACTTTAACCTCCAGTTCCATTTATCCCTTGTAATCAAGACCCTTCACAGTATGGGGCCTGTTTTGTCAATCTCCAAAGCCCTGATTAAGGGATACTATACATTCTAGTGTCTGTGTTGGTGTTTTATTTAACTTCAGAATTCAGATCTAGAAGTAAAATTTAGTAGTTTTAGAGAGGAAAGATTTAAATTAACTCATCATCTTTCTCCTCAAACTTCTTTTTCTTTCCTATTGCCATTGAGAAAACTGTCAGTCTCCCAGTAGTCAAGATGTGCAAATTTAGAGTCAACCTTGATTCTTCAATCACACCCAAACCATAGTTTCAATTTTTTTGTTTCTTTCTCCATGACATCTCTTGCATATACTACCTCCTCTCATCTTAGACAGTTACCACCCTTGGTATTTTTCGCCTTTTGTCTGTACTATTGCAATAGCCTCTTAATTATGTCCCTTCCTCAGACTTCTGCTTGCTCAGATTTATGTTCCAACTGCTGCCAAAGCAAATTCCTTAAAATGGAAGTTTGGTCATATTACCCTGCTGCTCAAAACTCTAGTAACTCCAATTTCTTCATGAATCAAATATAAGTTGCTGACCCATTCCTACCTTTCCATCCTTCTTATATAATACTCTCCTCTACAACTCTGCAATCCAATTCTACTAGACTACTTACTATTGAGTATATGGTCCTCCTCTCTTGTATATCTGGCCTTATATTTACTCTGTACCTTTCTTACATCTGGCTCTTGAAAACTTGTTTTCTTTCTTGTTTCAGATCAAGTGATATATAAAGATTTTCCTGCCTCCCACCATTTTCCAGGTCCTAGACACTAAATTTGAATTACCTTTGATCCTGACAACAACTCCTCATCAATTCCTTTCATTCTCATTATTACTACAAACATGTGGTCTTACGTATTTATTTTAATTATATTTTCATTTGAGCAGTTAGGTGGAACAATAGATAGAGTACTGTATCTGAAGTCAGGAAAACTTTAATTATGAGTTTAAATCTAGCCTCAGCTACTTATTAGCTGTGTGACTCTAGGCAAGTCACTAAATTCTATTTGCTTCAGTTTCTCATCTGTAAAATGAACTGGAGAAGGAAATGTCAAACCACTCCAATATTTTTGTCAAGAAAACTCTAAATACGGTGACAAAAAGTCAAACTTAACTGAAATATCTGAATGCTAACAAATATTTTCATTATCACCATAAACGTCATTATTACTATAAGCTACAAATGATAGGTGGAACATTAAGCAAAAATAATAAGAAAAGCAACACATGGTCAAATCTACAACATATGTTTTATTCTATCACATTTCCACTACTTCTCATTCAATGTTTTTGGATAACATGTTCTTATGTTGACTCTCTATAGTTCTTAGATATCAGACTCAATAGATGTGTTTACTTGTGAGAGTGGCAGTGACTGTAGTAGATAGAAAGCTTATCTTAAAGTCAGGAAGACCTTATTGCAAGAAAATCCCAATCTATTCTGGTTAAGAGAATTTCACTGTTGGTAGGCTGTCAATAAAATCACTATTCTCTTCCCATCTTATTTTCATTTTAGTGAATATATTTTTGCCTTATCATTATCTTTCCTTCTTATATTAGTAAATTTTTATTCATTAATTGTTCTAAATTTTTTTTCACAATTTTGATGCTCTTTAATGTCTCTATCTCTTGTTTTATTAATAATTCCCTCCCTCTTTTTACCACTTGTTCAAGGTAATTCTGATTCTTTTCAATTATTTTCCTCATGAAGAATATAAAATCTGTTTCTTTAGATTATATATTTATTTGGAACTTATTGTGAATGTGGTAGGGTAAGATACTGATCTGAACCTAATTTCTGCCAAACTACTTTCCTATTTTTCCAATATTTCTTGTCAAATGGGGACAGCTACACTAGACTACTATGTTTGATTATTTTAGGGGTCTTTTTAAGTTAATCTGTTTCATTGAGCAACTTCCTATACAGTTTCTTGAAAGGATTATCAGATTCTTATTTTCTCTTAAAAAAACCTTAGCATTCAAGGTACTTGTGACCTTTTTCTTTTCCCTTAAAGATTCCATGATAAATTGTGCTTAATATTTGTTATAGTCTTCAGATTATTTGTTTCAGTCACTTCACTTGGAATTATTCTTATCTATACTTACTAATATTTTACCTTTCTCATTTAGTGTTGTTGTTGTTGTTGTTGTTGTTGTTGTTGTTTTTCTTATTTGCCGAGGCAATTGGGGTTAAGTGACTTGCCCAGGATCACAAAATTAGGAAGTGTTAAGTGTCTGAGATCACATTTGAACTCAGGTCCTACTGACTTCAGAACCTGGGGCTGCCCCTAGTGTTCTGTTTCAAAGACACCTCTTTTATGGCACCTTCTCTGGGCACTTCTGCTAGAAGGGATTTCTCCCTCTTTTTTCCATACTTTTTCATGTACTGTCCTTATGGGATTTTTATTTATTTATTTATTTTTGTATTGTAGTTATTTATGGTAGATAGCTGTTTTCCCCCTCATTTTTATGAAGATTATTATTAAGGGAAGAAATCAAGCTTTAACAATTGCTCTGCCTAGAAAAATTCCTTGCATAGAACATATGCCTTATACACATTTGTTTAATGAGTGAATAAATATATTATGATATATACTTGGAAGTCATCCTAGGAATAATTTAGTCCATAAATTCCAGGAATTGAAAGGAAAAGTTAAAAGAAAAATTCATAAAAGTGCATTCTTACAGTGATGCTATATAAATGAAAACTATTATCAAATCCATAATAATTATAGCCTTATTTTTGTCTCTAAAAGGTATTTTTGAAGCTTTTGCAAGACTCCAAAAACAAACCATATATTCCTGATACAATAGACATAGATTCTGAATATGAAAGAAGCACAGAACAACTGCATGACAATAGTAAGTATGCAATTAATTATCATTCTTTTAATAAAAATGTAATTTATGAATTCTATAGTGTTTATTTTTGCAAATTCATTTTTACCCAAATCTTCTAAACATATGTGAAACTGAGTTATTATTATCACCTTTATACATATAACTTAAGTCAGGTGTAAGATCTCTTCTACTCCTGGCATTTTTCAATGTTTCACCCCCCTTTTATTTCCCTGAAAATTCTTTATTAAGGCAAACAGATAAAAAAGATGAAGGAATCTTGAGTCATAAAAAGTACTCTTTTGCCCCTTCATATAGTGTTCAGATGGATGTCTTGAGCATCTTTGTGGCTATACGTAAGATATTTGAACTTTACAGAAATTATTATTATTTAATAATTAAGACTTTTTAAAAACATCTATATTCATATTCATGCTTTTCTTATGGGTATAATAATGTATGAGTGAAATGCTCAATGGTTTCATGTGGATAGGTAATTTTCCTAATGACTGTTTTTATGAATTTGTGACTTAGGGTCCAATCTAATTTAGTAAATATCTAGTAAGTATCTACTATGTGCACAGAATAGTAATATTAATTAATCCAAAGAGTTCATATTATTGGCATAAATTTGGAAGAGTTAATCCTACTAATTAAGTAACTCAATAAATTTAATAAAATAATACAATAAAAAAGAAATTCCTCCAGGGAAAGGTAAGTTGGTAGTTTAAGGAATACTAAGTTTTCATAGAATCAAAGCATTGAGAAAGACATCAATGTTCCACTAATCTGATCCATATCAAAACAATCCACCTGTACTATATCCCAAAAAGGTTATCCTCTTTTGCAATGGCTCTACTTGTTTGAAAGTTTTCTTTATAATCAGTTCTAAATGTGCTTCTTTATAACTTACATCCTTTTCCTTCAATTCTCATATCTGGTAGAGAAGATGAATGTCTCATCTCTTTTCCCTTTTCTTTTAGAGATCCATTCAAAACCAGGACGACAGATATCATATCCTTCCTCCTTCACCAGCCTAAAATATCTCTAGTTCCCTCAGTTGATTCTTATATTAGATTAACTCAAGGCATTCAATCATTCTGGTTGCTCTCTTCAGGATACTTTTGGGATTTCCATTAATGAATATTTGAATATACAGTGATTAAAAATTATCTTGACCTTCACATTTTCATGAAAATATCTTATTACTAATTGATTAATTGAATATTTTTATAAATTAAGATACATTGAATTTATAAATGCAAATTAATATTTTACTAGAACCTTAACTTATCAAGTAAATGGATGAAAACTTTAAAAAAAACATATATGTAAAAATAGCACATGAGAAGTTTTTGTTATCTGAAAAGTATTTTTCTCTATTTTTCCTGACACAATTAAGGTTAGCTATTAAGTGTTAAGTTTTAAGTGTCTGAAGTTAGATTTGAATTCAGGTCCTCTAGACTTCAGGACTGGTGCTCTATCCATTGCACCACCTAGTTGCCCCCTGAGAACTTTTTTTTAAACAATGATAAGTTTAAGTAATTGTGATGATGCTTTTTCAGTTGTGTTTGTTGAATTAAACTAAATAATATAGTTTTATATACAATATGATTGCTATTTTCCACAAAAGACAGTAGGAAACATTGGGTAAATGAGATTCAAATATTCCTTATAGAAGTCTCCATTCTTTCAGGAATTTATAGGTCATGTTTTCAGCTTTTTCATTCTTTTACCTTAATCTGATTTTGAAAATCCTTCCTCAAATATTCATATTAACACCCATTATAATAATATCTTATAGCTTCTTGAGTTCCTTAACTCAATAATTTAATTCAATAAATGTTCAGGAACTCACTCTGTGGTTTGTAAAATATCAGATAATGAATACATACAGATAAAAACCCCAAAGTGCTTTCTCTTCTATTATAGGTTACATTATACTGGCAAAATAATCTATTCCTCTGTATTCTGAACTTGAGCCTTCCATGATCAGTTATTGGACATATCCATATGCTTAGTCAATCGCCATTTTGGATTCAATATGTCCAAACAAAAACTTATTATATCTGCCTCTGGAACTCTTGGTCCTATAAATTCAAATCTTCAGCATATCCAGTTTTATTGACAGCATTACTGTTCATCTAATCCCTTAGGTTTGCTCCCTTGGATTTCCTACTGACCTTTCCTTCTCATCAACTTTCATATTGAATCTGTTGCCAAGTCTTGTCAATTGTACTTCTCTGACATGTATCACTTCCATTTCCTTGTCTCCAATTGCACAACATCTACTATGTAGTTTAGGGGGACATCAAAATTTTCTTCTTGTATTGCAATAGTTTCCTAATTTATATTCCTACTTCTTTTTATTTTTTCCAATTAATCTTCCATATAGTTTCAAATGGATATTGCTAAAACATAGAAATAATTTTGTCATAGTATCACCAGCTTGCCCTCCTGTTCCCATTCTTTCAAAAACATTATCATCCATCCTTTTTAACTACAGCTCATATTCTGAAACAAATGTGTACCAGTTTCTTGCTCAGAATTATTTCCTTGTCCTGCATATATATCTGTACAAATTCCTTATGCCTGCTATTTTGATTTCCAATATATAGGTTAGCTAACTTAATTATTTAGCGACTCCAGACTACTATTCTAACCCAATAGATGCCCTTGGATTCTAAATGAGGAGGATTTGTACAAATACTTTTTTTTTTGACTAGAAAAATAGCTCAATCTACCTTCCCAACTCTTGATATCTTCCCAATTATCTTCATATGTGAATGATAAAAGGTTAATTGAAATAACCTGTAAGAAACCCTTTTACTAGAAGGATGAATTTGAGGAAGTTTACTGTCCCTCCTTCATATTTGATGGAGGCAACTGAAGTAAAAGAATCACAGCAAAGGAGTGAAGATAATCAAATGGAACTCAAAAGTTACAGTAATTACCCTTTCCTGACCTAGCTCTCAAAGAAGCAGATAAAGCGGCAATAATCCTGGTTTAAACCTTGCAGAATAGCAAAATGTCAATTCAATGGCATTTTCTAGTAAGAAAAGAATTTAGGTATTCCTCCCACCTATTTTTTAATCTCAATACTTAAAAGGATTGTTTTAGTAGTCTGAGTCTGATTCTAAAATGTACTAGAAATCAATTTCGAATTTCAGCACTTTGCAGTGTGGGGATCCCAGCTCTATTTCATACCTGTTAGAGCAGTCTTGTTAAAATATAAGAGCAATGAGAGATAGCATGAATTCTATACCAATCTACCTTAAATAAGAAATAACCCTCTTTCATAAGGGCCATACTGGGTATGCCTTCCTGACCTGGGACATCAGAACCCATAAATAATTCTGCTATTAATCAACCAATTGGCTTTGGATAAATTATTCAGCATCTTTGTCTTAGTTTACTTTCTACATCTGTCAGAACCAAGAAGATGACACTGGATGGGCTCTGTAATTTTGTCCAGGTCTCTGCTCCATCATTTCTCACAATGAAAACCTGGAGTTAGTCACCTGGTAGAGAAGCATAGCTTTATAGAACTAGAATTAGAAATGACTCAAGAGGTGATGAAGTCAAAATATCTCATTTTACAGATGAGGAGCTTTAGGCTTAGGTAAGTGAAATTACTTGCTCAAGGTCCCAAGGGGGGGGTAATCATCAGATGTGGAATAGGAGTATTACTCCTCTGATTCTATAGTCAGTGTGCTGTCTATGACATTAATCTGCCAGTCTTTCCAGAGGACTCTGGGGTGTTTGTGCATAACAAGAGAGAGCTATTAAATACATTTATAAGCATATTAATTAAACAGTGACAAGGAAGGGATTATAAGAAAAGAAGGCAGAAAAAAAAAGGGACCTTGTACTTTCCATCATATATATCTGATCTATTTATGTTCATTTTTGGCTACAAAACTTGTGAAGCTGTCTCCAAAGGGATAGAGGTTTGAGATCAACACTAGTAGACTATGTATACATGTACATATGTGTATATATATGTATATGTAAAGTACATATAAGAGTATACATGTATATTATAATATACATTATATAAACAGATATCTACATCTATTTTTATTATCTATTTGGTTTTTGGCTTTAAAATTCATCCCCAAAGGAATGGAGGTATTGTGATAAAAATAGAGAGATTAAATCACAGAGTCTTGAATTATTGAACTGTATCTACAGAATACCTTTCTCATGTTAATAGAAAGATTTTATAAACCTATTGCTATTCTGATATCTGGACACCAAGGAGGTATGATTTTTTTCCATCTAAAACAGGAAAGCAGGAGAGTATTGGACTTAACTGACATATGAGTTTCTTACAGAGATTCTGATTTTTGTGAGAATATAATTGTCTCATGTATTGTTAATTTAGCTTTCCACTTTAAATAAAAAAAATTGCATTTTACTTTAAAAAATAAACAGTACTTCCAGAGAGATGATTTATGCCATATTTATTCCATTACTTCTCTCTTTTTTAAACTTCAAGATTTATCTCTCTTTTTATTTTTATTTTCACTTAATAGATAGATTTCATTTCTGAGGCCAACTTCAGGCAAAGGTAATTGGTAGCTTCTAATGAATCATTTATCCTTCAGCATTCCTTATATTATAAGAGAACTGCTTAAATTGTTTCATCAAAAATCCCAATGTTTGGGCTAAATATAACATTTTCTTGAGAAATGGCAAATTAAATGTTGCTTTAATACCAAACAGCCTGCTATGGCTAGTTGCTGTCTTTATAGGGTTCATCTATAAATTAAAAACAATCACTACTCTGTAATCTAAATTTAGTTTAGTTTATCAAAAGCAATAAAAATATTGTAAAGGTAAAAAAGTAGTTGTAATAAAAGCTAATATTATATAATGTTATATAAAATGGATTTCAAGAAGATGGCTTTTAAAATGACCATTATAAAACATTGGGATGAAAGGCAGTGTTTATTTGTTATGTAAAACACAAATTAGTAACTGGGAAAAATGTTGTTTAGAAAGTCAATTGAAATATACCATTGTGGAATTGGAACAGAGCATAGAATGCATTACAACAAAGTTGTTTATAAAACTGGTCACATACTAAAGATAATCTTTCTTAAAAAAATAAAAATGGTAACTTTGAAAGTTCAGGAGAGGTGGTCGGAAAGTTTCTTAAAATGTTTTAGATAAAATATTCATCATGCCTACCTACCTTCACTTATCCAAGTGCCTTCTTATGGTATAGTGATGAGAAAACTAAAGTTAAAAGGAATTACCATGCTAGAAGGGTGGAAAGATTCTACATCATTGGAAAGTCATGGAAAGTCATGGATTATGGAGGTGTCTTTCATCATCAGTCTAGCTATGTTTAGAGAGGTTCTTTGATAAGTTGGCTAACCCATTCTGATAAAATTAGATACCTTCTTTTTTTAATTAAAGCTTGTCAAAAAGTGAATTTGTGTCCCAAAAGCTAGAATCTTTGGGTTTGTCAAACACTAGATTACTATAGTCATTTTTGTCCTATATTTTGTCCTGTGAACCTACCCTATTGCATCAATCAACTACTCTGTTTCTTAGCCAGTACCAAATGGTTTTGATGACTGCTGCTTTATAATATAATTTTAGATCTGGTCCACCTAGGTCACCTTCATTGATACCTTTGAAATTCTTGACTTTTTGTCCTTCCAGATGAATTTTGTTGTTATTTCTTCTAGTTCAGTAAAATAGTTTCTTGGGATTTTGATTGGTATGGCACTAAATAAATAGATTATTTTAGGTAGTATTATCATCTTTATTATATTCATTCTGACCTATCCAAGAGCACTTGATGTTTTTCCAATTGTTTAGATTTGACTTTATTTGTATAGAAATTGTTTTGTAGTTTTGCTTATATAGTTCCTGACTTTCCCTTGGCAGATAGATTCCCAGATATTTTATCCTATCATCAGTTATTTTAAGTGGAATTTCTCTATCTCTTGCTGTTAGATTTTGTTAGTGATGTATAAGAATGGTGATGATTTATGTGGATTTATTTTATGTCTTGCAACTTTGCTAAAGTAGGGGAATACTTCTACTAGTTTTTTAGTAGATTCTCTTGGGTTATCTAAGTATATCATCTTGTCATCTGCAAAGAGTGATAATTTGGTTTTCTCATTACCTACTCGAATTCTTTAATCTCTTTTTCTTCTCTTATTGCCAAATCTAGCATTTCTAACACAATATTGAACAGTAATGGTGATAGTAGGCAACCTTGTTTCACCCCTGATCTTATTGGGAATGGTTCCAATTTACATCTATTACATATGATGCTTTCTGATGATTTCAAATAAATGCTACTGAAAAGTCCATTTATTCCTATAATCTCTAGTGTTTTTAATAAGAATGGGTGTTGGATTTTATCAAGTGTTTTTTTGCATCTATTGAGATAATCATATGGTTTTTTGTTAATTTGGATATTGATATAGTCAATTATGCTAATAGTTTTCCTAATATTGAACCAGCTCTGCATTCCTGGTATAAATCCTACTTGGTCATGGCGTATTATCCTGGGAATAATTTTCTGTAATCTCTTTGCTAATATTTTACTTAAGATTTTTGCATCAATGTTCATTAGGGATATTAACCTATAATTTTTTCTGTTTTTGTCCTACCTGGTTAGCTATTAGTACCATGTCTGTGTCATAAAAGGAATTTGATAGGAGTCTTTTTATCCCTATTTTTCAAATAGTTTATATAACATTGGAGTTAATTGTTCTTTAAATGTAAGGTAGAATTTACCTGTAAATCCATCAGGTCCTGGGGATTTTTTTCCAAGGGAGTTGATTGATAACTTGTTCTATTTTTTTTCTAAAATGGGACTAAGTAATTTATTTATTCTTCTGTTAATCTGGGCAATCCATATTTTTGTAGGTATTCCTCCATTTCACTTAGGTTATCAAATTTATTGGCATAAATTTGGTCAAAGTAACTCCTAACTAATACTTTAATTTCCTTTTCACTGGTGGAAAGTTCTACCTTTCCATTTTTAAGACTAACAATTTGATTTTTATCTTTTTCTAATCAAATTAACTAAAGGTTTATCTATTTTGTTGCTTTCTTCATAAAACCAACTTTTAATTTTATTATTAATTCAATAGTATTTTACTGTTAATTTTATTAATCCTTTTATTTTTAGAATTTCGAGTTTGGTATTTGGGAGTTTTAAATTTTAGTATGTTGTGTCATTACTGTCATTCTCTTGGATGAAATTATTAATTGTGTCTATGATTTGCTATTTCACTTATTCATTCTTTAGGATGAGATTATTTAGTTTCCAATTACTTTTTGGTCTATTTTCTATTATCCTTACATTGCATGATTTTTATTGTATCATGATCTGAAAAAAAACTGCATTTACTATTTCTGCCTTTCTACATTTGATTTTGAGGTCTTTGTGCCTTAACATATGGTCAATTTTTGTATAAGTTAAATGAAGCATTAAGAAAAAAAAACTCCTTTGTCTCCATTTAACTTTCTCCAAAGATCTATCATACCTAAATTTTCTAACATTTTGTTTACCTTCTTTACTTCTTTTTTATTTATTTTGTGATTTGATTTATCTAGTTCTGAGAGAGCAAGGTTGAGATTCCCTACTAATATAGTTTTGTTGTGTATTTCTTCTTCCATCTCTCTTACCTTCTCTTCTTGGGATTTCCATGCTATAGTACTTGGTGTATATATGTTTAGTATTGATATTGCTTCATTATCCATGGCATCCTTTAGTAAGATATAGTTTCCTTTCTTATCTCCTTTAATTTTATTTAATCTGAGATTAGGATTGCTACCCCTGTTTTTTTTTTTTTTCCTTTCTTCATCTGAAGTATAGTATATTCTGCTCCAACACTTTACCTTCACTATGTATGTATCACTATGTTTTAAAGGTATTTCTTGTAAACAACATATTGTAGGATTCTGGTTTTTAATGCAGTTTGCTATCCACTTCCATTTTAGGGGGGGATTTCCCCCCATTCACATTCACAGTAAAAATAACTAATTCTATATTTCCTGCCATCTTATTTACCCTAGGTGATGCTTTTTTTTTCTTTCCTATACCCCTTCCCTACTCCCCAGTATTTTGCTTTTGTTGACCACCTCCCTCAAACAGTCCTTTCTCTTTAGAGCCCTTGTTTTCCCTTTTATTAGTCTTTCCCTTTCTTTTTCCCCTTTCTTTCCTACTTCCCTATAAGGTAAACACATTTCTTTATGATACCAAATAGGTCTGATATTCTCACTTTGAGCCAAATCTGATGAGAGTAAGATTCATACAATGTGTATCCCCTCCCTTCTTTCTCTCAAATCTAATAGTTTTCTTTGCCTCTTTGTGAGACATAATTTCCCTTATTTTGCTTCCTTTTTCCTCTTCTTCCAGTATGATCTCCTTTCCACCTCTAGTTTCTTTTTCATATTATCATAATAAAATCAAATTATGCCTGCATTCTCTAAGTATACTCATATCAGAAATATAGTTCTCAAGAGTTCTTTCCTTTTTACTTTTTTTGTTTCTCTTGAGTTATGTGTTTGGAGATCAAATTTTTTGTTCAGTCCTAGTCTTTTCATTAGAAAAAGATGAAATTTACCTATTTCACTGAATGTCCATCTTCCCAGAAAGATAATGCTCATTTTAGCTGGATAGCTTATTTTTGGCTGTAATACCAGTTCCTTTGCTTTTCAGAATATCAGATTCCAGGGCCTTTGATTCTTTAAGGTGGAACTTTTAGGTCCTGGGTAATCCTAATTGTGGCTCCTCAGTATTTAAATTATTTCTTTCTGGCTGCTTGTAATATTTTTTCCTTGGTATAATAATTCTGAAATTTAACTAAGATATTCCTTGGGGATTTAATTTTTTTTTTTTCAGGAGGTGATTGGTGAATTCTTCCAATGGCTATTTTACTTTCTCATTCTAAAATGTCAGGACAGTTTTCTTTTGTGATTTCTTGTAAGATAAAGGTTTAAATTCTTTCTTTTCATCATGGCTTTCAGGAAGCCCAATAATCCTCAAATTGTCTCTCCTATATCTATTTTCCAAGGCAGGTGTTTTTCCTAGGAGATATTTCATATTATCCTTCTAACTTTTCATTTTTTTGGTTTTTGTTTGACTGATTCTTGAAATATTATTGAGTCATTTATTTCCATTTGTTCAAATTTTTAGTGTATTATTTTCTTCAGTTACCTTTTTTTAGCTCCTTTTACAATTGGCCAATTAAATTTTTTTGTTCACTGTATTCTTTTTCAATTTTTTCCATTCCTTCTTGCAATGATCTCATTTCCCCATTTAAAATTTTTTTCTTCTAACTCTCTTTTAAGATCTTTTATGCAATCTTTGAAGAAAGCCTTGTGAAATGGGGATCAGTTCATGTCTCTCTTTGGTGCTTCTTCTGGAGTTGCTTTGCATTTAGGAACCTCAAGATTTGAGCTCTGTTCTTCTCTCTTTCCATAAAAGCTGTCTATGGTGGGGGTTCTTTTGTGTTTGCTATTCATTTTTTTTTTTTTTTTTTTTAAGGCTTGAGGTTTGTTCAATGCAAAGGAGGGACAGATGCTTTAATTTGATTTCCATTACTAGGTAATGGCGGCTAGGTCTGGTATTCTCCCGGTTCTCAGTGGTTTACAATTTGCCTTTAGTAGCAAATCTACCAAACCACCTACTTGTAAGGACAAACAGAGCAATCTAAGAGGCTTACAGAAAATTCCCAGGTGCGTGGAACTGCAATGCTCTGACTTCTGGCCCCAGCTTTTTGCCCTGTCTCCCTGGGCTATGGTCTGGGTTTGGCAGACTATCCCCCTGCACATTTGAAACAGACCTGTTCTGAAGTTGTTCAAAGGTATCTTCTAGAAATGTGTTGTACTCCAGATATTTGTGGATTCTTTGACTTCAAAACCAGTTTAGAGGCTTAATCTGCTATTGGTTTGAGAGAAGGTTAGAGGAGGTAACAGAGAATAGTGTCTGCTCTCTGCCATTTTGGCTCCACGCCTGGAAGTCGTGATTATATATTTTCCACAAAATTATATATGTACCACATTCTAAAGAAAAGTGGCTGGCTTATTGTGTATTATTAATTATTGAATTATTTGTCTCGATTACTCTTTTCCTTGATCTCCTATGCTCTCCTTTGTATAACAGATTTTTATTTTTTTTTTATTTTTTTTTTTTTTTAACAGGTGACTCCCAAACCTCTGTATAGATCTGGAGTCTCTCATAACTGTTAAAATTTGAATTTAGTGTCTCATTAATATCTCAAAGACAATGTACTCTGAAACCAGATTTCTTATTTCTCACTTTATCTTCCCTATGCTCAAACATATCCCACTTCCAAGCTTCCTGTTACTGTCAAAGGGTACCCCCATTCTTCCAGTCATCTAAATTTGCAACATTTTTTCTTTTTGACTTCTCTTTGTTCTTTACTCCACATATCTGATCAGCTTCCAAATCTTCCAAGTCTACAACATCATTCAATGGGATGCTAATTAATTGATATAAAATTAAATTTGTTGATTATAAATAAACTTTATAATTATTACATGTTAAGTAATTTATAATATGAATTAGGTCCTTTGTCTATATTCACTTATTTTCACCAATTTGATATTTAACACAATTTTTCTTTTACATGTAATTCTGTTTTTCATTAACAATTTTTTCTCTTTCCACATTCTCATTAGAACAAAAGAAAAACAAAATTGTAATAAATATATCTAGTTAGAAAAAGCAAAACAAATTCTAAATTTTGTCATTCCCCAAATTATATGTCTTATTTTGTATCTTCAGTCCTTTACCACTATGTCAGGAGGTAGAAAGTATGCTTCATCATCAGTGCTCTATAATCATGGTCAATCATTGAATTGATCAGTGGTTCAGTCTTGAAAAATTGTTCATTGTTTACTATTTTATTATAGTCTTATGACACAATTTCTCCAGTAATTTCACAGTTGCTGGAAACTTCTCCCTACCCTTAGTATTGTTATTTGCTGTCACAAAAAGGGTAGCTCTAAATATTTTTGTATATTTGGTTCCCCCCTTCTTTAATCTTTAGAAAATAGGCCTGGCAATGTTATTTCTGGGTCAAAGGGTATTCACAGGTTTGTAACTTGTTCAGAATGGTTCATAGTTGTTTTCCAGAATGGCTAGACCAATTCACAGTTACACTAATATTGAATTACTGTTAGCACAGCCACTTCAATGTTTGTCATTTTCCTTTTTGGTCAATTTTGTAACCTTATAGGTGTGTGATGCAATCTGAGCTGCTTTAATTTAAATTTTTCTATTAGTGATTTGGAACTTAAAAAAAAAAAAAAAGTGGCCTTACTATTACTTAACCTACTTACCCTTCAAGAATCCTTTCCTTATCTCTTGCTCATCCCCTTGTCCTCTTATTTTTTTTTTCTGAATTTAGAAGACTTTCATACATAAACACATATGTATATATTTTCCTCTTTAACCCACTCCCAATGATGGTAAGATTTCAGTACCACTTGTTCTCTCCCCATGTCTATTTTTCTTTCTTTTTAAAACTCATTTGTATGAGATATTTGATTTTTTAATCTCTCTCTGCATAGTTTAGACATACACATGTGTGTATATATGCAGACACACATAAACATATATATATATGTATGTATATATATATATATATATATATATATATATATATATATATATATATATATATATATGTATAAAATCCCTCAATCATACTCAGCTCAACACAGGCATTTCTTTCAGACTACCCTAATAAAAATGATAGTCATAAAGGAACTGATATTTTCATGTATAAGAAACAAACAATTTGACCTCATTGAGTGTTTTATAAATGGGTCTTTAATGTTTACTTTAAGTTGATTTCTCCTGGATATTATATGTCAAATTTCCCCTTAAATTCTGCTATTTTTGTCGCAAATATCTAAGTCTTTCAATTCATTAAGTCTCCATTTAAAAAATTCAGGATTATAATTAATTTTGCTGTTACCCTTGGTTACACCCCAAACATTTTGTTTTATGAAGGACAATATACTTTATATCCTTCAATATAATAATGCTAAGTCTTCTATAATCCTTGTTGTATCTCCATTTTTGTTTATTTTTCTTGTAGCTTCAAATTTTTTCTCTTTAACCTTTGAACTTTGAAACTTGGTTATGATATTCCTATAAGTTTTCCTCCAGTGATTGCTTTCAGATACTGGTTGATGGATTTTTTTTTCTATCTCTGCTTTGCCTTCTTGTTCTAGAACTTCAGGACAATTTTCCTTGATAATTTCTTGTAATATTCTATCAAGATTCTTTTTTAAACTATAATTTTCAGGCAGTCTGACTATTCTTATATTATTTCTCCTTGATCTGTTCTCTAGATCATCTTTTTGGATGTTTCGCATTCTATTTTATTGTTTCATTCTTTTGATTTTTTGTGTTTTTAAAACATTATATTTTCTTTGTCCAATTCTAGGTTTCTAGGAATTATTTTCTTCCTTAAGTTTTTGATTTTCCATTTCAAGTTGGTTGACTTTCTTTTAATAATTTTCTTATATTGCTTTCATTTTCCAACTAATTTTTCCTCATGCACTCTTATTTGATTTTTAAATCAAATAGTAGAAATTGGTAGTTGGTCAGTTTTGCAGCAATGCTTTGACTTTTCTTGGCATTATTGTACATATTTGTTGTGCTTTCTTTTGCACTTTGGTGTGACTGATTCTGCTTCTTTGTAGGTTTGAATGATCTATCAGATATTTAACTTCCCCACATCAATAATTGTGTTAATATCTCTGCAAATCATTGAAATGTTGTTTAAAAGTTACATTTTGTATGTTTCTATGGAGGAATATTTATTCAGAAAGTCCATTGAATTAAAATCATAAGGAAAAAGATCAGTGAAGTATGTTTATATGGCATGAAATCTAGTGTTTAACTGATCAAAAACTAACTCAAGGTGCTGAAACCAGATCCATTTCTACTGAGTTAAAATCAGCCTTGTAAGCATTTACCCTGTGTGAGTTCTCCATAAAATAGGGTCTTTTTTTTTTTTTTTTTTTTTTTTTTTTTTTTTGGCAAGAGTAAATTTGTAATCTGAACAATATGACCAATGGTATCCTAAGTATATGAATAAAGTGCAAGTGGAGTTGTGCTCTCTGCAACAGAGTTGGAATGCTTGGCAGGTTAGAAAGAACCTCAATGTCTGGTGTCTTCTGTCAGTTGAAATTCAGAATTTTACTAAGATGTAAGTGATTTAGTTTCTCAGCATGGCACTGGCAGACTGTCCAGGTTTCACAAGCACACAACAAGGAGGTCAGCACATCAGCTCTGTAGACTTACTAAATACACTGTAATGCCTGTTTATCACTTTGAGGATAAAATTTTCTATTTAATATTAAAATACTTGACAATATGTGTCATCTTATCTTTGTAACCTTGTTACTGTGTTTGTCTGGTCAATCAGTTGTGTCCAACTCTTTGGGATCCTTCTTCTATTTGATGTTCTTGGCAAAGGTACTTTTTCCATTTCCTTCTTCATTGGATTAAAGATTAAATAGATATAAAATGACTTGCCTAAAGTCATACCGCTGGTAAATGGCTGACTCCAAATTTGAACTTGTCTTCCTAACTTCTGACTCAATCCTCTCCCACTGAGCCAGGTTACCACATATGAATTTCCTTTAAAAACTGTATGGTTCAGCCAAATTAGTCAAGATATTCTTTTTCATACTTGGCCTTTGTTCTGCTTATATGGTCTAGAATATAGTCTTCCCTTCTATCTTCTCCTTTACCTCCTAGACTTCCACTTTTCTTCAAAATTTGCTTCAAGATCTCCCTAATAAATGAAATCATCTTTGATTTCTCTAGATGCTAATTAATACCTTCTTTTCCCTTCCCAATTATTATATGTGGATGATAGACAGATAGATTAGATAGATTTAATTAGTAGAATACAAACTCCTTCGAGGGCAACAGTTGTTTCACATTGGTCTTTCAATTATATTGCCTACCATCTAAAATGTTTTTAGTACATTTTATTGATTAATTAACTCTATACACACACACACAAAAAAAAAAAACAAAAACAAAAACAAAACAAAACAAAACAAAACAAAAAACCTTTTCCCAGCTTTATTTCATTTAAGAAAAACAAATGAAATGACCAGTATTCCTTCCTTCCTTCCTTCCTCAACAAAAGTTTGGCCCATGGTTCCTATGAAAATCGATTGGTACAGAAACACAGATCATAATGCTGAGAACATCTGGTGTTCAGCAAATGCTTAAAAAAAGAATTATTTCTGTTGCTACAAGGAGAAATGTTTAATGAAAGCAAGCTTTTCTGAATGTTGCACAATACCTTATACCTCCAACACCTAAGTGACTTACTTCCCTTTGTTATCTGTGAAGAAGGAAAAATTAAATGAAATAAACCTTCCTTACATCATTCCCCTCATTACTACCTTGGTACTCCAGCACTCTAAAGAAACTGTGATCTCATCATGGGTAGAGAACAAAACTCCTCCATTCAGGACCATTCTTTGCTTCTTTCAGTCATAGTGTTCCAGAAGGTCACTGTAGGCTGTCCATCCAATGTGCTGGGATGGGAAAGGGGAATCCTTTACATCTCTTGGTATCCTAAGTATATGAATAAAGTCCATGAGCTTTCTATTGTCCACCTCCTTTTTTCTTATACCAATCAATCTATGACCATAGAAGATTATGTGATCAAGTAACATTTTCTTTTTCTTTCTTTTTTTTTTTTTTCCTCTGTTTTGTGATACCTGGGTTCCTTCAGTATGTGACCCATAGCAATGGAAACAAATTCAGTATAAGCTTAGAAAACCACATTTGCATTTCTCTACAATATGGAAAACACTATGCTTTCCCTTTTGTAATTAATTTCCTTTGTGAAACAAGGCTAAAGTATCAAGGCATGCAAGCTAAAATTAAATTTTAAATCATCAGATTTGATTTGTGAATAGTCAGCTTTTCTAAAGTGTAAAAATATTTCCCTTTTAAATTTTGTTAAAATTAAGTTAACTTCACTTATAATTACTTATCTTGATAATATTGAACATTATCATGTATGATTAATTCATTAACTTTTTTGTGGGATGAGTGAAGGTACTACAAAAATATCATACATTTTACTGCCATAATGCTCTTTCTCTCTTTAGATAGCATGGGATAATAAATGTAAAAGCATTGTTGAAGCAAAAATGGTTTGAAATTCTATTTTTAATACATATTAATAAAATACTATTATATATTGACTAAATTAGTGTTTTAGTTCTCTGAACAACTATGGAAGACTATATATTTCAGAGAAGGTCTGCATTAGTAAATAGTTTCTTCACCTGACTGTCTCCTATATCATTGAAATCATAAACACAGTCCCTATCCCCATATTTAAACAGCACAGTTCCCATGTTCATATATATATATATGTATATATATATATATATACACACACATATGATTTTATTATTTATATCTACACACGTGATTTATTATTTTAATAAAATAAACATCAGATCTCTTCCTCCAACCTCCCTTTTCCTTTCAAACTTCACAAATTCTTTTGCTTTTAAGGAAAGCTAGCTTCTGCTAATTCTATATGTCAAAGAAGGTTTGTTTTCCATATTAGATCCAGTCAACAGAGAGCACACTACAGGGAGAATTGCTCAAATACAATTTATTAAAGCATAATAGAACAAAAATAGACTTGGACAGTACACTTGACCTTGACAACTTCCACCCAGCAACCACTCCTGGCAAGCATAGGAGAATAGTAATGAAAAGTATTCTGGGGGAGTAGGGGAAAAATTCATTTTCACACAAAAAATGTGAATTACAATAACCAGAATAAGCTAATCAGAAGATAATAAACAGGTTAAATTATCACACTTTAAACATATGTAATACAAAAGTTGTATCAAATAACTAATAAAAATTAATTGAAACTTATTAAACTCATATCATTTCAAAAATTCAGTATGTAGTATAAATTGAATTTAGCAAATACAATTTCTGTTTTTAAAGGATTTGTAAATCTCCCAAACCCGGGAAGAAAACATTTTAGGCTATTGTGAGTAATATTTAAGTAAATGAATTAGTATTTGATTTATCTGAAAAATGGCAAGAATATATATAAACACAATATATATATATATATATATATTTTCCCCCCAAGTAAGAGTGAAGAATCAATGATAATTTAATAAAATAATTTTCTAGTTAGGTTTATTGGTTCTGTCATCCTGACTTGTGATAATGACCAAATAGTGTTAGAAATCTGGGTGGATTTCCCCTGTTAACTCACTTCTTAAAGCTTTGTTGTAGTCAGCAGTAAAGTTAAAATCATATGATTTAGTAGAAATGGAAGGAATTATCTAGTAAAATTTTCTCATTTGACAGATGAAAAAAACTGTGTCAGAGAAGTAATTTGCAAGATACCACATAGGTAGTAAAGTCATAGAAGTGAGATACAAATCTTAATCTCTTAAGTAATCACAATATTTTACTATTTAATTTTGCTTTTCTATCTATAGTCACAAACCTGTTCCTACAATCTTGGGAATGGGGGGGTGGTCTTGTTTGATTTAATTAACTAAACAAAACTTGGAATCTTTAAAGAAATAGGGAACATACATATCTTGGAGTATAGAACATAATTGTTTCATAACCCAAACTTTTATTATTTATTGTCTGACCTTTCTCCTGAAATACAGAAATTTCTACTTTTCCTTCAATTTGTACAAGTTTTTATTTTCAAAAAGGCAGCAATAAAGGAAGACTATCAATCCATGGCAATTTAGTCCCATATTGAAAGTTCCTATGCTGCTGTTTCAAAGTATGCAGTTGTGGCACTTAGAAGGGCTGCTAAGTGTGGGAAGATCAAGACAGACACTTTAGGGAGTCTCAGGTTGGAGAGCTGTGCCTGGCAGTGGCAGCTAATTACCAGACTTTTTGTTCATGACACCTGCTGCCTTTCTCCCTCTTGTGTTCTCTGGGAGGTAGAGTGACCTAGTGAATATAGGATTCTCTTTATTTAGACCTTTGTCTAAATTTGTCCTCACTTTGCAACAACTTCAGATAGAAATTAGTGAAAATAATAATTATCCCTTCAGCGTAACAAAAATCTAGAGAATGCAATAGATAATACTGCTTTCACAAGAAAAAAAGTGATTCACAATATTACCATGTAGCTTACAGGTCACAGGAATTAAGACTAATGCTTTATGTCCAAAAAATGCTGGGTTTGGAGCCAAAGGGTTGGGTTGAAATCACAGTTATGGTTCTTATGAACTGTCTTATCTTTTTAAGTCATGTAACTTCATGACCCTCAGTTTCCTTGTATGCAAAATAAGATAATTGCACTAAATAATTTTTAGGTCATGTTGAGCATCTTATGTTAGAATGCTGAAAACAGTATCAGGCTTGAGTGAAGCATGAATTATTGATAGGAAGTGGAGTCATTGATGATATTGATGATAATTGATGACATTGCTAGAAATTTGACAGCGAAGAAAAAGGAGAGAGATGTAGGATGATAACTTTGGGGGAAGGTAGAAAATTCTGTTTTGCATTCATCATGCTTTATTTTATGTTAAGATTATTCTTGTACATGCTGAATTCTTCAGTAGATTGTAAGCTCATTGAAGGCTTGACTTTTTTGTATTCATATTCTCCAGTGTCTAGCTTGATGTCTTGGATATAGTAAATGCTTGTGGAACTGTTGAAGTAAGCTGATGCCATCGTAGGAGATTTGCTGAGCAAAAATGAAGGCCCCATTGAAATTGCCTGGGATTAATTTTTTCTGACTTCCACTGTTTTATATTTGTATTTTTGCATTTAAGGGAGATGTCCTGGTGATAATGTCTTGTCCCCAAAAGGTGTCAAATAACATATTTGTCATTTTACCACATTAACCATAGATAAATAAAAACAGAAAAGATTGTTACAATTTTATAGATTACTTATTCTAAATATTTAATTTTTCTGATAAAGGAACTGATAGAAAAATATCACTAATAATATTATTTTTATGCTTATGCTCAACAATATAAACTAAATTTTCTCCAATTCATTTTACTGTGAAGATTAGAACTGTCTAATTTTAGCAAGAATTTTCTAATTGGAATGGATTCTACAAATAGCATATTAGAGCCTTATTTTATAGTTGAGGGAATTGAGAGTAGAGAAGTGAGGTGACTGATATAAGGTCACACAGCTGGTTAGCACAGAGCCAGCATGAAATCTAATCTAGGTCTCATGATTCTTTTATTATGATTTTCTCTCTATCATACTGCCTCTCTAAACTACTTCTAAACACGTAGGCATTTCAGCATCTTTAACCACATGGTGGTCTAACTATTACACCAACACATAGGATTGGCCCTATTCCAAAGCTTCATTCTTGAAAGCCATACACAGTGGGTGTTTTAACATTTTGGATGCTGTAATTACAGTACTTTTCAAAGGCTCACATCAATGGCAAATAAATAGTATCTCCATTGAAAACCTTGGCTTCATGATACCTAGAAAATTGCTCATTCAACTGGTTATTTTCTTTTTGCAGACAAACTATGAGCAAATATATTTAGTGTATTATAACACTGGCAGATCTGTCATAATCTGTATGTCATATTTTGGGGCTCAGAAAAATAGAGCAATAGGGAACACTGAACAATTTGGGGGAATATAAACCCATTTTTATTTTTTATTAATTTATTTTTTGCCTCTAGGATTTTAAAAATTGTCATATGAAACATTTGCTTATTTTCTTTTCATAGATATTATATTGTGCCTATGACAATTTGTCATTAATGTAAGAAATGTCTTTTTTATACCATATTTTCATGTTTGTATTCTTATTGAGATTTGGTAATGTGTAGGTTGATGGAGGATAGGATACTCATTCTAAAGAAAATTAGCAGATAGAAAGAAGATTTTGAAGTAAAGCTGTAGCTACCATGCATGGTACAGCAAAAAACAAACAAACAAAAAAATCCCTTGAATTCAGATCAAAGGACATGATTTTAAATCCTGGCTCTGCTTCTCAGAACCTGTGTAATTTAGAAAAATTCTTTAATCTAGCATAGATCTCAATGTTCCCATCATCAAAATGAGAAGGTTGAACTAGATAGAATTCTGCCCTAAATCTCTGAGTCCACATTTTTCTTTAACAATATAATTTGGTGTATTTTTAAAAATCAAAAGTAAGTTGCTTGAAGGCAGAAATTGCTCAGTTTTTGTTTTTGAATTTCTAACACTGACATGAACAGTAGTCACTGAAAAATATTTTATTAATGTATGCATTGATTTTGTGAGGTTGGGATATAAATAAATAATTTGATCCTAATTTTTAATACCTTTGAAATATCTAAATATTTGACAGCATAATATTGATTCTGGATATTTGCTTTAATTTTATTACTTTTATATTTAGACAAACCTAAGTTTGTAGAGAGACTCTTTCTGTTGGTACAAATCACAATCCTTCCACACCAACTTAAAATGTCCAAATCTTCTTTATATTTTCCCTTAAATCATCCAACAATCTTTCATTCCACATACTGAAATATCTTCCTCTAGTTATATTAATAATTTTGAATACTGAAATAGCCATTGAGTTGTCTGTTTTCTTCTTGCCTACTTAACCCAACACAATTTTACTATTGTTCTTTTTATTACATTTAATTTTGTATTTTATAAAGGTGCTTCTAATGGTATTACATGCTTTGCAGTTATAGACTATCCCTAAGAGAGTGTTTTAATGAGATAAAGTTTGTAGCAGTGAATAGTGCTCATTGAATTTTATAATTTTCTATATTTGGTGCATCCTAATCTCTTGCCTTTGTTAAATCCTAGCAGAATCTCATTTGTATATAGTAATAATGAAAACAACCCAACAATTGAAGTCCAATCTTTAGATCCATCATGGATATTACAAGCATGCCTCAACTTTTAATAATGACAATAATCTTGCCCAATTCCTAATTATTTTATCTACTTTCCCCACAAAACCAATCTCCTCTAACATTTCATTGTATTCAACGTTATCTTTTCTTAGTTATCATAGCTTTCTAACTATATGCTTCTTTTCCTCTTCCTTGAACTTTTCTTTTTAAATTCTAATTTAGGATTTTTTCTTAATTGTATTCTTTCAACCATTTCTCTAGAATCCATAAATATTTTCTAGACTTCTCTATTTCTTCTCCTCTCTGGATTCCCTTTCTTTTGCTGTTTGTTGGGGGATATACTCAATACTTTTGTTTTTGCCTTAATCTGTAGCTTTCTGTTAGAATCCTGAAGGAATAAAAGGATGATCATATGATCTGCTGTAGAAAGTAATATTCAAAGCCTGCTTGTTCCCTTTTCATTATTTTATCAATTGAAATGCATTTCATAGACTATGCCCACAAAGATTTGGCAAAGAAGAGAAATAGATCTATGTCTTTATATAGCATATTAGGTGCTAAAGTTATAGAATGCAAATGTGATTGTTGCACTTATTGTTAGTGTAAATAAGTTGTGGTAGAATTACCAGTATATTTTTTTCCATTTTTTTATCTTTTATAATTTTTCATTTATAGATACTCTTTGAGTGTTCAAGGTTAGCTGTCTAAATCCAAGAAATAGTTTTTCTACTAAAGCAATTTGGAAATAAACTACTATAAAGCTTCATGTTTTCTTTCTTTCCTTTATTATTTTTTCTTGTATGGCTTCTACTGGAGTTGCTAGGTTAAAGAGTTTGAATGGAGTAGTGATTTTTTCATGTTTAATTCCATTCTCCCAAACCTCTGCCTTGGTTAGCTCCACTAATTTTACACACACACACACACACACACACACACACACACACACACACACACACACATGGCTGTCTTCCATTCTCTTTTTCTTACTCTGCCACTGTCATGAAAGGAACAAAAGAGAGCCTTTTAAACAACAAAGATGCCATTGTGTCATTTTTTTCTATTTCATTGGTTAACATAGCCAGAACAATTTATCATTTGTCGGTTAACCTTTTTTTGTTAACCTTTTCATATTTTATTGACTAGACCTCAAATAGTAGATCAAATCTGTATTCAGAGTCATATTTAAATTCTTTCCACTTTGTGATCCAAAGCTTTCAATCTTCTGGTATATTTTTCAAGTATAGAGGTTTGTGTTCCTATGCCAAAACAACACATTGGAGTTGGGCATTGTATTGATACAGTAAAAAACACTAACTTTTGAGTCAGGAAACTGGATTCTTACTACCAATTTGGGGGTAATAGATACATATTTATGAGAGAATGGTATTATGGATAGAGTGCTGAGCCTGAAGTCAAGAAGATCTTAATTCAAATCTGACTCCAAAGACTTATTAACTGTGTGATTTTGAACAAGTTGTTTAACTTTTATTTGCCCCAGTTTTATCAATCATAAAACAAAAATAACACTTACTTCCCAGGGTTATTGTTATCATCAAATGAGATAATATTTGTATTATTTGTAATTACAATATTTATAAAATTCTTAGCATATTGCCAGGCACATAGAAGACAACATATAAATTCTTGCTATTCTTATTATTATTATATATGTCTCTCTCTCTCTCTATAATCATGTATATATTTATTTACATATGTCTGTAAGCTATTATCCATGGCAAAATTGGCTATTGTGTAATTAGTTTGTAATAGAAGAATATGGAGGAGAAGGTCCAAGGGCATAAAAGGTGAGTACTGTTTCACAGTATTGGGATCATTCTTTTTTTCACAGGTGAATATTAACAAGTTTCATGCTGAATTCAAATGTATAGTGATTAAGGTTTATTCTCAATTTTAGTGGATGTCTGACATATTTTCTTTAAAGTATTTTATAAGAAAATGCAAGCATCTTTTTTGGGGGGGGCAAAGAATATAATTTACCTCCTAAATATATTAACTATAACTTGTCATACATGTAAATAGGAAAAGACTAGCAGAATTTATGATAATGAGTCAGTCCTCTATTAAATTTTTATGCTTAGAATTCATAGAAATGTTTTCATGAATAATTAAGCATATAAAATTAAAACACTGAACTAATTGATAAAAGTTGTCTTATTTGATTTATGATCACAATTATAATCATAGATTGTAGCCATATTCATAATTATAATTCCAAATTTATCCCGACCATCATATTGTTTCAAGGAAATAGCCTGAGTTTTATGTTATAAGGTTACTCAAAAATTACAAAACCAATTGTTAATGACTTTGACCTTTGCAGAGAATTGGTCAGAACAACCAGATTATCTTAATGAGTTTAAAGGGCTAATAAGGCCATTGCTTAGGACTTGTGCCTCTCCTTGGTAAAGGAGAACATGTTGATGGAATGTTTAAATATGAGCATCAGGGTCAAATGTAGAAGGTTTTGAATTGTACTTAGAAAGAAGAGCAGAGCTGAAGTGGGGGAAAACGTTATTGAAGATTGTGTGTGTGTATGTGTGTGTGTGTGTGTGTGTAGTAAATGAGCTAGAATGAAGACTGGAGAATGAAACCTAGTTTTGGAGGCTGGGTTATCAAGTAGATGGATAGCAATTAGGAAATTAGGAAGGTGATAAGGTTTGGAAAGAAGGATAATTAACTCAGTTTAGGGATATGTTGGATTTAAGATAGCTATAAATGTCTGGGAATCTTTACCACTTGGACCTTCTGTTTCCTTCTACATGGTTGACTGATATAATTTGGACCAAGAGGTTCTGCCACTGCCTTCCTATTATTTCTGGAGCTATGAGGTGGGAATTCTTTTTGCTGTCTTTCTTCCTCCCTCCCTCCCTCCCTCCCTCCCTCTCTTCCTTCCTTCCTTCCTTCCTTCCTTCCTTCCTTCCTTCCTTCCTTCCTTCCTTCCTTCCTTCCTTCCTTCTTTCCTTCCTTCCTTCCTTCCTTCTTTCCTTCCTTCCTTCCTTCCTTCCTTCCTTCCTTCCTTCCTTCCTTCCTTCCTTCCTTCCTTCCTTCCTTCCTTCCTTCCTTCCTTCCTTCCTTCCTTCCTTCCTTCCTTCCTTCCTTCCTTCCTTCCTTCCCTCCTTCCCTTCTTCCTTTCTTCTTTTCTTCCTGGAATATTTCAGAAAATCTAATAAAAACCTGTTAAAATAAAAGGGAAATAGATCCAATAGAAGAATAGAAGTGCTAAATTGATTATATAGTTCATATGTACTAAACTAAAATATTTCATTTGATAACGAAATACCCATCTTAGATGAACCAAGTTTTTTCTCAAAGACATTTAAAAAATTTCATCTTCTTAATAGAGATTTTATCTGCAAAAGCAGCATGAGAAAGAAGTCTCCATGGTAGGCTCTTAGGACATACTTTAGAACAAAAATGAATGTCTAAGAGAATGAAAAGTTCAATTTCAGAAGGGAGTCAATCACTAATATGGTTTAGATGTGATATGGTTTAAAAGTTTTACCAGAGCAGTTTACATTTCACATGAAATGTATCCCATGGGTTATTCAAAAACATATAAAATTTTCTTCTTGTGACAGAAGTGTTAGATTTGAATTCAAGTCATTATGACACTACTCTGAAAAAATAATATATAACTTATGAATTCAAGAATATGTATAATAAACTAACTTGGAATTATGTTTTGCATGACTCCACAAGTCCAATCTATATTAAATTGCTTGTTTTTTCAATGTGAAGGAAGAAGGGAAAGGAAGAAGAAAGAGACTCTAGAACAAAAACAAAACAACTGTTTATTTGAAATTTATTTGAAATTCACTGGATAAACTTATCTAATTTAATAGAATTCTTCAGTGTTCTAACATTCATCACTCCAGCAATAATTGATAATTCTATCAATCGACCATAGTTCTATTTTTGTTTCTTTATTTAATGTAAGTACAATGGTTCGTCTGTGCCTCCAGGAATGAATATTTAAAGAAAAGGCAACAGCTAGATCATAACAAAGTTTGGTGTGTGTGTGTGTGTGTGTGTGTGTGTGTGTGTGTGTGTGTGTAGTGACAGAAATCACAGCAGTGGGAAATTCCTGTTCTCTTAATTAAAAGCATCAACTCATTCTTTGCCTTAAATTTTGCACTTTTTGGATATCACATAGTTAAGGGATATTAATTTCTTCAGTTATTTTTCTAGAGGTTGACAAGAAAAATAGATATAATACTATCATACTTTTTTCTGATAAAAAAATCTCAGTGATCTTAAACTTCTAAATTAGCTGATTAACAGGAATTATACTTGAGACCCTTAAGCTTCTTTAATGATTATAGAGTTCTGTTTCAGAGTATGGGATATTGGGGAAGCTAGGTGTAACAGTAGATAGAGCATCAGCCCTGAAGTCAGGTGTACCTGAGTTCCAATCTGGTTTCAGACACTTAACATTTGCTAGTTGTATGACCCTGGGCAAATCACTTAATCCTAATTGCCTCAGGAAAAAAAAAGAGTATGGGATATTATAATGGATCAGAAAAGCATGGAGGAAGAGAAGAAAAGAGGTAAAAGTGGAGGGAAGAAATGAAAGAATAAAATAGTGTATAGCCTGAGTTCAAATCCTAGTTCTACTATTTCTTAGAAAAGGTATGACCTATATGACTTAGGAATAGTCACTTTCCCTTTTGGGTCCTCAGTTTCTCCATTCATAAAATGAAAATACTGCACAAGATGACTTTAAATGTTCCTTTTAGGTCTAAATTTATAATTTATTCACTCTTTACTGCCAATTCAAAAACATCTATTGGTGGAACAGAAAGAACATTTGCTTTCCTAATATAATTTAATATTGAGATCAATGCTTATATATTAGGGTCAAAGAGAGACATAAAAGCATGAAAAGAGTGGATACAGAACTGCATTTGGAATCAGGAAGACATGAGTTCAAGTCCTACATTTGACACATACTGGCTTTGTGACCATGTGCAAAAACACTTAACTGTTCAGTGTTCCAGGTCAGGAATGTCACTTCACTATGTGTTAACATAGAAAACTCTATATTAACATTATCTATGTTCCATTGCATTTTATATATTTTATTAAATATTTCCCAAATACATTTTAATCTGCTTTCTGCCATGCTTGGGAATATTTTAAGTGGGAATGTTAAATACCTCTGCTCTAGTCAATCTTTGTCAAAATGTATTGGTATATGTAGTTTTCTCATTCAGGACTTCTCATAGTAATAAATGAAAGATGCTGTCTCCCCATTAACATTTATTTTATCTACCATTGATTCCATATCTCTCTTGGTTCTGTTTTCACCTTAGTTATTAAGTATGGATGAATAGTTCTTAGGTCTAAAGGGTCTAGAATCTGAGACAAACATTTTCTATAGTACATAGCTTCTTTTCCTCCTTATCTTACATATATATATGTATGCATACACATGTATGTATAATAAATATATGTGCACATATGTATATGCAAATGATACATGTATATATATATATATATATATGTATATATATATATATATATATATATATATATATACATATATAAATATATGTGTACACACACACACGCTCCATATCAATGAGTCCAAGACTTAGGTAGCATGCTATCAATGAACAGATACCCTTGAGAGATTATTTGTTTTTTTCTTAAATGAGATATTTATTCCTCTGTTGAAATATTCTGCAAATGTTTACTGTTCTGTTTATACTTATTCTGATTTGATCTAACAACAGTGGGGTTGTTAAGACTAAACCAAAGGAATAAACAAAGTATTAGGGAGGAGTTTTGCTTCCATTTGTAGTTACATCCTGAATTTTTCTTGCATTTTTCTCTTGCAGATGATTCTCATTGGAAGACGAAGTCCAATAGAGGAGGGAAACTGCTTTTCACACAGATGGCTGCTCTACTCACGAAGAGGTTTCACCACACCAGAAGGGGCTGGAAAGGCACATTGTCAGATCTTTTGCTGCCTGTTCTCTTTGTGGCTTTAGCAATGGGCTTGTTCATGGTGAAGCCATTAGTTACTGATTATCCCTCACTCAAATTGACACCAGGGCATTATGACACTGAAGAAGCATATTTTTTTAGGTGAGAATCATGTTAGCCTTCATGTCTGGCAATTATAGGTTTAATAGTTTCATCTTTTTGAAAACATTTAAAATGTTTATGTGATGCATGTTATGATTTTATATTATTCAATTTGAAAATCTTGTCCTTTGCAGGTGTTCTTAAACTGAGGTCCATGATTTAGGACTTTTTTATATTTTGATAATTATATTTTAGTATAACTGGTTTCTTTGTAATTTGTAATTATCTGCATTTTATTTTATGTATTTACAAATATTATTCATAGGAGTGTATAGACTTCAGTATGTGTCTGAAAACATCCACAACATAGAAAAAGATTAATAACTCCTTTTCTAGAAGATGTTTATTTCTTACTACATGTCATATTTTCAATTTAGGTGCTGCTGCTGAGTAATTGGTTGAGTTAATCTATTAATCAATTGTCTAAATTTTCCTTAGGAATGCATACTGAGAACATACATAGAACAGAATCTAGTTATTTCTTTTCCCATAAAATACTCTTTATTATTATAATTCTTAGGTTCTCCAGTAATATCCTACTCTTACAATTCCTCATTTTGTGGAGTAGACTCAGGGTTCTCAAAAACCATTCCTGGGGTGCATATTTCTGGTAAGGTCTGAAGAAAATGGTAGTAGAGTAGAGTTCAGATTTTAATTTTTTAATCCAAGAAGTAGTCTATCTAAATAGTGAAAGCATTAGCACCAGAGAGATCACTTCTACGTGCTGAATTAGATTTCAGCCAAGAAATATAAAAATATTATTTGTTTAGTATGCTAAGATTTACAAAGCTCTATTTATATCATTTGGTCCTTATAATCATGTGATTATATTTTTCTCCTTGTATAGTTGAGACAACTGAGGCCAAGAAGTTAAGTGCCCTATCCAGAGTAACATAGATAGTAAGTTTCTGAGGCAGGATTTGAACTTAGAGCTTGATTGAAAAAATCAGCATTTGAACTGAGTCTGTCTACCACTCTAATAAATCACTTAGTGTTGAGAAACACTGAATGCTATCTATAGTATTGTAGAGTAAGTAAATATGTAATTATGTTTTACTGGGATAGGAAAAGGACATTCTTTTTTAAAATATAAGGCAAGTATTTTTAACATTTAAGTTATTTATGTTTCAAGACAACTAAGTGGTATCAATTTAAATCATACTATAAAACATATCAGTGAATTTAATACTAACCTCCTAAAACTTGAACTTGGTTAACCATCACTTTTTATAGAATTCTGCTCCTATCAGTTATCTGTTCCTTTCCTTATTATATAACTAGTTCTCCATCTTTGGCACCAATGATTCTGAGCATTGTGTTGAAAAGCTTAGGTTTGTTCCAAATTTTGGCCTCTGCAGGTTATATTATTATTATTATTATTATTATTGTTTTAATGAAGAGAAGGTAGTGTCATTTTCTTCATGCTCCCTCTATTCAATCTAGCATTTTACTTCCCATTTTCAGGGCAGTCACCTTATACCTGAGCCTGTCAGGAATATCTGAGTTCAAATCTGGATTCATAAATTTATGAAATCTGTGTGATCCTGGGCAAATCATTTAACTTCTATTTGCCTCAGTTTCCTCAACTGTAAAATAAGAATAAGAGCATCACCTATTTTACAAGGATTTGTTATGATTATCAAATGACAGTATTTGCAAAGTGCTTAGAACTCTATCTTGCACATAGCAGGCATTGTATAAGAACTCATTCCCTTCTATGTCTTCCATCTTGATTTTTTAGGAAAATGTTCATATTAAAGCTTGGTTTCAAACAGGAAAGTTTCTGATCATTCTGTGTGTCTCATGATAATCCTTTTTCAATCAGCATTTCTTGGCATACAGTGTTACTAATTTGTTCTTTCTTCCTCAGTGGGAAACTAAAACTTGAATTGAATTGGAGTAATCTCACTAGTGCCTCATATATAATCTTTTTTGGATCATAGCAAAGTTATAAATCTACTTTTCAAGGGATATTCCTTCTGTTTCAGATAGCTTCACAGAAATCTACATTCAGATGGAAAAAACTCATAGTTTTAAGTTGATGTTATCTATCTCTATCTGTCTATCTTCCCATCTCTCTTATCTACTGTCTATCTACTTTTCTTCCTCCCTCTGAGTGTGTACATCTCTCTCATTTCTCTATCTTGTATCTTGCATTGGAAATAGCCTGCTGTGGTGCAAAGGGTTCTGTACTCTGAATTAGAAAACTTCTACTTGAGTCACAACTATTAGTTGTGAGTTCTTAGAAAAGTTATTTCATCTTTCTGCCTCAGACTTTTGAAAAACCCTTTCACACTTCCAGTTTACTTATAATGTCAAGTGAACATTCATTAGGCAACTATTATGTATGTTGCTTAACTTCTTTGTGTCTTAGTTTCTTTATCTGTAAGAAAAAGGGAATCGACTAGATGATCTATAATATCTTATCTAGTTATAAAACTATGATGCAGTATCTAGGAATCCAAATCCAGTATTCCAAAGCACAAATCTTTTTACTAGACTGGTGCTCCAATATAATGATCTTTTAATTAGAGTAGTGCTTGATGGGAGTGTGGTTATCACCTAGATTCTGGAATTCCTCTTAAAATGTAATCCAAGTAACTTTATCATTTATATTATTTACATTGTCCATTTCATTGTGATTTATGAAGTGTTAAAGAAATTTTGGATTTAGAATTTGGAGTGCCCATAGCAATGATGAGTTTATTCCTCCCATTTTACAAAGAAATTAACCAAAGCCCAGAAAGTAGTAATGATTTGCCCCAAAGGGGTGTACTAGTAAATGTTTAACAACTATCTTTTTGGTGTTTATGTGTGTAAAAGCTGTAATACAACAAGCTTTTCAGTTTAATTGGAATCATTAATATTTTCTCCATAAGTCTAGAGAATCAGCAAAACATTAAATCAAACCCTCAGTTGTGACATTTGCAAAATTTAGGGTGCAAATGTTTCCATTGAAAATTTAATAATTGATACTTGGAAGCTAATCTTAAATTTCTCTTATTTATATGATATGGTCATAACTGATATGGCTCAAATGGATTTTTTGCCTCATAGTGTTGACTTGATCCTTTGTGCAGCAGTTAGAGAAAAGTCACGAATTAGTTCCCCCTTCTGGCAACCATTATATCTTTTTGGTATAATCCATCACC